>NC_141699.1:283046547-284291190 GCF_964263255.1 Lissotriton vulgaris
ACTATGACTCACCCCACTCAAGGTACCATTATCAACCTCCGTGTGAATGCAACATGCGACACTACCAACGTGATTTACATGATCAAATGCCCGTGTGGCCTCCCATACGTTGGCAAAACAGAACGCAAAATCAAAATCAGGTTAAATGAACATCGCAGCAACATCCGTACCAAAAATCTTAAATCATGTATCGCTGCTCATTTCAACCAACATTCACACAACCCCAGCCAAATCAGATTCTTAATTCTGGAAACTGTCGACAAATTACCACATCAAGACAATAACAAAAACCTACTGCAACGCGAATTATACTGGATTTACCGCCTTAGGGCGGTCCAACCGAAAGGACTCAATGATCGCTTGGAATTCAGCTGTCATTTATGATCATGTAACATTTACTATGGAGTTGTTTAACTGTTTGTATTTATGATCTGATACTGATTGGTCTCTTCAGTAAGCTGTAATATAGTTAATATTTATGTATACCACTATTCTAGTATACACTGATCTCTGTATACTCCTCTCTTACTATTTGCTTTCTTGCAACATTCTCTATTTCACCCCTTCGGGACTTTTTTCTGTATTTTCTGTTACTACCACACATTTTGTGGTTTACTTTAGTACACTGTAGCCTTTTTCAATATTCATCTAAATCACTCCGTTTACTTTTTCTTTTTTTACTACTCTATTTACATGCCTCGATATTCATGTAGTTCCCCTATATTTTCCCCGTCCTCTTGTTGCACTCGTTTTCCTAGTCCGCTCTTTATGTTGACTATTTCTCATTTTTTTTAAACACTCGCACACGCATGCGTGGCGTCTTCCGGGTTCCCCCTGCGAGCGGAGCCTGGTTTTCGCCTACACACGGCGCACCGCCGGTTTACTTTTCTACTGCTTGCACAACGCGGTAAGACTCGTTTCTTCACCCGTTTTGGAACGGTGAATTTCCTGCATGTAACGCGAGGTTGGGTTCTTTAATGTGTACTCGTGCACACTCATTTTCTTGAATACACATTGGGCACGTTATATGATTTCTTTCTTCTACTTTTGGATTCACAGTTCTAGCCTTTTTTAAAAGACACCGTTCTGTTAGGACACTTTAATCGTCCTAGCCTTTTCTTTAATAGACATTGTTCTGCTAGGACACTTTTAATTGTTCGAGTATTCACTCTATTTATCGCTTTCATCACCTTGGTTTTTGCACCTCTAAGGTTTTTTCACCTCTAATATTCTTGTCACATTAGGGTGATGAGCATGTTTTTTATTATTTTCCCTCATCTTGTATTCCGTGCCCCTCGTGTTCCACCTGTACTTAGTAGTCCTATTTCTTTTCATTTCACAGACCCCCTGAGGAAGCGCACTGTTGTGCGAAATGCATTGGGGAATTTAAAACCTATGTGGACCGTACATATGATATATATATATGATTGATGTCCTAATAAATTACGTTGTGACTGTGGAATCATATGAAGCCAATATGATATTCAAATAAATAAATCGTTAAAAATGACAAACAGTTTGGAGTAAAGATTTACCTTCCTATCGAAACACATTGGGAATACATTGTGCACATTCTATGCTAAAGAGTACTACTAGTTTTTTCTTACTCGCAGTAAGATTTCTCTATTCTTCAATTGCTAGCACCTCGGGACCCAGGAGGTGAACACTAGTAGTACCTACAAATATCATAAAGTGATTACAACTTTTGGAATTTTTTACAAAGGAGTGCAGCGGTTTCCTTCATATTTTCATTATTTTCCCACTGGCTCAATCCGCTATTGCACCCAAAAAATCATGTCGTATGCAGATATAGCTGGTCTCACCAGCAATAAAGCTGACACATTTGAATTCAACACCAATGATACGGATAGGATCTACTCACTAATTCAGGAGCCGGAATACATTGCATCAAGTACAGGGTCAGTCCAAGCAAATGTACGCCAACTATTATTTACAGCCAAACGAGAGATCAATCAAAGGCTCCATGCCTCAACACTCATTAGATACCACCGCGTTCAACGCATCCCCAGAGGTCTGCGAATACCTCTCAAGTCAACATTGTGTAAAAATAATCCACGTTTCACAGAAAAGTGGTTCGGCATACTTAACAAATGTTCACTCGACCTGATTCTTTTGATTGTAGAAGAACTTTCAAAACTCCTAGAGGAACTTGAAAATGAGGTCAAGCAACTTAAACAAGAACTCAGCCAAAAAATTACATCAGAAGAATTTTCCACTATCTTAGAGGACATTAATAGCAAACTTGATACCTATATTAAAGAAATCAACGAAAGAAAACTGCGAAAGTTCAAACGCGATACGGTTGATTATAAATTGGGAGAGGTGTACAATTGGGCCGAGATTTACGCGGCCAGGAGACAAAACCGTAATCCTACTAACAGATCTACAGATGGAGAAACATCATCTTCGGACGATTCTACACGCAGGATCCCCCCACGAGGCAAACCTAGGCAACAAACAACAACAGAGACCACAAGAACTGAACAACCAACCACCTCTGCAAATGCCACAGATTCAACTGCTACTACAATTGCGGATCCTTTTTTAGATGTAGGCCCCGAACCAATCGACGATCGAGGAGGTTCAAAAACCACAGACAACTTACTACCACCGGCAAAATCGACCAGAAGTCACAGAATCTAGTAGTTAACATCTCTCATAGTCCACTTAGTCAAATGCAACAACAAGTTTTACAAAAAGGGTTGAATTTTGTTCTTACGTATCAAACTAATGAACTTGAAATTTCCATCTCATTCTACAAATTCATGAGAACACTTCGACTAAGACATTTCTTCGAGAACATTTGTGTACCATCAAATACCGGAGACAAAGACACTCTCATGGGACTACGTCCCCATAGTAATTTCATGGCCCCTACCAGTCATAAGGTCCTGGATGTTTTTGAAAAAGCAGTTCAACAAGACCTACATTCAATGTTTGACACTCAAAAGAGCTATCGGAGTAATCTTAAGATTTCTGAAAAACAAGCTATACAACAACTTGCCAACAACCAAACCTTGACCATATGTAAAGCGGACAAAGGCGGCGCCATTGTCGTCATGGAATCAACGTTTTATTCAGAAAGCCTTAAAAGTCATCTTAACAACACTGATCTATACATGCTATTGAATTCTGATCCCACCTTGGCATTCAAAGAGACACTCCTTAAAATAATCAACAAAGCAGTATCTGCTAACACAATTTCTGACAGAGACAAAAGATACCTCATTAAGGACTATCCGCAGGTACCATACATCTACCTTGCACCTAAAATTCACAAGAATTTAAGACAACCGCCTTTTAGACCAATTGTTAGCACTACCAACTCAATACACGCTCCCACAGGGGCTTACATTGATAAACATCTACAAGTGAGTGTCAAAGGCATGACAACATATATTCAAGACACGACAGACTTTCTCAACAAATTGGAGCAAATTGTGATTCCCAATGACCAACCTATTATCTTATGTACTATAGATGTTAACGCCTTGTACACCTCAATTCCACACAATTTGGGACTAGAAGCACTGGAGAGAGCTCTAGTACAAACCGACAAACCATTGGAACTACAGGTGTTCATACTGGAACTTATGCAATTCATCTTACAACACAGTTATTTCAAGACTCCTGATCATCATTACTACCTACAACTGTCTGGAGTAGCAATGGGCAACTGTGCTGCCCCGGCATATGCTAATCTGTTTATGTACACCTTTGAACTTCAGCATATACTCCACAACGCACTATGGCAACCATTCATATGTGCATACTATAGATACATTGATGACATTTTCCTTGTGTGGAAAGGTACGGAATCTCAATTTTCTATTGCAATCAACCACCTCAACACTGTGAATGAACGGATCCAATTTACTCACACTCTCAACAAGACTGAAATCCCATTTCTAGATGTACTAGTTCAATTCCATGATACTAAATTCAGAACCTCTGTTTACACCAAAGCCACGGATCGCAATAATTATCTTCACCACAAGAGTTTTCATCAACCTAGCCTAAAACGACACTTACCGTACTCTCAGCTATTGAGAGCCAAACGCATTGCATCTACAGAGGAAGCATTTAGTACCAACAGCTCCAAAATACTGGAAAAATTCCACCAGCGTGGATATCCCAAAAACACCACAGAGTGTGCCAAAGAGAGGGTCAAGCTAAAGACTCGTGAAGAATTACTTAAACCCAAAACAAAGGTTCAACAACAAGACACACGGTCTGTGTTCACATCCAAATACTCCACTCATGCTCACCAAATCAAAGAGGTTATTCGCAAACACTGGCCACTTTTACAATCAGAAACCGATTTCAATCAAATATTTGGACAACCACCAATTTTCGCATACAAACGTACAAAAACCATACAACAGCTCATCAAACAACCGACAATTACCAGTCAAACCATCTACAAAGGTACCATTCCATGCCACAATTGCAGTCACTGCAACAGTATAATTCCTGGATCGACTATGACTCACCCCACTCAAGGTACCATTATCAACCTCCGTGTGAATGCAACATGCGACACTACCAACGTGATTTACATGATCAAATGCCCGTGTGGCCTCCCATACGTTGGCAAAACAGAACGCAAAATCAAAATCAGGTTAAATGAACATCGCAGCAACATCCGTACCAAAAATCTTAAATCATGTATCGCTGCTCATTTCAACCAACATTCACACAACCCCAGCCAAATCAGATTCTTAATTCTGGAAACTGTCGACAAATTACCACATCAAGACAATAACAAAAACCTACTGCAACGCGAATTATACTGGATTTACCGCCTTAGGGCGGTCCAACCGAAAGGACTCAATGATCGCTTGGAATTCAGCTGTCATTTATGATCATGTAACATTTACTATGGAGTTGTTTAACTGTTTGTATTTATGATCTGATACTGATTGGTCTCTTCAGTAAGCTGTAATATAGTTAATATTTATGTATACCACTATTCTAGTATACACTGATCTCTGTATACTCCTCTCTTACTATTTGCTTTCTTGCAACATTCTCTATTTCACCCCTTCGGGACTTTTTTCTGTATTTTCTGTTACTACCACACATTTTGTGGTTTACTTTAGTACACTGTAGCCTTTTTCAATATTCATCTAAATCACTCCGTTTACTTTTTCTTTTTTTACTACTCTATTTACATGCCTCGATATTCATGTAGTTCCCCTATATTTTCCCCGTCCTCTTGTTGCACTCGTTTTCCTAGTCCGCTCTTTATGTTGACTATTTCTCATTTTTTTTAAACACTCGCACACGCATGCGTGGCGTCTTCCGGGTTCCCCCTGCGAGCGGAGCCTGGTTTTCGCCTACACACGGCGCACCGCCGGTTTACTTTTCTACTGCTTGCACAACGCGGTAAGACTCGTTTCTTCACCCGTTTTGGAACGGTGAATTTCCTGCATGTAACGCGAGGTTGGGTTCTTTAATGTGTACTCGTGCACACTCATTTTCTTGAATACACATTGGGCACGTTATATGATTTCTTTCTTCTACTTTTGGATTCACAGTTCTAGCCTTTTTTAAAAGACACCGTTCTGTTAGGACACTTTAATCGTCCCAGCCTTTTCTTTAATAGACATTGTTCTGCTAGGACACTTTTAATTGTTCGAGTATTCACTCTATTTATCGCTTTCATCACCTTGGTTTTTGCACCTCTAAGGTTTTTTCACCTCTAATATTCTTGTCACATTAGGGTGATGAGCATGTTTTTTATTATTTTCCCTCATCTTGTATTCCGTGCCCCTCGTGTTCCACCTGTACTTAGTAGTCCTATTTCTTTTCATTTCACAGACCCCCTGAGGAAGCGCACTGTTGTGCGAAATGCATTGGGGAATTTAAAACCTATGTGGACCGTACATATGATATATATATATGATTGATGTCCTAATAAATTACGTCGTGACTGTGGAATCATATGAAGCCAATATGATATTCAAATAAATAAATCGTTAAAAATGACAAACAGTTTGGAGTAAAGATTTACCTTCCTATCGAAACACATTGGGAATACATTGTGCACATTCTATGCTAAAGAGTACTACTAGTTTTTTCTTACTCGCAGTAAGATTTCTCTATTCTTCAATTGCTAGCACCTCGGGACCCAGGAGGTGAACACTAGTAGTACCTACAAATATCATAAAGTGATTACAACTTTTGGAATTTTTTACAAAGGAGTGCAGCGGTTTCCTTCATATTTTCATCATCACACCAGAGCCCATAAGCATTGCTAGTGAGACAGCATTTTCTGGGGCCCCTTGCTCACCATTGGTTCTCCGACTGACCTTTCTATCCAACTAAGAGGTGATGGGTGTTAACATTAGCAGCAATCAAATTCAATTTACATCGCAACCAATTTGGCTACACAATGAGGACCAGAAATCGGTATCTAGGGTTAAAAAGGTTTATTACGAATTCAAAATCAAGTTCAGATACACTACTCATAGAACCATGGTATAGAAATAAAGGATACCCACACGCAGTCCTTGATGTGAAAGAAATTAAGGTAAACCAGTATAAGGCAGACAAGCAATTCAATCACAGCAATACAAAAGATTATTAGTAACACTTAATGTTCGGAGAAGAGTCACAAGTTCTGTCGTCTGTGCATGAATGAATCTAAACTACCTAGGATAGGATTCTTGTTAAAGGATAGTGCAAAACTCAAAAGAGTCTTGAGCAAGAATTTCCATAAAGGAAATTAAAGTCAAGCAAGGGAAAAATAAGTAGGGAAGGTGTCAACATCTCAGAAGATCGGTCAAGAGTCTTCTATAGGTCAGAGAGCAAGTGCTAGCCTAAGCCACACTTAGGAAAGAATCAAAGTAGGCATAGAGGTCAACACCTTTGAAAACTCAAAGGAAATGCTCTAAGCATTCAGGTGAGAAATCTATGAAAAGTTGTCAGAATGGGATCTGGAAGAGTTCTGAATTCCAACATTGTGAACTTTATATTATAAAACTCAAAGTCTTATAGGTAACACCCCCTTTGTACTCATTATCAGGGGTCCATTGTTCTTGTTGATTTCTCAACTTGCAGACCGCAAATTCAGGGGAAAGTCTCACATTGGACATGGGAATGACCTCTCCTTCTCATGTACATGTTGGTTTGCAACATTTGTCCATAGTCCTTTCAGTTAACGCTCCAGATCCCCATGTTCCTTGACCAAGGTCATTTTTTTAGGCTCTTTCTCTATAGTACAGTAATGTATATATTTTACAATTAACAATGCATGTCAAGACCTGCAAGATATGTTATGCTAGCAGAAATGTTTCAAAAAGTATTTATGTATCATGACGAACTACAGGCCTTATTAGGACAAGTTAAAGCATTAACTCAATGGTGCACATATAGTATGCATGTGTATATTTAAAATCAAGTTTATATACGTTTCTTGGGCATTAGATTCACATTGGGTGTAACGTTCAGTAAGTCTACAAAATAATCACATGTCAGTATGGCTAAGAACTACATTTTAATCAAATATATGAAGTAAAAATGTACACATTACATACACTTCTAAATTATTCTAAGTAAATTTGCATTCTACATATGTGAAGAATGTGTTTAGTTATCTAAACAGTAAGTGTTGTTTAATGTATTATAACACACATTATGAAAGTCAAATTTCACCTTTATTGTGAGTGCATTATCTATTAAATAAGAATGGTTTCATTTATTTAGGCTTCAATTAAAATCACAATCAGTTAAGATAAAACAGATGATATGACTAAATTCTCCAATCCTACAGTGAATACGCTCTTTAATAATGATTTCAAGTACAACACTTTACATTAATTTTTTAAACCACTCAAGAAACATGTAATAAGTGCATGTTCATGCCATGTACCTGTTAAGTATCTGTGACGTATTTGTGGCATGGAAAGGTGGGGAATGGCGCACAGCACCAGTAGGAAACTGAAAGTGACATACAAAAATATGCACAAATATGTTTGTATTCTCACATATATGTCCTTATGAACTACAGATTAGTGATCTACCTGGCTGTACAACAAATCTGAATGTTTGGTGATCAAGCCTGTTGCAGAGGGGCAGAAGAGTCCTTATTCCCCATTTCATGCATTTCTTCAGGACCCGAGCAGCAACATTTTGTTTATAGATTTTAAAGCAAAGCTGCTTATTTATTAATGATGAGACAACTGACATGGTTAATATAAGATGCTGTACCAGATGTTGAAATTGCTATATTTTCTCTTTCCCTAATGCCATTTTTTCTTTAATCTTTGAAACAAGAGCTTTCCCCATGTAGAGATTGCTCAGTTTGTTGACAAGGATTCGTTATTTACCGCCAACTACAACTTGGTGATAATAACAAATACCTTTGAAGAAGCTATTTTGTGCTTTTTTAAAGGTGCCATGTGGCAGACATACATGTCCTTAGGTGCCTGTCAGAGCTTGCTAAGGCTCTAAAAGAGCTAGCTGTGGGTCTATGAGAGCTGGTTGAATGAAAGTCTACGAATGCCAGCTGAGAGTCAGTGAGGGATGGATGGCTGTCTTTGAGGGCTGCCTCGGTGATCAGCCAAAGGCTTCTCATATTAGGTAATGGTCTCTCAGGACCATTTAAACATCTCCCGAGTACCTTGAGGGCTAGCAGAGTGTGACAAATGATGGGGTCAGGGTAGTGTGTCTTGTAAAGCAGATGGCAAGTAAAGGGATTGATGGACTATGATCCCCTGCAGAGCGGGCCCGAACTTCAGAACAGTGAGCATGAAAGTGATTTGACGTTCACTGAGGTTCAGTGAAAGCTGAATGCTGGCTGAGGATTGCTGGTGGTTGATTGTGGATCCCTGAGGGCTGTCCAAGAACTGAGTATGGGATCAAAGTACTGACAGATGTTTGCTTAGGTCTAGAGTATGGTTGGATGAGGTCCATCTTGTAATTTCCTATGGAAGGCTAAGGCACTATAGCGGGCGAACAAGGGTCTCTCAAGGCCCGCCGCAAAAGGGTTTGTGAGAGCTGTGATGTAGTTCCAGGGCCAGCAAAGGGCCCCAGAGTGCCAGCCTATGATTTGGTCATTTTAACACCTGGCTGAGAGCTTAGAGACACCCATGGGCCAACATAAAAAATGTAATGACTCTACAAGACCATAGCGGACCCAGCATTGGCACATTGCCCCGCCATCTGACTAGACATTGCTGTTGTCTAAGCTGTATATTTTTGTGCTAAAAAGCATGCACTAATGTACATTGTCTCTATTTGAATAAAAACGAGAATACCACTTTCCGAACTCTACCTGTAACTTGTGTGTTAGCAAACCACGTGCTACTCATGCCTCTGCTCTTTCAGGGTGAGCGGGGGAAACAAGCAGTGCTGATGCTGTCTATGTTGTAGTATTTAATGTCTGGAGGTTGTGGTGGGGTTATGTATCGGTGAATATCATATTTGTTCAGCAATTTTCATTTGATCCTGATTTATCTCTTAAGTTATAACACACTTTGCCTGCAGTATTCAAAATGCACTATGAAACATTTCAGCAGGTTACACCACATGGGGGTCGAGCCATTGTTTTCTCAAGGTGGCCTCAGCATCAAAAAGTTGGACGACCTTTAGCTTATATAGTGAGCCACACTCACTGTCTTTCCAGGGTACAGGGGTACGACTGGACAGCAACCTGGGTGACCAACAGATCATCCCTAAAACATGAGATGGTTAAAGGGCAGCAAAACGCTACTTTGTCCGATATAGGGCTGTTTCACATGGAAATTGTGTGTAAACCCCAAAAAGTGTCAGTACTCTATATTCATCAGAATTGCAATGCTGCTCCAGGAGCTAAGAGCATGGCGTATATGATGTGCAGGCTAGGACTGGCCTACAGGGCAATCAGGCAGTGTCTGATGGGCTGATCTGACAGGTCAGTGAGAGGCCTGATTTTCTGACTGTTTGCGAGTCTGTTTTATAGTCTGCTTTGTCGGGTTTCACTGTAAATTTCCTGGATTTTATAACAAACATTGCCTGCAGCAAGTTCGAATCCAGCAAGTCATCCATTCCTTGCAAAACACAAAAAGTGTGTTTTTGCAAGTTCAAAACTGCACCAATTTGCATACATGGGGCCCTTTTTTACCTGTCCAATTCAGTAATGGGGGCTCCTTTTATTTTGATACCCGTGCCTGTTTTATGTGTCCAGACCGACCCTCCTGATGTGTTGCAATAGTGCTGAGTACATATAGATATTCTCTTGGTCTGAGCACTGAATACATATTGTTTGTTCGGTGAACAGCGTATTGTTTTACCGAGCACGTAGACAGAGCAAGGTGTGTGGAAAACCATCCACCTGCTCCATTCAAAACATATTTGCTCCATTATCAGAAATGATAAAGCTTGAGGAGAGGTTGGCAAGGGTCAGGCACCTGGCAAGTGCTCTTTTATTTGAAAGCTTAACCAAAATGTATGCATAGAACTGCCTTGCATCAAAGGCAACTACGTGATTGTTCAGAAGTGTGGTCTCTACGTCTGGCGATGGCTGAGCATTTAAAAAATCTTCCTCATCCCATTCCTATCGTTAATGGGTGTTGCTATATACCGCTGTCTAATCTACCCTTATCCTTGTTGGGCCTTCTCTGCTCGGACTGTATTACAAAATATATCCACACCAACAATATGGTGGCATACTCCTATCAAAGACAGAATATTGAGTGACAAAATATTGAAAGGTAAATGCATATTGGGAAGTATACATTTAGTATTCCTAAATCCACATCTACGTACCTTGAAGAACCACGTACCGTGTAGGTACAGATATGTGGAGTTTGGTATAGAAAATCTAGGCTTGCCTGTCAATATTTTATTCTTGATATTCTATTCTCGATATTCTATCCGATCAATATTGTTGATTCAATATTCAGGGAACACCCTCTGTTTGTGTCCTTGGGCAGGTGTTCAGATGCACCTAGTTTCTTCTGCTTCTGTCTGTGGTTGGCAATTGTTATAACCTTTCTGTTTATTGTTAGAACACATAAGATAGCTTCCTATGGGTCTCACACTGGCAGAAAGAAGAGATTGCTAGGAGGAAAGTGTAAGTTTCAGAGCATTATCATGAGGAAGAGGGAAACGCTAGGAGTGGTAGGGGAAAATATTGGATGGGCAGCGAAGAGAGAGAGAGAATAGAAAGAAAGGAAGAGAAGTGAGAGGGATTGAGCTAAAGAAGAGAGAGAGAGGCGAGGCGGGAATCACAAATCTACGTTCCTGTTAAGAACATCCCCAACCCGCATAAGAAGGCAGTGCACTGAACTGAGGAGTTATTCCCACAATCTCCATGAACGGATGCCTCTGGAGGTAAAGAAGAGCAACTATTTCAAAGTGCTGTGCAGAGAAAAAGGGGGTTAAGATATATACAGGAAGACAGAACAAAATGCAAACGCCATCTAATTACTCTGGGAAAGTAGTTTTAAGGTCAGGGTGGAGACCTGACGTATTAAATAGCAAAACCTTATTAGCAAATGATGTACTCAATATACTGTCATAGTAATGGATATGTAAAGTTAGTGAATGACTCACCGGTCCCTCAGATGGAATGGCGGTGACATGTGCCGCAGCACCTGGAGAAGACCGGGACCCTGAAGGAACTGGAAATGAGGACACCTGGGATTAATGACCTCAATCTAGACAGATGACTAGGAGTACGGAAGACAAGAGCGCAGGCTCGAGGAGCAGCCCTACAGTTAGATAATGAATAGAACATGAACGGGGAGTGGAACAGTATAAAAAAAGGGAGGAATGCAATGCTGGTGGTGAACTGAGTGAGAGTGGGTGCCAACGCAACAAATGAAAAGTTGCTGGACTCTAGCTATTCGAGCCTGGTTCAGACTAGTCCAATTTAAAATACTTCATAGGTTATACTATTCATGCACTGTGCATCAAGAGCTGTGGCAAAGAAGGCACCCTCTTCATATCCTGTGGGAATGGCTGGTGATCCAAGACTTCTGTTGGGGAGTGGCGAGGATAATGTCCCGGGCTGTGTCCCTACAAGTGCCTCTTGATGCCAAGTGGCTATTGTTAGTGGTGTAGGAGGAAAATAATTGACCACGCTATACAGGATTTGGCTGATACTGGCAGCTGGAGTGGCAAAACGTAATATCGCGAGAAGATGGGGTGAGGGATTCTCTCCCTGGATGTTGAAGAATGGGAGGTAGACCTTGATTGGTGCCAGGGGTCAGAATAAGTGATCTATCAAAACAGGGGAAACCCCAGAAAGTGGGAAAAGGTGTAGACAGCCTGGCGAGTGTTCCGGGATGCTGATATGGTGATTGAGTGATGTAATGACTTTTACACAGTTTCACTGATTAGAGTATGGCTGTGTCTAACCTAATATACCATATGGTCGTAATAGCACCTGCTTTTACGACCATATGGTGATTAAAGTTTACGGTCTGATACCTTTATTGTGTACTTGATTCAATACCGAACTAGTTTCTCTTGACAAGTGTGTTCTCTCCATTCTACAATGAACGATGAGCAATCGTTCAATAAAAGAGTTTCTTTTAAAAAAAGAAAAGTTGCTGGATTCCATGTAGCTAGTTCGACCCCACTTACTGAAACCTGCGACCAATAGACATGCTCAGGGTCTCTGTAGGTCCCAATCTCTGGTAGCTTCACAGGACACTGGTAAAAATAGGAGTCATTGTAAAGGGAATTATGCTGGACAGTGGGCATTTCCTTGCTCAGCACCAGACAGGGCACTGGAAGAATCAGCTGCTTATGTGAGAGACTATTCTCAGAATGACACAGATAATTAAACAAATCTCCACTCCAGGCTCATGGGCAAAGGTGGTGGAACAGACTGAGGGAATGAGAAAGTAACCGCTGGCCTGCGTTACTACCTGTGCATTCCTCACCTAGATATATGGGGAGTCTTATGATTTCTCACAAAGAAGCTCTTTTGTTGGCCTCTTCCTGGGCGCATTTGGAGCCAACTGGTTTGGTGAAAAGGCTTTTGCATTCTTGCCATCTTACCAGACATATGAAAAACAAGTTATCTGGGCATGGATGTCCAAAGGAGGGGCACAGATGGTAAAGAATCAGACATGCCAGAATTCACTGACTCTATATTGGTGAGCTACAAATTCTACATGCATGACCCTTTCTGGCGGGGCCACAAATATATGGCACAATACTCGATACCGAGAATAAAAGGTTTGCGACAATGCACGGCTTGTAATGTACAGCTTCATCTCCAAGGTACAAACTGTATACCTTATCTCCGGTAAAATGAACTGATCATGCATTCTCCCATAAACAGTTGAGCCTTATTACTCTCGCAGGAACAAGGAAATGCAGTATTTTGGTACCTCTCACTTAGCAAAAGGACCCTTAGCCATCAGCACGATGGTCTCGGCCAATAAGCACCAGAGACAGCACCACGATGGCTTCTTGAGTGACCTCAAGGTGCAAAAGGACAAACAGTGGAAGTTGCAGAGAGGAAGCGAACAAAAGTAGGAATGGCACTGTTGGCACTCAAAGATTCAGAATGTGATCACTATACATTGAATTATTTTATATTTTTAAACAATTGCAAAACACTAACCCTTTGTAGCAATGTTTTGTCTACTCATTAATATTAGTGCATATTCTCCCGTAGTTTTCATGGCTACATTGATAGTATTAGTCATGTTGGATAGTTCAGAACTCTGAATCCTTTGGTTGGTCAGTGGGGAGATTTCCATCTATAGCAAGTGCCGCCGATTTCATTTTTTAATGCATTGTACTTGATTTTACACTGGTGCTGAATTTTTAAGCAGAGGAGAGGGAATTACAGACACTGGTGCCTTGGTGGAAAGCCTGAAGTGATAAGGCCTGCAAGGTTCAGTGATAAATGCCTGAAACTGATATAGTCATGGGTGTCCAAATCATTGAAGTCAGTAGAATCTGACTAGTGCCTGTGCTTGGATTTGACATCATTGCTTGGAGTAACTGATGTTAACTCTCTAAGCGAGTCCTAACAGTATTGGTTCTGTAGCAGTGCCGGATGCTGTGCGCATGGAGTCAATGTACCAGAGTCAGTCAATCCAGGATGTAAACGTCAGTATTTTATTTGATGATGCATCAACATATCCAGAACCGGCTTTAGCGCTGGTGGAGCTCAGTGCAACAATCTTTTTTGGCATCCCCCCCCCCCTCTAATGATAAAGGGGATTAAAATGCCCTTCTGGTGTGGTCACCGTGGTCATAAGCCACCTGGTGTGGTCACAAGCCACCGAAGCACCTCTTCACTGAGAAGCAAGGAAGAAAGATATGAGATGACGAAGAACAACATTGAAGTGGCACTTTATTTGTTAATTCACAAGTATATCAGAAAATGCATATGTCATTTCATATACTTAAAGCCAAAAACCATTAAAAGCCTGACACGTTTCGTGATCAAGCAGATCCATTCTGTTCGTCCTCCTGGACTAATCCCGGATTCTCATAATAAACCGTATGTTGATTCAATACTCATGTTTCCTACTAAGAAGGAATATGCTACCACGATTGCCTTTGTGCCCCCCGTTTTTGGTGCACAATCAGTGACATCTCCGTTTTCTGCCACAAATCTTTGAGGAGCCCTGGAGCCCTGTATTTTCCCAACAGCTGGACTGTGAGAGATACCCCCCTCCCTATGCTGCCGTCATGGTGCCCCTTTTCCCTCTCACACCACACCAGTCCTGAGGAAGACCCCAGCAGTAAGGTCAAAGACACCTACGGTCAAGGGGTTGAAAACGTCGACTCTTTAATACCTGCCAGTAACCGTTCAACAGTGATTCAATAACTGTGATATTGTGTGTTATATGCCATTATACTTTTAGTGTTTAGACATTGGCTATTTGGTATATAAACATCTGTATACCTGAACTGTCTGTGATTTATTGTCACTACCTTTCAACCACCCTACCCTTCACTAACTACCTTGCACTATCCATCCCCTTTCTGGCACCGCCTTTGTGAAATTTTCCATGATACTGTTTCCCTTAAAAATGACATGTGTATTTTTGAATTTCCACCAATGTGATTAAATAACATTGTGTGTTAATCTATTGCGTTTTTGCTTCTTGAAAACTGTTGCAAATGTTCCATGATTTTGTATATGTAATCCCTTCCATACACTGGGACCCCTTTTCTTATATACCAATTAGTACCCAGGTCCCAGTGATTCTGGGTTTACCCTTTTTTGTAATCAAGGGGGACCCAAGGCTGCTGCTTTGCATTGAATGAGTCCGGGGCTCTGCCATTTATTGTTAAGATAGACATGTGCCCGAGGTGCAACACCATCCCATTTTGGCATGGGCAGGGACCTGGGGCGGAGGGGATTTGGTGGTAAGTCACATGTCACCCAGGGTGATGATGCTGTTATGTATCCCCGCCTCTTAATGGCACTTTCCTGCCAATCCATGTTATCTATTTTTGCCCACGCATTTCCTTAAACTCCTCCTCAAGTCCTGTTGGGTCAGTGACAACCGTGTGTGTAGTATAAGTGTAGTCCCATTCAGTGGTATTCACAAGTATAATCTCCATCTCGGCTGAAAGGACCTGAATTTGCCCTTGTATGTGGCAGAGATACAAATGCTGAAGGCACATGGCAATGTGTGGTGGGACTTCTTTAGGAAAAATCAGTCTGTCAGTGCCCACTGCGTGGGGGATGTAGGAACATACGTAGCAAGAATCATTTGTTACAGTGGGGGGTACTGTGGATACCAAGGCATTTTCGCTATCTATATCATGATAACTCTTTACAGCAAGAAAAATGATATAATAATTAAATGTTGCTAGTGCCACTCCAACAATGATACATAACATTAATAAGGAGAGTTTACATAACTTCGCATCACGGCTGCTGTATTCTTGGAGCAGCACGTGAGTGCCTTCTTCATCTTCATCGACAGTGGAAGGGAAGTAGCTGTCCTCATTCAGGGGGACCATGGGCATCTCAGTTTCCTCTTTCAGTCCATTGTCTGATGCTGCGGAGGTGCAGGCTCAAGTCTGACGTCTTTCCGGTGGATCCATGCTTTCTTCTCAGCTATCCGGACGGCAGTTGGAGATGAATCCATCACCTCAAAAGGACCTTCAAACTTGAGGTCCTTCCAGAGCCTGACGTGCTTCCAGATGAAGATCAGGGTCCCAGGATGAAATGGTGGGAGCTCAGGATCGATGGGGCCCTTCTCTTTCCTCTTGGATTCCTGGGCAGAAAGGAAGTGCACAGCGCGGGTTAGTGTGCACAAGCAATCGTAGGGATCTGCTTTAACAATCTCAGCGGATGACTCGCTATCGGTTTTGGGCCTGGTGGAAGGGACAGCTACATTTATGGATAATCCAGTGACAAGCTAATGGGGTGTGAGGTGGTGATCCGAACTTGGGGAATTTCTTAGTGAAAAGAGGGCAAGTGGGAGGCAGTAGAGCAATTTGTTACTTATGGTGGCACTTATTATATGTTATCTCGGGAGACATGTGCGGAAAGCTGTAGTTGGTCCAGTGCCACCTGCAGTAAGGCTTGTGGCATGACAGGCTTCCCTGACATGGTCTGTCTGTAAATGAAATGAGAAGGATCCTGCTGTACTCCCCTCTTCTTCCATAATTCTTTCTCTTGATGTGGTGCACTTTCTTGTATTTCTCTGAGATGCAGTTGGGCCATGTGATCATATTGTTGCGTGTTGTCGATAATGTAGGGAGTATTTGTATATTAGCAAAAAGAGGTGTGACAGTTGTCCTGTGAACCTCTACAACTTTAATCTCTAGCACCGCTGTTAGTAAAGAATAATGCACAGACTGGCTGGGAGCAAGGCAATTGTTTTTTTTATTGTTTAAATACTCAGACTAAGGGCATGATTTAGATTTAGGCAGAAGGGTTACTCCGTCACAATGGTGACAGATATCCCATCCGCTGAAATAGAAATCCCATAGGATTTCATGGGATTTAAAGTTCGGCTGACGGAATATCCATAATAATCCACATTTGTAAAGCGCACAATCACCCGTAAGGGTGTCTAGGCACTGGGGGCTAAGCAAGCTATTGCCCAGAGTCACATGGTGTTGGGCTAATCTGCCGCCGGTGCCGGGGATCGAACCGTTAACCCCCAAATTCCGGAGCCAGTCGCCCTAGCCGTGGCGCCACACCCCGTCCACCTCCTTTTGTGATGGAGTAACCCGTCTGCCAAAATCTAAAGCAGGCCCTTTGTCTTCCTGTGCTAAAGATCACTAAATGGCATCAAATACAATTGTGTCAAATATATATGTCGAAAGGCGAGTTCTGCCTTACTCATGATTGTGTTACCCATCTTATACAGAAAACACCATAAGTATGTTTTTATACTTATTTTTTTATTAAAATGTTTCCATTTTGCTATCCACTATGGATGGTATGTGTGCACCATATTTCTTCCTGTAAACTCTATGTGAACCTGTGCTTGATAGGGATCACTGGAAAGAGGGGGGCTTAATATATTTATAGGGATCACTGACAGAAAATTGAGGAGAAAAATATCGACGTGCCGAAATATCGTGGAAAAAATATAGAATGCCAGAATATCAAATTCCTATCTACAAACAGGTAAGTACAACAATATTGAACCCAAAATATTGTTGTAAATAATATTGAATTTTTTAAATGTCTCAAAAGTAATGTAAAATTAATGAAATAGTAAATATAATTAACTAAAACATACTAAAAAATACTTGAATAACCTTAACATTAATAAATAATTAATGTAAGTTAAAAAAATAAACAGGCATTTTTATTTGTTAATACATATACCCCCACATGCATCAATCTAGGATTTTGCATTTCTTAAATAGCGAAAATTAAGGAATCGCTATTTAGGAAATGCAAAATGCTATGCATCAAGAAATCCTAAAAGTTTTTAGGATTTCTTAATTTTCGGAAATTGCAATTCCTTAATTGCGAAGTGCAATTAAGGAATGGCATTACATTGATTCCTATGGGCCTAGAGGCCCATAGGAATCAATGTAGTCAATTGGAAGGCAGTAGCAAATTGCGAGTGGCACTTAGAAAATTTCATGGGTGCAGGGGGGGGTCCAAAGGACCCCCCCCCTGCACCCCTGAAATGCAATTGAAAGTGCATGTTTCACACACACATGTCCTAAGGACATGTGTGTCTGTAACTGGACAGTTTAAAAAATGCATTTTCAAGCATTTTTAAACAATTTCGCAAATTACCACGAGGTTGAACCTCGTGGTAATTTGCACTTCCAATTTGAATAATCGCAATTTTTTTTTAAATGATGCATTGCTTTTAAGGAATCGCAAATTTGCAATTCCTTAAAAGAAATCGCATTTTTGGAATTCGGTGAAAATACCGAATTACTCAAAAATGCTTCATGCATCCCAAAAAGCACTTTTGCATTCGCAAACGGCCGATTTTAAGGAATCGCACCGTTTGCGAATGTAAAAGTGCTTGATGCATGTGGGCCACAGATATTAACTTAATATTAAAAAACAATATTCAATATTTTTAGGGTAGGATAGCGGGAGGGTAACATTTACTATTCCCACTCCAGTGAGTGCAACAATAGGGAAAATGTTGGATAGCGGGAGGGCAAAAATTACTATTCCCCCTCCAGTGAGTTTAACAGTAGGGAAAGCATTGGACAGCGGGAGGTTAAAAATTGCTATACCCACTCCAGTGAGTGCAACAGTAGGGAAAGAGTTGGATAGCGAGAGGGTAAAAATTACCATTCCCACTCCAGTGAGTGCAACAGTAGGGAAAGCATTGGATACCGTAGGGGTAAAATTTACTATTCCCACTCCAGTGAGTGCAACAGTAGGGAAAGCGTTGGATAGCGAGAGGGTAAAATTACTATTCCCACTCCAGAGAGTGCAACAGTAGGGAAAGCGTTGGATAGAGTAGGGGTCAAAATTACTATTCCCATTCAAGAGATTGCAACAGTAGGGAAAGCGTTGGATAGCATAGGGGGAAAAATTACTATTCCCACTCCAGTGAGTGCACCAGTAGGAAAAGCGTTGGATAGCATAGGGGTAAAAAGTACTATTCCCACTCCAGTGAGTGCAACAGTAGGGAGAGCGTTGGATAGCGAGAGGGTAAAATTACTATTCCCACTCCAGAGAGTGCAACAGTAGGGAAAGCGTTGGATAGAGTAGGGGTCAAAATTACTATTCCCATTCAAGATATTGCAACAGTAGGGAAAGCGTTGGATAGCATAGGGGTAAAAATTACTATTCCCATTCCAGTGAGTGCAACAGTAGGAAAAGCATTGGATAGCATAGGGGTAAAAAGTACTATTCCCACTCCAGTGAGTGCAACAGTAGGGAAAGCGTTGGATAGCGAGAGGGTAAAAATTACCATTCCCACTCCAGTGAGTGCAACAGTAGGGAAAGCATTGGATACCGTAGGGGTAAAATTACTATTCCCACTCCAGAGAGTGCAACAGTAGGGAAAGCGTTGGATAGAGTAGGGGTCAAAATTACTATTCCCATTCAAGAGATTGCAACAGTAGGGAAAGCGTTGGATAGCATGGGGGTAAAAATTACTATTCCCACTTCAGTGAGTGCAACAGTAGGAAAAGTGTTGGATAGCAAAGGGGTAAAAAGTACTATTCCCACTCCAGTGAGTGCAACAGTAGGGAAAGCGTTGGATAGCGGGAGGGTATAAATTACTATTCCCACTCAAGGAGTGCAACAGTAGGGAAAGAGTCGGATAGCGGGAGGGTAAACATTACTATTCCCACTCTAGTGAGTGCAACAGTGGGACAAGCATTGGATAGCATAGGGGTAAAAAGTACTATTCCCACTCCAGTGAGTGCAACAGTAGGGAAAGCGTTGGATAGCGGGAGGGCAAAAATTACTATTCCCACTTTAGTGAGTGCAACAGTAGGGAAAGCGTTGGACAGCGGGAGGATAAAAATTACTATTCCCACTCCAGTGAGTGCAACAGTAGGAAAAGCATTGGATAGCTTTGGGGTAATATTACTATTCCCATGGCCAGAGAGCGCAACAGTAGGGAAAGCATTGGATAGCGTAGGGGTAAAAATTACTATTCACACTCAAGACAGTGCAACAGTAAGGAAAGCATTGGATAGCGTAGGGGTAAAAACTACTATTCCCACTCCAATGAGCGCAACAGTAAGAAAAGCGTTGGATAGCATAGGGGTAAAACATACTATTCCCACTCCAGTGAGTGCAACAGTAGGGAAAGCGTTGGATAGCGGGAGGGTATAAATTACTATTCCCACTCAAGAGAGTGCAACAGTAGGGAAAGAGTTGGATAGCAAAGGGTAAACATTACTAATCCCACTCCAGTGAGTGCAACAGTAGGAAAAGCGTTGGATAGCATAGGGGTAAAACGTAATATTCCCACTCCACTGAGTGCAACAGTAGGGAAAGCGTTGAATAGCTGGAGGGTATAAATTACTATTCCCACTCCAGTGAGTGCAACAGTAGGAAAAGCGTTGGATAGCATACGGGTTAAAATTACTATTCCCATTCCATAGAGTGTAACAGTAGGGAAAGCGTTGGATAGCCTAGTCAAGTCAAGTCAGAATTTATATAGCGCACTACATACCCAGAGGGTCTCAAGGCGCTTGGGGAAGGGGGGGAGGATTACTTATCGAATATCCAGGTTTTAAGCTGTTTTCTGAAGGCTAGGTGGTTTTGAGTAAGGCGGAGGTGGATGGGAAGGGAATTCCAGGTTTTGGCAGCTAAGTAGGAGAAGGATATTCCCCCCATGGTGGCTTTGTGGATGCGCGGAACAGCGGCGAGGGCTTGGTTGGACGAACGCAGCTGGCGGGTGGGGGTGTAAAAGGAAAGGCGCGTGTTGAGACAATCAGGTCCAAGTTCGTATAGAGCTTTGTGTGCGTGGGTGAGGAGACGGAACGTTATCCTCTTGTTGACGGGGAGCCAGTGAAGGTCTTTCAGGTGAACGGAAATGTGGTCTGTGCGGGGGATGTCTAGTATGAGTCTGGCTGAAGCATTTTGGATGCGTTGGAGTTTTTTCTGCAGTTTTGCGGTGGTACCGGCGTAAAGGGTGTTTCCGTAGTCCAGACGGCTTGTAACCAGTGCGTGGGTGACCGTTTTTCTTGTTTCGGTGGGAATCCAGCGAAATGTTTTTTTGAGCATGCGTAGGATGTTGAAGCATAATGATGAGACGGCGTTGACTTGTCTGGTCATCGAGAGTAAGGAGTCCAGGATGATGCCCAGGTTCCGTGCGTGGTCCGTCGGTATGGGGGCTTTTCCTCGGGCCGTTGGCCACCAAGAGTCGTCCCAGGCGGAAGGGGATGCACCTAAGATGAGGACTTCCGTTTTGTCCGAGTTCAGTTTCAGACGGCTGTGTTTCATCCACTCGGCTACTTCTTTCATCCCTTCATGTAGGTTGGTTTTGGCGGTGATTGGGTCTTTGGTGAGTGAGAGGATCATCTGAGTGTCATCAGCGTAGGAGATGATGTTGAGGTTGTGTTGACGTGCGATGGTTGTGAGGGGGCTCATGTAGACGTTGAAGAGGGTGGGGCTGAGTAATGATCCTTGCGGGACGCCGCAGATGACTTTGGTGGCCACTGACTTAAAAGGGGGGAGGCGGACTCTCTGAGTTCTTCCGGCGAGGAACGAGATGATCCAGTCCAATGCTTTTCCTTGAATTCCGATGTTTCTGAGGCGTTGAATCAGGGTGCTATGGCAGACTGTGTCGAAGGCTGCAGAGAGGTCAAGGAGGATGAGGGTGACTGTGTCTCTGTTGTCCAGTAGTGTTCGAATGTCGTTTGTTGCTGCGATGAGGGCGGTCTCGGTGCTGTGTTTGGCTCGAAAGCCAGACTGTGAGGAGTCAAGTGATTTGTTGGTTTCGAGGAAGGCGGCGAGCTGATTGTTGATGGCTTTCTCAATGACTTTGGCAGGGAATGGGAGGAGCGAGATGGGGCGGCAGTTTTTGAGTTCGGTGGGGTCAGCTGTGGGTTTCTTCAGAAGGGCGCTGAGTTTGGCGTGTTTCCAGCTTTCTGGGAATGTGGCGGAGTTGAGGGAGCAGTTGATGACGTCTCGGAGATGGGGTGCGATAATGGAGTCTGCTTTGTTGAAGATGTGATGGGGGCATGGGTCTGTAGGGGATCCTGAGTGGATGGATTTCATCAGGCGAATGGTGTCTTCTGTGGTGATTGGGTTCCAGTCGAAAAGGTTATTTGGAGGAGGTACAGGTTCGGAGGTGAGTGGGGTGGACTGGTTTACGTGTTGGTTGTCAAAGCTGTTATGAATGTCGGCGATTTTGTCATGGAAGAATGAGGCGAGGGAGTCGCAGAGGACTTGAGACGGGATGATGTCGTTTGAGCTGGCGGTGGGGTTGGTGAATTCTTTGATGATGTTGAAAAGTTCCTTGCTGTTGCGGGTGTTGTTGTCTAGTCGGTCTTTGAGTGCTGATTTCTTGGCTGTCCGGATTAGTTGGTGGTGTTTGCGGGTGGCGTTTTTGAAGGCGGCTTGGGTGATAGTGTTTGGTTTTTTTTTCCAAGTTTTCTCAAGGGAGCGACAGAGCTTCTTGGATTTCTTAAGGTCATCGTTGAACCAGGGGGCGTTCTTGCTTCCTTGCTTGATTTGATGTTTTTTCAAGGGTGCTAGTTTGTCGGCGGTTTGGGTTAACCAATGTGTGAGGTTGATGGCGGCTTGGTTAGGGTTCGTTGAATAGGCAGGGGTTTTTTGAAGAAGCGATGTGGAGATCTGGTCGATGGTGATTTTGTTCCAATTTCTTCACAGAGTTGGTTGAGGGTGGTTGTGGATCGTGGTCTTATTGTAAATAAAGTGGATGCAACTGTGGTCCGTCCAGTGGAGGGGTGTGGTGTGAGTGAAATAGATATGCTTGCTGGAAGTGAAGATAGGGTCGAGTGTGAGTCCTGCATAGTGTGTGGGGGTGTTGAAAAGTTGTTTGAGTCCGAGATTGGCGAGATTGTCCAGAAGGGTGGTAGTGTTACTGTCGTTGCTCTTTTCCAGATGGAAATTGAGGTCTCCCAGTAGAATGTATTCTTCCGAGGGGAGGGCGTGTGGGGTGATGAAGTCAGTGATGTCTTTCGGGAGGGTAAACATTACTATTCCCACTCCAGTGAGTGCAACAGTAGGGAAAGAGTTGGATAGCGGGAGGGTAAAAATTACTATTCCCACTCCAGTGAGTGCAACAGTAGGGAAAGCGTTGGATAGCCTAGGGGTAAAAACTTACTATTCCTACTCCAGAGAGCGCAACAGTAGGGAAAGCGTTGGATAGCAAAAGGGTAAAAATTACTATTCCAACTCCAGAGAGAGCAACAGTAGGGAAAGCGTTGGATAGCGGGAGGGTAAAAATGACTATTCCCACTCCAGAGAATGCAACAGTAGGGAAAGTGTTGGATAGCGTAGGGGTAAAAATGACTATTCCCACTCCAGTGAGTGCAACAGTAGGGAAAGCGTTGGATAGCGGGAGGGTATAAATTAATATTCCCACTCAAGAGAGTGCAACAGTAGGAAAAGCATTGGATAGCATAGGGGTAAAAAGTACTATTCCCACTCCAGTGAGTGCAACAGTAGGGAAAGCGTTGGATAGCAGGAGGGCAAAAATTACTATTCCCACTTCAGTGAGTGCAACAGTAGGGAAAGCGTTGGACAGCGGGAGGGTAACATTACTATTCCCACTCCAGTGAGTGCAACAGTAAGGAAATAATGATTTAGTATTTAAATAAAAATAAATTAATTATCAATACCAATAAAAAATTAATTAAAATTAACTACCAATTACAAAATATTTAATAATTAAGTATAAATACCAATAAATATTAGTTATTAAAAACGAATTACCTACCAATAATTAATTAACAAACAATTAATTTTCAATACCAAAAATGTTATAAGTAATACAAAATTACCAATTAATAATGAATTAACAGTAAATTAATTATCAATACACACAATTTTTTCAATAATTACTTAATTACTATTAAGTTACTTCCCACCCTATTCCCCTATAAACCCACAACCCGCTCCAAATAATAAATTAATACAATTAACATAATTATCAATTAATCAATTAATAAAAATTAATTACCAATTAATAAAAAATATTTACCAATTAATTAACAATAAATTAATTATCAAAACCAATAAATAAAACAAATATTTACTTAATTATTATTAAATTACTTCCCACCCTATTTCCCTATAAGCCCACAACCCACCACAGAATCAAAACACAAAATTAAATTAAAAATACTTAATAATTCCTAAAAATTAACATTTAATTTACTATAATTAAATTACTTCCCATTCTATCCCCCCACAACACGCTACATAATTAAATTACGCAAAAATTAAATAACATAAAATGAATCACTTAAAAAAAATTCTAACATACATTACAAAAATAATACATACTTTAAACACATATACTAACACTTAAAACTCTATTTAAAAAAATCGATATTTTTAACAACTATATTATGACTTGATATTACTAACTTCGATATTATTAAAATCGATATTTCTTACCTGAATTTCGATATTCTGCACTACTATATTTTTGCAATTTGATATTATGTCCATTCTATATTAAAAACTCGCAATTCTGTCAAGTCAATATTTTTTTTTCGATATTCTGACTGTTCACCGTGTTCAGCTGTAGGGCATGTTTGTAAGAAAAGCAGACACAAAGCAGCATGTCTGAAAATGGAAATGGGTCAAAGAAAGACTACACGTTACCACATGAGTTCATTGTGAAGTAATCAAGGTAGCTTGTGCTAAGAGAGATAATCTGTACTAAATTATGAAAAATTGCATTTGTAGATATTTGCATACTGGCATATTCAACGCAATGTATATTTTAATAAGCGATTAAATTCAGACATAGGGAATGGTTTCTGCAGACAGGAGCGTTGTGATTGGCTAAAGAAGTCTGGGAGCCTGTGTGTTTCCTGGAGACTACAGAGGACAGAGGGGAGGCGGCGACAGGCAGGTAAGTGAGATTTGCTTTTTTTTATTATTTTTTATTTTTTATTTTGCCCCACCCTATCACTACATTTCCCTAGAAGCTGCTCCTGTCAAGTAGATAAAGGATGAGATGGCAAAGGCCCCAGCTCTGAAACCCTATGGCACACATTGCAAAATAGTCATTTTAATGGAAGCCAGCAATGATGGGATTCGAGTACTTTTGCTTCTACTTCATATTGGTAGGTTGTGAATAGTTGCTTATCCATCTAGACCATTTCTGGAGCAGAAAGAATATATTTCACAATCAAAAAACGTTGCTAGCTTGGTATTGCAGGGAAATAGAGGATGTTTGCCAATATGTCTGGGACATGCAATGTCTGTATGCTCAGATCATTGACTATTTTTTGAACTCTTATCCACAAAAGGTGGTTGTAGACAAAATCAAAGATTGGTAAATGTCTACTCTAATTGCAGGAGTATAGTTTTGATTTGGCAAATGACTATGGTATAGGGACGTTTTAACTTGATTGTCTTTCTCAATTGCCAGTCCAGTGTGATGAATTGGTGACTCTGATGCAGAAAAACCATGATGATACCTGGTATAATGGAAGTGACCCAAGATGGGATTTCAACGGAAGGCTGGTTAGTGGCTGTTGATATACACGAAATACTTAAGGATGCTGTAGATTTCCTAGTTGTAGGTTGCCCTGCAAACAAAAATATTGAAGATGAAGTGGTGAAGTACTATAGGGTTGTGAATGAATTATCATATTACAGTGGTATTGTTTATTTGAGGAGTATTGCTGGTTGTTCTGAGGAGTTTAAGAGTAAGGCTATTGGAGCTTGCTCCAAATATGAGAGGGGTGAAATGCAGAATTCAATCTCCTATTTGGTAACCAGGGTCTGATAGTTGAACAGAAAGCAAGTGTGAATTTATATTGCCTGTCCTTGGAGTGAAAAATCCCAACGACTATGGTGTATCCCAATCAGGAGATGGACAGACTTAAAAGTTTCAGGCACTGACCATATTTTGCAGTGACTGGAGGCTACGCGTGTCACAGCTGAAGTCAAATAGTTTTTGACTCAGATATTTACTAGAGAAGGTTTACTTAAACATTTAGACATAGACAAGGCATCCTTGAATTGAACAAATACGTACTTCCCTATAATTGCCACAAAGTAATGGCAAAGTAGAAAGGTAGAACAGGGCGCTAAAGGAAGGGGTACAGTTTTCTGTGAGCAAAGGGTAGTGATTGGTGGAAATCTATGATGGAATTAATCTGGGATAATCAGGTCATGGCAAGAAGAGTGTGGGAAAATCACAATTTCAGAAGATGTAGGAAGAATCCCTTGCTCTGACTGGATAGGAAAATACCAAGAAGCAATGGAATGTGTGAGTGAACTGGTATGTGAGTGCGGAATCTGATGTTTAAAGTAAGTGATATGAGGAGAAGGACAAGTGAAAAAAACGTACAAAACATTGGTGGTGGAGAATACAGGATTGGGGATTTAGTAAGAGCAAAGTTGGATAAAATTGGGTTTCCCCCCCAAAAAAAACTAACAATGCAAGGATCAGGAAAGTCCCTGTGTGGATGGAGGATTGTGATACATGATCTTCTTAATCACCTTCTATGGTTGATTTCTCACTGTGAAATACTTTTCAAATATACAAATGTTAAAGTCATATTTTTTTTCTATTTGTTGCCGTAAATAGATGCATCGTAATCTCATTAGTTAGTGCTTGTATTTGTGCATAATTTTGCATTGCTATTTTGCCAGGATAAGCCAAAGTATGTATTGGAATGGTCTTTGTAGTGTTTGTTTGGAGGAGACTGTTTGATCGCGTTCAGTTGGTAGCAGTTCCTCTCCTTTGTGGGGCCTATAATTATGCTGGCGAAAATACTTCCTAATTCCTTAATGGCGCACATTTGATTTTGTAGAACAGTAAAAAGGGATGGCATTTACCAAAACAACGGGGAAGTAGATTCATCAGCTGATGGATCTGTGTTGCAGACAGGTGCTAAGATGGGCCGGTTGGTCATGCACATGGCCTTTGCACGAGTGATACCATAGGACAAGTTGTGGGTCTCCGTCAAACTTTCGAAGTTACACGAGGAGGAACATAGAGAATTGAGCAGTCTACCAAAAAGGACATGAAGGTGCAAAGCTGATATATCTTCCTGTAGGTAGGATTTTAATGTAGATCACACCTTTGGAAGGAAGTGATATTAAGTCTCCTTACGTCATCATGCAGCAATGTCTCATCTCATGGGGGTTATCAATTTCGCTGAGACTATACAACGGGTTACTTGATGACAGTACAATTATATGTGAAGTTTGACCTTAGGTAGAAGCTATAGTACAGGTGTAAAGTGTTCCTCCTTTCTCACAAAATGTGTCTGTACAAACATGCAAGTGCGCATGCCTGGACATCACTCTAAAAAAGACTTCCTTCACATGTCCATCTCTCAGAAGCCCACAGTGTCAGCTGGATGGAACACAAACACATCACCCGCCACGGAAAGCGCCAATGTTTAATCTGCACTTGCTATGTCTCTCGGCATCCTTCGGCCCACGGGCTCCTGCCAGCCGCCACTTGAATTAGCACCAAAGGATTATGGGGCCTCCGGTCATTAATCTAGGTGACAAACAGGACCGGGAACGCATATTTGCACCCCGAAATTGAAAAGATTAGGCCATATTTGTCAAGGATTGGTGGGCTTTATCGGCTCCGGAGCAGCTGCTGTTAAATATTCATTAGGCGCTCGAGTGGGAGAAGTCCTCGCCGGAGTCTGATGGCTTTGCACAGGGGAGTCGGGGACAGATTTATATAAGCAAAGTCCGCAAAGCATGGCGTGTGCGGCTCCGCCCTACGTCACACGCATGGGCATGGAAGGAACGTCTCTGCATCAGAGGACAATGCACGGGCTTCAGATGCATCTGTGTCGGAGAACTGTAGGGCTGCGCCGGAAATGCATCTGTGATGCAAGGAAATGCATGACCTGCAAGGGCACAAACTAAAGTGAGGTTAATCTCGTGATATGTTCCACCAGTTGAGGGTCTGGGGCAGCACCTAAGAGCATTATTTCCCAGGAGCAAGACCATATATAGTGACCCCTGTAAATAATGTGTCCTGCTCCCTGAGGGTTGCTGGCGCGGGTGTGTTCTCCCACCCACTCCCGAAAACAGTTCACTATTCTCCATGGTCCAAACTTAGTCCACTATTGTCAGTCTACCCATGGTCGTACCTTTGTTACAGAGCTGGTTCTGAAAACAAGCATTGGCAAAGCCTGCAGGGCTCGCCATGGAAAGCAGGTACATTGATTCATTTATTTATTTTTTTTCGCAAGCATATGCCACAAAAAAATAACATGCAGTAGCATTAACATGGTGGCCCTATGATTGCAAATAAAATGTAAAATAAAAAATACAACATTTCCTATTATTTAATAGGAGTAGTATCACTTTTTACAACAGGTATAAAAGCCCTTTTTAGTGTTAACGCACAACAATGGAAAATATGATTATTGGTGCGCAGAAATGGACTATTGGCTTTGAATTACACATTATTTGAATGGAAATTTCGTCACTCATATCACTTCTTAATAAGCTTATGTTCAGATGTGATTATGGACAATGCCAGACAACAATGGCTGAAGTGGGCTGATCCTTTGCCTAATACGATCTGCTGTGCTGGGTGGAAGAAAAATGTGAGTGATTGTTGGCCAAACCAATGGATGAAGAGGGCTTATCCAAAGTCCTTCTATGTGTCATTCTTTTATTTGCGATCTGTTTTTGATGAAATAAAAACATAATTGACTAGACCAATGGTGGAAGATGGCTTATCTAAAGTCCTTCTATGTTTCCTATTTTTTATTTCTGAACTGTTTTTGAGGACATAAAGCAGCTACGGAGAACGCAGTCTTCCTTTTTAGGACGGGCCTGGATCCAGCTCTAGACCAGATTTAAAATGGAAAACTGCACTCTGTGCATTATCTGTGCTGTGAGAATCATTACACTTCCCTCAGGTTTGTCTATATAAAGGGTGTGAAAAGTTGCAAAGTTGGGTAACTTGCAACTTCTCAATATTTTCAACTTACCTGACTTCTGAAGGTAAAAAACTACGCGGCTGCGTTTGCAGGAAACTTTGACTCGGTCAACAGGGGTTGGGAACTAACAAGTCAATGACTGCTGCTTTACTTCGGTCCTCTTTAGGAGCACCCACATCCGAGGCACATCGCCTGCCTAAACCCTACACAGTTCTTGACAAATGAGGATGCCCGCTCCTCCAGCCCCCCAAAAAGTTGTCTTGCCTGCCTCTAACTCCACCTTTCACTGTCCCACTAGTAGAAGTCTCCTTAGCCCACAACCCATCATCCACCTTTGACTCATACCTTCCACACTTTCCAAGTACTTCTTCATTGTTTACCAGCCTGCATGAAATCCTCACAGTTACGGCAAATGGGCAAGGCATCCTTCAGACTGGAAAATAACATAGTTGCCCACCCTAGGTTGGGAAGTTATGCCTCAACACAGCAGAGAAACTAACTGGTCTTACGCTGGACTTCAGGAGCATAGGGAAAATATTTGCGCACCCAGGCCTGGGAAGCCAAAAACAGCTCAGGAAAAAATACTCAAACTAGTCCTACATCCTTCATCTCATTATCTTTTTTCATCCACTCTCCATCTCTCCTTCCCTTCTCTCCGTCTTCTCTCTCTGATCGCTTGCTCTTCCTCAGCCCCTCCTTTCCACTCGTTTTCGCTGTGTCCTGAAGCCCCTTGTGCCCACTGCAATTAACCTGAGGACTTGGGGGAAGTGACAGAGGCACCAGGAGTGGCCCTGGACTTTGTAAACCAGCCTCCAAAGGCTCCAACCTACTGGGAAATGCCTGATGGAATGAAAGGCCAATTTGCCCCTGTGTGCCCCCATATTATATCCAACAAAACCTGACTTAGAGAGTTTTACTTAAAAATTCTGCCAGACTGCCCTGTAGGTATTCCTGATATCCTATCACACAGGTACTGTATTCATACTGCCTGAAACAGACATAAATAGCTTTGTAATCACGGACATAAACCTACATGGTGCGGCCCGCAGGGAAGTGCAGCCACAGACTGGAGTCTGTGTAGGAGTTGTCTGGAGATTCCAACATAGAGTGCGTTGCCATAGGCCAGCCTATTGGTGATGAGTGCGTGCATTACAGTCTGTCTTCTGTTCTGAGGCAACCAATTGAAGATCTTCACAGCATGTGTAGGATGTGAAAGCAGGAGGTGTACACTGCGTTGACTGGAGCCGTCATGTTGTGATTTTCTTCTATGATGATAACTAGATTTCTTGTCTGGTCTGTAGATGTTGGTCTTAGGTCTGCCAGTCACTAGGTGGAATCCCATGGGGAGGTCTTTTAGCCGAAGACCAGTACTTCTGTCTTGTCAAAGTTGAGCTTTAAGCAGTTGGTTTGCATCCAGTCCGCTATCATGGTCATGCAGTTGGTGAAGTTGGTTCTGGTGGGAGAAGATGAGTTGGGTGTCATCAGCGTGGAGATGGCGGTGATGTCTTGTGATCAGATGATATCGGCAAGCGGTGCCGTGTATATGTGGAAAAGGGTGGGGCTGAGGAAAATCCCTGTGGATCACTGCATAGCAGTTTCTTAGTCTCTGATGTGACCATTTTAGTTCTTCCATTGAGGAAGGAACGGATCCATTTGAGAGTGAATTCCTGTATGCCAATCTCGCGGAGTCTCCTGATGAGGGTGTTGTGGGAGACAGTGTTGAAGGTTGCAGAGAGGTTGATCAGGATGAGGGCCACTGTTTCTCCTCGGCCCAGGATGTTTCAAACATCTTCAAAGCTACAATGAGTGCTGTTTCGGTGTTGTGGTTCTTTCTGAATCCTGATTGAGTGTTGTCTGGAAGATGGTGAAGTTTGAGGTGGGTTGTGAGTTGTTTGTTGATGGCCTTCCCAGTCACTTTGGCTGGGTAGGGGAGCAGGGAGATGGGTTGGAGGTTGTTCAGTTGATTCAGATCAGCTGTGAGCTTCTTGAGGAGAGGGGTTGATTTCTGCAAGTTTCCATTCATCCTTGAAAGTGGCGGACCTGATGGAGGTGGGTCATGGTGGTGTTGATTGGTGATGTTCCCATGTTGCAAATGTGGGGGGGTATGGGTCTGTTAGGAACCCTGACTGGATGGTTCGCATGATTGTCACTGTGTCATTTCTAGTGAATGTTGTCTAATCGGTCAGGTGGCCGTAATGGATGGTGGTGGGTAGGTTAGCGATGCGCTATCTGGGTTTGGGTTGGTGTGTGAAGTTGCTGTAGATGTTTGAGATTTTGCTGTGGAAGAAGTTGGATACGTTGTTGCAGAGTTGTTGGGAGGCAGAAATAATGTTGACAATGGCTGAGGGCAAGGTGAAGTCCTTGACAATTGAGAAAATCTCCTCGGAGATTTTGGAGCTTCCTTCAATGCAGTCCACTAGTGCTTTTTTCTTGGTGTCTCTAATTTGCTGGTAATAGCGTCTCAGTGCAGCCTTGTAGGTTGTTCTATAGGTGGTATAATGGCTGGCGCTCCATTTCCTTTCTAACTGTTTACAGTGTCTTCTGGTGTCTCAGAGGTCTTCTGTGTACCAGCTGGCAGGAGTTGTTTGATCTTTATGCTTGTTGGGTTTCATGGGTGTGCGCAGTTCATGATCCAGTTGGTGAAGTTGTTGATGTCCTTGTCGAGGTTGTCTGTAGGGCCCTGCTATGGCCAATTTGCGCAGGAATCATGGAGGGAGGAGGGTGCCTGAACTGATACAAACTAATACAAGCTCAGAGCCAATATATAAACGTTTATATTTGACTGTTTCAATTGATTTCTATGTTGCAATCCCGGCAAAGTTAGGTCCTAGTTTCATATATACTGCAGTGACATATACAGGGGTATGCTAACCTGTACATTTCTTCGGAGGTCTCATCTGCAGACAACTTTAGCTGTCCATCGACAGCAGAACAATTGCATCCAATACAGACTTGCATTACGATTTGAGCATGCTCCCTACATTTGTTTTACCGGATGAATTCCACAGTCTTCTGTTTGTCCTGCCCAAGAAACACTCTGCTCTCTCTCCATTTTGATTGGCTGAGTTGTAACCTTTCACTGCTGATATCGACATCTTCCATGCATAACAGGAGGAACTATTTTAGCTCCTCTTTTTCTCTTTCTCCAACTATTTCTATTTCTCTTGCTAACCCCCTCTCCATTTCTCTGTCCTTGTTCTTTCTGCTCACCTCACATTTCCTGCCCCTTGCTCTCTTTATCTAAGCATTAGCTCCCCCCAGCCCCAGCGTATCCCCAGACACTCTCCATGCTTGCTGCTGCCCTATTGACAGTACGCCATCCTTGAATGATTTATAAATCAAACATGGCCATCCATGTTTTGCATACATGCATTCCATCTTGAATTATTTTTTGATTGCTTTATGAATAATCATTTGAAATGGCCACCATGCATTCCACGCAGGGCAGCCAACCTTGAATATTTTTTCTTAAAGCAATAGGAAAAAACATTCCAAGATGGGTGCAGACTCAAGAACATGCACTGAGGCCATTTTATAATGTTTTATCATTTACTTTAGGAAAAAGCATTCCAAGGTGGTACCATGTGTGCACATGCCTGTGGCCATCTAAGATATATTAGTATTGGCAAAGCCAGTGGGTCTAACCCTCAATGTTGCAGGTGACACCTACTGTCTTTGCATTTGTCTTCTTACTGCCTGCAGAGAGTGGTCTCCTGCTGCGGTTCCACGTTGAATCACTTAGCCAGGACGCTGGACACATAACTTAAATTTGCTGCCATGACATATCAGGACTTTTTCCTATAAGGCCTTTCAGAATTGCTTATGCGCACAGTTATTGGCTTCAAAGTCTTACGTTATTTTGTTACGGTTTACTGTTTCATGTCAGGGGCAAATATAAAGTGATAGAACCCAATATAGTCCAAAGATGTCTTTACCTACTATACTAGGTTTAGGAATACTGCCACTGGGACATTCTTGTTTGTAAACACAGAAAACATTAGCAACTTGAATGACAACACCCCACCAGGTAAAAAACACGTGCTATGAACAAGAATGAGAGGTATCTTACTTCTTCCAGGGAATTGCCTTGCATCTAACTGCCTTGTCTGTGAATGAGCCAGTTGACTAGCAGTAGCTTGTCTCTTAAAGCCCCAGAGTAGACCTTAATCTTTCAGGTACTTCCTAGTCTACTCCACAAAAGTCCTCCAGGCTTCAATAGAAACTCGGAAACACCATAACAACTCCAGCATGGCTCTGGTGACAGAACCAGCATAGCAGAAGGTTATGTGCATTCCACATGGTATGGCAGATTTACTGGAAGAAACATTTTGTATCCTTCTCTTTTGTGGTCCAGACATCATCATAGTCAGTGTCTCTTCAGCGTATCCCACAGGGCAGTCATCAATCTATTCCCCATGCTCAACTGGCAACAAAACAAACAACCACCATTTTGCCTTTAAGTCATGTTTCTCTAAAAGGATTCAATTTGACCTCATCCTCTAACCCAATTTCATGACCCACTTTTGCCACTCTATACAGCATGACCACACACCCACAGCCTTGTCTTCAAGCTACAGCTTTGACTCCAGTACACTTGCCACCACAAGTATCAAAGTCATCTCAGTGCCCACCTCTTCTTTGCTCCTTGCAGTCCTTCACCCACAGCTCTAACACATGCCGCCCTCGGCTGTGGTGCCACTTCGTGTGTAGTTGATGACCCAGACTTCATTATCGGAAACACTTATGATGACATATTTTGTAAAGTGAGACTGTAAGGGTAGTAAACATTCTGTGTGGCCATAGACATACAGGAATCCTAGTACATACCCTTCTCTGAGCACAAACCCCACTGTCTTGGTCTTCTCAACCTCTTATAAGGGTGCTGTCGTATACCAACTTTGAGCAGCTTTCCCGCAAACTAATACACAAGTCTTCTAAAGCACGGAAACAGGTGTTATTATGTTGCATTAGAGTTTATGGAGGTAAGCTAAAACACTGAAAGTATTTTTTCAGTGCCATTCATGCCTTGATGTTGCCCTTCCTTCTTCCTGCTCTGATTGACTTTCCTGTTCACATTCTGTCCTGTAGTAGTTTTTATAATGCGGAAAATGCCAGAGGGTCTGCCATTTTCCAGCCTGCAGCCTGTGGAATAAGCTGACATACATCAAGTTGGGTCAGACAGGAGGAGGACACTTTGTCACAGAACTACTATTATGGCAGATCCGCGTGAGACACACAAAAAAGGCATTCTATGTCTCTATGTAGAAAGATGGCAGCACAGTCAAGGATGCTACATTGTGAAAGTTCTACCTGTTCTACAGACTGAATTATTTACTGTGCTTAAGTGGTAAAAGAATGAGTGCCGATGCCCAGGATTCTGATCAGGAACCTGCAGCCCATGCAATTGAATGTTGGCATGCCGAACACCAAGGCTGCGTAGTCCTAAATCTATCTTGTACCTCTTGAATTCATTGCCAGACAATCCCAGCTCATTTAACTCACTCTTGCAGGTTTCTGCTTTCTCCCTTTATGAGAGTTGTTCCGTCTTTCTCTTCCTCCGTCTTTACGTGTTGTGTTTGTTTCCTTCACTTGATCTCTGATACAGGAAATAAGTGCTGGTTTCCAAAAATATAAGTGCCAGTGGCTACCAGCGACTAAAATTAAGTACTGCATCCCTCTCTCAATAAGTCCATAGGAAGACTTCACACCCCATTGAGGTTTCAGATGGCTCATTCCATATTGTATAGCAACTGTGGGAGAGAAATAATTTTGAACCGAGCTCCTTGCCCAGTGATAAAGAGTGGCGCTTTACTCCAAGTCAAGATATCCTTCTTCACCAGCCTAAAGAGAGGGTTAACATTTAACTCCCAACACCTCCGCTGGTCTCATACACTGTGAATACCAAGCTATTTAAAATGGCCCGGTGCCCTTTTGAGTCAGACTGTGGCTTGGGAGAGAAGGGTATGACTGTGACCGGGATCTAGAATTTTTTTCCCAGTTCACGTGGAAGCTAGAGGCCTCAGATTAGATCTGAAGCATCTCCATCAGCCTGGGTGTGGACCACACAGGGTATCATCAACATAGAGGTCGTTCTATCCTTGTGCCAATTCTCCCATCTAAATCCTTGCAGTTGTGCATTTTGATGAATGCACTCTGCAAGGGTCTCGATTACAAGTGCGAAGAAGAGGGGTGACAAGAGGCAAGCCTGTCTCATCCCACACTTAAGTCGCCCTGACTTGGGCCTGTGGAGAGCAGCATAGATTTTTTCTGTATGTCCTAAACAATGGTCCGACTTTCCTGTGCTGATGACCCGGAACATGAACGCCAATGGACTGAATCAAAGGTGGCTTCTTCAAAGTCCAAGAGGACCAAGACACTGGATCCCCTCAGGTTACTGGAGATGCCTGGAATGACCAAAGGCAATGTGTAAGATCCGTAGAGAGAAGCATGCTCCTTGCTAGGACCTGAGGCTACTTTGATCTCAATGGACAAGGAAGCAGATAACAATCAGCAGGCAGTTGGTCTGAATCCTGGATAAAAGTTTTCTTTCAATATTGATGCAATAGATGTGCCACTTAGAGGCACGAGCTGCAGGCAGACTATCAGGGTTTGAAGTGAAAAAGCTCGTGACTCTGCCCAGACCCTCCCCTAGGGTGCCAGATTAAAGCACCTTCTCAAAGAGATGTAGCAGATACCAGGTCAGAAGGCACTGCTTTCATTGTTTCCAGGAGTTTGTCTCCCTTCACGTGCTCATAGAGACATCCAAGGGGGATGTAAATATCGAAGACCATGTTTAAGTCTGTTGCTGGGATTAAGAAATAATCACATTGAAAAAAACGACTTGGAATTGGACTTATATGTAAGTGGACTGTAACTGTGCTTGTGTTTTGAATAATTGTTTGGAGTGTATCTACGAATATCAGCTGAGGATATATACATGCTAATTGTGGAAAATGTCTGTTCTACCAGGAGAAATATGATGTCTTCAAACGTGCCTAGGTTGGCAATACAGAATGTGTTGACTGTCAGAGAGAATCTTTTGTCTAGAGATATTGCCACTCTCCTAGAGCCTTTGGTGAAGCCTGAGTGGTAGGCACAAGTGAGCCTGTGCTAGCCTAGGAAGTGGCAGGTTTTGCCTAGCAAGTGTGCTCCCTGTAGGAGTAGCACTTTAGGAGCCTGCTTTTTATGTATTGAAGTATGTCACTCCTTTTGATTTTCTCATTGGGGGCATTGACATTCCAACGCTACCAGTTTACATGTGTCCCGGAATACTGACGTCATGTGTATGGAAAAAGGAGAGGTGAGTTATAGTGAGTGTGCAGCTAAGTCTCTTCCCAAGTGTGCATCGGAGTGTACAAATTCCATGAACAAACTCCCATCTTGAAACACCACCCCACCCCACATTTCTCGGACTGAAGTATTTGTCACCCTAACCGTGCAGCATAACTAACAAGAAAAAGTTGCTAAAGAACAAATCAAATCTCCTCGGGCCCAATGTCTTGTAGGGTTAAAGTATGCCAGCCCTGTATTGAAGTTGTGGATTGTCCTAGAGGAGGCGCATAGGTTCCTCTCAGTCACAAGATCACCACAGCACTGGATATGCCTTTCTACACAGCCCAACAGCTCAGGTCTCAATCACCCATGGCGGGATGTGCAAGGCACTCGTTCATTTCCTTGGTCGTCGTCACTGACTGTCTGCCACCACTTCAGGAGCCCTCCAGAGTCTCAGTCCAGGAAATCTAGCCCTCTCCTTGTCAGGACGCCCTGTGACCAGGAGGACAACATCCCCCCAGCCCAGAAGTCAAAGAGAGAGCTTCCAGTTTCCCCTACACTCCAGGGACCTGCTCAACCCAGTCCCAGGAATACTGTAGATTCTCAAACAAAAAGGATCAACCTTGATGCAGGACCTTTAGTTTCACCAGGAAGATGAGCATGTATGGCAGCTGCATTGCTTTTAACTCATGTTTGACAGCCAAAAAGCACTTCCTCTGTTGCCGGACCAATGCTGTGTAACCAGGGAAGATCAGGACTTTCGAGGAGTCCCTACTGAGGTCTGATCTGCTCCTGGCAGCCAGAGCACTGTGTCCCATTCATGGAAATTAAGAATACAGGCGATCCTGGCATGTGAAGTTGCATCAGATTGAGGACAAAGCCCCAAGGTGCGATGAGCTCTTTCAACTATAAAGCTGGTCAAGAGGTTGCACAGGGGCATCCAAGAGAGAAGCCAATCTGTTGGGAATCTCTCTGTATGCTTGCCCTTCAGGCCCACTGGTATTCCCACCAGTCAGAGGCTGTTATGTCTTGATCTGCTCTTCGCATCTTCTGCTCTCTTCTCTAGCTGTGAGGTCTGGAGGACCAGGCGGGACACTTCAGTTTTAGAATCATGGAGTGCATCCTCTAGCAGAGATTCGGTTTGCTGCTTCAGTTACACACTCAGCCATCTTCTTAAAACTTAGTGTAGAGGGAGATTTCTAACTTCACAATGCTAAGTTTGTCTTTTAACGCCATGCAAGTACAACAGATCATCTAAAAGACCTTTTTGCCGGTAATGAGGAATGCCGCTGTGTCTGTATTGTCACTCTCAGACACTGTGTGCAGCTGATTCTCCTCCCCCACTGGCTTGGTGAATTTGTCAATTACACTTTGGTGTGTGGAGGTCTGTGCCTGTGATTCCCATTCTCGTTAGTGGTCAGGTGGAAAACAAGATCAGCGGGGACTTCCACAGCAGTGATTTCCAAGCAGTCGAGCAGCTCCGAGACCATGGTGCGCAATCATCGACCAGAACCTTTTCCCAACTCTGCAAAAGCCCTTTGGCGCCACCAGCATTGATGGCTCTCAAAGGACCAGGCTGTTTTTTGTTGCAGGGAGGTTCCCACTGTCCCCAAGCAAGAGAATGGGTCCCCCGCGGGCCAACAACACTTCCGCCACTTCTTTCTGATGAGACTAATAGGCCTGTTCATGCCCTCCCCATCAAAGCCAGAGGTGCCACCCCATCATTAAATCTGGCACCAAATCAGAGAAATCTGCTTCTCTGCTGTGCCTCCCACACAAACAATTCTGCTGGAGCTCCCCACCCTTCTTCCCAGGCAAGGGACAAGGAAGATCTCAGGCTCCACACATCTGGCTGCTTTCAGGGTCAACACCAGCAGGCACCTGGCTGCACGCTTATCGAGGGTTATTCTGCAATGTCTCGCCACTTTGCAGGCTCTAAGCAGTAGGACAGGGTGGGGCCTGCTGAGTTACCCTCTCTGATTTTAAAAGAACTTGCCCCACACACTCAGGCAGTCCTCCTTTGCATCCGGAAACCCTGGCATGCAAAAGGGGGGGAAGGGGTCACGTTCACCTGCCACCAGTCGCCACCAGTTGTACACAGGTAGTCCTGGGACCATCGCCTGAATGCACACAGTGTAGGTCTCTGCTACCACCCAGGCTGGGCACCACTGGACCGCCCTGTTTGTATGTGGCTCTCGTACTGATCGTCCCAGGTCCAGGGAAACCCCCAGATTGTTGTAGAGTATACTGAGCTGGTCAGACTTCGTTCCAAGTCCGCAGCAGTGCCACTCACCAGTCAACCTGTCTGCCCATTGTCGCTGGGCGGACACAGGCCTTCACACCCGCTTGTCATGGAGCACAGGTTGTGAATGCGTGCCTGGACCATCACTGCACTTCTCTTTTTCTCCTTGGCTTGCCCTGCACTCCAGTCCTCCTTTACTGGCCTGGTGCAACCCTGGGATCACTGCAAGATTTAGCCGGGCTGGCCAGGTACCAATCAAGGGCCCAGGGCAGGAGTGAAGCTCGTCTATTTTGCAGGAGCCATACTTCAGTAAGGAGCAATTATTCAATTTTATATAATGCTAATGAATAATCTATTTGAAATGTGAGTAATCCCCCATATGAAAGACCAAAGCAAGCAAAAGAGCAACCTTCAGATGTTACTTCAAGAAAAGGAAGTTACTACTGTATTTTGTTCTAATGTGTCCTCACTGTGCCAGTATTAGGGAAACGGTTCTGTGTGGAAAAATGATGAACACTAGAATTAGGACAAACAGTTTTCTCTGACCCTTTGCTTATCCCTCAGCAGATGGGAAACTGATCTACGCTAAAAATGACTATGCCAAACCAGGCTTGGTGAGTCTGAGTCATCAATTGTCCTAACATTCTACTATTGCTTTCCATTTGATATCCAGCAGGGTGCAAATTTCCTCTGTGAAAATAATGGGAGCACACAGTTAAATAAGGTCATAAAGACAAACACAATAAAGCAAAAGTGATCAATAACTAGATTATGAGATCAATCAGTTTTCATTCTGCCTTCAGAGCTTTGCCTCGATCTACTCCTTTTGGAAAGATCTAATAGACATCTATTTCTCTTGATGGACGTGGCATTTAAAATACCATAAAAACACAAACAGATTACTAAAACCAGCTAGTACATCACAGATATTCTCAGTGCCAAACATGAGAGTAAAGCACTGTTTAAAGTCGCTTCAGAGCCTTCCTCCAGAACTCACACCTTACTTTATACAAAGTTTCACAGATATCAACTGTGTCAAAAAACAATCAGTATTATCAGGTTTATCATTGACAACCCAAGATGTCAGGAAAATAACCCCGTCGCCCATGTCGTTTCACCCTCCTTCTAGCCTTTCTCTCAACTCTTGGCAATCCAGTCATTGGAAAGAGTCTTGCACTCTTTTAAAGGTAACACTTATGATCACTTCCTCCAAAAAAACCTCCTCAAAACACGGAAGAAATGCACCCCTTTCTTAAAATCTCATCTTTAACCATAACTGTCTGCAACTGCCACACTTTCGCGAAACTTGTGTGGATTTAACACTGTTGTGAACTTGTAAAATGTAATGAAAGTTTGCAAAAATTACAAAAAATTATAGAAGTATATCTCTTGTGAAAGTTTAATGCCAGGGCATGCCTTGAATTCAAAAGGAAAAAGAACAGATGGCGAACGGAATGCAGAACAAATCAAACATTCACCCCCAGTCACAGATCTGGGATAAATCCATTGTATTTTTGCTCACCATGGCATTGCAGTTTGGGCCAACCATATGCAAATTAGTCTTGACCCAGCTCCCCATGGAAACAGTCTAACCAGAACTGCGAAACCAGGTCCTCACTGGACCAGAAAGAAGCATCATGGGACCGGTTTTGGGTATTAGCTTGTCATCATCCAGGCTAGCTTGATTCCGGTGGCATAGTGATCACAGGACCCATGTCTGGGCATACCTTCCCACTTCGGGCAAGAAATATAAAAAGAACAAATGATGGATGGAATGCTGAACAAATCAAACATTCACCCCAAGTCAGAGATCTGGGTTAAATCCATCGATTTTCTGCTCACCATGCCATTCCAGTTTGGAACCAGCCATATACCATCAGTCTTGGCCCTGCTCCCCATGGGAACAGTCCAATCCGAGCTGCCAAGCCAGGTCCTCCTTGGACCAGAAACAAGCATCCTGGCACAGTTTTCAAGGTCTCACCCCTCATCAGCCAGGATTCTTTTTACTTTCTTTTTGCTTAAATTCAAAAGACACCAGTGAGAGATCTGTATTGCAGAAACAAATACGTTCCACGGGACCTTTTTTTCCTAAAACCTGACCGTTTCTGCTCAAGCCAATCTCCTGCGGAGCAAAATTGTGTGATATTTTATAGCTGTGAGAATGATACAATTTTGTGAATTTCACAGAATGTTACATTCAAAAATGTCACAAGCATTACAGAAATTCTGCATGGGCCTACCCATGGCTCACTCTCCTTTCCCAGGGTAACAGCAACTGCGAGAACACCCAGTAATCAATAGCCTTTTTTTCAACTATTTTTATTGGTATTTTCTTCATTATCAGCACTACAGTTTTGTGGTAAATTGAAAGTCCATGGAGCCAGGTATATAAAACAGGTTGGATTTATTGAAACTTAGTTGCAAGGTAAGTTCATTAGAAGAAGATAGGTTGGTGGAAATATAATCCCACCAGGAGCAGCCTCCCTGCTGCTCAGCATGCCTGCCACGCCCCACACAAGCCAGGCACGTAAACATTCCATGAGGTAATCAGGCATTCTAACACTCATACATACTAGCTGAGCAGCAGGGAAGAAACAGCCAAAGGATGGAAAGACACAAGCCAAATATAACAAATCCCCCTCCCTTAGGTAAACAAAATACCAAAGTGAAGCAGGCAAACACAAACACCAACACATACAATGCACTCTGAAAGAAAAGCTTACATTGCAAAAGAAAGCATTTATATCACATTCTCAAAAAGTAAAAACATTGAGATTAACCCCATCCCCCTCCCTTGGGGAAAACCTACAACACACAAGACCACCCAGAGCTATGGAACAGCACTGGGGCACACACCGCCCCATAACCAACATGTAACAGGTACACACCACCATGTAGAACAGCACTGGGACACTCACCGCCCCACAACCACCACGTAATAGGGACCTCCCTATGATCCATAATCGGGGCACTTAGCTGCCAAAACCTCACCACAAAAGGGTACTCACCACCCTAGGAACAGAACCGGGGCACTCAGCTCCCACAACCTCACCTTAAAAGGGTACTCACAACCCTAGGAACAGAACTGGGGCACTCAGCTCTCACAACCTCACCTCAAAAGAGTACTCACCACCCTAGGAACAGAACTAGGGCACTGAGCTTCCACAACCTTACATCAAAAGGGTACTCACCACACTAGGAACAGAACTGGAACACTCAATTACTGACCCCCCCACAACCGCCCCGCAACAAGGAACACACTTTTCTATGAAGCCAAAACTAGAGCACTTCCCGTCCCACAACCTACACATAATAGGGACAACACCTCAAAACTCACCACCCTGCAACCACCCCCACAAAACATATTAATAATAAGGGAATTTTATAAAGCGCCTGGTACGCTCAGATGGCGTGTCCCCGCGCTGAAACCGAAGAACTCAAAAAGCAGAGGAGTGGAGTAAGCCCAGTTATCGTGAAAATAGATATGTTTTTAGCTTCTTCCGGAAGCTGGATTCAGATGGCTCCAGGCGGAGGTTAAGGGGTGGGGCATTTCAGCTCTTCACCACCAGGTAGCGGAATGATCTTCCTCCCATGCGAGCCCTCCTTAGCCGAGGAACCTTTAGTAGGCCTCCATGGGAGGAGCGCAGGGCGCGTGTTGGTACATACCTGGTGACTAGATTCTGGGGTGGTGCTGGTGCCTTCCCAGCAAGGATGCGATGACAAGTACAAAGGGCCTTAAATTCGACTCTGCTCCTTACTGGCAGCCAGTGGAGGGTCTGAAGGGCAGCTTTAGAGGCTGATCTTTTGGGAAATTTTAGAATGAGGCGAGCTGCCGCATTCTGTAACACCTGAAGGCAGTTTATTACTGTACAGGTTGCTCCCAGATACAACAGATTGCCGTAATCTAGGCGCGATGTGACGAGGGCATGCACCAGCGTTCTACGAGCAGACGTTGGAAGGAGATCTAAGACCTTCCGTAGGTTTTTTAGAACGCTAAAACAGACACCCGCCACACGGCCTATCTGGGGTCCAAAGGACAGGTCAACGTCGAGCCAGACTCCAAGGTTCCTAACTTCCTGATGAGGTGTTGGAGCCTCACCTAAGCAAGTGGGCCACCACGCCGACTACCAAACAGATGGGTTCCCCCCCACCACGAGCACCTCGGTCTTGTTGCCATTTAATTTGAGGCAGTTAGTGGACATCCAGGCTGCAAGATCTTGCATGCAGGCTCTGAAACTGTCCATAGCAAGGCCGGGGGCACGTGAAAGGGAGATACCCAACTGTGTGTCATCGGCGTAGGACACAATTTGCAGGCCATGGCCCACAGCGATCGGGGCCACTGGGGAGACATAAAGATTAAATAGGGTGGGGCTCAGGGACGATCCCTGGGGAACGCCCTGGCCCAATCCGATGTCCCTGGAATAATAATCCCCCTGACGGACCTGGAAGCTTCTCCCAGTCAGGAAAGATTGGATCCATTTGAGTGCAGCTCCAGATTTCCACCACTGTTCAGACACTGTAGCAAGGTGGTATGAGCTACAGTGTTGAATGCTGCACTCAGGTCCAATAGGACGAGGGCCATAGTATGACCCTCATCCACCCCCTGACGTAGGGTCTCCACCGCCATCAGGAGCGCCGACTCCGTTGAGTGGCGGGGGCGGAAGCCAAACTGGGTGTCGTGTAGTAGGGAGGCCTCTTCCACAAAATCCATCAATTGCAAATTGACCATTTTTTCAGCCACTTTGGCCAGATAGGGCAGAAGGGAGATAGGCCGGAGGTTCTCTAGCTTATCAAAGCTGATGTTGAGTTTCTTCCTAAGGGGTAGAACCACCGCCTTTTTCCAGTCTTCGGGCACGGTGTTAGTGCTGAAAGACACGTCTCGTAAGTGTCTGATACTTTGCAGCAATGAAATGGCTAAAAATGAAGTATCTTGCTCCGGTGAGCGATCTCTCACCCGAGGTCTTGAGCCCATCAGGAACAAGCAAAATAGAAAACATGTGTCCCCATGAACCACTGCAAGTCTTATAATGCTACCAGTGAGCGAAGTCTCACTGGAGTTGGCTGAAGAAGCCAGCATGTGAGGCACCTCTGGGCTGTACCAAGGACAAGATCATTTAAACTCAAAACAGTACCTCCTAAATCCACATGAAAGTTGGAGACTTGAAAGTTGAAGACTTCACTTTGATCCCACGATGTCACAGGCCATCACTTGTAAGCTGCAAACTCTACAATTCAATTGGTAACAACATGCAGTATCGCAGATGCATTATACACAGAACACTACTACCAAGCACAAGATGGCGGCACGTTGTCACGACCATGCCGGATGGCTTGCGGTATATGCGTGCAGCTCAACGTTGTGCAGTGGCTGGCTGTGACGCGAAGAAGGGTAGCGTCACAAAGAACTCATGGAAGACTGCAGGAGGCAAGTAATGGTGCACATGCAGACAATGGTTTGTGCCTCCGTTTAAAAAAAATAAAAAATCAACTGGCACTTCTGGCAGGAGGGCTCAAAGGGCCCCAAACAATAATAGACGTAAACTGTCTCACCTCAGACATTGTGGTTCACAACAAAGAGAAATAAAACTTCTACAGCAGAGCCAGTCAGGGTATACATGCAGCTTCAATGGGTGACAATCACTTAAGTACACTCTGCTTTGAGCTGCACGCGGCTCCCAGTAAATTCAAACAAACACAGTCACCGATGCAATGGCTTGCCTGCGTGCAGCTCTCTGTAAATTCATACAAACACAGTAACTGCTGATTTCCTCACAAGTTAAATAAAAGTTGTTCACCGCGAGATGCTCAGACTGTCACGATGCACCGCGCAGTAATTTATTCACTGACGATCGCTGCCCACTAAAAAAGACAGTTCTCTCCAATGGCTGTTGGCTTCTAAGTTTGAAGGCTGTAAAACTTTGCTTTATATAACACAACTCGCTAAGCTGCCTACCAACCTCTGCCTACTTTTTAAATGTAACGTTTCACATGAGTGCTGGTTTCCCTCAACACACATCGCTGGTGCCAATTTCCAAGCGCCAGTTGCTGCTGGTAATTCAACTCAGTAGGGTGACTCACGACTGTAGTAAGGCCAGCAGGGCAGGAGTAACGTTTCTAAGGTAGTAGGATGGCAGCAACCTCCACAGTAGCTACACGAATACCGGCAGTAGAAGGTCAAACGCCCTGGGCTGCAGGCTGTCCAGATGATGAGAGACACTGGTAGGGTTGACCAAGGCGTTTCCTTTTCCTTACGGTTTCTGTAGTTCCAATATTTTTAGTAGGTTCCTCAGTTCCAGTAATTCCTTAACTCCTTTAAACACAGTCTCTTTCCTCAACACGTAGGTTCTTTAAATCGTTGCCAAATATGGTAAATTGAAATTCCATGGAGCCAGGTATATAAAACAGGTTGGATTTATTGAAGCTTAGTTACAAGGTAAGTTTATTGGAAGAAGATAGGTAGATGGAAATGTACCCCCACCAGAAGCAGCCTTCCTGCCTCTCAGCCTGCCTGCCCTCATCTGACACTCCCCACACAAGCCAGGCACTCAAATATTCCATGAGGTCATCAGGCATTCTAAGACTCATACTAGCTGAGCAGCAGGGAAGACACAGCCAAAGGATGGAAAGACACAAGCCAAATATAACAAGTTTGTGTTCCTATGCATGCGAGCTTGCAGACTGTTTTTCAACCTTTGTTACGGTGCATTTGCTTAAGTCCAAAGGTGGTGCTTGCACCAATTGCGCCCAAGGTGGAAATAAATGAGTTGCCATGGAGGTTGCTGGTGAATAAATTGAGGCTGCAGTCCCTTTTCACATGCCATTCCCTAGCTGGCTACATCAAAGCAGAGACTTATTTCTGACCACCATCTCCACACCTCCCTCAGCTCACCCGAATCACCTCCAACGTAGCTCCATCAGGCTGGTTCCAAGTTGTGTGTTGGGTTGGTCAATCAACATGGATTCACTGGACCTTCCTGTCCCCCACACCTTGGTGCTAAAATATCCCCACTAGCATAAGAAAGTGCAGTCAAAGGTTGGGGGTTTTTGACCATCTCTCGTGCGTTTCTCTTCACGTTGAAATCGTCTATTTGCAGGAGGCATGATAAAGCAAATACTGGCAGGGGTTGTATGTCAGTACAACGCGGGCTATTACCACGCGTGCCATTACAACGCTGTTTTTACAAAGCAAGTCGTTACAAAGACTTGCGCTGTAAGCGCTGGATAGTGGAATAGTTTAATATTCTATTCCAACTCCAGCCCACGTTACAGTTGGGAAGGTGTTGGAATAGAAAATTAAACTATTCCCTATCCAACAGCGCCCTCCAGCACAAGTTGTTGTATCGACTTGCGTTGTAATAGCAGCGTAGTAATGGCAGCGCCTGGTAATGCCTGCATTGTAAAGGCTGCTCACCCTGGCAGGTGCTGCTGACAGCTTTTTCAGGCCAGATTATATATTTTAACATTTCACACAACTGCACACGTCCATGTTGTTCCCTTGTGCTGTGTGCCCACACCACACACATGTGTATGCTTCCAAACCATGTTTAAAATGTGTCGCTATTCCTTACAAATTGCAAATTGAACTCTGAGGGCAGTTTGGGCGTTTTGGGAATACAACTTAAAGACAATGAATATCACAATTCTGACTAGGGTCCTTGAAATTCGAGAATGTGGGCTGACATGGAGGTCCACTGTTTCTTTTACCCCCATAGCCACACTGATGGCATACTGTATGGTGGCTGTTGCAGCCTTCAAAGCCAAAAGGACACCTGTATTCAGTCTTTTAGCACCCTTACCCTTCATTTCACACCAGGTATAAATAAACACGCACGCCGTGCCATTTTACAGATTTTGAGGCCCATGGGCGAGCTATACTTCAGGGGCCTCTTTCTGGAACAACTTTGCATTTTGTTATCCATTTTTTGCTACTTTAAATCCACCATGCCAAACAATATTGAATGATACATTAAGGGTTGAGATGGTAAAATAGTCAGATGCGAGTTAGAAAATTCACTTTTACAGGGGGCTTCTTAAAAGGTGGGGTCCCTGGGATATTGCCCACTTTGCTCATGCCTTGAAACATCTCTGCATACACGTTTCAACACTATAACCCCCCATGCTGTATTTTCCCATTGCTTTAGCTTCTTCTCTCTACGGCTGCTCAATTTTCATATCTCTTGCTCCTTTTTTGCAGAACGTGTGGTACTCACCTATCCGCAGTGGTGATTTTAGTCAATTTTCCCTTTCAGTGTGGAGGGCAAAGATGATCAAAAGGGGAATACCTAATATCATTCTCAAATAATATTTCTAAGGATTGTTTCACCTGTATTTCGTTACCATAGAAAAGATGGTCAACATATGGAAGGAGCAGCTGTCTGCCACCTCACATCCTCCACAGCATACCTTTGTCTTCACAAATGTATCGATTTTCTTGGCCATATAATAGAGATGGTGAATAATGTGGTATTGATTTCTTTTATGTGTTGCTTCTCTCAGAATAACAATGAGCGACAAAAGACACCTGAGCCACCATTCGTCTCTCAGAGGTGCGGCCAACCATATTTCTGACTCCTTCCACGTGGAGTCAATTTAAACATTAATAGTTAAATCTCAAGCTTGATAACATTTTGAGATTGCTTTAACTTCAATACTTCTGAATTATGTGCAGCAAACTTTGAAGAGAGAAGCCACGAAACTCACATTTGGTACAGATGGATCGAATGGTTGAAAGTTTTAAAGGCTGAACCAAAACGATGCCTATTATGGTTGCAATGAGAACTCCAGTGAGGAACACTCTACCCAAACACTCAAAAGCAGCAGCATACAAGTACACCTTATTTATAAAGTATCAAGTCATTGGCCTCTAATTTTGGTGAATTTTGGTGAATTTTGGTTCAGACAATTTTTGAGGAAAAGAGAAAAATGCATCTTTCCAAAAAGCATGAGTGAGATGTAGATTTATTATTTACACTGCCTGAGAACAGGAAAATTAAAAAAGAAAACTGCATGTAATCACTCTGGATAAAAATCACATGGTGGTCATTTGGATTCCCGTCTCTTGTAGAAACCATATCAAGATGTTGCCGCTCCAAAAAGAGAGAAAACAACAGAAATGGGTTGTATATTCATGGAAAATATGGAACACGCGGCACAGGGAGTTCCCATTTTGAAAATAGACTCTTCCCATGTTTGCAAACTTTTGAGACGAACAATGGAAAAAGAAGTAGCTAATGCTGCATTATGCAATGGGCATCCATTTATGCATGGTCTTTGAACGATCTCCCCCCTCCACTTGTCAGATGGATTGAGGAGGGATCAACATCTCAAGAAACTTCACTACTAATGTCTCTTGCCTGGCCAGGATTGGGGCTGGGGAGGTGTAAAAAGACTTCTCGACGTTGCCAAAAGGTGGAGGTCCAATAACTAATCCTCCTCCTTCTTCTTGCCAGTAGTCCAGGGAGGGTAGTCTTGGATTCACCCTTATATGCACTCCACCCACTATGCCCTACTGCTCCCATGATGTCCTGGCCACTACTGTGGACTAGGGCAGCCATGGTCTGCCCCTCTGAAAACAAGTAAACAATGAAAAAACTGAAGGTAAAACTCACATGCAGCACCTGTGCTAAGTTGTGGGTTGTAAGGGAGGGGGTGAAGGACAAGCAAGCCCTCCTTAGCCACACAAATCCTATTTTCTGGCCCTTGGGCAATGCTATAGGTGGGGTGCCCTAAAGCAGTCTACGAAAGCATGACATTCCACCATAGGCTTTAACACAAACATTGGAAAAGCGAATAGGTCTCGCCTATGAGACCTATTTGCTTTGCATCACACAAAAAAGAAAACACACACTATGACGCGGGTACCACTTCAGTTTGATGAATGCAAAACAAAGCTTTTTTTAAATTATCGACCCGGAATGGAAAGAGCTGTTGTTATGAAAGCCCTTTGAAAAAAAGATAATGGATGAGCACGTTGAGAGAGTGGTTTAGAGAGCGGACAGGTAGTGCAACAAGGCAGGTGGGCAGAGGAGAAGTATTAAGAGTGAGAACAAACCGGAGTATAGCGCAACATAGAGCACGGGGGTAGGAGCATATGGGAAAGAGAGCAACACAAGTGTGGGTTGTGGGGGAAAAGCATAAGGACAGAGAGCCAGGTGGAGAAGAAAAGGGCATGATGAAGACAGCAGGAAAACATATGCACCCACATGGAGTGCTTAAATAAAAAATTAAAAAGTCGTTCTCTAAAGCAAGAAGAGAAACCAAAGAAGCCTACCACTCAAAGAGATGGTAAAGAGGCTATGGCCCATGGGAGGAACAAACATAAGATTGACAAAAAAAGCTATCAAGTAAGAAGCAACAAAATTAGAGTAACAGGAAAGCCAGCCATTGGATAGCAGTAGGAGGGCCCAAGCCCCTGTGTGTTCTGGGTAAGCCAACGATATGATTTTTGCAACAAGACAGCTTGTGCTGTCTGATATGCCTAACCTAAAAAACTGTTTTTTCCTCTCTGGGGCACAGAGCATTAAATGTAGAGCAGAAAGTAATAAACATCAAGGTATTCCACTTTATCGGTCATCTCTCTCAATGTACGTGAATATTGGTGTGGGTTAGAAAAAAAGGAAACAGTGTTAATAAAGCATACCAAGGCTTTCTTAACACAGTATTCTAAAAATCTCTAGTTTGGCACTTTTAATCGTGTTTTCTTTTTGCAATCTTTCTCGACTATCACAAAAACTGGCGAGAATTACAAACATACAATTTTTAATGTTTCCTACTTTTTTCATGCTCTTACCAATTGATGCTCATTGTTGACCCGTTCACTGAAGCTCGTCACTGCCTTAGAGATTCCCATTGCCTCCAATAATCTTTGCGGTAGCTAGAGCATCAGTAGCTTGAACGACATGCCATAGGTTCAGTGATCGAGTCATATGACTGGCAAAGTTGTTTTTGCTATAAGCTGAGGATTGCCATATATATGAAAGGCTTGGCTGTTATGCTATCCGAGACAATGGAAATGATCTCAGATTATGGTATTATGCCTCAAAAAAGACAATTCGTAGGTCTTCCATCTAAGCAGTCAAGGAAAATCCCAGGATGAATCTGCAATTCTGAATGTATTAGAGCACAGATTTTGTATAGACAGGAGGATGCAATGAAATTGGATTTCGCTAATGAAATTGACGCTTTCATGAAATCGGCAAAACTCTGGATTACAGTACCGGGTCAATGTAATATTTATCTGCAAAGTGATCATGCCACTTCATTTACTATATCTTCCAAAGGGGTCGTACAAAAGGCCCTAGAGGTTTTCATCCGTGGGATATTAATGGGAATGGACAATATCCTAGTTACTCTGATTGGGGCGCTTGGACAACCCAAAGCTGGTTTATAGATCCTTTTACTGCCCGAAGAGAAAGAATGGAGAGTCCGACACTCGTGGACTTTGGGATCTAAATTGTGCAGATCTAATTACAATATACAATCCACTGCTTGGACAGGGAATCAAGCATTAGTGGATGCTTGGTAATACAGAGATCAAAAGAAATGAGCCCTGAGTATGCCAACCAACGCTTACTCAAAGGCGTGACAGCGAAGAACAGCTTTTCCCCTAAACTAAAGACAGAGTTCAAGGTTCAACATGGCATCAGTACGAAAAAAAGGGGGCGGTGTACCATAACATGCGGTCAGTAAGAGATTCACAATAAGGTCACTGGGGGAAAGTGTTTTTCTTCAAACGGAGGGAGTGGTAATGAATGGGTTGCAAGGTCAAAGCAGACCTGTTTGCAGTACAGAGGACAATTGGATTGAAGCTCGGACAATACATGGTGTGCCTACAAATAGGGACTGTATTTCACAAATAGTGGCAAGAGCCAATGGAATCATTGGTACAACATTATTTATTTGAACTTAAGGGGTGCCACAACAAATCACATACAGAAATAATGTCCTATCATCCTGCAGATCTAGAAAAGGCCTTAAAGTGCATAACAAGTAAAGTGGTGATCTTGGGATACGACTGAGAGTGACAAAGGCACATCAGGGTGCCAGGAAAGTATGCCCTAGCCCGTTTAAACAGATATTGGTGGGTATTCCACTGAAGATATCTTACAGTTCATTTAATACAAATGGATAGAACGTGGAGCTTTCCCAGATGCCTATTACTGTTAGCAGATTTTTACAAATTATATGGATGTACTGAGGGAACAAGGTAAATGTCTTGTTTGGTAAAATATAAATTATTCAGGCCAGAGAGAATGACAGAACCTACACCCCATTGCAAAGAACAAGGGTAAGGTCCAGAACAAATGAATGCAACGGTCTCTAATGTGTTGTAAGAGGGTACTTGCTGGACAGTGGTTACACAATAAGCCCTAATTTTTGAGGAGTGACAATGCGAAGTATGTATGTATGCATTTATGTGGCCTTTGTTTAGCATGAACCTAGTGAAAAAAAGGCAGTGGAGCACAATACAGGCTCAAAGGCAAGCATAACATTTTGTGATAGAAGAGGTAGCTGTGTGTTGCATTATTACTGTATTGCTATGTAGTGCTCTTTAAAGAGGTGTGTCTTCAACACTTTCCTTAACTGGAACGGCATTGAGGCAGTCCTTGCCAATATGGGAATATAGTTCCAGATCATAGTCGCAGAGACGGAAACGGCCTGCTGCCTTGTTTTTTCATTTTCTGCACTTCTGAGACTTCTTAGTCTCAAGTCTGATGGTGTCTTGGCTACTGGCGTGCAAGAGATTGTTCATAAGATAAGCAAGGTGATGGTCATGATTGCTTTGTAAACGATGCAGCTGGTTCTGAAGGTGGTTACGGACAGCAAGGGAAGCGAATTGTGTTCCATCTGGATGTGTTCAGAATTATTCTGGTCCTGGATGAAACATGCTATATTGATATAAATCTTTTGAGATCTGGAGGTGTCCATGTGATCAAACTAGTGGTGATTGGAAAGGTAGGATGAGAACCAGTGAAGGACATTGGCAGTACATCCCAAGTGAAAGTCCAGGGTGTGGCTGAGCATTAGATGGTCGCCTGTATTGAAGGCAACTGAGTGGTCCACCAGTATCATTGCGGTCAGTAGGGTATTGTCTCAAATGTTTAAGATCGTAGCCTCTATGCTGCAGCATGATCTGAAGCCAGATTGGTAGTCATGCAGGAGATGCTTGACCGTGTAATGCTTTTTCTATAATCTTGCTCATGAAGGATAGGGGAAGGATGCTCGGGTTTTTGGCAAGGTCATCAGGGTCTAATGTAGATTTTTTTTTTAGGAGTTGGAGGATTTAACCTGTCATGAGATCTTCTGGAAAGAAGCTATAAGTGAAGTAAGCATTAGCAGTGGTGATAAGAGATTCACCAGAGACCTTTGATGAAGCAGGAGGGTTAGACCTCACCTTCATAGGCAGTGGCTTTGAGGGAGTTTAGTTTGTCTGGCTGATCTTTAAGAGACAGAGCTTTGAAGGATGACCATTGTGGGATTCTACGAGAAGGGGTAAACATTAAAGTAGAAGCAGGCTTGGTGTTGTCAATGTGCTTTCAGAGCATGTCTATTTCTTTTTCACTGAAGAGGTTGAAGGCATTGCACTTGTTTATGGAATGTCGAATGGGTGGGTGAGACTGCAGGTTTTTTGCCGCGGGGACTGCTAAGATTTTACACCACAAAAGACACCTCAGCAACATGCCCACTGGTAGGAGAATGGGGACAGTGTTAAACCTCAATGTCATAAGGCAATGTGTCCCAAGATAAGATGTACACAGCATATCAAATTACTGTTAATTAAGAAAGGACACCCTCAATAAATGAGTTCTAGGGTGGAATTAGAAAATTTTGAATCATTTACAAAAATGTAAAGAGTATAATACAGACATTGTAAGTGCAATTGCAGAAACCTATTGCCTTGAAGGCTCTCAGTGACAGGGTAATTCAAAAGATTTGGCAACATCAAGAAATAGTCCTGAATGAGCAGAAAACCAGTAAGAAATCGCACAGCATACCTAATAGCATTGAAAAGGTCAGAGTCAACCCAAAATTAGAGGGTTTATAAAGGAAATTCCCCATAGGATATAATAGAAACTGCAGAATGGTGGGTGTGGCTTAGCCAGTGAAGATGGCGGTTGCTCTTGCCTGAGCTCCTGTGGTCCCACAATTAGTTATCTGCCTGAATCCGATAGGAATTGCAGCCCTCCCAACACACGAGGGCTTGGCGCAATGCGGCATTGCCTAGATGTGGGTGATTAAGGGTTGGAATGCCCGGACATAACATAGCAATGGCGGAACGCAGCAGTGAGTTCTGATGCAGCTGCATCACTAAGGCCATGCCCGCCTCTATGCTGACAGACAGAAGTGATTTTGCCGACTGGAGGTGTGCACGGAGCAGCCCAGAGTTCCCGACGGCCATGCCGGGTCACAACAGAGGCCCAATACTTTCCTACAGACTTGACGGTGGCGCGGTGAGCTGAGTTGTCCCGCACTTGGGAGACCCCTCATTGCTGGAATGACCTGCGGCTGGCTCTGGTCTCTGTGGGCACAGTTGGAGGCAGAGACGGGCGGCTGCATCTCAACACCAGTGTCCCCCGGTGAGTGCTGAACTGTGCTCCCTTACGAGAAGGGCAGAAGGCCACCCTTGCACAACTAACGAGAATGGTGGCCATATCGGGTCATGCAGGGAAGAGGGGGTGGAAATGTGGATGGTGCCACGCTTTGACCAGGAAGCAGGAACCTGGGACACATAACCCTACGACCTCAGGGGATGCAAAGAAGGACCTGAGGTTCACCCACCCAAGATTGCTCTACCAAGACCCGTCTCTGGACCCACAGGCAGGACTGGTACAGGGGCGCACCACCAACCATCTCTTGTGGTTCTCCCCCGTACTATTTGAGGCCAGAATACTTTTGCGGGCCTCTGGCACTCCCCTCTGCCGAGCTGCAGTTGGGAGAAGAGGACACCACTAGGGTCCAGAGTCCACAACCTGCTTAATCATCAGGTCCACAGTTGATGAGCCAATCATGATAGAAGCAGGTCACATTTAAGCTCCTGATGTGAACAGGGAGGTGCTCCTGGACACCCGACCTGGCGTAATGGTAAACTTGGTGAAAGCTGTTGGTGGGAGTGTGCTGTGGGAACGATGTGCTCTTCTGGCCTCTGACCATAGGCCCCGCTGCAAAGCCACGATACCCAGATCCATTTTGTTTTTTTTTATAAATATTTTTATTGATAAATCTTTCCCCTCATTTTTTCCCCCCTCCCCCATTACATGGACAAGGCACAATAAGATTCATATGGCAGCCACATACTCAACCACATATTCGAGGAAAGAAAATATTACAATATACATACTACACACAAATCCGATCATAATATATACAGATACAAAATCATATATGTTAACTTTCAATAATACATATATTCCTCAAAATACCTTATTCAATTCCAGCCTTCCATTGGATCAAAGGACCCCAGATTTGTATACCCAGCTTTTTACCCTTTCTCCCTTTCCTAGAGTAAATAGTTGTTTCCAATTTTTGTATTGATAAAGTTTTTCCAAGCCATTGATGATACGTGGGAGGATTTGGATCTAACCAAGTTGAGGCCACAAGCAGTCTAAAAATCGCCATTGCTACGAACAAAAAGTATTTACAATTAGTTTGTCCATTGGGGGAAATTCCCAACAAAATAGTTGCTGAGTCCAACTCTATTGTTGTGTCTAAGGCATTCCGGAAAAAATTCCCAATATCTTGTTTTATCTTATCTAAATGTGGACAAGTAGAGAAAATATGTAACAAGTTGGCCACCATACTGCCACATCTAAAACACGTGATGCCCGACACAGCCCCCCATTGAGCAATTTTCCATGGCGTATAATACAAATGATACAAACTCTTGTAGTGCATTTTGGATCGAAATTTGAAGCCTGCTAGAACTGTGCTTGACAGGAAGATTTCTGCTTCCTGGTGTCTCCCTTGCCCCCGTCTGTACACCTGGGGCCTTGCCCTACAATTTTGGGAGACCGGTCACCCCTTCCAGCCTGAAGACTGCTGGTGCTGCCCAAAGTGTTGCCCGCCATGGTAAAGGACAAGACAGCACCTGCTTCTTTGTAGGGCAAAATAGACAGATTCACCAAATCCACCGCAGTGGAGGGCCTCCCGTCCCAGGGAGCAGAAGCATCAGCAGGTGACTCCCCTCTGCCGGGGCTGTCCCCCATCTTCCAAGCTATTCTAGACCTCTGCTCACCTGAAGAATAGAAGATTGAGAATTCGATATGGACCTGTCCCTTATCTGTCATGATCTCGCGTAACATGGATGAAAGGCTCACCAGTAATGAAACTAGGCTCTTGGAAGCAGGGGATTCCCTGAAGATATGCCAGGCCGAGATCCTGCCCCTATATGAAACTGTGACTCAACTGGTGGCGAGGGCATAGGGTGCAGAGGGATGCTCCCAGAGGAACAATGTTGGAGTTCTGGAAGTTCCCGAAGGAGCGGAGGGGTCTAAAGAAGCCACTTTCATCACTGCCATGTTCCGGTCCTAGTTGCCACAGGACGCGGTCTCCTTGTGCTTTATAGTGGAGGGCACTCACTGGTCTCTGAACATGCATCCCCCTTCTGGTGCTCCCCCGAGAGTCATCAGTGCCCATACACTGAACTTTGCTGGTCGAGATGCCATACTCCGAGCCTTTCACTCCCAGGACTCCATACATTATGAGGCCACTCGTTTTATGATTTTCCCTGACTAAAACTTTAAAGGGTCTAACAACAACGCTGCTCCTCCCAGGGCATAACGTAGAAACTGCAGAGTCTGATCATTCAGTATATGCTGCTCTTCTCTGCCCACCTCAAGGTCCCGTGCTGAGGTAAATTCTTGCTCTTTGACACTCCAGAGGCAGATAGAAGTGGGCAGAAGAACGTCCCTGACTGCAGAGCAGGACAACACGGAATGGGCAAGACTCCACATCAGATCATAGGGCAGTGCTGGAGGGGGCTGGGAGACGACCGAGGAGAATGGGCATCCACGGGGGATGAGGCTGCTGGATGCGGCAATCTATAGACACTCAAGACTGTAGGGTGGCTTTAGAGGGGCAGTACTCCCAGACCCCTGAACCTGCCGGAGCCCCCCTCCCCCAAGACCTCACCTGACCGTAAGTGATGGCTTGCGGTCCATCCCACGGCTCACCAATTCCATGCCTATGACATGCTGCTGTACTATAAGTTTGACTTATATTCTTATTCCTGTTAAATATGTTTTTCCTTAAAGCTGTGCTAGCACCACTGAGTCACCAGTTGCCCCACCCCAGGGTAAGGGTTTCAGCTCGGAAATGTTGGACCATTAATCTGGGAGAGGTACGTACTCCTTTGTGCCTTGTTGGAAACACCCAGAAGCCGGATTCGTGACAGGTACTTCAGTTTCATAAGTATATGGTGGCCTTTGAGGAAGGGGTCTGTATTTTAAGTATTAGGCTATATAGTTGTCATTTTTGCTGTTTGCATTGTTTTTTGCCTCACCCACATCTTGTCATCACACACTGGTCGCTTTGCCATTCACGTTGTCTCACACCCATACCTATTGTCCTATGGTCCCCATAACCACTGGACCCGGCGCGGGGGAAAATGCCAAGGTCCCTGAGTTTCCTCACCTGGAACATCAATGGGTTACTTGATAAGATAAAGAGAAGAGCTGTCCTGAAGGCTACCAGTAGGGCAGGCCTGGATAGTCTATCTCTTCAGGAAACCCACCTTTCTGGTGATAAATGCCCCTTTCTTGCGCAAATGGGGTTCACACAAGTGTTTCAGTCAGAGTTCCATAGGGGGTCCCAGGGAGTAGCAATACTTCTGAGAGGACACGTAGTATTTCATCATACCCAGACCTGGCATGACACTTTGGTGAGATATGTTGTCATCAACAAACTTCTCCAGTGGAAGCATTTCACCTTCATTAACGTTTACACTCCCCCCTCTGATGGAAGCTTTCACACATGTCCTGCACTGTGTGGTTTTAACATCCCATATGGTCCATGGCTTTTAGGGGATGACATGAACTGCGTGGCCTCCACACAAATGGACCATTCCTTCGGAGGTTCTGGTCTGATATCACACAACACAACCCTTGCCTGTTTCATGCAGGCAATGAGTCTGCTGGACACGTGGCACCATCATCATCCCATAGAGAGAGGATACACCTTCTTTTCCGGGGTGCACAAAACTCTCTCCAGGTTGGACTACTTCCGCCTCCCCAAGGCCAGGGGTTGCTCCATATGCGTGGCAAATATTATAGCATGCAGACTGTCCGATCACTCTCCAGGTGAACTAGTGACGGCCATGGGCGAAAGAGGGGCCCTAGCTAATGGCACCTCAATATCTGGACCCTAGCAGATGCTGACTTCAATGCTGCCTTCCATAACCACCAAATAATACCTCCACCACAATGTGAACTCACTGGCTTCCCAGAGAACTCTCTGGGCTTCTATGAAGGCAACTTTGCGCAGCTTTATTAATAGCTATTGTGCAGCATACCGTAATTGGATGGACACTGTGGTTGCAGAGATGGAGATGTGACACCTGGCACTTGAGGCTCAATACTCTGATTCCCCCGACCCAGAGATTCTCTGAAACTCACTTTACACAGGGTTGGTATTGTCCCAGACCATGCTCAATGAGGCTTGGTTGTCTTAGTCAGCCACCAAAGCTGTATCTATCAATGTGGGGATAAGTCCAGAAAAAATCCTACTTTGCAACGCTCCAGGGCGCCCCCCCGAGACCTCAAATCCGTTCATCTTGACTGACAATGGGGAGCTGATCCTGGGAGACCAACGTGTTGCCTAGGCCTTTGCGACCTACCACAGTGCATTATATGCCCATCAAGAGGAAACAACCCTCCGGGAGATGGAGGCGTTTGTTTAAGTCCTTTCGGGCCATCCTCTCTCTCTCAAACAAAGATAGATTGTCCTTAGATCTCAAAATAATGGTGGCCGAATTGGGAGGGAGCACTCCACATGCTCCAAATCCCTGGGCCTGGATGAATTCCTGGTGGAATTCCATAGAGCCATGTGGGCACGTACAGGCCCCCATATGTTGTAAGTCTTCGAAAAAGCTCTGGAGGGGCAACCTCTGCCTTTGAACCTACAAACCACAGACATTGTGGTTAACCCGATGCCCTGCAACCACCAGAATGATGTGAGTCATACCGTCCAATACCTCTTTTTGGAATATAGAGGTCAAGGTGTGGGCCAAGGTGTTGGCCAACCGCTTACTTGGGACATTGCTAAACTGGTTCACCTGGACCAGTCCTGTTTCATGTCAGGTAGAGCTATGCTACACAACATCAGAAGGATGTGTAATGCAACTGCCCTGTCCAGACATTACCATGGGGACGTTGCCCTGAGACAGATCTATTTCATATTTGCCTATAACTCTGTCAGTTTGTTTTATCTCTTCGCCCTCCAAGAATAGGTAAACTTTGGACCTCGGTTCATTGGTAATATGAGGCTCGTCTACACTGAGCTCTCTGCCTGGGTGAGAGTTGGGGGCTCTGTCCCCTCCCTTCCAGATTGGATGGGGGTGAGACAGGGATTTCCCTCTCACCACTATTATTTGCCCTGCCCACAAACCCTCTGGCTGCTTGGGTTAGGATAGACGTGCAAGTACAGGGGATTTTGTGGGACCCTGGGACCGAAGGGTGAATAACCCTGCACGCAGACGATGTGCTGATCTTTCTGTCAGACCTCTCACACTTGGGACTGCATGCAATTCAAATGTTACAGATCTTTGGAGACTTCACGGGACTGTGGATACACCTGCGACACGTCCTCAGTGTACGTAGTGGGCAAGGATCGAGCTGACTTGTCATGGACCTCCTGACTTGGGGTTCTCCACCAAGAGTTCCGATAGTTAAAGGTACACATTACCATTGATGAAGCCTGTGCTTGGGAGATGAATATAAAGCCTAAGCTGGACAGGTTGATGATCGATTGTAAACCCTGGGAATCGCTTTCCCTCTCCTTCCTGGGCAGGTCAGCTATTTCGAAAATGGTCACAATACCACGTTTGATATACCAACTCCAGAATTTTCCGTTTCCTCTTCTGGCATCTCTCTTTTCATGTGTGGAGTCATAGCTGCTGAGCTTCTTGTGGAACCATGGTCCACCACGGATCGCCCTCTCCAAATGTTGCAAGTCCACTTACGATGGGGAATCACAGCCCCGATTTGTGTTCCTATTATAGGGCAGACCAGCTGACTGTACTGAATAACTGGTGGTTTCAGGGTTTTGCTGATTCGGCCCACATGGCAATGGGGACGCAGATGCTCCCTCACTTGTTGTTATGGGGACGGTGCCCCATGGACTCTACCCTGCCACGAAGGTGGTCCGGGGTGCTTGAAAGGAGGCTGAGCTGACCAAGGGCAGGAAAGGCCATATCACCAGAGAGAGCTCCCTTTGGACTGACAATACCCTGTGCCAGGTGGTTGGCTTGAAAAGGTTTCGACTATGGAATCTTATCGGAACCTCCCAGTTAGGAGACTTGTTCAAAGGAAACTTCCCTGAAGACTTTTCACAGAGCTGCAAGAGGAGTTTCAGCTCCATAAATCACAATTCTATAAATACCTTCAGCTCAGCCATGCTCTTACACTGTACCTGAATGCCTAGAGGGGATTCCAGAGTCCACTCCCCTGGAGGGCAAGATATTCCTCACACACATCCCTGACCATAAGATCGCGGCTATACACCGATCTCTAATTAATCATGCCCCAGACACTTTCAGGTCACTCCGAGTGGCATGGACCCATGACCTGGGCCCCATGGAAGACAAGAACTGGAGAATAGCATTAGGCTCTTCTAGGGAAACAGCAATTGCATCCCAAATTGGCCTCATTCAGCTGCAATATTTGCAAGGGGTACATTATACAAGGGAAAGACTCTGGAGGAGGGGACTGATCGTGTATGCGACCTGCATGAAAAGCCCTGGGGAGCGTTTGGAATTTTTGCACACAATCTGGGGTTTTCCTGTCCTGATGCTATTTTGGGAGGGTGTTTTGAGTGTTTAGAGGGAGTGTTGGAGCGGACGCTGCCATAGAATCCACAGTGCGTCCTGCTCCACATTTCTAATTAAATTGATGGGAACAAATATATGCGAACCCTACTAGGGCATTGCACAGGTCTGGAAGGACACCACCACCCTCTCGCTAGAATGGCGGAAAAGAAGTCAGGACCACTGCACAGGATTGGAACACACTCTTTGTATCGCAGGAGGATGCCCTCAAAAATATTATAAAATATGGATGGGATGGGCGGCTTATCGTGGGATCCACCTGGGACCATACCCTTAGCCAAAAATGTCACCCGAAGAGGAGATCAGGAATAAATACTAATAATATAAAGAGAGAGCCCAAACCTTTGAGGCGGGTAATCTCAGGAACCACAGCACCAATCACAACAGCCAATACAGCGTTGGAAAGGGCAGTTGTAGCAGAAGGACATAGGCTATACAGACGCCCACCATATACATTTAAAAGGTAAAAGAACCGTGCCAGCAAAGTAGTCCCTTGTGGGCGTGTCTGCGTTGTGCTGTGGGCGTGTGCTGGGGGCATGTGCTGGGGGCGTGACAAACACTGGGGGCGTGTAGTACGTTCCACCCTTCATGCCATGTCTCATATTGTGTGCTAATCCCACCCTGCTCCCATTAAATGCCCCTGCACCCCATGATCATAACCCACCCTTACTCCTTAAAATACCCCAACGCCCTTAAACACTAACCCATCTTAACCCTATAAATATACCCTGTACCCCAAAAATCAAACCTATCCCTAAACCCTAAAAATACCCCTATACCCCAAAACCCAAACCTAGCCCTGAACCCTATAAATACCGCTGTACCTCAAAACCCAAACCTACCCCTGAACACTAAAATACCCCTGTACCCTAAAACCCAAACCTAGCCCTAAACCCTAAAAATACCACTGTACCCCAAAACCCAAACCTAGCCCTGAACCCTAAAATACCCCTGTACCCCAAAACACAAACCTAGCCCTGAACCCTTAAAATACCCCTGTACCCCAAAACCCAAACCTACCCCTGAACCCTAAAAATACTCCTGTACCCCAAAACCCAAACCTAGCCCTGAACCCTAAAAATACCCATGTACCCCAAAACCCAAACTACCCCTGAACCCTAAAATACCTCTGTACCCCAAAACCCAAACCTAGCCCTAAACCCGTAAAATACCCCTGTACCCCAAAACCCAAACTTAGCCCTGAACCCTTAAAATACCCCTGTACCCCAAAACCCAAACCTACCCCTGAACCCTAAAAATACCCATATACCCCAAAACCCAAAACTATATCTGAACCCTTAAAATACCCCTGTACCCCAAAACCCAAACCTACCCCTGAACCCTAAAAATACCCCTGTACCCCAAAACCTAAACCTAGCCCTGAACCCTAAAAACACCACTGTACCCCAAAACCCAAACCTACCCCTGTACCCCAAAACACAAACCTAGCCCTGAACCCTTAAAATACCCCTGTACCCCAAAACCCAAACCTACCCCATAACCCTAAAAATACTCCTGTACCCCAAAACACAAACCTAGCCCTGAACCCTAATACCCTTGTACCCCAAAACCAAAACCTACCCCTGAACCCTAAAATACCCCTGTACCCCAAAACCCAAACCTAGCCCTGAACCCTAAAAATACCACTGTACCCCAAACCCCAAACCTACCCCTGAACCCTAAAATACCCCTGTACCCAAAACACAAACCTAGCCCTGAACCCTTAAAATACCCCTGTACCCCAAAACCCAAACCTACCCCTGAAACCTAAAAATACCCCTGTACCCCAAACCCAAACCTAGCCCTGAACCCTAAACATATCCCTGTACCCCAAAACCTAAACCTAGCCCTGAACCCTAATACCCTTGCACCCCAAAATCAAAACCTACCCCTGAACTCTAAAATACCTCTGTACCCCAAAACCCAAACCTACCCCTGAACCCTAAAAATACCCCTGTACCCCAAAACCCAAACCTAGCCCTGAACCCTAAAAATACCACTGTACCCCACAACCCAAACCTACCCCTGAACCCTAAAATACCCCTGTGCCCAAAACACAAACCTAGCCCTGAACCCTTAAAATACCCCTGTACCCCAAAACCCAAACCTACCCCTGAAACCTAAAAATACCCCTGTACCCCAAAACCCAAACCTAGCCCTGAACCCTAAAAATAACCCTGTACCCCAAAACCCAAACCTACCCCTGAACCCTAAAATACCTCTGTACCCCAAACCCAAAACCTAGCCCTGAACCCTAAAAATACCCCTGTACCCCAAAACCCAAACGTAGCCCTGAACCCTTAAAATACCCCTGTACCCAAAAACTCAAACCTACCCCTGAACCCTAAAAATACCCCTATACACCAAAACCCAACACTATATCTGACCCCTTAAAATACCCCTGTACCCCCAAACCTAGCCCTGAACCCTAAAAATACCACTGTACCCCAAAACCAAAACCTACCCCTGAACCCTAAAATACCCCTGTACCCCAAAACACAAACCTAGCCCTGAACCCTTAAAATACCCCTGTACCCCAAAACTCAAATCTACCCCTGAACCCTAAAAATACCCCTGTACCCCAAAACCCAAACCTAGCCCTGAACCCTAAAAATACCCCTGTACCCCAAACCCCAAACCTACCCCTGAACCCTAAAATACCTCTGTACCCCAAAACCCAAACCTAGCCCTGAATCCTAAAAATACCCCTGTACCCCAAAACCCAAACTTAGCCCTGAACCTGTAAAATACCCCTGTACCCCAAAACCCAAACCTACCCCTGAACCCTAAAAATACCCCTATACCCCAAAACCCAAAACTATATCTGAACCCCTAAAATACCCCTGTACCCCAAAACCCAAACCTACCCCTGTACCCTAAAAATACCCCTGTACCCCAAAACCCAAACCTAGCCCTGAACCCTAAAAATACCACTGTACCCCAAAACCCAAACCTACCTCTGAACCCTAAAATACCCCTTTACCCCAAAACACAAACCTAGCCCTGAACCCTTAAAATACCCCTGTACCCCAAAACCCATACCTACCCCTGAACCCTAAAAATACCATTGTACCCCAAAACCCAAACCCAGCCCTGAACCCTAAAAATACCCCTGTACCCCAAAACCCAAACCTACCCCTGAACCCTAAAATACCTCTGTACCCCCAAACCCAAACCTAGCCCTGAACCCTAAAAATACCCCTGTACCCCAAAACCCAAACCTAGCCTTGAACCCTTAAAATACCCCTGTACCACAAAACCCAAACCTACCCCTGAACCCTAAAAATACCCCTATACCCCAAAACCCAAAACTATATCTGAACCCTCAAAATACCCCTGTACCCCAAACCTAGCCCTGAACCCTAAAAATACCCCTGTACCCCAAAACCCAAACCTAGCCCTGAACCCTTACAATACCCCTGTACCCCAAACCTACACCTGAACCCTAAAAATACCCCTACACCCCAAAACCCAAACCTAGCCCTGAACCCTAAAAATACCCCTGTACCCCAAAACCCATACCTATCCCTAAACCCTAAAACTACCCCTGTACCCCATAACCCAAAACTCTATCTGAACCCTTAAAACACCCCAAAACATATACCTCAGTACCCCAAAACATATACCCCTATACCCATACTTACCTTATCCAAACATAAAAAAAACCCATGCTTTTACCATTCATGCATTTACAACGAATTTCGTTGTAAATGTATGCGTAGTAAAAGCATATAAAATGTAATGCCATGCGTTATAATGGCATTGCGGAGTCATGACTTTCGTAATGAAAGTATGCGGAGTGATGGTATGCGGAAAGAAAGTTGCGGAATAATCGGTCTTTACCCTCTCCCGGTAAGTACATTGGTGGCACGGTGGCCCACATCTCCAGCAACATACTCATATTTTTTCACCACCCATTTGAAAAATGCACAGATCTCTCTCATTGATGGCCAGCACCAACATACACTTTTAGACACACCTCCCGCCACAAGTTCTAGAATTGCGAACTTTAGAGCTGGGGAGCTACGTTCGAATCTCGGCATCAGCTCAACATCCTGTGATTCCAGGCAAATCGCTTTGTCTCCCTGTGCCTACCACAAATGAATGTGTTCTTCTGTAATGTAAATTGTGCTCATGCCATGTTGTCGAGTTTGCGCTATATAATATTGCAAAGAAATATAAAGTAGGGAAACTCAAGTTCACACACTACTGAACGCGCACTCTTAAGTGCAACAGCAGTGCACTGTGAATCGGAGCGTTTCACAGGCCTGTCACAGATAAGAAATGCTATCAAAACAAAATCCTACAAAACAATATACTACTGGCCGGCAGCAATTCATACCCGGACAACGTCGGCACGGGCTGCTATCAACAATGAAATCATAAACCAAGGACTTATAGAAATTGAAGACTCACTGTATCTATTAAGCGAGAAGTCCTTACAAGAGTTCAGCCTTCCGCCAGCGGTCCGAACTAACCTAACTGGATACCACAATATCGCTACCGCACACAATATTCCAGAGCTAAATAACTACCTTGCTCAACACTTGCCTAACTTAGTTCCCGATCAACAACTCGCCTACAACACCATAGTTGATAGTGTTGAAAAGAAGCAAGGCAAACTATTGTTCATAGACGCCCCCGGTGGCACAGGAAAGACTTACCTAATCAACCTCATACTTGCCAAAGTTCGATCTTCTGGGAATTTGGCTCTAGCTGTTGCTTCATCTGGAATAGCTGCCACTTTGCTAACAGCTGGAAAAACAGCACATTCTACCTTTGAACTGCCTCTAACAGTTTCCCTTGAAAGGGATTCAATATGCTCTATTCGGAAAAACTGACCTTTGGGGACACTGCTTCAAAATGTGTCTCTTATCATGTGGGACGAATGTACAATGATACTAAAACCATTGCTGCCTAGCCTTTTTTTACCCGGACAACGTCGGGACGGGCCGCTAGTCTTATTATATAAATGCACTGATGGGAGGGGGGAGATAGGGCAGGATGGAAGGCCAAGGAATTAGTGGATCCCTGCACAGGGTTTCTCTTCGTATTTTTAATTCAACCACCTGCCTAGGCTACATCTTCAACCATGAAGGTTGAAACATTACAGAGCCCCAGCTAGAGAGTCTACTTCTAGAACAATATCATTTGGAAATAATCAAACATGATTTGCATGAATATGTGCAGCAGAAATAATAAAAAGTGAATGTGCAGGGTGAGACATCCATTTGAACAAGATGAGGTTGAGTCCTAGCTGAGGCCTAGTTAGCATAAGTCATCTTTTCCTGGCTTTAACAGACTGATCCAGCGCCAATCAGGAACCCATAATCAATAACCACACAGCAAAACATTCAGCGGGCCCATGACACAAAAACTCACCCCAACATGAATCCGCTGAAAGACGCTGAAGTTTCAAGACTAAATAAATCAGTGTTTTATTATACAGGCTTGTATCTAACGATTCTAAATAACTTTCTAAAACCTGCATACCAACTTCTTTCCTTTGATCGATGAACCTAAAGTTGAGAAGTTGATGGTAATAACAATAACTATCTATCTATCTATCTATCTATCTATCTATCTATCTATCTATCTATCTATCTATCTATCTATCTATCTATCTATCTATCTATCTATCTATCTATCTATCTATCTATCTACATTTATCTAAATAACCACAAACTCAGTGTAAAGTGAATTATTCTATCACCAAATAATGTAATTAAAAGCTCATATTTGTACAGAAAATCAGAAAGCAAACAATGGGGCCGATTATGATCGCGGACGGACTTGTGTCCGTCCGCGATCATTGAGGAGGAGGGGACGTCCGCATGGGCTGCGGAGTCCCCTCCTGTGCGATTAGGATGTGACCGCCACCCTGGCGGTCACATCCTTTATTTTTAACATTGCAGCGGGTGCAGCTTCAAGCTGCACCCGCGGCAATGTTAAAAATGCACGCATTGCATTTGCATGCAGAAAGAGGCAGGCACCGCGCGGTGCCTGCCGCTTTCTGCATGCAAATGCAGGGGGGTACCATAGGTACCCCCCATGTGCACCCCCCACCCCCCCTTCACCTAGGGGGCCCGCAACGGGCCCCCTAGGTGAAGATCCGTATGCTTTTCCACGGCGGAAATCCCTGCAGCGGAAAAGCACTTTTCAAAGCCCATCCTGATATGGAGGACGGTGTCTGAGAGATACCGTCACCATATCCGAGCTTTTCCGCCGCGGTTGTAAGCCGACCGCGGCGGAAAAGCTGTGGACGGAAACCAGGACCCACCAGCCATCCTAATGTGGCGGTGGGTCCTTGGTCAGTCCGCTGCGGTTTTTCCGCATCCTCGGGGCCGGCGGTGGCTTCCGCCGGCCCCGAGGATGCGGAAAAACCGCAATCATAATCAGCCCCTATGTATTATTCACGAGGAGAGAGAGAGAGAACATATCAATGCAAAAATTGTATCAAACTCATATCAAAATGATTAAATGCACATGAAGGAATAAATAGGTGAAGAGACAAAAGTTTCAGAGACAAAATACATTTGCAAATAATTATGCAATGTACGAATCATCTAGCTAATACTAACCCAAGGGAATAAGGAAATACCACCCCTTGGCCACAGGGATAGTAGGGGGTTCCCCGAGATAGGTTCAGGGAACAAAGATCATCGGGACTTGGCAATAGTACAGGAAAAAGTTAACAGGTAGGCCTCAGCAAACTGACAAACAGCGACGATCTCCCTCTAAGCTTCTCGCAACGTTGACCTCAACCACACCCAAGGCACCCCAGAAATACCCTAAAACTCACATGTTCAACCCACAGTGGTTGAAACATTCACTAAACTGCAGTCTCTCATTGGTTGATTCAGGGGGTGTTTTGTCACACCACCATAGTCACAAACACTTTTCCAAATACTCTTTGTTTTCTATTCATTATTATGCTGTTTACACATTTCCTAAAGACTGTAACATGTTTCAGAAAACTGCAAGTTTTGACGGGAGAAGTTAATACATCTCTTCTCTTTCTCAAGCCATCTCTAACAATTCTTGGCAAGAACACTGCATTTTTTGGCAAGGTCACCTACTGCTTTTTTTCTTCACTCTCTGTCAGTGCTCCATTTTCAGCATATTAGTTTATTCCATTCTTGGATTTAACCCTCAACTATTCACGCAGGAATATAGGCCTGAATGCTTTCTAAAGTAAAATAAAATACAAATATTATTCATTTCACGAATACACTTTTCACTGTTAACCTCCCAACATTGTACCAATCCCACTGTTATTTTCCCTAGCAAAAGCATTAGTGTGCAGAAACAGCATTATTTTTGGTCTTCTTTTAAAGCAAAGTGAAAATGCGGCCTTGACTTTCATGCATTAGTCTTAGCTTTAGTGCGGGAAACAACACTTACAACGCAACTTTTACAACGCACTACCTTTACAACGAAACTTTTACAACGCAACATCCATTACAACGCATGCCATTACAACGCAACCATTACAACACATGTCACTACAACGCATACCACTACAACGCATGTAATTACAATGCAGTCATTACAACGCATACCATTACAACGCATACCTACACTATCTATATTTCTATGGAGTTAGAATAGTAATTTTTACCCCTACACTATCCAATACTTACCCTACTGTTGCACCCCCTAGAGTTAAAATAGTAATTTTTACCCTGACACTATCCAATACTTACCATACATGCAATGTAATGGTATGCGTTGTAATGGTATGCGTTGTAAATGTAGTATGCTTTGTAGTGGAATGCGTTGTAAAGGTAGTTTCAAAGAATTCGTTGTAATGGCATGCGTTGTAATGGAATGCGTTGTAATGGATGTTGCGGTGTAAAAAATGCGTTGTAAAAGTATGCGTTGTAAAAGTATGCGTTGTAACGACATACATCCCTTTAGTGCACGCATGCGCAAAAGCGGTTCCCATTGTATTTGCATTGGTGCATATTAGTCACACTTCAAACTATTAATTAATGTTACTGGGGTGTTGATTTGAGCAGGTTTTGTACTTAAAACCCTGCTCCATCAATTCCCCCCTTTGATGGCATTTTTGAGCCATCACAAAATACCCATCATACTAATTGCCACCTTTATTTTTATTTAAGGGTCTGTACCCCTTTCTCTCTTAATCATTCTTTTGTCTAGATTTTTCATTTTATTATAATAATCTCCTTTCGTGTCTTGTAATTCTATTTCATCTCTCTTTCTTGCTTTTCATTTTTTGTCTAATTCTATCATCTTCTTTTTCTCACATCTACACTTGCAACATTTATATGTTGTTATTATTGATAACACTACGGCAGCTGTTAATATTATTGGTATTAATATTCTCCCTAATAAACTACTTCCAAATGTATTGAACCATTTACATACAGAGGAAAAACGACTACTAAGTTACTCCCAGACACCATCAACCTTTAGTTGGGTCAAGTCTTCATGTAATTTTGTAATATTCTTAATATACCCTTCTGGATATTTACTCTTGTCCGGAATATAAGTACAGCAATGTTGGATTTTCAAAATGCCACAGACGCACCCTCTTTTGCTAATAAGATATCAAGGGCAAGTCGATTTTGCAAAACCATTTCAGTATCAACCATTAAGAACCCACCAGCAGTATCCTTTGATAAACAATCAACCACTGTAGACAAGTGTCTAATTTAGTGCTAGTTGAGAACAACCCCAATTGAAAGTATCAGTGCACCAAAAATATCACATACTATTTCTGAAAAACGTGCTCTCTTTTTACGTATTAGTCTATGTTTCATTTAATTAATCTTATTATTCTTTTCTATGTGGTAAACTTTTGGGAAAACAATCCCAAAATATCAACTACCATACCAATGTGCAGGCAACCTATAGTAAGCACTTTTACCACACACATAAACTCCTGGGAAAACAGAATCAATTCCTCCTTTCAATCCTCATCCACCAGTTATTAATAAAGTATGTTCACATTCACAAGTGCCAATTAAATAATTCTTATAGTTAGTTTTTAGTCTAAGCAAGCAAAGTTTCCCTTGATGATGCCAATCCAGAGACATTGCAGCATAAGTCTCACCCGTCTTATAGTTTCCCTCTTTAAAAGCCCATGATGGAACATGTGACCCCTGTTAGCAGCTTTTCTTTGAAAATCCAGTCTTCTATCTATTACCATGTTAATAAAATCTTTCGCTTCAGTTTGCAGACTACATGTTAAAATATTTCTATGAGCATACACTACATCTAAAGTCTTTGTAATATGAAAAACTCACACATATATTCTGCACTTCTATTACTAATTGCCCTATTCATATCCTTTCTAATAGGAATGTCAGAAAATACTAGATCTAAATTTGAAGAGTAAACTCCAACTTTCCTGTAACATAGAATAAGCTGGTTAGTAGACTACATGACACACCATATGTTAAAGGTAAATGATGGTAAGTGACACCCTCTGAGACAGACGAAGGTAATTGAATGCAGACATAACAATCACTCACATCCATCGTGTCCACATACTCGTTCAATAGTTTTGTGAAGACATTTAACAAAAAATCACTAATCAATTTATGCTGATGATGAATACTTTCATCCATCTGTTTTATATAAGTATTAGGTGCTTTAGTCACAGCATTCACTCTTTCACTTATCATATTATTAGTATTATTTTGATTATTAGTCACCATTAGAACAGGTACAATGACAGTTAGTATCAACCACATTAACATTAATAATAAGACACTACATAAGCAAGCTTTAATACACCTACGTTTTAGACTAGGTTTTAAATGTTCAGTCACTGTAGCTTCTGCCATTTTATGTACTATAATAAATATATAAAAACTAGAAAAATATCAAAAATCTAAGAAAAACTCTAATAACTTTCTAAAGGTCAAAAGATTTCAAAAATTCAGAAATCCATCAAACTAGTGTATCCAAATACTTCATGGCTTTCTAATTACCCCCCTCATTTTCTTTTTTTCATATCAGAGTCTTTTCAAGTCTTTTCCAAGTCTCTTTCAAATCTTTTATAATTCTTCTTTATTTTCATCTTAATTTAAACTGGAGTTTATTCACCTTCATCTTTTCACAGTTCTTTTTTTAAGGATGTTTCAATTTGCTTTCATCAACTTGCTCAGTGCCATTACCAGCTTTTTTCTTTATTTGATCAGTACTTTTACCATTGCAAAATTGTTTTAAAGGGAATGAAATCATAATAAGTATTCACATGTGAATTTGAGTATAGATTCATACTATTCACATTGTTAATGTTCCACAAATAATGCACAAAAACTTCTACATGTTGATGCAGTACGATTGTCTTGAAAAGTTACTTTAGCTGATGTGATGAGCAGCCTGCGTGTTCCGTGGATGGATATCACTATCATGAGGTATTCTGGAGGATTGCTGTTTTATTCCATTTTCTTTCCTGTTCTCAGATAGAGCATATATTCTCAATGAGGTTTTAGAGAATCAGGGTGCCGACGGTTTTGACCTGCACTTGAGCGTTTTCGTTGGACCATGGATATTCTCATAGGTTCCCAAAATGCGTTGAAGTGGTTTAGAAGGGTGGCTCAGATTTCACAGCTGTTCAAGAGTGTACACCCCTGAAATGTTTACATTGCAAATCTAGTGCAACGATAAGTGATGCAACTATCTGCTTTGGCTCTCTCAATATAATTAACTTGGAAAATGTAAATACATTTTTAAAAAAGAATGACAAAATACTTACATGTCATAGTCTTAGATGGCGGTTGCAAGGAGCACACATGAAAAGAACTATTGCATGCCCTGCCCTGTTTCTAAGTGCTTGTGAGTGTGTGCATGGTTCGGTTTTACATTATTGCTGGAGGATGTGTCAGGGTATGGCTGCAGAGCAAAAGGGCACATTTAAATGCCTCTGTCACCTGGCCACCCAGCATCTCTTGAGAGTTAAGACAATGTAGGTAGCCACATAAAGGTTGGGAAAGAACCCTGAGGGTAACTTTATTAATAAATGTTTGAATATATAGAATGACCTTTGTTTAAGATCAGCCTTACCTCAAATATAACAGTGAGTGTGAAGAGAGCAGAGACTGGCTACGGTGCTAAATTTGTACAAAACATAGGTGCCAAGGCCCTTCTCAGGATGTTGTATTTCTATCTAGGACCCTAATTCGATATGTGGTTATAATAAATAGTATCCTTATAAAGGCAAAGAATCATATCCATATTTAGTAATAGCCCATGCAGTCCAAACCACAGCAAGGCTACTCCCATAGACTCCTAGAAAGCACAACCCGTTCTTTAAACAAACCAAGCCTCCAGCAGCCCGGGAATTCCCCCTGCTTTTGTTTCGATTTGCACAAGAACTCCTGGAGTCAAGAAAGAACTGTTAGTTCTTAGTGACGTCTTATGTCCAACCTTACGTCAAACCCGGCACCTTTCAGGTATGAATATACCAACGTTGCCTTAAGCAAACACACGGTGGTGGGGAGCAGAGCGACGTTCTACTTGTCCGAGAGCCCAGCTGTTGCCAGAGCCGAAGGAAGCCGCCCCTCCCTTTTTTGACGCGCTGGAGAAGCTGCCTTTTCTCACGCCGAGAAATCCAGCTCCAGTGTTCCCAAGTCACCCTCGCGGGTTGCTGGGAGATTGAGTCCTGAGAAGCGAGATACAAGACCTCCTTCATTCTATAACCAAGGTACGGAGCTGATTAAAACCTTAGAGAGAATTCTTGATTCCGATACTTGGCAAAAAACCTAACTTAAACTTAAAACTGCAACTTACTTACTCCTTCCCACGTATTAGACTTAGGTCAGGTACACCGGGGTAGGCGTATCTTAGAAGCACCAGTTGAGTTCCTTACTCAATGTTTTTATGTATGTATATATTTTATCCATTTTAAAGTATCATATGGCTAAGAAACCATATCTATGCTTTTACAGTATTATTTCATAATACTACTTTTACTGTGCGCACTTTACTTTATGATTATTATTGCAATTGTGGCAATTCATTTCTCTTGCATGAGAAAGAAGACTGCTCAATAAAATAAAACCTTTTATTGAAAATGCCTGTCTCTCTATTTCTCTGTACTCTGGTGAAACTAAGCATGCACGATTGACTGAGTAAAATAGCTGTCTATTGTTTTCACATGACTCTAGAGATACCCTCTTTATTCTGAGGGAGCAAAGTTGTCATGTTTATGTGGTTGTCAGAAACTAATCCCTTCTTGTCTAAATCAGGACGGTTAACCCTTTCCTGAACATTCGAGAAAGTTTCTAGTGATCTCTGAGTGACCTCTGAGCTAGCTGGCAAAACTAATTAAGTCTAACATAGTCAGTAGAGACCTAGATGACCTCAGTCCTACGTCTACACTGCTGTTTATGTTATTCCAATGCGCAGAGCCTATTGGGAATATAGGAACTACACTACATGGCGCCCAATGTTTGGTAAGGCGATAATCTAACGCAAGACACTAAAGTAGCTCAGTCGTGCTTTTCACACAGACCCCTTTCTCCCGTAAAAACTCCAATAAACGTCTGGAGTGGGTGAAAGGTTAATATCCGCCGGAACTTAGTAGGATGACAATCCTATGTATTAGTTTCTGGTTTAGTCAACGTTGAAGGATACAGTGTTCCAAAATATTGTGCACCTAATCTTTGTTTCCTTGAAACTTGTTCTGCAACAAAAAAACTTTCTTTCAATAAAATGACGGAAAGTGAAGACGAAAGAGAAAAAGAAGCAGATGACACAACCATCCAAGAAAATGCCCTGAATGTTATAATCATTCCGGTCAATATAAGAAGAACTATAACTCTTAAACTTATAGAGAATGGACTATCACCAAGAGGTAGTACAGTCATATTCCTGATAGAGGCACATGAGTATCGGCAGACAGAGGTATTCTATTCATGGATACATTTTCCAGTAGCACACGCTGTGACAAAAGATTTCCACTATTACAAAATAGAGGAACCTCCGGATATATACACTCCTTTCGAGGACGTTGCAATTCCACTAACATACCAAGAGCACCTGCGCTGGTTTAAAGGCGCCCTAAAACATCAAAAACACATCACCAGGCATGGTCCACTAGGTATACCAGGAGCCACTTGGCCGGTTCTAGCCAGCTACACAACACACCCAGACATTGAAACAATGTCAAGTGAAGAACTCCTAGTTAAACTAAAATAATTAACAAAGGCATATAGAGAATTAGTTCAATTGGCAAGGGACGATATAAAGTATCTCCAGAAATTGAAGGAGACAGATATAACAGACCAATCATTTGAACTTGCCAGAATCATAGAAAAATCCTATGAAGAACTAGGAAGAGATAGTTTGGGTGGGAAACCAATAAAACCCCAACTAACTGAAAATCCTGAAAAAACATTTATTAAAAATAATCTAAATACTCCAAAAAAGAGTTGGGATGGTAATAAACAATCCACTCCCAAGGAAAAATGATTCCAGTCCAGAGGAAGGTCTCCTCAATGGAGAGAAAGATCTCCTGGCCGAGGAGGCAAGTCTCCCCAAAGGGAACCCTCTGAGAAAAGATGCAATCTTAGAGATAGGGATAAATTGAGAAAACCTGATAGATATCAAGATATTGATACACGTCCCTCTCGCTCTTTTCAGACTTCCTCACAGAAATCGGAAAGAAGAGGACGGTCTGAACACAAGGAAGAGCACGTCAAGTCCAAAGATAAAGAACCTGCTCATCAAAGTAAAAAATCACAATTTCCCAGAAAGAAGGTAGCAAGTATTAAAATTAAACATGCAGAGGATTCTAAAGACACAACTGAAAAACGGAGAGTGGGCCCCAGACAATGCTAGACAGCGCAGCAGAAGTGACCATAGCTCGCAAGATCCTGGTGAATCTTCTGAAGACAGTGGACACGAATGAATACATTCAGGTGGAAACTGCAGACACACGAGTTAGCTGCCCCATAAACTATATGAAATAACATTACGTATAGAGGGGGATAAAATTAGGAAAACAAAAGGTCTCTTTTGGAAGAATCTTTCTAAAGGCTATGGCATCCTGTTAGCTGAAAAAGACTGGCCACCATAGTTTGTCAGGGAGTGCCCTCATGGCGAAGAAATGATTATGCCTGCCTTCTCAAATCATATTCCGATTCATAAAAAATACACATTTGCAAGAAAATGGGCAGTGGCCCAAGCCCCTGCATTATACAACAATCATGTAGGATGGAATGAGGACTCTCCTCCCCACAAAATACAGTTAAAAAATCAACCCACTGCACAAAGGCAGTCCTCAGTTAAACAAGAAGCTAAAAAGCAAGTCAGGGAGATCTTACATCCACTTGAATATCAAGGGGTGATTGAAACATGCACCTCACAAATGAACAATCCTTTGTTTCCTGTCTCCAAGCCAGACGATTCATATCGTCTAGTTTTGGACTACAGACATTTAAACTCCTGCTGCAAAACTTTTGCAGTACAAAATTCACACAATGCAGCACTAATGAACAACATCGTGCGCAAAAAATATAAAACGACATTAGATATCTCTAATGGATTCTTCTGTTAAAACATTGCACCTGAAAGCAGGTATTTGACCGCTTTCTCAATAATGGGGTCGCTGAAACAATTTTGCCGACTCCCACAGGGATTCAAGAATAGCCCAGGATTATTCTCAGCAAGGGTAACAGAACTACTACAAATATATGATGATGAGGCATTATCATATGTCGATGACATCTATCTTACAGATGATGACCTGGAGACTCACTTAAAAAGAGTGAACACCATAATTCTTGGGTTCGCATCAGAGGGTTACAAATTCAACTTTAAAAAGTCAAGAATTGCCCATCTAACAGTCCTATTTTTAGGATATGAATTATCAAGTGAAGGCAAAAGCCTGGCAGACAACTTCTTAGAGAAGTGTGCAGTACTCCAAGCACCAAAAATGCTGAAAAATTTACAATCATTACTAGGCTTCCTGAATTTCGGTAGAACATACATTCTAAACTATGCTGAGAGGGTTAATCCTCTCTATGGATTAATAAAACCTGATTTCAAACCAATACATTGGACTCAAAAAACACACAGAAATGTTGAGATCATTACAGACAGACATGTTAGCTAAAGCAAAACTGCAAACACGCGAAAACGTACGCAACCTTGTAATCCGAGTCATCCCAGGAAGATCTTTGCCCTTGAGGCATTAACAAGTCCACGCAATCTGAATGCAGTGGCATTAGATCCAAAATGGATACAATGGGAAAATGATCTTGCTGCAGAAGACGTGAAATACTATTTTGACCCGAAACTGAAAAAACTAGATGATCTAGAATACGAACAGGAATATCCTCTGCCAATCGAAATTCTGCCTCTCTAACAATATATCTGTGTGATCTATATCGACAGAATTGCACACCATTACGATGTAGAGAAAAAATCCTACAATGCAGCGTGCGCGATTGTTAAAGGTCGCTGGCGCTCTGGTAAATTCAAACCAATGATTACCAAAACTGAATCACTCAGAAACTGTTCAGCTCAGCGAGCTGAAATAAGATCTTTAAAGATGGCGCTTGAAAATGCCGATCGCGAGTTCCTCACACTAATAGTGTGCGATTCGCATTACTGCGTCAAGTCATATAACAGTGACATGCAGACATGGAGCAAAAACGTTTACAACGATGACACAGATGCCACAATAAAGCATAAAAAGCTTTGGGAAGAAGTAGTTCTTTTGCAGAAAGAACTACAAAAGACTCACGTGATACACGCACTGAGTCATCGACGTGATGGCGTTCACGTTGCAGGGAATTAATTGGCTGATAGAGCCACAGCGGCAGCTGTCAACCGGCTTCCGTAGCCACAAAAAAGCGTTCAGAAAAATACAGAGATGGTGAAACCATGCTGGCGGTAAAAGCTTTGTTAAAAGGGGATTATGCAGCATTACCTCTCAACTATCCACTCAGTAATACATACATAATTGATGCAAACTCCGTTCCTTTTGCTCAAATCCCTGGAGTGGGGGATAGCGTAATTCCAAACACAAACCGGAGGGTTTTCTTGATTGAAGACACACACATGGGACTGGGTCCGAGGCACCAAGAGATCTTGAAATCTCTAATAGAATTACAATCAGAATACTGATGACCGGGGATGGGCTTGCAAATTTACAAATTTGAAATGGATTGTTGTTAGAACCGGCTGTCTCTAGTTGGCAGAGGTATGCACTTCTGACAAATAGGGACACTCCTTTTCTAGTCAGGGCAAGGGGATCACACCCTTTGATAACCCCTGCTCACCCCCTTGGTAGCTTGGCAGAGCAGAACAGGCTTATCTCAGAGGCTGTGCGTTAAGCAATTATGACCACATACAGTAACACAGTGAATACGCTACAAATGGACACGACACCGTAGTATTATAAAAATAAGTATTTTTATATAAGGCTTAGCACAAGACCAAATAACGGCAAAACTGTACACAATCGGAATAAATACGTTCGGGAAGGAAAAAGGATAGTTCAAAGGTAGTTTCTTCTTTAGCACAAAAGTCTTTTAGTATCAAGCAAATCTTCTTCTGGGAAACACAGTTCTTAGCAACAGGGTAACTCACACGGGAGCTACACGACGTCAAGGCAAAGATAATCCACAGGTTCGGCGTCGACCGCGAGGAGCGCTACGTCGGGCCTGGAGTCACACGGACCCCCAACAACACAGTACCTTAGGAAAATGAAGCACACGATGATCAGCGGCGTCGAGCAATCCGGCGTCGCGTCTTCGGTGTCGATCAGGCCTCAGCAGGCGTCGTCGATGATGCAGTTGCACAGAGTGAGCAGCGCTCACGGCGTCGAAGGGGCACACAGGTGATGCGATCAGCAGCGGTGCAGACACGAGGTCCTCTGGAGCTAGAGCCGTACTCCCACTCACTGGCGTTGCTGCTGGCGTCGGTCGGGCCCACCGTCCGGTCGTCGTGATTGCTGGTTCTTTCAGAGGTGCTGGATTCACACTTCCAGCCAATAGCACTTTTAGCAGATGAAGTCTTTTAGCCCTGTGACTTCAGCAGGAGACTGGCACTCTTCCAGTCCTTGGAGATTTTCTTAGCAAGCGTGAGAGTACACACACAGTTCCTCTCTCCTGGTTCCTTGGCAAAAATAAAGAAGCACTGCAGGATTCCCCCAACAACAGCACACTGGCAGAAGGGGTAGGCAGTCCTTTAGATCAGCAGGCCTCTTGTCCTTGGTTACAGGGTTCCTTGTCAGAAGTGATCTGATTTCCTAGTTCAGGGGTCCTTCTCTTATACCCCTTTTCGTCTTTGATCCCTTTGTCTATGCCGGGGGTTTCCCAACATCCTGGGTCTGTGGTGGGTGGAGCTAGGCAGTAGCACCTGGCCGATTCATTGAGCCGGGCTGAGTCCTCAGACGCCCCGCAGGAGGTGGAGCCAGCATTGTTACTGGCAGGAGCAGAGCTATCGCCCTCCTGGCAGGAGGTGGGGCTAGGATCGTCCATGGCAGGCACAGAGCCATCAGTCGCTTAGCAGGAGGTGGAGCCAGCATTGTATCAGGCAAGGCAGGCTATCAACAACTACTCTCCCCCTACTCTCAACTCAAATGTCCCACTCATCCCACACTGACTCATCCAGACCTGTGGAGCCACCCAGCTCCTGTCACACACATGCAAGACCAGCAGAAACCAGATATGGTTAGGCAAGAAAATAGACACTTTCTAAAAGTGCTATTTTCGAACCCAGAGTCCAAAAACCATCCACACCAACGGACGCGTAATTGAACCCTGAGTTCAGGGATACCAAACGCGACATTGCACCGTGCTCTCCGAGCCAGTTAGGATCATAGCATTAATAATCCCGGCGGCCCATTCTAAGCAATGGAGAGCAGGCTACCTCGCAATAGTGAAGCACGAAGATGGCGGTACTTCACTATCAGGACATGCCAACTTGGTCAGGCGTGTCCTACCTTAGACGTACAATGCACCCTGCCCGTGGGCCTACCATAGGGGTGACTAACATGAAGTTAAGGGAAGGTTGGAGGGGCTGGCAAGTAGGTATACCTGCGCAGCCTGCGTGACAGTCCAAGACTGCACGTGGGTCTCGCAATGACCGACCCGTAGACATTCTTTTACGAAGCCGCTCCTGTGGGTGGCACAACACGTGCTGCAAGCCCACGAGCGGCATTTGCATTTACAAGCCCCGGCACTCCTGGTGCACTAGACTAGGGACTGACAGTAAACCAAATAAGCCAAACATGGATACAATAGACACATCAATTTAACATCGGGAGCACTTGCGCTATGGCACTGACCAGCAGTGACACGGCGCCCAAAGCATATACCAGCAAAACATCGTAAAACAGTAGAGGCAAAACCGAAAAAAATGGAGGAGAGACTCAAGCCAATGATGTCAGGTCTAACACGTGTCCCCTCCAGCTGAAATGTGGGGAGAACTACCCTTAACCTAAGGAGTCCTCATCACTAAGGCGGAAAAATCTGGACAGACCATCAGCATTGGCGTGATCTGTACCAGGGCGGTGTTCCACCGTAAAGTCCATCCCCTGTAGAGAAATGGACAACCTCAACAGTTTCGGATTCTCACCCCTCATGTGCATCAACCATCTGAGGGGCCTGTGGTCTGTCTGAACCCGGAAGTGAGTCCCAAACAGGTAAGGTCTTAGCTTCTTCAGCGCCCAGACCACAGCAAATGCTTCTCTCTCTATCGCACTCCACCTCGTTTCCCTGGGAAGTAACCTCCTACTGATTAAGGCTACAGGCAAGTCTCGGCCCTCTTCATTCACCTGAGCTAGAACAGCCCCCACGCCATGCTCTGAAGCATCCGTCTGAACAATGAATTCTTTCGAAAAGTCGGGTGCCTGGAGTATAGGTGCTGTGCACATTGCAGCTTTCAGGGTGTCAAAGGCCGTTTGACAGGCATCAGTCCAGATCACGTTTCGTGGCTGCTTCCTGGAAGTCAGCGACGTCAAGGGGTGCACAATGTTGCCGTAATCCTTGACAAACCTCCTGTAATAACCCGTGAGTCCTAAGAAGGCTCTCACCTGCGTTTGGGTTTTGGGCGGTGCCCAAGCCAGGATGGTATCAATCTTGGGTTGCAGGGGGGCAACCTTGCCGCTCCCTACTTGGTGCCCAAGTACACCACAGAACCCTGCCCAATCTGGCACTTACTGGCTTTGATTGTGAGGCCTGCTCCGCGCAGGGCCAACAACACTTCCTGGAGGTGGCGCAAGTGTTCCTCCCAGCTGGCGCTGAACACTGCGATGTCGTCCAGGTAGGCGGCACTGAAGTCCTCCAGTCCAGCCAAGACCTGGTTGACCAACCTCTGGAAGGTGGCAGGGGCATTCTTCATCCCAAAGGGCATCACCCGGAACTGGTATAGCCCATCTGGTGTGGAGAATGCTGACCTCTCCTTCGCCCCATCAGTCAAGGCGATCTGCCAGTACCCAGACGTTAAGTCAAACGTACTAAGGTACCGGGCAGCCCCCAACCGATCGATGAGCTCATCAGCTCTGGGGATGGGGTGCGCGTCAGTCTTCGTGACCGAATTGAGTCCTCGGTAATCCACGCAGAACCGGAGTTCTGGCGAAGCACCAGGCGCTGCAGCCTTCGGGACCAAGACCACTGGGCTGGCCCAAGGACTGCTAGAGGACTCAATCACCCCTAACGCGAACATTTTGGAGACCTCCTCCTTAATGTACGCTCGGACCTTGTCAGTCACCCTGTAAGCCTTGTGCTTCACAGGAGGGCTGTCTCCGGTGTCAACGTCATGGACACACCAATGCGTGACACCCGGAACCAAGGAAAACAGATCCGGGAATTGTCCCAACAGGTGGCGACAATCCTGTTTCTGTTCAAGAGTCAGTGGGTCAGAGAGGACCACACCATCCACTGACCTGTCTTGCTCTTTAGCACACAGGAGGTCAGGAAGAGGCTCACTCTCCTCCTCCATTCCATCATCTGTAGCTAGGAGCATGCCCACTTCGGACCTTTCTAAGTGGGGCTTTAAACGGTTGACATGCAGGACCCGCAAGGGGTTCCTGGGAGATTTCAAGTCCACCAAGTAGGTGACATCGCTCTTCTTCTCCACAACCTTAAACGGTCCAGTCCACCTGTCCTTGAGCGCACAAGGTTCCACAGGGGACATGACCCACACTTCCTGACCAGGCTGAAGCTCTACCAGAGTGGCATTCCGGTCGTACCATCGCTTCATCTCCTCCTGGCTGGCCTCCAGATTTGCCTGAGCAAGTTCTCTGAAGCGCCGAGTCTGGTTCCGAAAGGCCAGCATGTAACTGTATACATCCTGGGGAGGTTTCCTGGGAGATTGCTCCCAGCCTTCCTTGACCAGACTCAAAGGTCCTCTTACCGGGTGACCGTATAAGAGCTCAAAGGGGCTGAACCCTAGAGACTTCTGCGGCACCTCACGGTAAGCAAACAACAGGCATGGCAAGAGGACGTCCCATTTCCGCCTCATTGGTTCTTCAAGACCCATAATCATGCCTTTCAGGGTCCGGTTGAATCTCTCAACCAGCCCATTTCCTTGAGGGTGGTAAGGAGTGGTGAACTTGTAGGTTACCCCACACTCCTTCCACAGAGACTTCATATAGTTCGAAATGAAGTTGGTGTCTCGGTCGGACACCACCTCTCTGGGGAACCCCATCCGGGAGAAAACACCCATCAGCGCCCGTCCCACCACGGGGGCCGTCACTGTTCGGAGAGGGATGGCCTCCGGGTACCTCGTGGCATGGTCCACCAAGACCAGGATGAACCTGTTGCCCAGGGCTGTCTTGGGGTCCAGGGGCCCAACAATGTCAATACCCACCCGGTCAAAGGGGGTGCTGACTACTGGAAAAGGTTGGAGGGGAGCCTTCTGCTTCCTTCCGCTTTTCCCACTTGCCTGGCAAGTGTGACAAGTCTTGCAATGGATGTCTACATCCCTAAGCATCTGAGGCCAATAAAAATGGGTGACAAGCCTGTCATAGGTCTTGTCCTGCCCCAGATGTCCAGCTAACGGTATGTCATGAGCCAAACCCAGTAGGAAGGCTCTGAAGCGCTGGGGTACCACCAGCACACAGGCTGACCCAGGCTCAGCAGCCTTAGGCTCGCTATACAGGAGGTCGTTCTCCCAGTACACAAAATGTGACCCTGACTGATCACCTGAGGATTGGGCTGAGGCCTGCTGCCTCATGCCCACAAGAGAAGGGCACACCTTCTGTTCCGCACAGAATTCCTCCCTGGAGGGACCACCATCCTGCTGCCAATGGGTCAGCTCGGGCAGATCTCCCAGTTCGGCAATTTGTTCCCCTGTGGGCTCCAGGGCATCCCCCTCAGGGTCTACCTCCTCCTGGACCACGGGAACTACGGGGGCCGGTTTCCCGCGCCTCCTGCCTCTTCTCTTCACAGCTGGGTCCTGGGCCGTACTTTCAGGCTCCGGGACCCCATCAACACCCTTACTCGCTGTCATCGAACGAGTGGTTGCACACACCTACTCTGGCACACCCAACATTTTCAAGTGCGCCGCTCTCTCCACCTTAGCCCAAGGGGAGTCTTCTAAATCATTGCCCAGGAGACAATCGACAGGCATGGCGGGCCTCACAGCAACCTGAAGAGTACCTGAAACTCCCCCCCATTCAAAGGAAACCTGAGCTACCTCACACTCTTTCTGGGAGTTGTCGGCAGCTATCACGGGGTAGAATGCGTGGGGAACCACCTGCTCTCTGGACACTAGGTGACACCTGACAGCTGTCACACTCGCTCCGGTGTCTCTGAGAGCTTCCACTCTATGGCCATTAATGGTCACCCACTGCCTATATTTACTAGTGTTACTAGGCAGAGGGGGTGGAGGGACCATTTGCATGTCTCCTAGCGAGACCAGGGACATTTCTGCGGGACCCTTTCCCCCATGGACAACCATCTCCTCCCCTCCCAAGGCTACACTCGCCAACTGACGAGGGGGTGCACGCGGCGGTGCATTCGAATCCTTTTTGGGACACTGGGGGTCATAAAACCGGTGTCCCACCTGCCCACAACCGTAGCAGGTTAGGGGGCCCCTATGAACAGGTTTACCCGTCGGGGCCCCTGGCTTCTTCTCAGGGGGAGGCTGGGAACCTTTCCCTTGGTTCCCTTGAGGATTACTTTGGGGCCCTTTCTGAGACTCCTTTTGTTTTCCCTTGTCCCCCCCACTCTTCTGCTGGGGACCCTGCCCACCTTTGGCTGAGTCTCCCACTGGACCCTTGTGGACCCTGGTACTGACCCAGCGGTCCGCCTCCTCAGCAAGTTTTCTAGGGTTAGATATCTTGCTATCAATCAGGTGCTGGCGCAGCTCTGGAAAACAGTTATTAGACAAGTGCTCCCAAGCAAACAAATCATAAAGAGCTTCATAACTTTCCACTTTGCTGCCCTTTACCCAACCATCCATGGCTCTGCAAAAATAAGACACATATTCAACCCACGTTGTACCAGGCAACTTCTTACATTCTCTAAAAGCTTGTCTGTACTTCTCGGGGGTTAAGCCATATCGCGACATTAAAGCATCTTTCATATGAGCATACGACATCCTATCCGCAACAGGCATGTCTAACAGGGTATCTCTTCCCTCATTCACAAAGCGACCCCACAACCCCGCTCCCCAATTCTTCTCAGGGACCTGGTGGGCCAACAATGCTAACTCATATGCTTTAAACCATTGACCAATATCTTCATTCTTATTGTAATCTTTGATTACATCTTTCGGGAAGTAAAACTTACTTTCTGCAGGCTCGGATGGAATGCTGCCACCAGAGGGATTCAACTCTAACTTTTTAGCTTGGATATCCAGTTCCCTCAACCTGGCTTCACGCTCCAAAGCTAACTTCTCTCGTTCAAACTCCAACTTTTTGATCTCTAAATCAGCTTCCCTTCTACCTCTTCCATTTTCTAACTCCAACTGCCCATTTATCTTTAGCCTTGCCATCTCCATGTTGTAAGCTCGCTCTTTCGCCCTTTCTTCTCTTTCTTCAGGGGAAAGACCTTTGGAGGAAACACTGCTTCCGGGAGAGGGCATAGGTCCATTCACTGGCACCTCCTCATCCCCTTCCTCTGTGGGTACCACCACCACATCAGAGGGATTTCTGGACTCCCACCAGGTCTGTAATGCTTTACGAAAATCATCTTTTCTCGAGAGGCCGGTGGTAGGAACTTTAAACTGGTCGCAAAAGTGTTTCAGCTCATCTTTCTTGTATCTCTTTAGCTTACTCCTCTCAAACTCCTCCACAACAACGATAGCAGGGGCAGTGACTCCGTTGTCACTCATGGCTAAAACTGGCAGTGTTCAAAAAAAAAATCAAGCTTCAGGAAAGCGGAGAACAAAAATAGAATCCTTCCAAATCAGATTGTGACTGCGCTATGGTCTGCTTTCACTATGTAGCGCACACTAATCACTGTACATGGGTCATAAATGCAAAGTTCAAATCCTCACCGCTGACCCACCAATGTTAGAACCGGCTGTCTCTAGTTGGCAGAGGTATGCACTTCTGACAAATAGGGACACTCCTTTTCTAGTCAGGGCAAGGGGATCACACCCTTTGATAACCCCTGCTCACCCCCTTGGTAGCTTGGCAGAGCAGAACAGGCTTATCTCAGAAGCTGTGCGTTAAGCAATTATGACCACATACAGTAACACAGTGAATACGCTACAAATGGACACGACACCGTAGTATTATAAAAATAAGTATTTTTATATAAGGCTTAGCACAAGACCAAATAACGGCAAAACTGTACACAATCGGAATAAATACGTTCGGGAAGGAAAAAGGATAGTTCAAAGGTAGTTTCTTCTTTAGCACAAAAGTCTTTTAGTATCAAGCAAATCTTCTTCTGGGAAACACAGTTCTTAGCAACAGGGTAACTCACACGGGAGCTACACGACGTCGAGGCAAAGATAATCCACAGGTTCGGCGTCGACCGCGAGGAGCGCTACGTCGGGCCTGGAGTCACACGGACCCCCAACAACACAGTACCTTAGGAAAATGAAGCACACGATGATCAGCGGCGTCGAGCAATCCGGCGTCGCGTCTTCGGTGTCGATCAGGCCTCAGCAGGCGTCGTCGATGATGCAGTTGCACAGAGTGAGCAGCGCTCACGGCGTCGAAGGGGCACACAGGTGATGCGATCAGCAGCGGTGCAGACACGAGGTCCTCTGGAGCTAGAGCCGTACTCCCACTCACTGGCGTTGCTGCTGGCGTCGGTCGGGCCCACCGTCCGGTCGTCGTGATTGCTGGTTCTTTCAGAGGTGCTGGATTCACACTTCCAGCCAATAGCACTTTTAGCAGATGAAGTCTTTTAGCCCTGTGACTTCAGCAGGAGACTGGCACTCTTCCAGTCCTTGGAGATTTTCTTAGCAAGCGTGAGAGTACACACACAGTTCCTCTCTCCTGGCTCCTTGGCAAAAATAAAGAAGCACTGCAGGATTCCCCCAACAACAGCACACTGGCAGAAGGGGTAGGCAGTCCTTTAGATCAGCAGGCCTCTTGTCCTTGGTTACAGGGTTCCTTGTCAGAAGTGATCTGATTTCCTAGTTCAGGGGTCCTTCTCTTATACCCCTTTTCGTCTTTGATCCCTTTGTCTATGCCGGGGGTTTCCCAACATCCTGGGTCTGTGGTGGGTGGAGCTAGGCAGTAGCACCTGGCCGATTCATTGAGCCGGGCTGAGTCCTCAGACGCCCCGCAGGAGGTGGAGCCAGCATTGTTACTGGCAGGAGCAGAGCTATCGCCCTCCTGGCAGGAGGTGGGGCTAGGATCGTCCATGGCAGGCACAGAGCCATCAGTCGCTTAGCAGGAGGTGGAGCCAGCATTGTATCAGGCAAGGCAGGCTATCAACAACTACTCTCCCCCTACTCTCAACTCAAATGTCCCACTCATCCCACACTGACTCATCCAGACCTGTGGAGCCACCCAGCTCCTGTCACACACACGCAAGACCAGCAGAAACCAGATATGGTTAGGCAAGAAAATAGACACTTTCTAAAAGTGCTATTTTCGAACCCAGAGTCCAAAAACCATCCACACCAACGGACGCGTAATTGAACCCCGAGTTCAGGGATACCAAACGCGACATTGCACCGTGCTCTCCGAGCCAGTTAGGATCATAGCATTAATAATCCCGGCAGCCCATTCTAAGCAATGGAGAGCAGGCTACCTCGCAATAGTGAAGCACGAAGATGGCGGTACTTCACTATCAGGACATGCCAACTTGGTCAGGCGTGTCCTACCTTAGACGTACAATGCACCCTGCCCGTGGGCCTACCATAGGGGTGACTAACATGAAGTTAAGGGAAGGTTGGAGGGGCTGGCAAGTAGGTATACCTGCGCAGCCTGCGTGACAGTCCAAGACTGCACGTGGGTCTCGCAATGACCGACCCGTAGACATTCTTTTACGAAGCCGCTCCTGTGGGTGGCACAACACGTGCTGCAAGCCCACGAGCGGCATTTGTATTTACAAGCCCCTACACTCCTGGTGCACTAGACTAGGGACTGACAGTAAACCAAATAAGCCAAACATGGATACAATAGACACATCAATTTAACATCGGGAGCACTTGCGCTATGGCACTGATCAGCAGTGACACGGCGCCCAAAGCATATACCAGCAAAACATCGTAAAACAGTAGAGGCAAAACCGAAAAAAATGGAGGAGAGACTCAAGCCAATGATGTCAGGTCTAACAATTGTCCAGACTGCAACAGAGATCGCAGTTGTGAACCGGACCAGACTATTGCCAGGACACCTTTATTAGAAAGCATCAAGCGATCTATACGCAGAAATCCAGCAGGAGAAATGCGTCCCCATAATTATTAAGACTGAATTCACTTAAAAATGTAGAGCCCAGAGTTCGGCTGACGACAGAACTGTTATAAAAGATTTGCGAGTCTTTATCGGCACACACGCAATTGGCATGCTACATTCTGACCAGGGTCCTGCGTTTAGCTCTCGAGCTTACAAAGAGGCCATGACCAGCATGGGCATTGCATTGCAGTACTCTTCTCCCTTCCATCCTGAGGGAAATGCGGTAGTGGAAAGAAAAAACCGTGACATAAAGCAATCTATAACGGCGAGGGTATTAGGTTCGGGTGATGGGTGGGTCAAACATTTAATAAGTGTCCAACGTAGTCCTAATAACATGCCAAGAAACTCTCTAGGAGGTATCAGTCTGTACGAACTTTTGTTTGGTACTAGAATGATTATCCAGGATCTGGATCGTCAAACTTCAGTGGTAGATGAAAAAACTTTTGACATCAAAGATCGTTTGGCTGTTTTACAGGACTTGATTGAAACAAGAACGAGTCTAAGTAACATAAAGAGTAAGCCAACAACCACTGAAGAACCACCTGTCCCAGCAAGACCTGTCTGGATTCCAAAGATTGGGGATCTGGTCAGAGAAAAGATCGTGGTGAAGAAGGAATTTGGGCCTTCTTACAGAAAAGCAGTACCTGTCTTAGCTGTCAGCGGAACAAGATCAGTAGTACTACCGCCACTTGATGGTAAAAAGGGAAACAGAATTGTTTCCATCGATCTGGTGAAACCACAAACATGTGGCCGATAATAAATAGCAGGCCCAGTGGACTACCAAGACATAGCAGAAGACCAAACTTTGCTACAATCCAAGAGGTTCAAACTGAAAGACTGATCACATTCGATAAACCTGCAGTAAATAAAAAAGGACTATGCAACAATGCCTTGGAACCTGTGCCTCTTGAAACCCAAATTGCAACAATTCGTGATGATACACCAATCTACAACGATGTAGCATCAGAATGCACAAATGTAACAAAACAAAATTCAAAGATCAATGGAAATCCGGAAGCGATCCCACCAATTGACAGAACTGCATCTAGCTATTTTATCAACTTTGATGACTTTTCCGATGATCCAAGTGAACATGGAGACAAGCTAGCAACAAAAACTTTCAAAGAAAAAATGACCGAGCTGTTTCACCAACTAAAAGAAACATATCTGATTTCACCATGGATTGAATTTTGGATTGTGTTAGGTGTACTTTTCCTCCTGCTTTGGCTCATCATGGTTCTATGCTTGGGTAAATTCATTGATGGAAAATATAGTACAATGGACACAGCAAGTTATGTTATGTTAAAGTGCATTTTTATAGCGCTCGGCTACTCTAAAAGAGTGTCCCGGCGCTTTCCACAGGCAACTTACAGTGTATAATCAACATAACAAGTAAAACAGAACCCAAAAGAGAAGGAGAAAGAAACCCACCTAAACAGAGTGATTAAAAAGCCACGTCTTCAAATTCTTCCTGAATTGAAGCAAGTTGGGAGTGCTACGAAGTGCCAATGGAAGCGAGTTCCACAGCTGGGAGGCCTTAAGGCTGAAAGCGCGCCCCCCAATGCGGGCCTTCCTCACGCGTGGAACCACAGCAGTGAAAAGGGATTCCGAACGCAGTGAGCGAGCCGGGCGATAGAAAGCTAATCTTTTCTTCAGATATCCAGCGCCTGAGCCAAACAAAGCCTTGTGCATCAGCGTCATAGATTTGAAAACAATCCGCTTCCGGATTGGAAGCCAATGGAGCGTCTGCAGCAACACAGAAGCCCGTGCTCGTCTATGCAGACCAAAGATTGCCCGGGCTGCCGAGTTCTGTGCCACCTGCAGACGCTGAACCAAATAGTCCGGAAGGCCTAAGAAAAGGGCATTAGCATAGTCAAGCCTAGATCCGATAAGCGCCTGCACCGTAATCCGTCTGTGCTCCGCAGACAGTAAGGGAAGAAACTTGCGGAGCATTCTGAGGATGCCGAAGCAGGTGCCGGACAGGCCAAGGATGTGCGCTCTCAGAGAAAGTTTGTTATCAAGCTTAACACCCAGGTTCTTGGCAACCAAGGATGATTGTGCCGGAGGACACATGGCGGCCGGCCACCACTGCCGCCACTCGGGATCGGAGGCACAGCCGAAGAATAGAACCTCCGACTTGCTGGAGTTGGCCTTCAGACAATTTAGCTGGAACCAGCTGAAGACCCTGTCCAAGCAGTCCCGGATTCTCTCCCCATCAAATGTCTGGTCTTTTTCACATGTGAAGAGGAGTTGTGTGTCATCGGCGTAGGACACGATCTGGGCTCCGTAAGCCTCAACCACAGCCGCCAGGGGGGACATAAAGATGTTAAATAATGTCGGGCTCAACACAGAGCCCTGTGGAACCCCAACACCCAATGGCGGCATCTCGGCGGAGCTCTGGGAAACCCAGACCGTCTGGCGGCGGCCCTCCAGGAAAGATGTAAACCATCTGAGCACCGTCCCCCTTAGGCCGATGTCGTAAAGCCTGGCGAGCAGCGCCTTATGGGGGACGGTGTCGAAAGCCGCCGACAGGTCCAACATGACTAGCATGGCCTTGCCACCCCCATCCAAGGTCTCCCTGATGATCTCAGAGACCTCCACCAACGCTGTTTCCGTACTGAAATTCGGGCGGAAACCGGATTGGGATGGATGGAGCAGATTGTTAGACTCTAGGAAGTTCGACAAGACGCCATGAACATGTTTCTCAGTAATCTTGGCCAGGGCCGGGAGAAGTGAAATTGGCCTATAATTGGCCAAGACCTCGGCATCAAGACCAGGCTTTTTCAGGAGGGGGATCACCATCGCCCTTTTCCAGGTGCGTGGGACACTCCCCTCTCTCAAGGAGGCATTGAGGATCGGGTTGACCAGGGGATTCACCACTGCCGCCATCCCGGCCAAAAATTTGGCGGGGCAGGGGTCAAGTGGGGATCCAGATTTAAGACTGGCTAACAGAGTCCGGGACATGTCACTGGAGACAGATGGAAAGTCCTCCAGGATATCTATGGGCATGGCCGATGTTCCAAGTCCTGCCCCAAGATCACAGCAACCCTCCGCCGTGCTCTCCGAGAAGGAGGCCTGAATCGCCTTAATCTTGTCGGTGAAAAAGGTGGCAAGATCACGCGCCCACGCATCAGGTGAAACAGAACATCAACTTGGTCCTAAAGTCTCACAGATCCTCTCACATTGAGAAAAGGGAACTATCATCAGTGAACATCACAGCCAATCCAATACCTGGTGGTATTGCATGGGACATAACTGACTATGATATTTATGGCCCGATTGAGCTCTTGAAGTATCCACACCAGTTTTAGATTTCTTTAAGTGATTTTGTGATACCAAGTTCTTTTTCTGATGATTAGGATTTTGAAAATATTAATAATATGATGTCAGATTTAGTAATGTCAGCTAAATTTACAGAACATGATTATTTACAGGGTTCATCAAATTATGAAGAATTATACTGTTACAATCACTATGGTCATCACTATCTGCATAAATCTGCTCAACCTAGAAATGTTTTTACTTATAATCAATGGGAACATTGTCCAACTCCACCAAAAGGAAGTTCGAAGATATTTTATGAGAAATTTCCATACTTCTCAGGGTTTAACAACAGTGATCCAGAAACGTTTTATTCTAAAATGTTAAATAAGACAGGAATGAAAAACATGCTGACAAACACTAAATTGATGTATTCTGAAAAATGTTATGACAAAATGTCAACATTTGTTTTTTGAATTTTGGAAAAACAACAATGAAAAAAAAACATATGGGGAACAAAATACTGGCAGGTACAAGGTCTAGAATCATTATTTAGAGCCTGCATGATCCCAGAACAAATAATATTCCTGAATGATACCATTCAACAAACTACTTGTCTTGGTTTTGCTTAGATAAAAGACTTAAATAAACCGTCTATTCCGAAGTCCATACCTGATGGCAATAGTACTACTGATGTGGAAATAGACGTATCCCATATTTTTCACCAAAACATAACAAATCCTGATTGGAAAAAATGGTTGATCTGGCCCACAGACACAAACAACTGTCAAGATAGATTCCTGAACAAAGGACAGGGGTTCAAAATGACCAGGCCAGACCCAAGATATTCCCAGAGACAACATCCAGGGATAGTTACAACATACAGTGTAGGGAAATTATGCCTTGAGTGGCTACAGAAATCCACACTGGCTGAAATTAAGCAACACTTGACTTTACTTAAAGAAGGTGCTGACTTGTGAGATTTCATAATGGGACCTCGCAAACAGCGTCAAAAACGTTTCATAGCGGCCGGTATATACGCTGCATACAACGAAGCTTGGAAAGTAATGCAAATTGAAACAGCAGAAAAAATACGAGAAATTGATCGTATAAACTTGGAAAAATCACTTTCTGTTGTGGACAATGGGTTAATGACTCTGTCTTCCAGAATATATTCACTGGACAGTATTGTATCATCTGCCTTTAATATAATAGAGCAGGACTTGCTAATGTTACAACATGGTCAGTTCTATTGTACAGCTTGGCTGGACGTTGCAAAACCTACGTTCAGGCTACGTGCCATGGCGTCTAATCAACATAACGTCATTATTTTCTATCTTTAACCTTACTGATAAACAAATCAGTTTGGCACAAAAAGATTATACGATTCTGAGTATTGAAAAACTTGAGAGATTACCATTGACAATGTCAGAGAGACCTGTCATTGAATGGATAATACACGGAACAATTACAATTACAATAACAACTTTCCAGTTTAAATATTGCCAAGAATATATACCAGCAGGCCAGTATGAAAGGTTGGGTAAAGGTTACATCAAATCAACCTGGGATTTACCTTACACACACAAATGTTATAGTGAAGGGAAAAAGGAGGTATTCCTTAGTGGCAATAATTGTAAAAAATCACTAAGCGGTACACTTCTGTGTCAAGGTATTAACTTGCATGAAGCCTGCGTAGAGTCTTCAAATAACCTTTCATGTCACCTGCAAGGCACTCCTGCAACACAGATAGAACCATTCTTCAGACAACTCTCCAACAGTAGCTACGTTGTAATAACTGATCACAGCTGTTGTGGAATGGTGCCAGGAGAATGCTATCTCGTAACTGTTACTTCCAGGGTCATTTGCTGTATGCAAGTATTGTATCCAAACAGCAACCCAGACATGGAGGCGGCAATATGGCCTTATGTGAATATCTCTTCTATTCGAATTGATACTTTAAGCAGAATGAAGTCTATTCTTTTACAGACAACTGTGCCTTTGACCTCATCCAAAGAAATGTATGATCTGCAAGTTGCAAGGACAGCGGCAGAGATACATACCCTTTTATCGACAAATTGCCCCGTGCATTTCGCAGAAATGTTAAGTCAAATTTCAAACATGTCTGATACCAGTGGTATCGCACATGTATTTAAGACAATTTTTTCCGGACTGTTAACACCATTTGAAACAGTTCTGGGCATCTTCCCGAATTTTGTCCATTCTGTCTTTGGCGGCCTACCTTTAATTTTGGGACGCGTAGCAGGAATTTTATTTTTGTTCCTTCTGCTCCGATATGGCAAGCCAATCCACAGACAAGACTCCGGCAACGATGGAAGAAGCGATCCTAGCAATACGATACCGAGACCGTATCACTAAGGTCCTCGGATTGGCTAAGAGATCTGAGTACAACTTAGTTTCTTTCATTCAGACCAATCTGGCAGGATTGCATCTTACCTGTGCTTCGATGTCTGCTATGCGGAGAGGAATGCGTGTTGGACGTCTGTCTTACACTACCATCGGCAGTACCAATGGATATCGATACTTTGCTTTGTCCTGTAACGACTCATGCAACGTGTTGTCTCCAGAGGCTACCTATTCTGATGAAGGCATTCGTTAAGACTTCACCACTATGAGTAGGTGGCGGTGAAGTACGAGAGGAAAGCAGCACCAAACAGGTTCAACCTTCTGTGAGCATTGCTGATACAAACATCGATGATAGCAATCATGCACAGACTGCACAGTTTCAGTATTTTCAAACTTGGTCGAACTTTTACCTGATGTTGTAGACCAATTTTATGCAAGCCTGTCTGATATGATGTTCTCCCCTGAACAACGAGAATAACTTTTAAAAAAGCAACAAGCACACAGCGTTCCCTGAACTCTGAATTTGGCCTTCAGTCTTGTTAAACAAAGCAACTGTAAACATTTGGAACTATTTTTCCCCTGAAAGCGAAATTATTTTTTCTTTCAAATCTAAATATTTTCCATTTTTTCCGGCACATGGTACTTTGCTTAAAGTAGAACTATTCTTAGAGAACAGAGCTTCTATTTTTAGAGACAATATTTTACCTCATCCTCTAGCACATGTACAGCATCGTATAAATATGTGATGAAATGGTCTCGACCTTCTCTTCTGTATGCCAAGCCATTTCATGTGTAATTTTCACAATTCGTTCAGCTGATATATATGCATTTAACTGAATGATAATCTTGCTTGAAAAAACGTACAGTACCAATACTCATTTTCGTGTAAAAACCATACACCATTTCAAATGCAATTATGTATGTTGGGGTGGGTTGGAAAGCACACATGCATCGTATGTTTAATATTACTTATTTTTAGTAATGATGGACATTAATACGTGGAGTGGGTGTTGTATTTCTATCTAGGACCCTAATTCGATATTCCCGATTCATGCCCTTATGTGGTTATAATAAATAGTATCCTTATAAAGGCATAAGAATCATATCCATATTTAGTAATAACCCATGCAGTCCAAACCACGGCAAGGCTACTCCCATACACTCCTAGAAAGTACAACGCGTTCTTTAAACAAACCAAGCCTCCAGCAGCCCGGGAATTCCCCCTGCTTTTGTTTTGATTTGCACAAGAACTCCTAGAGTCCAGAAAGAACTGTTAGTTCTTAGTGACGTCTTATGTCCAACCTTACGTCAAACCCAGCACCTTTCAGGTTTAAATATACCAATGTTGCCTTAAGCAAACACACGGTGGTTGGGAGCAGAGCGACGTTCTACTTGTCCGAGAGCCCAGCTGTTGCCAGAGCCGAAGGAAGCCGCCCCCTCCCTTTTTTGACGTGCTGGAGAAGCTGCCTTTTCTCACGCCGAGAAATCCAGCTCCGGTGTTCCCAAGTCACCCTCGCGGGTTGCTGGGAGATTGAGTTCTGAGAAGCGAGATACAAGACCTCCTTCATTCTATAACCAAGGTACGTAGCTGATTAAAACCTTAGAGAGAATTCTTGATTCCGATACTTAGCAAAAAACATAACTTAAACTTAAAACTGCAACTTTCTTACTCCTTCCCACGTATTAGGCTTAGGTCAGGTACACCGGGGTAGGCTTATCTTAGAAGCACCAGTTGAGTTCGTTAGTCAATGTTTTTATGTATGTATATATTTTATCCATTTTAAAGTATCATATGGCTAAGAAACCATATCAATGCTTTTACAGTATTATTCATAATACTACTTTTGCTGTCCGCACTTTACTTTATGATAAGTATTGCAATTGTGGCAATTCATTTCCCTTGCCTGAGAAAGAAGACTGCTCAATAAAATAACGCCTTTTATTGAAAACGCCTGTCTCTCTATTTCTCTGCACTCTGGTGAAACTAAGCATGCACGATTAACTGAGTAAAATAGCTGTCTTTTGTTTTCACACGACTCTAGAGATACACTCTTTATTCTGAGGGAGCAAAGTTGTCATGTTTATGCGGTTGTCAGAAACTAATCCCTTCTTGTCTAAATCAGGACTGTTAACCCTTTCCTGAACATTCGAGAAAGTTTCTAGTGATCTCTGAGTGACCTCTGAGCTAGCTGGCAAAACTAATTAAGTCTAACATAGTCAGTAGAGACCTAGATGACCTCAGTCCTACGTCTACACTGCTGTTTATGTTATTCCAATGCGCAGAGCCTATTGGGAATATAGGAACTACACTACAAGGATGCCATTACAGCAAGCACAACCCATTGCACTGAAAGTGCTGCCATTGAGGCCAATCCAGCTTGCACCTCTTATTGCCTCTGCTGGTGCTGCCAACTACTAACTGTCACACTCCTACAAGTGTAACAATTCAGACTGTTCGACGCCCCCACAGCTCTAAGAATGGCTTGGAAGCAGGCATTTTTTAATGTATATTGAACTAATTAGAAAACTGCTTTTCTACGTATCTTTAAACTACACAAACAGCCTACAGAAACAGTGCCACCATGTGGCAACTGCCGTTAGCAGTGGTGTTGGTACTTAATTGCTGATGCCAAGTGCCAGAAACTACCATCTCACATTACAGACTGACACTCCTGTAAGTGTCACAGTTCTGACAATTCCAGGCCAGCCAGAGCTATAAAAGTGCTGTGGGTGGAATGCATTATTCATTTTAATGTATACCGAATTATCAAACTTTCTGCTGTTGTACTCATCTAAAAATTGGGCAAAGAGCTCCACCATGTGATAGATTGTCATAAGTGCCTGTGTTGAGCACCAGAAGCGACTGGGTCAAATTAAACACTACCCGGATCCAAACACCAGCGATTGACAATTGTTGTAGACTCTTTTCCAGCACTAATGTAGCAGCTCTCCTCATGGTTCTTCTGAACATTCTTTACCAAATGGGTGACATTTTTCTGCGAGGGTCATACTCTCAGAGAGTTCCCTCCCACTCTAAATGCTCATTTCAGTGGTATAACACAAAATGACAGAGCTCCCTGCTGAATGACGCAGGGACACAAGACTCTCATATCATGTAGTAATGCATTCCTTTGATTGAATGGGGGATGCCCGAAGGTTCGGGCTCATCTAGACCGCAGGGGCTGCAGGAGCCTCTGTTACCCCCTAGCTCATTTAATGTTTTCATGGCTTCATTCCTGGGTTGGATCCGTTATTACTATTATTATGAATTATGAACCAAGAAAAAGTACCTGTTTAGTATTTCAGTAGGTATGCAACTGCTCTATTTGTTCGGGTGAATTACCTTTAAGACCGTCATTGGTGCCGACCACTACCTCTGCGTGAAAATCTCTGTCTCGTCATATTAACCCTCCTTCCTCACCTTTCTACTTTCTACCATGCTCTTGTAAGTGCAGGTCCAGTGATTGCTTTGATGTGTGGTATTCTTGTCTCTTTTGATGGTAATAGTGTATGTTCTATATACGGTGTCCCGGGTATGCTCTATGGTGCAGATGCACTTTATAAAATAGTTCAATAAATCCATATGTTAAGAAAGCCTTTTGCTTAAGGGGTTCTAGAGATGGTTGAGCCACATTCACTTGGTCCTCCTAAGGAAGAAGGAGGGTACCTCTGCACCCGATGTGGCCCTGAAACTCTGTGCTGAGCGGAGCAGGTAAATGGCAAGCAGGAGTCTTCCTCTGACCCAAGTGAAGGTTAGGGGCTCTGATAAATTGTGTTGCCTCCCAATAACTGTGGGCTCGATTACGATGCTTGATGTCCCGCCACCGCCAGCTGTGCGGTGGCGAGCCCTCTGCCATCTGACGGACAATTTCACATAACGACGGCAGGGGGAATCATTCGCGGAGCGGACAGGAACTGAAAAATGGTGGGGGTGCCCAGCAGGCACCGTCACGGAACTACACCACCAGATTACAATGTTGACTTCAGCCAGCCTTTCCATGGCGGGGAAACTGCCATTGAAAGGCTAGCTGAGATTGGATTCGGGGGCTCGTTGAGGGTCCCCTCTGTGTGGGGGGGGGGGAGGGTGCACTAGGCGGTACCCATGGTACCCCCCAAAATTTCCCTGCATTAAGTTGCAGGCACCGCGTGGTGCCTGCCACGTATTGCAGGGAAATGCACTACATGTCATTTTAACATTGCGAGCGGTGCGGCAGCCAGCAGCACCATCCGCAATGTTAAAGCCCCGGAATGTGCCCACCATACTGGCGGGCGCATCGTAATTTGATTGACGGGACCACCCCATGACTGGCGAGCGATTCCAACCACTGCAACGATGGCAAGCAGGCACAAGTCCGCCCACCATCGCAATGACCCCCTATGTCTTAGTAAATGTAGGCCTCTCACTAGGTGGAGAAGAGCAACACTATCCCTCCTTGGTACCAGAGCAACATCCTTCACCCTTTGTCTCCACATGTGTGGGTACCTGGCACCCCGTCTCAGGGTCTGAGTGCAGCCATGCACATGCCAGTCTGAAGTGATGAGGATGTGCAAATCTTTAAGGTGCAGACTTCTAAGCCGGCTTTTAACCCTGTTGGTGGATTACGATAATCCAGATTTCGCTGTAAATATATGTTTATATCTGGAATTCCCTTTCTGGTGCTGTGTTCACCAGGAAAACCTGCGAAAATGTGCTCAGAGGAAAGTGGCAAGAATGATGGAAAACATGCAGGGATCAGACTGTAGACACCTATTGCCATGGCTACTGCCAATTCTTTTGGGGGTAAACTCTAAATACTGTTCTAATATTGTACTCTGGCTTTACAGTATCATGCAGTATCAGAGTTTTGGGCATAGTATTACTATTGCAATGTTACCGGACAATATATAACGGTTTATGCAAAAACTAGACTTATCAGTATGAGGAGCCCCTACAAAGAGTACCTTCCAGTACACCAGGGTGCTTGCAATTGTCACCATCCCCGTCTTTCTCACTATCAACACATCTTTTATAGCACATTTAATGTAGTTAAGGCTTGCAAGACCTTTGACTTTCATTGACCGCCCTTTTACTCACACCTGTTAGGCATATAATAAACATATTGATATATTTTGAGTTTTCATAAATAAAGTTATTTTTTTCTGATTGTAGGATTTAAATGTACATTATTTTTAGTGAGGAAGGTTGGGATTTGTTTGTTGTTTCTATTTTGTGCCCTGATGCCAAAAGAAATGTAAGATGCCCGGCATCGGACACACCACATGTACGGTGGCCGTGCCGGCCCCCCAATGGCTTCACTGGGAGACAGGCTGGGCTGCGCACCTTCGTGATGCAGCTGCTTCATCTCCCTCCCAGATTTTCTTGTCTGCGCATGACCTGGAAGTGATAGGAATCACATCCGGGGCACGCGCCGGCAAAACGGCGACGAGCTGGATAGAACCTGGCTGAAAATTGGGTTAAAAGCTGGGGAGCCGCACAGGAGTAGCCTCTTTCCTCGCCGCCCCCACAGCACAGCTCAGCTTCCATGAAGCGGAACTTCTACAGCCTCGCTAGGAGGCCTAATCAATTTCTCCTTTGTCTTTCAGCTGCAGCATGAAGGAGGAAAGCATGGTTGGCGATCTCAGCAGGCAGGCGTCAGATAACTGGAACCTCTGTTTCACTTGGGGGTCATTTTTAGGTCGAGGGACCGTTAAGCTGCAAAGCAGCTTCCGGTCTGGAGAATTAATGTCATCTAGTGGGGCTTCAGAACCCGCCTCCCTGCCCTGTCTCTCCACCATTGGCTGGCTTCCTAAATGGAGGCCAGCCATTGGAGGAGAGAGCCATCCCTCCAAAGAAGCTCCGTCTTTTTCGGATTCGGGGGCGTGATTTTTTGCATTCTTTAGCCCTGTGACATCGTCTGTCACTCAGGGTGCAAAAAAAACGCCCCCGAATCTGAAAATGGCGGCGCTTTTCTTTAGGCCATTTCACAACAACAGCCGCCCCAAGAAGTCGCAGCCTCCTCCACCTGGCAGTCTCTGTGTGCCCAAGAGTACACATCGCGCCTCTCGTTTTCTGCTGCCCACCGCAAATCGAAGGGGACGTCCACCGCTGCCCATCTGCGCCCCACGCACCCAGGAGCAGTGAGAGTCAGGACGCAGACCTCACCAACGTTGTGCTTTGGTTTTCTGCTTCTTCCCGGCACACAGAGAGTGCCCCCTGCGAGGCGGCGAGACGCCCCCACCCTCCCCCTGAGTGGAGGCAGAGACAGAGGCAACACCAGCGAGGAGAAGAATATCCGAAGGGAGAGAAATCCTTCGCATTCCAAAGCGCAAGACTTCACCCACAAGCCCCTGCTCAAAGCTCGCACCTGAGACCATCGTGGGCTGAGCAGAGCAGAACAGCGCCGTGAGAAGAGCATACCGGTAGTTATGTCCAGGATGTTACTGTTTATGTGCCCGACGTTATTTTTCCACGCGCTTAAAGGGATGTATATTTAGGGAGGGATGGAGGGCGCATGAGTATACGCTTGATTATTAGGTTGCATTTTTGTTCATCCGTGTTGTTTATCTTCCTATTGTTGTGGGGCAGTTTCTAACGTGTCATTATTTTCGCAAAAATGGATTTCCCCAGTGTTAAGTTCTCGGAACTCCGCCACTGAATTAGCCGTGTAGGCGGGAACTTTACTATAGCGTTATAAAATTGAATTTGTTATCCGGCTGGTGTTTGTGTACGTCTCCATCTCAGAGGGTGTTTTGTCTTGACCCTATCCGTGGCTTTATTGAAAATGGGGAGGGAGGGAGGGGGGAATGGACGCCGACATCATTTAGAGGGTTTTGAACGGCATCCAGTAAGTTCTTGCACCGATTCCTCAGAGATTATGTGGTACTTAACTCCTGTTTCTTGTGTGTATGAGCGAGCACTTTCAGACTTATTTAACATGTTTCACCCCGTGGAGTTCTGTATCTCTGCCTATTGAACGAGGAAACTCCATTTCCCAGGTGTGTGTGCAAAGAGCTGCCGACCTCCCGTCTTGGGCTGTGAAATACCTGTCCCATGGGGTGCCTTGATCGTCCTACCAACGCAAGAGGAGGCTGCCATGGCCTCGGCATCCCACGTGAGGGGCGGCCACGTCGCTTCTTGGCAGAGTGTGAGTGCAGAGTGCGAGTGCAGAGTAGTGAATGCAGTGCAGAGTAGTGAGTGCAGTGCAGAGTAGTGAGTGCAGTGGTGAGTAGTGAGTGCAGTGGTGAGTAGTGAGTGCAGTAGTGAGTGCAGAGTAGTGAGTGCAGTGCAGAGTAGTGAGTGCAGAGTAATGAGTGCAGAGTAGTGAGTGCAGAGTAGTGAGTGCAGTGCAGAGTAGTGAGTGCAGTGTGCAGAGTAGTGAGTGCAGCGCAGTGAGTGCAGTGTGCAGAGCAGTGAGTGCAGTGTGCAGAGCAGTGAGTGCAGTGTGCAGAGCAGTGAGTGCAGAGTAGTGAGTGCAGAGTAGTGAGTGCAGTGTGCAGAGTAGTGAGTGCAGTGCAGAGTAGTGAGTGCAGAGTGCAGAGTAGTGAGTGCAGTGTGCAGAGCAGTGAGTGCAGAGTAGTGAGTGCAGAGTAGTGAGTGCAGTGCAGAGTAGTGAGTGCAGAGTAGTGAGTGCATAGTAGTGAGTGCAGAGCAGAGTAGTGAGTGCAGTGCAGAGTAGTGAGTGCAGTGTGCAGAGTAGTGAGTGCAGTGTGCAGAGTAGTGAGTGCAGTGTGCAGAGTAGTGAGTTCAGTGCAGAGTAGTGAGTGCAGTGCAGAGTAGTGAGTGCAGTGCAGAGTAGTGAATGCAGAGTAGTGAGTGCAGACTAGTGAGTGCAGTGAGTGCAGTGCAGTGAGTGCAGTGCAGAGTAGTGAGTGCAGTGCAGAGTAGTGAGTGCAGTGTGCAGAGTAGTGAGTGCAGAGCAGTGAGTGCAGTGTGCAGAGCAGTGAGTGCAGTGTGCAGAGCAGTGAGTGCAGAGTAGTGAGTGCAGAGTAGTGAGTGCAGAGTAGTGAGTGCAGAGTAGTGATTGCAGAGTAGTGAGTGCAGTGTGCAGAGTAGTGAGTGCAGAGTGCAGAGTAGTGAGTGCAGAGTGCAGAGTAGTGAGTGCAGAGTGCAGAGTAGTGAGTGTAGAGTGCAGAGTAGTGAGTGCAGAGTAGTGAGTGCAGAGTAGTAAGTGCAGAGTAGTGAGTGCAGAGTAGTGAGTGCAGAGTGCAGAGTAGTGAGTGCAGTGCAGAGTAGTGAGTGCAGAGTGCAGAGTAGTGAGTGCAGTGCAGAGTACTGAGTGCAGTGCAGAGTAGTGAGTGCAGTGCAGAGTAGTGAGTGCAGAGTAGTGAGTGCAGAGTGCAGAGTAGTGAGTGCAGTGCAAAGTAGTGAGTGCAGAGTGCAGAGTAGTGAGTGCAGTGCAGAGTGGTGAGTGCAGAGTGCAGAGTAGTGAGTGCAGTGCAGAATAGTGAGTGCAGTGCAGAGTAGTGAGTGCAGTGCTGAGTGCAGTGCAGAGTAGTGAGTGCAGTGCAGAGTAGTGAGTGCAGTGCAGAGTAGTGAGTGCAGTGCAGAGTAGTGAGTGCAGTGTGCAGAGTAGTGAGTGCAGTGCAGTGAGTGCAGTGTGCAGAGCAGTGAGTGCAGTGGACAGAGTAGTGAGTGCAGTGTGCAGAGTATTGAGTGCAGAGTAGTGAGTGCAGAGTGCAGAGTAGTGAGTGCAGAGTGCAGAGTAGTGAGTGCCAAGTAGTGAGTGGCGAGTGCCGAGTAGTGAGTGCAGAGTAGTGAGTGCAGAGTAGTGAGTGCAGAGTAGTGAGCGCAGAGTAGTGAGTGCAGAGTGCAGAGTAGTGAGTGCAGAGTGCTGTGTGCTTTTGAGTGCAGAGTGCTGTGTGCTTTTGAGTGCAGAGTGCTGTGTGCTTTTGAGTGCAGAGTGCTGTGTGCTTTTGAGTGCAGAGTGCTGTGTGCTGTTGAGTGCAGAGTGCTGTGTGCTGTTGAGTGCAGAGTGCTGTTTGCTGTTGAGTGCAGAGTGCTGTGTATTGGCAATGTAAATGACAATGCCATTTATTTATGATTTAAAGAAAAAAAAAAGAAATGTCATGAGCAATGCCAATAGCTCTACCTTTAATGATGCCGAGACCATTGCATTGTAAATGCTTGTTTTCTTTTTGTTCTACAGGTTTGCAGCACAGAAGGAAGAAGGCTTGCAGGGCACAAGGGATCAGCAGCTGGCAGAAGAACACCTGCAAGCAGCTGAGAGCAGTGTGTTCTGTGTTTCTGTTTTGTTCAACTGCAGGCACACAGCGCCAGCAAGGGAAAGCATGAAGGTCACACCACCTGCAAAGAGCATCGGCTGGGGTGCTGGTTGGAGTCTTTTCTTGGATCTCCAGGGCTCGTGTTGTTTTAAAGGGTCACGGACAGGCCTGCATTCCAGTGCTTCCGGAAGCCACGCGGGTTTGAGAATACTCACCTGACCCACTAGATTAGCTGGTGAGCATGGCTCTGGTTGCATGGGTTCTTGTGGCCGGTCGTGAACCCCCTACGATTGTGAGATAAGGGTCCGGGCAGTGTCCCAGGCCAAGTAGCACTATGGGAGTGTATAAGTGACTAGTATTAATCTATGTGAGCTGCGCCAAGGGTGCCTTTGCTTTGTTGGGGTTGCACTATCAAGTTTGTATAGTGTGTGTCAAGCTATTTTGCTGTTTATAGTGCGATTGCAAAAACAACAGTTGATGGACAGAATGCAGAAACATGTCATACATTCACCCCAGTACAGAGATTTTGGTCTAAATCCATCGTTTTTTTGCTCACTATGCCATTCCAGTTTGAACCCAGCCATATGCAAATCAGTCTTGACCCTATATACAGATTTTATTGTTGAATTAATAAAAATCCTTACAATTAGAAAAAGTACAATTTGCGAATATCCGCAATACAATTTGCAATAAAAATCAAAGCAACGATTGATATCAAAGTTAATAACAATAAAACTTAAACTCTGCGTCGGACCCCCCCACTGACTACGTAGAGATTTATGGAATGAGCATGGGGGATAAAACATAAAAGTAAGCCTCAGGCAATGTTTTAAAGGATCATGCACACATCTGCAGCTGCTTACCAGTCTCTATCATAAATTTGAGACCCCTGCAAGTCAGAATTGGCGATGAACCTCCCAGCCAGATTATAACCGCTTGGCGACATGTTCTTATGTTCAGTTTGATTAGGATATCCCGCAAAAGTTTTCTTCTAGCCACCATGAGGGCCGGGCACACACAAAACAAATGGATTAAAGATTCGTTTTGGTAACCACAGAGTCTGTATTTTGGGCAAGCATCATGGGGTTTCCAAGAGGGTCTTAGATCCGTGGACTCGTGAAGGCCCATACGGAAATCGATGAGGATCTTTTTTAGGTGTTGACTAAAATGCGTTGCCAAGTATGCCTGGGGTTGTTGACGTGAATAGGAAGAAATGACTGTCCAGGCATGACGTCGATGGGTCAATGTTTGTTTGTCTTCCAATAATGACTTTATTTTGGCATTTGAATTTGCAGTTTTGCAGAATGTAGCCTGATCAATTTTTTTACACCAAGCTTCGAGCAATCCAAGGTCTGAAAGGCAAGTCTGCAGATGGGTGGCCCAGGGCTGGGTGGAGTCAAAATTGATTTCCTGCCAGCAGAGGTGGTTTAATGAGCCTGGTACAGCAGCGCGGAGTTTGTGGCAGAATTTAACAAACCTTGACTTGGACCTAAAAATTTGATTTTGAAGGCCAAATTCTAATCGCACCTGGGCTGGTGAGGCGCATTTCGGTACTTTACATAAAACTTTATAGATTTTAGTTTGTAAGGTGTTTAATAAACCGGCCTCCCCTCCAAGCCATGTAACGAGACCATACTATAATGTAGGTAAAATATGAGCGGCCATTACTTTTAAAAGATGAATGTAGTTTGGACCACCCAGTTTTTGAAGGAGTCGCCTGTATCCGAAAATTAGCGTCTGGGATTTGGCTTTTAACACCGCAGAATGCTCTTTTCTTGAGTCGTCGTTGGCTAGGGTGACCCCCAAATACCGGTAGTGTGGCTGTACCCCAATGGCTAGATGGTTAAATGTCCAGCTAAATTTAATGGGCTTTCGCTCTATAAGACGTATTACTTTTGTCTTTTCTCTATTTAATTCTAGATGTTCTTCATTCAAATAGAGATATAGGGCATTTATCAGCCTTTGCAGTCCAATTGGGGTTCTGCTTAAAAGCACAATGTCATCGGCAAACTGGATGATTGGCATTGGGGTGTTACCAAGCTTCGGAGCATGACTTACGATTTGGCTGAGTTTTTTTCCTAGGTCGGCAAGATATAGGTTAAATAAACATGGGACCAGGACACAGACCTTTTTCAGTCCGTCCTCCGTTCGAATTTTGGACGTAAGGCTTGAACCATGCCCTTGTTTGACCCTTGCCCAGGTATCTGTGTAAAGGAGCATGACAGCGTGGAGGACATTTTTTGGCAGCCCCCACTCATTGAGTTTTTTCCAAAGCCTCCCTCTACTGACTCGGTCAAATGCCGCTTTAATATCAATGAAGCAGCCATATAACCGTTTGTTGTTCGTTTTGGCTCTTTCCGTCAAGAGGGCTAGGGCTGTGAGATTTGTTATAGTCCCTGTCTCTTTTCTGAAGCCTGTCTGGTAGCTTGGAATTAGGTTGTTGGTATTTACCCATTCCTGGGTCTCCTCCAAAATACAAGAAGCATATAATTTAGCTTCCACGTCGATTAAAGATATCAACCGATAATTCAGTGGAGATCTCCTGTCACCCTTCTTGAAAATTGGGTGGATGATGTTACCGTTCCACGATGGTGGCTGTTTCTTACTGGCAAAGACTTGATTAAACAAGGCAGAAAGATGGAGTGCCCAAAACTCAGCGTTATGTTTATATACTGCGTTGGGGATGCCATTGGGCCCTGGAGCGCCTTCGGATTTAAGATGGCTAATGCACCTTTTAACTCTGTCGCAGGAAAACAATTCCGGCTCAATCCCCAGAGTGTTGAACCTTTCTATGTCGGGATAAGTTGATAGGTTATCTGTCGGTCCTTTCAAGTGGCTTAATATTGTTGTTGTGATAGAGCGGTACTGATTTTCTGAGACTGAAGGTTCCCTTTTTCGATAGAGGTTTTTTACGTGTGATTCCCAGGTTTGTTTACTAATGCCTGGGTCCTGAGTTATTAAGTCTGCAGTGTTTAGTTTGTTTACGATGCTCCAGAAGTCCCTTGAATTTCGCTTTTTACTGGCTGTTAGCAGTTTTACCCACATCTCTTCCTTATAATCTTTCTTGGCTTTCCACAACATTTTGCGGTAGTTGTTTCTCATGCTCTTAACAAGAAGGTAGTTTGATGCGGAGGCCAGAGTGTTGTTCCTTAGTGCCATCCGTTGTGCCTGGGCTATTTTTCTCTTTTCCTGCCTTAGTTTGGTATTAAACCAGGGTTCCCGTGGGACTAGTGGGCCTTGATACGGCGCAGTTGGAACCGAGTGTTTGAGAGACAATTTTTCTAACAAATATATCCATATTGAAACCAAGTCTTCGTTTTGATCATTTTCATATTGAGAAAAGAAATTGCTTGCGGTTTCACAAACGGCTTTCGTTCCACTGCCCCTCCAACGCAATTTTCGTAAATTAAACTTCTCTGGCTGATCAGAGAGGACTGTCAACTGGGCAGACTCCAACACCCCTATGTTGATCCAAGTACTTTGTGGAAAGTGATCGCTTTCAGATCGTGTTGTGATTTCGTAGTCTGCTACTAAGTCAAGCAGGCTATTACTGGCTAAAGTAAAGTCAATGGTTGACGCTGACTTGCCACTAAAATACGTTGGTGGTGCTAAAATTGCACCTGTTGTTGCGGGTTTTAAAATTGTTAACCCCAGCGTTGACAGTTGCTTTAAGGTTGATGGATTAAGCTTTCCCCGAGATTTTTGCCTTGGGGTATGTGTGATTAGGTCTTCATGATTTAGATTAGTGTTGAAGTCGCCTGATAGTATCAACAAACTTTGAGAGTTTGATTTCTGAAGTGTTTTTATGAGAGTGATGAGGAGAGCTGGTTTCTCTTTTTTTTTAGTTTTATCAGGATGAATGTAAATATTTATTAATAGCAGTTGGAGTCGAGATTTTATAGAGTCTTGACCCTGTGCCTCATGGGAACAGTCCAGCTCGAACTGCCAAGCCAGGTTCTCCCTGGACTGGAAACAAGAATCCTAGGACCAGTTTCGGGGTTTCACCCCTCTTCAGCCAGGACAGCTTGATTCCAGTGGCATGAAGAGCACAGGACTTACGTCTCAGCATAACCGTCCCACTCGGGGTGACAAATGCAAAAACAACAATTGATGGACAGAATGCAGAACAATGTCATACATTCACCCAGGTACAGAGATCTGGGCCTAAATCCATCGTTTTTTTGCTCACTATGCAATTCCAGTTTGAACCCAGCCATATGCAAATCAGTCTTGACGCTGTGCCTCATGGAAACAGTCCAGCCCGAACTGCTGGTCCTCCCTGGACTGAAAACAAGCATCCTAGGACTGGTTGCATGGTTTCACCCCTCTTCTGCCAGGATAGCTTGATTCCAGTGGCATGGAGAGCACAGGACTCACGTCTGAGCATACCCGTCTCACTCGGGGTGACAAATGCAAAAACAACAGTTGATGGACAGAATTGCAGAACAATGTCATACATTCACCCCAGTACAGAGATATGGGCCTAAATCCATCGTTTTTTTGCTCACCATGCCATTCCAGTTTGAACCCTGCAATATGCAAATCAGTCTTGACGCTGTGCCTCATGGGAACAGTCCAGCCAGAACTGCCAAGCCAAGTCCTCCCTGGACTGGAAACAAGCATCCTAGGACCCGTTTCGGGTTTTTTTCCCCTCTTCAGCCAGGATAGCTTGATTCTGGTGGCATTGAGAGCATGGGACTCACGTCTGAGCATACCCGTCGAACTCGGGGTGACAAATGCAAAAACAACAATTGATGGACAGAATGCAGAACAATTTCATACATTTACCCCAGTAAAGAGATCTGGGCCTAAATCCATAGTTTTTTTGCTCACCATGCCACTCCAGTTTGAACCCAGCCATATGCAAATAAGTCTTGACCCTGTGCCTCATTGGAACAGTCCAGCCCGAACTGCCAAACCAGGTCCTCCCTGGACTGGAAACAAGCATCCTAGGACCGGTTTCGGGGTTTCTGTACTGGGGTGAATGTATGATATTGTGCTGCATTCTGTCCATCAATAGTTCTTTTTGCGTTTATAGTGCAATGGCCCCTAAGGTAAAGCGGAGCAAGCAGCACTTACGCATGGAGATTTTCATGGAAGCAATGATGCTTAAGATGGTTTATATGGAGGACTGATTGAAAAAGTTTGATGAAATGTGCCAAGCCACTGCGGACCTAAGGGATAAGGTGGATGGGCATGAATAGACAGAGGAAAGGCCCAAAAGAACCATGGTGGGCCCTAAGGCAGCGTTCCCTCCAGTGCCCAAAAAGAGTAGATCCAAGAAAGTGGGGCACCAAGATCAGCAGAGAGAGTGAACTGACCCATAGAGCCAGTAGCCCCTATCCCAGTCCTGCCGGCAGTCAGAGGGGGGTGGACAGCCAGGGCCAGCTGTTGTGAGTACTCAGCCAGGCAGTAGTGGGCGTGATACTCCCTCAGGTACAGGGGGGCAACCGAGACGTCAGGTATCAGCCCACAGGCCCCATGCATCCCTACGGCGGGGGTTCCTCCGGTTCAGCAGGATTTGGTGGCCAGTTTAGCAGCGGTACTCCCCTGGCTAGAAAAAGTGGGTAACTGGTCCCCGGTGGCTGGGTTGTCTGGCAGTGGGGAGAACATACTGGATAGGGCCAGATAGTTAGTGGCTCAGTTAGACAGGGCATCGGGTGGGAAGCCAGGAGAAGGGCAGAGAGCTCCATCTTCTGGTTCTCCAGGGAATGAGGCAGCTCCCCCTGGGGCCAGTAAAGAGTTGCTGGCAGTAAGCACAGGCATGGATGCAGCAAAAGAGAAGCCAGCAGAGCCAGCAGGGGCAGCCACAACAGGTAAGCAGCAGACATTGCCAGTGTTGTGTGGGCAAAGCGCACACGCCCATGGAAAAGCTGGCAAGACATGTGACCCTGGAAGTGAAAGAAAAAATTTGGAAAGGGAGTTATGTGAATATGTTTTCACTGATGCTTGAAAGAACTGAAAGGGAGGGGGCCAAGAAAAATAAGTATTGGGTGCTCCCAAGAGAATGGGCCAATGAATTGCAGAAATATAGGATTGATGAGTCTTTGATTAATTGGGTGAGGGGCTTCTCAGTATATATGGCAGTCATGGCTAAACAGTTTCCAGGCCTAGCAGCAGAAATGGCATGCTACCAGAGCAGGAACACTGGGACACACAACAAACATGGGGGGTGGGGTTGATATGATAAAGACTTTTGGAGAGTGAAGTCTTCTGATTCTGCCCTCACATGGGACCAAATTGACATGATTTTGTGGTTAGACCACTTGAGGCATGGGGTGCATGGGGCGCAAGACAGTGCAAAGATCCAGTCCTTTCGGTCATTCACCCGGCTAGCTCCAGTTGCGCGATGGGGGGAGGGGCCATGTTGGGATTTCAACAGGTGTACATGCACCTGGGCTGAGGGTTTGTGTACATTCAAGCACTCAGGCTCCTTCTGTGGCAATACTTCCCTTCCTGAGTCCAAGTGTTTAAAGAAATCACAGGATAAGGGGAAAAGAAACAGGAAGGAGTATTTTACTGACAAAAGCCCATTCCCCCATAGTAACGAGTGCCTTGATCCCATGGTTAAATAGATATAATTGCCCTACATCTACCAGGTTGTTACTAGAAGATTTCAGAGAGGTTTCAGAATTCCCACACCAGATTATGTAGGGGCACCCGAATGCAAGAACTAGCTATCGGTGAGGGTCAATCTAGGGGTAGCAGCAGCAAAGATTGAGAAGGAACTGAGCTTGAGAAGAGTGGCAGGCCCATTTGTCAGCATTCCAGTCAAAGATGTGGTCTGTTCTTCACTGGGGTGGTCCCCAAGAAAGACCCAGGGGAATTTGGGTTGATTTATAACTTTTCGGCTCCTAAGGGTCAAACTTTGAATGACGCCATTGATGACGGGCTGTGCACTGTCAGGTACTCATCCTTTGGTCAGGCTGTTGAGATGCTCAGAGGTTTGGGCCCTGGTCAGCTTTCCGCTTGTTGCCAGTACACCCTTTAGATTTCCATCTTCTGGGTTTCCAATTCCAGAGGAAGTACTACATGGATAAATGCATGCCGATGGGATGCTCGGTTTCTTGCATTTCTTTAAAAATTCAGTTGCTTTCTGGAATGGGTTTTAGGCATGTGACGGGGCACCACTATGTGTTGCATTACCTTGATGGCCTCCTCTTCCTTGGAGCATCAGGTTCTCGAGAGTGTGGGTGGGCACTACAGGAATTCTGCACCCTCATGCAGGTTCTTGGAGTACCACTAGCACGGAAGACAGACAGGCCAGCCACTGTGATTGAATTTTTAGGGATAGAGTTGGACTCGGCCCAGGGTCACTCACGGCCAATGTTCCCTCTAATTCTTTTCCTCTGTGTGCGGCAGTGGAGGGTCACTGTGCTCTGCAACCATGGCTAGGGTGCCAGGAACCAAACCGCGCGTGTCTGCGGCGCCAAATGGCACTCAAAACGTTTACTTTAAAAAGTGAAAAGATGGTGCATTTCCACACATGCAGAGCCACAATAAGGGTCTTAAGGGCAGTTTGCTAATTTATTTTATTTCCTGTATTTTCATTGTTGTGTCTCTGACTGCTGTTGTGTGTCTTCCCCGCTGCCTGTAAGTGGTCCGTACCCCTTTTTCTTCCCTCTGTTCCCCTCACTGTCCCCGTACTCCCTCAGCCCGGTCTTTCATTCTGTACCCTTCGCTGCCCCTGTCTCTGCCCAGTTTTCCCTCCTGTTCCCCTCGCTGCCCTCGTGCCTCTCTGCCCGTTCTGCCTTCTGTTCTTAGCTGCCCCTATATTTATGTATTCTGTATTTTGCCTCTGTGCCATTAGTTTTTTGTGCCCGTCTGCCCTCTGTGCCACTCGTTTTAGAGCCCCTTTTGCCTTCTGTTCCACTCCTTTTTCCCTCATTTTTTGTGCCTTTCTGCCATCTGTGCCACTCGTTCTGCCCTCTGTTTTACTTGTTTTTGTGCCCTTCTGTCCTCTGTACTACTTGTTTTTTGTACCTTTCTGCCCTCTGTTCTACTTGTTTTTTGTGCCTTTCTGCCGTCTGTTCCACTCGTTTTTCCCTCGTTTTTTGTGCCCTCTGCCCTCGGTTCCACTCGCTTTTTGTGCCTTTCTGCCCTCTGTTCCACTCGTTTTCCCCTAGTTTTTGTGCCCTTCTACCCTCTGTTCCAATCGTTGTTTGTGCCTTTCTGCCCTCTGTTTCACTTGTTTTTTGTGCCTTTCTGCCCTCTGTTCCACTCGTTTTCCCCTCGTTTTTTGTGCCCTTCTGACCTCTGTTCCACTTGTTTTTGTGCCCTTTTGCCTTCTGCTCCACTCTTTTTTCCCTAATTTTTTGTGCCTTTCTGCCGCCTGTGCCACTCATTTTTCCCTTATTTTTTGTGCCTTTCTGCCCTCTGTTCCACTCGTTTTCCCCTTCTTTTTTGTGCCCTTCTGCCCTCTGTTCCCCTCATTTTTTGTGCCTTTCTGCCCTCTTTTCCACTTGTTTTTCCCTTTGTTTTTGGGCCCTTCTGCCCTCTGTTCCAATCATTTTTTGTGCCTTTCTGCCTTCTGTTCTACTCGTTTTTTGTGCCTTTCTGCCCTCTGCTCCACTCGCTTTTCCCTTGTTTTTTATGCCCTTCTGCCCTGTTCCACTCGTTTTCCCCTAGTTTTTTGTGCCCTTCTGCCCTCTGTTCCACTTGTTTTTTGTGCCTTGCTGCCCTCTGTTCCACTCGTTTTCCCCTCGTTTTTGTGCCCTTCTGTCCTCTGTTCCAATCGTTTTTTGTGCCCTTCTGCCTTCTGTTCCACTCGTTTTTTCTGCCTTTCTACCCTCAGTTCCACTCGTTTTCCCCTAGTTTTTTGTGCCCTTCTGCCCTCTGTTCCACTCGTTTTTGTGCCTATCTGCCCTCTGTTCCACTCGTTTTTCCCTTGTTTTTTGTGCCCTTCTGCCCTATGTTCCACTCGTTTTCCCCTCGTTTTTTGTGCCCTTCTGACCTCTGTTCCACTTGTTTTTGTGCCCTTTTGCCTTCTGCTCCACTCTTTTTTCCCTAATTTTTTGTGCCTTTCTGCCGTCTGTGCCACTCATTTTTCCCTAATTTTTTGTGCCTTTCTGCCCTCTGTTCCACTCGTTTTCCCCTTCTTTTTTGTGCCCTTCTGCCCTCTGTTCCCCTCATTTTTTGTGCCTTTCTGCCCTCTTTTCCACTTGTTTTTCCCTTTGTTTTTGGGCCCTTCTGCCCTCTGTTCCAATCATTTTTTGTGCCTTTCTGCCTTCTGTTCTACTCGTTTTTTGTGCCTTTCTGCCCTCTGCTCCACTCGCTTTTCCCTTGTTTTTTATGCCCTTCTGCCCTGTTCCACTCGTTTTCCCCTAGTTTTTTGTGCCCTTCTGCCCTCTGTTCCACTTGTTTTTTGTGCCTTGCTGCTCTCTGTTCCACTCGTTTTTCCCTCGTTTTTGTGCCCTTCTGTCCTCTGTTCCAATCGTTTTTTGTGCCCTTCTGCCTTCTGTTCCACTCGTTTTTTCTGCCTTTCTACCCTCAGTTCCACTCGTTTTCCCCTAGTTTTTTGTGCCCTTCTGCCCTCTGTTCCACTCGTTTTTGTGCCTATCTGCCCTCTGTTCCACTCGTTTTTCCCTTGTTTTTTGTGCCCTTCTGCCCTATGTTCCACTCGTTTTTTGTGCCTTTCTGCCCTCTGTTCCACTTCGTTTTCCCCTCTTTTTTTGTGCCCTTCTGCCCTCTGTTCCACTCATTTTTTGTGCCCTTCTGCCCTCTGTTCCACTCGTTTCTTGTGCCTTTCTGCCCTCTGTACCACTTCATTTTCCCCTCGTTTTTGTACCCTTTTGCCCTCTGTTCCACTTGTTTTCTCTTGTTTTTGTGCCCTTCTGTTCTCTGTTCTACTTGTTTTTTGTGCCTTTCTGCCCTCTGTTTTACTTGTTTTTTGTGCCTTTCTGCCCTCTGTACCACTTTGTTTGCCCCTCGTTTTTGTGCCCTTCTGCCCTCTGTTCCACTCGTTTTTTGTGCCTTTCTGCCCTCTGTTCTACTTGTTTTTTGTGCCTTTCTGCCCTCAGTTCTACATGTTTTTTGGCCTTTCTGCCCTCTGTTACACTTGTTTTCCCCTCATTTTTTGTGCCCTTCTGCCCTCTGTTCCACTCGTTTTTTGTGCCCTTCTGCTTTCTGTGTCTCTGCTCTTTTGTGCTGTGAGGAAAATTTGGGAAACGCTGGCGTAGACAGTTTCCAAACACAGCGTGTGCTAAAGTACGCGCTGTGTTTGGAAACGGTCTACGCATTTGTTAGTAAAGCGCAGGGCAGACTGTGGCCTTTTGTTTAAGTATTGCTGTTAATCAGAGCCCCTTCACGTGCTCTGATTAACAGCAATACTTAAACAAAAGACCACAGTCTGCCCCGCGCTTTACTAACAAAAGCGTAGACAGTTTCCAAACACAGCGTGTGCTAAAGTACGCGCTATGTTGGAAACTGTCTACGCTTTTGTTAGTAAAGCGTGGGGCATACTTTGGCCATTGTTTAAATATTGCTGTTAATCAGAGCTCGTGAAGGGGCTCTGATTAACAGCAATACTCTAACAAAAGGCCACAGTCTGCCCCGCTCCCTCATAGCCACAAGCTCCACCAGCCCCCCAGACTCCTTACCTGCACTCCTCACGACCGCTCTGCCGCCACCACATCCAAAAATGCTTCATGTTCGCGCTGCTCGCTTCTTTAAAGCGGCCGGCGGCGCGACATCCTGACTGTGTGAGCTCTCCACGCGAGGTGGTGCGCGCTGACGCCAGGAGCGGTGCGCGCACTCCCTAGAGGGAACGGTGCTCACAGCTGCCTAAAGAGAAGGTCACTTAATTCAGGTCAGCCTTACAGCAATGCTTGGCAAAAGAGAAGGTCACACTGCATCAGCTGCAACAGACTGTGGGTCAGTTAAACTTTGCGTTGAGGATCATCCCTATGGCACGACTGTTCACGATCCATAGCACAAGCCTTGACAGGTCTCAAGGAAAAACACCATCATGCCAGGTTATCCAGCGAGGTTAAGCAGAATGTGTGGATTTGGATGGCATGCCTGTATGAGTTCAATGGTACCGTACTATGGCCCGGCCAACTCAAGCCTACTGTAGAGTTAGGTTTAATAACTTACTCTGCAGCCTCCAAGGTTTGCAGTCGGATCCAAGGAGGTCAATATACGTTAATACTTTGGCAGCGATATTGAGGGTCCTTGGGCAGGTTTGCAACACAGAGACAGAGGCTTTTTGGTCAATGCTGCCTTTTCCCTAGCATTCTACGGTGCGTTTAGGATTTGGGAACTGGTGACAAAGAACAAACAAGATGGGCAGGGGGTTTTACAGTTTATGTATCAACAAAAAGAGAGAGAGGGTTTGAAGGGCACTCTTAGTCCCCAAACAAATTACAGGTAATCAAAGAAAGAGTGTCCATAAAGACAGGATATATAGAGAAGTGGTTGTCGCACGTGAAGTCTGAGGCCTGTTGTAAGTGGTCCGGCAGTAAGACCAATTTCATGAAAAAGTACACTGTTTTTTCAGGAAACCCTCACTCACCCTAGTGGTGACATGCTTCATCATCGGGTCCTCCGGGAGAGATCGAGTACCTCCCCGGTGTGCTGCGACGCCAGGAGACTGCGGAGCAGGTTTTTGTGTGAAGATGAAGTGTGAAAAATAATGGGGTTAAAAATGTCAATGGTTGTACCAAAAAAACTTTATTCACTGGTCAACCTGACATATTAAAAACTGGTTATGTGAAGGGAAACTAGCCAATTACATTATACTGGTGTTTACCCTGTAAAGAAGGTCAACATGTTTCTGCCCGTTCTATGTGTTATTTTACTGGGCTTTCATCAGGACCGGTAAGCGAGTGTGCCAATGACAGGAGGGGCGCGCTAAGGCCCGCCCTGCCAATGGTCGTGAAAGTTAAAAATAGCACTATGTGTAAAATGGTGCAAAAAAGAAGAAAAAACAAACTCATAAGTTGTGGGGTTTTACCTCTTTTGCGAGGAACCTAGGAGTCTGTAGGAGGAAAGTGACAAACAGACAAACAAAAACATAAACACAAAGATATAAAATCAATGGTTTGTACATATGTACAGTGGCCATAAAGAGTGACTTTGTGGCATGACACGTGCTTGCATACCTATCAAGGGCCGTGGCCGGTATGCATGAGATGCGCTGTTGAGGTCGTGCCAAAATCCAAGGTGGAGGGGCCTCAACTAGCGCTGAAGAAATGTATTCAGCGCGGACTGTAGCGTATGTGTAGTATAGCAACAGTGGTTTAACGAGAAGACTTATCGTGTCCAAGTCTATCTGTGAGGTAGTACAAGTAAGTAGCACGCTACCTATCGTGGGGTGTCAGGGAATGAACCCCGAGTGAAAAAAACGTGAGAGCAGGGTTCCGGTGCAAAGCGCCGTGACACTGCTGGCCGTGGTATGTAATTTAACCAAGCACACAACACTAAGTACAAGATATAGGAAAATGTCCTCACTTGTAGAGAAATAGATCCACGCCCCATAAAACTCAGGAGGGGGGTGGGAGCGACAATGGCACACCCTATTAATAAAGGGAAGAGAAACAGATACACACAAAGGAGGTTTTTAGAACTGGCAAGATCCCATTCATACAACTTATCTGATGTAAAGATGTCCCATAGTAAGGTCTCTTACGCCCGCAACGCTCAGCACCCGCTCGGCACCTAGCTGCACCCTCGCTGGATCTCGTGGATCCTTAGCGAAGGGCGAGCAAGGCGTTTAAGGAGCGGTGACTGGGCGCGGGCCAATCGGGGACCTGCAATCCAAGCGAGGCTTGGAATCAGAAGCGTTTCAGCCAATCGGGGATCGGCAATGAACACGAGGCTTGGTTAGGGGCTCGCGTAGTCCCGCGAGAGGTCGCGGAGCCCCGAGTGGTTTCCTGGAGTGAAAACGAGGCTTGCATCGCAAGCTAGACTGGAGCGCAAGCCTCGGTAATGGAGTGGGCGGGGTCCGCCCTAGTGTACAGATAGTACAAAGCGGGGCAGGGTGATGGCCAGCATATATTGCCCAGTAAAGGTGAAACACTAAAGGATCAGCATTAGTGTGGAGTCCCTGATAATGTTTGACTGATTCATTTATCAGAGGTGGGAGTAATTGGTTGAAAAATGCTAATCTCAACTCTTGTATGAACAGTCAGAGCCAACATGTTTAGTTCTAGTATTTACAGCAGGGATGGGAGATAACAAGAGAACTTAGGTTGATTAGTGTTTTAAGACGCTAGTCCACGGAATTTGGTCATTTAGTCCATGAATATGGGTGCTGAGTCTATAGACCCAGCGCTGTTCTTTTTCAAACAATATGTTGTCTCTGTTTTTAACACAATTGACCTGTTCGATCACTGTCCAGGTCATATCATTAGGAGTATGATTGGCTTGCAGGTAGTGTTCACTGAGTTTTGTGGTGATTTTTTTGCATCGAATGTTACTACGATGTTCACCGATGCGTGTTTTAACTTTCCTGGTGGTCATCCCCACGTAGCGTTTTGCGCAGGGGCAGGTGATCAAGTAAATCACGTTTGTTGAATTACAGTTTGTGTGGGATTTTTGCGTCCACACTTTTCCAGGTTCCAAGTTAAGTTGTTTAGAGTGAGTGGTGAGATGGCAGACACTGCAGTCTGTGCATGGAAAGTGGCCCGTAACTGGGGGTAGGTGCCAAGCATCTGTAATAGACCTGGTAGCAGTGTTTGCAATAGAGCCTGGTAATGGTCTTGTATGCACCAAGGCATCTTTTATACTCCTGCCTTTCTTGAAGGAGAAAAGAGGTTTTTCCCAGTTACTCATATTGCTCGTGATAGTTCTCCAATTCTTATTGATGGATTTTTTGACTGTGTCTGAAAGGGTACTGTAGGTGGTTACACAAGTGAGTGGTACTTCCGTGGTTGTCTTTACATTGTCCTCTAGGAGTGCATCTCGGGGTTGGTTTCGTGCTCTAGTTTGGCCTTTTTTGAGTACTCCTTCGGGGTAACCTCTTTGTTTTAGTTTTTCTGTTAGCTCCTTGGCCTGTTCTTTGTAGTCGTTAATGTTACTACAATTTCTTCTTAGCCGTAGGAATTGGCCATAGGGCAAGTTTTCCCTTAAAGGTCTTGGGTGGAAACTATTAAAATCAAGAAGGTTGTTTTTCGCCGTCGGTTTGTGGTGGGTCACAGTTGTGAGAGAGGTTCCCTCTATCTTGATTACCACATCAAGGAAAATGATCGATTCTCTACTGAAGTTATGAGTAAACCTCAAGAAGGGATCAAGAGTATTCACCCAGTTTAGGAACTGCAGGAGACTGGCTTCCGTCCCTGTCCACAACAGAAGAATGTCATCAATGTACCTCCTCCATAATCCTATGGAGGAGGCAAAGGGGTTAGTTGCTGGTAGGATGTGCTTTGTTTCAAAATCATAAACATACAAACCCGCTACGCTAGGAGCGAAAGCACGTGTCATGCCATAAAGTCACTCTTTATGGCCACTGTACATATGTACAAACCATTGATTTTATATCTTTGTGTTTATGTTTTTGTTTGTCTATTTGTCACTTTCCTCCTACAGACTCCTAGGTTCCTCGCAAAAGAGGTAAAACCCCACAACTTATGAGTTTGTTTTTTCTTCTTTTTTGCACCATTTTACACATAGTGCTATTTTTAACTTTCACGACCATTGGCAGGGCGGGCCTTAGCGCGCCCCTCCTGTCATTGGCACACTCGCTTTTAAGGGAAAACTTGCCCTATGGCCAATTCCTACGGCTAAGAAGAAATTGTAGTAACATTAACGACTACAAAGAACAGGCCAAGGAGCTAACAGAAAAACTAAAACAAAGAGGTTACCCGAAGGAGTACTCAAAAAAGGCCAAACTAGAGCACGAAACCAACCCCGAGATGCACTCCTAGAGGACAATGTAAAGACAACCACGGAAGTACCACTCACTTGTGTAACCACCTACAGTACCCTTTCAGACACAGTCAAAAAATCCATCAATAAGAATTGGAGAACTATCACGAGCAATTTGAGTAACTGGGAAAAACCTCTTTTCTCCTTCAAGAAAGGCAGGAGTATAAAAGATGCCTTGGTGCATACAAGACCATTACCAGGCTCTATTGCAAACACTGCTACCAGGTCTATTACAGATGCTTGGCACCTACCCCCAGTTACGGGCCACTTTCCATGCACAGACTGCAGTGTATGCCATCTCACCACTCACTCTAAACAACTTAACTTGGAACCTGGAAAAGTGTGGACGTAAAAATCCCACACAAACTGTAATTCAACAAACGTGATTTACTTGATCACCTGCCCCTGCGCAAAACGCTACGTGGGGATGACCACCAGGAAAGTTAAAACACGCATCGGTGAACATCGTAGTAACATTCGATGCAAAAAAATCACCACAAAACTCAGTGAACACTACCTGCAAGCCAATCATACTCCTAATGATATGACCTGGACAGTGATCGAACAGGTCAATTGTGTTAAAAACAGAGACAACATATTGTTTGAAAAAGAACAGCGCTGGGTCTATAGACTCAGCACCCATATTCATGGACTAAATGACCAAATTCCGTGGACTAGCGTCTTAAAACACTAATCAACCTAAGTTCTCTTGTTATCTCCCATCCCTGCTGTAAATACTAGAACTAAACATGTTGGCTCTGACTGTTCATACAAGAGCTGAGATTAGCATTTTTCAACCAATTACTCCCACCTCTGATAAATGAATCAGTCAAACATTATCAGGGACTCCACACTAATGCTGATCCTTTAGTGTTTCACCTTTACTGGGCAATATATGCTGGCCATCACCCTGCCCCGCTTTGTACTATCTGTACACTAGGGCGGACCCCGCCCACTCCATTACCGAGGCTTGCGCTCCAGTCTAGCTTGCGATGCAAGCCTCGTTTTCACTCCAGGAAACCACTCGGGGCTCCGCGACCTCTCGCGGGACTACGCGAGCCCCTAACCAAGCCTCGTGTTCATTGCCGATCCCCGATTGGCTGAAACGCTTCTGATTCCAAGCCTCGCTTGGATTGCAGGTCCCCGATTGGCCCGCGCCCAGTCACCGCTCCTTAAACGCCTTGCTCGCCCTCCGCTAAGGATCCACGAGATCCAGCGAGGGTGCAGCTAGGTGCCGAGCGGGTGCTGAGCGTTGCGGGCGTAAGAGACCTTACTATGGGACATCTTTACATCAGATAAGTTGTATGAATGGGATCTTGCCAGTTCTAAAAACCTCCTTTGTGTGTATCTGTTTCTCTTCCCTTTATTAATAGGGTGTGCCATTGTCGCTCCCACCCCCCTCCTGAGTTTTATGGGGCGTGGATCTATTTCTCTACAAGTGAGGACATTTTCCTATATCTTGTACTTAGTGTTGTGTGCTTGGTTAAATTACATACCACGGCCAGCAGTGTCACGGCGCTTTGCACCGGAACCCTGCTCTCACGTTTTTTTCCCTCGGGGTTCATTCCCTGACACCCCACGATAGGTAGCGTGCTACTTACTTGTACTACCTCACAGATAGACTTGGACACGATAAGTCTTCTCGTTAAACCACTGTTGCTATACTACACATACGCTACAGTCCGCGCTGAATACATTTCTTCAGCGCTAGCTGAGGCCCCTCCACCTTGGATTTTGGCACGACCTCAACAGCGCATCTCATGCATACCGGCCACGGCCCTTGATAGGTATGCAAGCACGTGTCATGCCACAAAGTCACTCTTTATGGCCACTGTACATATGTACAAACCATTGATTTTATATCTTTGTGTTTATGTTTTTGTTTGTCTGTTTGTCACTTTCCTCCTACAGACTCCTAGGTTCCTCGCAAAAGAGGTAAAACCCCACAACTTATGAGTTTGTTTTTTCTTCTTTTTTGCACCATTTTACACATAGTGCTATTTTTAACTTTCACGACCATTGGCAGGGCGGGCCTTAGCGCGCCCCTCCTGTCATTGGCACACTCGCTTACCGGTCCTGATGAAAGCCCAGTAAAATAACACATAGAACGGGCAGAAACATGTTGACCTTCTTTACAGGGTAAACACCAGTATAATGTAATTGGCTAGTTTCCCTTCACATAACCAGTTTTTAATATGTCAGGTTGACCAGTGAATAAAGTTTTTTTGGTACAACCATTGACATTTTTAACCCCATTATTTTTCACACTTCATCTTCACACAAAAACCTGCTCCGCAGTCTCCTGGCGTCGCAGCACACCGGGGAGGTACTCGATCTCTCCCGGTGGACCCGATGATGAAGCATGTCACCACTAGGGTGAGTGAGGGTTTCCTGAAAAAACAGTGTACTTTTTCATGAAATTGGTCTTACTGCCGGACCACTTACAACTGGCCTCAGACTTCACAGGTTTTACAGTTTAGCCATGTCAGGATCCAGGGAGACTCATTATTCATATCAATCCAGAGATCTAAGACTGATCAGGAGGCCCGTGGGGAAGGGGAGATGCTGCGTCGCGCACAAGAGAACCCTTGCTGCCCTATCACGCCTTGACCATTTCAGGGGTTTGGTGTTAGATCTGCTTGACAGGGAAGGGGGTCCCCCCAAGATTTTTATCCTGCACTTGGGAGGAAACGATCTGGTACATCTGGGTAGACGGGGCCTAGTTGATCACCGGAGTGGGTTGGTTGGCAACACTGTGTCCAGGGTCTAACCTCGCATGGTTGCATATGATCCAGAGATTTCAGTGGCTGGAGGGGAGTCTGTGAGGGCGCTTAACCACTCTGTATAAAGGATCAATACCAAAATGGATAGGCTACTCCGATCCCCACATTTACAGACGATCGCTCATGTGTGCATCAGATGGGAGCCGTTCTTCTTACAAGATGGCGTCCACTTGTCCAAAGTAGGTAATGAGCTCTTCATGGAGAACCTTCTTGCTTGGGTAGTTGGGTTGAGGGACAGGGTATGACCTTCAGTGGAGCAATAGGGGGAGGCCTGATAGTCGGTCAACTATGCAGGCCTGTGGCGGTAAGGTCATGATTAGTGAGCTCAAATGTAAGGTCCTTAGCGGGCGGTGCCATTCTTTAATGGGGACGCCCAAAGGGGAGGGACAAGTGGTCTCTCATTGAAATCCAGGGGCAGTTACAGCCGGTTGGTTGGAAGGGTGCGCGGGAGGAGAGTTATGCTTTCCAGCAGGCTGGTTGGCCACCCCGCACACGCACAAGGGTGCAAATAAACTGTGCATAACTGCAAGGGCCCCTTATGGAGATAATCCGCCGGGCATAAGGGGGTGCTCGGGGGGGAGCACCCTTCCGGTTAACAGGCCCCCTTGCTCATGGGCACTCCGGTTAGAGTGCGGGCATAGTTTGATCAGGATCTGGGGCCAGTCCTTGATCTTGCCGTAGGCTCAAATAGGGATGCACAGAAAGATAAATATTATTTGTTGTTGAATGCTTAGTCTAGAATAGGAATGTCTATGTATTAGAAATATGTTAAGGATAGCAAACAAGACATATGTACCTATCATTGTAATGGACTGGACTTTCTGCGTATTATTTACATAATGTATATATAAATGTTTTGAGTATTAAATTGTAATAAATATGGCCGGGGTTAACAACCCCTAATCCAGAACCACTTGTGATAATTGAGTGGACGCCTTAAGGGCAAATGGGAGGTAGGCAAACTTTGGCACCAGGAAAGGGGCCATCACTTAGGGGTGTAAGTCATAGGAAGAGGGGGTCTAGGCCGGACCGGACCATAGAGTAAGGCAGGGGCCGGCATTGGACACGCCGCATGTATGGCGGTCGTGCCGGCCCTGTGATGATGTCACAGGGAGGCGGGCTGGGCCGCGCACCTTCGTTGCAAGTAATTGTCTTTATTAACAGGTTCATCACGTATGCATCAGAAAATGTTTATTGTCCTATTTTTTGTGCTATTTGGCCGGCGGTAAGTCATGATTGGTGACCTTAAAATTAGGGTTCCTTAGCGGGCGTTGCCATTCTTTAAAGGGGACGCCCAAAGGGTAGGGACAAGTGGTCTCTCATGGAACTCCAGGGGCAGTTTCAGCCGGTTGTCTGGAAAGGTGCTGGGGCAAGGGAGTTACGCTTTCCAGTAGGCAGGTTGGCCACCCCACATACGAACAAGGGCGCAAGGAAACTGCGCATAAATGCAAGGGCCCCTTATGGAAATAACCAGTGGGGCATAGGGGGTGTTTGAGGGGGAAGTACCCTCCCAGTGAATGGGCCCCCTTGCGCATGGGCACTCCGGTTGGAGTGCGGGCATAGTTTGATCAGGATCTGGGGCCAGTCATTGACCTTGCCTTAGGCTCAAACAGGGATACGCAGAAAGATAAATGTTATTTGTTGTTGAATGCTTAGTCTAGGATAGGAATGTCTATGCATTAGAAATATGTTAAGGATAGAAATAAGACATATTTACCTATCATTGTAATGGACTGGACTTTCTGCGTATTGTGTACATAAAGTATATATAAATGTTTTGAGTATTAAATTGTAATAAATACAGCCGGGGTTAACAACCCCTAATCCAAAACCCCTTGTGATAATTGAGTTGAGGCCTTAAGGGCAAATGGGAGGCGGGCAAACTTTGGCAACGGGAAAGGGGCCATCACTTAGGGGTGTAAGTCATAGGAAGCGGGAGGTCTAGGCCGTATCGGGCCCTAGTTATTTTCAAGTCTGATTAGTGCTATGTAGCCAGACTACATCAGTGATGTTACCCAGTGTGTTTATTTATTTTTCCAGATTCGCGTATATCAAGCCCCTTATCTTGGGATCTTTCTGATTAAAACGGTATTGATCGTGACCGCACCATTTCCAATGCGCGCGGCTGTGCACTTTATCCTGAACACGTTGAGCAATCAATTTTTCCTTGGGGGGAATTGTCTTTAGCCCCTTTTGGTGAGTGACGTCTATTCCCCCGTTTATTTATAAGTTAGTAGTGTAGGATGCGCCCCTTTTATGGCAGACGAACGCAAAGATATAACATTCTGTGCTGTACTCCTTTTATAGATAGCACATGTGCAGCATCTTTTAGCATGCTCCCTTGGGATACACAAGAATGGCCATCTTCCAATCGAATGTTTGTGTATTCTAGTTTCTAGAAAGGTGAGCAGACTAGATTATCCTGTCAACGTTAACCTGATGTTTTTAAGTTATATCATAAGTCCCACACAATATAGGTGTAACCTTAAATGTGGTTTTATATCTTTTTACTCCACAGTTAGGCGACTATTGAGGGATATTTAGGATTTATCGTACCTTCCTCAGAGAAGTACTAATGGTCTGATGTTCTCTACATTGTGAGATCGAGCACTATAAGTTTGAGATCTCCCACTTTTAAGTAAGTCCATGACTACCAGTATACTTATTAATTCTTACCTTCTATTGATTTTAGCGTAATTTGGAATGCGACTGCTCTGATATTTTATCTGAATGTTTAGTTACATGTTCATCATACTATTACTATCTTAACAGTGAAGGGGAAGGTTCGCTTCTAAGGTTGACTCCAGTTATTACATGTGTGATATAAATGAATTTTAGGAACTGTATTTTCTCTGTGATGGATTATGTATAATTGAAATAATGAAGTCTTGTTTGTCTCTTGTTCTTTATTATGTGTTTCAGAATTGTTTGTGGCTCCTGAAGAAGGCATTCCTTTAACGCCGAAACGTGCGTCGATTAAATTAATTGCCACTTTTGATATTAATTGAGTGTTTTTTAATTGAATCTTCTGTAATTTTGTTGTTTCATATAACAATGGTTTAATTTTTACTGTGTATTTATTAGTATGTATTATGTTGTATATGATTTATGATTGTAACATGAATGTTTATTAAAAGATAATATCGTTTTATAATAGAGTGTATTCTTCAATGTCCCTTTTTTGCAACCTTGGTTCCTATGCTGTTGTTGTGATTGCCTAGGATTGATATATACAAACTGTTTTCCCTGTCCTAGGAATTGTATCATTTTTCAATCAGGGGTTCCTTGTTGTTCTCATTCCATCAGTGATTTAGCCAGGAAATTTGAAATCCTTTGTCAAGCCGGACACCTCTTCAATGGGGACTATTAGCCCCCATCAATATTTCCACCGAACTCACTCTGTCTGTCTGTAGGCAGTGCTTAATTTGAGCCGTTGCTTGCAGGTGGGGCCCACCAGCACTTTTTTTGCAGACAGGCACTAATTTTAATTCAACAGACTTTGATCCACATCAAGACAGGAAAAAAAACTAAAAAAGGCGATGGGGAAGAAGAGAAAGACAGAAAAACAGTGACAAAAAGAGAAAGCAGGGATGAAAAGGAACCTGCAAGAGCAATGATTGTGGAAGAAAGAGCTATGAGATGGAATAAAGACTATGCACGCTTTGTATTTGGCATGACTGTCATTCCATAGTGCTAAACACTGGGTTGTAAGCAAGACTTTGGGCCTTGGCACTCATTCTTTTACAACCTAACCACAGTGAATGTCTGGTCTCTCAGCATAATGTATACATTCCACTCAGCTCACTCTACCCCCTTCATAGTCATCACTGAAACCTAGGTAGACCCCAAGGAGACCACACAGTACTTCTACCTAACTCACTCTGCCTGTAGAATGTCTGTTATCTCGGTAACAGAGAGACCTGTTGACTTTTACTCTTTCTTCCCCTTTAGCAGCCATCGCCAGACCTTGGTTGACCCTGTGGCTCCACCACACGCACAGCCCTTAATCCAGAAAATGTCATATTAATCCACCCCCCCCTGCATAGCATGCATGGACAGTACAGCAGGCCAGACCTGCATCTCATAAAACCAACCACACTGCTTGCACAATGACTTATACATTCATCCTATGACTACATTAACATTTATATTCTGGTCCCCTTCAGCATACACATTGTTACATTATATAGGTCTCTTGTCCCTTCCCCATCTTCTTTTCCCGGTGGTCCACACCCCAACTTGAACAACAAGCAACAACAGCACACACTTTGCCAGGCTCTTTCTGGGTGGGCAAAACTCACGGGAGTACCTCATACGGCATGCAGTTATATATGTGTACCTAGGAGTGGACTTTTCCTCAGATTATGAAGTGACATCAGAGACAACTTCAGCTTCACTCTTGTTGTCTGTGATGTAACTCAGAGTCCCTCAGTGAAAAGAACCGCTGTTGTGAATGGCTACCCATCTACAACTCAGCAAATATGTCCGCACACCACCTCTTCAGATAGCATCATACACCGAGCCCTCCTGCGACTTTTCCGGAAAAATAATGTCATCCCACCATCATTCCAGATTTGCGTAACCATATGGCCAACACACCTCTGTCCAGATGGCATAAAATAAATGGTGGTGTTCAGTAGCGGTGTAATCTTTTCACTTTTCCTATCTGTTGTTTGGGCTCACTCATGTCTTACTCTTATGGTGGATTGCACATGAATATCCATGCCTGATTCACTAAGCATCTCTTGTGAGCTGTTGAGCCTTACTGGCATGTGTAAATGTAAATGTAAATGTAAATGTGGGATACTTGTAAAGCGCACTGTTACTCTACCCGAGTGTCCTGGCGCTGTAGACCGCTGGGGAACCCGTCCTGGTTTTCCCTGTGAGATGGTCCCTTTCTGGGTATCTCCAGGGTGAAACCAGGCATCCCCGGCGTCTGTGGGGGGCCGTTGTAGAGATGAGGCAAGCTTAATGCCCAGAGTTACCGAGTGTGTTCCCTGGTTAGAGTAGGCACTGAGGCGAGAATTATCAAGTCCGTTGACCCCTGGTCCACGACCCTGCCGCGTCGGGAATTGAACCCTGGTCCCGGGCCGTTCTCTGCTTACAGGTCTGCCGCCTCTAACCAGTGAGCCACACCTCTCCACAATGTGATCCAAAAGGTTTTTTTTCTTTGAGTAAGCATGTCTTTTTCATGTAAATACAAGAACATACCACAATCAAGCCAGGAATAAGACACAACTACTCACAGAAATTTGTTTGTGAATGAGACTCGGAAACTCATGTGAAATTCACATTTAAGAAAATAGTAAAACACAATAGGTCGAAGGAAAAGAACATTTGAATTCGGCCAACGGTCTTCCCAATGGCTGGCCTGAAAGCACCAACGTATCTGTCACCTCTCAATTACTTTCACCAAGATCTATACACTTGTCCTCTTTGCTGTCTGTCCATACTGCACTAAATGTAAGGCCATACCACCATCTGTTGAGTTCGCACTGAATGCCTTGCCGTTTCCTCATTGGGTGTGATAGCCACAGAGGGCCCCATTGTGTTGACTACCATTAAAGTCTTTCTCGAAGTCAAGATGGCACCAGAGGCCCATGGAAGCAGCAGGTCAGGGGTTATGGGGCACTAGATGTCAAATCATCCTACAACCCAGATATCAGCCTACGGGTATACCAAACTCTACTAGGCTACAAACGCCTACTGCTCATGAATGCAGTGACCAATGCATCGCTGTAGAGTGTAGGCCTCTGACATACACCCAGGGCTTTAGTGGGCTGGGCCTTGACAGTGCTCAGCACCGGCAGTTCTAAACAGCAGGTGCAGAGACAGGTCCCTATCGGGCTCTCCATTTTTGCCCTCACCCCCAGGGTGAAAAAATACATCTTAATTTTGCAGCAGTACCACCCTTCACTGCCTTTGGTGCAACTTCAAAGAGACATTTATTCATTGAACAATCACAGTTCCTTGATCCTCATCAAGCGGTATTTCGTCCATCTTACTCTACGGAGACAGTCATTTTGTGGGTACTGGACGAATTGAGAAAAGAAGCCGATAAGGGCTTACCTCAAGCCCTAGTCCTTTTAGATCTTTCCGCTGCTTTTGACATGGTCGACCATGGGATTTTGGTGGATCAGTTCAGAGACGCAGGACTCCAGGGACCAGCCCTTGATTGAATTACATCCTTTCTGGAGGATCGTTCTAAATCTGTCTGGTTACCTCACTTCACCGCTCTGGAGGTCAAGACCAACTGTGGAATGCCACAGGGGGCATCATTATCCCCTCATTTATTCAATCTATATCTACTCCCTTCGGTCCATTCCTTAAGGGAGCGGAAGGTGAACAACTTTAACTACACAGATGACTTACAACTTATATTCACTATTAACACCTCACCCGGGTCCATCTCTGACTTCCAGACGACCTTGCTGTACATCAGTAACTGGATGAATAGCAACCATCTGAAGCTAAACCTGGACAAAAATGAACTGATCTTGACTGGTGGCTATCAGAATCCCTGGAGCTCACATTTTTGGCCAGAGAGCTGGGTTGCCCTCCAGTGCCAGCACCCTCAACTAAGAGCCTCAGGGTCACTATAAATAATAATCTATTTTATGAAGTCCCAGGTCGGAAATGTGGTCTCTATCGGATTCTTTCGGTTAAGGAGGATCAGGAAGATTGGTAGATTCCTTACAAGAGATGCACTGGTGCAGGTTGTCCTAGCGCTGGTCATCTCCCACCTAGATTACGCAAACTCCTTATATCTTGGGCTACCAGCTTATCTAGTTAGGAAACTGCAGCTGGTGAAGAACCAGGGTGCCAGACTCATTTTTCAGCAACCAAGATGGCAACGCGCCACCCCCCTCATGCGGCAGCTCCACGGGCTCACAATCAGCCTGATTCATCAATGGGAGGTTTTGCGAGTCTGAAATAGCGAATCATAAGGAATCGCTATTCCAGACTCGCAAAACGGTATTCATGTAGGAATAGCAACATTTTTTGCGATTCCTACAGATTCCTTATTTGCGATTAGCAAATTGCTAATCGCAAATAAGGAATTACTCCCCATTCATTCCTATGGGCCAAAAGGCCCATAGGAATGAATGGGGAGTATTCCTTATTTGCGATTAGCAATTAGCTAATCGCAAATAAGATAGCGATTTAAAGGGTGCCAGGGGTGTCCAGAGGACACCCTGTAGCACCCCTTAAATGCTACTTTAAACAGGTGTTGCGCACACACATGTCCAAAGGACATGTGTGTGTGCAACATGCAACTCAGAAAAATGCTTTTAAAAGCATTTTTCTGAGTTTTCGCTTTTACCACGAGGTTTGACCTCGCGGTAAATAGCGGCCCGAAATTGCGATTTCGCAATTTGAAAATGGATGATGAATTGCATTTAAGGAATCTCAAATAGAGATTCCTTAAAAGTAATTCCTCGCAAATTTGCGAATTCGCTATTACCGATTTTTGCATTTGGTATGATGAATCCCAAATGCAAAAATCGCACTCGCAAAGGGCCGGATTCTCAGAATCTGGCCCTTTGCGAGCGCAATTACATTTAATGAATCAGGCTGAATATCTCAACGTTGCACCTTCAAAATCGGGTGCCTCATTTTTAAATCCTTACAGAATGTGGGCCCTAAATTCGACTTTAAACTGATCAAGAGACATGTACCCACACGTAATTCTGAGATCGGCCCAATTGAATTTACTGGTCATTCCTTCCTATAAACGGAAGAGACTAGGCGGCCGCAGGTTTGCTGTGCTGGAAACATACCTCTGGAATGCTCTTCCCTATGAAAACAGATCCTGCACAGCTCTACCTGTTTTCAGGAAACTCCTTAAGACGTGGCTCTTTGCCCAGTCTTACACATAGATCTAGCAGGTCTTAACTACTCCTATACTAGCGCCAAGAAACCATCTGGTGTACGTGCGCTGAATAAATACTTTTAACATAACATTTAACATAACAGACATGTTATAGTTCTTTCACAGTGTCAACAATTCAGAACTGAAGCATTTTCAGTATGCTACACTACGAAGCCATAGCTGTAGCTTATTCATGTTATGCAACTGACACCCACTGCCAAAGCCAATAGTACTGACTTGTTGTAAGTGAAATGTTACTTGCTGTATTATATATCTGTATGTAACGAAAGAAGTAACAAAATTCCAGTCAGGCGGCACACTAAGCACAGCATAGATATTCGGCTTAGGTGCTTTTAAGCCACTCCCTTAATTACATCGACCACGCCGCTTTAAGAGACCCCTCGGTTTTTTCATCCCATGTAAAACCCGGCATCCCCCAATGCGAGGTACTCACATTACGGATAACAGGCTGCGTGCCGTGTGCGAGGTGGCATCAAGGCCACTGGCTGTCTGCTGGCCCAGGCGGCACCCTGTAAGCCTAAAATTCATGGCCACAGTGACTTTCCTGAATAGCACTGTGATGCCACTTGTGGAGAAGCGTGGCTCAATGATTAAAGCAGCAGACCCTGATGCAGAGGTCTGGCCAGGACCAGGGTTCAATTCCCGCCTCGGCGGCTCTTGGACTCAATCTCCCTGGACCTGATAATTCCCGCCTCGGTGCCTAGTCTAATCATGGGTCCCACTCTGTGGCTCTGGGCAATAGCTTGCTTAATCTCCACAACGGCCCCAGCAGCGCTTGGATGCCTGGCTTCACCTTGGGGGTGCCCAGAAGCGGACATCTCACAGGAAAGCCAGGAAGGGTTCCATAGCGGTATGAATACAGCGCTAGGAGACCTCTGGGTAGAAGGAGCTATATAAATACAAACACATTTACATTTACACCACTCTGTCAATGTGGAAATTGGAAACGAGCTGGCTGGCCACACGAGGCTTCAAAGTGTTCAAACCATCAATAGTGGAGGAGGTAGGCTTGAGGGCAGCCGCTCGGATGGCTTGAAGGGGCTCTTTGCTCATGAAATGTATGCCATACATGTATCAAGACTGCGCTCGTGTGACAGGCCCTACCTACGGTCCGGCGAGCAGGTTGGCATCTCGGCCCAGAGCTGGCTCTGTCTTCATCATGCTCTACAAGTCTGCATTTCACGCTGGTCGTGCCTCGCCCCAGGCAGCGAGGCGCAGCTTGGACCGTGGCACGTTTGCTCACAGTCCTTCCTTGCCTCTTCTCCCGTCTGCCCCCACCCTCACTTCACATTACACTGATCGGTCCCTATTTGCCAAACAGGCCATTTTCCTAATGAGGGGAAAATGGAGAGCGCAGGAGGAAGCGGGCAGGCGGCAGCTGGTGTGCGGACGGAGAGCGCCGGCCCTATTACCGTCCTATCACACCGACTGCTGGGTATTAACAGCCTCAATTTAGCCCCCACACTCCGGAAAGCCCCCTCGCGCCATCCCCCTCCCCAGAACGCTCGGCCTCCCTCCCTTTTCTTCTGCAAATTCCCATATCTGGAACATTTTCCAATCAGCAAATTACGGTTCGTGGCAGCCCCCAGCATCCCAGATCATGCATAGCAAATGCACCCTACCTGTGCACGCGCTAAGGGTGGCCCCCTGAGGGACGGGTGGGGGGTGTTCTTAATTGAAAGTTGACAGGGACGGTTAGATGATTCAGGCAGCTGCAGGGGGTCTGAAGAGAGGCACGGAGCCGTGGGGGGATGGGGGAGGCGAGGCTGAAGGGGCGATGAGAGGACGAAGGAAGCAAGAAGGTGGAGATAAAGGGAAGGTGACGGAGGGAGAGATGGGAAAAGAAGAAGAAAAGCGGGAAATAAAGGAAAGGGCGAGGACGATGGGAATAGGGTGAATAAGAGGCGCAGGGAACTATAAAAGAAAGGAGAGGACCAGGGTAAGGGAAAGGTAAGTCGGAGAAAGGAAGAAATAAAGGAAAGGTGAAAGCAAAAGGAAAGGTAGAGTCTGGAGAGAGAGAGAAACAAATATTAATGGCTAATAAAGGAAACGAGAGTATGGATATGGAAGTGTGGTGTAGAGAGGAGGTCTGAGGGAGGCTACCGTGGGGGCAGAGGAGGGGCGTTGACAGCTCTGACAAGCCGTATTCCCAACTTCATTCCAGAGATGAGGTGAGTGAAATGAAAGGACAGCTGATGCCCTGACAGCCCCTCTGCGGCACTCAGACCTGCTCTATCAGCAGTTGTCAGCGAGTTCTGTCAGTCAGAGCCAGGCGGGTGCACTCTGCCCCGCGCCAGGCAGTGTCTACCGGGGAATGGGTGGGGGGAGGGGGGAGGGGGTGCACGTGGACTCTACTCTTCGCAGGACTCTGTCAGACTGAACCCGCGGCCAGGGGCACCACGCCCTCCATTGTAGTTTGCGAACCAGAGCCGGCGGAGCAGGTACACCCTACCTTCCTCGTCAAGAAGCCAGGCGGGCCAGGGGCAGTCGCTCCAGCCTGGACAGGGCATCGCACCTTGACCTCGATACACGCGCTATCTTAAACCTTTCCCTCATTTTCTACTGCACCTGCGGGACTCTTGCAAAATGTCCCTCCTTTGTTTTTATCACACCTAGTACAGTCCCTGGAATTATCTCTGCCTCCTCAGTTTTTTTTCTGTTCTACTTGTGCTCCCTGTTTATATTTTCCCGCCATGTTCTGCCCCTCCAGATCCCCACACCAAGCTGTGCTTTCCTCACCCACTGGTATTCATCCTGTGCTACGAGTTCACACTGCATTCCGAAGGTGCCAAGCGGACTTCGACAACGTTTGGGAGCATCTACTCCTAAGCTGTGGGGCCCCCGTGGCCTCCCCCCTTGTGCTCAGCGTTCTCCTGCCCTCCCCCCCACATAATGCCAGGCTCCCCACCTAGATGTGTCTGTGCTCTCCCTCTCCACAAGCCCCCTTGTGTGCGGTCAACCCTCAAAGATTTTACCATAATATTGAATTTTAAATATATTTCTACCAAAATATGATATTTTCCATATGACCAATGCAAAAACCACAGTTGATGGACAGAATGCAAAACAATGTCATACATTCACCCCAGTACAGAGATCTGGGCCTAAATCCATCGGTTTTTTTTCACTACACACGACCCCAGTTCAGACATGGCCATATGCAAATCAGTCTGACCCTGTGCCTCATGGGAACAGTCCAGCCCGAACTGGCTACCATGCCTTCCCTGGACCGGAAACAAGCTTCTGAGGACCGGTTTCTGGCATTCCAGCCGTCATCAGCCCGGCTTGCTTGAATCCATTGGTGTGGAGTGCATGGGACTCACGTCTGAGCAGACCCCAGAGACTTTTCTCTCTTTTTTATAGGCACAACTGGGCATAGGCTGCTTCCAGTGGCCGTTTTCCTTCAACTGTTCACACAAACAAAAATGTATAAAAGAGGAGAACATTGCTCTTTCCTTTTCACAATAATGAGACCAGTGGCACAACACACAACCATGGGTCTTCCCTGCCTAATATGTGGGTCCCCACAGCATCCCATATCTCAAATATTTATAGGCTTTGAAAGGAATGGGGGCTCCTTGACGGGTTAGCTAAAACTTGAAATACAGAGTCAGCAGAGGACAAGGTGCTGACGGGATGAGAACTAAATGGTGGCTTGTCATGTGTGCCACCATCAGCAGATTAAGGCCAGAAGGCAAATCATACCAAGGCAAGCATACTTTACCGGGTGGGGTACCTAGTACCACGAGCTAACAGAAAACGTTAAACTGCAATACCCAGGCAACAGGTGATGGCTAGAAAGAAAGACAGCAATGGCAGAAGGTGTGTACATGCCAATGCACTTGGGGCAATGTACTGGAAATACATAAGAAAAAAATACTGCATTGGATGACTAAGAAAAATCAAACACAAGCGGGCGATTTTGGGGGCAGGGAGGGGTTGTTAGACTCTGCAAATGACAAAGGAAAGGACAGGTACAAAAAGGGAGTGTTCAATGTGACAAACTGGCAGCAGCAAAGAAAAAAAACATCTGTGTAAGGGCCAGTGAAACCATGAATACAATACACATTGATATTATAAGAAGGTGTGGCTGGAGAGAAGGCAGGCGTGGGACAGGTACCTGGGTAGGGGGTGGGACAAGAGGGTAAAGCGGGTCTTGGTTAAGAGAGGCACCATCTGCCTTAAGAGGGTGCAGAAGGCACAAACAGTATGGCTAAAGAGGGCGAGTCTGCAGGACTTAACAGCTGTGTGGACAAAGTGGCATGGGACGGAGGGGCATAGGGTGAGTTGGTAAGAAGAGCCGAATATCTGGGAAAGCCAGGTGAACGGTAATGCAAAGTAAAATGCACAGGACAGAAACGGACAGGGAGGCTCGGTGGTGGGGCATATTTCTTTGGGCGCAGTAGCAGATTGAATTGTCTGAGGGGTGGGCGGGGTGATTTTAAGTGGGGGCCAAAGTCTACTGAGAGACTCCCAGTGGCTGGGTTGCTAGCAGTGTGTGCAGGCGGGATGGCTAAATGTGGTGAGGCACAGGGGCCAAGGGGTTCGGTGTTCAATGGAGGTATAACAGGTCAGGTTGAAGTGCGACGGTGCATGGCGTAGGGAAAGACAGAGCTCATATTAAGGGGTAATAATTCCCGCCCTAGTGACTGGGGCCCAGGACAGGAGCAGTGCATAGATGAGATGGAATTAATCAGGGTCCTGGAGGCACGCAGAGTAATGGGCTGCGTCTAGAGTGCAGGGTACATTGCAGGGTACATTGCCTGGGAATGGACAAGACCTGGTAAGAGGGGCCGAGCAGAGGCCGGGGAGCAGGGGCTTAGTGTCTGGGTGAATGAAGGACAGTCTGCAGCCGGCGTGAGTAAGGAAGGCGGGGCAGAGACGAGCTGTGCGTGCCAGAGATACTGCACCCACCTGGATAAACTGAATGGTGAGTGCAGACTTGCCTACGCCGCAGCCTCCTACCACCACCAGCCGGTACTTCTTCTGCATCGAGCCATTCTTCCAGCCTGCCATGGAGGAGGGGAGGCAGCCTGGCGCTGCCACAGGGGCAGCGGGGCAGAGAGATAGAGGAACGATTCCTGAAGCTGAAAGAGACGCCATGAGCATGCACATCAGCTGTCTGGGCGCAAGCTGAAAGAGACGCCATGAGCATGCACACCAGCTGTCTGGGCGCAAGCTGAAAGAGACGCCATAAGCATGCACATCAGCTGTCTGGGCGCAAGCTGAAAGAGACGCGGTGAGCGTGCACATCGGCTGTCCGGGCGTGGAAAGTGGGCCCCTACGTCCAGGGCCTACGCGTGCATTTGGAAGTATAAAACACCTAAGACACTCAGCACTGTCTAAGCATCTTTACACAACACGCTTTTCTATGTAAAGTGCTCTGTGTTGCCCACGAGCTTTGTATACGCTGTTTACAAATAATATATTCAAGACTTTTCGAAATCCACAATACTATCAGCGCTGATCAACTTCTTTTGTTAGCCATTTGTTTCTCTTAGTGAGGTTTAGTTTTATTTGAATTAGATTTATCACTTCGCTGATGTCACTTAGTGCGTCACTTCAGAGTTCGTATGCCAACACTTTGGGGTCAATTCCGATTCTGGAAAAACCGCTCCGAATAGCCGTTCGGAGCGTTTTTCCCGTACGAATTGTACCCTGCAACATCCCCCGTACGTACAACGAAGTACGATTCGTACCAGGAGCCGTACTCCGTACGAGTCGTACAAGACACCGTACGACTCTAATCTCCGTACGATTCCCCCTCGGAACCCGCTGTACGCAACATCTGTACGGTTCGCGGCTGGTTTTTACGACCCAGCAAGTATGATACGTGTCGGGTACGCACCTTACGACCCTTTTTCTACGGGAGCTGAAAACAGCCGTAAAAGCAGAATTCGTGCCGAAACAGGTACGGAATGGCCCCCCGGGTACGGAGCGTACCCCCAATGATCGCAGGGGTATGCACCGTACCCCTGCGATCATGAGGTGTACGGGCCGTACCCCCATTGTACGATCGGTGTACGAGCCGTACCCCATGTACGATCGGTGTACGAGCCGTACCCCCATTGTACGATCGATGTACATTGTACAATCGGTGTACAAGCCATACCCCATGTACGATCGGTGTACGAGCCGTACCCCCATTGTACGATCGGTGTACGATCGGTGTACGATCGGTGTACGAGCCGTACCCCCATTGTACGATCAGTGTACGAGCCGTACCCCATGTACAATGGGGGTACGGCTCGTACACCAATCGTACAATGGGAGTACAGCTCGTACACCGATCCTACACCAATCGTATAATGGGGATACGGCTCGTACACCCCATGATCGCAGGGATACGGTACGGTGTGTATGTGTTTGTGTGCTTTTCCGTACGACTCGCCCTTACCTGACGTGGACCGTACGAATTGCGTCCTCATACCCCGGTCCGGATCGTACTCATCGGGTCGTACAGCATGTGTACGAGTCGTACGATATGTGCGCAAGTCGTACGGTTCACGGTTTCAGCCTTGCAATACGTACGGATCGCGACGATTTGGACGGATTCACGGAATACGGATCGTACTTCGCGACTCGGACGGACGGGTACGATTCGTACGGAGAGGGCTCCGGATACAAATCATACGGACGTTTTTTTTCCCGAATCGGAATCGACCCCTTTATGTGGTATCATCAAACGTAAATTCTCGTAAGAATTTTCTAAACGGTTACCATTTTATCATGCTGAGTTAAAGAGACTACCCATGACTTTAGACCAAAATTAATCTCTCATCAAATTCATGTAGAGGCTCTTTCACCACCCAACCGGCTCTTATAACTTACCTTCCTGCCACTTGCTGCACGTTCTCCTGTTGCCGATTGGCTATCTGGCCCGCCATTTCTGCTGAGCCCACCTCCAACCTGTGGTGGGAGCTCGCTCAAAGTCCGTGTTGCTGATCACTCTGTAAGCTTGTGATCGTCACATGAATTGCTAACGAAAGGGCCTCAGAGAGCACATTTGACGCAGGTGCCTCAAGCTTCTATAAACCTGGTGATTGAGCCCTATAGTGTGGGTGGTTTAGAGAGCGACACGTGGGTGTACCCAAATGCGAGTGTCTCCTGGGACAGACTGGGAAGTGCACATAAATCACGAAAGAGGGAAGCGTCTAGCTACCATTAGAGGAGTTCACATTCGGCATCCATGCCATCTATGCGACATCACGTGGCAAGCAAGCAAATTCTCTACTTGTACCTTGCTGGGAAACATGGTGTACCTGTGCGCCATTCGGATAGGACAGGAATAATGTACCACAAGCAAGGTTGCCACTTTATATTTCTCTTTATGTGGGCTGTCCACTTCCAGGTGTGTTTCATTGTTTTTTACAGTTAAGATGTACCACTAAGAATGGAGCTACAGAACGTGATCTTACATCAGCCGAGAGTGTTTTCTCATGAGCGCGAGCACGTGAGCGCAAGCAAAATATCCAGTCAGGATGGGCGGGGCCTAAGGGAGACAGGGCGGACACCAACCCCACTTCCAAAGAAGCCAGACACAAAACCAACGATAATAGATCTTGCCAAGGCGAGCAGCACATGCGTTGCAATGCAGTAGAGACCTAAACATTATAGGACTACACTGCAGAATGTGAAGAGTGGCCTCTGACTTTCACATATCTTACAGATATTCATGGACTTTGGGTTCAATGGGACCCCAATGAATGGCAGTGAGACCCCTGAACAGTTGAAGGGCCACTGTGCCGCAAGGGCCTGCGTTACAACCCTGGAGCCGAGGTCTGGAATGAAGAAGCTGTCCTTACTCCCATTGCCATTTTCATGTCTCTTCAATCATATTTGAGCACTTAGTCGATATCGGAGAGAAACAAGTTCACACCATTGACTTGTCAGCCAATTACACCCAAATGACAGTTCGCCACACGCTCCTTACAATGAACATACATTGCCTGCAGCTTCATTTGCCATGAAAACAGTGGCAACGGGAGAAAACACAGATGAACAAGCATTGGCAAAGCCACTCTGTCTTGCTGTTTTGTGACACTACCCAACATTTTGGCTTTGCCAGTTGATGTGGAACAGTAACTAGGAATCTAGGGCCAGATGTAGGTAAATCTTATTTACCGACTCTAAAATACAGAATTTTACTGATTCGGTATTTTTGATTTCGGTAAATAGGATGTAGGTAATTATTCTGTAATTTTTACCGAACGGGAATGAATCGATAATTACCGAATCGGTATTTACCGATTCTGTAATTGCCATTGATTCCTATAGGCCTTGAGGCCCATAGGAATCAATGCCAATTACCAAATCGGTAAATACCGATTCGGTAAAATTACCGAATTGTCAAGGGGAACAGGGTGTAACTTTGACACCCTGTTGCACCCCTGATTCTGGCTTGTGTGCCATGTGACACACAAACATGCCCTTAGGGCATGAGTGTGTGCCACATGGCACAGGTGTACATGCACAGATGTGCATGTACACAGGAATTCGTTATTTACCACCAAATAGTATTTGGTGGTAAATAACAAATTCTTAAGGGCCTGTGGCACTGTTTTAAGTGCCACCTACATCTAGAGTTACAGAATCGGTACATTTACTGAATCGGTATTTTACCGATTCAGTAAATTTACTGAATCAGTAAATTTACTGATTCTGTAAAATTTAGGCCCCCTACATGTCAAACACCAAATACCGGTCGGTAACGGCCGAAATCCGCCGTTACCGACCGGTATTTGGTGTCCTACATCTGGCCCCTAGTGTGTTATGGAGGAGGTTAGGGTTGTGGAGGTATAAGTGAAAATACAATTTTAATAAAACTGCTTAGCGAGAGGTGGAGAAAGCAATTGATGAGTTGATAAGGGAGGAAACACAAAGAGCATTGGGGAGATTTGAGCCGGAAGCAGCACATGAGGGAGAGAGAGCAGAAAATACAAACAAATTCCCTCCATGCGGTGCATTGGTAGGATACAAGCCATCTACTCTAAAGGATGGTAAACAAGCTACACTCCAGGGGAGGGGCAAACACAAGAAAAGGAAAGAAAAACATTGATTGAATAAGAAGCAAGCAGATAGGGCTGAGAGGAAAGTCCACCAATCATATACAGTGGGCTGATCTAAATCCTGCTGTAAGTATTAATATAGTACATAATAGTTCCTTGACAACAGATAAAGGCTGCCTGTAGAGGAGATCTAAAAAGAGTCTCCAAAAACAAAGGACAGCAACTGCCTGCCAGGAAATCAAATCAAATGAAGGACATGGGACTCATAACAAAAACGATAGACTCAGCAAAATCACATTGGCTTCAGGCTCTGCCCCACTTTGGTATCCGTGTTAAAGGTATTGCAAGAAAGCTAAGTAAAGCCTTTCCATGTCCTCAAGCTCTTCCTTTTAAAGCAAGCCCGTAAGCTGGCATTCAAACACCTAGTCCTCTCTCATACAGGCTATGGAAATACACTAATGAGAGGCCTGCCTTTTAAATGTTTTTAACTGATTTAATGTTTTAATTGTCTAGTTTGTTTTTTCTTTTAGAATGTTTTATGGACAAATGTCTAAATACACTTGTTTCTGAACCTGAACCTGCCCAAATCTTCCTAGCCTTCATTCAAAAAGACTTCAGGGAATTATTGGCTTGCCATGGACAGCAGCTCGGAGTTTAAGACCACATGCTTCACCTACAAGGAAATTCACAATCAGCTATAACGACATTTACAAAGATTAGCATGAATATTTATAACAAAATCTTCGGCTTTGTGATAGAAAGGGAATATTTAGTTGCAAGCTCTGCTCAAGCTGGACTTACCCAGATTCAGAAAGTCATCCATCCTCAGCCATACTCATGCAATGCACCAAGGCGTTGGAATGCTACCCTGGCACATATTCGAAAGTTCACAACAATCTTTACCTTTAAATGGGACCTTAACCCCTCCCATGCTGGTGACGAACCCCAGCCGCCACGCCCCGCGGTGGGCGTGTGCTGATGACGGCTGGGGTTCGTCATGGTCCCGCCCTGTTCTTTTGTTTACCGTACAGCAGTAAAATCGCAGCAGCAGCGAAAGGGTTAAACAGCATTTCCTGAAAGAGTTTTGTATTCTGGGCTCACATACGGCAGTGGTCCCCCCAAACCTGCACTACAAAGACAACACTATCTCCATGAAGACGTAAATTCTGGTTTTATGATCTTTGTTAATTGTTCTTCGCGCCATATTGTAAATCTCTCTGCCACCCTGAAGCCAAGGTCTTGACACACTAAATAAAGAACCCAATAAAATACATAAATAAATACCTCCTGCAAGAGAGAGATAAAGAGGCAGGGATGCATTGTGCTGAAAGAAAGAGGCAAGAGGTGGAATTAAGAATGGTACCTTGCTATTTGACTTTCCTGGCTTAAGCAGCATTGACCGTCCCTAAGAAAATATCTGGTTCCCTGCATTCATTATATATATTTTTATGTGCAAATTAAGCACTATGTTTGGCCATTGTTGTGCATGCTCTTCCCACGTTGGGACAGGGATTTTTCCCATTTATCGATACAGGCATACACTTCTCCGACTCTTGAGTTATATCATTACTGCTTTAAGATGTAATGAATGCAGGTCATATGACGTGGTAAATTGCAATCCGTGTGCTATACTTTAGCATCCTTGTACTAAATTTCAGTGTGTCCACAGTACTTGCTGGAAGTTCCACTCGCTTTTAATAGATCGCTTCCTCCCAGTGACAAAAGACTGCTTAAATAGAGGAACTAGCAGTCCACACCTACTCGTTCGCGTGATCATTACCGTTCGCTGTGCTGTCACTCATGCTCAGAGCATCGCAGGTAATATTTAAGACAGAAACCTCAGTCTGATCTTGATCACTGAGACCTGGCTCTCTTCTAGCAGTGCCAGTCTCCTACCTACAATAGGCCCCCAGGTTATGGCATGGTCAGGGCAGATGGAGCATGAATGGCTCCTGGAGGAAAAGCAGCTGGGGTTCAATCTAGGCATCTGTATGTCTACCAATGGATAAGATAGCAACACCAAAGCAACACCTGACTTTCAAAATTCAGTCTTTCTTTAAGTAATGCATCAATTAAAGATGGTGTGCAGACTACATGGATAAGATAGGTATTCCCTCAATACTTTTTCAGATATGTTACACTTGAAGGAATTTCCTCATGTATGCTGGTCCTTGGAGACCCCTGTCTCCATGTGGGTTCTAACTGTGATTCTCTAGCACACAATCTAAAAAAATACATGCTATCTAAAGGACTTCAGCAGCTGATGTCTGCCACATGTAGGGATAAGTTGCAAAGGCACCCTACCCATTACAACAAAAATGTGGAACCAGTAGTGTGGCCTGCTCACATAAGGCTCTCAGTTCTGGTGATTTTACCATCTCCTACCAGGTTAATCAAGTTAAACAGAAAGGTGTTTACCAGAAAGGTGGCAATGGCACTAACAACCAGGCTAGTGGGTATCCCCTCAGACACTAACATCGGAGGTTTACCATATATCAGGATAGTTTAGCTCCAAAGCAATCAAAATAAATGCATCCCCATAATGTGAGGGACTAAGGAAGTAAAAGAGGACTTTTAGTGACAAGAAACTCGAGGTTAAAATAGCAACACAGAGCTGGAAACTGTTCTTCTAACCAGGAAGACAGATGATTAGTTGCGGCTGAGATTGGAAAGATGGGCACAGGCCCGTTTTGAATGTACCGCTAGGAGAGTCGTCTGCTGAGTAATAGATTTTGAACATAGCTCATCTTCTTGCCAATGATCTTCTAAGCACAAGATAATATCTGGCCCTTTGAAATCAGTACCTAGTCTTCGTCTAGACATCTGGAGAGACAAAGCAATGTGTTACCAGGAACAGGACCATAGAGTATCCTGTTAATGTTGGGGACATGAATAGGACTGAGGAAACGCCAGCTGACGTGATCTGCCACTGAAAAAGTGGATGATTTACTGCCCAATGTGGAGTGGAGCTGGCCATGAAGACTGATATCTATATGTCCTGGGTGCCAGTTGGCCAGAACAGAAAAATCTAAGACATTCCAGGCGTGCAAGTATGGTGGGCCCTCATTGCCTTGAGACACCTTTTAATAGCCCTCAGTGCGTTCTCTCTATGACGTTCTACCTGTAGGATTCCGTTTCGAGTGAGACACAAATTTTCTTGTTTTTCCATTTTGCTCTTAGTTTTTGGATAGTGTCTTAATTACTGGTGGTGGTTACTTTGATTTCGGATGTCTAACTTATCTGTCTCCTCCTTACAGTTCTAAGCGATGCAAATTTAAAAGACTGAGCCCTAACCCTCAATTCCATATCCTCAGCTGCTACTAGGAACAATGAGTTTGTTGGGTACCCTGGATCTTTTGGATTACCTAGCGCCTGAATAATCCTAATGAACAACTGATTATGGAATACAGGCCTCAGAGCAATAGTGTCCCCCAGCAGTACCCACATGGCCTATTCTGTGTGGTACTCGAATGCCAGTCCTAACCATTTGATTGACCACCAGACCAAGCAGCAACCAAATACTGGACATTAGTCTTTGATTTTTAAACCTTGCTGCTTACCGATCTCAGTAGTCCCACTAACTATGTGCTAGCCATTAGAGTTACTAGCTCTCCCACAGGAAAACAACAATTTGGAAGTGTTGCTGTCAGGACATAGTTATAAAATGCATGTCCTAATTAATGATATGCAGCTGCATGCCTTGGGGCTCAATAGGCTTCCTAAGGGGAGACTTACATATAGTATTAAGGGAAGTGGGGGATTTGGCATTAGTTTGCATGGCAAATTCGAACTAGCAGTGTTACCACTACCCTTCCAGTCAGCAGTGGCAGGCTTGGGGCCGTTTTGTACTTGGTCACACACAGGATGGCACAATCAGTACTGCAGCCCTGGGTGGGAAGTCTGCATCACATGCCCTGGGTACCAAATACTAGAGACTTATAAGTCAGTTTTTGCCATTTGGGGATAGCCAATTCGACATAAACTTTGTAAGGGGTTACAACACTGGCACTGAGGTATGATTAGTAGGTCTCAGTGAACTTTTAGAGTAAAAAAACCACCAGCATCAGTCCAAAAATATAGGGGTGAACATGCAAAAGTGAAATTTCCTTACATAGCAGAAAAAAAGAAAATGCAAATATATGCTACCATAATTGATTCATCTATAGAATTCTGTCTGGGACATGCTTTAGAACACATTTGTCAAAATGGCAGGGCTAATGCTGATCTTTACTTAGCTAACACACCAAGGCCACAAAACACTTATCTGACTTCAGAGCATTGTTGATATACGCCATGAATGCCAGATTTGGAGATTTATCCACATGGTTTGAGATCATTTTGCGCATTTCTTGAAAAATGTTCAATCATAAATAAGTTATTGGTGGACGTACACAGGACATATGAATACAATCTGCAGGATTGTGTCTACATCTGAGACAAAGAGGTTCCGCCTCCAGACCAATAGCCCTCGGACCAGGCAGACTGTAATACACTTGATTTAAAAACTTATAATGAATTAGTCTGTGTCAGCTATAGCTATTAAATTATATACTTTTCGTTTGTTGACAACAGTAGGCCCACATTGATTCATCAATGTATTACCCAAAGACATTTTCCCAATAGGTCTTTGTAGTTATGCCCACTGGTTTTGTTGCTTTCTCCACCATCATCATGTACATGCATGTTGCAAGACCAATTGGATTGTTTGTGGTGATGATGTATCCAATTGTTTTTAGAGGGGGTGGTTCATTGGGCAAGTCAGTGACTATTGATTTCATGGCATGTCTTATCTAAAATACATAAAGACATCTTAAGGAGTTTCCCCTCCATTTTATTTAGCTTGCTCTAGTGAAATAATGCTTCGGCCTGATATAGATCTCCCGCCCTTATCAGGCCTATATTTCTCAATTGCTGTTTGGCTCTAAGTTTCATAGTGGTTGTAAGCATCAGGTAGTCCAGAAGCAGAATGAGAGGGAAATATAGCTTATTCGTTCCCACCATGGATGCTAGTTTCTACCAAGCATAGCATGAGATGTCCACTGACTAGCTTGTATTAAGGGCGTACCTTGTCTTAGCGTAACCAGACCACTGCACTAAATTTCACCTAAATGCCGAGGCCGCCGTACCAGAAAGTCTAGTAAGTATGGTGGCTACATAAACATTGATTTTGTGCTATGAGCCTTTAACTTCTAAATACACGAGCTATTTTCCTACTTCTGCTGGCGAATTGGCAATATAAATAGTTGAGATTTGTTTGATGGTCTCAGTTCAGTTTTCAGTGATACAGCTGTGTCTGGCTGGATATTGAAACACTCACATCCCACCAATTTGATAGATCTGATTAAATAAGAGGCTGGTCCCTTAATGTCAATTATAAAGATAACTAGGGGTGGTGGCACAGCTGTCAAATTCTCCCTTTAACGTAATCCTTCAATTCCTTGATGTTGAAAAGCAAAAAAGGACAAATGTGTGGACATGGTTACCTTTGTCGCTAGGAACATGAAATAATGCTTATGAAAGCGGTTACATAGTCAACAAGCCCCTCTACAAAACGACAATGAAAATAGGCCAGTACTGGCAAACCTGGGGGAACCTTTTATCATGTTATTTACCATTGCCCTTTTATTAGAACCTACTGACAGAAGGTATACAGAATTTTAGCGGACGTTCTAAAAACGCCTACTATTCAGGCCCTTTGGCGCATCATTGAGGGTCAGGGAGGGCTGGGTGGACTCTATGCGGCAGAAGTCCCTGGCGGACCTTGGATTTCTGGTAGCCAAGAGAGCCATTGCACTTTTCTGTGATGAGACGCTTTCCTGAAGGTCCGGACAAGAGGCATGGACTACTATGCAAGTGCAGAAAGTGCGAATCCATGAATGGGGAGGGTGTGTGTGAAAATGCATCAAAGGATTTTGGGCCCCTGACAATCCAGACGTACAGACTTGTGAGATTCTTGATGAGAAGGCTGCCAAATATATGCATTGTCCTCCTCCCTATGCGGTTGGTATGGTGATGGTTACTGTTTTTTTCTGACACTGTTGTTTTGTTGTGCATTGTTGTACTGTTTTTATGTACAAAACAATAAGCAGAGGTATATATAAAAAAAGAAAATAGGCCAGTATTCAATAACTCCCGCTCACAACGCACCACAATGAAACCTCTTTGAATTCTAAAATTGCTTTTGCCCTTAAGAAGCGACTACATAATTCAAATGCCACAAAACATCTGTTTGCTGACCTGATCTGTGTGCTTGTGAAAATACATTTACTGGAATTTCATATTACCATCCGAACATAAGAAAATGTGATCCATCTCATACAAAGTGAAATAAACAGGTATAAAAATTATACAAATATTGAGCAATTCATTTTTTGAACATACCTGTCTTCTAAAATTTGCAGTGATAGGAAAGTGACACTGCAATTTGAGGTAAATTATTGCAAGTGAAATCGTGAGCCACTCCCTCTCTTCCTTGTTTGTCCAGAGGTTTGGGTTTCACTCAATGGCCGGTGCTGAAGGAAAGCAATAGCATCTTTGTGCCTTAGGCGCCTACTTAGAGAAGTCTTACTAAGACCAGGGGAGTTACTTCCGGCTGTTACAATGGCACTCAGTGGGTCGCTCCCCAGAAGTCTTGTAGAGGCCACGGAAGAGGTTCATCAAACTTCACTCACCGGCTATCAAGTGCTCACAAATTGTACAGGTCGGGAAACAAATCAACTAAATGCTCAAAATAAAGACTTATGACACTGAACAATGCTCCACAGGATTGAATGACGAAGTTTAACAGTCACTACAGTCTTCTTGGCCAAAATATCAATACGTGCTGCAAGTAGACCAAATAGATATCTGCTGTATAATTAGGGCCTGTCTGCTGTCTGCTGTCCGTTGATTTGGGCACATGTTCATTGTCCATAGGCAATTTTGTACTGGACAGCATTTGTCAATGGTGGCTACGGATGGATCATACGCCCTCCCTTGGTTCTTGCCAATTGTTAAAATGTAGTTCTCTCTCATTCTGAAAATTCATCTTTCTATTTCTTACTTCTATTTTTTCTTTCTTTCTCTCCCCCTTTCTCTCTTTTTTCGTTCTTTCCTTGCCAGGGGCGTTGAGCGGCAACATAACGCAAAGACATACCTGTTGTGCTTGATCTCTGAAGTAGGAATGCTTGTTGGGTCAAAACAGGAGCAAAAACAAGTCTGATTGACAGCACTGTATGGTACACTGATTGCAACCCTCCCCGTCCTCTTAAACTAATGGTAGAATAACCTAGTGGGTTGTGCTTCACTGACCTGTGTGTCACTAGCAGATCACATATTTGAATATGTCTAGGTTAAACATGTTTTATTTATCTAAAATTCTTTTGTGACCAGATGCAGCATTTGTCTGTCTAGAATGGTGGCTGGTAGCTCTTGGTTTCAGGGGATTTACTTTTAATTATGACCTCTTTTCACAGAAACATTTTGATAAATATGGTCCGTGTAATTGATGATGAACCCTCTTAAGTCTGTTGTACTTTAAACTTTGTAGGCAGATAAGTGCTATGAGGTAGCCTGAGACTCTGCATGAGCTACCCGCATCAGAAGTGAGTGGGAATGTTTGATGTAAACAGTTCAGCTGCTGTGGCAGTGGAAGTCCATCCTTCCCTTTGACCTGTAGCAGTGTTGCATGGTGGAAATAAACCTATTTAAATCTCCAGACTGGAATGCAGCTTCTTCCCACCGCTAGTACATTTTAAGGAGAAAGTATGACTTTGAACTTCTTAAAACAGAACTGCAGGTTCAGGTTAATTTGAAACATTCCATACATTTTATGCAGATTGAGCAAATGTTTTGTATATTAACTTGCAGGATTAACAATAGTTTTTAGATGAAACACCAATTTTGCATGGCCAGATGGCAGAGGAGGGCATGCGTGAATCTATAGAATGGATGGGTTCTTACATAGACATTCTGTAGATACTAATGGCCATTAACTCCAAGCTCTCAATGAATGTCCAAGAGGGTTCCAGAATAGCGCGCTACTCACCGAAAAAGAGCCTCAACACCTTGTGAGCGGTAATAAAAGTTAAACAAATGCAATTACACTCACAATTTCAGGCAAGTTCATGGTGGTGTATTTTTTTTATTTTTATTAAACACCATCCACTTGAGGATGAGGAAATCTCATTTTATGCACCTTCTCCTCGTAGGGAAAGACACCGGCTAGTGACTATGTACATTATAGGTGATCTGGGTGAGTGTGACATAGGGATCCAAAGAGAGGTTATGAGAGAAGATGGTCCAATATGAGCAACAACCAACACTATAACGTTTCAGAAAAACAAAAGCAAAATTCTATACTTATAAACTTAGTTCGCCATCATGAGTATGTTGTTTGAATTTATAATCATTAAATATATCCACATAAGTGAACGTCCTTGAACATTTTAATGTAAGGAAATTCTTTTTTAATCCAATTGCTTAGCTAGTGACATATTTCCTTTCGCTTTTATTATAACCAAGGAGTAATTAAATATGGTTGGTATAGTAAAATGAAGCTGGGACAAATTTTTTAATTTTGCTTTGAAAAGGAAAAAATATCATAAGGAAATAACTGCACCACAATTGTTGCTCAGTTCATTTTGATGGTTCAGTTTAATGCGTGGAAAGGAGTCAATGATCTCTCATTTCATTATATTGGAGTAATTGGAGAGGATTGGTTGGCAGGTTCCTTACAAATTCACTGAAGATATCCACACTGTGAACTAGGTATTAAAGCAAGTAGGTTTGACTTTTCCATTATATGATCTTTGCTATTCATAAACATTGAATAGAACTATGAGCTTGTCACGGACTATAGCAGGTGGGAATGCCAATTATAATGGAAAAGAGAGGGAAACAAAAATTCTGCCAATTAACCAAATAAATTGTGCTTAGTAGTTGGCACAATTCTGTATCTTTCAAATAATCATAAAGTAGCGATGTTTAGCTACTGTATAGAGTAGCAATACTAGGTGTCCTTTTGCATCAAGTAGAATTGACGGGGTAGAATTGTGGGGTATTTGGACAAAATATCAAGATTTTAATATCAAGTTGCAGAAATAATAGGAACAAAATATCTGGGTACAAAAATATTGTGATGCAGAATTATCATTGTCAAGAATATTGATTTTTTCAGGTAGGTAATATTGCTGTCAAGAATATCATTGTTTTTCACATCGTTTTCGAGAATATCGTTGATTTTTTTATCTTTATGTGTTTTAGTTCATAAATAAAATTTGTGGTGTTACTGTTTGTATTAATTACATTGTTATTAAATATTAATTTAAGTTATGATTAATTTTGGAAACGACGTTAAGTATCTTGAGGAACTTGGCTTTTTTAGAACAGTTTTATACATATTGGACACCGTGTGCAATGAGGGCTTCCCATATATCTGTGGATGATATGTATATGTTACATGCATTAGGCTACCCGTGAAGTGTATGGTACAGAGTCAATGTTGCACGTTAAGCAAGCTTGTTTACCTAAAACACGTGTTGGAAGGAGTTTCCATTTGCTTTGGTAATAGAGTAACACAAGATTCACCAGGTCACCTTAGACCTCGGAATGGCATTACTGCCTCCCTGCACCAAGAAACCGGTATGTGAATGGAGAATTTAAAGACAAAAAGAGCGATGGCTGATTCTTGTGATCAGATGGGATTGGCGCAGGCATTGTACTATGAACTGAAGAGGAATGTACAAGGTTCAGAACTGATATTTAGATGAGAGTATGGGGGAACAGAGGAAGGGCGACTGAATTGCTTATAAGTGTGAGGGGCAGGTGACCTGGAAGTGAAGCATGGGAGAATAAGTGGGAATTTTCAAAGAGCAGTGACTGATCATTGAGAATGGGGAAGAGAGGAATAGCTGATTCTTGGGAACCGGGTAAACGGCAAGCTTGAGGGAAAGGGAAGGGTACTACAATCTTTGAACAAGCAGTGACAATGACAGTAGGTTTAACTTGAAAGGACCGTTGTATGGTAATGTGAAGTATTACAAGTAGATAGCATTGTAATAGATATGTATTTGTGCTGAAGCAAATACCTGTAGAATAATATTGGTGTACGTTAAAAGGGTAGGTAGGTTGCAGATGCACTGTCAAGCCAGAACTAAACATTAGTGTAGGAAATGACTGCATTTCTCCCACCTGTGAGGCTTACAGAGAAAAACAACATTAATTATCTTGTTATTTTTGACACTTTAATAGCATTACTCTGTCCTACCATAATCCTACATCTTATTCCTTTATACTTTATCCTCTATCTTCAATCTCTCTCATCCCAAACCCTTTCTACTACTATGATCTCCAAAATAACCCTCTCCATTGCAAGTCCCTAAATCTCTGAAACTCGTTCGATACAAGACTATGAATTGGTTCCTTAAATGACGGGACGCTATCCTTAAAAGATATTCTCTCCCGCAGTTTAACTCTAGTACTCCCTTAATGTATGTTTTTATTCATACTGGGATTAAAATCAGATCAAATATCGTTATGCATTGGGATCGTGCTGGGTTTAACACCCTAGCAGATTTCTTAAGGGAGGAAATATGGTTAACTCCGGGGGAGATGCAACATTTAATTCAGGGGAACTTCTTGTTAATGGGCTCTTATATTTTGATTTATAAGATGTTAGAACAACTGGACCCTAGGCATATCTGTACCACTAATCAGCTATGGGATGATTTGTTTTTGACTGTTCAGACAAGGAAGCCAGGGGAATGGAAACACTGTTTAGCTCATCATGTTGAGCAGGATTTGAGCTTGAATGCCATTAAAAAATGCCAAGAACAAGAGAACCATGCTCTTTCCGTTAATATCTGGAAAAGTTTAAATAAACTGAATTTCAGTGTGTTGCATGGTTCTAACTGGAGAATAATGCTATTTTTTTTGCAAATGGCTTTTATATCATACCCCAGCTGTCATTGCAAAAATTTACCCTAACACCTCTGCCATCTGTTTTAGATGTCAGCAATTTACCCCCGCCAATTGGTCCCACATTATAGTTCAATATTCTAAAATTGTACCCTTCTGAAATGAGATCTTTTTATTTCTGGAAACTTTTTGTGAGATTCAGGTTACTTACAATGTTAAACTAATGCTGTATGGTTATGATTCCGACCTTGAACTAGCAGATCAGATGGTTAAACTGTTGTTTATTGCAATGGCAGTGGCTAGGTCCTTGATATTACAGAATTGGAAATCAATTCAAGTCCCTTTGTTCTTTGCATGGCTTCAAAAAATGAAGAATGTTAGAAAGAGTGAATTATTATATGCACAACGAATTGGAGGGATGAGGAAGTTAGATAAAATTTGGAGATCTCATTTTGAGTAATTATGGATTTATGTAATAATGTTAAAAAAATTGTGCCTTTTCGTCTCTGTGAATGTACTCCCGGTAACTCTATTTGTGATTGTTACATTGTTTTGTCTTTGTTTTTGATTTTCTCTTTTTTACCCAAGGAACTTCAATAAAAAACTTTTAAAAAAAGAGAGAGAATGGAGGAAGAGAGGAATAGCTGATTCTTGGGAACGGGGTAGACGGCAAGCTTGAGGGAAAGGGAAGGGTACTAAAATCTTTGAACAAGCAGTGACAATGACAGTAGGTTTGACTTGAAAGGACCGTTGTATGGTAATGTGAAGTATTACAAGTAGATAGCATTGTAATAGATATGTATTTGTGCAGAAGCAAATACCTGTAGAATAATATTGGTGTACGTTAAAAGGGCAGGTAGGTTGCAGATGCACTGTCAAGCCAGAACTAAACATTAGTGTAGGAAATGACTGCCTTTCTCCCACCTGTGTGGCTTGCAGAGAAAAACAACATTAATTATCTTGTTATTTTTGACAATTTAATAGCATTACTCTGTCCTACCATAATCCTACACCTTATTCCTTTATACTTTATCCTCTATCTTTACTCTCTCTCATCCCAAACCCTTTCTACTACTATGATCTCCAAAATAACCCTTCTCTTTAACTCCTGGCTCACCCCAATCATCAGTTTACTACTATGATCTCCTGAACAACCCTACTAAATTTTCTCTTGTGTTTCTTTCTCTCCTATGACTCACCCAACCTAATTTTTCTACTCTGATTCTCTTTCTCCCTAAGCCCTTTCTACTGGCTTTCCCCCCCTCCATCGCTCCTTTACTCTTCCCAGACCTCATCTTACGACTGTGATCTTCCAATTAACACTTCTGGTTTTCTTACCTCTTCTATCCCTTCATTACTCTCTCAATCCAACTAACAGACTCAAATTAACTCGTACCTCCTGATACTAATACTATACTCATATTTCCCTATGCTAATCCATTTGGGTTCTGGAGTAGCGTGCTACTCGCCAAAAAGTGCTTTGATGCCTCATCGGGGGTAGTAAGCGCTATATAAATACAATTACGATACAATTACAATACAATTGTTAAGAATATTTTTCAATATAGTTTGTAATTTTAAGTGATTTATAATTTTGAATTTAATTGCTAATAGTAATTTATAGTATCATAGCGAGTTGCTATGTTTGCAGGGGTGTTGGGGGGGAAGTTAGTTATGCATAATTAATTAAAAATCAATTAATAATTTCTTATTAATTATGTAGATTATATTTATGTAAATTGTGTAATAGTTATATTTTGTAGTTATATATTAGGTGCAGGCTGCTGGGTTTGTAGGGGCATATGATGGGAAGTTAATTAATTAAAAATTAATTAGCAATGTATTAATAATTATGGAATTGATTATTATTAATGTGAATTGTGATATCATTTTTTTATTATATATTAGGTGTGGGCTGCTGAGTTTGTAGGGGCATAAGGTAGGAAGACAATTGTTAATTAACCATTATTAATTGATTTTGGACTTGGCCCTTTTTGCAGGGTCGTCCCTGGACTTTTTGTCGACCTCCAGTCCTTTCTCTGACCTGTTTTTGTTGGTTTTATGAATCTGGGCACTTTACCAGTGCTAAAGTGCATGTGCTCTCCCTATTGTAAATTGATGTATGGATTAGTGATTCCATGATTGGCTGCTTTGGTTTACCTGTCAGACCCTAGTACAGTGCACCAGGAGTGATCAGGGCTTTTAATCCAAATGCTGCTGGTGAGCTTGCAGCACTGGTTGTGCCACCCACAGAAGCATCCTGTAAAAGTGTGTCTAAGGCTTGCCATTGCAGATCCCGTGTGTGCAGTCTAGTACTGCCATGCTGACCCGGCAAGTTCACCCACTTGCCAGTCCCTAAACCTTCCCCTTTTCTTCATATCAGACACCCCTATGGTAGGCCCAAGGGCAGGGTGCACTGTAAGTACACGATAGGACATGCCCTGGTGTGTGTGGCATGTCCTAATAGTGAATTACAGCCATTTTCGTTTTTCACTATTGCAAGGCTACCTATTCCCCATAGGCCAGAATGGACAGTTTGATTATTACATCTTATAATCCTATCTGACTCAGGGAACTAGGTGGAAATTCGACTTTAGTATGCCTGAACTGAGAATGATAAAATACACCTTTTAGTAAAGTTGATTTTAACATTCTGTGTTTCAAAATACCACTTTTAGAAAGTAGGTATTTTCTTGTTTAACTATCCAAGCCTGCCTCTGCTAGGTCGTGTATTCCTTGTCTGGAGTTTGAGTGACAGGAGCTGGGGGATTCTAGAAGAAAGGGTGAGTCAGCCCAGTGGTGATTAGAGAGATCTGCATCTAGATGGGAGGGAGGAGTTGCTCCTGGTACCTGAATAGGGCAGTGCCTTCCCTCCACAATTCTTGCTCCACCTTCTGTGGTGTGTCTGATGTCTCTGCCCTGCACTGTGAAAAGAAAGAAGGAGTCATGTCAACGGAGTGCTCCAGGACTGACCAGAACTGATTTGGACTAGGCAAAGGCCTCTCTGCCTTCAGAGAACAAAGAGAAACTGTGTATAAAAGAGGGGACCCAAACCCCAGAGAATTAGATCACTTTTGGACAACAAGAAGAAACCTTTGCTGAGGAGAGGAATCAGAAGAAACTGAGGAGAGACTATCCCTAAGCTGAAGTGCTGCTTGGGGGATTGGCCTGCAGTTGTTGCCTGACTGCCAAAGAAAGGAGAAATGACTTTGTGTGCTTTATTCAACTTGTGAAGGATCTCCAAGGGCTTGAGAGAAGAGCTTGCCTCGTGCTGAAGTCTGAGGGACAACAGACTTCAACTACCAGCTCCCCAAGAGTTCTTGGAAGTGCCTGCAGCTGTTTTGGGCCATCTGAGGGGCTGCGTTTCGAAAGGAGCTGGAAGCGCGTCTCACGAAGAAAAATTGTGTCACCATCGTAGCCGCTGCAGTCGCATCAATCAATCACTCAATACATTTGTAGAGCACGCTACTAACCCGCGAGGGTCTTAAGGCACTGGAGGGAGGGGGGGCGCTACTGCTCGAATAGCCAGGTCTTGAGGTGTTTCCTGAAGGTGAGATGGTCCTGGGTCAGTCGTAGGTGTGCGGGGAGGGAGTTCCATGTCTTGGTGGCCAGGTAGGAGAACGATCTTCCTCCGTTGGTGGCTCTGCGGATCCGTGGGACTGCTGCGAGGGCGAGGCCGGCGGAGCGGAGCTGGCGGGTAGGAGTGTGGAACGAGAGGCGATTGTTGAGGTATTCGGGGCACATGTCGTGGAGCGCTTTGTGTGCGTGGGTGAGGAGCCTTAACGTGATCCTCTTGCTGACAGGGAGCCAATGCAGGTTTCTCAGGTAGGCAGATATTTGGCTGTGGAGAGGGATGTCTAGGATGAGTCGTGCGGAGGCGTTCTGTATGCGCTTCGGGGATTTCACCACGATAGCTGTCGCAATGCACCGCATCACAAGAAACGTCTTGCAAAATTGAAGAAGCATGTCGCCATGGCAGCCGCTGCTGTTGCATCACTGAACAAGGGTGTTGCCACTGTACCTGTCGCATTGCACTGCACAAGTACCTCGCATCCATGGAGAAGCAGGCCGCCATCACAGCGGCTGTCGTCGCATCACTTAACAAGGGTGTTGACGCTATCACATCGAGTGCAAGTGTCTCGCATCGGGGGAGAAGAGTCTCGCTACGAAAGCCGCTGTCATCGCATTGCTGGACAAGGGTGTTGCCGCTGCAGCTGTCGCATTGAGTCGAGACATCTCGCAACATCGGAGAAGCGTGCCGCATCAAGAAGAAGGTGCCATCTTTGTTTTATCGCACCGGATCTTCATCGCATCACAGCATTGCTAGCCGCACCGCCAGGGAACCGCAGTAAGAAACCGACGCACCACCGTTCCTGCGAGACAAGAACAAACTCATCACCTTCCCTGCAACACTTTCATTGTATAGCATTACGCATACAAAGGTACATTGACTCAAAGTGTCACATTTTAAGATCTAAATAGAACTAAGCTAATTCCACCATTTTAAGTATATAAATATGCACACACATCATTTTCCTAATATTTTAATACTATTATTAGTTTAAAAGAATATATAATTAATTTGTTTGGCAATTTATTTGCTGTTTCACTGTTAATAGTAGATATACACACATATATACATATATACACGCACAAATACACACATTGACATATATATACATATATACACACACACGCACACATATATATATATAGGCTCGATAGGATCCCTCTTGGAATCTACATCAAGATTCATAGACATTTTTCTTATGAATTATGTGACAAGCCTACCTTCTTTTCTGAGGGATACAATGGACTTTTTACAAAAAATCACCACATGTGAATGGAAACCATCTTATCTAATGGCGACAATTGATGTTGCATCGCTCTATACCTCAATAGTAGTGAGGGAAGTACTTAAAGCACGTTCTGTGAACTTATTGGAACATACAATGATGTTACTTGACATGCTCCGCTACTGTTTGACTCATAATGCTTTTCTGTTTCTGGGGGGGGTATATCTCCAGAAGCAGGGGACCGCTATGGGGACATCATTTGCACCCACTTATGCAAACCTTCTAATGGGGGCGTGGGAGAGCGACATGATAAAAAAAGATTAAGAGAATCCGGAGTGGCCAAAAATCAGGCTTTGGTGTCGTTTCATAGACGACTTGTTTGTCATATGGGACGGAAATAAACACTCATTGGAAAACTTCATTGGATCTCTAGACAAAAACAAATACAACCTAAAATTCACGTCAACAATCAGCTCTCACTCTCTGATCTTCCTGGATGTGGAAATCTTCGTGAAAAACAACAAACTTTGCTCGAAAATTCACAGAAAGCCAACTGCATGTAATAGTATTCTACATGAGAATAGCGGACATACCATTAGATTAAAATGGAGTATTCCTTATGGCCAAATGTTGAGAGCGAAGAGGAATTGTTCCGAACAGGAAGATCTAATAGAGGAAATAGAGAAAATGAGTGCCAGATTCCTAGAAAGGGGATACCCAAAGGAAGTAATTTCTTCTGCACAAAGTAGGATGCATATAAAAAAGAGGGATGAGCTATTAACTCCGAAAAACAAGAGATTAAAAATCAATCAGGAACATGAGACAAGTCAAGGGAATGAGACAATTAGACTCATTATGGACTTCAATAACCAAAGTACAAACATGAAGAAAGCTCTTCAGAAACATTGGCAAGTCCTACTTCTAGACAACACTTTAAAAGAAACCTTGACAAAAAATCCAAGTATCACGTACCGAAAGACCGCTTCCCTAAGGGACATACTAACACAGAGCCACTTGGAATTACGGGAAGAAAGGAAACAGACGTGGCTGACAACACCAGGCTTCTGGAAATGCCACAAATGCAAAGCCTGTGAGCATGGAATTAACATCAAGAGCTACAAATTACAAAATGGCAAAACGGAAACCATCCAAGACCACATTACATGTGACTCAAAATGTGTGGTCTACAGGCTACAGTGTCCTTGTGGAAAGTTCTTTATCTGGAGCACTGTGAATAAATTAAAACTGAGAATACTCCAACATCTAAGGGCCGTTAAAAACAAGGACCCATGCTACCCGATGGCCACACATTTTGCTCAATATCATCAGAGCAATCCCGCCCTCCTAAAGTACTCGGGGATAAAGATGAGCAAAATCCCAGAGAGTGGCAGGGATCAAATGGTACAACTAAGACGCTTGGAATCCAGGATGATATTGAGTATGGGAACAGAGGTACCGTTTGGCCACAATTTGGATGCCGAATTACATGTACATCTATAAATTGATATAGACAATATAGATGAGAGAGCAAAGATTGGAATCCGTCACTGTAGAACTATGTGGAAATTTGTACATAATGTATATAATGAAATGTGAGATGTTGGACAGAGTACATACCTGAAACCACTATGAAGTTAGTTAATCTTAGAAATCGTATTCTGATTATAAGAAATGTTTGGGGAAGGTGAGAGTCAACAACTAATCTATACCAAGAGTGGACAGAGAACAGTTTTTGAGAAAAGTACTTCACAGACACTATGTTCTCATATACCCTAAGTAAGAAATAAGATGAGTTAAGGGTTGAAAATGATCTAAAAATTTATATAATTGTAAATAGCAGGTTTAAATACTGATCATAATTTGAAATGTTATACATATATTTAGGAAATCCCCTTTTCTCTACTTCTACTCAACACTTTTTTACTTTCTTACTTAATGGCATTTTTGGTTGGAAAATGAAGAAACTCATTATTAACAATGAATTTGGAATTCCCCTTCCCTCAAATACAGTACAAAAGGAGTACTTTACTGAAATGAACAAAAATTGTTTAAAAATTGTTTAACTTTGTTATTAGTTACTGTATATAGAAAACTACTTGACTAGATTGTAAATACTTCATTTGTGGTAAAGGGTTTAGAATCGTACTTCACATGAATTGTAAATGCTCATAAAAATGACTACGAGTATGTACTAGCAAAAGAACAGACTATGCAGGGTTGGAGGTCTAGATGACCATGGAAATGGTAGAGGGTACTTATACACAGCACTGTATATAAATAAGGTCTAGACCAAGGGGACTCTATGGTCCAGTTGAAGGCAGGAAGCCGAAACGCGTAGACCGTCCATTTGATGCACTTTTCTTTGCACATGGTGTGTAAATAAAATAGTGGTAAAGCTAACTGTTGCTGTGCCGTGTCTTTATCTACGGGACTCGTAGGAGAAGAAGCTGATGTGATATATATATGTATGTATATATATATATATATATCCCTGTGTAGGTGCTTACACTGTTAACGAACTAGGCATTGAGGAAGGCACAAAGCCGAAACCGGTCTGCCACTATTCTTGTTAATAAAGTTACCTGCCAAAACCTCGCTGTGTCTCTGGGGATCTTCGCTGACTGAGGGGAGAAGTATCTTCTTTGGAGGGGAGAGAGCGATTTTACATTGAGCGAGGATCTATTGACGTGCACCGGAGACCCTCTCGCAAGTGGCCGTGGATAGCATTGGAAAGAACTGTTTTGAAGCCGAGGAGTCGGAGTAAGCCACAGCACGCCACTGAAACCCCCGAGGCAGAGAAATGCATTAAACAACATCAGGCATGGAAGGTACAGAGAGCTGCCGATACCCGCCCTGTGCCTATGAATGCGTTTCCTCGGAGGCTGTGGTTGAGAGATGGAGTTGTTTGGCAGCCACAAGTTGTGAGGAAAAAAGAACGTGTAAGCCCCACCACTGCATCAGGACTGTTTAGCACGTTGCATTTTGGGACTGGTAGTCCCTAACACTAACGGACGCAGAAACAATCAGTAGCAGGTGAGCCCGCCACCACTGCGAGGAGGAGCTTAAAATGAATCTCTGTGTAGGTGCTTACACTGTTAACGAACTAGGCATTGAGGAAGGCACAAAGCCGAAACCGGTCTGCCACTGTTCTTGTTAATAAAGTTAAATACCAAAACCTTGCTGTGTCTCTGGGGATCTTCGCTGACTCAGGGGAGAAGTATCTTCTTTGGAGGGGAGAGAGCGATTTTACATTGAGCGAGGATCTATTGACGCGCACCAGAGACCCTCTCGCAAGTGGCCGTGGATAGCATTGGAAAGAACTGTTTTGAAGCCGAGGAGTCGGAGTAAGCCACAGCACGCCACTGAAACCCCCGAGGCAGAGAAATGCATTAAACAACATCAGGCATGGAAGGTACAGAGAGATGCCGATACCCGCCCTGTGCCTATGAATGCGTTTCCTCGGAGGCTGTGGTTGAGAGATGGAGTTGTTTGGCAGCCACAAGTTGTGAGGAAAAAAGAACGTGTAAGCCCCACCACTGCATTAGTCCCGAGTTTCTGCTAACCGGCGATCATTCCGTGGTGCGTTATCCAACGGCTGGACCACGCCGTTTAATTATTGTCAAAGATCTTGGATTCCCAAGGAATAAGGGTCGCACTCACCAAGGATACTCGTTTTTCATATCTTTGCTATTTATTTCACATCACATTTCATTTCGTGCTCCAAACAGACGGCAAACAAAAGCCGACGCGTTTCGCAGCAGCCGCTGCTTGATCACGGCGTGATCAAGCAGCGGCTGCTGCGAAACGCGTCGGCGTCAATCAATGTTATATATTGAAATATTTAAGATTTACTATTTTAAAATATATATATTCTATAAAAACAATATTTTTGTATGCTTTTTTACCAATATTAGTATGAAACAATACGGTTTTTTCTTATATTTACCATGATAAGTACAGGAAAACAATATCTTTGAAATCAATATTTTGACACAATATTTCTATATCTCAATATGGTTGTGATCGAAATTATGTCAGTTATCCGTCTTGAAGAATGAAGTTACCTGTCTGGTTATGGAATGGAAATTTTAATCCAGTCCTTTACTGGAAAAGTAATTGTTTAGACTTCCTTATGTCTTTGGTCTTGTCAAGGTAACAGTAAAGAGTAAACAACTATTTTCACATTAAAGACATTAAATAATCTCCCCGTTGGAGATATCACATTCGGGAACAAGGTATGGTAAAATATGTTCTTATTTACATTGTAATCCAAGACTCTTTGTGAAAATAAAGTTAGATGTGCATTCACAATAAGCTAATTTCTATTGGATACAGTATCTGGATCTTTGGAACATTCGCCAGGAGCTCTCTGAGAGTAGGAGATGAGGCAATTGCACCCGAAAACAACATCTCATGAAAGGGGTTGCAGGGGGAATTTATTTCTGCTTTAATAAGGCCACCCATTAGTTTGGAGAAGACAATGTTCAAATCAGTTGATGGAAAAGATTTCCACAATGTGGGAAATCGTTTCTTCAGCCTTTCCAGAAGTCCCTTATCAATGTAAACAGCAAGAAATAAAAATTGGCTGAACATTTCTGTGAGCAGCTAAGTGAACAAAAAATATTCTGCTGACTTGGCATAAATTATGTGATGCAATAATTAATGTATCTCTACTGATGCAGGCTGCTCAATATCTCCCATTTGAATATGTAGATTGAAGTCGCAAACTGATTTTTTTGATTCTTTTAATATATGCATATAATCTGGATTTACATTTAGGTGTCCACACTGGTGATATTTAAGGTCCAACCATTCAATCTCAGAGTTACGGTTGTGGTCCAGGATTCTGTGCTTTCCCATGGACAGAAGAAGTGACCATCTTGGCAGTGTCTTGTGTGGTTCATAGTGTACGTGAAGGAAGTCTAGCACCACCAAGAGAAAGGCTACACTAGACCAATCCGAATCTCTGTTTTGGGATTCTACAATTTAATTTGATTAGGAAGTTTGGTATTGTTAGTGTAGGGAGTAGAGGTTTAAGAAAACTATTAAGAAGGCACTCCCCCTTGAATTACTCACTTAGTCTATTGGAAGTACTGGTTGTTTGCATATTTTATGTGGAAAAAATAATCTTTTGGGGATTTTCACACTTATAGAGAATTTCTCGAGAAAAGTTTTGGTTGATGACTGTGATTTGTTATGAGATTCTGACAAAGATCTGCTTAGTACACTTTTTTTCTTCTGCAGTTTCTGTATCCAGAAGACATGTTGCTGCCATTGATAGATGTGTGAATGCCAAATGACTTGAGCCTCTTCCACGAAGTATTGGATTGTATCAAGACACTTTTTTTCAAATAGTATATCATAGTTGTATTGTTCTACTGCACCATCAGTGAATTGGTTGTCATTCACAGTATAAATAGTTTTATAGCTCAATGTGTCATTCTAACCTCCCTCTAACATGCTTATATGTTAAATGGCCTCCTTGTGTCCATCGATTGTGAAGCCATGAAGATCATGGGGAATATCAATGTTGAGCTGCATGAGCGGAGGTGGGGACATCTGCATTATCACTGCTTTTACATATTCCTTTGAGAGGAGTAAGAGTGGATCTCAAAGAACACACGGTCAAATGCAATCCTATCCTAGTTTACTTTCTAGCCACCCCAGTTCAGACATGGCTATATGCAAATCAGTCTAACCCTGTGCCTCATGGGAACAGTTCAGCCCGAACTGCCAAGCCATGTCTTCCCTGTACCGGAAACAAGCTTCCGAGGACCGGTTTCTGGCATTCCAGCCATCTTCAGGCCGGCTTGCCTGAATCCAGTGGCAAAGTGAGCAAGGGACTCACGTCTGAGCATGCCCTGCCACACTTATGGCGGCCAAAAGCGGTACAAAAGGGGTGGTGATGGACGGAGCATCTGAATCAATCAAGCACTCACACCCAGTCAAAAGATCTGGGTTTAATCCATAACCGTTCTTTAGCCCACTCTGCCACCCCAGTTCAGACATGGCTATATGCAAATCAGTCTAACCCTGTGCCTCATGGAACTTATCTAATTCTACCATTGTAAGTACAGTATTGTATGTATATACACACACACACACATATATATATATACCGTTTTCTTTCTGGTCGATGGCTCTGGATTGAGGGCACGTCGCTGAGAGGGTAAAAGTGCGGAAATATATATATATATATATATATATATATATATATATATATATATATATATATATATATATATATATATATATATATATATATATATATATATATAGATATAGATATATAAATATGCACACACATCATTTTCCTAATATTTTAATACTATTATTAGTTTAAAAGAATATATAATTAATTTGTTTGGCAATTTATTTGCTGTTTCGCTGTTAATAGTATATATACACACATATATACATTTATACACGCACAAATACACACATTGACATACATATCCATATATATATATATATATATACATATATATATATATATATATATATTCAATGAAAAAACCATAGGTTATAGGCCATATATAGTTAGGAATTAGCATTTACAAAACCTTATTTTACTCGCATAAAACCATTGAAATTCCATATATAGTTAGCTAACTATAAGCGCTAACTATATATCGCGCACCCGCAATCCACTGCTGATGATGTCACATATTACATCATTCATGACATGGTCAGTGACATCACTGATGACATCACTGATCACAACATCCAGTGATTGTATGTGTCTGTAAAGTTTAAATATGTTTCACATATTGAAGAATGAGTGGATGTATAAGTGTCTGGATGAAGAATTTAGTAGGTGCATGACTGACTGTATGAGTGAGTGATTAAATGTGTCTCACTGAGTACATGGGTTAGTGAGTAAACTGTCTTAATTCGTGCATCAGTATGTTTGTTGTTGTGTAAGCTGCTGCATGTGTTGATCAGTAGCTATAAGAGTGGCCATATGGGTTATTGATTGGTTGCCCAAATATTTGAATGGGAGGCTGAGTGTGTGTGTGGGTGGCTGGGAGGTGCGTGACTCTGTGCATAGATGTGTGAGCAGTTGATTCACTAGATGTATGGTTTCAAAAGTGCACGTGGAAACAGCTATATGGGCGGTTGACTGTGCATGGGTGTGTTGGTGAGTGAATGGATTTCTCATTGCTACATGTGCAAGTAAGTACGTATGTAAAACACAATACATGTGAGAGTTGAGATATATAAATAACTGAACATAAGAGCCAGTGAATGTGTGAGTGGCTGTATCGATCACTGTGAGCTTGTATCAGGGATTATATAAGAGAGTAAATATGTGTTATTATATGTTTGAATAAGTAAGATGTGTATAACTGTATAGTTGAGGAAATGGAGGTGTGATTGATTCTTTGCATGACTGACTAGGTGTGTGAGTAACTCCATGGATGAGTGACAGTATGTGAGTGTCTGTTTATACTGAGTGTATGTAAGGTTATATTAGAGTCTGAAGAGGTTCATTGTATTATCACATGAGTGATGTGATCAGTGATGACAAATGAGATGTCATCAGTGATGTCATTTGAGTTGTCATCAGTGATGTCATTTGAGATGTCATCATTGATATCATTTGAGTTGTCATCAGTGATGTCATTTGAGATGTCATCAGTGATGTCATCAGTGATGTCACTGACCATGTCATGAATGATGTAATATGTGACATCATCAGCAGTGGATTGCGGGTGCGCGATATATAGTTAGCGCTTATAGTTAGCTAACTATATATGGAATTTCAATGGTTTTATGCGAGTAAAATAAGGTTTTGTAAATGCTAATTCCTAACTATATATGGCCTATAACCTATGGTTTTTTCATTGAATTTTCAAGGTTTTGTAAATGCAAATTCCTAACTATATATCCACTATAACCTATGGTTTTTTCTGTGAATTTCATTGGTTTTTTAATAGCAAATATGAAAAGCTTTAAAATGTCAAGTACGTGATAGATAAAAACATTTTCGTATTTATGCACGCTGATGTGCTTTGAACGCTGCCCCCCCCCTCCCCTCCGTTGTAATCCGTCGTACCTCCTTGTCTCTCCATTTGATTGATTGTTGTCCAAGCATTTACTGTTTTAGAATTGGTTCTCTTTGGATCATTCTCTATTTACAAACAAGCACAAAGTCGCAATACTCTGTTTAGTCTTTGCAGATAGTGAAAAATCGTGTAAAAAAAATAAAAGTAATCGAGCAAAATCAGTAGGCCACTAATTGGATCTCTTTTTGACCTCGCTAAAATAGAAATATTAGGAACAACCCTTCTTGAGAAATACAAAAATAGTGAGATGAACTGAGCTCCACACCATGAGGGCTGCAAGACAGCTCGGCTCCATCACCCATCCCGCACAAAATAATGACAAACCCTATGCAAATATTAAAAATATAGACAACACACCAGCAAAGAAACAGGGTAAAACATTTTATTAAAAAACTATTTACATAACGTTGGTTTATAAGATGATGTCAGTAGTGGACCGATGTGTGAATAGATCGAAAACAGCACAAGGCTCCAAGATCCGGATAGCAAGCTCCTGGATGTTGGGTGCCATAGTTTAGAGTTCTGAATTTCAGCCTTTTTCAATGCCTGTGCTTTGTTGAATCAAAATGGCGGCTTGACACAAAGCTGACTCAAGCGTTGCTACTGATGCTATGCAGACCAAAACTGGTTTTCAGTTTGTACATTTTTCTAGATTTTTCAATCCAAGTTTGGTTGACTTTGTAGAACGATGGCTTCAGATTTTCAACATACGGTGTGGTGGCGCTGACTGGGAGGGGGCGCTTCGCTCCTGCCCCCTCCCCAAGTAAGATTTTCATACGTGAAAGTACGTTAATGGTTTTGGTCCCTGAGATGCTTCGATGTCACTACCATTCTCAAATAGCATAAGTTCTAGATGTTGGGTGCCATAGTTAAGAGTTCTGAGCAGCGCTTGTAACACTGTCTGAAGCTTATTTCCACCTACTGCAGCTTCACTATTCTCAAAGTAAGTGAGTGTCGTTTGTGGACCTGACTGCATTAGAAAACAATGTAATATGTTACCTTCCTAAACAGCTTGACAGAGGCCCCTGAGGGACGCTGTGATGGCCATGGACTCGGAGAAGACGCTTGGCTCCGACACCCTCCCCAAGTCTTATAGCACTGGTGTAGCCTGAGATCGCCCCCGACATAGGCGGCCGGCTCCCGGGGTCCGGCGGAACTTTTTGCCTTTTGATGACTCTTCTATTCTGGACCTTGTCCCACAATCCGTTTGACCTGAAGACACGCTGTAGTGGGGCGCCCCTTTACCGTTTCAGTTGCCATTCCGCCCGCTTTTGCTACACTGTGCCTCTTCCGCCATTCAGCTGTTTACCGCCCGCTCTTGCGACTACAGCGTCTCGCTCACCATGTAGTTGAGTTGCTCCCGCTCTTGCGGTGCATCGATAGGCGGCTGCCACAGGACTCTCAAAATGGCGGCCGGCTCTTCGGTTTTGGGCCTGGTCCACTAAAATGGCCCTGGGACACCTTTGAACTCGGACGCTTCCCTGATAGGGCTTGGGTCCCATTCTCGAAAGCGTCCCCTCAGCCGTGAAGATTCTACAAAAGTCTTGGGGGCCCCCAACTCCCGCAGGCTTCTGGTGGGGAGCGGCTGCCATTTTAAGAGCCATGTGGCAGCCGCCTATCGCTGCACTGCAAGAGTGGGAGCAACTCAACAACATGGTGAGCGAGACGCTGTGGCCGCAAGAGCGAGCGCAACTCAGCTAGATGGCCGCCACCTGGGGAGACCCGTTCACGCCGCCTCCCCCCCCCCCCCCCCCCCCGGGCCGCCGCACGCCAATTTTCGGAGCAGCATTGTAGGATACCAAAACCAGTGCGGCAGTTTACTGGACATCACCTGGGTGCCTGTCGTACATGTTGTGTCAGCCATGTGACACTGGACACAGACCGCTACTGACGAGGCCTCCCCCCGCACCACCCGGGACGCCCCACGCTGTTTTTCTGTGCTGCATTGTAGGATCCCTAAACCAGTGCGGCACCCAGGCGACATCACCTGGGTGCCGTCCAGAACTCTGCACGTTGTGCTGCCTTGGGACTATTCGCACAACAGACCGCTACTGACGAGGCCTCCCCCCACCCCACCCGGGACGCCCCACGCCAATTTTCGGAGCAGCATTGTAGGATCCCTAAACCAGTGCGGCACCCAGGCGACATCACCTGGGTGCCGTCCAGAACTCTGCACGTTGTGCTGCCTTGGGACTATTCGCACAAAAGACAGCTTCTAACCATTGTTGCTTTTTGTGTTAATAAATGTTTAAATGTTTTTAGTTTTTGTTCTGTTCATTATCGTTAAAAGTTAATAAAGTTTTATAACCTTAATTTGTTGGAGTGTTATCTATTTTTTGAAAAACGGGTGAATGGGGCCTTGAATCGGGTTATTGTCATGTGTGGGCTTTGGAAGTGTGCTGCTGCAGGATCGGACATTTCAAACTCAAATGCACGTTCTTTTTCTTACCTTTCCGAAGCATGGAGCGCAATAGCAAGCAGAGAAAGAGTGATGCACGTGTTGAACACTACCTGACCTGGCAAGTTGCTGGCAGTGCCCCCCCGCCCGCTCCTGAAAGAGGGCACACACACACCGCCGCCCCGAGTACTTCACAAATCTTTAAAAGACCATGCGCTTGTTCATGAGGCTTAAATGGTTTATCACCTCTTCTAGAACCCCTACATCGACCCTCTGACGTTTCATGGAAAAATTACCATGTAACACAATACCAAGCCCTGTCAGCTGAAACCCCCAAGGAATCGTGGGGCATATTATCAAGGGGGTTTATCTCCGCTTTTTTGGCTTTAAAAACCATGAAAGCGGAGATAAAATTATTTCCCTATTATCAAGCTGTCGCTAACACCAGTTAGTGACACCTAAAAGGAGATAGCGACCATCTTGGGCCCGGCTTTGCATGTCAGTGATACTTATCACTAATGACATGCAAAGTGGCGTGCCAAGATGTTAGCGACTGGAAACAGTCCCTAACATCGCTACCTTCTATTACCAACTTTTGGAGATATTCGCGCTAAGCGCGAATATCTCCAAAATCTAACACCTGCCCTGAGCAGTTCTTAGCCATGTTATCCAATGGGAGGTGGATAACATGGCTAAGAGCATTAGGTCGATAATACATGAATATCGCTGACTTTTCTGCGATAATAGCAAGGTTTATCTGCGATAAAAATCGCCGATGTGCGGCAATAATTTTTGTCTCTAAACAAGTTATAGACAAAAATTATCGCTAGTTGTTAGTAATATGCCCCCGGGTTTTTGCTTGCAGAAATCGGGAGGCGGGAGACTAGCACTGAAATCAGTACTCACACGCCTGAATCAGGAGGATTGCCATGTCTGAATTCTCTACAGCTGGGGCCATAAACTACATCCGCAGGGGTAGGTGATAGCCTGGGACCAGCCTGGCATCTAAAATGGCTGCCGTGCACGACAAAATTGTGGCATTCGAAAAAAGGCAAGATGGAGCAGCCGCTGGAAGAGATATATCAACATATATCAGCCTCCTCAGCCACCCTCAGGAAACATAGGGGATTAGGATATGTCTCCCGCACCCCCTTATACCTAGTACTTTAATTAACGAAGCACAAAATGGCGAATTCCCGTTTCGCTACCAGTTTGCGGCCCAGTTCGCGGCCCGTGAAGCGCTTCTACCGTGAAAAATCATTTTTTTTTTTATTTTCCCCACGGGACCCTTTAATAACCCCAACAACATTCCTAGGGGGTCAAGAGAGAGATACCTTGCCCCCTTTCATTAAATTCCCCCTTAGTTTTTCACCTTTTCTTCTCTCTCGATCCTACCGAGAGACAAGATGGCGGCCGCTCCGGACTGTCACGCAGCAAAAAAAAAAAAAAAGCTCACGCACAGCCGCTGGAAGAGATGTATCAACATATATCAGCCTCCTCACCCACCCTCAGGAAACATAGGGGATTAGGATACGTCTCCCGTACCCACTTATAACTAGTAATTTAATTTACGAAGCACAAAATGGCGAATTCCCGTTTCGCTACCAGTTTGCGGCCCAGTTCGCGGCCCGTGAAGCGCTTCTACCGTGAAAAATCATTTTTTTTTTCTTTTCCCCACGGGTCCCTTTAATAACCCCAACAGCATTCCTAGGGGGTCAAAAGGAGGATACCTTGCCCCCTTTCATTAAATTCACCCTTCGTTTTTCACCTCTTCTTCTCTCTCGATCCTACCGAGAGACAAGATGGCGGCCGCTCCGGACTGTTTAGAATGTTGACAGACACCGGAGAGCCAATCAGCTTTCTGCGCGCAAAGTTCCGATAAGCGAAAAGTAAGCGGACCGGATCGCTGCCCAGAGCGCTGTTACAGATATATATCTTGATTTAAACGTTAATTTCTCAAAAACTACTGGAGCACATATATTGAGACCTAGCAAAGGCACATCGGGCTAACAGTCCCTACAATTTTGCCAAGTTTCGTGCAAATCCATTCAGCCGTTCGAGCTAAAAGTGAGTCCAACCGCCCTATGGAAAACTCAATGCAAAAAACGCGTTTTGGGACCCCCCTTTTTTCTCAGCCCCCCCTTGACGAAACCCCACCAAATTTTCAGGAGCTGCTCAGAAACAAAATGTGCCATTTTCCTGAAAATTTCAGCCGATTCCATCCACAAACGCCAAAGTTATTAGACATAGAATTTTCAAAAGTCCCATAGGGAATTAATCCTAACTATATATACCTACTGGCGATAGCCAGTAGGTAATATATATATATATATATATATATATACATATATATATATATATATATATGATCAAGGCCTGCAAAGACTGAAACGGTAATGGTGGACTGTTGGATGAATAATCACAAATTAGCACACATTTTGTGGTCCGTGCCCATTCGTTTGCACCAGGGAATGGTGAACAAGAAGCGGAGTACCTACCAACCTGTTTTCTGACCTCTTAGAACGGCGGCTCATGAAACTAGTGTGGAAATCCCAGAAATCATATCCAAGCAAACGGCACTCGAGGTCAAAAGAATACACTGGCACAATGACTATGATGCAACAGTTTAACATCACTGATAGTTAGTTTAGAAGGTGTATATGATGTTTGTGGTGGTCGCTTGTTGTGTTTTAATTCTTTTAGCTTCAGTTTTCTGGCGAATTTAAACTAGTCTATGAGACTCTCAGAGAAATGAAATTCAGACGTAGGCAGGAACAAAAGACCCATGGAGGATGCCTCAATTTGTTACCTGTTTAAGGAAAATCAGATACATTTATCAAAGTCTCGTGGGACTCCATTATTTTGATGTGGCTTATATTATTAATATTACTGGACTACCGTCCACTGGGGGGTGATCTCGGAATTGACACAGGTGTATTGCAAAATGATATCCAAACGTACTTTTAACGTACTTATAATTGCATGAAATATGAGCCCACTTCGGCAGACTTGTACATCTATTATTATCGTTTTGCATAAGCTGCATTATTTATTTATATACACTATACACTATAGGGACATGTGCAAAACATATTGTTTCAGAAAACAGTAATTTGTTTTAAAAAATTCATTTTTTTAAAGCAAAACTTAAAAAAAAATTGTTAAAAAAATTATTCTTTAAAAATGTCTGTTATGAACCTTACCAAAGACCACATAAGTTGTTACAAAGCATAGGCCCAGTCTATGGAAAATACTTGATTGCAATTTTAAGAAAAAGGTAGGTATTATGGATCTAGACACCAGTCCAATAGGGCCAGACTTTTCCAGAATTTCCAGACTTTTGGAAGTCTGGAAATTCGACTTCCAAAGAATTATTTTTGGTCTAGTCCACTATTGGTGTTTATCTGCAACCATTTTAAACTTAAACCATGGGCAGGGGAAGAATTTCCCAAAATGTGTTGCTTTACATGCTGCTGCTGCCTGAATAAATCACCAAGCACTATCTGCATTGCGCTCGTGCCAGTGTGTTCTTTTGACTTGGAAAGCTGTTTGTTTGGATATATATATACATACACTACGAAAAGTTGGCTACAAACCCTATGGAAGAATGGACAAGTGAGTATCATTCAATGCTACTGAACTGAAAAGATAGAGGTCTATTAGATTTTGACGAGTATAGCTACCTGAAAACCGATAATCCAATCATGGCAACCATATATTTTCTACCGAAAATTCATAAGTCACTTGAATGTCCACCAGGGAGACCAATTGTGAGCTCGATAGGATCCCTCTTGGAATCTACATCAAGATTCATAGACATTTTTCTTATGAATTATGTGACAAGCCTACCTTCTTTTCTGAGGGATACAATGGACTTTTTACAAAAAATCACCACATGTGAATGGAAACCATCTTATCTAATGGCGACAATTGATGTTGCATCGCTCTATACCTCAATTCGCCATGAGGATGGCATTGAGGTAGTGAGGGAAGTACTTAAAGCACGTTCTGTGAACTTATTGGAACATACAATGATGTTACTTGACATGCTCCGCTACTGTTTGACTCATAATGCTTTTCTGTTTCTGGGGGGGGGTATATCTCCAGAAGCAGGGGACCGCTATGGGGACATCATTTGCACCCACTTATGCAAACCTTCTAATGGGGGCGTGGGAGAGCGACATGATAAAAAAAGATTAAGAGAATCCGGAGGGGCCAAAAATCAGGCTTTGGTGTCGTTTCATAGACGACCTGTTTGTCATATGGGACGGAAATAAACACTCATTGGAAAACTTCATTGGATCTCTAGACAAAAACAAATACAACCTAAAATTCACGTCAACAATCAGCTCTCACTCTCTGATCTTCCTGGATGTGGAAATCTTCGTGAAAAACAACAAACTTTGCTCGAAAATTCACAGAAAGCCAACTGCATGTAATAGTATTCTACATGAGAATAGCGGACATACCATTAGATTAAAATGGAGTATTCCTTATGGCCAAATGTTGAGAGCGAAGAGGAATTGTTCCGAACAGGAAGATCTAATAGAGGAAATAGAGAAAATGAGTGCCAGATTCCTAGAAAGGGGATACCCAAAGGAAGTAATTTCTTCTGCACAAAGTAGGATGCATATAAAAAAGAGGGATGAGCTATTAACTCCGAAAAACAAGAGATTAAAAATCAATCAGGAACATGAGACAAGTCAAGGGAATGAGACAATTAGACTCATTATGGACTTCAATAACCAAAGTACAAACATGAAGAAAGCTCTTCAGAAACATTGGCAAGTCCTACTTCTAGACAACACTTTAAAAGAAACCTTGACAAAAAATCCAAGTATCACGTACCGAAAGACCGCTTCCCTAAGGGACATACTAACACAGAGCCACTTGGAATTACGGGAAGAAAGGAAACAGACGTGGCTGACAACACCAGGCTTCTGGAAATGCCACAAATGCAAAGCCTGTGAGCATGGAATTAACATCAAGAGCTACAAATTACAAAATGGCAAAACGGAAACCATCCAAGACCACATTACATGTGACTCAAAATGTGTGGTCTACAGGCTACAGTGTCCTTGTGGAAAGTTCTTTATCTGGAGCACTGTGAATAAATTAAAACTGAGAATACTCCAACATCTAAGGGCCGTTAAAAACAAGGACCCATGCTACCCGATGGCCACACATTTTGCTCAATATCATCAGAGCAATCCCGCCCTCCTAAAGTACTCGGGGATAAAGATGAGCAAAATCCCAGAGAGTGGCAGGGATCAAATGGTCCAACTAAGACGCTTGGAATCCAGGATGATATTGAGTATGGGAACAGAGGTACCGTTTGGCCACAATTTGGATGCCGAATTACATGTACATCTATAAATTGATATAGACAATATAGATGAGAGAGCAAAGATTGGAATCCGTCACTGTAGAACTATGTGGAAATTTGTACATAATGTATATAATGAAATGTGAGATGTTGGACAGAGTACATACCTGAAACCACTATGAAGTTAGTTAATCTTAGAAATCGTATTCTGATTATAAGAAATGTTTGGGGAAGGTGAGAGTCAACAACTAATCTATACCAAGAGTGGACAGAGAACAGTTTTTGAGAAAAGTACTTCACAGACACTATGTTCTCATATACCCTAAGTAAGAAATAAGAGGAGTTAAGGGTTGAAAATGATCTAAAAATTTATATAATTGTAAATAGCAGGTTTAAATACTGATCATAATTTGAAATGTTATACATATATTTAGGAAATCCCCTTTTCTCTACTTCTACTCAACACTTTTTTACTTTCTTACTTAATGGCATTTTTGGTTGGAAAATGAAGAAACTCATTATTAACAATGAATTTGGAATTCCCCTCCCCTCAAATACAGTACAAAAGGAGTACTTTACTGAAATGAACAAAAATTGTTTAAAAATTGTTTAACTTTGTTATTAGTTACTGTATATAGAAAACTACTTGACTAGATTGTAAATACTTCATTTGTGGTAAAGGGTTTAGAATCGTACTTCACATGAATTGTAAATGCTCATAAAAATGACTACGAGTATGTACTAGCAAAAGAACAGACTATGCAGGGTTGGAGGTCTAGATGACCATGGAAATGGTAGAGGGTACTTATACACAGCAGTGTATATAAATAAGGTCTAGACCAAGGGGACTCTATGGTCCAGTTGAAGGCAGGAAGCCGAAACGCGTAGACCGTCCATTTGATGCACTTTTCTTTGCACATGGTGTGTAAATAAAATAGTGGTAAAGCTAACTGTTGCTGTGCCGTGTCTTTATCTACGGGACTCGTAGGAGAAGAAGCTGATGTGATATATATATGTATGTATATATATATATATATATCCCTGTGTAGGTGCTTACACTGTTAACGAACTAGGCATTGAGGAAGGCACAAAGCCGAAACCGGTCTGCCACTATTCTTGTTAATAAAGTTACCTGCCAAAACCTCGCTGTGTCTCTGGGGATCTTCGCTGACTGAGGGGAGAAGTATCTTCTTTGGAGGGGAGAGAGCGATTTTACATTGAGCGAGGATCTATTGACGTGCACCGGAGACCCTCTCGCAAGTGGCCGTGGATAGCATTGGAAAGAACTGTTTTGAAGCCGAGGAGTCGGAGTAAGCCACAGCACCCCACTGAAACCCCCGAGGCAGAGAAATGCATTAAACAACATCAGGCATGGAAGGTACAGAGAGATGCCGATACCCGCCCTGTGCCTATGAATGCGTTTCCTCGGAGGCTGTGGTTGAGAGATGAAGTTGTTTGGCAGCCACAAGTTGTGAGGAAAAAAGAACGTGTAAGCCCCACCACTGCATCAGGACTGTTTAGCACGTTGCATTTTGGGACTGGTAGTCCCTAACACTAACGGACGCAGAAACAATCAGTAGCAGGTGAGCCCGCCACCACTGCGAGGAGGAGCTTAAAATGAATCTCTGTGTAGGTGCTTACACTGTTAACGAACTAGGCATTGAGGAAGGCACAAAGCCGAAACCGGTCTGCCACTGTTCTTGTTAATAAAGTTAAATACCAAAACCTTGCTGTGTCTCTGGGGATCTTCGCTGACTCAGGGGAGAAGTATCTTCTTTGGAGGGGAGAGAGCGATTTTACATTGAGCGAGGATCTATTGACGCGCACCAGAGACCCTCTCGCAAGTGGCCGTGGATAGCATTGGAAAGAACTGTTTTGAAGCCGAGGAGTCGGAGTAAGCCACAGCACGCCACTGAAACCCCCGAGGCAGAGAAATGCATTAAACAACATCAGGCATGGAAGGTACAGAGAGATGCCGATACCCGCCCTGTGCCTATGAATGCGTTTCCTCGGAGGCTGTGGTTGAGAGATGGAGTTGTTTGGCAGCCACAAGTTGTGAGGAAAAAAGAACGTGTAAGCCCCACCACTGCATTAGTCCCGAGTTTCTGCTAACCGGCGATCATTCCGTGGTGCGTTATCCAACGGCTGGACCACGCCGTTTAATTATTGTCAAAGATCTTGGATTCCCAAGGAATAAGGGTCGCACTCACCAAGGATACTCGTTTTTCATATCTTTGCTATTTATTTCACATCACATTTCATTTCGTGCTCCAAACAGACGGCAAACAAAAGCCGACGCGTTTCGCAGCAGCCGCTGCTTGATCACGGCGTGATCAAGCAGCGGCTGCTGCGAAACGCGTCGGCGTCAATCAATGTTATATATTGAAATATTTAAGATTTACTATTTTAAAATATATATATTCTATAAAAACAATATTTTTGTATGCTTTTTTACCAATATTAGTATGAAACAATACGGTTTTTTCTTATATTTACCATGATAAGTACAGGAAAACAATATCTTTGAAATCAATATTTTGACACAATATTTCTATATCTCAATATGGTTGTGATCGAAATTATGTCAGTTATCCGTCTTGAAGAATGAAGTTACCTGTCTGGTTATGGAATGGAAATTTTAATCCAGTCCTTTACTGGAAAAGTAATTGTTTAGACTTCCTTATGTCTTTGGTCTTGTCAAGGTAACAGTAAAGAGTAAACAACTATTTTCACATTAAAGACATTAAATAATCTCCCCGTTGGAGATATCACATTCGGGAACAAGGTATGGTAAAATATGTTCTTATTTACATTGTAATCCAAGACTCTTTGTGAAAATAAAGTTAGATGTGCATTCACAATAAGCTAATTTCTATTGGATACAGTATCTGGATCTTTGGAACATTCGCCAGGAGCTCTCTGAGAGTAGGAGATGAGGCAATTGCACCCGAAAACAACATCTCATGAAAGGGGTTGCAGGGGGAATTTATTTCTGCTTTAATAAGGCCACCCATTAGTTTGGAGAAGACAATGTTCAAATCAGTTGATGGAAAAGATTTCCACAATGTGGGAAATCGTTTCTTCAGCCTTTCCAGAAGTCCCTTATCAATGTAAACAGCAAGAAATAAAAATTGGCTGAACATTTCTGTGAGCAGCTAAGTGAACAAAAAATATTCTGCTGACTTGGCATAAATTATGTGATGCAATAATTAATGTATCTCTACTGATGCAGGCTGCTCAATATCTCCCATTTGAATATGTAGATTGAAGTCGCAAACTGATTTTTTTGATTCTTTTAATATATGCATATAATCTGGATTTACATTTAGGTGTCCACACTGGTGATATTTAAGGTCCAACCATTCAATCTCAGAGTTACGGTTGTGGTCCAGGATTCTGTGCTTTCCCATGGACAGAAGAAGTGACCATCTTGGCAGTGTCTTGTGTGGTTCATAGTGTACGTGAAGGAAGTCTAGCACCACCAAGAGAAAGGCTACACTAGACCAATCCGAATCTCTGTTTTGGAATTCTACAATTTAATTTGATTAGGAAGTTTGGTATTGTTAGTGTAGGGAGTAGAGGTTTAAGAAAACTATTAAGAAGGCACTCCCCCTTGAATTACTCACTTAGTCTATTGGAAGTACTGGTTGTTTGCATATTTTATGTGGAAAAAATAATCTTTTGGGGATTTTCACACTTATAGAGAATTTCTCGAGAAAAGTTTTGGTTGATGACTGTGATTTGTTATGAGATTCTGACAAAGATCTGCTTAGTACACTTTTTTTCTTCTGCAGTTTCTGTATCCAGAAGACATGTTGCTGCCATTGATAGATGTGTGAATGCCAAATGACTTGAGCCTCTTCCACGAAGTATTGGATTGTATCAAGACACTTTTTTTCAAATAGTATATCATAGTTGTATTGTTCTACTGCACCATCAGTGAATTGGTTGTCATTCACAGTATAAATAGTTTTATAGCTCAATGTGTCATTCTAACCTCCCTCTAACATGCTTATATGTTAAATGGCCTCCTTGTGTCCATCGATTGTGAAGCCATGAAGATCATGGGGAATATCAATGTTGAGCTGCATGAGCGGAGGTGGGGACATCTGCATTATCACTGCTTTTACATATTCCTTTGAGAGGAGTAAGAGTGGATCTCAAAGAACACAAGGTAAAATGCAATCCTATCCTAGTTTACTTTCTAGCCACCCCAGTTCAGACATGGCTATATGCAAATCAGTCTAACCCTGTGCCTCATGGGAACAGTTCAGCCCGAACTGCCAAGCCATGTCTTCCCTGTACCGGAAACAAGCTTCCGAGGACCGGTTTCTGGCATTCCAGCCATCTTCAGGCCGGCTTGCCTGAATCCAGTGGCAAAGTGAGCAAGGGACTCACGTCTGAGCATGCCCTGCCACACTTATGGCGGCCAAAAGCGGTACAAAAGGGGTGGTGATGGACGGAGCATCTGAATCAATCAAGCACTCACACCCAGTCAAAAGATCTGGGTTTAATCCATAACCGTTCTTTAGCCCACTCTGCCACCCCAGTTCAGACATGGCTATATGCAAATCAGTCTAACCCTGTGCCTCATGGAACTTATCTAATTCTACCATTGTAAGTACAGTATTGTATGTATATACACACACACACACATATATATATATACCGTTTTCTTTCTGGTCGATGGCTCTGGATTGAGGGCACGTCGCTGAGAGGGTAAAAGTGCGGAAATATATATATATATATATATATATATATATATATATATATATATATATATATATATATATATATAGATATATATATATATATAGATATAGATATATAAATATGCACACACATCATTTTCCTAATATTTTAATACTATTATTAGTTTAAAAGAATATATAATTAATTTGTTTGGCAATTTATTTGCTGTTTCGCTGTTAATAGTATATATACACACATATATACATTTATACACGCACAAATACACACATTGACATACATATCCATATATATATATATATATATATATGATCAAGGCCTGCAAAGACTGAAACGGTAATGGTGGACTGTTGGATGAATAATCACAAATTAGCACACATTTTGTGGTCCGTGCCCATTCGTTTGCACCAGGGAATGGTGAACAAGAAGCGGAGTACCTACCAACCTGTTTTCTGACCTCTTAGAACGGCGGCTCATGAAACTAGTGTGGAAATCCCAGAAATCATATCCAAGCAAACGGCACTCGAGGTCAAAAGAATACACTGGCACAATGACTATGATGCAACAGTTTAACATCACTGATAGTTAGTTTAGAAGGTGTATATGATGTTTGTGGTGGTCGCTTGTTGTGTTTTAATTCTTTTAGCTTCAGTTTTCTGGCGAATTTAAACTAGTCTATGAGACTCTCAGAGAAATGAAATTCAGACGTAGGCAGGAACAAAAGACCCATGGAGGATGCCTCAATTTGTTACCTGTTTAAGGAAAATCAGATACATTTATCAAAGTCTCGTGGGACTCCATTATTTTGATGTGGCTTATATTATTAATATTACTGGACTACCGTCCACTGGGGGGTGATCTCGGAATTGACACAGGTGTATTGCAAAATGATATCCAAACGTACTTTTAACGTACTTATAATTGCATGAAATATGAGCCCACTTCGGCAGACTTGTACATCTATTATTATCGTTTTGCATAAGCTGCATTATTTATTTGTATACACTATACACTATAGGGACATGTGCAAAACATATTGTTTCAGAAAACAGTAATTTGTTTTAAAAAATTCATTTTTTTAAAGCAAAACTTAAAAAAAAATTGTTAAGAAAATTATTCTTTAAAAATGTCTGTTATGAACCTTACCAAAGACCACATAAGTTGTTACAAAGCATAGGCCCAGTCTATGGAAAATACTTGATTGCAATTTTAAGAAAAAGGTAGGTATTATGTATCTAGACACCAGTCCAATAGGGCCACTCTGGAAATTCGACTTCCAAAGAATTATTTTTGGCCTAGTCCACTATTGGTGTTTATCTGCAACGTCACTTTATAATCACCCTTAGAAGTATCCATTTTAAACTTAAACCATGGGCAGGGGAAGAATTTCCCAAAATGTGTTGCTTTACATGCTGCTGCTGCCTGAATAAATCACCAAGCACTATCTGCATTGCGCTCGTGCCAGTGTGTTCTTTTGACTTGGAAAGCTGTTTGTTTGGATATATATATACATACACTACGAAAAGTTGGCTACAAACCCTATGGAAGAATGGACAAGTGAGTATCATTCAATGCTACTGAACTGGAAAGATAGAGGTCTATTAGATTTTGACGAGTATAGCTACCTGAAAACCGATAATCCAATCATGGCAACCATATATTTTCTACCGAAAATTCATAAGTCACTTGAATGTCCACCAGGGAGACCAATTGTGAGCTCGATAGGATCCCTCTTGGAATCTACATCAAGATTCATAGACATTTTTCTTATGAATTATGTGACAAGCCTACCTTCTTTTCTGAGGGATACAATGGACTTTTTACAAAAAATCACCACATGTGAATGGAAACCATCTTATCTAATGGCGACAATTGATGTTGCATCGCTCTATACCTCAATTCGCCATGAGGATGGCATTGAGGTAGTGAGGGAAGTACTTAAAGCACGTTCTGTGAACTTATTGGAACATACAATGATGTTACTTGACATGCTCCGCTACTGTTTGACTCATAATGCTTTTCTGTTTCTGGGGGGGGTATATCTCCAGAAGCAGGGGACCGCTATGGGGACATCATTTGCACCCACTTATGCAAACCTTCTAATGGGGGCGTGGGAGAGCGACATGATAAAAAAAGATTACGAGAATCCGGAGGGGCCAAAAATCAGGCTTTGGTGTCGTTTCATAGACGACTTGTTTGTCATATGGGACGGAAATAAACACTCATTGGAAAACTTCATTGGATCTCTAGACAAAAACAAATACAACCTAAAATTCACGTCAACAATCAGCTCTCACTCTCTGATCTTCCTGGATGTGGAAATCTTCGTGAAAAACAACAAACTTTGCTCGAAAATTCACAGAAAGCCAACTGCATGTAATAGTATTCTACATGAGAATAGCGGACATACCATTAGATTAAAATGGAGTATTCCTTATGGCCAAATGTTGAGAGCGAAGAGGAATTGTTCCGAACAGGAAGATCTAATAGAGGAAATAGAGAAAATGAGTGCCAGATTCCTAGAAAGGGGATACCCAAAGGAAGTAATTTCTTCTGCACAAAGTAGGATGCATATAAAAAAGAGGGATGAGCTATTAACTCCGAAAAACAAGAGATTAAAAATCAATCAGGAACATGAGACAAGTCAAGGGAATGAGACAATTAGACTCATTATGGACTTCAATAACCAAAGTACAAACATGAAGAAAGCTCTTCAGAAACATTGGCAAGTCCTACTTCTAGACAACACTTTAAAAGAAACCTTGACAAAAAATCCAAGTATCACGTACCGAAAGACCGCTTCCCTAAGGGACATACTAACACAGAGCCACTTGGAATTACGGGAAGAAAGGAAACAGACGTGGCTGACAACACCAAGCTTCTGGAAATGCCACAAATGCAAAGCCTGTGAGCATGGAATTAACATCAAGAGCTACAAATTACAAAATGGCAAAACGGAAACCATCCAAGACCACATTACATGTGACTCAAAATGTGTGGTCTACAGGCTACAGTGTCCTTGTGGAAAGTTCTTTATCTGGAGCACTGTGAATAAATTAAAACTGAGAATACTCCAACATCTAAGGGCCGTTAAAAACAAGGACCCATGCTACCCGATGGCCACACATTTTGCTCAATATCATCAGAGCAATCCCGCCCTCCTAAAGTACTCGGGGATAAAGATGAGCAAAATCCCAGAGAGTGGCAGGGATCAAATGGTACAACTAAGACGCTTGGAATCCAGGATGATATTGAGTATGGGAACAGAGGTACCGTTTGGCCACAATTTGGATGCCGAATTACATGTACATCTATAAATTGATATAGACAATATAGATGAGAGCGCAAAGATTGGAATCCGTCACTGTAGAACTATGTGGAAATTTGTACATAATGTATATAATGAAATGTGAGATGTTGGACAGAGTACATACCTGAAACCACTATGAAGTTAGTTAATCTTAGAAATCGTATTCTGATTACAAGAAATGTTTGGGGAAGGTGAGAGTCAACAACTAATCTATACCAAGAGTGGACAGAGAACAGTTTTTGAGAAAAGTACTTCACAGACACTATGTTCTCATATACCCTAAGTAAGAAATAAGATGAGTTAAGGGTTGAAAATGATCTAAAAATTTATATAATTGTAAATAGCAGGTTTAAATACTGATCATAATTTGAAATGTTCTACATATATTTAGGAAATCCCCTTTTCTCTACTTCTACTCAACACTTTTTTACTTTCTTACTTAATGGCATTTTTGGTTGGAAAATGAAGAAACTCATTATTAACAATGAATTTGGAATTCCCCTCCCCTCAAATACAGTACAAAAGGAGTACTTTACTGAAATGAACAAAAATTGTTTAAAAATTGTTTAACTTTGTTATTAGTTACTGTATATAGAAAACTACTTGACTAGATTGTAAATACTTCATTTGTGGTAAAGGGTTTAGAATCGTACTTCACATGAATTGTAAATGCTCATAAAAATGACTACGAGTATGTACTAGCCAAAGAACAGACTATGCAGGGTTGGAGGTCTAGATGACCATGGAAATGGTAGAGGGTACTTTTACACAGCACTGTATATAAATAAGGTCTAGACCAAGGGGACTCTATGGTCCAGTTGAAGGCAGGAAGCCGAAACGCGTAGACCGTCCATTTGATGCACTTTTCTTTGCACATGGTGTGTAAATAAAATAGTGGTAAAGCTAACTGTTGCTGTGCCGTGTCTTTATCTACGGGACTCGTAGGAGAAGAAGCTGATGTGATATATATATGTATGTATATATATATATATATATCCCTGTGTAGGTGCTTACACTGTTAACGAACTAGGCATTGAGGAAGGCACAAAGCCGAAACCGGTCTGCCACTATTCTTGTTAATAAAGTTACCTGCCAAAACCTCGCTGTGTCTCTGGGGATCTTCGCTGACTGAGGGGAGAAGTATCTTCTTTGGAGGGGAGAGAGCGATTTTACATTGAGCGAGGATCTATTGACGCGCACCGGAGACCCTCTCGCAAGTGGCCGTGGATAGCATTGGAAAGAACTGTTTTGAAGCCGAGGAGTCGGAGTAAGCCACAGCACGCCACTGAAACCCCCGAGGCAGAGAAATGCATTAAACAACATCAGGCATGGAAGGTACAGAGAGATGCCGATACCCGCCCTGTGCCTATGAATGCGTTTCCTCGGAGGCTGTGGTTGAGAGATGGAGTTGTTTGGCAGCCACAAGTTGTGAGGAAAAAAGAACGTGTAAGCCCCACCACTGCATCAGGACTGTTTAGCACGTTGCATTTTGGGACTGGTAGTCCCTAACACTAACGGACGCAGAAACAATCAGTAGCAGGTGAGCCCGCCACCACTGCGAGGAGGAGCTTAAAATGAATCTCTGTGTAGGTGCTTACACTGTTAACGAACTAGGCATTGAGGAAGGCACAAAGCCGAAACCGGTCTGCCACTGTTCTTGTTAATAAAGTTAAATACCAAAACCTTGCTGTGTCTCTGGGGATCTTCGCTGACTCAGGGGAGAAGTATCTTCTTTGGAGGGGAGAGAGCGATTTTACATTGAGCGAGGATCTATTGACGCGCACCAGAGACCCTCTCGCAAGTGGCCGTGGATAGCATTGGAAAGAACTGTTTTGATGCCGAGGAGTCGGAGTAAGCCACAGCACGCCACTGAAACCCCCGAGGCAGAGAAATGCATTAAACAACATCAGGCATGGAAGGTACAGAGAGATGCCGATACCCGCCCTGTGCCTATGAATGCGTTTCCTCGGAGGCTGTGGTTGAGAGATGGAGTTGTTTGGCAGCCACAAGTTGTGAGGAAAAAAGAACGTGTAAGCCCCACCACTGCATTAGTCCCGAGTTTCTGCTAACCGGCGATCATTCCGTGGTGCGTTATCCAACGGCTGGACCACGCCGTTTAATTATTGTCAAAGATCTTGGATTCCCAAGGAATAAGGGTCGCACTCACCAAGGATACTCGTTTTTCATATCTTTGCTATTTATTTCACATCACATTTCATTTCGTGCTCCAAACAGACGGCAAACAAAAGCCGACGCGTTTCGCAGCAGCCGCTGCTTGATCACGGCGTGATCAAGCAGCGGCTGCTGCGAAACGCGTCGGCGTCAATCAATGTTATATATTGAAATATTTAAGATTTACTATTTTAAAATATATATATTCTATAAAAACAATATTTTTGTATGCTTTTTTACCAATATTAATATGAAACAATACGGTTTTTTCTTATATTTACCATGATAAGTACAGGAAAACAATATCTTTGAAATCAATATTTTGACACAATATTTCTATATCTCAATATGGTTGTGATCGAAATTATGTCAGTTATCCGTCTTGAAGAATGAAGTTACCTGTCTGGTTATGGAATGGAAATTTTAATCCAGTCCTTTACTGGAAAAGTAATTGTTTAGACTTCCTTATGTCTTTGGTCTTGTCAAGGTAACAGTAAAGAGTAAACAACTATTTTCACATTAAAGACATTAAATAATCTCCCCGTTGGAGATATCACATTCGGGAACAAGGTATGGTAAAATATGTTCTTATTTACATTGTAATCCAAGACTCTTTGTGAAAATAAAGTTAGATGTGCATTCACAATAAGCTAATTTCTATTGGATACAGTATCTGGATCTTTGGAACATTCGCCAGGAGCTCTCTGAGAGTAGGAGATGAGGCAATTGCACCCGAAAACAACATCTCATGAAAGGGGTTGCAGGGGGAATTTATTTCTGCTTTAATAAGGCCACCCATTAGTTTGGAGAAGACAATGTTCAAATCAGTTGATGGAAAAGATTTCCACAATGTGGGAAATCGTTTCTTCAGCCTTTCCAGAAGTCCCTTATCAATGTAAACAGCAAGAAATAAAAATTGGCTGAACATTTCTGTGAGCAGCTAAGTGAACAAAAAATATTCTGCTGACTTGGCATAAATTATGTGATGCAATAATTAATGTATCTCTACTGATGCAGGCTGCTCAATATCTCCCATTTGAATATGTAGATTGAAGTCGCAAACTGATTTTTTTGATTCTTTTAATATATGCATATAATCTGGATTTACATTTAGGTGTCCACACTGGTGATATTTAAGGTCCAACCATTCAATCTCAGAGTTACGGTTGTGGTCCAGGATTCTGTGCTTTCCCATGGACAGAAGAAGTGACCATCTTGGCAGTGTCTTGTGTGGTTCATAGTGTACGTGAAGGAAGTCTAGCACCACCAAGAGAAAGGCTACACTAGACCAATCCGAATCTCTGTTTTGGAATTCTACAATTTAATTTGATTAGGAAGTTTGGTATTGTTAGTGTAGGGAGTAGAGGTTTAAGAAAACTATTAAGAAGGCACTCCCCCTTGAATTACTCACTTAGTCTATTGGAAGTACTGGTTGTTTGCATATTTTATGTGGAAAAAATAATCTTTTGGGGATTTTCACACTTATAGAGAATTTCTCGAGAAAAGTTTTGGTTGATGACTGTGATTTGTTATGAGATTCTGACAAAGATCTGCTTAGTACACTTTTTTTCTTCTGCAGTTTCTGTATCCAGAAGACATGTTGCTGCCATTGATAGATGTGTGAATGCCAAATGACTTGAGCCTCTTCCACGAAGTATTGGATTGTATCAAGACACTTTTTTTCAAATAGTATATCATAGTTGTATTGTTCTACTGCACCATCAGTGAATTGGTTGTCATTCACAGTATAAATAGTTTTATAGCTCAATGTGTCATTCTAACCTCCCTCTAACATGCTTATATGTTAAATGGCCTCCTTGTGAGACCAACCTTCTTGGATCAATAGACTGTCCATGTGAGCCATTGATTCCATTAGAGAGGCATTCACCTCTATTGCTGGGGTCAGTAACAACTCGGGACAAGTTTAAGCACGTTTTTCTCTCTCATTTTCCAAGATAAACACAGAAGGGCAGCTGGAGATAGCTGCAAATGTATGTCCCAAAGTTCTGTAACCCAAGGTCACTGCAGTCGAAAATCACCTACTATGAAAATGAAGGATGGTATAGAGTTTAGTAAATAGGAAAACTTTATTGCAGCTGGATCAGAGTACATCTGAATAAAATCTATATTTTTCTCAAATAAAAATATTTGCTATGAAGTAAATACTGTTTCATTCATTGTATCTAGAGATTCTCTCAATTATTGTGTCTTATGTACTGGGGAGGATGTAGATTTACAGTGAATGATATGGAGATCAAATGTTTTTAAGATATTTATTGTCACTTGAAAATCTGTTAGTAAATTCTGATAGCGGGCTGCATTGGTAAGATAGCCATCCAGGTAATAGAGACATAGATTTCCTTTTCCCTGAGATAAGATAAAACTGATGCCATATTATTAACCAGCACTGAAAAACACAATAGTTCTTGTATTTTGACTAGCACAGCACACATACTGGCTTAGTCTATAAACAAAGGGGCAGATTTACGTTAACTGGCGCATCCCCAGGGATGCGCCAGTCAATGTGCGCCACAGTGCGCCACAGCTCCGCCACCCATGGTGCGCCGCATTTACAATGCGGCGCACCATGGTGCAAGGCAGGGAAGATGCGTGACGCATCTTTCGGCGTACGGGCGGCACATTGCTGGAGTCATGTCGCAAGTGCGACATGACTCCTGCCATGCACGGGGGCCACCCCTACATTGCATGGTGCATCACCCTTACGCCTGCTTTAAGCAGGCGTAAGGAATTGACGTAGAAAGTGACTCAGTGAAATCTTGTAGATTTCACTGAGTCACTTTCCAGGGGCGTTCCTGCGACGGAACGCCCCCCCTGCACCGGAACGCCTACATGAAACCTGACGCAGGTTTCATGTGGCGAAGGGCCTTACACCGTGACGCATCTCCATAGATGCGTCACATTGTAAATGCCTCGTAGGGATGCGCCACGTTTACGCCGCCTTGCGTGACGCAACAGCGGCGTAAACGTGGCGCAAGGACCTCATAAATCTGACCCAAAATGTGATGATACATACTTGTACATGCAACATCACACATGGGCATAGTGCAATATAAAAATATAACTAAAAAGTGACAAAAGCAAAAAGCTGGGGGAGCAATGGACAAGCTGTGGGAGGTGGGAAGCAACACGGAGAGGGACACCCAAAAAAAACACACATACCCTCACATGAGGTGCTCAAGGAAAAACAAAGAAATAGTTCCCTGAATGTAAGCAGAGAAAGGATAAATGTCATCCAATCAAAAGATAGTAAAGAATCTATGCACCGGGAAAGGGACAAACACAACAAGAGTTGATAAAAACATTGTGTAAGAAGCCTGCAAATGAGAATGAGAAGAATGACAACCAATGGTAAGCAACTGGCTGGGCCCAAGCCCACTGGAAGTTTTGATATTAGCCACAATAGGTCTTTGACAGCAGGCAGCAAAAAAGCTATGTGTAGGATCCTGAAATCACTGAGCTGATGTTAGGCTGAAGGTAAAGATTTTGGATTTTTTATTTTGTTTATTTACAGTGAATCTCAGGATGTTTCTGTCTTATTTACTCTTGGATAGATTACACACAATTCAGCCATTGTGATAAAACTACAGGAACCTCTGGTGCAAGGTAGGGGGAAGGAGATTTCACTTATCCCTGTGTGGTCAAGCAAATTCAGGAAATTTCCTATTTCACCAAGTTTACAAAATGTACCCTAGGCATGTGTAATTTAACTTCACCCTATCTATACCTGCAACATAGGGCTGCAAGTATTTGCATTTCTTCACTGATATCTGGATGGTAGTGATGGAAACCCATGCCTTCTGCATATCTCCTTTCCCTGCCTGCTCCCAGAAGTCCCACACTGGATCTTCTGCCCATGAGGAAAGAAGACAGGTCTTGTCTCTGCCTGCAATATTTCCAGCAGCAGTACACATGCCCTATTTTGACCCAGTTTTATTTGAACTGTGCTACCTTCATGGATTGCAAAGCTTGCAAAGTTTAAAATCAAAATGCGCTGACGTTTCAAAGAAGCTGCTATTGCAGCTGTACTCATGCCAATTATGAAGTCAACTTCCTCATTTTGTTCTTTCTTGAGCCACCTTTGCTCTCTTTAAGTATAGAATATTTCCAATTTTTTATTTTTCCATGGCAGCAATTTTTGGGAATATATTTCTTTCTCTCTTTTCATATTATGTACTTGCTTTTCACTTGGTTCTATAGCAGAAGCTCGATCTTTAGGTGAAAATGTATTTTCTGTGGAATACTTAGAGGAGCAAAACCCCCTCTTGCTAGAGTGGTCAACGGTGTTGAAGAAGTTAGGAGGTTGTTGGCGATTCTCATTGTTGGAAGGACATTTCTCTCAGCAGTAGAAGGATAATCTTTTACTCTTCCTCTGGGATAATACTCCTTCTGTGACATATGTGCTGCACACCTTCTGGTTAACTCAATTAAGGCATTTGTTTTCTTTGCCTGATGTGTCCAATGAAGAAGAAGCAGGAAACGCTATGCTTTGAAACAAGTATTTTTTATGGCCATGAGTTAATTTGGGATCTATGCTAGCACTGGATCCTGATTAGGTTTATAATACTTTCTTTTTTTTAGAGAGGAGGATAAAGTTGCTGCTGATGTTAAGAAGATCTCCATTGTACTTCAAACAGGCGTGGTACAAATTGCTTTAAAAGCTTCAGAAAGTGCTCAATGTTGTTATTTCTCAAAAATCACAGACAATCTAGTTTTTTATTAAACATCACTAAAAGGTCTAATGTTGTCAATAGAAGATGCCTTTGTTGGAGATGCAGGTGGAGATCCTGGAGAATTTGTGCTCTTACTAGATGGAGAATTGATGCACTTTATTTTTCTTGGCTTGCGATTCCTGGTTTCCAAAGAGGATGCTGGTACCTCCTAGTGTCCATATCTCCTTTTTGAGTATATCTTCATCGACCATGACCCCGATGATGTTTGTAGGAATTATGTTCGTTCCCTGTCTTGAATTCTAGGTAGAGGAGTTAAACCTAGCTCAGCAGAAGCCTCTTGGCTTACTTCTGGGTCTTGCCTCATGCCGCTAGAGGCAACTTTATGATTATGCTGTTGATGTGAACGTCAACATTGACAATGGCTAGCATGTATTACCTTAACAGTGAGGTCCTTGATGTCATTGTTGTTGATTTTTGTCCCACAATAGTGTTGGAGCCCTTAAATGTGTCCATCGATTGTGAAGCCATGAAGATCATGGGGAATATCAATGTTGAGCTGCATGAGCGGAGGTGGGGACATCTGCATTATCACTGCTTTTACATATTCCTTTGAGAGGAGTAAGAGTGGATCTCAAAGAACACAAGGTAAAATGCAATCCTATCCTAGTTTACTTTCTTCTTGAGTTTGGCTTCAGATACAGACACCACATTGAGACTGATTACAATGCAGGTCGGACTCTAGTCTGAACAGCACTGTGGCGGAGGCAGGACCGCCTAACTAAAAGTCGGCGGTCCTGCTGTCGGGATTAGGATGTGACTGCCCGCCACATTGTGGAGGGATGTTCAGGGGGCACGATAGGTGGCCCCCAGACCTCATAGCGAATGGCTAGGGGGGATGGGGCCCCTGCTAGGGAGGCCGCCAAAGTCCCTTTCCACTTGGCTTTTCATGCTGGGTGATCTGCCATGAAAGGGCAGGTGGAAAGCCACATTGTATTCCATATAGGGGTGCCGGAGCAGGCATCACCCTCATTGTAGGGATTACTGACCCTCTGATGCACTGACGGGTTCAAGGAGCCCGTCAGAAGCATGGTGGACAGTCCCTCCGCCAGATGCCTCCACCCACTGCATCGTAATGTGCCGGGAGGACTGCAGGGGCCGATATTAGTGAGTCTGCCACCGACGATCCATCTGTGTCAGACTCACCGACAACGTAATCAGGCCCATTGCTCCTAACTTGTTCCAAACGGTCCCTCAGGTAAATCTGTAGCCGGGCCTGTGGAAGTATGGACTTTTTCTGACAGTGCCTTATCACTGCTCGAAATTCCCACAAAACTCAAAGAACCTGGACATTTTTTAGATTTGTTTTTGCCACATTATGGGCACTTCACAGTAAGCGTTGGCTTGGCGTCTTGAATGTTACTAAACAAAGCAGGAAAGAAATGAGGATTAAAAGATAAAACCCTTCAAAAAATGACAATTAATGTCACAAAGAAACAAAGACAATTGACACTTTAAAAAAACCCTTTCGGAAAATGAATTTCTAGCCATAAAATAAATTGATGAGCAGAGCCCAGTACTCAGGCATTCTACCACGCTGAGAGGAAAAATTAACCGATCACAAGCTTCCACTGTACTTCAATGTGTGCCTGTGGTTTCTTTAAAGGACAGATGCCTTGTAACAAGTCTGTCTTTCTAATCTTCATAGATTAATTAATTGAGTACTTTTTATTAGAAACTTAAAACAATTCACAGCTTGCTTTTACTTTATTAGCCATATTTAGTGTTTACTTGACTGGTTTAAAAATATATATAAAATGGGCATGTAGACAGGCAATAGATTTACTAAAGAAAAACATATTCATTACTAAATGAGTGCCGGAATTTAATGCAAAAACAGCAGCAGAAAGTTTCACAAAGAGAAAGAATTGGTGATAAAATAGGCCCTGATGGAGCTATTTTAATCTAGAAACGTGGTTTGGCCGATTTATGCTTGACCAATAAATGTATTAAGAATTTATTTTTATTTTTACTACTCCCAATTCTTTCTATATATGACATTTTGATACTGTGTTTTTTCTGGCGGTATGGGGGGCACATCCTGACAGAGCATGTGATGCCGGTTTACGTGCACCTGCGCCAGTTGCAAATTTAATTGTAGGAAGTGTTTATGAATTTTAAAGATGATGGAGAACCTTTTTAAGTTTATACACAAAGTTATATTTTTTCTGTTTAACGCATGCCAATTAGAATTTAAAAAAGGTTTCTGAAAAATTGACAAAGGAGAAAAAGTTTTAATCCCTTACCCTTCATAGATAGATAGGTAGGTAGGTAGATAGATAGATAGATAGATAGATAGATAGATAGATAGATAGATAGATAGATAGATAGATAGATAGATAGATAGATAGATAGATAGATAGATAGATAGATAGATGGATATACAAATGACCCTTAAGATAAACAAATATGTATCAAGTACGAACTATAAATGTCAAGTGACTTAGACTTCAATGTTTGCACAAGGTCAGTGCAAAAATTGGAGACAATATGTGGCACTGGAGTGTGCAAAGTCACAGGCTGTCAAATGTTTACAAACTCTTTGTCAAAAAAAATAAACATGGAACAAACTGGGCGGATACTTAGCACAAGGCTTCAGACTGGAAAAACTACTCTACCACTACCCAGATCGCACTCCAGGGATAGATAAAAATCTCTTCATCTTGACACCTTGGTGTTTGCAGTACGATCATAAATCAGAATTCAATGACTATTCAACATTCCATTGAACTTACTTGGGATACGGTGAGTCTTTTTATGAATTCAGTAAATATACCATTGACGGAGAACTAAGATTACACGTAATTAACTATATTTTCTGTATCATATGATAGTCATTGCTAATTAGAAATACCACATAGAGCAACAATCTCAACCTCAATAATGAAGGCATGCAGAAAGGACACCAAGGCAAAGCTAAAGTTAAAATTAGCCAAACTTATACTGTGGAAAAGCTTGTTTTACTCAATATGTCTTTTCTCGAATTTGAATCCACACAGTTACTCTTTGAAAATCTGAAGACAGTTCTCCAAGTAGCTAATCTGTGCATTTCATTACTAGGACATCCCAGAAATTACCTCTGGCAACCAACACGTTTTTGATGGAATCAGGTGCTTTTGGCCTGCTCAGAGTCTGTTGGCACTTAGGGGTCATGCTTTTATACAAGAAGCAATCCCCAGAGCTTTGTTTTGGATAGATGCTGCACAGCCAGCTTGGATAATTCCATAGTTACCAAAACTGGGCTGAGACTTCCTAATTGCTTCTCTTTTCTCTACATAATATCCGAGGGTCGTCCTTACTTTAAGATCATGAAGGTACATCTCCACTGAAAAATCTGGATTTGGAAGAAAACCGGTACAGAGAAATTCATTAAATTCCAACCCATTGTCACCTTCCTGGAAAAAGACCACTATGCTAGCAAAGTGTAATATGTAAGGTTTCCTAAATATACTGAGAGCCAGTAGCTGACCTGGCCTGTAGGCTGAAGGAATAGGAAAAACATGTCCTTCTATGAGAGGTGCTGAAGCCTTGATTTATGAATGATTTCAAAAAATGAACCTTTGTTTCAACGTGTGGGACAAGGTCTTCTAATGAAGGATAAACTTTTCTAGGACCTTCTGACAATACTTTATCAGATTTTTAAAAGAGGTAGACTATAAGGCACTTTTCCTAACATAAATGAAAGAATCTAGGTACACATTCATTCAAGAAAAACCGCAATCCAGAATTAGCTAAAAAGAGGAAGTGAAGCATGATTTTTAGATGCCTTCACACAGCAGATGTAAAATATTTTCCATTAGGACCTTGTGAGCGTCTGGTGGACATTTTGTGTGTTTCAAAATGTGAATGCAATCTAACGATGATTTAAAGAGGTCAGATTAAGGATATTCAGCAGCCAGACCGAGAGTTGGAAGGCTGCAGAGGGGAATTTTGCTTTGGCCTCTTGGGTTCTAGATAAGAGATCCAACCTGCATGACAATGCTATGCATGATTGTCAGACAGGTGAAGTATTCTGGAGTCCACTATTAGCAAGACCACTCAGGTGCTATCGCAATCTAAGCTTCCCTCAATAGAGAGCTCATTTCTCTCTATTTTTCAGACAGACATGGTGGTCATATTTATTGTCTATTTGAATAAAAAATAGCTTGGCTGTTCCTGAAGAGTTTAAGTATTTCAGGAACCAGTGGACTGCCTTAAATTCCAACATATTTAGGTGGTAGGAGACTACTTTTGTATACCGATATTCATATTATTGTGGATAGTCCATTCACACAAGCTGACATTATAGTCTGAGACAGAAGCTCTTTGCTGGAACAATATCCACTTCAGAATGTTCTCTTGTTGAAATTCAGGGAAAATAACCTGTAAAAAGTCAACATTTTGTACTTCCATCTTTTTTTATCATATACGTAAAAGAAACATAAGTATACCAATAAAGACATTTATTAGGGTGACACCTGCCCCAAATTCATAGAAAAGAATTGGAGGGATTTTGACTGATGTCAAAATAGGGTCTATTCATTCAAAGATTCTACAATTTTTGTGAAATTCCTCAGTGAGCAAATCTTCCAGGATGGTTTGTGGAAGTTCTTGTGTGTGTGTACCTGTAAAATGTGCTGAAGATTCCAAACATATCCAAATGGCTCTCATTCAGCACCTGGAAAAATGTCATGCACGCACTGGTCACAATCAGGCTGGACTACATGAACACCCTCTATGCCAGAATGAACAAAAAGTCACTGGAAGGCTTCAGACCATTTAGAACGTGGTGGCCAGAATCACTCACATCCTCCCTTGCTGTACTCACCATCAAACCACACCTGAAGGAGCTCCACTGGCTCCCCATTCGCCTGCTTCCACACCCTCCGCCTGCTCTGAAAGATCTTCAGATGGATCCCTGTCAGCAATAAGAAAACCGTCACTCAAGCCCTTGTCACCAGCCGGCTGGACTACGGCAGCACGCTCTATGCAGGAAACACCACTATAACTCCTGAAGAGATTCCAGACAATCGAGGAACGCAGCTGCAAGTCTCATCCTTGAACTCCTCAAACAGACCCTGATCAACCTCCATCTCAGGAACCTCCACTGGCTCCCCTTCCAGAAAAGATTCCATTTCAAGCTGCTGACACACGCCCTCGATGACAAAGGACCTGTGGAAAAAGGTAGGGCCGATGACCTTTTTCAGAGTTGCCCGGCGTTAACCGCCTCTATTACCATTCAAGTTACCAAACAAAGAGGCAGGCGCTGGAGACTGGAAGGCAGGAAACAGAAGTTTTATTCCGACGGAGCAGAAAACATCAAATCAGACAACAGGGTATCTTCTCGAGGTGCTCTAACCGCATCTCTGAGGCCCGGCCTCTTATACACAGGTTTATGATCTTTATTACAGTTTATTGCATGTGGCACATTCTTGCGAATGCTTTGAAGTATGAAAGGACATCCTCAGAATCCCCGCTTCAGGCCCATTCCCACACACATTTACAGTTGAAGTCCCCACCCCGGTCACAACAGGTGATGATTGTCGCGCAGCTGGACATTCCGCCGATTCACGGAATGTATGTGGTTGATCGGATCTCATGGGGTGGGGGCTTTGATCAACTCGTGGATCCTTTGATGGGAGAAGCTTCCTACTGTACGGGGGGGCAATAAACAGCATCCGCAGGGCCAGGTGGCGGCCTGGGAACGAGTAAGACAAACGGGCACAGAGGAAAGGGGGTTTTATCAAAGGACCCGGGATCATGAAAGGAATGAAGGGAGGTGTTGAGCTGGGAACAGGATGGGGTTCCGAGGCAGAGTTGTGCTGAAGAGGGGTTTATGGCCCAAGGCATGTGGGAGCGGGGGCTGTCAGCGCGCGGGGGATGCTTGCGAGGTCAGGAGAGAGAGAGAGAGATGCGCTGGCTGTCGGTGATGGGCAGAGAGGCCATGGTATTTAAAATGCCTGCCGCTTACGCGCACAAAATGGCTTGAAAAGGGGGCAAGATGGCGCCGATAATGTTGACACTGCAGTCTAGGTTTTAACAGTCCTCCCTTTTCAACATATCTAGCCAGCTTGTCTACTCCAGGTCTATCTGCATTAAATTCCTAACCTCAACATCATACAGTGCTCCCATGCGTTCCTTTCCAAAGTCCACAGTCTTAGGGCAGATACAATTTGCACATAATGAACACAGAGGCGGCAGGCATTGAATTCCTAAGCAGAACCCACATATTACAACCACAGGAATCAGGATGGTCCGCACCCCACCTGCGGGACATCATCAACACCTCCTTCGACACCGCCACCTTCCCGGAGAGCTGGAAGCACGCCGAACTCAGCGCCCTACTCAAGAAACCTACAGCGGACCCCACCAAACTCAAGAATTACCGCCCCATCTCGTTCCTCCCGTTCCCAGCCAAAGTCATCGAGAAGACCGTCAACAAGCAGCTGACCGCCTTCCTCGAGACGAATGGATCCCTCGACCCCTCACAGTCTGGCTTCCGAGCCAACCACAGCACCGAGACCGCCCTCATCGCTGCCACCGATGACATCCGAGCCCTGATGGACAATGGAGAAACAGCGGACCTCATCCTCCTAGACCTCTCCGCAGCATTCGACACTGTCTGCCACCGCACCCTAGTGCAGCGCCTCAGCAACGTCGGAATCCAGGAGAAGGCACTGGAATGGATCATCTCCTTCCTCAACGGAAGAACACAGAGAGTCCGTCTACCACCGTACAAGTCAGAGGCCACCGAAGTCATCTGCGGCGTCCCTCAAGGATCCTCGCTGAGCCCCACCCTCTTCAACGTCTACATGAGCCCCCTCGCGGCCATCGCACGCCAACACAACCTCAACATCATCTCCTACGCTGACGACACCCAGCTGATCCTCTCCCTGACCAACGACCCCGCCGCCGCCAGAGCCAACCTTCACGAAGGGATGAAAGACGTAGCCGAGTGGATGACTACCAGCCTCCTGAAACTGAACTCAGACAAGACGGAAGTCCTCATCCTGGGTTCCTCGCCCTCCGCCTGGGACGACTCCAGGTGGCCCCCCGCCCTGGGCAGCGCACCCAAACCGACAGACCACGCACGCAACCTGGGCTTCATCTTGGACTCCTCCCTCACCATGACCAGACAAGTCAACGCCGTCTCTTCGTCATGCTTCAACATCCTGCGCATGCTACGGAAGATCTTCCGGTGGATCCCCACCGAGACCAGGAAGACGGTCACCCAGGCCCTCGTCACCAGCCGACTGGACTACGGCAACGCCCTATACGCCGGAACCACCGCCAAGCTCCAGAAGAGACTCCAGCGGATCCAGAACGCCTCAGCCAGACTCATCCTCGACATCCCACGACACAGCCACATCTCCGGACATCTGAGAGACCTGCATTGGCTCCCCGTCAACAAAAGAATCGCCTTCCGCCTCCTCACCCACGGACACAAAGCCCTACACGATCAAGGCCCGAGCTACCTCATCAACCGCATCAACTTCTACGCTCCCAAACGACATCTCCGATCAGCCAGCCACGCCCTCGCCCCGTCCCCCGCATCAGAAGAACGACAACAGGAGGAAGGTCCTTCTCCTACCTGGCCGCCAAGACCTGGAACTCCCTACCGACCGACCTGCGCCTGACCCAAGACCACCTCTCCTTCAGGAAGAAGCTCAAGACCTGGCTATTCGAGCAGTAGCAGCACTCCCCCCCCCCCCCCTAGCGCCTTGAGACCCTCCGGGTAAGTAGTGCGCTATATAAATGCCTGTGATTGATTGATTGATTGATGATGGTAAACAGTCTCCAGCCCCAGTTCTTAATAGTATTCCAAAACCATCCACCAAGCGACCATTCTTCCTGCTCCTGGTGAACTTCTGAGGACAGTCTGTGGAGATGTTCGATGGCCTTGTACACTGAGGGTGAATTGTCCGGTATATATGTACAGCAGCTGGACCCAATAATGCGGCATGCTCCACCACGGTCCGCTAGAACCACATCTAGAACAAGGCGGTTCTGGAGAGCCACCAGGCGAACCGCTTGAAGCTCGGCTGTGTTGTTTGCAAGGATACCAGCTGTAATGTTCATTGTTGTCTCGACTGCCTGAGTCAGATGTCGGATGGCACGGCTGTTTGCCATCGGGACCCAGAGTGGAACAAGTCCCTTCATTGCATCGAGGAACTGTGCTCCTGTAGAGTCGGCTTGTTCAATGTCCTTGGCTCGTTTTTGTCTATGGTGATTCGCTGAAGCCACATAGGTCGGGGGAAGGATGAAGGAGATAAAACAAGTGCCCCCCCAGCCTTTGGGGAGCCAGGTGTAAGCTTTTGTGCCGCAAACGAAGTAAATGTTTGGAGAGGATACAAAGGAAGGTGGATCGGTAGAGTCCAAAGTTCTGGTGAAGCGGCAAGCACTGCGGCCCACCAGCTGTGTCCCAAGCCCTTTTATGCACATATGGCCTGTGACGTTGATGACGGATAGAGCCACAGTCAGAGTGGCAGCTGTTCGCTTCCGTAGGTAGGAGAAGGTGGGTCTGGTTGGATTGTTGAACACCTGCATTTCAATTCGTTCTTTAGCAGGGATGTCCATGTGGATAGAGTTGTTGGAGGTCTGCGGGCAGAAATGTGTCTTTGCTTTGTTTCGCCAGACCTCATGGAAGAAATGCGTCATGGTTTTGCTGGAGGTGGCATTGTCCTTATAGCTCTCTTGCAGGAGGATCAGCCAAGCAAGGCAGGAGCCGTGAATTGAGAAGGGTGAAGGGATGAAAGGTATCGAATGTCCAGTGGCGTGGGGTAGCAACCCACAGATCCAGCAGTTGGTGGCATTGGTGGCAAGATTGTGCTGGTGCAGCAGCTGCACAAAGGAGTTGTTCCATAACTCCTTTCGTCTTTCTCTGAGTTGGGGAGAGAGAGAGAGCAAATAATGTTCCTTCATGGTGGTAGGCTGTGCAGTGGTCAGGAATGTTTCATGAGCGGGTGCATTTTCTTCCACAATCCAGAGCGTGGTCATGAGGAGAAGGCAGAAAAGGATCGTGATAAAAAGTGCAATTGTCTTTGAACTGTGGATTCTGTCTGTCTTTGGGTTTCTGTAGTGAATTTTCGGATGTCCGGTTGCTTCCATCACCTTCTTATCGGGCGCTTCCATCACCTTCTTATCGGGCGCTTCCATCACCTTCAAGGGAGCTCGGTAGCGGGCAGAACCAAAGACTTCGTCTGGCTTTCTTTCCTGACAGCCCTTGTTGTGTTAGGCCACCGATCTGAGAATTATGACTTAGTCAATGGTCTGCTTAGCCGAAACTCTCTCCTTTCATCGCAGGTTATACCCTTCTTTGGATGGCACGGTAGGGTCAGGAATCTTTGCAAGTTCAAGTGTCTCTGTTTCTGGGTAGCAATTCAGCGATGGTCGGTCTTTGTTCAGGAGCTCTTCCTGGGTGGTCACGTCTTCGGTCGTCATCAGAGTCGGGGGAATCCGTTTACAATGGTGCGCATGCACCCAGGTCTGCTTTCCTTCCACTCGAAGAGCTGTTCGGGTGGTGAGTAGGACTTGCCAGGGGCCCGTCCACCGGGGTTCCAGACTCTTGGCACGCTGGAAGTTCTTGATCAGAATGAAATCCCCGGGTTGCAGGTTGTGTCCGGGACCCCTGGAAGCGTCAGGGATGGCATGCAGCACCTGTTGGTGAATGACAGACAGGGTTTCAGTCAATTTATACAAGTAATCAGACATTAGGACGTCCGGGACGTCATGAATGGAAGTCGGTTTTGGTGCAGACCAGACGCTCATGGGTCGGCCAAAAATGACCTCGTAAGGTGTCAAGTGGTGTTTGGTGGGGGTGGAACGCATCGATAGCAATGCCAGTGGGAGAGCGTCTGGCCATTTCAGTCCTGTGGTAGCCACTATCTTGGCTAGCTTTAGTTTTAGTGTGGCATTGTGTCGCTCAACAAGTCCAGCAGACTGGGGGTGGAAGACTGCGTGGAACTTCTGCTTGATACCCAGCCCCTTTAAGATGAGCTGGATAACTTCGGCTACGAAGTGGGGGCCATTGTCGCTCCATAAAATTCGACAAAGGCCGTAGCGAGGGAAAAATTCTTTTAACAGTACTTTTGCAGTGGCCATAGCAGTGTTATCACGGGTTGGGTATGCTTCCACCCATTTGCTGAAAGCGCACACCACAACAAGTACGTATTTCAGGCCTTGGCATCTGTCTAGTTTGATGTAGTCCATCTGCAGGACTTCAAACGGGTGATTGGGAACCCCAAACCCTCCCCGGGGTACCACAGTTCCTTTCCCGGGGTTATGTTGCAGGCATATCAAGCATTGTTGGACCAGACGTTTGGCGGAGTCTGTGATTTTGTCGTTGTGCCAAACTCTGGAGACAAGTTCAATCATGGGGGCTGATCCTATGTGAGCAGGGGAGTGTGCCATAGTCAGTATGGGAATCAGGTATGAGTCAGGTAGCAACCATTTGTTCGTGTTTTTTGTCCGCCAGCAGCCTTCATCGTCTTTCAGTCCCACCCGTGCCCATTCAGTCAATTCGTGTTGTGTGCTAGCCATTTGAATGTCCCTAATAGTGTCCCTAGCGTTGGTCCATTTCTCTGCTTGGGACCTGGTTACGTACATACGAGTCGTTGTCCTATTTTCGGCTGTGGTTCGAGCAGTGATATCGGCTAGTGCATTTCCCTGTCCAATAATGTCTGTCACTTTCTTGTGTGCCTGGCATTTGATGACCGCAAGTCTTTTGGGGAGAAGGACAGCTTCGATCAGGGTGGAGACTAGATCTCCATGTAAGATGGGGGTGCCGTGCGAGGTCAAGAATCCCCTTTCCTTTAAAAGGAGCCCGAAATGGTGAACCACCCCGAAGGCATACTGGCTGTCGGTGTAAATGTTCGCTGTGGTTCCTGCTGCTAGGATGCATGCTCGTGTCAGGGCAATCAGTTCCGCTGCCTGTGCAGATCGTTGTGTGATGCGGGCTGTCTCTACTACAGTTCGGGCCATGGTGACTGCATAGGCAGCTGAAGTGGTGCCATCGGGGAGTTTGATGCAAGAGCCGTCCACCCACAGCTCTCCGTCAGGGTCAGGAAAAGCCGTGTCTCTGAGGTCAACCTTACTTCTAGTCTGTTCGTCCGTGAGGGTCACACAGTCATGTACAGGGGGCACATTGGGGTCGTTCTCCGGTAGGGGCAACAAAGTTGCCGGGTTCAGTGTGGTGCATCTTTTCAGGGTGATGTGGGGTGCGAGCAGAGTCAGTTCGTATCCAGTCAGTCGTGCACTCGTCAGGTGTTGCGTCTTGGTTTGGTTCAGGAGGGTGTCAACTGCATGGGGTACTAATACCGTGAGGGAATTCGAGAGCACGATCCCCTCACTCTGTCGGATAGAGATAGCAGCGGCAGCTACAGCTCGAAGGCAGGCAGGCAAGGCTCTGGCTACGGGGTCAAGAGTGGCAGAGAAGTAAGCGCATGGTCGTTGCTTTGGGCCAATGGACTGGGTCAAGACAGATAAAGCACACCCCTCCCTTTCGTGAGTGTAGAGGGAGAAGGGCTTTGTGTAATCGGGGGTACCTAGGACAGGGGCTGAACAAAGGGCATCTCGTAGCTCTATGAAGGAGGATTGGCATTCAGGGGTCCAAGGGAGGGGGAAGGGGACATCTTTAGCTAGCAGAGAAAGCAGCGGTTTCACAATGAGGCTGAAGTTTGGTAACCACTGCCGACAGAAGGAGGTGAGGCCTAGTAGGGAGCGGACCTGTTTCTGAGTCTTAGGGACAGGAGTTTCAAGAATGGTTTGGATCCAGTCGGGAGTAAGTTTCCTTCCGTCTTTGGACAAAAGGTGGCCTAAGTAAGTGGCCTGGGGTTGGCAGAATTGCAACTTCTTCTTGGAGACCTTGTGGCAATTTTCCGCAAGGAAGTGCAGGAGTTGAATGGTGGCTGTGACTGCTAGTGGAGCGGTGTCGGCCGCCAAAAGGATGTCATCGACGTATTGTATCAACACCACTCCATCGGGTAACTGGACCTCATCCAGTTGTCTCTTTAGGGCCTGACTGTAGATGCTGGGGCTTTCTGTGTAGCCTTGGGGTGCTCGACAGAATCTATATGAGCGGGCTTTTAGGGTGAAGCCAAAGAGATATCGGCTGTCTGGGAGGATGGGGATGGAGAAAAATGCGTTTTTGAGGTCAATGACAGTGAAGGTGGTGGCAGTAGAAGGAATCAAAGTCAGGATAGTGGTGATGTCTGAGACTACGGGGTACTGGGGTACAACTACTTTGTTGATCTCTCGAAGGTCGATGATGAAGCGGTATGCTTTCTCATCTCCCTCTCCTTGTTTCTTGATGATGGGCAAGATAGGGCAGTTGCAAACGTTGCTAACCACTTCCTCTACCACTCCTGCGTCTATCAGTGACTGAATAATCTTTACCAATGCCTTCTCGCCCTCGGGCGATATCCGATATTGTGGAAGTTTTGAGAGTATTGCGTCCGGTCGAACAGTGATGTGCACTGGGTCAATCATCATGCGTCCTACATCCGAATCTGTCTTGGCCCACAGATACGGAGGCAGAGTGTCAAGTAGGGACGAGTCAGCGTTAGTGATAGAAAACATGCGTCGGGAAGGGCAATGTCTAAGCAGAATGGGGTTGTCGTACAGGAAAACTCGAACTCCGTCTTGGGAACATCTAATAGTCGCTCGGAAATGCTTCAGTAAGTCAAGTCCCATAATGGCGTCAGGAGTATTGGCGGAAAGCAAAAACGTTGTGTCAGTTGTATTGTTCTCTAAGTCAAAGGGGATCGGAGTGGACAAAGGGTTAGTGGAGGGCGTTCCATCGAAACCTATTGATGTCACAAGTGAGCCAGACAAGGGTGCCCTTGGAATCAGTCGTTTAGATAACGCACTACGTGTTGCGCCAGTGTCTACCAGAAATGGAGACTTTGTACCCAGGACCTTAGCAGTGACATAAGGACCTTGCTGGTCAACATAGAGCTCGACTGGATCCCTCCCTTGCCCTTGGCAGTCCTATGCGAAGTTGTGGGCATCGTCGCTGTCAGACTGCTGGTACTGATTCTGTCTGGGTCGGTCAAATGTATTTGGTCTGTTTGATTTATCGTTAGTCGTGTCATTTGTGGGCCCCGTTGCTGTCCTCTATTTCTCGGTCCACCCGCTACGTCCTTGGGGTCCCTATTTCTGTTCATCTCCAGCAGAACCGGGCACTGGGATTTCCAATGGCCGAATCCTTTGCAGAAGGCACACTGGTCCTCGCTAATGTCTGTACGTCCAATGTGGGGTGTTGAGGTTAAGCATGGGCGAATTTTGCGGATCTCGCGTTCGCGAATTTTGCGGATTTGCGAACTCGCAATCTGCAAAATCCGCGAATTCCCGCGAATTTGCGGATTTTTTTTTGTGTGTTCGCAATTGTTTCTGCCAGTTCGCGAGGATTTGGTACTAGTTCGCAATTGCGAACTTACTTGTCGGCTCGCAACGGTCGCGACTATGTTGTTTCTACGTCTGGTTCATCATCACAGCCTCCCAGCACCCTCTGTTTCACCACTGGCACCCTCTCTTTGACCCATGCCACCCTCTGTTACATTAATGACACCCTCTTGTTCATCATCACTGTAGAAGATGGGGGGAAAAGCAAGCCCACCTGCCCTGCTTGAACTGACAAGAATTAATTTGGGGTTAGTTTATTAACAACACCTGCCCTGCCACCACTGACAATAATGAATTAGGGGCTAATTAATGTGTCACTGAAAGAATTTCAAGTTCCAGCCTGGCACCTGCTTGTCTGCTCCTTTAGCTGTAAATCAGGACCTTTGTGGCATACAGTTACGGTCAGAGCAGGGTCACACAATAGTTGCAAGCAGGCAACCGAATTCTGGAGGGCCCCCTCAGGAAGCACTACAAAGAATCGTTACAAATCATGAGGTTGACCTTTTGCACCTGCTCATTGCTTTTGCTTTTGCTGAAATCGTTTTTCGGTTTTTTCGCGCTATTCGCGGGGCGCGGCGTCGTGCGAAACCGACCGCGGAAGCCGCCAATTCGTGCGAATGAGCATTTTATTTTTTTGCGGCTTGTTGTTTCGCAAGTTTTTTTGCAGTATTCGCGAGCCGCTTGCAGCGCAACACGCGAATTTACCCCAAGGTCGAGTACGGGCGCGGCCATTTTGTTTGCGTGACGTATTTCCGTTTCCGCCCGCTATGTATAATCTCGCGCAGTAAGCGCATTGCGAGTAGAGGTTCGCACGAGATCGCGCGGGAAATCTAGAGGTTCGCACGAGATCGCGAGGAAAATCTCGCGCGAACTTACTTTCGCGCTCGTGAACGGGCGCCGGCCATCTTGTTTTTCATTCATTTCCTGTGTCTGGGCATGGTGTTTAATCCTCTTGGTATCTTTGCCATCCTTTGCTTGTTTTCAGTTTTTTTTTTACGATTTTGCTTCTTATCTATCCCTCTCTTTTCCTAGCTGTATATTTTTGTCTTTTCTGCTATTTTTCTTTACTTTTAAACTACTTTTTTAAACTCTTTTCTTTTCTTCTTCCCTATCCTATTCTTTCTTAATTTTCTACTTCTTCCTACCTTACCTGCCCAGACCATGGTCAAGCCAGGTGCCGTGAAGCTGCCCAGGCACTTGAGGGCCGCAGCGGCGGCGGGGAGTATTGCTGGACCCAGTGCCAGGACAGCATGCGGGAGATTGAGGGGGGAGCAGGTGACGCGACGGGAGATATTCAGCCCGGAGGAAGTGGGCGCGCTGGTCTACTTCGTCCAGCGCCGCCTGCCCAGGACCATCGCGGGAGGCGGCAGGATCGCGGCCGGCGGCTACAACATGCGGGAGCGCCGGAAGCGGTGGGAGAAGGTGTGCTGGGCCATATCCCACCTCTACGGGGTCCAGCGCACCTACAGCCAGGTCACCCATCGCTGGACGGACCTCCCGGACCGCGAGCGCAACCTGCTGGACCAGCTCGGCTTGGAGATCCCCGGGCTTGGTGAGTAGTAGTAGCCATTTAATCACTCACTACTATGATGTTTTCTCCTGCTCTGTGTTGTTGTATTGCAAATATTTGTTTTTTACATGGAGCAAGCCAATAATGCCGCTGATGACGATTACATTGTAGTTAAATTATATTTCAAAATCTTCTGTGCATTTCAGGTGCACTGCTCTCCTTCTCAGTGGCGTTGCTACTATGCTTATTTGTTTTCTATTTCGTGGTCTCATTGGCCTGAGTAACTATTATGTATGAGTGTACTTTACAGAACTGCGTAATGCTAGACACTAGGGGGCAGATTACATTTACAAGCCCCTTGCGCCACGTTTACGTTGCCTTGCGTGACGCAACAGCGGCGTAAACGTGCCGCATCCCTGCGAGTCATTTACAGCATGACGCATCTAGGGAGATGCGTCACGTTATAAAGCCATGGGCCTGCACCACAATGGGTGCGTTCCTAGTACGCAGGGTGGACGGTCCGGCGGCTGTGCGCCTCGCAAAATTGCCTGCGTGAAATCTACAAGATTTAACGCAGGCACTTCTGCGACACTGCTACGTCAATTCAATTCCTTATGTCTGCTCGAAGCAGGCTAAAGGACTGACACAGCATGTTAAGTATTGGGTGGCCCTGAGCATTACTGGAGTTGCATTGCGTTGGCGACGTGACTCCAGCGATGCGCCGCTCTTACATGACGAGATGCGTCACGCAAGTGCCTACCCTTGCGCCAGGGCGCGCCGCATTGTAAATGAGGCGCATCTGCCGTGTCGCAAGGGTAGTTTTGCGTGACGCATTTGATCTGGCGCATCTCTGGAGATGCGCCAGAACGCGTAAGTAAGTATGCCCCTAAGGGGCAGAATTGCAAATTACCGTTGCATCCCTGCAAAGTAGCAGGGATGCGCCATTAATTGTGCGGCCCGCTACCACCACCAAACATGGTGCGCCGTATTTGCAATGCGGCGCACCATGGGCCCAAAACGTCACCGAAGCTTTACTGCTGGAGTTGCGTCACAACGATGGCGCAGCTCCAGCAATGCTCTGGGGTACCCTATCTCCCCAATGCTGGGTCAAGCCGTACGTCTGCTTCAAGCAGGTGCAGGGTTTGTGTGACGCATCATTGTCCTAAAGGTGACTGATTGAAATTTTGTAGATTTCCCTCAGCCACTATTAGGATGTGTTCCAGCGCAGGAATGCCCTCCCTTGCGCCGGAACGCCCCCTGATGGCGCAGGGCTTTATAACGGGATGCATCTCCCAAATGCGTCACGTTGTTATAATATTATACGCCGCACCATGGCGCCCTTTTTTGTTTAGCTGCTGCGTCACAAAAGTCACGCAAGAACGGCGCAAAAGAGCCGCAAGGGGCTTAAATCTGCCCCTTCCTTTGTACCCCTGACAATAAGAAAAATAGTGGCGGTGGATTGATAGTTTGACTATTTAAATGACTGGTAATGTAGCAGGCAACTGTTAGTGTTGTCACTGATCTGACTGAAATCACAATGGAGTTTGTCTGTCACTTTGCGTCTTGCCTGCGGACTGCTGCCTGCCAGTCCTAGGTGAACGTTTCAGTACTTTGTTTAGTGAGTTACGTGACTTTCGAAGTCACAGGTCCGCAAATAAATGAAAACTAACCCTAATCAATATAATTTCGCGGAAATATTTTGTTATTGTTCTTTTGAAATGTTTGATTTGGTTGACATTGACAAGCAACAATCATCCATGTTTTCTGTTCTTTCTTTCATGTTGTACGTCAGCTCCCCCCAGGGGCGAGAGGAGGAGACAGGAGCAGCAGGCGGCGGATGCTGTTCAACAGGGCCAGGATCGGGCAGGCGAGGGCTCCTCTGCTGGCCCCAGTAAGTTTTCATTTTAGACTAGTACCTATTTTTCCTAGCGTTCCTCATTTGACTTTTTTCAAAATTGTCTTTGCTCTTCTTGTAGACTGTATCTAAATTCTTATCCTGCCTCTACTATGACTCCCTGTGGTATTACTAGATTATTCTTATTAGTCTGTCTGTGTAGCTAACTAAGATTGCACGGTTGGCGAAACTCCCATGATTCTAGTCAGCAATAGCTCTATCAACTTAGTGCAGTCCTCTGGGATTGTCCATAATGTCTTTTGAAGTGTTCTATCTGGACTCATGCTTGCAAAAATTGCAAAACCTTTCGCTCAGTCACTCTAGTCTGGACCAAAAAACACAGATTGTATTTAAGTTTAAAAGCTTTATTAAAAGTAAACACATTTATTAAAATGAAGTCATAATAAAACTAAACGTTTAACTGATAATGGAAAAGTGGTTAGTGCTGACGATTAATTGAAGACATTTCTTGTGGTCGAGCCGAGCTCTCACCTCGTTTCAACTTGATCTTGTTGTTAGAAGTCCATCTTCTGTCTGTGTGGAGAAAAATGGTGCGTGTTAAAAAAACAGCCTTCATCAGTTGTGCCAAAAAGTGCAGCAAGACAACCTTCCCTGGAAAAAGGGACATTTTTTTTAACTATAACGTAGACAGTCACAAATTACATTGTTTTCACATGTCTTCATTCCTAGACCAAAGACTAGTGAGTGCTTTATTCTAACATTCTTAAATGTACTTTGTAGGTGGAACATCTGGTGGCGGGGCCAGTGTGGAGGTGGTGGTGCTCGACACAGAGGCGGAGGGCGATTCTTCAGGGGAGGAGACGGCGGCTGTGAGAGTTGAGACGGTGGTGGTGGCGGCCAGAGGTAAGCTCTTATATATTCCTTACTTATTGAGATTGAAGACTAGCTGGGAAGGCAAGAATATGAGATGCATGGCTGGGTGAATGATGAAGCAATGATGGGTGGAAGGAAACCAGCCTGGGTGGGTGACACAGAAACTGTATGTGTCCATATACCTGGATCATGCTACTATCTGACTCTTAGATAGCATATGTGTATCTAGAGCAGGGGTACTCATAGTACGGCCCGCGGGCCGGTGGTGGCCCGGCAAGCCTTCCTTGGCGGTGCGCAGACCTTGCAGACAATCACTGCTCCCCCGGCCCCCACAGAGCAGAGGCTTTTTTGTATTTCACCTGTTAGCGCCCCTGCATCTCCACTCTGACAATCACTGCTCCCCCGGCCCCCACAGAGCAGAGTGGAGATGCAAGGCCACAAAGAGGTGAAATAGAACAAAGCCTCTGCTCTGTGGGGCTGGGCAAGCAGTGATTGTCAGGGTGGAGAAGCAGGGGCGCTACAACAAACAAAGCCTCAATAATATGTTAATGGTCTTTTAAAGACCTGTTAAGTACTTTGGTGTTGTTGTCTGTGTGTGCGCGTTGAGGAAGGGGTCTCAACCCGGGCTGAAGGCTGACACAGATAGACACACACACAGTGACATGACAGAGGGGGAGGTAGAGGGAGGGCAGGAGGGAGAGAGAGATGGAGAGGGAGGGCAGGAGGGAGAGCAGGAGGGAGAGAGATGTATGTAAATGCTGGGTCTGGTGGCTCAGTGGATGAGGGCATCTGCTGCAGGGACCTGTGTGCAACCTCATGGTCACAAGTTATCGTTTTGCTTTAGCCCCGCCCCCTCTGACTCCGCCCCCACCAGTGCGGCCCTCTGCCCCAAACTACACTGTAAATGTAGCCCCTGAGAGAAAGTTTGTGAGTACCCATGATCTAGAGAGAGTAGACGGTCAGTGGATGAACTAAGTGTAACTTTGAAGAGCATGTAACACTGCACCCGCACGTCCGTTCCAGTGTAGGAAAGGCAAGGAAAAGAACTTTTAATTTTGTCCAAATACTACCATCAATAGTAGCAGTAGTTTGTATTGCAAGCACTGCATAGATCCGGTTATTACGGTGGCCACTCCCTACCTCTCTTAATAAGTTTAGTAGTACTCAGTCATTCATGTGTGGATGTATCACTGGTCACTCAATAAAAAGCAAAGCACCTAAAGTCATCCCATATATAAGCAAAAACATCCCATGTGAAGTGATAGATAATCAGATTATTTATCTTCTTCAATTTTCCATTTCTAGTACTCATTTCCACTGTAGGGTGAAAGTTAAATTAATTAAGCAGTAGCCCTTGAGTTGTAACAGAGTATTCTCAGTGCCACCCGTAATAGAAAAGTAAGAGCTTCACCACCTGCATGTACTGGACGGGTACAGTAACGCAACGCAAGTCTAGGTCACTCCTCATGGCGTGCGTCTCTTTTTCTCGGGTGCAAGTTTACTGCGCTGCCATTATGCCGGCTTGCAGAAGATAACGTACCAATTTTCCAAAACAAGAGACAAGAAGAAGAATAAGACTGGTGTACTTTCATAGTCGACTCCAATGGAAGTCCATAGTGCTCGTAGAATTTGTTCCTTAAACTCCCACTAATGTTAGAGCAAGGATGAAGAAGTGTGAGGTTAGATAGATACTGGCCTCAATAGTTATGTAATGCGTTTGCAAGTTGCTAGTTGTAGTGCAACACAAATTTCTGCTGAATGATTGAGTTAATCTTAAAGAGCATTGGTTACAGACTATGTCTTTCTTTCTTCATATAGGTTCTCCTTCCAAACGAACAAGGAGGTAGGAGCTGGCTAGAGCGGCCCGGCAACGGCGGATCGATGCCACTGTGGCCGAATATCGGCGGCTGGTGGCCCTGGAGGACGAAGAAAGTGTGCAGTCGACCACAACAACTTCGTCGTCTGCATCGGCCTCCGTTCCCCCACGGGCTGCCAGTGCCACCCAGCACAGTGGTCCACCCAGACTGAGCCGGGCTGCCAAAGCCAAACGCCACCGCCGAGTAGCAAGGACAACAGCTACAGCTTCCTCTCACAGCCGTTGCACCTACAAGGCATTGAAGGCACGCCTGCGCCGCAGTACCCTGATGGTGTCCCGCCTCCAGCAGGAGCTCCACCACTTTTCCAACCAGTTGGAGGAGCTCCGCGTAGAGCACGCCTTGCTCCGCCAGGAGCATGATGCCCTGGCCCAAAAAGTTGACAGCATCCACCCATAGTGTCCCTTGCCCCTTTTTTAGAGACTTTTGGGGGGGTGGGAATTGGGAGTTGGGTTTTTGGGGACTTTTGAAGGACAATCGTTGGGGTTAGGGAGGGTCTTGCGGGAGATTATTTTGTTAGGGATATAAATATACTTGTTCAAACTTTATCTGAGCATACCCGTTTCTTACTGCTTGCCTGGCGGGTGGGGGTTTAACAGTGACTTTGTTTTCCTGAAAGTTTAGTTTCATTTTCTTCCTTTAAGTGTAAATGCCCAAATGTTTTCAACACTAAGTGCCTCTCACAGACTAAGTGAAGTGAATCCAAGAGTCCTAGGACTTTAGTAGTACTACCTTCAGTCTCTCGTCTCTCGTACTAATACTCCATTATACCCCCAAACCACCGAACGCTTATCTTACCTGTAATTTGTGTTTGAAAGTAGGGCTAGACCCAGGGCTGGCTCCACGGGAAACAGCGAATAAGGTTGGCAATCTTGGTCGGATAAAATTTCCTCATAGCGCTGGTACTAGTGGTGTGACACAGTGGCAGTTGCATGCCTATGAAAAAAAGAAAATGAAATCTGGTTTGTCCTCCTGAGCAATTTAACGGTACAACTGAGAATATAGCAGGTGACAGAAGTACAGTAGAACAGTGCCACATTGTAGCCTAACAAATGGTAATGTATAACTACTAATTCGGTTGAAGTTCTTTCACATTAGCAATGGTTCTTTGTCAAGCAGAGTAAGAATATATCCTCGGATTTCTTCACCAGCCTGTTGCTATCACCTTATCCTCCCCAGCAAGTGTGTGGATTTATTGCTGTAATTTAGTCACACATCAATCAAAACCACACAGCCCGGGGGAAGAGGGTTAGGGTTTGAAAAATGGATGGGTACGGGGGTTTTTGGGAAAGGTTTTGGGAGACAAGAAAAAATAGCACAGCATAGACAAAGAATTGTGAACATAAACAAATCTTTGGGTACAAACCTATCCATCAATCTTTGAAAGTGCATGCACTACTGCATGCATGTCAGTGAAAAGTAAGTAGTACATTCGACAACTGTGGAAGAAAGAATGCGACAGTACAGGGCCTGTGTGGAATTATTGATAACGATATTCAACATAAGGTCTCTGTAGCCAGATACCCGAGAGCCTTGCTGGTCACTATAAATCCATTCACAACAACACTCAGTGGGGTTGGTCTGGAAGGTATAGTAGATAGAAAAGGAGAAATTGCTTTTTTTCTAGGTGTCCCCTCACTCACCAGGGTTGCCCCTTGGTGACATGCTTCATCATTGGGGCCATCCCAGTCCTCTACGGCCTGGGGCGTGCTGCGACTTGCGAATTACGTAGGAGCACTTACAAATGACTATGTGTGGTGCAGATGTGATAGTGGAGTGGACTAAGTGATGTGTTAAGGGATCAATTTAGAAGCAGAGAGAGATCCAAGAAATGCAGTCACAGTCAGAGAAAAAGGCAAGGGATACTGTATCTATGTGGTTGTAGTGGTCCTGTTGGAAGTGGTAAGTCAGTTGCCTGCAGAAAAAAAATCCTCCTATTAGCGGCACTCCTCCATTGCAGCCGACGCTTCGTCCATCGATGTTGGTCACCAGAAGACACCCTGTAAAAAAAAGCACAGCATAGACAAAGAATTGTGAACATAAACAAATCTTTGGGTACAAACCTATCCATCAATCTTTGAAAGTGCATGCACTACTGCATGCATGTCAGTGAAAAGTAAGTAGTACATTCGACAACTGTGGAAGAAAGAATGCGACAGTACAGGGCCTGTGTGGAATTATTGATAACGATATTCAACATAAGGTCTCTGCAGCCAGATACCCGAGAGCCTTGCTGGTCACTATAAATCCATTCACAACAACACTCAGTGGGGTTGGTCTGGAAGGTATAGTAGATAGAAAAGGAGAAATTGCTTTTTTTCTAGGTGTCCCCTCACTCACCAGGGTTGCCCTTTGGTGACATGCTTCATCATTGGGGCCATCCCAGTCCTCTACGGCCTGGGGCGTGCTGCGACTTGCGAATTACGTAGGAGCACTTACAAATGACTATGTGTGGTGCAGATGTGATAGTGGAGTGGACTAAGTGATGTGTTAAGGGATCAATTTAGAAGCAGAGAGAGATCCAAGAAATGCAGTCACAGTCAGAGAAAAAGGCAAGGGATACTGTATCTATGTGGTTGTAGTGGTCCTGTTGGAAGTGGTAAGTCAGTTGCCTGCAGAAAAAAAATCCTCCTATTAGCGGCACTCCTCCATTGCAGCCGACGCTTCGTCCATCGATGTTGGTCACCAGAAGACACCCTGTAAAAAAAAGCACAGCATAGACAAAGAATTGTGAACATAAACAAATCTTTGGGTACAAACCTATCCATCAATCTTTGAAAGTGCATGCACTACTGCATGCATGTCAGTGAAAAGTAAGTAGTACATTCGACAACTGTGGAAGAAAGAATGCGACAGTACAGGGCCTGTGTGGAATTATTGATAACGATATTCAACATAAGGTCTCTGTAGCCAGATACCCGAGAGCCTTGCTGGTCACTATAAATCCATTCACAACAACACTCAGTGGGGTTGGTCTGGAAGGTATAGTAGATAGAAAAGGAGAAATTGCTTTTTTTCTAGGTGTCCCCTCACTCACCAGGGTTGCCCCTTGGTGACATGCTTCATCATTGGGGCCATCCCAGTCCTCTACGGCCTGGGGCGTGCTGCGACTTGCGAATTACGTAGGAGCACTTACAAATGACTATGTGTGGTGCAGATGTGATAGTGGAGTGGACTAAGTGATGTGTTAAGGGATCAATTTAGAAGCAGAGAGAGATCCAAGAAATGCAGTCACAGTCAGAGAAAAAGGCAAGGGATACTGTATCTATGTGGTTGTAGTTGTCCTGTTGGAAGTGGTAAGTAAGTTGCCTGCAGAAAAAAAATCCTCTTATTAGCGGCACTCCTCCATTGCAGCCGACGCTTCGTCCATCGATGTTGGTCACCAGAAGACACCCTGTCCACTGCCTGCCTGATACTGAATTGTGGCTCGCTACTGTGAAGCCTGACTCCATCCTTTTTTCCCCATTACAGAGACTGAAACCCGGCCTGTAATTATTCAACGAAAAAAAGGAAGTGATATAATATTACAACACCACTGATAAATAAATATAAGGTATGTAGGCTGTGGAGTGCAAAAAGTCACAATTTGATTTTCCTAGTAGACAGTACAATATTTTTGAAAGTGCGTACTCTGTCTGAGTCACCTTTTGAAGGATAAATAAGTATGGGCAAATTAATGTAGCGGATCTTTACCCTCAAGCTAGGTGTACTGTAAAGTGTTTTTTAGAACAAAATTAGATCTTCCTAGCAGTGCTCCCACCCAGACCCTTACTAAAGCCAGTCGCAAAAATGTAGAAGACCCCCAATCAAATCTCAAAAAACGAGGCCTAGCAGAAAACTGGTGACAAAACTTACTTTGAAAGTAACAGTAGGCCGAAGTACCCCCTTCCTAATTACCCCTTACCCACCGTGGATTGCATTCAAACCACTTGCAAGCAACCAAGCAAAAGTAGCCATAGCCAGCATCGCTCCAAGACTCGAAATCCCCCCCACTCAAACACATGCAATAGAAATACTGCTAACCCTAACGAACCCTAAGTTAAGAATAGTGGCAAAGGCTTTCTTTAACTATGCCAAATCCCCCCTTTCCCACCATGGATTTTCTTCAAATGACTTGCAACCAAAATTACACATTCTCACGAGTGCTCTAAGACCCCAGAACTCAGTTGCAAAAATCTAGAACACCCCGAAACACATGCAATCCTGCTGCTAGGGCTAACCCTAACGAACCCTAAGTTACAAAAAGTGCCAAAAGGCTTTTCCGCCTGGATTTTGTCCCAACCACTTCTACCCGGTATTAGACCTTCCCAGGAATGCCCCAAGACCCGCCAACCCACCCGCCAAGAAGCATAACACCCCCAAACAGGCCAAAAGCAAAATCTCATACTTGCAATATTTCTCGGCCTTCGGTCCAATCGCGCTGCGTAGCTAGGCCATAAGTCGGGGTTGCCACGACGGATTTCCTGAAAAGCAAATGCAATCAAGATTAGAGTGTCCCAGCAGTGCTCACAGACCCCGAAACTCACCCACAAACACCAGGAAGCCCCCCAAACAGGCCCCCGAAAAGGCCACATTGAGCAAAATGTCAGAAATAGCCAAAAAAAAATCGGCCTGGATTTTGTCCCAACCACTTCTACCCGGTATTAGACCTTCCCAGGAATGCCCCAAGACCCCCCAACCCACCCGCCAAGAAGCATAACACCCCCAAACAGGCCAAAAGCAAAATCTCATACTTGCAATATTTCTCGGCCTTCGGTCCAAACGCGCTGCGTAGCTAGGCCATAAGTCGGGGTTGCCACGACGGATTTCCTGAAAAGCAAATGCAATCAAGATTAGAGTGTCCCAGCAGTGCTTCCAGAGCACGAAACTCACCCACAAACAGACGGAACACCTCAAAGGCAAGCAAGTCATCAAAAACACTAAAAATTTTCCGCCTGGGATTTGGTCCAAAACACTTTTATCCGGTATTAGAGCTTCCCAGCAATGGCCCCAGAGCCGTCAACCCAGGCGAAAACTAGTAGAAGACCCCCAAACAGCCAAAGAGCAAAAGTACAAAAATGGGGACTTAGTCAATTTTTCACAAATTTCCCAAATCACTCCGCGCGCGCTCTGCAGCTAGGCCCTAACTCCCCTCTGCCACCATGGATTTGCTTCAAACCTCTTGCAAAGTAAAGTATATATAGCCAGCAGTGAGCCCAGACCCCGAAACACACCCACAAACACCAGGAAGCCCCCCAAACAGGCCCCCGAAAACGCTACATTGAGCAAAATGTCAGAAATAGCACAAAAAAAAATCGGCCTGGATTTTGTCCCAACCACTTCTACCCGGTATTAGACCATCCCAGGAATGCCCCAAGACCCGCCAACCCACCCGCCAAGAAGCATAACACCCCCAAACAGGCCAAAAGCAAAATCTCATACTTGCAATATTTCTAGGCCTTCGGTCCAAACGCGCTGCGTAGCTAGGCCATAAGTCGGGGTTGCCACGACGGATTTCCTGAAAAGCAAATGTAATCAAGATTAGAGTGTCCCAGCAGTGCTCCTAGACCCCGAAACTCACCCACAAACACCAGGAAGCCCCCCAAACAGGCCCCCGAAAAGGCCACATTGAGCAAAATGTCAGAAATAGCACAAAAAAAATCGGCCTGGATTTTGTCCCAACCACTTCTACCCGGTATTAGACCTTCCCAGGAATGCCCCAAGACCCGCCAACCCACCCGCCAAGAAGCATAACAACCCCAAACAGGCCAAAAGCAAAATCTCATACTTGCAATATTTCTCGGCCTTCGGTCCAAACGCGCTGCGTAGCTAGGCCATGAGTCGGGGTTGCCACGACGGATTTCCTGAAAAGCAAATGCAATCAAGATTAGAGTGTCCCAGCAGTGCTTCCAGAGCACGAAACTCACCCACAAACACCAGGAAGACCCCCTAAGAGCACCTCAAAGGCAAGCAAGTCATCAAAAACACTAAAAAATTTCCGCCTGGGATTTGGTCCAAAACACTTTTATCCGGTATTAGAGCTTCCCAGCAATGGCCCCAGAGCCGTCAACCCAGGCGAAAACTAGTAGAAGACCCCCAAACAGCCAAAGAGCAAAAGTACAAAAATGGGGACTTAGTCAATTTTTCACAAATTTCCCAAATCACTCCGCGCGCGCTCTGCAGCTAGGCCCTAACTCCCCTCTGCCACCATGGATTTGCTTCAAACCTCTTGCAAAGTAAAGTATATATAGCCAGCAGTGAGCCCAGACCCCGAAACACACCCACAAACACCAGGAAGCCCCCCAAACAGGCCCCCGAAAACGCTACATTGAGCAAAATGTCAGAAATAGCCAAAAAAAAAATCGGCCTGGATTTTGTCCCAACCACTTCTACCCGGTATTAGACCATCCCAGGAATGCCCCAAGACCCGCCAACCCACCCGCCAAGAAGCATAACACCCCCAAACAGGCCAAAAGCAAAATCTCATACTTGCAATATTTCTCGGCCTTCGGTCCAAACGCGCTGCGTAGCTAGGCCATAAGTCGGGGTTGCCACGACGGATTTCCTGAAAAGCAAATGCAATCAAGATTAGAGTGTCCAAGCAGTGCTCCCAGACCCCGAAACTCACCCACAAACACCAGGAAGCCCCCCAAACAGGCCCCCGAAAAGGCCACATTGAGCAAAATGTCAAAAATAGCCAAAAAAAAATCGGCCTGGATTTTGTCCCAACCACTTCTACCCGGTATTAGACCTTCCCAGGAATGCCCCAAGACCCGCCAACCCACCCGCCAAGAAGCATAACACCCCCAAACAGGCCAAAAGCAAAATCTCATACTTGCAATATTTCTCGGCCTTCGGTCCAAACGCGCTGCGTAGCTAGGCCATAAGTCGGGGTTGCCACGACGGATTTCCTGAAAAGCAAATGAAATCAAGATTAGAGTGTCCCAGCAGTGCTTCCAGAGCACGAAACTCACCCACAAACACCAGGAAGCCCCCCAAACAGGCCCCCGAAAAGGCTACATTGAGCAAAATGTCAGAAATAGCCAAAAAAAAATCGGCCTGGATTTTGTCCCAACCACTTCTACCCGGTATTAGACCTTCCCAGGAATGCCCCAAGACCCCCCAACCCACCCGCCAAGAAGCATAACACCCCCAAACAGGCCAAAAGCAAAATCTCATACTTGCAATATTTCTCGGCCTTCGGTCCAAACGCGCTGCGTAGCTAGGCCATAAGTCGGGGTTGCCACGACGGATTTCCTGAAAAGCAAATGCAATCAAGATTAGAGTGTCCCAGCAGTGCTCCCAGACCACGAAACTCACCCGCAAACACCAGGAAGCCCCCCTAAGAGCACCTCAAAGGCAAGCAAGTCATCAAAAACACAAATAATTTTCCGCCTGGGATTTGGTCCAAAACACTTTTATCCGGTATTAGAGCTTCCCAGCAATGGCCCCAGAGCCGTCAACTCACCTGCAAAGAGGTACAACAACACCCCCACAAGTGCTGAGTCTTTCTTCATTGGGCGTAAACCAGCCCTCTGGTTTGATGGAAATAGGAGTCTGGAGGAGGAGGATAGAGGAGCATGTTCTTCTGAAATTGTGAACCTGAGGAAAGCAGACTGCGGCAACTTCAAATCAATTAGCAAACCAGTGAAGACAGTTCTGCTGATGGGCTTGATTTTGTGATTATCTGATTAAAGTTTGTAATATATTAACTGTGCACAACAAAGAAAGACAGACAGAAAGGAATAAAAGTGAATAGGGACGAAAAAGAAAGTTATTGATTCGTTGTCTCATTTTCAGAGCTCGTTATCACGGTCCAGGAATAAGAATAAGGATTCGTCATCATACTCTGCGAATTCAGGCAGGGTGAGCTCAGTGTCACCTGACAGAGTAGAAATTCCCTCATCTATGTTGCTGGCCACCTCCTCTTCATCCGGCACGCTTTCTCGTACTCTGAAATCTGGTGGTATGAGGTGCTGATTCATCTTGATCATTGTTAACCTCTCCACATTTTTGGGCGAGAGGCGGCTCCGTTTGGGAGTTACAATGCCACCAGCAGCACTGAAAACCCGTTCAGAAGACACGCTTGCGAGTGGGCAAGACAAGTAGTTTAAAGCCAGGTTGGTGAGCTGTGGCCACAATTCTTTTTTCCCATGCCAATACGCCAATGGGTCAGAATTAACATAGACCTCTGTTGAGTCATTCAGATAGTCCTTCACCATCGACTCAAGGTCCTCTTCCAAGGTTCCTCCACTTTGCTTAGCTCTTGCTGTGCCTCTGACCTTTTGAGAACCAAACCCACGCAGAGCTAGCCAATCCTCTTCAGCCTCCAATGTTCCTGTTGTGTCTCGTGCAGATGATCCAGTTGCCGGTGTCTTTAACGGCTGAGAGGTCACTTGTGCCACAGCCACAGGTGCAGAAGTGGATTGTTTTGACTGGGGATGGCCTGCTGATGTACTGCCATTTTCTTCAATTTTCAGCCGTTCTGTTTCAAACTTCTTGGCTGACAAGGCTAGCCAACGTTTGTACTTTGGAACATGTTCATCATCAAAAGGAAAGAATGCTTGGCCTGCCAGCGCCTTTTTGTAGCGTGGATCCAGAATAGTAGCACAAATGTAATGCTGTTCTGAGTGGATCTTTTTAAGACGTTCATCACCTTGTAGGAGCTCTAATAATTGCTCAGCCAGAAGCAAAGAGTCTTGGTTTTTGTCATCTTTTTCAAACACAGAACACACCTCCTTCAGTTGGTCCTCCAGCATGTACAACAATGGGATAGCTTTTCCCAAATTAGAGTCCTCCTTGCTGACTGCACGCGTGAAGAACTCAAAAGGACGAAGCATGCATGTCAGGCCTTGAACTATGTTCCATTGCGGCCCACCCATCCTCAGCTCCTCTGTACCCTCTGTAAGGAAATATTGATCGAGTTCCATATACTGCTCATACAGACGCTCAAGCATGTAGAAGGTTGAGTTCCAACGTGTTACCACCTCCTGGATGAGTGCTTTCACTGGCATTTTACGTTGATATAGCAGGCTCCTCAGCTGCTTCCGGGCCTTAAAAGAATGGCTGAAATGCTTGCACATTTTTCGGCAGGTGTCCAATACACTGACGCTGCACTGGCTTTATTAGCCAAGAATTTTTGGACAACCAGGTTTATACAGTGCGCCAAACACGGCACTCTGAAATAGTAACCGTCCCTCATGGCCTTAACTACATTGGCGCCATTGTCCGTGGAAACATAACCAACCTGGCGTTTTAGTGGGGACAGCCAGTTAAGGACCTTTGTGTTAAAGACATCCAAAATGTTTTCTGCTGTGTGACGTTTCTCCAAACCAAACATGGCTAGTGTTGCATGTTTCCGAGCAGCTTTAAAAACAATGTCCGTGTCAACACCTGCGTTTAGCTTTGCTTTAGCCCCTGAAAAAGAGACCCAGTGTGCAGTGATGCACATGTAATCAGCGCCTGCGCCACTGGTCCACATGTCTGTTGTCAGATGTATAGTGTGAACAGCACTCTTCTGCAAAGCTGCCCCAATCACCTTCAGAACATCTTCATGTAGTGCTGGAACCGCAACTCGGGCAAAATAGAACCGGCTAGGAACCTTCCATTTAGGGCAGAGCGCTGCCACTAATTCTAGAAAACCAACCCCTTCTACAAAAGAAAAAGGGAGAAGGTCCAGAGCTAGCATTTTAGCCAGCTTAGTGTTATACAGACGCGTCATTGGGTGGTTGCGTTCATATTGCGCTTCTGTAAACAACATCTTTTTAATGTTGCCCTGGACCAAGGATTTACGGGATGATGATGATCTCTTCGACCCAGTTACGCTCGCTGATGTACTTTTCCGCATTGATGTCTCACTCTCTCCCACACTCTTAGTGTGGCTCACATGGGGTGTGCTGCTGACAGGGGTACTGGGTGTAAGTGAAGTGTTTGAATCGTCTTCTTCCTCCTCGTCATCATCAGATGAAAAATCAACGTTTTCATTACGTGCAATTCTGGCTTGCATAAACGCCTCTAGGTGCGGAAGCCATTGGACAGGGTGCGCTCTCTTAAGATGACCTCTCTGGCCTCCGGTACCATAGTTAGAACCAAGCTTACCACGACCAACTCGAACCTTACAAAGGCTACAAATGGCTACGTTTTCCATTTTTGGGCAAACACTAAAGAAGTCCCAAACTGGAGACTTGAAATGTCTTTGGGGGCCGGAGGAGGCGGCGATACTGGTGGTGGTGGTGGTCCTGCTGCTAATGCCAGATGAAGTGGAGGATGTGGATTGCCGAACTTCAGTACGTTTTGCACTTTCACCAACACGAATTGAGGTCGAGGACGAGGTGGGTACCTTCTTGCGAGGAAGAAATATGGAAGCGGTAGGTTTTGGTGTACTACTTAACTCCAAATCTAATGATTCCATTTCCATTGCCTCCTCGCCGACATCATCATCACGCTCAGCAGCTTCTCGGGATAGGGTCAAAATGTCTCTTTGCTGCATGCCCGGTGGGGCTGCAGTGACCTTTGTGATGACTGGCTCGTCGTCATCGTGAGAGGCTTCATCACCAGCAGTATCTGTCACTTCTTGTTGAGCCTCATCACACTCCATAGGTTTGAGTTTTTGGACGACCTTCCTTTTACGCTTAGGTACCTGTGTCAGATCATGGTGTGCCTCACTGTCAGACCGCAGCTGTGGTTCCCAAGACAGATCACTTGCATCAGAACGAGGTGGGCTTGAAGAAGATGTAGACACCCCCCTTGATCTTTTCCTTGCTAGGGATGTGGAAGACAATGAATGATCATCAGGAGGAGTGGCTTCCAATGATACCTCTGCTTCATTGTCGATTTCCTGATGTGCCCCTACTTCGGGAGGAACAACTATTGTGGGCACTTGTGAACCTCCATGCACCTTTGCTTGCGCATCTCCTTTTGCTGCCTCTCCTTCTACATGTACTTGGGCGTGTACTTGCACATGGTGTTGTTGTTGCGGCTGTGGTTGTTCAACACTTGTCAGATGAGTTACAACAACCTGTGTTGATTCAGGGACATTGCTGCTACTTTCTTGCGATGAGCCAACATCACTGGTCGATGGTGATTGGAGAAGTACACTGACTGCCTCTGAAGCACTCAAGGGCTTTGACTTAAGTTGGCGTGGTGGTGGAGGCACTGAACCCAATGGAGCAGGGGTGCTGCTCCCAGCTTGGTCCCCAGCAGATCCTGCTGCTGCAGGCGTACTTTTTTTTTTCTCCCAAAAAACGTGGCGAGTGGCACACCAGCCTCCTTGGTAACTTGCTTCTTCTGCTCCTTACTAGCAACTTTCTTGCTAGAGGAGCTACAGGGACCTTTCTTTGGGGCCATCTTCTTCAGAGCAGGTCAGACAGCAGGCCGCAGTTGCACGAATTGTAGAGTTGTCTGAGGCCAGACGTGACGTCGCGTGATGTTATGCTGCACACACACACCGCTGCAGGACTTCTTCCTGGCACTGGTGGTTCTCTTGAGTCTTGTGCACCTAAAAAAAATGGAAGACAGAGGAACATCAGTTCAGTTATACAGCACAAAAAAAATCGAAAAACACTGCAAAATCAGCACAATCCCATTCCATCCATGCCCTCCATGATGTTTAAATTCAAGACAACCCACAGAAAGACTAGGTCCATGCAAGACTCACTACCCCTGGGCATAAATAAAGGTTGAAAAGTAGGCAAAATGGTTGGAGACCTAACAACAAAGCCTGCATTCAAAATGGCCACTTGCCTGCCATCACATGGCCAGTGCCTGTAGCTGCACTCAAAATGGCCACCAGCCACATGGCCTGTCCCTCCCCATGAACACCCCCAAAAATCGAAAAACACTGCAAAATCAGCACAATCCCATTCCATCCATGCCCTCCATGATGTTTAAATTCAAGACAACCCACAGAAAGACTAGGCCCATGCAAGACTCACTACCCCTGGGCATAAATAAAGGTTGAAAAGTAGGCAAAATGGTTGGAGGCCTAACAACAAAGCCTGCATTCAAAATGGCCACTTGCCTGCCAGCACATGGCCAGTGCCTGCAGCTGCACTCAAAATGGCCACCAGCCACATGGCCTGTCCCTCCCCATGAACACCCCCAAAAATCGAAAAACACTGCAAAATCAGCACAATCCCATTCCATCCATGCCCTCCATGATGTTTAAGTTCAAGACAGCCCACAGAAAGACTAGGCCCATGCTAGACTCAAATACCCCTGGTGAAAAGGCCACAAGTACAGGCCCAAAAAACGAAAATCACTGCAAAATCAGCACAATCCCATTCCATCCATGGCCTCCATGATGTTTAAATTCAAGACAACCCACAGAAAGACTAGGCCCATGCAAGACTCACTACCCCTGGGCATAAATAAAGGTTGAAAAGTAGGCAAAATGGTTGGAGGCCTAACAACAAAGCCTGCATTAAAAATGGCCACTTGCCTGCCAGCACATGGCCAGTGCCTGTAGCTGCACTCAAAATGGCCACCAGCCACATGGCCTGTCCCTCCCCATGAACACCCCCAAAAATCGAAAAACACTGCAAAATCAGCACAATCCCATTCCATCCATGCCCTCCATGATGTTTAAGTTCAAGACAGCCCACAGAAAGACTAGGCCCATGCTAGACTCACTACCCCTGGGCATAAATAAAGGTTGAAAAGTAGGCAAAATGGTTGGAGGCCTAACAACAAAGCCTGCATTCAAAATGGCCACTTGCCTGCCAGCACATGGCCAGTGCCTGTAGCTGCACTCAAAATGGCCACCAGCCATATGGCCTGTCCCTCCCCATGAACACCCCCAAAAATCGAAAAACACTGCAAAATCAGCACAATCCCATTCCATCCATGCCCTCCATGATGTTTAAGTTCAAGACAGCCCACAGAAAGACTAGGCCCATGCTAGACTCAAATACCCCTGGTGAAAAGGCCACAAGTACAGGCCCAAAAAATGAAAATCACTGAAAAATCAGCACAATCCCATTCCATCCATGGCCTCCATGATGTTTAAATTCAAGACAACCCACAGAAAGACTAGGCCCATGCAAGACTCACTACCCCTGGGCATAAATAAAGGTTGAAAAGTAGGCAAAATGGTTGGAGGCCTAACAACAAAGCCTGCATTCAAAATGGCCACTTGCCTGCCAGCACATGGCCAGTGCCTGTAGCTGCACTCAAAATGGCCACCAGCCACATGGCCTGTCCCTCCCCATGAACACCCCCAAAAATCGAAAAACACTGCAAAATCAGCACAATCCCATTCCATCCATGCCCTCCATGATGTTTAAATTCAAGACAACCCACAGAAAGACTAGGCCCATGCAAGACTCACTACCCCTGGGCATAAATAAAGGTTGAAAAGTAGGCAAAATTGTTGGAGGCCTAACAACAAAGCCTGCATTCAAAATGGCCACTTGCCTGCCAGCACATGGCCAGTGCCTGCAGCTGCACTCAAAATGGCCACCAGCCACATGGCCTGTCCCTCCCCATGAACACCCCCAAAAATCGAAAAACACTGCAAAATCAGCACAATCCCATTCCATCCTTGCCCTCCATGATGTTTAAGTTCAAGACAGCCCACAGAAAGACTAGGCCCATGCTAGACTCAAATACCCCTGGTGAAAAGGCCACAAGTACAGGCCCAAAAAACGAAAATCACTGAAAAATCAGCACAATCCCATTCCATCCATGGCCTCCATGATGTTTAAATTCAAGACAACCCACAGAAAGACTAGGCCAATGCAAGACTCACTACCCCTGGGCATAAATAAAGGTTGAAAAGTAGGCAAAATGGTTGGAGGCCTAACAACAAAGCCTGCATTCAAAATGGCCACTTGCCTGCCAGCACATGGCCAGTGCCTGTAGCTGCACTCAAAATGGCCACCAGCCACATGGCCTGTCCCTCCCCATGAACACCCCCAAAAATTCAAAAACACTGCAAAATCAGCACAATCCCATTCCATCCATGGCCTCCATGATGTTTAAATTCAAGACAACCCACAGAAAGACTAGGCCCATGCAAGACTCACTACCCCTGGGCATAAATAAAGGTTGAAAAGTAGGCAAAATGGTTGGAGGCCTAACAACAAAGCCTGCATTCAAAATGGCCACTTGCCTGCCAGCACATGGCCAGTGCCTGTAGCTGCACTCAAAATGGCCACCAGCCACATGACCTGTCCCTCCCCATGAACACCCCCAAAAATCGAGAAACACTGCAAAATCAGCACAATCCCATTCCATCCGTGCCCTCCATGATGTTTAAGTTCAAGACAGCCCACAGAAAGACTAGGCCCATGCTAGACTCAAATACCCCTGGTGAAAAGGCCACAAGTACAGGCCCAAAAAACGAAAATCACTGAAAAATCAGCACAATCCCATTCCATCCATGCCCTCCATGATGTTTAAATTCAAGACAACCTACAGAAAGACTAGGCCCATGCTAGACTCAAATACCCCTGGTGAAAAGGCCACAAGTACAGCCCCAAAAAACGAAAATCACTGAAAAATCAGCACAATCCCAATCCATCCATGGCCTCCATGATGTTTAAGTTCAAGACAACCCACAGAAAGACTCAGTCCACCCACCACTGAGTACCCCTGGGCAAAAGGCCCCAAAACAGCCCAAAAATCGAAAATTCCAAAATTTTAATTGCAGCAACTGTAATGCCCCAAACAAACTTACTTGTAAAATTTCTAATCCAACAGTGATCCAAAGAAAGTCAAAAAGGCCTCAAATCCAAATATCCAGCAGCATCCACAAAAAGTAATCCTTCCAGCTCCAAACCCAAATGAAAAGTGACCAGGAGATGGACAAAGCACTGGGAGGAGCCTGCTGAACAGGAACAGGAAGTTGAAGACTGTGGGGCACTTCCTTCCTCCCACCCCCCTGCCCCCCTCCCCAAAATGGACTCCTCGCTAAAAAAGTGCAGGCAAATGTCAAACTAAGGAGTTATTCAGATACAAATCATCATTTCTAGAAGGTTTATGCTGCTTGCTGGTGGATTTCTTGTGCAGAATTGCAAATTTTATATTTTCGCTCGCCGCATCTCAAATCTCGCAATTGCGAAGTACCGCGAGACGTGATCTCGCCGTACTCGCGTTGACAAACTATCGCTGGCAAGCCGCGATGACGTAATCGCGCTCGCCAATTCACGCAGGATCACACAGCAAGATCCAAAATGGCGCAGCACTCGCAAACTATCGAGAAAAACAACTCAGCAAACGATGATAAACGCCGCGCGCCGCAAAAATTGTATCACCAACGCCGCGCGCCGCAAAAAAAATCCGCTGCGTGCGAATTTGCGGATTTTGCGGGAAATTCGCAAATCTCGCGGATTGCGAATTTCCCAAAAATCCGCAAAATCCGCGAGCGTAACGGATTTTCCGCCCATGCTTAGTTGAGGTGCGGTCTTTAGGAGGTGCGTTCCTAGGGACATTTGTCTGGTAGTTTCCTTTGTATTGCTCTCGTCCTATAGTCACCCCTTGCAACTGTGCAATCATCACCCTCTCTTTTAAGTCTTTCTTCTTTTTCTCTGTTGCTCTATCGTTTTCATTTTTCTGGTGCTCGTAATATTGGGCCATCTGAAGGATAGCCGCAGGTTTGGAGGCCGCCCAACTACTCTCACTGGCCTGCAGTTTCTGAGAGACCTCCGGCGACAAACCCTTAACATAATTCTGGACAAACAGATGGTGTCCGGTTGCAGTGGTCATGTCCTGGCCGCTGTAATCGGAGAACACCGTTTCAAACCGGGAGAAGTAGTCCGATACGTCTTCCTGGGGTTTCTGACGACAAGCCGTTACTATCGACCAGTCCACTTTCTTTTCTGGGATCAGGGTTTTCAATTTCTGTATAATTTTGTCTGGGAGGTCTAAAATGGATTTCAAAGGTTTCTGTCCAGGTTCCCGTTGCCTATCTATGCCATCGAGTTGTGACCAGGTATGTCCGAACAGCTCAAGGTGGTCGACTTTCCGGATTTGCTTCCACACATCAGCTGGCAGACATAACCCGAAAAACAAGTCGATGTCAGCCAGGGTCATGATCGTTGAACCTAGGGCCGTACCTAATTCAGTATAGAAGGCAGTGGGGTTTTTACGTAAATCGGGCAGAGATTTCCGGAACGTCAGAATATCTTGCCGATCCCATGGCTGGTAGACCCAGTTGTACACTACCCTCCCTCTTGCATCTTGGTGGTTGACGTCATCGTGTGTTCCTAGACCTCGTGGAGGAACCCAGTAGGGGGCAGCTTCTCTTATTGGCATCATGGTGCTAGCTCGCTCAGTTCGTGTTTCGGTTGCTACGGGTGTCGTGGGTTTAGCTTCCGATTCCTGTTCAGTGAGGTGGCGGAAAACCTCAAGCGTACGGGTAAGGAGGTCCTCACATCACACTCGCCCTCATCCCCGATATCGACCTTCCTATACAGAGTCGTTAGGCTCTTGGGGCCTTTGTCTCGATATCGGTCCTCATACGCATTCAGGACATGATAGCACAGTCGTACGGCAAAATGTCGTCTGTGGCTCCCTGCATATGAGTTGAACATATCCGTGATGTGCTCTTCACTTTCCTTTCTTTCTACCAGTGTCCTCACTATCTTGTCAATCCCTGCTCGCTCATCCTTGCTTAATCTGTTTGTTCTTGCGGAATCAGCCTTTCGGGTCTCTGGGTCATCTAACACTGTCGCTTGCGCTGTATCTAGTACAAGGGGTTCGGCCGGCGCGGAGGCCATAGGGACCGAAGCTCTGGTACCATTCTCGTCTGTGCTTGGGGATAGCGGGTGTTGTGCTAAGGTTTGGGAAGGGGCATATGGAGGGGGCATGTAGATGATCGGGGTACCCAAAAAAAGATCACTGTTGGCTCGCTGTTTCAAGGGCAATTCAGGATAGAGCGTAGAGGGCGTTCTAACCGGACACTGGCTTGATGTCTCTACCTCTAGTTTCTGTTTGGCTTCTTTTCTTTCCTTAATCTCTTCTTCTAATTTCTTAGCAGCTAGGTGGGCTGCCTTTCGCAGCTCTTTTCCCAACCTACTCTCATTTCTCTTTTTACGCTGTTCGGTTTCTTTGTGCCACATGCCGAGACTATCAAGCATAGTGGGCGTTGTCTTGTGTTTCCCAAGGGCTGTTTCTAGCGCGCTTATTTTATCCTTGTCGAAGGATCCTATCAGTGGCCACTGACTTTCCCGATCCTTCTTCGTATATTTATGCCACAGCTTGCTATAAGCTATAGCGATCAATCCATGCTTCATAAACATGTCCTTATTAGGGGTGCCTTCCAGTGGAGCCGGATGGTTCATCTCTAATAAGCGGTCCGGGCTAAACAGGCTACCAATCAGTGGGGAGAAGATAGGCATGACGGATTACAACGGGGACAAAAGTCTGCACTACCTATCTTATCACTGCGTGCAAAGACTAGACAGAATATTTCTATTCTTCGTTGTTTGCAGGCGGTGAATACCTCAAAAGAACCAATATCGAACAGTCAATGTTCGGTCAATCTAACAATCAATGGGGAGAATAAGTAGGCACGACGGGTTACAACGGGGACAAAAGTCTGCGTTACCTACCCTTTCACTACCTGCAAAGAGAGAACCTGTTCTTCCCTGTTTGCAGACAGAGAATCTCCAGAAAACAATCCGCGAACAACAGTTCGGGCCAAACAATCAATCAGTGGGGGAGGAAGATAGGCACGACGGATTACAACGGGGACAAAAGTCTGAGTTACCTATCCTTCACTGCTTGCAAAGAGAGAGCCTGTTGTTTCTCCGTTTGCAGACAGTGAATCTCCAAACAAACCAACAAAAGAGTAATACTAGTATTATCCAAATCAAACAATCATTTCGCAATTTGTCGCGTTTACACGACCTTACCCGGACGCATGGACAGTTTCTTGTCTTCCGAATCCAGCGCCCGATCGTCCTCTATTCTTCGTGATCTTCGCGGCACTCCTGATGGTTCCCAGTCAGGACTGTAGATCACTCGAGAGAGGTCTGTTCGGAACCAGTGAAGTTCGGATGATTGGCTGTCAGACGAGGGTCTATCGGACAGGAGCTCTCCCGATCGTTGCAGTCGTTCACTCTATCGTCGGGACCTCTCCCACTGGATCCACGAGTCGCTGATGGGCCCCACGTTTGGGACGCCAATTGTGGAAAAAGGTAGGGCCGATGACCTTTTTCAGAGTTGCCCGGCGTTAACCGCCTCTATTACCATTCAAGTTACCAAACAAAGAGGCAGGCGCTGGAGACTGGAAGGCAGGAAACAGAAGTTTTATTCCGACGGAGCAGAACACATCAAATCAGACAACAGGGTATCTTCTCGAGGTGCTCTAACCGCATCTCTGAGGCCTGGCCTCTTATACACAGGTTTATGATCTTTATTACAGTTTATTGCATGTGGCACATTCTTGCGAATGCTTTGAAGTATGAAAGGACATCCTCGGAATCCCCGCTTCAGGCCCGTTCCCACACACATTTACAGTTGAAGTCCCCACCCCGGTCACAACAGGTGATGATTGTCGCGCAGCTGGACATTCCGCCGATTCACGGAATGTATGTGGTTGATCGGATCTCATGGGGTGGGGGCTTTGATCAACTCGTGGATCCTTTGATGGGAGAAGCTTCCTACTGTACGGGGGGGGGCAATAAACAGCATCCGCAGGGCCAGGTGGCGGCCTGGGAACGAGTAAGACAAACGGGCACCGAGGAAAGGGGGTTTTATCAAAGGACCCGGGATCATGAAAGGAATGAAGGGAGGTGTTGAGCTGGGAACAGGATGGGGTTCCGAGGCAGAGTTGTGCTGAAGAGGGGTTTATGGCCCAAGGCATGTGGGAGCAGGGGCTGTCAGCACGCGGGGGATGCTTGCGAGGTCAGGAGAGAGAGAGAGAGACGCGCTGGCTGTCGGCGATGGGCAGAGAGGCCATGGTATTTAAAATGGCTGCCGCTTACGCGCACGAAATGGCTTGAAAAGGGGGCAAGATGGCGCTGATAATGTTGACACTGCAGTCTAGGTTTTAACAGACCAGCATACATCAATCACCGTCAGAACTTCCACCAACCCTCCAGACACTTCACTTACACTTCACCTCCCTCTAACACGCACACTCCCCGCATCTGAAGACCTGACTATTCAACTGATCCAAGCAAGATCTCAGCACCTGGATACCCTACCTGGTGATTAGCCGCGCATTACTAATCAAAGTTGATTGATTCATTGATTCACAAATGCTCACAATTCAAACTCCTCACCTAAACTTTCAAGGCACTACATAACACTAGCCCAGCATACCACCACAATTGCATCTGCTTTCACAAACCTTCCAGACACCTCTCCTCCTCCCGACTCTTGCACAAATCCAGAAAAGCAGATCCATCGGTCAAGCCAGCTCCTTAATGCGTTGAATGACCTCCAGTTACACTTAGGAGCCTTCACCTCACTTCTCGAAATCTACAAGAAGTGAAAGACCTGGCTTTTCGAGTAGTCCCACAAGGCCCTAGGGGTGGCTAGACTCATACCTGCTCAGTGCCAAGATACCTTCCTGAGTGATGGGGCACTCTTCAAAAATGCATAACATAACAAGCCTGTAAGTATTCATAAACTTTTTGATGAGACTGTGCTGATACACAGATTCATTACCAGTCACTAGCAAAGTAAGTGAATCGTATTAAGAACGCAGATACGAATTGCTGCTCAAAAATACTTATCCCCCAGAGAGCACGAAGATAAATATTTTCACCTGGCCGCCTACGGATAAACATAGGTGTCAAAGTAGGGTCATTAAGCCTTGATTTAAAACTGAGAGTGAATGGTAGGTCAGATTTTCCAGAGCCAGGGAGTATTGGGAGGGCAGATTGGTCAGAGAAAAGAATATACATCATGAAAGCTCAAATATTGTCAGTTAAAACCAAGAAAAACCGAGGGTATGATGTGTTTGAATATCCCGGGAATGCATAGTCATGTAGAATTACTCAAAATCTGGGAGCCATTGTGTGGTTGGCTAGACTTTAACCAAACCTGTGTATTCATACTAAATTAATTAGGAATTAACCAAATATAGAGTGTCAGGTCGACCTTATTCAGTGCTGGTATTTATATAGATAATTGGCTGTGGGTAGATCATTCAAGTATTCGATTTCAGAAACACCAGAGATCTCAAATTTCCCACTTCCATGTTTGAGTTTCTCTTCGAGTCCAGGTTTTTTTCGTTGCATGGAGGAATCTGTAGTCCAGTAACACATTATAAAAGCAGGACTACAAGTCCCAGAATTCTAATGAATATACCTACACTGGATGAGTTATGTGTGAATGGAACTGGGAAACTTGAGAGTTGTGCAAATACATATGGTTACAAGAAAATTCAATGTTACGGCCGTGTTACCATTATACTCCATGGAGCAGATTTACAAACCTCTTGTGACACTTTTGCGTCACTTTTCCCATGTTAAAAATGACGCAAAAGTGGCGCAAGTGCCTTATGAATAAGTCCCCATGTCTTCAGGACACCCTTTTCCCAGGCCGTGCCTTTCAATGCGCAGATCAATGCGTGCTGGGAGGTGTAGTTTGTTCTGGTCGAATGTATTTAAATGGACCTCCACACCAGATAACAATGCCTTGTTTAAGGAAAGCCCTGTCCTTGAAAATTGGTCTCCGCGTGACATGCAATAGTATGGCGGTAATAATAGCGAAGCCACACTTTTGTTGCAATAAGTATACAACTGTGCGCGAAAGCACGAAAAAAAATCTAATTTCCTAAGAAAAGCAACCTTTTTCTTAGAAGGGCAAGCTGAAATCTCTGTATTTATTAATTGCCAGTAAACGATTTAACTCCTGTAGCTCGCAGACGAGAGGAAAGCAAATTGCTTTTAATTTTAGATTTGTGGGGTCAGCCCTCACCCCGGAGCCTCTGAGGAGGCGCAGGCCACACTCATTAGCCCTCACGGCGCAATTAAACCGCTCATTATGATGGTATTTATATTTAGGCGTCCTCGCCTGCGAGATCTGGGCTCCCCAATTAGAATGATTGTGAAGTTAAGTTAATGGGGAGAAAGTGTTATTTTTTTGACTCCAGCAGTTCAACCTGTACGCCGTCTTGGTGGATGTAATTCCAGTCGGCGGATAAACTGTTTGTTCAAATTACACTCCTCAATTAAAACAACACGCAGAAACATTCCCTTTGTCATCCCTGCGCCTCGTTGTGAGCTAGCGTCTATTCCCTGCAGTGTCTTTGCAACAATATTATATTGGACATGTCTTTTCCCACCCTTTCATCCTCTCTGCTTCTTTCTACCCACGACCCTCAAATCTCTAAGCCTCATATTTTCAAGTAGATCCGCTTCCATCTTCTTCAACAGGAAGGCCTCTCCTCTGTTCTCCCACAGTCTCCCGAGAAGATGTTCCCTTTTCATCCAGCTCTGCTTCTAGGCGCTTCTCACCCTGCCCAGCTCTTACCGCCATTTACGAGCCCTCTCTTTTTCCATCCACAGCCATTAACACTTTCTGTGTTTCCCTGTTCCCTAAAACAGGTAAGTAAGCAAATGGTTCTAACTTCCTTTAATTTGGTTAATTTTGAAACGCTGATTTTGATGTCTCTCAAGGAGGCTCAGTAGGCAAGCGCCTTCTGGGGTCATTAGTCCTTTCCTGTTATGAGTAAAGTCACCATGTCACTAGACACTACTTTTCGTTCCCATGTATTGGTTTTCCATATTATTGTTATCAAGTGTGTTGGTACAAGTGGCTCAATTATAAGAAACTAATACTAAAGCTCCCAGAATGTATTGATATGTTAGACCAAAAACCAGAATTGGAATAGTTGTGTACCAGTGAGATGGAGTCACCTGGACACCCCAGTTATATTTGGATCTGAAGGCACCAGCGCTCCGGTCCCTGACCCAGCTCCTCAAATTGGAAGATACTGGCCACTAGACCGCTGAGCTGAGTGATCACCTGGGTGAGAGCATATTTATGCTTTTTTTGCTTGGAGAAGCCACCTCCCTCCTCTAGGTAATTACAGACTATGTTTCCAGACCTGTACCTTTGTGTGACTGTCTAATGCATTCTGGGTGTTGTAGCCTTATTTTGCTTCCATTGAACTAAATAGACCAAGATATCTGAAACTAGTGATTTTTAGGTGGAAAGTTCAAGACTGGAGAAAGTATTCATAGTGATGTGGAGTTAGCTGGCCACCCTCCTTTTGGAAAAAGCTGCAATCTTACTTCCAGTATTGCTTCTGTGTGGCAGTGATCTGGATTTGTGGGGCAGGTGACAGTTTTTTAAACTCATGGCCCTTGCATTTGCCGGATGAGTTCATTCCTAATGTTGTTTGCATGTTGCATTGTGCTGTATGCTGTTTCTGTAATAGAAAAATGCTGTTTCAAGACGTGTAATCTTACCCTGGTCTCTCAATGGGACTCATGCATCTGGTATTGGAATAGGCCATGCAAGGATGATATCTTCCAAAAATCCTTACTGCTCAAGCTTCTTTTCTTCGGCCAGAGACGCTTTGAGCAAAACATGGGGAAACTGATGAACCATGCTTTGGGGAATGCCAAACTCCCATTGTCATTTCTGCCTCAGCCTCCAGCAGTGGAATGCGGGCCACCTGTTTTACATTCTCAATACATTCCTCATTTACATCCAGTGATCATTTCCTCACTGGGATTACAGAGCTGGGTAGGGATCCCACCAACCTTTCAGAGGGTGTTCATCCCCCATGCCAGGTCAACGACCCTCATAACTATATGGCTGTTTCTCTGCCAGTTGCCTCAAAAACTGTCCTATCTATGGGGAGCCCTCTTTATGTTTTGAGACAATATGGAAAGATCATTTTACAGACATTTCACTTTTAGGACTGGTCCAAGAAAGCTACGTTCTGGACTTCTTGACTTTATTCCAGACTCGATGATACACCTGCTGTCCACACAGGCAGACCCCTCAACCTCCTTCAAGTGGTCTGTAGCAGAGGCCAGTGATGCCTTGACTAAGAGAAGAACTGTTCTTACTTTCGGAGAAGTGGAGACTGAGTGTATACTTCAAACTCTCCTGGGTGCCCAAGCTGGGGTTGCCATCTGTTCCTTTATAAAAATAAAGGATTTGAATGTTTTCAGCAGAAAAACTTAGGTTTAAATGGCATCTATACAGGGGATTATTTATATGGGTAGTCATTGGACTTTCAGCTGTGCATCATCACTATTAGATGTTTTTTAAGTTTACCTTTGGGACATTTTCAATACTGAGTCTTTCATTTTGAGTAGGCTCAAAAGGTATTCATAAAGATGGTGGGCACCCCTATTTATTCTCTTCTGTCATGTGTTTATCTACACTTGATGGAGGCTAATCTTCATATGTTCCAACATGGAGACTGTTCAGGCTGACTTATTTAGTCAGGAGTTTCCATTCTCAATCAACTTCTCTCTTCATCACAGAATGTTCGAAGAGATTGTGGGATTGTTGGGGATTTTAATTCGGGAATTTTACCTCATGCCTAGATACTTTACTACAAGGAATTTCTTCAAAGGGTGAAGGACACATTGTGTAAGAAGGCTCTGGTAATGCAATTGCTCCAGGCGGGGCTTTAAGTGGGCATGGTCCTTCCAGGTCTGAGACTGGGCACTAACTAAAAACTGACATTGAAAGGGCCCTTATTTGGGCTCTATAATCATATCCTTAACTTGACAGCAAAAACACTGATCAGTTTCTTATCAAGTACTGCAAAAATTGTTAAGGTAATCCACATCAGCAAGGTAATCCTGTTTTCATTATACTTGATTTTGCATTCCTTATGAGTGTTTGATTTTTTCCTGGATGATGTTTACTGTAGATTTTTTGTGTGCAGCATATTACTCTTGTACAAACGACACTGTGAAATTAATTGACTCTTGGTGTCAGGGTGAGTTCAGGTTGTGGGGGGTGTTTATGACAGGGCTCTATTGAAAGTTCTGGATTCCAGGCTGAATACAGTGCAAGTTTCTCAAAGTGCTTTCAGTGGGTCATAGATGTATCCAGAATACATTAATCCAATCCCTGGCCTCTCTGCAGAGCTCACAGAGCAGTGGTCACTTGTACAAATTGTAATTATGATTCAATGTGAAAGTGCGTGAAGAAGGTACAGAAGTGTTGAAAGATTGACAGAGTGAAAGTTAAAAAAGGTGGTGTTTCCAGGTGAGTGGGCATGTCTACAAGGGTCTGGTGAAGGTAAGGAGATTCAAGGAAGCGCAGGAGAGTGAAAAGTGGATGCTCACAAGAAAAGAGACACAGTGTGAGATGCAGATATAGGATTTCAGAAAGATGTGAGGAGAAAAGGATGTAAGTGTCTAAAATAGACAGTAGAGGAAACTATTCAGAAGGAAAGAAAAATAGAGTTCTCCAAAAACCACTATCCCTTTCCAGACTGAAGAAATTTGTATTTCATAGTCTATTTTCAGAATTGAAACATATCCTTTATTCAACAAAATGTATCTTGTACAGCTAATACTTGCTGGCAGAGCCAGTGGTTCATGCTTGTTTTAGGCTTGTCTTATATTACATGTATTATATGCTTGGATGCAGTGGCAAAAGGCTCACGGAAAGGCACCAACATATTGGTTAGGTGGCATGCTATAGGAAGAACAGAATTTTAGGTTGTATGTGTTTTGCCAACCCCTTATTTATATAGGTCACACCTCTTGAAAAGTATTCCTAGTTACTCCTATTAGATCTCACCCCTTTCCATTCTACTTAAAACATTGGTCCCCGGAGTATTTACATTCCTTGCTTTCCCTCATATTCCAAGTGTTTTCACAAGATCAAGTGGAAGAAGTCATCTACTCTATGATTCTGCTGGAGCACTATTGGGCATGCTGGTCTTGGCTCCCCTACTGATAATCTTGGTTGTACGGCCAGAATGGATGCTTCCACTTGCTGTCCTCCCTTCAGAGCTGTCCCTCTCTCAGTTGTCCCGATTCGAGCTGATGCCTGGAGGCCAAACGAATAGTGCTCCTGCATCTTGAGTTGTCTTTGGTGATTGCTGGGACCTTGCATCTGCCTTAACACGTCTGCCACTAGGACTTATCAGCAGCATTGCCGGGTCAAATGTGCTTTACGGGATACTTCCATTTTCCCCTTTCATTGTGACTTCTTGAACATTTTAGATTGTATGTGTTTGAACTGAGTGTTGCCTCTTCCTTATCCCAATTGGTCACTACCTGTGTGATCAGGGAACGTGGAGAAGTTTGACTTAAATTGACAAGTATACTTCTCATCTTCACATAAGATCTGAGCCTTGCGTTCTAGATTTCAGTATGTGTTGCTTTCCTGGTACATTCTTCAAATGCTTCAGGGTTGTATAACGTAAACTGAGGCTCATAACATCGATCAACAATAATTTATTTTATTTATTTTATATTCTTGTAGAGCGCCAGAATAGACCCCCGAAGGGGTATCTCCGCGCTGTTGCTGCAAAGGGAGTGTTCTATAATAGTATGTCCAGTGGTGGTATGTAGGCAAGAAAGGCATTAATTACTGGGATACAGGTATGTTTTTAAGGTTTGCCGAAAAATCAGGTGACTGGTAAGGGATCTTAATTCTGAGGGCAAGGAGTTCCAGAGTACTGGTCCAGCATGGGCCAGCGCACGGCCACCTTGTCTGGTCTTCTTTACTCTAGGTACCTGTAGTAACTGCTGGTTACTGGAGCGCAAAAAACGCCCGGGGATATAGGGCTGGAAGATTTCCATCAGATATTTAGGGCCTTCCCCTATCATACTCTTGTGGATGGTGCATAGAGTTTTAAATTGGACTCGTTTCCTCACTGGAAGCCAGTGGAGTCTAGTCAGTAGGGGACAGGAGGGAGTCCTTGGTGGAGCGCTCAGGACAATCCTCGCTGCTGTGTTTTGGATTACCTGCAGTTTGTTAAGTTGTTCCTCGTTTGCTCCAAGGAGCAAACCGTTGCAGTAATCCACCCTGCTGATGACAAGAGCCTGTACAAGCGTTTTCCTATGATCGTCCGGTAAGTAGGGGAAGACTCGTCTTAACATCCCAATAGCCCGAAAACAGGTACCGGCAACTTGATTTACATGATCTTTAAATGTAAGTTGCTGATCAAGTAACACTCCCAAGTTCCTAACCGTGCTCTTCGGAGTGGGGACGGGGCCTAACTCTAGGGGCCACCAGTCAGATGACCAGTGTGGTGCTGCTTGCCCAAACAGCATGACCTCAGTTTTACCTATGTTACACTGCAGACAGTTTGATGACATCCATTCTGCAATGGCTCTCATGCCATCTGCAAAAGATCTTTTTATTGCAGGTGTAAGGTTTTTGTAAAAGGAGTTGGGTGTCGTCAGCGTACGACACCGGGGTGAACCCGAAAGATCTTGCTAAGTTGGCTAGGGGGGCCACATACACGTTGAAAAGTGTGGGGCTTAGACAAGAGCCTTGTGGCACTCCCTTGTTGAGCTCCCTGTGGATGGATTTATGGGAGCCCAGCCTAACTTCTTGAGATCGACCAGACAAAAAGCTCTCCATCCATGCCAGAGCCACTCCCTCCACGCCTACCTCCCTTAGGCGGTTGAGAAGCACCGTGTGAGACACCGTATCAAAAGCGGCGGAAAGATCCAACAGCACCAGAATCATAGAGCTACCGTCATCCAATGCCATTTTGATGTTATTGGTCACTGTTTGAAGGGCTGATTCTGTGCTGTGGTTTGGCCTGAACCCAGATTGTGAATAGTCCAGGCCTTCCGTCGCTTCAAGATGCTGGGAAAGATGGGTGTTCACGTGCCTCTCAGCAACCTTGCCCAAGTAGGGTAGGAGAGAGATAGGCCGTAAGTTGGAGAGGTCTGTCCATGGGGATGATGCTTTTTTCTTATAGGGTTCACCACCGCCTTTTTCCAGTCTACTGGGACCTGGCCTTTCATAAGGGAGGTATTAATCACTTCCAGTATGGGGGGTCCCAGAAGAGAAATCATAGGGCCAACCATTTTGGCAGGAATGAGGTCGTTAGGGGACCCTGATTTAATATGACTGCAGAGGGAGAGAAGCTCTGTATTGTCAATCGGAGGGAAGAATATCAGAGGAGATTTATTGTATATTGCCGGGGTCTGAGGAGGGCATTTGTTGGTCTTATTAGTGATATTATTGGCTGCTACTATTCTTTCGTAAATAGTATTTATTTTGTCCTCAAAGAATAGAGAGACTTCATCGCATAGGTCTTGCGAGAAGTCGTCGGAGCTCTCACATGCAGTTGGTTTTATAAAATTCTGCAAAATGTTGAAGAGCTCCTTAGAGCAATTGCCCGCATCTGCTATCTGTTGCGTTAAGTGTTGTTTCCTAGCTAGCTTTATGTTTTTATAATACTATGATTGGGCATCTAGGAAAACAACTCGGCTATTCTCGGTTTTCCTTTTCCTCCATGCCTTCTCAGCTCGTCTGCATTTTTGTTTTCCTGCTCTCAGTTCAGGGGTATACCAACTTTCTTGTTTAGACGCAGGATGCTGCTTATGCCGTTTTAAAGGAGCTAAGATGTCGATGGCTTGCTTAATGGAGACATTGAGCTTAGCTAGGGCCGTATCTGCTGTGTCTGTTGCCAGAATATCAGGACTTGTCCAGATTTCCTGGACTTTGTTGGCAGTAACTTTATGCCATTGTCGTCGCCAGATAGGGGGACGAGGAGCACTTTTAACAGGTCTTGTTGGAGTCAGTAATACAAATTCTAACATGGAGTGATCTGTCCATGATATTTCTTTTGCCGGGGAGCAAATTACACACCCTGTACACACAAATTCATGCAACCTTGCAAAGAGTGTTGTGAGGGGCACAGCATTGTGTCTTTTGCAGAGATTACTTTTAGTAACTCCATATTTTAATGTTGTCATTACTTCCCTCATTGGATAGTGCTGCATTGATGGTCTGGGGTCATGAAGGTGCTATACCTATTTTCAGGCCAATTCATCTCTTACTGATGTACAGCCGCTTGTAATGGAACAAGGAAGTGAATTTAGGAAAGCCTATGCCACAACCTTCAGAATATCAGCACCCCGATTCGTCAACCATCTGCACATCTGCAAAGGTGCCCATATGACAATGACATAATTCACTGATGCAGTTTGCATACCACACTAGTGGACGTGTAATGTCAACTGGAATGAGAGCATGTCCTGGCCCCAAGAGCGCAGAAGAGAGCTGACCAAATACATTGATGTGCTTGAATTGCTCTGCCCATACGTGCGGATTGTACCATAGACTGGTGCAATAAAATATGTATTTACTCAACACATCATCAGCGGTGTGAAAAATGAATGCCCCAAATTAGCCCCCCTGGTTATGTTGCTTTTTGAAATCCTACACTGAAGAATGTTTAACTCTCTCTGTAGAAGGATAAGAGTCCATTGAGGCTTGAAGAACAGGCTCTCCTCTAGATCTGGAAACATGCAGATAATAGTGTCTATATTTGGTTCATCAATGCACTATCACAAGATGGTTAAGTTCTGCCAATAGACATACGATGCATTCTTCAACAGGAAACGGATATTTGCCATTGACTTCCAATAACTTTCCCATTTGCTGACTACAGAGATATAAAGTGGGGTGGCTAAATTGTTGACAGCAAAATCTGTGGATGTGTTTCTCCAACCGGGACTTATAGAAGAACAACTAACTGAGTTGACCGTAGTCAAGCTTCATGCTACACAGCCTGTAGTGCTTATGCGGACACGGTGCCAAGTTTGGGTGGCCTTGTTGGCCCCAACATTAGCCCAGGACCTGAGGATGAACCAGAATAGTTTGAAGGTTTTTGGATTAAAGGGTGCTGAGGCCCCTGTGAAGAGTAAAACAGTTATTTTCTCTACATCTGCGGGGAAGGTTCTCCTGATGAGATGGACAATCAGGTTGTGAAGTTCTGCAGTCTCAGTTGAATCATTCTCTGCTGTCATCGGCCTGGATTTAATTGCACTCAAGGGAGGCTATGGCTTCATGTGTCCCAAGATGGAGTCTGTTAATGCAACCATACAGGGTCTGTTGTTTCCATTCTCTGCGAACTTCTCTCTTCAGCCTGAGATGTTCAAAGAGATTGTGAGACGGTCGGGGTCATAACTCTGGACATGGCTTCCTCTTGCCTGCATGTTCTGCCGCAAGTCTTTTGTTCAAAGGGTGAAGGTGAAGGGTGCATTGTGCATCAAAGTTCTGGCTCTGAGCGTAGGTTCCAGTTCCAGATTCCCCACTAAACTACATTACATGATGATCTGGAAGAATGGTGTCTCCATGCTTCCGATCCCTTTCGACTTTGTGTATACAGGATTCTTCACTGTGCATTAAGCGTTGTGGGTCTTACAGGATATGGATGGAAATTGATGACCCGTGGTAATATGCTGCAACTTAGGATATATAGCGTGGTAGCGTAGCATCAAAATGAACCCTTTAATACAGATGTATTTCCAGCAACGCAGAGTTTTCCCGCTCAGAAGCCGCATCCCGTCAGCCTGGGCCAGGCACAAAGGCCGCGCGGCGGGAGCTGGGCTACCATTAGATCACCCTCACCGGAGCACTGGGGTTAATTGCTATTCTCTTGCCTGTGCCACTTGCTGGGCACCCTGGCCATCCTCCCCCCTTGTGCTCCCAGTTTCCTTGATCCATCAAAGTTACAGAGTATCGCCTCATTGGAGGCGAGCACAGAGTGGGGGGACGGAGGGCGGGAGCTGTGCAGGGCAGGGTGGCGGGTTGAGTGTTGCAAAGCTGCTGACTAGGCCCTGCTTCTTGTGGGATCGACCGGATGAGAAGAAAGCGAGGGGTGCTTGACGAGCATTAGGGAACATCAATGCCCTTTTACTTCACTCCCTCCGCCATTCTTCCGGCACCTTCTTCTTGTGTTCGTCCTGGGGTATTCCATGTGCTCACGTGAATGGCAGCATTCCTCTGGTCAGGGCTTTCATGTAGCTCCCGCCAACTATTGAAAGAGGGGGGGGTGCTGGTTTAAAGACCAAGCAAAGCCAGAAGGGGACTTCAGACGAAACACGTCGTGGGGGCAAAGTGGCCGCGGATTAAGCTTTGTTTTGCGGCGCAGATCTCTCTTCTCTCCCTGCCCTCTGTTGCCCTTCCCTCCCCCGCGCCCTCTTTGCACACACACACACACAGTGGCCCTTTACGCCTTCTTGCTTTACAAGCCAGTAACATCGGCTTAGAGGCGAGGGGGGCTACAAACTTAAGGGGATCAGGAGGCCTATTCACCAGGCCTTGTCCACGGACCGGCGGCTTTTTTGTCCGAGCTCTGTTCCCGCTCTGATTTCTTCATTGGAGTAAAAAACACTTTAATTCCCCTTTACAGCCAGAGGAATCATCTGCCGCCCCCCCTTCCCCCGGCCCCCTTTCCTCCCCCGGCTCCCTTTCAGTGTCTTCTCTTCTTTCTTGCATTTGACCCCATCCCAGCCCCCTCATAGACCCCGCGAGGTCTGTCTCAGAACACCCCTCTTGGAGAAAGGCAGGGGTATCGGTCTGTGTGTTATGAGGGACGGGGTAAGGAAGGGGGTATAGCTTGAGGCATGAGATGGGTGTTAATTGAATCAGTTTGACAACACATTGGTTAAAGCATGCTCCTAGTATACAGTGTTTTTTTCTTGCAACATTCCACAACCTGCTGATTTATCTGTGTTATCCTACTGATTTTGGCGAAGCTATGAATGTAGGCAATCGAGCTAAATGTTAGCTCCCTGTGCAGGAAAATAATGTACTCTGAGCGAAATCCCATTTCATGCCAGTGTCTTCCTGTGAAGTCTTTGTCAGGCCAAAGGTAATTTTATGTCATTTCTGCTGAGGTCCACGATATTCTCATGTAACCATCTGATTCCATTCAATAGTGGATTTTGGTTTCTAGCGCCGCAATACTCTTCTGGGTTGATGTAGCACTATATAAAGCACATCATATTCAATGATAATTTTTAAAAGTTAAAAATTACTGCTTTTTTTTCCTGACAAGCTTGCCACTGCACAGACCTTTGGGCAACCTGATGGTTCATGATTTTACTGCAAACAAGGTGCTGTCGGTTCTTCATCCTTCTGAAGTTGGTAAAATCAGTACTTCCCATGCTTTAAATCTTGTCTAATGCCCCGGGTTTTCTTTGATAGACTAAAAGTGCATTCATTGGTTAGTTATGTTCCCCTACTCTTGAAAGTGAAACCAACTCTTGGCTGTGGATGTAACTTCACTTCATACCAAAGGTTAGCTCTAAAGGACTGATCTCATACAGACCCAGAACTACACAAGAAGGGGTAGATTACAAAGAAATAACACAACACAATGCAGCATAGGTGCTCTGCTGCGTTGCGCTAGGGGGGAGAGCAGGTCAGAGCCACATCTAATGAGATATAGCTTTGCAGCTTTCTTCCCCAGGGCTAGAGCACAAGGAGGGTGCCTTGCTCCACACACTCACATTTGTATCATTATACAAAGGCGAGTGCTGTCTAGCACAGGTTCTGTAAGGGAAATGTACCCTTCCAGTTCTAAATAGAATGCTTATATTTTTATTTGACATTTCCCACATTGGATGTATGCTGTACGGGGCAATCGGTAGAAGAAATTAAACCGTTTTGCTCAAGGAGGTATTATGTTTTTTACACGAAGCAGGGGCTGACAATATTTGTAGAACTGGCTTTGTGTCAAAAACTAGGAGCGCAGTGCATTGAAAAGCAGTGCAAAGCAAAATTTGCACTACCAAAAAAAAGAAATAGATTTACACTGGAAAGTAAATACTGTAGCAAATTTTGTGTGATTTTGGAGTAATTCATTGTCTTAACTAAACTGCCTCAAACTTTCACCCCACTACCCTTAGCCTTCTCCTTCCATTAATTGTCCCTTTGGTCACTTTGTGTAAATGTGGTTTTAAGCAGCCGCGGCCGGTAGTAGGTGTACCTGCAGGGCGGTTACATGGGGAGGGGCAGGGTGGGGGGTAGTAATGTATGGATTACGGACTTTAACAGGTAAGTAAACATATAAATAAATAAAATGAATTTCGTTGTGTGCACTGCATCACCAAATGCGATGCAGTGCGCTAAACAAAATTCGTTTCATTTATTTTTATGTTTACTTACCTGTTAAAGTCCCGTAATCCATACATTACTACCCCCACTCTGCCCCTCCCCCTCCCCACGTCACCGCCCTGCAGGTACACCTACTTTGACTTTCGCAAATTATCGTAAAATTTATCTCCAACTTGCCCATGCGGTCGTTAATGGGTGCGGCCATCTTGCTCTCGATGCTTATTTACTGTTCCAGGTCGAATGATGTGTTCACGATCACAAACTCGCATGGGATAGCGCGAACGGCTACCAACAATCCAACATCTCGTGGCGCACGCGAATGAATAGGAAAACTCGTCGGGAAAGCAGAGACCTGGTATGTCGCTACCGCGCACGAGAGAACGCATTTTTAAAGCGCGAACAAGAAAATACTTCAGTTTCGTGGCAGATTGCGAAAGTTTTGAAATTTTCACGTTATCCGCGCAATGCGAAAATGTCAAAATATCGCAAATTCTGCAAGCGGAACGAAATTTACGCCCAGGCCTTTTTTTTTTTTTTTTTTTTTTTTTTTTTTTGTAAAGCGCCTGGTGACCCGAAGGCATCCCCGCGCTATGATACTGTAAAATCCGGGACGGGCGAGAGCCAGGAACTATTTTGGGAAGAGGAGGGTTTTGAGTCTTTTGCGGAACAGCGTGTGGCTGGGTTCCACACGCAGCAGCCGAGGGAGTGCGTTCCATGTGGAGGAGGCCTTGACCGAGAAGCGTCGTCCACCGGTGCGCGCCTTCTTGAATCTTGGGACTGTGGCCAGATGTTCGTTGTCCGAGCGGAGGTTTCTATGGGCTTTGTAAGGTGTGATCATATCTTTGAGGGTGGCAGGTCCAACCCCATTAATGAGTTTGTGCGTGATGCACAAGGCCTTAAACTCCACTCGCTGGCGGACCGGTAGCCAGTGCAGCGATTTGAGGGCCGGTGTGGTATGGGCTCTGGGGGGAAGTTTGAGAATGAGTCTCGCCGCGGCATTTTGTACGCGCTGAAGTTTGGTCAGGGTGGTTTCCGGAGCACCGAGATATGCAGCGTTGCCGTAGTCCAGGCGTGATAGTATGAGCCCTTGGACCAGAAGTTTCCTGGACAGGGGGGGCAAGAGGGGGAGGATCTTCCGGATTGATCGGAGAAGCCCGAGGCATGTGCCCGCGGTCTTAACTGCCTGGGTCTTCAAGGAAAGGTCCTGCTCCAGCCAGAAGCCCAGTGTTTTAATTTCAGTCTTGGGCGTGGGGATGTCACCAAAGGAGTCTGGCCAGGCTGAGGGAGGGACAGAAGACCATTTGTTGCCCAGCAGCATGATTTCTGTTTTTGTCCCGTTCAGTTTCAGCGCGGATTCACACATCCAGGTGTGTATGTCTTGCAGACAGTTAAGTAAGATTTCAGGGTTCTTGTCCAACTGGGACAGGGAGACGACGAGTTGTGTGTCGTCGGCATAATTGACTATTTTTATCCCATAGCGGGTAACCACGTCCTCCAGCGGGGCCATGTAGACATTAAACAGGGTAGGACTGAGCGAGGACCCCTGGGGCACACCAAGCGTGAGCGGGAGGGGGTCTGATCGGGAGTTGCCGTCCCACACCTGAAATGAGCGTCCCGTGAGGAAGGCCTATTCATTAGATGACTTAACAGAGCCCCCACTCGCCTCCCAAACCAAACCTGCCTTTGAATCATATGGGACCATGCTGCCTCCGCCCCAGGGAACTTCTCGTAAAGCAGGACAGTTGAACCACCAACATATCAGGCAAATCATGCCAGCCGTGATGTGCCACATCACTACCATCAATGTGTTAAATAACCAGGGCAGGTGCTGGAAGCCCCATTGGCTGGATCTTTTGGATGACTGGCCTCAGGTTATCCACTTGAAGACCCCTGATACCAAACTGTCTCCCCCTGAGGGAGGAATTTCACGCTTGGCTCACAAAACCACCATGCAGATAGGCTTCACTGCACATAGGAATGCCGAATCACCAAGACCTTGTATGAAGACATTAAGCCTAATGCATAGTGGATGGGAGTAAGGGAATACATTAAATAACCGCACCATGATCATTGCACCACAAAACAGATGCCAGTACAAGGAGGCAAAAACAAGTTAAAGCATATTCAAATACACACAGTGCCTCTAGGATTCTGATTTTCATCTACCTGTTCTTTGAACCTTCTTGGGTTCTACACCTGAACCTGCAGCTGATGTAGCTGTCTCAGTGTGAGCTAAAATTACTCTGGGCAATCACTGCCCTCGCTAAAGCCCTTTTGAGGGCCCTGGAAAACTGTACCCTCAAGAATAGAACCTGATCGGTATGTAGAAACTAGGCCCTCTCTATACCCAAAGGAAGCACACCAACATATTCAAACAGAATCTTTACTTGGAAACACAAGTTCCCAAGAGCCCAGTTAAGAACTGTGATCATGTAGCCAAATATGGCAGTCGATTTTTCTCCTAGCTTGGCCCACATCGCTGGAACAGATTACCCGCACACATCCATTTCTGCCCCGATTGTGCCCATTTCAAAAAGCTTCTCAAAACCTGGCTATTTTTTAATCTTTTTTACTCTCCTTCTTTTCTCCTATTTGGATTGCAATCCAACATTAGATACCCCTTTGTGGGTGATTCACTGCGCTACACTAAGTGTATATAACATAACATCCCCCTCTCTCAGACTGGTCAGTTTTTGAGAAAGGGGGAGACACAAACTGCCCCCCCACCCAAGCCAACCAATGTTCTCCAGTGGTAACCCACTATGGAATTCAGCTTTCGCCTTCGCCACCCACTCACCCACCCCGAATACTCTGTAAGAGGCTAAACAAAACACTGCTTGTAAAAAAAAACTTTGAATTCTAAAGAACATATCCCAGGAAGTCTGGCTACAACCCTGCCAAATGTATCAATGTCTGTGGCCTCCTGGAGTCATGCTTCACCCCATTCATTCTTTCCAACCCCCTGAGGACTCTGCTGATGTGAAGAGAACTGGAGAAATCACATGCCCCAGATACCTTAACATAAAGGGCAAGTCAGATGTCTGCTTACTTAAGCAGCTGGTGTTCCTTCTAGGAGATACATTCCACCCATGCCTCTAGAGAAAAACACATCCATCCCACCAATGCTCCCTATGAAAGATGGATGTGCCAAAATGCAACCTCATAGCTTTGACTTGACTTTGGAGATAGCTTGGCTCAAACATAGTCTGGCAGGATAATGCACCAAGGCTACGGGGATGCATGGTGAATGCAGCAGGCTCTTCTACAACCTCCTGGTGGAAGTGTCCCATTTCCAGAAACTGAAGACAAGACAGAACATCAGCAGTGTTATTCATCACGCCCAGGACATGTTTTTCTTTGGACGTGACATTGTTTTTTAAACATAAGAATACAATTGTCTTCAAAAGCCTCAACAGAAACTTGCACTTTGCATGCTGCTGATTAATTGACTCCACCACTGCTATGTTAACAGACCACAACGCCTCAGATTGATGACAGAAGTGACAAGTTCAAATAGATAAGGCCACTCGATGAAGGATAACTCCAAGATGGCTTCATTCCTCACCTTCCCAGACTCACACCACTCTGACTTCCAATTTTGGGCACATGATTCGGGTCCAAGGGCCCGAATCACAGAACTAACTTAAGACAAAATCCTAAACGTACTACTTTTGGTATTCACAGAAGTTAGAATTTTGTCTTAAGTTTGTTTTAAGACAGACTTAAGACAGACTTAAGTTAGGATTTTGTCTTAAGTCTGTCTTAAGTCTTTCTTAAGACAAACTTAAGACAAAATCCTAACTTCTGTGAATACCAAAAGTAGTAAGTTTAGGAATTTGTCTTAAGTTAGTTCTGTGAATCGGGCCCCAAGAATTGCCTCAAAAGCAATACTCCAAGCCACATGCATATACAAGCCACACCCCATGGCCTGACCATGGCAGAGCATGCTAGACCACACACATGTTAAAATCATAAAAAAATATGAATCAGACCCTCAAATCGTGTTGCACTTCAGCTGACAACCTTGTTCTGTAATGTGTTGACATGAGGCCAGACATGGGCTGATATCTGGTTCTGGAGAAATGGCAGCCCATGGGAATGAGGTGAAGCACAATCTTCAGTTGACCAACTAACACTTGCGGCTGAGGCGACATCACTTTGCATGCCCCGAGGCTGACTGAAGGCAGACACCTTCGCATCAGGTGGCCTCCGTGCACTTCTTACTGTGCCTTTCTCAATCCAAGCCTCACAAAAATCAGTTTTGTAACTGAGCCACTTGTCTTCTCTTTGCCCAATGGACACCCTACATTACAAGAAGACTCATAAATGAAGCTGAGGACTGGCCTCATAACGTAGCGCCCAGTGGGCCCAAGAACAAGAAATCATCCAGATCATGCAAAACCAATGAGAAACCACACTTCTTTCTGAAAATCCATTCTTGACAAGTTCTGAACTTCTCAAAATAGGAACATGACAAAGCACAGCCCATAGGCATGCATTTTTCAAAATAGAATGAGCCATCGAACTGGAAACCCTGCAAGTGGAAATCATCAGGGCGGTCTGGCAAAAGCATGAATGCAGACTTGATGTCCGCCTTTGCAAGAAAGACCCAGATCCCAAAGACTGGAGTGTGTTAAAAGCCTGATCCAAAGAAGCACACCTAGCTGAGCATGAGGTATGGTCAATTGTATCATTAAAAGATTGCCACTTCCGTGCAGAGAGGCTTTGAATAAGATGGAATCCCATTATTTCTTTTTAGGCCCCACACTCAGTGGTAGGCAGACATAGTTATCTATGGGAATGACATTAAAGCAACTAGCCACCCTCCTCAAGCCCGCCTTCTTATCAAATTTGCACCCATCTACATTCCCATTTCCAAGCAAGGACTGCTGATTCTTGCATGTTGTTTCTCCAACTCCACCCTGTGCAGGAATCCTGAAACCAAAAGCAAAACTGTAGAATAGCTGCTGGGCACCCTGAAAATCTAGCTAAATCATAAACGATTGGATCCTAGTCTGTAAATCAGCTGGAGAAGATATCTCCACCAATAATTAGTCACCTTCACTGTTTCTGAGGGCCTTTAGCTTTGGCTTTCTTGAAGCACGTGAACTTGGGGTCCCCTTAAATGCCACAAAAGGAGCAGTTATGTTTGAATTTACTGGTTCCTGCTGGGCAAATGCAAAATTTCTTATTATATACCCAACACTTCCCCTTATTTTTCTCTGCCTCTTGATGTGAATGTATGTTCAATTGCTTACTTGTGGGAAAGCTGAGATCCAATACAGTAGGCCTGAGTTGGCTATGTGGACAAGAAACTGCTAAAAGCTATAGACCTGATTGGTTCACTGTAAACAGTTATGTTTACAAAACACCCCAGCCCTCTCTTCTAACGCTAACGAAGCCGCCGCCAACCTCACCCTTTGGTTATCCAACACCGCTGACACCTTAGCACCACTGAAAAAACGTCAAAACAAACCTGGCAGCAAGAAGGCCTCATGGTTCAACGATGATCTCAAGAAGTCCAAGAAACTCTGCCGCTCCCTTGAAAAGGCCTGGAAAAAAGACCCAACCACCAGCACCAAGGACGCCTTCAAAAACGCCAACCGCACTCACCACCAACTAATCCGAAAAGCCAAGAAAACAGCATTCAAGGATCGACTTGACAACAACGCCCACAACAGCAAGGAACTTTTCAACATCGTCAAGGAATTTTCCAATCCCTCGGCCAACTCCAACGACATCACCCCCTCTCAAACCCTCTGCGACTCCCTAGCCTCATTTTTCCACAACAAGATTGCAGACATCCACAACAGCTTTGACAACCAACCCGGAAACCAACCCACCCTACCATTTGCTGATCATCTTCCCCCCGTGAACACCCTTAACGACTGGAACCCAATCTCCACTGAGGACACCATCCGCCTGATGAATTCCATCCACTCAGGATCCCCCACAGACCCATGTCCTCACCACATCTTCAACAAAGCTGACTCCGTCATAGCACCACACCTCCGAGACGTCATCAACTGCTCCTTCAACTCCGCCACCTTCCCGGAAGACTGGAAACACGCTGAACTCACCGCCCTTCTGAAAAAACCCACAGCGGACCCCACCGAACTCAAAAATTACCGCCCCATCTCGCTTCTCCCATTCCCGGCCAAAGTCATCGAGAAAGCTGTCAACAACCAGCTCGCCGCCTTCCTCGAAACCAACAAATCCCTCGACCCCTCACAATCTGGCTTCCGAGCAAAACACAGCACTGAGACCGCCCTCATCGCAGCAACAGACGACATTCGAACTCTACTGGACAATGGAGACACAGTCGCCCTCATCCTCCTCGACCTCTCCGCAGCCTTCGACACAGTCTGCCACAGCACCCTTCTACAGCGCCTCAGAAACATCGGAATCCAAGGAAAAGCACTTGAATGGATCACCTCGTTCCTCACCGGAAGAACCCAGAGAGTCCGCCTTCCATCATTCAAATCCAAGGCCTCTGAAGTCATCTGCGGCGTACCACAAGGATCCTCACTCAGTCCCACCCTCTTCAACGTATACATGAGCCCCCTCGCGGCCATCGCACGCCATCACAACCTCAACATCATGTCGTACGCGGATGACACTCAACTGATCCTTTCCCTCACCAATGACCCCAGCACCGCCAAAACCAACCTACACGAAGGAATGAAAGAAGTTGCCGAATGGATGAAACAAAGCCGTCTGAAACTGAACTCAGACAAAACAGAAGTCCTCATCTTAGGTACATCCCCCTCTGCATGGGACGACTCCTGGTGGCCGGAAGCCCTCGGAAAAGCACCCATCCCGAAAGACCACGCACGGAACCTAGGCGTCATCCTGGATTCTTCACTCTCAATGAACAGACAAGTCAGCGCCGTATCCTCTTCCTGCTTCAACATTCTTCGCATGCTCAGAAAAACATTTCGCTGGATCCCCTCCGAAACAAGGAAAATAGTCACCCACGCTCTGGTCACGAGCCGACTGGACTACGGAAACACCCTCTACGCAGGTACTACCGCAAAACTCCAGAAGAAACTCCAACGAATCCAAAACGCCTCAGCCAGACTCATATTAGACATCCCACGCAACGATCACATCTCTGGTCACCTTAAAGACCTCCACTGGCTACCCGTCAATAAGAGGATCACTTTCCGACTGCTTACCCACGCACACAAATCACTCTCTGACATCGGCCCAGAATGCCTCAACTCACGACTGTCCTTCTACACCCCCTCCCGCCAACTACGTTCCTCCAGCCAAGCCCTCGCCACTGTACCTCGCATCAACAAGACCACCATGGGAGGCAGATCTCTTTCATACCTGGCTGCTAAAACTTGGAACTCTCTCCCCGCTTACCTTCACCTTACCCAGAACCACCTAGCATTCAGAAAGCAACTTAAAACGTGGATTTTTGACAAGTAATTCTCCTCCCCTTCCTAAGCGCCTTGAAACCCTACGGGTATGTAGTGCGCTATATAAATCCTTTGACTTGACTTGACTTGACTTATGTCCGATTCCATAGATCTGATATGTTCTTATACAAATATGACAACGGCAGTAGACCTGACTTATTTATTATGAAAAGTATTTGTTAAAGCCAATAGACTTTTCAGGGTGGATTGTTAATGTACTGTGAAAAAGCCTGTAGGCAGGTATTTTGTTACATGGAATCTCACAAACTACATTAGTAGGCAGGGGTCTTGATGTTGGTGACACACGCGAACAAACCTCTTGGACAGAAGACCTGCACTGCTATAATTCCTATTAACCCCATTTAGGGGGGAATTTATATTGCTTTGATAACTGTAATTTTGTACATATTTGTAATGTTACTACCATATACAGGGCTGGACTGGGAAAACAAACCAGCCCTGGCAATACAGCTAGACCGGCCAGTGGGGCAGTTAGGGGGATTTATGAGAAGCAATGCTGCGCTTTAGCCCTGCTGTCTTTCGCTTTTGTTACAGGGGACTGATTTTGTTACAGGGGGTCGATATTGCAGCACTGCTGCAAAACCAGCTCTTAGTAATAAAACTGGCCCCCGCTGCTCGAAACCAGCCCCCACTCATACAGCCCACCAGGAAAACGCCCACTGCCCACTATGGTAAATCCAGCCCTGACCATATACTAGATGGGTGCCTTGTGGGAAAACTAATGTTCAATACAGTTGGTCTGTTTGGCCGTGATGGCAAACCAATGATAAATAAAGGCTTGTCTCACCTTGTCTGATTACTTAATCGAAAAAAGTTATTTTAAGATGCCATGTGTCTGATCTGTTTATTATGAAGGCAGTAGGCCTCGTTTATTTAGTATTAAATACATATGTTAAAGCCAATAGGCCTTTAAGGGTGAATTGCACTTTGTTAAAGCCTTCAAAAGTATTGTTTGCATGAAATCTCACAGGTTACCTTTGTAAGTAAGGATTTTGGTGTTGATTAATTCAGATTTACATTGTAATATTGTTTGCAATTATCCCTTTATAAGGCCTGCCAGTCTTAATTATCTACCAGGATCTTGTAATTGAACAAAATGATTAATTAATACACGTGCACATGTATATAAAATATATACATATACTTTCATACAGCTACTTTGAGTTAGCCCTCTTCTGCCATTTGTGTTCTGTTTCCCTCCATGACAGCACACATGTGGCTATGACTCAGCTTATTCAGCCATTGACTCTCTTGCCCTGTGAGTGGCTGATTATGTATGCAAATAGCCCTTAAAATGAGTGTGCTTAGGTGCCGGGGCCAGTCACTTGGTGTTCCAGTTTCTACTTTTGCAGGTCCTTTTCAATTCTTTCCTTCTCCTCTTTTTATTTTTAGAGCACACTATATCTATCCTGACAGCGCTAAGAGGCTGCTTGCTTCACCCTCATTTCATCTGCATTGCACCCCCCTCCTGCATACTCTCTGACTCAAAACCTGGCAACTTTGTGGAATGCTATTGCCCATATTGAGTCATCATTTTACCATTCTAAGATGGCCAATACTTTTGTTCTGCATGTGGCGGCCATGCTGGAACTTAAAAAAATGATACACTATGTCCAATACTACTGCAAGACAGCCAGCCGCTGCTGTGTTTAATTGTATTTGTTATTCCAAGCATGTGCCCACCATGTTTAGGCGCCACCTTGTTTTCTTTTTCTGCCATTCTGCTTTTAATGTATCTTGCATATGTTGTTGAGTTTGAGTGTATAGTTTATTGAGGTTTTGTAAGTGGGTGAATTCAAGAATGAATGCGTGGGTGGATTAATGGAAGCGAGAGTGCATGTGTGATGATATACTGAGTGTCTAAACCCATCAAGGGCTTAAGAGGCACTTTCCTTTAGCAGCCAGGCCTGTTAGGATGCTCTGTTGCCTATTTACTCTCATCAGTGCCAAAGACACCTTTACGCCGCCATTGAAATAGAGGTCACGTGTCTAAATGTGTATCGTAAACGGGCAGGTAAGTGCGCACGTGACATAGTATGAGCTTGTGACAACGCGCGTGACAATATTTTCTGGTGCCCATTTGCAACGCTGTGTTTACTGTGCTGAGGGGCGCCGGGAAGACAGGGTCGCGGATGAAGGGTCGTTGGTGCTCTGGGTCGGGATAGCCTTCATCCCCGACCCCGCCTGGGATTGGCTCGGGGATTAGGGCCCACATAGGAGATGTTCGAATTAAGCACGCTTGGATGACGATAATGTGTAATTCTGCCATCAGAGGCGGCCAGCTGCTGAGTCAGCGCAGGGTGAGAGCATTAACTCCTCGGGGAGCAGGCTCAGCGCTCGGGATTGAGTTTTGAATAGGAAATCGACAGGGCGTGGAACTGCAGCGTTAAATAATACGGGGCAAGGGAATTACCACAGGAATACATCATGGGAGAGTGCTAAATCCACGGTATTACCAGAAGAATACCCGGCTGCACCAGTGTGCAAAACGCAGAACATAACAACATGCACCCCACACTCCTGCACAAGAGAGACGGGATCCCTTTGTTTATGATGTGACCAAGATCACATGCTGCACACAAACACAGTGCACGAGTGTTTTGGGAGCAGCTGCAAGGTAAACAGTTTGCACAGTGGAAGTCCATGCAGCGCACCATGAGGTTTACAGATACTGTGGGACATTTTCTCATTGAACTAGTTTTCTGTGAACTATGAACATAGAGAAGACAAAAATTACAATACAAATTTGGAACACGATTATTGGTATTTACCTGAGATTATGCTGGTACAAAAAACCATTGGAATTTGAGATTTAGATGCAATCTATGCAGCTGTCTCACACACTTAGGGCAGTTGCTTGGGGGGAAAAATTGGGAGTAAACTCCGATGAATGGAAAATTTGGTGAAATTGATCATCCGTTTTGAGTTACACAATGCCAATGCTTCCTACCAAGGATTGAAAGGGGCGCAACTTGTGTTTACATCCGATGCCAATCCTTACCACAGATGGACAAAACATTTACACCCACAACGAGTATGTTTTGGGACAAGATTAGTACAGATTTTTGTCAACGGGACAAAGGTATAGACCTAAAAATATTAGCAAAAGAATTGGATCTTGGATGTATCAATATAAACACCTGCATAAATTAGTAGTGGGGGGTCAGACCCAAAAAACCACAACACACCCAAAGATCCACACATTCAAACAGACACCATACACAGTCTTGCGCAGCCCACTGAGGGATCTACAAACCTGCTGGGCGGATGTATCCAGAGTCAGGTCAAAGGACATCTTTGCAGACTCCATTGAAATGCAAAGAAGTTAATTATATATTGGTGATATAAGGTTGCAAAAAGGGAAAAGTTCTGAAACTCATCAGTTATTGTCTTAAAGAATTCATAACATCCATCCAATACAGCACAAGATGATGGCATCAATAAAAAGGGACCTTCATTTACAAATGACAAAATTACCCGATGCTTTCACAAAATATTTAGGCGCGACGAACTGCCCAGCTCTCATTCAATGAAAAAATGTGTATACAAGAACAGACAAGATGTAACATGCCAATTGTCTTTTCTGTGTTTTAGGCGATTCATGGCTAACACTTTAACTGCAAAAGAATATGTTGGCCAAACAAATTGTACCTTCCTTTTCACTTCATAAATCACAATTTAGTTATAACCAATAAAAAAGAGCTATCCACCGACTACCCAATGCTCCACTGTCTTACATGGTGTTTTTCGATGCAGAACATGTCTTCAGCACAGAACTAACCAGAAAATCACTTCATTTACGGCTTAAAATCATTACATATGGATCACGTTCAAATCAATGCCAGCTTCGTTGGATTACTGCGTATCGAAGCAGACCTCAAGACCGCATTGATCCTACATTTTGGAATCATCGCTGATGATCCTGTTTGTTAAATGAAGTGCTTCACTGAGCCAGTTGCTTTTCTAAGAATTATTTGTAAGATGTAGTATATAAAGATGTACGGATACAACTAGTTGAGTCACCTACAAAAGGCATACACAAAATATCTTTGTTCTCAAAAATTCATGTATTTATCCTCCCTTTACCCTCTTGCATTTCTTTTTCTCATCACTTTTTATCTTTATTTTCCTTCATTCTGCTTTAAACTCTCCTCATTTTCTTTTTTAATTGCTATCACATCTTCATTATCTTGGATTTGTGTGTTTTCTTTCTGTTTGTTTTCTCTGCAGCGCAGAGTCCTCATGCCGTCTACAAAGGTTGAGCCCCGCTTTCTGGGTTCTTTTAAAGCGTACTTTACTTTGCTTTGCCTAATAGTTGTTGTGAGACATAGTGGCGAGGAAGAGGATGGGGGGGAGGAAGGCAACTGGGGCACAGACCCCCTGTAGGCTAGAGTATCCAGGTGACCAGAATTTGTTTGGATACTCCCGGTTTTCCCCCAAGCTGTCCTGGCAGATTTTGGCAAATTTGACTCATGTCTCAGTTTTCAGAGAGGGTGGACTGAAAACAGCGGGAAAGCACGTTTTTTCGTGTTCCAAAGTAGAATTAGTTAGCAGCTGTTATCAGAAAGCAATTAATTCATTGTTCTGATACTGGGTTTAAAAATAGCGCTTTTTTTTTTTTAGTGCCTCGAGCGTGTTTCTCTGTTGATGTGCTCTCATTCTGTGTCCTTGGAGTGGTGTTAAATTGCAGTCCTTCTTCTATTTTTGTGAGAATGTCCCTGTTTTTCGTTTCCAAAATCTAGTTACCCCACGGATGAATCCTTGGTGATGCTACTGCACCGAGCAGACACTAAGAATATCTCACACTAGGAGAGGAAGGCCAGAGATTACAAGCTGCTGCATTAGTACATTTTATTCAGTAAATTCTTCGGTGAATTTATGTAATCTTTGTATTTAATTTGTATACACTCAACGTGAATAAAAACTCCAACAAACCCATGATCAGAGGGGACTTAGGATGATAGTAGGGAATGAATTACAACTCAAATGTAAAGTGCTTCTTCTCGTGTCTAGAAGTGGGCGATCCAATGAAGGCTCCAGCCAGGCTTTATCCAAATGCCTGGCTGAGGTCCACCCTCTTACCTCACTCACCACTGTCTAGAGAGTCTCCTACTTTCAACTTTAGCTGACCTGCAAAACAAGCATTAAAATGTGATGTAAAATGAGAGAAAGAGATACCCATCTAGTGGCTGAATTACACAAACAGGAACCTAGGGGTGTACGAAATTCGTATAATTTGTTACGCCTAATTACGCAAAATTTTACCAAAATTACGTGGAATTATACACAATGACGCAAAATGCAACTCCATAATTTAGTATTGTATTGTGTCAAAAAATGTTACCTTTCATCAATTGCTTCAAAAGAATGCATTTCACACTAAAAAAATGGTTTTTTTAAAACTGCGAACAATAGCCACTTACGTTCTGTTGTTTTCATGCATTTGCAATACATTTTTACCACACATGGCATGTAATTATGCAAAGTGGCATAATATCATTATTTCAGGGCTTTCATGTAATAAACTTAACGTGAATTCCCAAAATTATGCTGGTGTAATTTAAATGGCGACCAGACCTTCAGGAAACCTTAGAGGGATCCCATTTTATTCCCTGCTTGACCACATTTTGTGATCCAAAGCAATTACCCTATTTCCTGCTTCTCCTATTCCTTTATCAACCCTTTTGAAAGGACTTTGAAAAACATAAATACTGGTTCTGCGCTGATAAAAACCTACAAGGTTTAAGAGACTTTAATGTTGGTTTGTCTATATTTGCAACCAATGCGACATATAGCGTTGACATGAGAACCGACTTGCCAAATGATTCACTAGTGGCATAGTAATAGGACATTGGTAGAGGGGATGCATGATTTTAAGCTCATGTTTGGAAACTATCACTGCCACTCAATACAATGAATCAATCTTATGTTCTAAAGTGAAGCGCTTCCACATTTAAAGTATCCAGTTTTATTATTTTGAGGTGTCTTTCTCATACAAGATGTTTGTTCCACAATTTACCAGGTAAATGTGTTTTTGGTTCGTGTTAAGGTTTGTTGAGCTAATGCTGACCCTTTCTACGCTGTAGCTTGGCCAGTGGCGTATCAAGGTAGGTGCGGGGGTGGGGGCAGTCCGCCCTGGGCGGCACAAGTTTTGGAGACGGTGGCCTCCTCCCCGCTCTTACATATGTTTGTTGGGGGGAGGCGAAAGCAGGGACCGCCACAGGCAACAAAGTGGCTAGCTACGCCACTGAGCTTGGCTCCCTCAGCTAATTTGCAGACTTGGTGACCTCTAGGGAAAATGCTCAATGTATCTTGGTGCTTGTAGAAAAGGCAGGCAGCAGATTTTGTTCAAACTAAGCCTGAAACTCAAACAACCGCAGGAGAGGAAATGTATGACAATCTTCATGAGTGTTCAGCAATGCCCAAAGTGTTTGGACTGCTAGCATCTTGTGGGTCCCTAATGGATGACTTCTGTCACATGCAACATCACATGATCCTTTGGCTCCACCATGTGCTAAATCCTGTACTGGATCATCTACTGTGCAATGCTTTTTATGCAGTCAGGTCTGAGTGGTTGTGGTGAAAAAAGGGAGTCCGCTGAAGTGCAAATGAACTCCATGGGAAACATGGAGAAGTGGTCATACTCTGAACCTGAATATCGCTGTCCGAATTTCGTTTGACAGCTGACATAAATATTGTTTCATAACTGTAGTTCACAAAAATATCCCCCAAAGGAGTTATTAATAGAAACTCCATTCCAAATGGTTCAATATTTTTGTAAACGGTGCATGGTACACAGTAACATGTCAGAGCATATTTCTGTAGATGTCGTTGTAACATGCAGCCAACCAACCATCCAACATTGGGGTAAGAATGATTGAACGGTCATAAATGTGTTTGGTGTAGATGAAGCAAGGAGAGGAATGTGGTTCAACAGAGCGCCTCACTTGTTACAGTATGTTACATTTTTTATAAAGAGCATGGTCACCCAGAGAATATTGTGAAACTCAGTAACAACAGAAACTAGAATTAATGTTTTTTGTGTAGATTGCATAAATTGAAACGATCCAATCGCCAAACCCTGTCTGAATCTAACATATTTCTTCAGTGTACTAAGCAATAAGGGTTTCAACATTTGTATTATCTAGTGTGAAGTGGACCATCAACTCTTTTGGGATCGATTAATTTGTGATACCACCAATAGGTATCGCCCGCCCTACCGAAGTATGAGATGTAATGGTAACAGTGCAGCTTAGATCTCGAAGCGTGGACCTACATTATAACATTATTTAAACTAAAAAGGCTCAGGAGACAAACACACTGTTTGTACCCACATTATAAAAGGTTCAATAACACAAATTGCCCAAACCACAATTACTCCACAAATTTTTAAGAGGGAAGAAATCAATTTATTATGACCACCCTCGACATCTTACTCAATGTCAAATTTTTTTTTTTTTAAACTGAGGAAGCTGGCGATGATCAATCAATCTGCCTTGCTGTAAGCGTGGTATGAGCATGGTCCACGCTGCAAAGGATGTAAGTGCTCATCCTAGATCAAATATCGACCAAGAAAAATCATCTTTTACCATCTGATGAGAATTCAGAGGATCATTTACTCAAGCTGTACATAGATTCATAAATCATGGTAAGATCTGTAGGGATCTCAGGTGAAGAGTACAGAAACACTATATCTAAGTTGCCCAATGAAAATAATTAACAAACAAGGCCTTTATCAAAAACAAATAAAAAGAATCAAAAGTAATTAAAACACTACAGAGAGAGAATTAAACTAGAGTGCCCCTATGTCGGGGACTGAGGACTGAAAATTTCTCTGAAGCACAATAAGATTCAAGTGTTCAAAAAGAAGTCTCTCCCTGGCAGCCCTTGTTTATCTGCAAGAAAAAAAATCGGTACAATAGAATCCAGCAGATCACTCCAGTCGTCCAAGTTTTTAGGCTGTTACATATAAAATCCACATTAAGATGAGTGTTAGTATCCAAGCTTCGGATCATGCTATCTTCCCCATTAACCGCTGAACTTTTGAACAGAGTGGCTGCTGAGAACTCACCAATTTTCTCAATAGCATGAAACTCTTCTCCTTCACTGTGGCACTGAAGTGCCTAGAGATCATTTGTCGTAGATGCACAATAGAAGTTTATTAATTCATTCATTGAACTACTAGAGTTGACTGAATGTGACATGAGGCATAGCATGTGATGTTCATTAATAGAAAGATAGATGCATCATGGAACCCCTCAGTGGTCGAAGTAGGAAAAAAAAGTAGGGGAACTGTCGGTGGAGAATCAGGGGGGGTTAATAACCGAAGATTTAATCAGTGGGGGAGTCAGGGGTGTGGCTAGAAATAGCAAACCATACCAATTTTTAGTATGTTTAGCATTTCACTGACCAGTTACAGCTTACAACGTTATTTTATTAAAACAATGGATAAACATGTTTGTTTGAGGTTTAATTCAGGAAAAAGCAAACACTCATAGGGAATACAGGTTTATGTAAAGCGTGTGAAATATAAGCAGGAACAACATGTTACCTTAATGCTTTTACTCTCATTGTTCAGAAATCCATGATTAATTTTTGTCTCAAACATTAAGGTCATGAATACAGGGCTCCTCCTGTACACATGTGTTAAGCAGGGTTCAGAAGAGAAAGGGACCTTTCAGGAGAATCTAGACTCACTGAAATCCACAAAGGCTCCTTCATTTTCATGTCAGCCAGTTAGCTGCTCAATCATAATATAGCAAACAGAACAACTGGTGGACAGAATGCAGAACAATATCATACATTCACCCCAGTACAGAGATCTGGGCCTAAATCCATTGTTTCTTTGCTCACCATGCCATTCCAGTTTGCAGGCAGCCATATGCAAATCAGTCTTGATCCTGCACCCAATGGGAAAAGTCCAGCCCGAGCTGCCAGGCCAGGTCCTCACTGGACTGGAAACAAGCATCCTAGTACTGGTTTTAGGCTTTCAGCCCTCATCAGCCAAGATAGCTTGATTCCAGTGCCATGGAGAGCACGGGACTCATGTCTGAGCATACCTGTCCCACTCAGGGTGACAAATGCAAAAAGAACAGTTGATGGACAGAATGCAGAACAAGGTCATACATTCACCCCAGTACAGAGATCTAGGCCTAAATCCATTGTCTTTTTGCTCACCATGCCATTCAAGTTTGGACCCAGCCATATTCAAATCAGTCTTGATCCTGCGCCCAATGGGAACAGTCCAGCCCGAACTGCCAGGCCATATGTATTCAAGTGTCCTTTCATTCAGGAAGTGAACACAAAGCAGTACCCACTAAACTATGCACATAACATATTGCTCTTTGATATGCTTGGTACATGTTCTTTGCAGCAGGCATATTACCCCTCTGCGATACCTTAGATGAGTAAAAAAGCCACTAGACAAAACATGCTCCCATCTCTCTCCAGCAGGTACATTGATCACCAAAGTTATCTTGGCACTTGTATTGTTGACCGAAACCTGCTGAATATACAAAGAACTTTGCAGTGTTTTTAAAACTCCTGCACTTGTACAAAACTGGTCCCCCCAAACTAAACTGGCCTCCCTACCCTTCCAGTTGCCCTCGGAATCGCCTGCCCCTGCCCTTTCACTGCTCCTGCCCAGTCAGTACTCCTGCTCATGCTCGATCAACTCTCCTGCTTCATCAATTCCCCTGCCCCCTCCCTTTTCCTGGCCAGTCACTTCTCCTGGCCCATCACTGCTCCTGCCCCGTTCACTGCTCCTGCCCCGTTCACTGCTCCTGCCCCGTTAACTGCTCCTGTCCGTTCACCGCTCCTGCCCGGTTACCACTCCTGCTCATGCCTAATCACCGCTCCTGCCCATTACTTCTACTGCTTCGTCACTTCTCCTGCCCATCACCTCTCCTGCCCCATCGCCTCTCCTGCCCCATCGCCTCTCCTGCCCCATCGCCTCTCCTGCCCATCGCCTCTCCTGCCCATCACCTCTCCTGCCCATCACCTCTCCTGCCTGTCATGTCACCTGCCCGCAACTTCTTGTGCCCGGTCACCTCTCCTGCCCTGTTGCCTCTCCTTCTACGTCACTTCTCCTGCACTGTCGCCTCTCCTGCCCCATCACTTCTCCTGCCCCGCACTGCTCCGGCCCCGTTCACTGCTCCTGCCCCGTTCACTGCTCCTGTCCGTTCACCGCTCCTGTCCTTTCACCGCTCCTATCCTTTCACCGCTCCTGCCCGGTTACCACTCTAGCTCATGCCCTGTCACCTCTCCTGCCACGTCACCTCTCCTGCCCATCACCTCTCCTGCCCCGTCATCTCTCTTGCCCCGTCATCTCGCCTGCCCCGTCATCTCGCCTGCCCCGTCATCTCTCCTGCCCCGTCATCTCTCCTGCCCCGTCACTTCTCCTGCCCCATCACTTCTCCTGCCCCGTCACTTCTCCTGCCCCGTCACCTCTCCTGCCCAGTCACCTCTCCTGCCCAGTCACCTCTCCTTTCCTGTTGCCTCTCCTGCCCCGTCACTGCTCCTGGCCCATCACTTTTCCCGCCTCGTCACATTTCCTACCCCGTCACTTTTCCTGCCCCGTCACCGCTCCTGCCCGTTCACTGCTCCTGCCCATTCACTGCTCCTGTCTGGTCAGCACTCCTGCCCGATCACTGCTCCAGCCCCATCACTTCTCCTGTCCCATCCCTTCTCCTGCCCTGTTCACTGCTCTTATCCGTTCACTGCCCCTATCCGTTCACTGCTCCTGCCGGTTACCGCTCCTGCCCATGCCTAATCACCGCTCCTGCTCCTTCACTTATCCTGCCCCATCACTTCTCCTGCCCCGTCACTTCTCCTGCCCCATCACTTCTGCTGCCCCGTCACTTCTCCTGCCCCGTCACTTCTCCTGCCCTGTCACCTCTCCATTCCTGTCACCTCTCCTGTCCCGCCACTGATCCTGACACGTCAACTCTCCTGCCCCATCACTTCTCCTATCCGTTACTTCTCCTGCCCGTCACTTCTCCTGCCTGTCACTTCTCCTGCCCGTTACCTCTCCTGCCCGGTCACCTCTCCTGCCCGGTCACCTCTCCTGCCCTAGTACCTCTCCTTTCCTGTCGTCTCTTTTGTCCAGTCACTGCTCCTGCGCAGTTCACTCTGTGTACAACATTGACAAATACACAAGGTGTCAAGTTCCCCACAGCACTCTGTTTGGGGAAAGTTCCTCTGTAATCACCAACTACGATCTCACTGACACTTGATATGCTAAAGGCATTGGGGGGCGCATTGTCATTCGAAAGGGGATAATCTGCCTCAATCGGAATGACAATGGGCCTGCCCTTGGTCTGCGCAAGCTCAGGGAGGGGCTGCTGCAGCCTCTGGAGTTCAACAGAGAAGTGCGAGCAGCCCCTGGAAGATTAAATAAAAAAGTTATCGTTTTAAGTAGAACTATTCTTGCCGTCCCGAGATGTTTTTTTGAAAGTAAGAAGTAGGGGAACGGATTGAATTTATTTTTAGAAGTAAGGGCACGCCGTGCCCTTCAGTCCCGCCCACTTGTACCACTGGACCCTCTTCAGTCTGGTGACTACATACCTGTGAAGGTCAAAGTAAACGCCATTGTCCCAGTCCAGTGCGGAGGAGACAAAAGCATTGAGTTCTATCACAAGGACAAGTAAGAGAAGAATCTTCTTTAGAATCTGGCTTCTTTGAATGACATTGTGGCAAGGAGACAAACGGTGATACTGACAGGAACATAGTCACATATAGAGACTGTGTTCCCGTTTACTGCAAAGATGGAGGTGGAGGTACAAAGTCACTAAAAGTGGAACAGATTATCGCAAAACATGCATAAGGCATGTGCTTATTGTGTTATCATCATAAACTTGACTGGATTCCTAACAAAGGTTCAAGTTAAATATCTAACGAAAAAAACAAAATGACAATAACTAGAGATCAAACAAAGATTAATAAAAAGAAAAGAATAAAGACAATAATAAGAAACATTTTGTTACAGCAAAATTGCAAGCAACTTTCCAACAAGTGATACCCCTACACAAATTCACAAAAATGTACACCAATTTTTCAATAAGACAATAGTTATTACTAAAATAACAATGGCGCTCAATAAGTTACACAAATAATCATACGGACAATACACTGTGTAAACAAGACAGCCGTGGCTGAGGAAAATTACAAATATGTAGTTTGTACAAAACAAAAACAAAGCATAGCAGAAAGTGCATCCTCTACAATCAAGGCCACATGGAGGCGTCAACGCCATTTCGACCACATTAAAATTTGGTTGTCATCATCAGGACAGACAATAATGGATACCAGAGTGTCCAATAAAGAATTCCAATAATAACATCTAGTAGGTCCATGGCATGGGAATAGGAAAGCTCCACTTGCTTCGATCACAATTGCTCCAAACAAAATTAGGAATGGAAAGGGCACCCTATCCACTAAGGGTTGTAGCGATTCGCAACTCACATAAGTAGCAAGTACGGTAACAATATAATCGCAGAACAAGGCAATACATAAATAAAGTGACCCTTCAATCAAGCAAGCTGCTCCAACTTCGAGCAAGTGTAAGTGGCGGGCCAATTGTAAAGTGAACGGCCCCACTAGTCAGGCCAAACTAATAAGGCCATGAGCCGATCTACATAGAATTCACCATCCCTGTTGAGTAGCAGTCCGGACTAAAGGACTGAAACTCATTTTCAGCGCTCCGCCCATCCTCGCCTTGTGTTTGCTTTGTTTGCCCTAAGTTGGCAGGGTGTGCCCAGACGTGGATCCCTTGCTCACTCTGCCACTGGATTCAAGCTAGCCTGCCTGATGAGGGATGTTAGCCCGACACTGGTCCCAGGATGCTTGTTTCCGGTTCAGTGAAGACCTGGCTTGGCAGTTCGGGCTGGACTGTTCCCATGAGGCACAGGGTCAAGACTGATTTGCATATAGCTGGGACTGAACCAAAGTGGTGAAGTGAGATAAAGAACGATTATGGATTCAACCCAAATTTGTGACTGGGGGTAAGTGTCTGAAAAGTTTCAGCGCTCCGTCCATCATCTCCTTGTGTTTGATTATAAAACTGCCATCCTACAAGGTTGCTGATTTAATTAATTTCTGAATATAGTGCCATACTCTGCATCCAGTTTGATGACACTGAAACAACAATAATAGAAAGTATGAATATAATAAACAATATATTCTAAAATAGTCTTAAATCGGTTGGTGTAAGTGATAGAATGAATAGATCCCAACAGCTCAACATTTAAAATCAACTTTAACAATTGGGTCAGTTTAATTTGACCAAATACCACCATTTAAGGTTTGCAACTCTGTCAGTATTGCCAATTTAGATGGGAAGGTTTTTCCATGATTTAGTGCTAAGAATTCAGATGAAAAATACAGCTCGTTTTCCCATCACTGGTGTGGGTAAAATGTAATTTAGTGTTAGATCTGCGATTCCGGTTCAGCTGCCAAGGCTTAGCTAACCTTGGCAGATGCACCATGTCTTTACCATTAAGCACTTTCCAAATTGAATACAAACATCTTAAATATTTTTGTTTTTGCTTTTGGTTATCAACCGTTCTAAATAATTTAATTTTACCAGTTCACAAATAAACTCGATTACCAGGTATTAAACCTTCTGTTGTTTTAATAACAACTTCTTAGGAAAACCCAGGTGCACAGGAATGCAACATTGTATTTTCTAGGATGCAATCAAGTTCAATGTCATGCAGTATGCAAATCTTATTCACCTTGTAAAATGTATGATGTCTAGATGTAGGGACTTATTTAAGGTTTGGCAATAACAAGACGTCTGGCAAAACTGGACGTTCTGTTCTTTCAGCTCTGGGTTCCATCCAGGGCCGGACTGACCATAGCGGGCACTGAGCTTTACCCCGGTGGGCTGCCAGTGTAGGGGCCGTTTTTAGACCCCTGGGGCTGTTTTTAGGTCCCGCCTGAGCCAGCGCATGTGCTGCTCTGCAAGACATTTAGTAAGTGGGTTTTCAATGTGCTACCACGTGCTTTTGCTGGCCTCAAGCTTGCGGCTACGTACGCGTGCACGTGCGCAGCTGCCATCTGGCTTTCCTCAGTCATGGGTCATTAAGTGCATCACTCGCGGGCACCCTTACAGCCCGCAATTACGATCTCTTTCACTTTCGCAGCTGCGTCACTTTCACGGGTGCGCGGCCAATGCTTGTTTTTTGTTTTCACTCTCCGCATTGTTTTGCGTAATAATCCTCACCCCGTTGACCCCATCCCCCCAATATCTCATTCTCCGTGCATTATCTAGCACCTTACTCCCACTCTCTTCATCTTTTTTTCAGGCTTCTTTATTGTTTTCAGCACACTATCTCTCCTTGTCCTCATTCTCTTCTACCCCCCCTTTCAGTCCTCACTCTCCCCTCGCACCCCGTTACTCTCCTCCCTCACTCTCTTTTTGTCCTCACAGTTTCCTCCCTGTTTTCACGCTGTCCTCATTATCTCTCTCTGCCCCCATTCTTTCACTTCTCTCCATGCCCTCTCAGCATCCCTCCTCGCTGTGCCACAGCTCACCAACCTTCACCCCCTTCCCTCGCTCGCTCTCTCCCTATTCCCCTCCTCCCATTTGCTTTCTCCATCCCCTCAGTTTCCCCTTCCCTCACCTCCTCCACGCTGTCCCCTCCGCCGCTCGCGCTCGCTCTTGCCCTCCCCTCCTGGCAGTGAGGTATTACCACCTCCTGTGGGGCTCGCAGAGGATGCAGCTAACGAGGACAGATTGTTGCCCGCTAGGGGTCCCTGGCATCCGTGATGCCTGCAAGTCGCTATTGTGGCATAGTTGAGTGTCTCTGCCATTAACAACCTTAACGGCCCCTGCTTTGAGCCCCCACCCCCCCTTCCCCACGTGGTCGCTGGCAATCACCACACACTGCTGCGTCACAGCTCTGACGCCCCGCGTGTTGCTACCAGAAACACCACACTTTGAGCCTGTGCCGGAGCTGGGCCTGCACGGTCCTTGTCATGGCAACTTGCAAGGTCCTAGCGAAGACGAGGGCTCTGCTGTGACCCTCCGTGAAATCTCTACCATGATCGCCTACGCGGTCCCCACTGTTACACTGTGTGGCGGTCGCTTGCAGCCACGACGCTCTGCAGCGTCCCAGCCTGCGCGCTTGTGAGCTCCCTGCCATGACACCTGGCAAGGTGCTAACAAGGACCCGCCACACTGCGAGATCCGCTGTGACACCCAGTGCGGAAGCTACTAGTCCTGGGCCTGCGCACTACCATCCATGACAGATTGCGAGGTCCCAGCCATAGTTATCATGTGGTCTCTGCAATGACCCTCAGCGACTCGAGGTCTCTACCATGGTGCCTCACAAGGGATTTGCAGTAACACAATGGTCGCTGCAGTCCTAAACAATCATAGCAATGATACCTAGCAAGGACTCTGCTACAGCACCTGGTGAGGTTTTCTATCTGTTAACAACAGCAGCAATACTGTAGGAGGTCCCTACCATTACAATTTGCAGGGTCGCATCCATGAATATAGTCATAACACCCTACAAGAAACCTCCTGTGACACCCTGGGAGGTCCCAGCCATAGCACCCAAGCGATCTCTGCCATGCCGACAACCCTCCGCTTCTTACTACAGTACCTTTAAACTACTTCCCCCTGAGACCCTGCAAGATCCTAGCCATGACATCATAAGAGTTCCCTGCCATGCCACTGGACTTCACTGGCTCCTCCTGTGGCCCGGGGTTGTACACGCCCTGAGCATCCTGGTTCAACCTTTGGCAGTGGTGATTGAAGGACAAGACTAAGTCTACAGAAGGTGGTTGCTGTGCAGTAAGAGACAGTCATTTGGTTACAGTACAATAGGCATTGAAACCACAATGCGCAAACTAAGGTTTTATTTCGAACCAATAGCTCTTCATTTAAAAACAATAGTACTCGACCAAAAAGACATAACTTACCCAAGGTGCTAAGTTTTGGACTTTCATCTGTTGGTGGAGCTTGTGGGCCTTTAGTTGCTTCAGCCACCATCAGACATAGACTGAATTGGGGTTGAATGGGGGACAAAAGTAATTGTGAAGAAGAAATAATAAGCAGCAACATTGAAAACTTAAAAATAAAGCTTTTGATGATTATCCGAGGTATCATCTATATCATCCTAGATATATCAGTGGGCCTACATAAAACGATTCTTGAATTAGAGGCCCAGGACTGCTGTGATTTAATCATAACAAGCATTGGCATAGCCAATAGGTCTCGCCTTTGGGACCTTATAAGTGTTCAGCCATGCAACAGTTGATGTGGTTGCACCAAGGATATTGTGCTGCATAACTAAATACTTATAAGGTGCCAAAAGTGAGACCTATTGGCTATGTCAAAGCTTATTGTTACTTGGGGCTGGTTTTGCAGCATAGCTGCAATATCGGCCCCCAGCAACAAAAGCGGCACAAAGCTTCCTTCTGCCAGCAACCTCCCCCAACCCCAACCAAAGGTCCGGCCGAGCTCTTTGCCAGGGCCGGTTTTGGTTCCTGGGCCGCCCTGGTTCTACAACCTCAATTAAGGCACAGGAAAATGCTTTGTTTCTGACAACAGCTACCTCTGGATCTACTGTCAGGAAAACGCTGTTTTCTACACAGTCCTCGGTGAGACTGGTGCCAAAGGGCTTGCCATATTTACAGCTGCACCTGTGACGCCATTTTCACACCCTATATTCTGTCTGGGACTGCATATGCAGTTTGGCGTTGTCAGGTCACCAGATGCAGCAGCTCAAAAGAGGCCTAAAGTTCATCATATGTGGAGGAGATAGGACTTAGGGCACTGGTAACTTCAGTCAAGCAGGGCTAATAGTTCCAGGACCCATACTTTGGTTAATCTACACGAGCAGCAGTAGGGTCGATCAACCCAGGAAGAGTTTATGAAGTAGGCCTTTGTGGAAAGTTGACATATTTCGTATACTTTTGAGAAGTTTGTGTCATGCTTGAATTGCAAAATTCCAGAAATTACACAAATTATGACACTTCGCGTAAACATATGCTATTCACTGTAAAAAATGTACATCTAATGGAGCCAGTGGCGTAGCTAGGCCTTAGGCCGCCCATGGCAGCCCCTACGTTTGCTGCCCATGGTGGCTGAATCTATGAGCTGGGGGGTGCTGGTGATTTCTGCAGCCGGTCACAGATATGAGAATTGGGGGGCGCTGGGCATTGCCTCCAAAACTCATGCCGCCTGGGGCAGTTCATTCCCCCGCACTGCCCTTGCTACACCACTGAATGGAGCCATTTGCAGTAAAAATTTACAGAAAACAGTCAGAAACAAAAGAACAAGCGTTTGTTTGTGGGGCTTGTTAAAATGTGTCATTGTGCAAAATATTGATACAAGGACACATTTCATGCTAAAATATAGCACAAAGTGAAAGATCTGCATTTTGCAGAAATACACACAATTTCACATCATTTTGGAGAGGTTTTGAATAATTCTGCAAAAGCAAATTAGTCAAATCTAGCGCACTCCTAGTAAAACGTCCTCACATATGCTTAAGGAAGTGTCTGGTAAAAGAAGTTGTTATGACTCCTTTGCTTACGAGTCCGTTTTCACCCTATCTTCTGTCCTACCATGGCTGAAGGGGGGTAATAGTAGGTAGTAGGTTTAATGAGAAAAAAAACACTGTCATCAGTAAAAAAAACAAAAGTTTGTGTGCTGCTCAAGGGTGATGATGGCCCTCAGTAGCTATGCGAGTGTCATGTCCATTCTGGACATGTAGAGGGTCGACATGTTTCGCGCAGTGTAGGGGTCAATGGACATGACACTTGTCAAGCTACTGAGGGCCATAATCACCCTCGAGCAGCACACAACCTTTTGTTTTTTTACTGATGACAGAGGTTTTTTTTCTCATTAAACCTACTACTACTCCCCTCCAGCCATCTCTTGACACTGTACCGGACACCACTCCAACTCAGACCTGTACACACACTTATGGCTTAATCATTTAACCCCTTCGATGCTCATGACGGAACGGTTCCGTCATGAGCGTCGGGTGGCCTGTGCTCATGACGGAACCGTTCCGTCATGAGCCCGTTGGCCCATTAGAACCTTCAGCACATCGCAAAAATTCACGCCGCGCTGAAGGTGTTAAAAGATTTCCAAAAATGTGACCCTTTGTGGGACCCGCAGGGCATTGCAGCGCCAGCCCAATGAGGAGCACCTTGAACAGAGAAATATGTATCAACCATGTTTTCTTTCTTGTATGCCTTGTTTTTAAGGCAAGGTTTCAATCTGGAGTGAAGTTTTCTTTGTTCTATGTATCTAGTAATTTTATTCCATATGAAAAGTAGTACTATTGCATGTATTGCTTTGTGGGTGTTACAAAACAGCTTGAAGGTGGATCTTCTGGCAACCGGTAACTAATGTAGGGCTCTCAAGGCAGGGGAGGTATAGGATTGTGGCTTTACATGTAGGGGTAGTCTAGAAGCAGAGTTCTGAAATCATTGTAGTCCATTCATAGTGAAAAAGATGACCCAGAGTAGAGGCCATGAAGTTTGGTCAGTACAAGAGAGATAGTAGCTTGGAGTTTGTGTGGAAATCCTAGGTGGGGGAAGATGTGTTGCAGAGCTTTCATAGTAACAAAGCTTGATCTTGCTAATGTATCCACTTGAGCATCGATTGATAACTTGGACTCTATGGTAATTCCAACATTTCTTACTTCCTTGAATACTTTAAGTGATGGTCCCAGTGTGTCAGGCACAAAGTGGGTCATGATTTTTCTAATCACCAAATGTGAATATTTCAGTTTTGGAGGCATTGAATTCTAGATGGCTCCATGTCATCCACTGATCAACGGCTCAGAGACAATTGAAGATTTTTGGATTTCAGATGTCTTTGGGACTTTTCAGTTTAAGAGTATCTGTGTGTCGTCTGCGTAGTTATAGCTTGTGAACTCAAAATGCATTGACCATAGCTGGTAACGACTTCATGTAGATACTAAAAAGCATGGTTGAGATGATCGATCCTTGATGGGCTCCTGCTGTTGTAAAATGGGGTTTGGTTGAGAAAGGGGGAGTATGGATGACATTTTTTCTGTTTTGAAGATAGGATGTGATCCAGTAAAGAGCAGTCCCCTCCATGCTGTCTTTATGGAGTCTTTGGATGTCATAATGAACTATGTTGAAGGCAGCATAAAGGTCCAAGAGAAGTAGTGCAGCAACCCCGTTCCAGTATACTGTGTCTTTAAGATCATACACAATGGCGATGAGGGCAGACTTGGTGCCTCTACCTGGACGGAATCCTGTTTGGAAGTCGGAAAGTACTGAGTTATCGTTAATGAATTGTGACATCTGGGTGAATGCTGTTCTTTCTAGCAGTTTGCCCAGGAAAAGTCAATTTGTAATCGGTCTGTAGTCGTTTAGGTCATGCAGGTCAAGGTTAATTTCCTTTAATAATGGGTGTATGTATGCCTTATTTAGGTCTTCTGGAATGACTCCTGTTAAAGAATCATCAACGATTTCTCTAACTGGTGTGTCAGCAGAAGTAGTTAAAAGAATGTTCCTGGAGGTTTGTGAAGGACAAGGAACTGACAGGCAGCCCTCTGGCCTGTTCGTTTTGACAAGATCCATAAATTCAGTTTCTGCTAGTTGTTAGAAGGAATGCAGAGCCTGTGCTAGCCTACAATTGGAGGGGATTGTTGGAAATCTGTAAGTGCTGGTGGTTTTCCTTTGTTTTCAATTTGAGTCCAACGTTTCTGCTTTGCTTGTGTAATGATTTGCCAGTTTGTTAGTAAATTCTTGAAAAATGGGATGAGTTCTTTCTGTGCATTAAGGTTTACAAAATTCAGTTCGTAATTTTATAAAATTCTATATTTGCAGATTTAGCATTTTGAATTCTGCTTGAATAGTACCTTTGTTTTAGCATTTTTATATTTGACTTGTATATTCTGTTAGGTTTGTGCAGGTGAAGTTTGTCTTGCATGCTATTTGTTTTGAACAGGTGTGTTACAGGTTTGCAATTTGTTGCTTTATCTTTTTTAGTTCTGTATTCATCCAAGGTACTTGTTTTCTTTTTTCCCGCTCAGTTGTTTTTAGTGGCATTAGAATATCAAAAGCTTCCTGTAACTACTCAGGGTTTATTAACTGAATTTATTGTGTCTAGATATGTGTTGTATGTTATTTGCATTTCTAAGTATCTAAAAGTGAGTTTGTTCCACGGTTGTTATGTGATTGCATGTAATGTGGCCTTAGGTGTGGTGAGTTGTGGGGTTTTGCGATGGAAAGCTACCAGATGGTGGTCTGACCATGTGACTGGAGTAATCCTTTGAAAGGTAACTAGTTCTGGATTTGCAAAAATGCCATTTAGGATGTGCCCAGTGATGTGTGTGGGTTTGTGGATGATCTGATGTAGGTTCACTGTGTATATGCCAGTATGGATAGGTCATGGATTGGGGATATTGGGTTTGTCAAACCAGGAGAGTCACCAAGGATGCAAAGGTCGGAGTGCAGTGCCATAAGGTTTGAAACTGTGTCTAGAAACGTATCTGGGAATGTTGCATTGCTAGGTGGTGATTTGTAAATAAGGAGGAAGTTACAGGAGGAAGGTGGTGTAGGGTTGGCTCTGGTGATAAAGGCCTCACAACCTTGTATGGAAAGGTTTTCAGCTTTGGTGAGATATATTTTTCCCTTGAATATAACAGTTAGTTTGCCTCATCTTATGCCTGTGTAATATGTGTGACAGTTTGATAGCCTGGAGAACAGCTTCATGCAATACTGGAGTCATTTCATCTCCCAACCATGATTCATTTATGGAGAGTAAGTCGGGTTGTGTGTTGTTGAGTAGGTCATACATGTGGCGCTTGGTTTTAGAAAGCGATACAGCATTTGTTAGTATGCAGTCTAGAGATTATATTTTTGGTGGTGTGACTTTGTTTTCTAGAAGAGTGAGTAGTATTCTTTGAATTTGTAGCAGGTGTATTATTAGTGTTGGTATTAACGTATCAGGATAGCAATAGTGCTGTTTGTTATATCGTAATCCTCGTCCAGCTGGCTCTGCTCTGAAGGCATTTTTTTGGATCTGTGTGTGAAGGTGGTGGAGATGGTAGTTGAGAACGAGTTGGTAGGCTGTATTATTTTTGTAGAGTAGTCTTTTTGTGTAATGGATAAGGAGATGAAAAGTTATGAAAAGTGGTATGTTGGTTATTTTGTTTGCATATGTTTAGGGTGGAAGGTATATGGGTTGGGGTAGTGGTAGTGGCTGAGCATGTGCGTCATGTTTTAAGTCTCTTAATTGTGCAATAGATGCGAGGCGGATGGATAAATGTTGATAAAGATAGAAAATGTGGGTGTAAAGTTGGTTTAGGATGTGTGTTATTTGTGTAGTCATAAGGGCGGGACTTGGTGTTTGTTTCTATTTTGTGATGGAATGTAGAATGAAATTGTGTTTCTGTAAGATTTTGATGTGCTGGTGTGTTATGTTTTGTTTTTGTGGAGTAGTGAGATGAATGTTGATGTAGTGAGTTTGTGTGATGGATTAGGATGTAAAGTACTGATGGTGAGTGGAAGTTGAATGGTAAGGGCCTGGTGATGTGTGTTGGAGGAGAGTATATGTGGTGTGTGAGGAGAGATGGACAGGGGTTATAAGTGTTTGTATTAGATTTGTAGCGAGAAGAGGTAATATGTGTGGTGGAGTAAAGTGTAAGGTTTGTTTGGTTGTGTGTTTTTGGTAAAATGAGGTGGAGGTTCTTGGTGAGTGTTATGAGAGATGGTTGAGTAAAAGGTTGTTGGTGCTGGAATGGGGTCTATCAGGAGCAAATAGAGGGTAGAGTTGGTGATTTGGAAGAACAGGGAGTGTGTGTTTAAAGGGAATAAGGTTATGTATAATGTGGGTTTATGTTGTGTTAGTGATTCTGACCTCTCTTAATGTATCTTCCTTATCTATTCTCGTCAGATATTTTCCTCACATCCTTGTGTTTTTCCTTTCTATATTGTCCTTCTCTTGAGTGCTCGTGGGTCGTGTCCTCTCTCTGGTGTACCCTCGCCTCATATGTTTTGGTTGCTCTCTTTTTCTCAGATCAAGCCTTCGTGCCTTGATCTGTTCCCTTTTTTTCTCTCTGTCTTTGCCTATCTTTCTTATAATTCTCTCCTCTCTCTTTCTCTTTGCTATCTTTTTCCTAAGTGGTCTCTACTTTTTTCTCTATTCGTCCAATTATTGCTTCCTCACTTTTTCACTCTTGTTGGTTGTGTTATCGTGAGCGTCCTACGAATCCACTGTTTAATTGATATTTTTTGTCTTCCCTTTTGTAGTGCTCTCCTTGCCATGTGTCGCTTCCATCTGTCGCCCATCCTCCCCTCCTCCCGACATGTGTAATTTTGTTTCTTGGAATGTACGAGGTCTTGGTCACCCTGTCAAGCGTCAGAAGGTATTGTCACACTTAACCAAATTTCATTCACAGGTTGTTTTCCTCCAGGAAACGCATTGCACAGACGTTGAATCACTTAAGCTTAAGAGACATTGGGTGGGTCAGGTTGTGTTTTCTCCTGCTGTTCACAAAAAAGGAGGGGTTGCTATATTGTTCCATAAAGCTTTAAATGTTCAAATTATTTCCTCTCAAAATGATAGTGAAGGTCGTTGGGCAATGGCAAAGGTTGTTATGCACAACAAGACGATGGTTTTATTGAATATTTATGGCCCTGTTCGCCCAGACCCAAAATTTTGGAAAGACATTAAAGTACTCATTGCATCCATAGATTGCCCTGATTTTATAGTAGCTGGTGACTTTAACCAATGGTTAGACCCTTTTTCAGACCGATTGTCCTCTAGTAAATCTCAGCCTGACAAATCTCATAAGAGTTTTCAATCTGCCATTGCCTCACGTCCTTTATATGATTCCTGGAAAGTGTGTAACCCTGATTTATTGGAGTATACTTTTATTTCTAATGTTCATCACACACGTTCGAGAATTGATTATATTATGATTAGTAAGTCTCTTCTCCCCTCCATTCAAAAATCTGTTATTGGTTCTATTTTTATCTCCGACCATGCTCCTGTATACACTACCCTAGATCTCTCCCTTACCTCCTCTAAATTTAGTCGTTGGAAATTTAATTCTTTTCTTTTATCCGATACTACTTTCATGAAAAAATGTACAGAGTTTTTCAATGAATATTTTTCCTTTAATAAGCCCTCTGACACCTCAATTCCCATCACCTGGGATGCTTTTAAAGCCTCTTTTTGAGCTTTTACGATTTCGTATGTTTCTACGAAAAAGAAGCTTAATAGACAAAAGTATGAAGATCAGCTTAAACAGATTAAAAACCTTGAACACATATATTTTACTTCTAAATCCTCCTCTGCCCTTCAGGACTTGATTCTTGCCAAAACAGACCTTAACAAAATTATCACTAATGAAGCTTGTCACACCCTCCTTAAAATAAAATCTAAATTTCATGGTGGCCAGAACAAAGCAGGGAAAATGCTGGCCAATTATTTGAAAATAAAATCAGAACGCAAGGCTGTTGGTCCAATCTTTAATGATTCTCTTAATAAACTGGTTACCTCCGATGAAGACATTGCTGAAGTATTTCACAACTATTACCAAGCCCTATACTCCGATGATACACACCCCTCTGATGCAAACTTAACAACATTTTTTGAAGGTCTCCCTTCCCCTCCTTCCCTCCCGGTGGACTTCTCTGATTTGGAACGTGAAATTACTCTCCAGGAAATAACTACAGCCATCCACTCTCTCAAAAAATCAAAAGCCCCTGGCCCCGATGGTCTGCCTGTCGAGTTTTATTCCTCCTTCCATTCCTTTTTTGCCCCTAAACTCCTTCCATTATTTAATTCCTTTATTTCAGAGGCTAAGGCCTCTGGGTCTTTTTTGGATGCTCTCATTGTAATTATCCCCAAGCCTGACAAGGATCACTCACAATGCAAAAATTACCACCCAATATCTTTAATTAATTATGATTGTAAGATTTTTGCTAAAATCCTTGCCTCTCGCCTTGATTCCATTATCCCTCGCTTAATCAAAACAGACCAGGTGGGTTTTGTTAAGGGCAGACTTGCTGCTGATAATGCTTGTCTCTTTTCCAATGTTCTTGCTCATAGTAAAAATGTCAAAACCCCCTTGGCAGCCCTTTCCCTGGATGCTGAGAAAGCTTTTGACCGTATTAATTGGCAATTTATGTTCCGTACCCTCCATTGGTTTGGTTTTGGCCCAAAATTTATATCCTTGGTTAAGCTCCTTTACTCATCCCCCCGTGCCAGTATTTTTGTTAATAACCAATTTTCCAGATTCTTTTCTTTGACCAGAGGCACAAGACAAGGTTGTCCCCTTTCCCCTCTATTATTTATTTTATGTCTTAAGCCCTTTCTAGAGCGCATTCGTTCCAACCCTGATATTACTGGTATAAAATTTTCCTCTGTTGAAACTAAATTATCTGCGTATGCTGATGATGTCCTCATTTACATGTCTAATCCGGAATCCTCCCTTCCTCCTTTTTTAAATGAAGTTCAGTTGTATTCCTCCATATCAGGTTATAAGCTTAATTTATCCAAAACGGAAGTCCTACCCCTTAACTCACTTTGATAACACTGATTTTGCATGGTGCCCAACTAAAATTAAGTACCTTGGTATATGGTTTTCTTCTTCTCTAAGGGACACCCTTAAATTGACCTTTGACTCCCTGATTAGCAAAATCCAATCTCTTCTTCAAATTTGGTCCCCCTTATTTCTGTCCTGGTGGGGCAGATTGGACACCATCAAAATGATGATTACCCCACATGTTTTATACACAGTTTCTATGCTCCCTTTCAAAATTCCCAAATCCTACTTTTCTCGTATTAATTCTGTATGTATAAAATTTCTGTGGAATAATAAGCATCCCCGCATTGGATTACATAAGTTGATCCGACCTAAACATGAAGGTGGTGTTCGATTTCCTGATTTTAGCTCATACCACTCTGCCTTTTTGATCAAACAATCCTTCTCCTTGGCTTATGATTTTCTTGTTACTCCTGTCCCTACGTGGGTTCTTCTGGAACGCTCTCTTCTGAAAGATTTCTCCTTTCAGCATATTACCTTTATGTCAAATTGTACCTTTATATCCAAATATCCCATTTTGAAATATTCCCAATCTATATTACAAAATGTTTTTTCCTCTAGCCTCTCCCCCTTGCAATGTTTTTTATCCTCTGTGGTTTGGTATAACAAATTTCTTAGATATAAAGGTAAATTGTTCTATTTTAAACATTGGAAGGAAAAGGATATACTGTTTGTTCATCAATTTATTCTTGATTCCTCCCTTATTTCTTTCCCAGTACTGCAAAACATGTTTAATTTACCCTCCTCATTTCTCTCTGAATATACTATTCTAGCATCTGCTATTCAATCTCACTTGTCTTCTCTACCTTCTTCTCCCGAATCTTTTTCTTCCTTCACTCCTGTTTCTCCACTTTATCCTTTATTTTCTACTCAACTTCCTAAAGCTGCTCTTGTATATTCTCTTTTACTGTCCAATACTTCTGTTCGTTCTAAATCTACAGTAGAGACTGCTTGGGAGACTGATCTTGATGTCTCCCTTGACACTGCAATGTGGGATCATTTAGGGTCTACGATTTTTAAAATATCCATTGCTGCACGCATTACCCAATCCTTGCTATTTATATATCATAGAGTTGTTATTACCCCGGTTACTATTCATAAATTTTCTCCTACCTCTTCTCCTTTATGTTGGTCCTGTTCCAAAGTTTCAGGTACTCTAAAACACCAAATATACGAATGTTCCCCTGTTTTATCTTTTTGGACTGATGTTTGGAATATTTGTATGAAAATGTTATCTCTTTCTTCCCCGTTATCTTTTTTACGCATATTTTTAGGTTCTTTATCTGATGATATTAATATTGTTACACCCTCTTCTGCTAAATTGTTAGACCTATTTATTGCTCTTGCACTTAAAGTTATTTTATCGTGTTGGAAAGATAATTTTAAACTCTCTGTCCGCACATGGTGGAACTACATTTGTGATGAACACAGACTTTCTATTGCTTCCTCCACCTCTGTTCCTCTGAAAATTAAATCCGATCTGTTATGGCTTCCCTTCACTTCCTATCTTTCCTCTAATCCTTCTCCTTTACCACGTGCTATTACTCCCACATGATCCCTCTGGTTACCCTCACTCTCTCTTCTCTTTCTCTTTTATTCTTTCCTTCTCTTTTGCTTTCTTCTTTTTTTCTCTTTCCTTCTTTCCTTTCTCTCTTTCTTTCTCCCCTTTTTTCTTTTCCTTATATAAATTCCTCTGAATTGATGTCATTTCAATATCATATTCATATGTACTTTTTTCTAAATTCTCATGACATGTCTTTCGTATTTCTTTTCAATGCTTAATAAAAATTTCTTAAACAAAAAAAAATAATGTTGTGTTAGTGATGTTTAGATGTGATAGTAGTATAGGACAGAGTGGTGGTTTGTGTGAGAGTGAAGGTTTGAGTGGCAGTAGGTGTAGAAAGGTGAATAGATGTGGTTTGAAGGGTTTAGTGATGGAAGTTGAGGCACTGATATATGAATAGAGTTTGTTTGTTTGTTGTAAATGAGTGGTGTGCATTTACTGAGGCTGTGTTATCAGCATTTCAAAACTGAGGCTGTGTTATCATGATTGAGGATGTGGATGGCTTAAGATGGTTGCTGGTAAATGGAAAAAAGGCGAGCCTCTCTGGCCCTAGGCCTGACCCGAACAATACCCAAACAGGCAACTGCTCTTGTCCTCTCCACCCCTAGCTTTGACGCCCGGGCTGAAACTCCCTGCCCTAGATCAGGAAACCTTTCATCAATGGGACCCTGATCTCTAACCATTCAGAACCCTATCTATAAATCCTAGAGCCAATAAGAGCCCTGGCACTATTAGCCAATCAAAGCCCTAGCCCTATCAACCAATCAAAATTCAAACCCTAAGCCCTAAATCCAATAGAAACCCTTGCCCTGGGAACCAATCAGAACACAGATGCAGCAACCAGTAAGAAACCTACTTAAAGAGCATGTGACTTTAAAATTAAGGGCCTGTGCAGGTGTGAGGGGAGGATTAATAGTTTGTAGTATTTTCTAAAGCATCCAGATTTGCCAAAAATAAGTAGAACTTTGGAATTAAATATCGATCAATTGCTGAAAAAAGCTCAAAAAATGCCAAAGCATTAACGTGTTTCTTGCAGATGCAAAATTGGCTTTAGTTTGGGTTGCATTTTTGCACTAATAATGGGATGTACTTTGTTGTTGGAGGTAGCAAGATGTAAGTTCAATCACAAAGGTACACAAATGTATGTAATCAGACTTTATTGTGAAGGCAACGCCTGTGAAAGCTGTCTACTATGGCCCTCACTATGTCATGCCTTGCAATGCCACAAGATGCAAAGGATACTCTATAAACACATGCGTAGCAACACACTGCCCTTGCGTAGCTTCCCATCTGGCTTGCAACTGCGCATTACGGGCAGTGATGGCTGCTGCAAAATATGTTCAGTTTGCAAGGTCAAACAGTATGTCTGTATCACAGCTCATTCATGGTGTTGATTCAAGTAACACCAAATTCATCGAGACTGGCATATCTAAACTAAGAGTATACAAAGTTTTGTTTAAACATGCAAAGTTTTGCGAAGTTCCTCATTTTCGCTCTTTGAGTGGTTTGCGAAGTTTCCTAGTTCTCTTAGCCTTTGCAAAGTTTTTTTCCTTAAACAGTGAGATCATTTCATGCTAATCGTATTTTTCCTGGGTAGTTTTTAGTTCTTAGCATCATTTTAATTACGTTTGCAAAAATTGCGAAATGTATTTATGTTACATTACATTATATGAAAGGTCAAAATTCATTTAATTTGGCTTTATGAATTTGCGTGAAAAATGCACTGTTGGTATCAACAGAACACAGTTATTGACATTTGAATACATTTGCAAAACTACACAAAATTCGCCACAATTAAGCAAGTAATTTTATCCACCGACAATTTAAAACCTGAATGGAACTGTATTCTGATAAGTATGCATTTCACAGAACAAGTTGTTTAGGATTACATTATTTGCAGCATAAACTGTCACACATTTACCATTTACACTTCACACATCGAAAAGTACTGCCAACTCTATGACGTTGCAAACCTTTCCATAGATAAACCTTTGTGAAAGTTGCCAAAACATTTTGCACAACCCTTTATGCACCACCTAGTAAAACCATAGAAAGACTGACTGTAGCAATGACTATCACAGACTACCACCAGAACAAACACCCCTTCTGTATAACAAACCAATGCAAACATATGGCATGCCCCAGCTATCTATTTTATTTTGAGGATTTTTTTTGGTTCGTTTTTGAGTGCTACATTGGGCTACTTTACTTAATTCTAGTAGCCACATTCTCCATACCCTAAGAGATTTTGACAAGCAGGCCCATGGGACGGAGAGAAATAAGAGATGAATTTGTTGATGTACCTGGTGGTGCACACCTTTCCTTGCCACATCCACACACCTGTCTGCACACCTTAATATTCACAAGACCTAAAGAAGATAAGGAGGTACTGCTGCCTATTTCTGGACCTCATGAAAGAATGCAGAAGATCTCAGTGTGTGCTTCTTGTGCTCCAGCAGCAAGGTCCTGCAGAAGTATGGGAGGGCAGGCTTGTGCGCAGAGCACTACTGGAGCTGGCATGCTGCCAACTCGAAAAACCTCCTTCCCATGACAAAACAGTGGAGAATATTCACCTCTGATTATGGAAGTGTCTGCAGTTGAGCCAGGACTGTGAGAGTGATATTGCGCTACCCCTTTTACTTCGGGTTCCTGCTACTTTTTGTCTTTTACACTTTTTGAATCCACCCCTCCTACTGAATAAAGAACAGGAAGAGACCTGTGAAGAAGCACTATGAGAAAATGAACAAACTCCATATCTGGTGTTATTTTTCTCCTGTATGGTGTTTAAGCTACAAGGAATATCCTGCTCCATTTCCAGCAGGTCTGGAAAATTTGCATGTAATTGAGGCCTCTTCCTTGATTTGCAGAGCAACCAAATGTTGGTAATTTCATCTGTGATGACTGCACCTGGAGCCATGCCCCGCTCCCCTAGATCTGCATTTACACTGACATATTTGAGACAGTACCTCAAAGTATTTTCAATATCAAACTTGGGCCACTGTAGCTCTTGTGACAAGTCTTCCTGAACATTGAAACTGAAAATTTCCTCCTCACCAATGTTGAAACTATGTCTGAGAGAATCTTATTGAGGCATTCATCGAAAGCCTGCCTATATGCTTTTCCAAGGTGTTTTTATTAGAACAGGATCACTCACAAGAGTTATAGGAGAGTGTTAGAAATTGAGGTTTCTGGTTGGCAGGGTATGCACCCTGTCCAAGAAAGAACCACAATCCGAGTCAGTGTAAGTCAGATACACGCCCTAAATTAAGCTGTGCTCACCCTCTTGTAGCTTGGCACCGAGCAGTCAGGGTTAACCTAAGAGGCAATGTGTAAAGTATTTGTGCAACACTTTAATTACAGTATCACAGTAAAAACACCACAAAAAGACCCAACACTGGTTTAGAAAATTAGAGAATATTTATATGAGTAAAACAAGACCAAAACGACCCAAATCCAATAAGTAGAATTCGAGATATGAATTTATAAAGATTGAATCACAGAACAGTGCTTAAAATTCAATAGCTCTAAAAGGCTAGACCAGGATAAATCCAAAGTTCAGCCTGACCGTGATGGAGGGCAGGCCGGCTGCAGGTCCCACACAGGGCTTGCTGAAAAAGTACCTTGTACGGAGTAGGTGTCGCAGACTCCCTGCGTTGGTTACGATTCACACAGTATTGTTGATGCATCAGAGTTGAGGCTCTCAGTCAGTGTAGATTGGATGGTTCTACATCAAAATCAAACCTCACAGTCGGTGTTGAAGGATCAGTGCTGCAAAAAAGTTGAGTCTTGCTTAAGTGTCGTCGAGTCAGCACTGTCGTCATCGAACCTCGCAGTCGGGACCCACGTCATCATCGAATCGGCACTGCGTCTGTGTCAGAAGGCACTGCATCGGTTACAATCGGTGCAAAGGGGTCACTGCATTGGTTTGGGCAGAAAATAGCTGCAGAACCCACTACTCAGGCCCAGGAATGGAGCAGCACAGGGTACGATTGACAGATGGCAGAGTCCAGCACCCGCAGAGTTGTCTTTAGTGACCCTTCGACTTTAGACAACAAGAGGCAAGCCAACAAGTATGTGGAGGGAGAAAATTGGGTTCAAGGATGTAGAGAACAGTTCTGGTCCCTCTCACTCCCAGGCAAGAAGCAGCAGGCCCACACATCAACGCAGGTACCAAAGTGGCATTCCCTTCTACAGTGAAGTAATCAGCAGGCCAACACAGCAATGCAGGAGGCAAAGTGGCAGTCCCTCCTACAGCATAGCAGCTCTTCTTCCAGGTAGAATGTCTTTAGTTCCAGCAAAGTTCTGATTTGGTGGTGTCAGGGGTCCAGTACTTATACCCAAATGTTTGTTTGCAGTGGGAGATGCCTTAGAAGATCACAAGGTCCCTGCCTATCCTGCCCTGGCTCGAGACTCACTCTAGGGGGTATGCAGCTCTTTATGTACAGAACCACACATCTCAGAACTAACATAACCGCTTTATATTAAAAATAGATGGAATTAGAGTTGAAGTAAACCAAGAAGGTAGAAGCTTAAACTTGAGAAATAAATCAGATGGGAAAGGTTAAAAATGAAAAAAGGAGAAAGACAGAAGCAGGCAGTCAAGGAGCTGGATTTGGAAGCCCCCATGGCAGGCCGAAGAACAGATGCCCAAATAGCGGCTGATCCTCCAGTTATTTCTTCTTCCCATCCTGCAGCCCCTATGAACTACAAGGAAAATGCTCCCTGGGCATGGATGTGCTAGATTGGTTGGCTTTCGTTGAGCTGCAGACTGAAATTTACAATCTGACTGAAGCAGAGAATGCAGCAGTTGTACTTAACTGTTTGCTTTCCAGCTGTCAAGTAGCTATAATAGAATGGGATGTGTGTGAAGTGAAGAGGCATGCACTTATGACTTAGCCATTGTGATGAGGTCTGATAAACTCTTCACGAAGTGCCTAGAGTTTAGGATCATCGCCCCTAATGATCTAGTAAACTATGAAGCTTATTGCATGTAGTGGTGCTGAAATAGTTTTGAGACTAGGGGTGCTACTATCAATGTTACATCACTGAACTCATAGGGATTGGAGAAAATCAGAGCGTCACTCAAAGAACAAGTGTAGGAAATGAGCCATGCCCATTTGCAGTAAGGTACGTAACTGGTAGAGCATTTTGGAACACACTGCAACAAATATATTACTAACGCATGGAGTAGCAGTGTACTGTCATTGGTAGACTACATACTTTTCCTGTAATTGGCACTACATTTGCAAAGATATGCAGTTTTACTGATAAAACGATATGCCACACAAACAATAATATGTGAACATCAGGTTTCAGCAAATATGTGTTATTTGTGCATCACCAAGTAAAAATTCTATCACACTTCAGAATTACAAAAAACAAGTGCTGCATTTGTGCTATCCTAATTGCTGATATATTATGAAATGTATGCACAGTTAATTTACAGGCATTAAAGTTTTTTGCATTTTAGAAAAAAGACGACATCCTGCAGTCATTTCTTAGTCCCCAGCAAGATTGTCACATAGTAATTAATTTTATAAAATCCTCTCACTTACCAGTAAAAAACACCAATTACCATGTTAAAAGAAAAAGTTGACATTTGTTAGCAGACGCAGCCTGACATTTGACTTCTGTCTTTGACCACACAGCAAATATGACAAGATATAAACTAAATTTAAAGGTATCTTTATTGCTCATTCACCTTCTGAACTGTAGCATGTTTATTTTGGAGGTGCTGCAGCACCGCAAACACCCCTAGTCCAGTGCCTATGGGTGCATGCTGTTACAGGAAACAGTATGGATGGAAAGATGGACACTTCTAGGATTTTTTACCTTTGTGGAAATATGACAGCAACTTGTTGGGTTTAGTGACTCTGGGCCAAAGCATATGCCTTTAGCTGCAAACAAGGGTGTAATCAATAAGGTACCTCATTTTAACTGCAGAGAGCCCTACAATCTTAGTTTCAGACACTGATTCACAGACCCTCAAGGCCGCCCAAGGGGGAAACACTGGCCACTGATGAAGGATGCTATAATAATACCCATGTTGTATTGCCTCAAACTTTTGCCACATGTGACTACAACTGGGGGTACGTAAAGCAAGCAGAGGTCAAGATAAAATTCCCTATATATTCTTGATTCCCTCCCTGTTGTCCTTCGTTGATACAGCTGTCTTGTCTGCTTGTGCTGCAGCTGATATGTGTTTTGGTTGAAGTCTGGCTAAAGTGCCTGAAAGGAGGCAGAACCAGATTATTCTTTGTAACTTTATTGCACCTGTTATCCTAGCACCTGTGCCTGCCCCTTACATTTATACCCTTCTCTGGCTGGTAACAATCAGGCTGTTGAATCTCCAGTTAAGTCACTGGGTTATAAATTACTATGAGAGTTGGGTTGAGGGGGTTTCTAGAGCTGGAGCAGGGGTGCTCTGTCCCATGCCCACAAAAAGAGGGACGGTCAGTTGGTTAGTTCTTCGATCTCAAGTCTGTACCAAGCACGACTCTAAAGGGAATCAGTGCTCAACGGTTCACATAGATGCTGCCCATGCAATTGATAGTAAATGACGGCCATTGGTTTCTTTTGTTGTCAAGAGAGGCCATCAACTCTTGGCATAGGGGTAGATTGACTAGATTTTGAAATCCAAAAACCAGGACATGTCAGACATATGACTAAAGCTTTTAGTCTTACTTCTATGTCTGGTCCATCCCAGTTTTGTGTAACCTTATAAATCTATCTAGATAGATAGATGGATAGATAGATAGATAGATAGATAGATAGATAGATAGATAGATAGATAGATAGATAGATAGATAGATAGATAGATAGATTCATCTTTGTCCTAACAACAATTGGGTCATGTATTTACAATTAAAAAAAACAACAGGCACCAGGACCGTCTTCTGAAATCGGGGACTCCGCAAGAGAAATCTGGGCTGGTACATCTGGTCATCCTACAAAGGAAGTATTACCCCGTAAACTGTGGAGAAGACCGGAGGGTGAGATTGACTGGCTGTTCTGCTGTCCTTCTACAGCTATAACTTGCCAGGGGAAGGCCCAAAGGACAGTCAACATGTATCCACTGGGCAAGCAAGGTGGGCGACTTCAGTTTCACCCGAAGCCAACAAGTGCTGTGCGAATCTGAGAGGCAATCATAAGGGTGTGTAAGTGCTGCCAAAAAAACACTTTTTCCAGAGCTCTGAGCAAGCAGATTGCTTGCCTGGGGGTGCTGAGGTGTGATTTGGCAAGCTCCAAGTTTCATTCTTCTTTTTCATTGGCTGACAGCTTATAAGGTCAGACAATAAAAGAATGAGGTATGAGTCTGAGGGGACACAAGAGCATGAGACAGACGTTGCTTCAGTTCTGAGGTACCTCTCTGCTGCCTTTTAAGCCCTAAAATCCAAATATTATTCAAAATCCCTGGCTAGACCTTGATTGACTTCTACTTCAATAAATCACTGGACACACAATCAATTGCACTATGTTTATATCTACTTTTACATCCGCTGTTTTCCTATTACCAGCAGACATGAGCTTCTTCCACAAAACAGAACAAAAACACATACTACCACAAACGTTCGTACTAAATAATGCATAGGGTATATTTTACCATTGTTGAAATTTCAGTTGAAACTCATGTGAAGATTCCATGACAACAAATTTACATAAACACTATATTTTTTTGACAAATGAAATCAATACATACAACCCCAAGGGTATACCAAAAACATTAGTCTGTGGAAGAGTCTGTTTCTTTTCGCTATGTAGAACCAATTATCCAGGGAAATAGTATTCTCTCCAACTCCAGAAACCTCCTTAGAATATTATTTTCCATGGCTTGTGTTTCAACCTCTTTGATGGGGCTTTCATTCTATGAGATCTTCATCAGGACTCAGGATCCTTAAACAATTTGAATTCCTAATGTAATCAAAACATAATCTGTTCATATTGTAATTGCAGACTGAAAACATTTGGATATGGTGAAACAAGGGGCCTGTATAAATATATTGGTGACTGAGGCCCTAATGTTGGTCTTCTACAAACTCCCAAAGTACCAGTTTCCTTCTGGTATGCAAAGTAAAAGTATACATTTTAAAACATTTTAAGTGTTGGAGGTTTCTTTATTGAATTTGAAGCAAGTCTATGGTTGACCACACGATTTTGTATAATGATTTGATGTTGTAAAGCCCCACCTCTAGCGACCTCCTAGAGGTTATACTCCTTCATTTGGTTAAGCTCTGACCTTCAAGGCATCTGTTATACTAAGCCTGCTCTGGTGGTTCTCAGCCTCCTCGAGGCTAGAGAGACAGAGATCTGCAGCCAGTAAGCTATTTATCTCCAAGACCCCTGAGGATCCCAGAACTGCATGGATGAAGGTTCCTAGTCTACATGCATGATATGGCTGTCCCTCCTCCCTTGACATGTGCCTGCAGCACCCTCTCCCACTTACCGCCAGTTCTGCAACCATAAAGTAGCATAACTGGGAGAGATAATCACCTCTGCCACCCACAAGGTAAGTTGGAAGGGGGAGGAGACAGTGGGGTAAGGACAGTGATAGTGAATGTTTTTGTAGGTGTGTGCTTGTAAGAATATGTGCACACGTCTGTCAGGGCATGCTTGTGTAAATGAGAGCGTACCTGTGTGAGTGTCCCACTTATTTAAAAAGTCACCCACCAGTGCTGTTTTTTCTGTTCTGCAGTCTTTATATTTGATCCCATAGCGGGCCTGCCGATGCTGTGAATTTAAGTCGCTGTTCTGATGCATTGGTGCATTTTAGGGCTAGTTTTTTGTTTTCCCACACCAGATTGTGTGTGGAAAAAAGTTACAAAATTATCCAGCAATTCATCTTGCACAACCATAGCACACTCATCAGGACCTATAAACAGAAGAAATGAATCTCTGCTTATCTACTTTTCGTCAGCATTGTGTATCCTGAAGTCTTCCATTTGCAGAAACATTTTTTATCTGTGGGCCTTGAATCTGAATCAATCCTGAACTTGATTAGTACCTTCTTAAATTGAAGGATGCAATGTGTGATGCTAGGGAACTAGTGCACTTTCTAAGTTTCTGTTCGTTGCAGGCTTCTCTTTCCCACCATCTCTTTTTCAAAACGCTGCAGTCTATCTGGCTCTGGAGCACCAGAAATATAACTCTGTTGCAACTGGACTTCTCCAATTACTTTGACTGGTGCAAAGAGGATAAAGTTAGAATCACTTTTTCATGCCTTCAAATTGTTGTATAGACTAACCCTGCTATATCTAGACACCTGCATCATTCTAATTCAAAGCAAGCACTCAGGTTTAAATCTCGAGGATTGTTTTTAATTACCTGCCACTCTGTAGAAATGAAGAGGATACCCTTGATTTAAAGTAAACGCCCCTGGTCTATGGAAAGAGCTCCATTCACACAGTAGAACATTATGATGTTTCATGCAAAAAGCAGAAACCTCCATTTAGTAGCACTCAAAGCAAGACCGGCTCTCACCAATTGCCTTCAGCTGTGTTTTCCAAGTGAAACATGACACATTATCCCTCTCAGTTAATTCTCGTCAATGTGATCCATCTTTTGCAAAGCTGCAGTTCATCCACTGAAGCAAAGCTTGATAACTATTCATTTCATGCAATAATTCATGTTCTTAGCTTTATCATTATTCTTTTCTTGCAGTCATTCATTTTTATAGCCCACACATGTTTCGTTCTTTAGAAGCTTTTTGGTGGAGCACAAGAGGTTCTGAGTGCAACACTTGTTTGCAGTATACCATTTAAAGACTAGTGTCTTTTAAACTGTTCATCACATAGCATGTTACTGCAAGGGTCGTCTCCCTCAAGTGCATAGCTGTTGGCCCTGGGAAACATTTTAAGCAAATAACAGACACCTCCATTTGTCAGCACTCAAAACAGGACTAAATCTCACCAATATCCTTCAGCTGTTGGTTCCAAGTGAAACATGGCTCAGTATCCCTTCCAGGGCTTGCTGTGCTCCACCAAAGAGCTCATGAAGAGCAAAACACATGAGTCTGGAGTTAAGAAAATTAAAGATTTAAAGAAATGAGTAGTTATCAAGGTTTATTTAACTGGGTGAATTGCAAAATACGAAAAAGAGAGACTATAAGATATAGCGAAGAAGAAAAGTAATGTTAGCCAGTCAATACTTTTAGCTGAATCACTTCATCAAGATGTAATGGCTTGATTGCTCAACACTACAAGAGATTTCACTGAGGGCATAGTGTTTCCAGAATGTTTGTTGAATAGTTCACATATCCAGTTAGCAGTTGTTGTTGAAAGGCACATCAGTGACTTTACAAGTGAAACGGGCTTGTCTGTTGGACATGGTGCCCAGATATTGACAGAATTGAATAACCCATGCATATAGCAAAAATACTAGATACAACTGCTGAGGTGACTTTTGGAGTCACCTAGTCTATATGTGGAAATACTGGTAGGCATAATGAAGCTTCCTAATTCTGTTTGGATTAAAATCTATGGCCTGCCTAACATCTGAATTATGTAGCTATTCAATTTCTGAAAATAACAGGGGGGCATATGAAAAACACAAGAGCTAGATTACCTTACTGAGGTGGCGTTCAGTCAACACTTTTGAGACAAAGGAGGGATAGGTCCAGAAATCCATCACGCCTCAGTGCTTTGAAGTGCACCTGGCCTTCTAGGTCACTGTTATGACTCATAGAGTAATGATGTAAAAAAATACTGCCTCACAGGGATATATTTTCGCTATAAGAGCTTTAGCTTACACTGACTTGGTTATCTGACTGGAGAGAATGAAATATAGGCCTCAGGACTTTTTTTTGTTGAAGAAAAAGTCCCAGAAGAAAATATTAAAAATTGGTCTCAGAAAAAAGGTTCTTTCCAGAACCACCAATTCTTGAAAAGATGAAACTTTTTCTTCTGTTCCTATGGCTGAACTGTATTAAAAAAAATTTGTACCATATCCGTAATACCAGAACTTGTAGGTCAAGGTCTTCTGCGAAATGCTATGTGCAGCAGGGTCTGTTGGAATCGACACAATGCATAGTGAGATAGTCAGCCCCAGTCAGTGCCCTGACATGCATTGCAAGTGGGCATTTTTGGTGACAGTAGGGGATATAATGTCCCCAGGAAGCTCCAAGCCATCCCATGTATTCTGGAAGATGGATGTCTGTCCGTTGTATGCCTGCACTCCTTTAACTTAGACGGTAGAGGAGGACAGACAGAACAGATAAAATGTGTCCCCGTCATTCCCACGAATAGATACCAACGGTCTCCATGCACAGTTGACACTGCAGAGCATTAAAAAGTAATTTCGGGAAACTGCATGAGGCAAACATGCGCCTCAAAGCCTGACTGCCTGTAAGACATGATAGAAAGAAAAGCCCTGCTTTATTGTTATTCAATGGCATATGTATAATTGCAAAGTTTGGATGTTTACAAAAGGTTTTTGAATGTTTACCCTCATTTATACTTTATTTACTGAAAGAATTAAAGGAGAACATAATAAAGAGACAACACTGGTTCCCTGCTGTCTAATCTGTAGATTCTGTAAAGGTGTTGTGGTCATATCAGTTTCTTATGTGCCTCTGTACTTTTGGATATCTAGTAGCATTTTCTGTCATCCCACAGCTTTAACCAATTAAGATTAAAAAAAGGGGTACAACAAAACTCACTAGTAAAACCCGGCTGTTTGGCAAAACATGACAAAATAATTAAAGGAAAAAATAAAAAGCAATGATATCTGATGCCTCATCTCTTCTAAGAGCAAGTAAAATAACAAAATGAAGGCAAGGGGAAGGAAACTTTCTGCAAAGCAGCACCATTGCAGAGCAAGAAAAAATAGAGGGAAAGCTCAAGACAAAAATGTGGTACATTACCAGAAGATATTACTACTACATTACTCAGTATCCCATGGAGCTGCAAAGGGATTGTTACGCCCAAAGGTACTGTAGACTTCTTGTTGACTCAAGAGTGACCACAAGTAACAACCAGTATTACTGTATTGTGTTGTTGATGACTGCAACAAAACAGACAATTTATTACTTTGGGTGTCTGTGGAGGTTTAAGAAAGCTGGACTAAAGAACTAGACGCCCCTGTGCAGCTTCCTTGTGCTACTTCCATATCAATATCTAGTAATGTGCTGAAATATAATACTCATAATTTAAAATATAGTAGTGTCTTCGATAAGAATGCAAACTAATACATTTCTGCATTGACTGGCATAAATTAAAGTCAATGCCCGGTGCCTAGAGCCAACACAGCATAGACAAGGCCACACATTTGGAGTGTACTGTGGAAGCAGCAGCACTAAGTCCTATGGAAACAGGATATGGCAGAATACACACTTAAAAGACACACACTGCGCCCAGAGTTCTCTTTTTGCAGCTAAAGAATAAGGGCAGTGACAGGTCATCCATCCAGATTCAGTTCCATCACATACAGAATATTTGGTGAATCCTATCACGTAGTGAGATGACACCTACACCAGGATGACACCATTGCTTTGCTCCCTCAAACCCCATTCAAATGCCCTTTTCTCAGATGACAGGTTCACTATCTCCTCCACTAGCGTATTGAAGGAGCACGAAGAGGGTCAACCATTTTATTCAGAATAAAAAATGTTTAGAAAGTATGCACGCACTCTGTGCAGCAACTATTGATAGAAAAGTTAAATTCAGGTATGAGTGGTTTCTGCCACAATTTCCACTAATCTTTTTGTGGTGTGACAGAGAACAAAACCATGACCTTTTACCAAAAGCAGATATTTGAGTGAGTGTATTGTTTATATATATATACCTATATATGCTGCAGCAGTGAAAATAAATGTGGCCCAATACTATGTTATGTTAAATAACTGTAGTAATAAATGCACAATCACACATTTATTAGTACAGTGCAGTGCTTCATTTCAAGATTATTACCACACTACAGTAATACTGACATGAGAAAAACTGTGGGGCATATTATCAAGACAGGCGACACAATTATCGCTGTTTTAGCGGCAGAAAACTGCCGCTAAAACGGCGATAATGGGCTTGATAATATGCTCTATGGAATTCCAATTGAAGCCCATGTTAGATGTCCTTCACATCTAACATGGGCTTCAAGTGGACTTCCATATCGATACTAATATAGAGAGCCCAAACCTTTGAGGCAGGTAATCTCAGGAACCACAGCACCAATCACAACACCCAATACAGCGTTGGAAAGGGCAGTTGCAGCAGAAAGACATAGGCTATGCAGACGCCCACCATATACATTTAAAAGGTAAAAGAACTGTGCCAGCAAAGTAGTCCCTTGTGGGCGTGTCTGCGTTGTGCTGTGGGTGTGTGCTGGAGGCGTGACAAACGCTGGGGCGTGTGGTACGTTCCGCCCTTCATGCCATGTCTCATATTGTGTGCTAATTCCACCCTGCTACCTTTAAATACCCCTGCAACCCATAATCATCTTACTCCTTAAAATACCCCAACACCCGTAAACACTAACCCATCTTAACGCTATAAATATACCCTGTACCCCAAAACCCAAAACAATGCCTAAACCCTAAAAATACCCCTTTACCCCAAAACCCAAACCTAGCCCTGAACTCTATAAATGCCCCTGTACCTCAAAACCCAAACCTACACCTGAACCCTAAAAATACCCCTGTACCCAAAAACCCAAACCTAGCCCTGATCCCTAAAAATACCACTGTACCTTAAAACCCAAACCTACCCCTGAACCCTAAAATACCCATGTACCCCTAAACCCAAACCTAGCCCTGAACCCTTAAAATACCCCTGTACCCCAAAACCCAAACCTACCCCTGAACCCTAAAAATACCCCTGTACCCCAAAACCCAAACCTAGCCCTGAACCCTAAAAATAACCCTGTACCCCAAAACCCAAACCTACCCCTGAACACTAAAATACCCCTGTACCCCAAAACCCAAACCTAGCCCTGAACCCTAAAAATACCCCTGTACCCCAAAACCCAAACCTAGCCCTGAACCCTAAAAATAACCCTGTACCCCAAAACCCAAACCTAGCCCTGAACCCTAAAAATACCCCTGTACCCCAAAACCCAAAACTAGCCCTGAACCCTTAAAATACCCCTCTACCCCAAAACCCAAACCTACCCTTGAACCCTAAAAATACCCCTATACCCCAAAACCCAAACCTAGCCCTGAACCCTAAAAATACCCCTGTATGAATTTTGTTGTAAATGTGTGCGTGGTAAAAGCATATAAAATGTAATGCCATGCGTTATAATGGCATTGCGGAGTCATGGTACTTTCGTAATGAAAGTATGCGGAGTGATGTATGCGGAAAGAAAGTTGCGGAATAATGGGGGTTTACCCTCCCCCGGTAAGTACATTGGTGGCACGGCGGCCCACATCTCCAGCAACATACTCATATTTTTTCAACACCCATTTGAAAAATGCACAGGTCTCTCTCATTGATGGCCAGCACCGACATACACTTTTAGACACACCTCCCGCCACAATTTCTAGAATTGCGAACTTTAGAGCTGGGGAGCTACGTTCGAATCTCGGCATCAGCTCAACATCCTGTGATTCCAGGCAAATCGCTTTGTCTCCCAGTGCCTACCACAAATGAATGTGTTCATCTGTAATGTAAATTGTGCTCATGCCATGTTGTCGAGTTCGCGCTATATAATATTGCAAGGAAAAATAAAATAGGGAAACTCGAGTTCACACACTACTGAACGCGCAATCTTAAGTGCATCAGCAGTGCACTGTGAATCGAAGCGTTTCACAGGCCTGTCACAGATAAGAAATGCCATCAAAACGAAATCCTACAAAACAATATACTACTCGCCGTCAGAAATTCATACCCGGACAACGTCGGGACGGGCTGCTAGTATATATATATAACATGTTTGAGTGTGTTTATTAAAATAACGCAAACCCATATTTTAAAGGATCTCATAAAACATGAAAAATATTTCATGGATCCCTGTGAAATGTGGGTTTCATCCTCATAATGACAGGCCCCAAAGTACACTGCAGAGCTTTACCATTGTCATGGACACTAGGGGGCTCATTACGATGGCAGGCGGACATAAGTCTGCCCACCATTGTTGCGGTGCTTGGACCACCAGCCGATAAGGCGGCGGTCCTGCTGCGTGAATTAGGATGTGCCCGCCACTATGGCAGGCGCATTCAGGGCCCGAATCATTGCGGACGGTGCTGCTGGCTCCAGCACTATTTGCAATGCTAAAATGCCAAATAGTGCATTTCCATGCAAAAGTGGCAGGCACCACTCAGTGCCTGCTACCTTGTGCATGAAAATGTGTGTGGGGGGTACCATTGGTACACCCCTAGTGCACATACACCCTTCCCCCACACAGAAGGGGCCCGCAACTGCCCCACGAACCCAGCCTCCGCCAGCCTTTCCATGGCGGGTCCACCGCCATGGAAAGGCTGGCTGACGCCAGCATTGTAATCTGGCGGGCAGTGCCTGCTAGGCACCGCCACCATTTTACCCATGCTGATCGCTACACCAGGCAATTGTGACGATTGCCTGTGGCGGAAGCTTGGAGGGCGGTCTTTGTGACCACTGTGGTCACAAAGCGATTTACCCCTCCATCCTAATGTGGCGGGGGGAAATTGAAGTCAGGCGGTCCCTCCGCCATCATAATGACCTCCTAGGATTGTGCAGCAGTGGAGAGCAAAATTATGTGGTAGTGTTATCTAAATTGTGAGGCAACAAAAGGCAAATTATGTGACAATATGGTGCTCTTTCTGCTGCTGTATTATTTGAATCCATTTGTTCAAGAAACAACATTTTTGTTGAACTTTGCAATTTATGTTTCACGTTACATGGAAATTGTGGTTAAACCATTACTAGGCAGTAAACTCCAATGCATAATTTCTCTGACCCTGATACTTGTCCATTATTTTATCAACGATTTTTCTCATGAAAGCTAAAAAACTGAAACATTCTATTTCCAATTAGTGCCCATTGTTTGCTGTACTTTGAAGAGCGCATCTTCAATAATCCCTTCTACAGACAGAATGCGTTCTTCAACAATGCAAAGTATGTTTTTCTCTGAACTTCTATAGAATTAACTTCACAATTGTGTATTGTTCTCTTCTTTTTATTGCAGACAATGAGTATAATCAAGAATTTCACCTACTGCTTTCAATAAAATGTTGTTATAAAAACTTTATGTAACCAAGGCCTAGATGTATCAAGCCGTTTGCGAATCGCAAACGGTCTATTTGCATGTTTTGGCATGCATCAAAAATTTGCAAATTAAGGAATCGCAAAAATTCGTGATTCCTTATTTTGCCGTAGCATTTAAGGAATCGCAATTTTGCGATTCCTTAAATGCTATGTATGTATCATTTTTCAATTGCGAATTTTGATTAAGAAATCGCAAATTAACACCAACTTGTAGTTGATGTTAATCTGCAAATTCTTTTAAAAATGCACAATTTGGCATTTTTTAAGGTGGCATGTGACGCACACACATGCCCATAGGGCATGTATGTGCGCCATATGCACACACATGTACATTTCAGGGGTGCAGCAGGGTGTCCTTGAAACACCCCTGCACCCTTGAAATTATTCTCAATTTGCGATTAGCAAATTGCGAATCGCAAATTGAGATTAATTTCACAATCATTCCTATGGGCCTCCTGGCCCATAGGAATCAATGGGAAATGATTCCTTAATTGCGAATTTGCGAATTGCGAATTCGCAAATAAGGAAGATTAAGAAATCGCAAAAAAAATAGCGATTTTTTTACATACATCCCATTTTGCGATTTCTAAATAGCGATTCCTTAAAAATCGCTATTTAGAAATCGCAAAATGGAATCTTGATACATCTGCCCCCAAATGCTCTAAATTAAATATTAATATAAAAACATATGAGTAATGTGTAACTATGTTGCTAAGTAGAGAAGTGTGGCTCAATGGTTAGAGCGGCAGACCCAGATGCAGTAGTCTGGCCGGGACCAGGGTTCAATTCCCACTTTGGCGGGTCTTGGGCTCAATTTCCTTGGACCTGATAATTCTCGCCTCGGTGCCTATTCATGGGTCCCACTCTGCAACTCTGGGCAATAGCTTGCTTAATCGCCACCACAACGCTGAGGATGCCTGACTTCACCTTGGGGGTGCCCAGGAGTGGGCTCCTCACAGGGAAAGGCCAGGAAGGGTTCCTCGGCGGTATTTGTACAAGTGCCGAGATGCCTCCGGGTAGTCGTGCGCTATATAAGTGCGTAATTATCATTATCATTAACTCAGATTCTGGAGACATTTATTTTCCACTCAGCCGTTGGTCTTTTGCTTAATAATGCACTAGACCCCTTCCATAGCAATAGTGGACAATAGTACACAGTTAACCATTATTTATCCTTGCTTTGTCTCTCCTTCTTTCTTTCCCTGTATAGCTATAATGTCTATGTTCTATGTTTGGATGGTTTTATTGCACAAAATGAAATGTTATAACATCTCATATGTCTCAGGAGCCATGAAATATGGGAAATATTTTGTGGTTCCCTGTGAAATATCGGTTTCATCATCATTAAAAAAGTTCTCAAAACACTCTGCAAATATACTATTTCGAGGGGAACCATGATTACGCGGCAAAGTTATCTTATTTATGTGACAAAGTTGTCTAAATTATGTGGCAAAAAGTAACAACATGTGGAACATCCTCAAGGTGGTATTATTTTCATCTATTTGAGCTAAGAACAATATTTTTCTGATATCTACAGATTGTGTGCCAAATTATGTACATTCATAATCAATTGGTAAATGCAGCAGCCACAGAATCACATACATCCTTGCCCATTATTTTATCAATAAGGTATTCATGAAAGGTAAACCTAAACATTCTATTCCAGTCAATGCCTATTGTCAGCTGCACTTTGAGGTAACATGTTTTTCAAGGTAACAACCCCAAAATGTGTATGTAATAGTGAAAGAAAATGCACAAGGAATAGCACAGGCATTTAGCCAGCCAGGGTGATCCACGTCAGAAAATTGTTCTCCCAAAGAGATCCCTTGGCTGTAATTACCTAAACGGACAGACTGGAGGGAGGGGGAGTTATTGAAAGGATCCATTTCAGCCTGGGATTAGCTAATTAATTAACGGTTTGGCTGACAACCTGAAGAGGAAGAGTGTGTTAAATATGAATGCTCCCGTGCTTGATTTATGTGCGCTGACATCTCTTCCCCCCCAACCCCCCACTCTGCTCCCCTTCCCTCTCCGCCCTGGCTGGCGCGCGAGAAGCACCCCCCCTCCGCCTGGGCCGCCATATATCTGGGGCCCCCAGGGGGCCGTTCCGTGTGACAGGCAGACTGGGAGAGATTGGAAACGAATGGAGTGCGGAGCGGGGAACAATGGTGGGATAAGAGGGTGGGATGTCGAACAGCTGAGCCGGACGCCGCAGATACCGAGGAGCGGCCCCGCCGTCGGGGAATCATTTACACGCTCCGCTCCCGGGGCGGGAGACGCCATCGGAGGAGGGGGGAATCCATCAATGTCGCCGCACTATAGCAACCGTCAATCGAAGAGGGGAGCGTTTCTCCTGACAAAACATTGTAATCGGCTACATTAGCTATCGGACTGAACCAAAACTGCATTTATCAACAAATATTGTTTAATAAAGGGCCAGAACGAGGCTAGTTTAAGCGGCGCGGTGGAGCCATCCATTCGACAAAGGCATGGCAACGATTCTATGACGTCTGTTGAGACTGTACATGGGCAAGCCCGTGCCCCTCAAAAATGTATCCTAGCCCAGCGGGCCGAGAAAAAAAACGTTCATTGATAGGCACAGACGAATTTGGCAGGTAGGTATTCTGTACCACAAGATGCTTAAATGGATTGCCCACGATCACACGAACATTTAAAAAGGTGAGTAATGAATCAGTGCCCGGTCTATTGGCTCTAGGTGTAAAGATTTTACCATCCAAAGCTGTTATTTCGTCTCACTGTCATTACCACACCACGAAATGACTCGATGCTTGCTCAAAGTCCTAGGCCTCAAATGATCAGATTAAAGAATACTTTATTCCAAATGCACGTTACTAGAATGACATAAAACATGACAGGTTATAGGTGATGGTAAAGACACTGTAGAAATAAGCAGAAAATGCAAACACCTGGAAAAAAACGGACTTCCCAGGACCTGCATTGCAACACTTAACACTGTGCCGCTCAGTCGTAAACACACATAGTTTCCAAGTGGCCTCTTATTATTAAGTTCTGACTTTGTACTTAGAATAACTTTTCATGCTGACACTTTAAGGCCCAGGCCCATTATGGAGCATCACAAATACAAGTTACACAAAGCACAGTGTCTTTTAAGTTCCACAAAACACTGTGTTTTTAGGTCTCGCCTGTCGATGCGCATGCGCATCGAGCAAGCGAGACTATGGGGGCTCATCTACTCTTTATCCAACTTGCAAGGAATCGTGGCGATTCCTTGCAGTGCCCGTGACTTTTAAGCTCAATGCGCATGCGCATTGAGCTTAAAAGCGCGTGCACATGGCCCCAGCCGCCTGCCTTGCCTACTCTCCCGCCCCCTCACTTCTTGATTGCACGGCCGCTAGGCCGTGCCTCCCCTACTCCTCCTCCTACTCTCCTCCCCTCCCGTCTGTTCCCGCACTCCTCCCACACCCCCGCTCCGCCCCCTCCCCTTCCCGCTGTGTCGCATTTCTCCTCCCCCCTCCCCTCTCCTCCGTCCGTCCTGTTTATTTTTATTTTTTATTTTTTTAATTGATCATTGTTTTCAGAAATGGAAAGATGCGCCCAGTATTCCTTCGCATACAAAGCTTGTCGCAGCTTCAGGGTCTCCCTGTGACACTAGAGGTATCTGACAGGGTCTGTGCGCCCGGAGGCACGCGCCATACTGTAAGGCCCTTGTTCGATCGACTGCTCAGAGGTATTGAAAAGATCACCCGCATGTTTGCGCCACGTCCCCACCACATTCCACTGCTTTACAAATATTGTGTTAATCTCCTATTGATTTGGTTCAAAATCAATTGGCGCTCCAATCTTATTAGTGATCTGGTCAATATTCCTCGGTGTTGTGCCTCGTTTTATTAACCAGCGTGCGTTAGAGGGGTGTTTCAGTCTGCCGTGACAGCTGGTGTTGTGTGTTTTCAGTGTCTATGGGTGCGCCTTGTTTTTCACGCGCCATTTGACCCGCGCAGTCTCTCTGGTCAATGGTTCCTAGAAGGGCTTCAACACGCAGTCGTCCGCGAGCCAGTCGCGGCCTGGCCTCTATGGCCGTAGCACCCTATGAGATATTACTGTGCACAGTCGCCGCATCTGCAATAGTCAACGTAGAATGTTTGGTGGTGTGGGCGCCCATCTTGGACGGTGCAAAGCCCAGGGCTACCCCTCGAGGCTGCGGCCTTGACCTCCGCAATGGAAAAGGCCTACTGTCTGTCACTCGGCTGCTTTCTAGTCTTTTACCATCTGGACCAAGTTCCGCACAGCTGCACGGATTTCTTGTGTGATAGAACATTTTTTCCATTCAGTGCTAAATGTTCCTTCCTATGAAACGCACAGACGCGCTTAATTTAGTCTGCGAGAAGAAATGCTCATGCAAAAGCACAAAAGGTGCCTTAATCTCTGCAAGCTGTTTGTTTTTCTACCCCAGGCTTGTCTATTTGGGTTTGAAAAGTCGTGTTTATTGAGGAGATGTTTCTGGGGTGTGACATTAAAATAATACACGGCTTTTCATGCTGGCTGCGGATTTTTTCAGTTAATCTGCAGGGATAGGTTTTATAGCTGTCAAAGCATGGCTGGTCCAGAATTTTTTTGCACTAATTAAAAATATATTGTTTACAGTGCTTTATCCTGTACCTTAGGATATCTAATTATGTTCAGTTCTCTGCTACCACATTATTTACTTTTGTTAATCATTTCTGCATATATATATGGTTGGAAGTTATTAGTTCACGTCATCCTGTTTTTGATTTTCATGATGGTAATTCTTTTTTTGGATGCTGGCTAAATGTTCTGCTTATTAAGCGTTAAAATACCAGGTGCACCAAACATGTTTCATGTAAATTGGGAGGTTGTTTAGTGTATCAAATTGCACATTATTACACGTATACATGTGCATTTAGAAATAACTTCACGTTTCGAAGGTACTCGGTACTTAAAGATTGTAATATTTTATTATGTACAGTGTATATCTGCCAGTGTTTTCACAAATATCTATTTTATACATACTGTGTCCTGCTATGCTATGGGCTTCAATGTGGGTGTGCAAGTGTATGTACTTTTAACTGATTCCAAAGTCATGTATGTTAGGATGTTTGTGTGTGCGTGTAACTATTTTCGTGTGTGTTGGAGAATGTGTGTATGAATAGAGGTCTAAGACTGCCGTGTGGCTTAAATGTGTTTGTTGGGATAGAAACATATACATTGGTCTGGCCCTGTCCTACCAAACTGTGACTTTGGACATATATTAGGGTGTTATCAGGGTCAATAGTACTTACTATCGACAGTGGTTGTAATTTAAACAGTCTATAAGCAGTCCTCTGAAGTCATTAGATGTAGCTCACTCACACTCACCCTCACTCACCCTCACTCACCCTCAACCCCTCACCCTCACTCACCCTCACCCTCACTCACCCTCAACCCCTCACCCTCACTCACCCTCACTCACCCTCACCCACACTCACCCTCACCCACACTCACCCTCACCCACACTCACCCTCACCCTCAACCCCTCACTCACCCTCACTCACCCTCACCCTCACTCACCCTCACCCTCACTCACCCTCAACCCCTCACCTACCCTCACCCTCGCTCACCCTCAACCCCTCACCCTCACCCTCACTCACCCTCAACACCTCACCCTCACTCACCCTCAACACCTCACCCTCACTCACCCTCAACCCCTCACCCTCACTCACCCTCAACCCCTCACCCTCAACCCCTCACTCTCACTCATCCTCACTCACCCTCAACCCCTCACCCTCACTCACCCTCACTCACCCTCAACCCCTCACCCTCACTCACCCTCACCCTCACCTTCACTCACCCTCAACCCCTCACCCTCACTCACCCTCAACGCCTCACCCTCAATCACCCTCAACCCCTCACCCTCACCCACCTTCACTCACCCTCACCCTCACTCACCCTCACTCACCCTCACCCACCCTCAACCCCTCATCCTCACTCACCCTCAACCCCTCACCCTCACTCACCCTCAACCCCTCACCCTCACTCACCCCCACTCACCCTCAACCCCTCACCCTCAACCCCTCACCCTCACTCACCCTCACCCTCACTCACCCTCAACCCCTCACCCACCCTCAACCCCTCACCCTCAATCCCTCACCCTCACTCACCCACACTCACCCACACTCACCCTCACTAACACTCACCCACCCTCACTCACCCTCACCCTCACTCACCTTCACCCTCACTCACCCTCAACACCTCACCCTCACTCACCCCCACTCACCCTCAACCCCTCACCCTCCCTCACCCTCATTCACCCTCAACCCCTCACCCTCACTCACCCTCAACCCCTCACCCTCACTCACCCTCAACCCCTCACCCTTAATCCCTCACCCTCACCCACACTCACCCACACTCACCCCACTCACCCTCACTCACACTCACCCACCCACCCTCACTCACCCTCACCCTCACTCACCCTCACTCACCCTCACCCTCACTCACTCACCCTCAACCTCATGCTAAAGATTTACAAAAAACCCATTAACAATTCTAAAAGCACTAACTCTAATGCTGCGAGACCTATTGCATTTCTAATGCTTGTTGGTTAAAGAGTCGAGGATCACTGAAGTCGTCATAGGTGACAAGGACACTTTCTAGACGTCTATGTTTCCCCAAGGGTTCTTGACGCAATATAATATGCTAGGGTTGTTAATGGTTAAATCGTGTTTAATTTTGTGGTGTACCTTATGTACCTTTGCATTAAATACATCCGTTACAAAATCTTCAGTTTTTATGAAATGCTTTACGAAATCTTGACATCCAATGTTATAAATAAATGCATTAGTATGTTGGCGCATAGACCTTTCTATAATTTTGTTTTTTATTCTATAATTTTTTTTTTGCTCAGCATTTATTTGAAGTTGTGTGGTCTTTTCTCTATTAAGGATAATGTATTTCAAGAAGAACTACTTCACAGCGAGGAACAAAATAAAACCTGGGATTTTGTTGAACATCTTTAACAGAAGCTTGTGTGTTGCGGACAGCTTTACATCCACCATTCCAGCTTTGATTGCAACTTTTGGAAAGCCCAGATCTAGAGACACACTGCGAAAATATAGCAATTAAATAAAGGATAGCACTCAAAGAGTGAGGTATGTGTATCTCAAGAATCAAGGACAACCAACCTATCCTCTGATAAAATTGTGCTGCTCAAAACAGTCTGGTTTCTTGAAAGGAGAAGTGTGGAGAGATGACCCTGGCACAGGCAATATTTAGTGATTCATTCAGTTGAGCACCGCTGCCAATGCAAAGGACACAAATGATAGTTTTTTTGCAGTTTTATAAAGCGCAGACTTGACTCAAAGACTTTGGCGCGCTTTACCTGAGTACCTGTTATATAACACAAGGTTACATTAATTTTTGTTGGCACAGGTAAAAAGCAATTTGCCCAGAATTGCAGGATGTTGAACCAAAGTCGAGACTCGAACCTGGTGCCCCAGGTCCAAAGTCAGCAGCTCTGGCAGTAACACCACATCCTCTACCCATTGCCCCCCTTCCCTTGGTAATGTGGCAGGAGGGACCGGTTTGGATGGGGGCAACAAGGCGAAAACTGAAGTCTGTGCCATAACCTTTCTGGAGACAAATGCTATGTCACAGTAGGCACAGTATGCTGGCCTGAGCAGAAGCATTCTTAAGAGGACCGGGTAAAGGGTGTGTAAGTCGCATAGGCATTACATAAGATGACCTCATCTCTATTCGCATTAGAGAGGCAACAGTATTTTGTAAAATATTCCTCTTAAGACAGTTCACTGCTGGCTGCCAATTGTCAGATTCTTTCAGCACAGCAGATCGCAAGGAGCATCAACTGAGTTCTCATCTTGTACCTTTCTGCCCTCAAACTCAGCTCCATGCTAACACTGGAATTAGATTTCACTAACAGAAAATTGTGCACCAATTTGCAACAGAATCAATCGTTTTTTTTGTTTTTAGCAACAAGGAAATTACCCCAGATTTATACAGTTACAATACATCCTCCCTGTGACTGAATCACTCACATTTTAATTTTGTATCTATTTTTTTTAATATTGTAATTTTGTTTTCTGTTTACACTGCTTTAGGCATTTTTAAGGATAACATCAGAAAAAATGATTTACAACTGCAACCCACACATAAAATATGGACTGCAGCTCTACAGATAGATGTCTTTCAAAGGTCATGTGGGCAAGAATCTGTAAACACCATTAGTCCCGTCTGAATGAGCACTTTACATTCCCAAGAGTGCCCTGTTCACTTTGTGATAGCATAACTATGTACAGCTAATGATCCATCTGCAAGTAGACACTGAGCGATTGAACAATGTGTCTGTGGTGACATGAGATACACAACACTAAACTCTAAACAGTAGAAATTCCCTGTTGAGATTCCAGTGCAACCCCATTATGTATGGCTCACAACAACACACGACCTCACAGATAACACAACAAATTATGTCATTATTGAAATCAATGATGACACTCCATGCATTACTAATGTTGACACAAATAAGGGTGTATTTGATACAGTATTGTGTCAGAGCACACATACACATATGAGATGAAATGGCACTTTCATAGGGATACACATTAAGCAATGTGGAACTGATACTCATACAATGTCATGTATGGATCATTTAAATGATTTGACTCTAATAATGTGAAATAACATGTCTTCAACATATCAAGTAAAGAAACGTGTGCTCCATGTACACAATCACAAATGCTTTAAGTTACTGCATTCACACTGAAGATGAAATCTATTTATTTCCATATTTCACAATTTGACCAGTTCACATTAGGTCCAGTTAGCACATTATGGATGATACAATGTTGCCAAATGAGTGCATCGTGGTCTGATTGCAGTTCACCCAGTTAGACCAGTATGCTTAAGTAAATAAACCGTCATTAAAAGAATACCGTACTGTTGACTCCAAAAGGAAGATATGTGAACATTAAGAAGAAGTTGTTTTAGGTAATAATGAAGGTAAAAGAACATTACAATTATGTAAAATTACGTTTCTTTTGAAAACATTTCAATATGTCAAAAATTTAAAGGGCCATAGCTGAAATTACGATGGGACAAAGAATTCAAATAAAGTTAGATTTAGAGTTAGGGGCAGTGTTAAGATTAAGGTTACTGTTTTTGTTAGTATTAAGGTTATGGTAAGGGTAAAAATGGAAGTGTGTAAGGGTTATATTATGGTAAAGATTAGGATTTAGGGTAAAGTGCCTAGAGTACAAATGCCAACAAAAACGAATTAAAAAAAACAGGAGCAATGAAGGCAAAATGTTTGGGGGAAGACTAGACCAAGGATTTTGGGTCTAACATTCATCAAGAAGATCCTGTCCAGTGTGGTATATTCTTATACCTAAGTAGCAGAAAAAGATGCCCTCCCATCTGACAGTGCCACCTTCAAACTGGTCACTATGCTATGGCTCTGGGTAGAGAAGGAATATTCCCAACTTTGGCCAATTATCACGTAGGCTGCACCAAAAGCCTTTGAAAATCTGGGCTAAACCAGTAGAGTCTCCGCCTAAAACCGTGATAGAGTTCAGATTGTCATTTGGCATATAAAGAGACAAAGTGTGCTGTTGGCCTGGGGATGTTCTCATACAATATAAGGTAGTCATCTTAAAATGTTGTGAGAATGTCCTGCTGAGTGTACACAAGGGCTCCTCATTTGGTTCTGAGAGGCATTATGGGTATTTGGGTGTTCTCCCAGTTGCTGAGCCAGGCAAGCACCCTACCAGCTCTATCAAACTCACTATGGGCTCAAGTAACATAGGAAGCACAGTCCAATCCTCTTAGCTTTTCGGTCAGCATTGCTTCTTTCTGATTGTCTGCCTGGCGCTAGTCTTGAAAGGTGGGAGCTTCCATTAGTTTAGTTATTTATTTATTTTAAAGTTTTATATAGCTCGAACCAGACCCTTGCGGGTATCAGAGCGCTTTACAGGGTAGGGTCACAGTTACATAAATACAAAGAAAATAACATAGGTTTCAATGCTGGTCCGTTATAGTATAAAACTTACTATCATAGATACATGGGTTTAAGGTGCATAACAAAACATTCAATGTATATCAAGCAAAATATAGATACGGTATCCAGGAACCTGACTGGACAATAGACAATAAAAGGTTCTATGTAGAAGATACGTTGTGTAGCAACGTAACTGTAGTCCATGCTCAAGTGAATTTAGCCCTGAGAAGCGATTTCATTTCTTTTTTGAAAGATGCCGTAGAAGGATTAAATCTGGTTTCTGGGGGTAGAGCATTCCATATTCTGGGTGCCATCCCTGAAAAGGTTCGGGTATATGTTTTCTTCTTGTTGAATTTGTGCGGTTTCAGTAGAAGGGTTTTAGCACTTCTTGAAGATCTGACCCCACATGAGGGTGCCAGTTTCTACACCAAATAGCTAGGTGCATTGTGGTGAATGGCTTTATGTGCCATACATGCTATTTTCAGATGTATTCTACCTTCAAAAGGTAGCCAATTAAGGGATTTTAGGTCAGGAGATATGTGGGAGCTTCTTTTGGAGCCTGTGATAAGTCTTGCTGCAGTGTTGATTGAGGCTCTTAGAGGGGAAGTTGCAGCTCTGGGCATGCCGCAGAGAGAGATACTCCCATAGTCAATTCTTGGGATGACTAGAGCTTGTACTGCCAGTTTGAAGTCCTTTTCCGGCATGAAGGGTTTCAGTTTTCTCGGAGTATGTAACTGAAAGTTTGCTCCTTTTGTCGCGTTGCTGATGTGTTTTTGCATATTGAGGTTTCTGTCCAGTGTAATTCCCAGCGATTTGGTGAGTCAACGATGAGAGGTTGGCCGTTGAGTGCAGTAAGGTGTTTGATCAATTCTTGCATTCTGGGTACTTGAGCGGGAGGAGCGATTGGGAGGAATTCGGTTTTGAGGGCATTCAGTTTTAGATGGTTTTCGGCCAGCCAGGTCTGAGTTTTTCCGAGAGCTTTGTTGAGAGCTTTGATGTCTTCTAGGGTAGGGATCTTAAGGTATAATTGTGTGTCATCAGCGTACGTGTGATATTGCATGTTAGACGAGTTGAGAATTTCAATGAGTGGTTCCATTAATAAATTGAACAGTGTCGGAGATAGTGAAGATCCTTGTGGGACTCCTAACATCACCGGGACAGGTTTGGACAATGAGTGGTTGACCTTAAATCATTGAGATCTGTTTTGGAGGAACAAAGTTAACCAATTTAGAACTGATCCATATAGTTCCATTCTGTTTTTCATCAGGTTTTCGTGCTTGACGGTATCAAAGGCTGAGGAAAGTTCTAGCAATATGAGTAAGCAGGCTCTGTTCTGATCTAGGATTTGTAGAGCATCATCAATTATATGAGTCATGGCAGATTCAGTGATGTGACCTGCACGGAAACCTGATTGGTATTTGTTGAGTAGGTTAAAATGTTCAATATGTCTTACCAACTGGAGGGCTACACATTTTTCTAAGAGTTTGGACAAGGTAGGGATGTTGGATATAGGGCGGTAATTGTTTAAGTATGCATAGTCTGCCATAGGTTTCTTGAGAATGGGGGATACCTGACCGGCTTTGAGGGTATGAGGAATGCAACCTTGGCATAGGGAGTTATTTATAATCTTGGTCCATAGAGATAACAGTAGCAGGTTGAAGTCTTTTACGAAGTTTGCAGGGAGAGGGGCAGTGAAGTGATTAGCCGGATTCAGGGCAGTAAGCATTTTGAGAATAGATTCTTCATTGTAGGTATTAAAAGAAGACCAAGATGCAAACTTTGATGAGTTTCGCTGTGGAGCATTTAGAAGGGAAGGTGAGGGGTTCGTGTGTGAGACAGTGTGTGTGATTAGATCGTTGTGAAGGTCTTTCTTTATGGTATTGATCTTATGAGTGAAGAAGGTAGCAAATTCTTCACAGTTTGGTCGTGATGCACATTTATCTTGGGGGAGGTGAGGTGCATCCTTCGATTGAGTTTTGATTAACTCAAAAAGTTTTCTGGGGCAATTTTTTGCATGGTCTAATTAGTGTGTGAAGAAGTCTGCTTTAGTGGGCTTGATCTTTCTATAGTATGCATTTCTCTTCTTTCTTAGTATCTTGAGATGATTGGCGGATAGAGCAGATCTCCATCTGCGTTCAGTTATTCTTATGGCTCGTCTGTCCTATTTTAATCTTCCATCGTACCAAGGCTTAGAATCTTTTTTGGAGACTCTCTTCAATTGAAGGGGAGCTACCTCATTTAGTATCACATTCATGGAATTGATGTAGTGGTTGACGAGATCATCAACATCTGATATCCCTTCAGGAGGAAGAAGTAGGCTGTAGCTGTGAGTAGTGTTTATGTTAGGGTCAATGTTTTTCAGGTCCCTCTTCCATACTTTAGGTCTTGTGGGCTGAACCGAGTTGTATTTCACTGTTTCATTGATAAAGAAGGTGATGATGTAATGATCTGACCAGTCACATGGATGGATCGTGTCTAGCTGGATGGACTCAACTTTAGAGAAGGCTAAATCAAGAGTTGAACCGTTATCATGTGTAGAGCTGTTGCAAATTTGGGTGAGGTCGAGGTCAGTGAGAAAGTTTTTGAGACTCTTGACCACTGCATCATTGGTGTCATTCCAGTGGAGATTGAGGTCTCAAAGAAATATTTGGGTAATTGATGTCCAGCATTAGTAGAAACTATGTCCATGAAGTGTTCAGTAAAAGTGAGGTTATCACCAGGTGGGTGATAAAGGGTGTGTAGACAGCATATTGGTTTGCCATTGCTATTGATATCAAGGCATATGTATTCACAAGTTGACTTTCAATATAAATGCAAGCACATTCTTCCTGACCAAGATCCCTGTTTACGAACCTTGAATCAGCAATCACCCCATGTGTGCAGTGAGCACATGTAATCACCTTGAAAGGATCCCGTTTGGTAGTTGAGGAGGAGTTAGAACCCTCATTTATCTCTAAACTAGCAGCCCGTCCCAACGTTGTCCGGGAGCAATTAGGCTTCAGGGCCCCCGCCCGCCCCGACGTTGTCCGTGGGTCCCCCGGAGCCTTCCTCCATATATTGCAGTATTATACCTGTATGTTTACTTTGTACGCTTTTGTAACCTGCACACGTAACTTTTTCCTCCTGTAATGCACCGTTTGGCTCACTTTTTTAATGCTCCGTTTGCTTCCTCTTGCTACCTGCACATGTTACTTTTTCCTCCTATACCTCTATGTTTACTTTCTAAGCTTTTGTAACCTGCACATGTAACTTTTTCCTCCTGTAATGCACCGTTTGGCTCACTTTTGTAATGCTCCGTTTGCTTCCTCTTGCTCACGATGTACGCTTTTGTAACCTGCACACGTAACTTTTTCCTCCTGTAATGCACCGTTTATCTCACTTTTGTAATGCTCCGTTTGCTTCCTCTTGCTCACGATTTTAATTTTTGCTTCATTTTTCAGCTGCTCACTGCTCCTAAATAAATAAATAAATAACCTACCTCATCCACCGCTCACCGCTCCCCCCCGCCTGTTCGCCACTCCTCACCGCCTGTCTGCCGCTCCTCACCGCCTGTCAGCCGCTCCTCACCGCTCCTCCCCGCGCCATGTCCGCCGGTCCTCCTCGCGCTCCTGGACGCCGCTCCTCCCTGCACTCCTCACGTCGGGCACGCACGTCGCGGCCGGCGCTTCTTCCAAGGGACTACTTTTTTTTCGGTAAATTTTTTAAATAACGTATATTTATTACGTTTATATAGCCTATGTCCATCTGCACACCATGACGATTACAGCGATGTATCGGGTGTGTGGATTGGTGCTGTGGTTCCCGAGTTTACCCGCCTCAAAGGTTCAAAGTTCTTCCTTTATAATAGTAGTATAGATATTTTCTTCACAAGTGTGCTTCAGAAAGCTGAGTTTTCTTAGTTAGCACTTTGTAGGAGTCAGGAGGGGGTGGTGGGGAGAGTTCTGGCTCATGATGTGAACACGGAAATTAGGTTGCCCTCCTAATATTGTGAAAGCAATTACCAAGGATTGAGTTTTGTAGGCAGTCAGAACTCCAGGAGTGGGCATAAGAGAACTATAATATTGTGATATTTTACTGGCGCCATCCCGAAAGACCACTGCTGGCTGTATTTTTTAAATACTCAACTGACACATCATTGCCTGCTCATATGATTGTTGCTGTGCACACCATAAAACAGTTGCTATTATGTCCATTTAGAATATCTTATCCATCTGCCTTTCATCCCAGTTAGAACACAAATCCCAGTTTACGTTATTTTCAAGGGCATAGCACTGACCTTGTTAGGGGTACTTGACACAATAAGGCATGTTACACACAGCACAAAAGGCTCAGGTTAAATTATGCCCATTGTGTAGTGATGCCTTTTTATCCAGGTCGCACATCATAGCACATCATGCCCAGTTGCAATTTTTCCCAGTTAATCCATCATTACCACTCTGCATTATGCTTTATCGCCCTTCATGGGAAACTTTCACAATGCCTGGTTAGTATACCATGGTCGATGTTCATTGTGTGAAGAAGTACATTAAAGCCACTTAACATTAAACTTAGCAAATAATTTCTATTTGCCATTTTTTTCAGTTAGAAAATTGCTGTCAGTTTTTAATATGCTAAGTTATTTCATGAATTTATGTCATTAAATCTATCTGTAGCACTTCATGCTAGTGTTTAACTTTAGAAGAAAAGGAGCATGTATAAATCAATCCATCATTTTTCTTTCAGAGATTCCAACAATCATCATGTTGATCATTTATATAATTTATATTTATATTCACTGAAAAAAACATAGGTTTCACACCAGTTATAGTTAGGAATTAGCATTTAAAAAACCTATTAAATTCACTAAAAAAAACATAGGTTTCACATCAGTTATAGTTAGCTGGAAATTTTACTGACATAAAACCATTGAAATTCCACGTTATAGTTAGTTGGACTCACTATAACTTGCGCGTGTAATGCACTGCTGATGACGTCACGTATTACATCACTCACGATATGGTCAGTGACATCACTCATGACATCACTGATGACACCATCCAGTGAATGTGTGCCTTTCTGAAAAATAAATCTTTTTTATATATGTATACGTAAAGGTAGATGGAAAAATAAATGTTTAAATAAGTGTGTAAATGGATGTTTTTTAAAAAAAAAAATGATTGGTTAACTGGCTTATTAAGTGTATCTTAGTGAATACATATATTAACGAGTAATGTTTAAATATTTAATTATATGTATCAGTGTTTCACTTTGTGTATAAGTTGCTGCATGGGTTGGTGAGTAGCTACATGTGTGTGTATATAGATTATTAGATGTTTTTTTAGTATCAGTATGAGTGTCTGTATGGTTTGGTGGGAGTGTTACTTAGCACATAGATGCATCAATGACTGACTCACTGTTTGTATGTGTTTTGAAGACGGCATATGTGCAGGACTGTATGGGTGGATGAGTGTGTATATGCGTGTGTTAGTGAGTGAATGACTGTCTCATTAGTGTCTTTATCAGTAACTACATATGTTTTAATCTAGTATATGTGAGTATTGATGTATATGAGTGAGTATATGTGAGAGTGAGAGATTGAAAGAGTTCTTGTTTAAATAAGTATGTGTTTCTATAAGTGATTGTTTAAGAGAGTAAGTATGTGTAAGTTTCCTTAGAAGTAAGGTGGTAGTGTGTGTATAGCTGTATATGCAAATAAATGTATGTTCAATAGTTTATTTGCATGTGTGAGTATGTGTGTGAGTAACTTTTGGATGACTGTCGGTGTGTAACAGGATGTATAGGTGTATCACTACATATGATGAGTGTATATATATATGAGTGACTATATAGAACTGTTGGTGAATGAGTGAATGTGTATATAGATGGTGGAATTATTGAATTGGTTGTTGTAACTGGTATGGGTATCTCCATTTTTAAAAAAAATGTAATTTATATTTTTCAATATGTGTTTCATGGGTTACATTACAGTGAAAGGAGGTCTGTCACTCTGTCACAAGGATGATGTCATAAGTGATGTCATGAATGATGTCACTGACCATGTCATGAGTGATGTAATATGTGACGTCATCAGCAGTGCATTACACGCGCAAGTTATAGTGAGTCCAACTAACTATAACGTGGAATTTCAATGGTTTTATGTCAGTAAAATTTCCAGCTAACTATAACTGATGTGAAACCTATGGTTTTTTTAGTGAATTTAATAGGTTTTTTAAATGCTAATTCCTAACTATAACTGGTGTGAAACCTATGTTTTTTTCAGTGAATTTCATAGGTTTTTTAAATGCTAATTCCTAACTATAACTGGTCTGAAACCTATGGTTTTTTCAGTGAATTTCATAGGTTTTTTTAATGCTAATTCCTAACTATAAGTCTCACTTTATAAGTAAGACTGTTAGCGCTCTAGTTGTTTAGAACACTCTGGTACATTCTGTCATTGGGCTATATATTTTTTTGTCTCTGGTGGCCATCTTTGGGCTACATTGGGCTACATTGGGCTACATTCGGGCTACATTTTGGCTCTAACATATATATAGCCCAATGTAGCACAATACATATTTTTTCAAAGTTAATTTTCGTAAAAACCACTTAAGAATAGGGCTACCAGTCCCTACAATTTTTCCCATTTAAAAAATTTTTTTTTTTTTGGAGCGCTCCCGGTGCGCGCCCCGGGGAGCGCCCTGAAGAGCGTACTTCTATAAAGCGCCCCGGGGCGCGCTCCGGGGAGCGTCCCGTAAGCGCCAATATCGCGAACGAAAACATGATCGTGACGTATCGCGTAGCCGCGTCCGCGTGATACGCACGGCGTAAGCGCACCCGGAAGTACTCGAGCGAATACGATCGCGCAACGTAAACATCCGACGCGCTTACGCGACGCGACCCGGAGCGCGACCCGGAGCGCGACCCGGGGTCGCGTTTCGTAAGCGCGTCGGGTCATGTGACCTGAAAATAACACTTTTCATTGGTTCATAACAGTTTTGGTTTCATAATGATGAAGCCCCTAGTCTTGTGACCTGAAAATAACACTTCTCATTGGTTCAGGACAGTTTTTTTTTTCCAAATGATGAAAGACCCCACCTTTTTTCCTTATTCTGACTTTGTCCTTTGACTGAGGAAGACCTGTTTGTACCTCTCTGTACCTTTTTGATCTTTATAATGGCTTCAGTAGCAGCAGCAGCTGGTGCATCTGCCCCACCACCACCACCACAACAACCAAGAGGACCAGCTCAAGATTACATTGGTGGTCAACAAGAGGAGGAGGAGGAAGAGGAAGAGGAGGATGATGAAAGATGGCTGCCTGAACAAAATACCCCATACAAGCCCAAGTCACACATTGTATGGGAGTTTTTTTCACTCCCAGAGGGCAAGAAAAAAGTGAATGCGGCCAAGGTAACTTGCCTAATCTGTAAGGAAGAACTCTCAAGGGGCAACCCAAACAAAAAATATTCCTTTGGTAACTATACCATGATTCGACATATGACCCGTAAGCACCCTAACAACTATTCTCGTGCAGAGCTCAGGGAACTGGCCAGTAACCTCCCCCAGTCTTCAAGGACCACCTCCCAAAGAAACGAACCCACTTCATCGGGACCAGAAACATCAGAGATGATGCCTTGTATTCAGCCATGATTTGCTGATTTTAAAATCACTTGTTCTGCATGTGGCAAGCTTATCGCCTATGGTGAAAAAAGCGTTAAGCTCATCGTCCTTGCAGGTGATAATCACAAGTGCCCCAAAAAGAAGTAATTTTTTGGGTTTTTTGTTTTTTTTGCTCCCAGTTGAGCCAGTTTCAATTCCCTTTTTTTGTTTCTCCCCCTAAAAAAATACAAAAAAATATAAAACTGTTTTGAAAAGCCAAAAAAAGTACAAAATGTTCAAAAAACACAAAAAAAATATAAAACAACAAAAAGAAGAAAAAAAAAAGTTCTTTTTAGAACTACCTCCAATTTCTAAAAAAAGGCTTCATTTTTTAAAAACTCTGTCATCTTTTTTCCTCATAGTACGCTCCCTGGTCCGCTCTCCGATGCGCGTACCGGGCACTTCCCCCGCGCAAAACGAAATTTTTTTTTTTAAATGCCCCGCGGGGCCCTTTTATAGCCCCCACATCAAACCTAGAGGGTCAAAGGGGGTCTATCCCTGACGCCTTATGGTCATTTCCCCCTTTGTTTTAGCCACCTCTTGTGTCTCGATTTTACCGAGACACAAGATGGCGGCCGCTCCGGACTGTTTCGAATGTTTACAGACACCCGAGAGCCAATCAGCTTTCCATGCGCACCTCGCGTGGCGCGCCCGGAGCGCTCCACGGGGCGCGTACCGGGGCGCTGCTATAGATATATATATTTTTTTGAACATAAATTACTCAAAATCCACTGGAGCACATATCTTGAGACATAGCAAAGGCACATCGGGCTACCAGTCCCTACAATGTTGCCAAATTTGGTGGAAATCCATTCAGCCGTTCGGGCTAAAAGTGAAATCGACCGCCCTATGGAAATTAACATGGGGAAAACGCGTTTTGGGACCCCCCTTTTATCTCGGCCCCCGCTTGACGAATCCCCCCCGAACTTTCAGGGAAGGACCGGAACGCCGCGAGGCCATTTTGAGGAAATTTTCAGTCAGATTCGTCAACCGGCGCCAAAGTTATTCTAAATAGAATTTTGAGATTTAACATTGAAAAAAATCCTAACTATAACTACCTACTGGCGACCGCCAGTAGGTAATATAGTATATATTTATATCATTTATATAATGTTGATCATTTAGATTAAACCACAAAAAGTCACTTGGGAGGTGTATGTTTCTTTTTCTGATTCCAAATGTTATTCAGCCAAAACTTTTCATCAGAAGCAGTCAACTCAATCCAGCCAACGTGTTTCATCCCATATGGACATCATCAGGGCTATAAATTTGATAAAAACATATCTTTTTTGTGATCACAACTCTACACAATTCATATTAATCTCTGTGCATGATTTCACCCATTGAAACAACAAACTGTCCCAAATCACCCTATAGGACTCCCTACCTATATACAATCTGTCAAAGGCACTGTGTCATGAAAATGCAACAGTAACATTCTACATTATTAGAGCAGTAATTCAAGTGCTTGGCATCCCAGTTAATCTCCACCATTCCTACCTATATAAAATCTATCAAAGACATTATGTCTAGAAAATGTAACAGTCACATATTCCATTATTAGATCAATAATCATAGTGCAAAACATCCTGGTTGCCCTCCAGATTCCCTTAAATTGATGTTCCATATATTAGTGTGACCAGGCATCCCGGATTTGCCCGGATGGTCCGGGTTTTTCACCAGGTGTCCCGGCAGATTTCAAGACATTTCGTTCATGTCCCGGTTTTCAGAGAGGGTCGACTGAAAATTGCATGAGGTGCTTTTTTATGTTTTACAAAGCAGGGATAGTTAGCAGTTGTTTCAAGAGAGCAATTTAATTAGCAAGCAAGATATTGGATTTAAAAATTGCATTTAATGTATGTTCTGTATATAACAACATTGCCTCTCCTTGGAAAGTATCCCAGTGTCTCACTTCTACCTCATAGTGAATTGGACCTATCATGTATAAACAACTCCCTATTCCCCCTTTTCACTATTTAGGGAGCAGAGACCATCGTCACCAAGTGTAAAATCATTACCTCAAGATCACGGACTCTGTTCTTGCGTTAGTTATATTTGTCTGGGCGCAATTCATACCTAAGCATGGCCTTCCGTTCCCATATTCTTCTACAATCCAAAACAAACAAATTCAGTCCTGGTTTGTCCAGCAAACATTTATTCACCTTTATATCTGAGCGAAATATACTAAAAAGCATGGTCAATCACTTCCCAGAATAAACCCACCATTCTATATTCTTTTCTTCAACCACATTACCATCCACAATTAACCTGGCTAGTGTCCTTGAAATCCCCATCCTGTATCAGGGCACTCATATCCTACTCAGTCCTCCATAACAATACTTACTTTTAAATTTATGTGTCACCCCCAAAGCAAATTGTGTCTACAAACAAATTTAGAACCCCCCATAAGGCTAGGGGACAGTTTGTTGTTTCAATTGGTGAAATCATGTACAGAGATTAATGTGAATTGTGTATTTATTATCACAAAAATGAGTTGTTTGTTTTAAATTTTCAGCCCTGATTATGTCATTATGGGACAAAACGTGTGGGTTGGATTGAGTTGACTGCTTCTGATGAAAAGTATTGACTGAATCAAATTTGGAATCAGAAAAGGAAACATAAGACTCACAAGTTACTTTTTGTGGTTGAATCTAAATGGACTATGGATCAACATGATTATTGTTGGAATCTTCGAAAGAAAAATTATGGATTGATTTATACTCTCCTTTTCTTCTTAAAGCTGAACATAGTATTGACGTGGTCCATGGCAGTGGGAACGCATAAAGTTGATTGTGGAAGTTCGAATTACTAAATCTTCTTGATTATACACCAGTGCTCCCTTGTTCTAAGCCCACATTGCCAGCCTTTTTTTCTGAAACACTTCATGGTCGTGCTCATCTATATGTCACCCACAATAGAGAAATCAATTAAAGCTTTAATTAGGTAGGAGTGTTAAACTCAACCAACATTCCTGTTTAAAGGTCACAAGACTCTAATCCACCGTAGTGGCATGATACATCACTTGGTCCGCTCCTCAGCTAGATACAGAAATCTGTTGTGCTTGTGTGGGCACCTAAATAGGACCTCTTTTTAGCAGATTTTTGTCACAATTGTAAGATACTATCCCTATTTCTACAATAGATGTAGTTGTGGAGGTGCAGGGATCCTAAAATTGTTAAAACAATATGGTTGACACAAATATTTTAATTCCTATCTCCTGTGGTAAGACAAAAATGCTAGAGGATATTAGCAGTGTTTATCTCCACCCCCCCCCCCCACCTTTCTCACCAATATTTGGGTCAATATGTTTTAGTCAATATTCAAAGTCCTTGATGGATCTATGACTTTCTTTAAACCAAATCTGCTACTAAAAACTGTCCACTTTGTAACCTGTCTCCGTTTAAGTAAAACCTGTCTTGTGGTAGATAGGGACCATGAAAAAATGTTCGAAAGAATGTAGTAGATATAAAGGCTGTGTAATCAGAAATATGGTACTTGGCCTAAGTTGGAACACAAATTAACAATGTCGCTAAGCAATATATAATTCATCTGTTGCAAAAAAAAAAAAACTTTTCAAGATTTCAATCTTGTCCAAATTTCGGATAGGCCTATGGCATCAGTGTCCCATTATTTAGGCCATTATACCACAAAAAAAGCTTTGTAATACATTTCAGCCAACCTTGTACAGAAAAAGAAAAGGATCATGTAGGGTGGCATATGTATTTTATGCGATTAAAAGCGTGATTTCGCACAACAGTCTTTAATATGATGAACTTACCCTATTCAGTTTGTGAAATGGAATGGGGGTACCTGGCCTGACTGATTTTTGTTATAGTTAGCAGTGATGAGTGTTAAAAATTTAAGTGGATTACGGGGCTTGAACTGATGATTGCATGCACACACGGAGAAGATAAATTGAAGAGGTGGAGGTGGGCTTGCTAGACCTGGTGGATCCACTTGCATGCAGCAGCATTCCCCCCTCAAATTGGTACAGACGATTGGAGACACAGGGGGTTTTAATCTAATATGTGCTGGTTGAAATGTACCTAATAATTTATGCACCTAAAATCCTTTGTCGTTCATATTCTTTTTCTGCATTGAGCAGAGATGTGTAGGGTTTGGAGCAAGACACGATTTGTAGAATAGGATACATGAAACACAGGAGTAGTTTTCATGGATTGGGGGCAAGTTTATCAATTAATCAACCAATCAATCAGTCAACAAAGTTTATGTATAATCACACTGATCACCAAATTGGTTTCAGTAGGGGGTCTAGCAAAGCAACATGGCGGACAGCACGTGAGCCTCGGAGCTCCAGGCTAATCCACTTTTAAATCCTGCACAACCCTGCAATACATATTCTGCGATGAGAGCAAAAGGAGTCCCAGGAACAATACACATGCCATTGGGTGCAAATGAGGATGATGTCGGCCCTCCTGTAACACCCGGAGCCCAATTGCTCATTTGGACCCTGAGTGAAGTTGAAGAGGTGCAACTACTCCCTGGAGGGAAGAGATTACACGCCCTGCCCAACAGTCGTGAGCTGCCTTATAGCGTGGGGTGGTGCTCTGTCACACAGCTCTAGTGCCGGGGCAAATGTCGGAGAGTGGGAGCTGGAGTTTGGAGTTCCGGGGGCAGTCGGAGCAGGGTGCTGACTGCTGAACTGGCCGAGGACCAAGTTGAAGCAGCAGCGAGTGCTGCTGAGGGTGTGCAGCTGAGTTGTGCTACCCACTTGCACCAAAGGTCCTGCTAAAGACGTTGCCCGAGAGGTGTGGAGACACAGGGAGTAGTCTCCTTAGGAAGGCGGGCCCAAATCGGGAACGTCACCATTATAGCGGTCGTGCCAGGCCCCAGCACACCGGGAAGGGCTAGGACCTCCGTGAACAGTAGTGATGCGACGCCCTGCCTCTCCTGATGAACATCCGCCACGATTGGTTAGCTGAGCGTAAACCAGTTCACGCTTTGGTACGACATCGGGCAAGCTGGTCGGAACTGCTTGCCTGCCCTGCAGGCTTTAAAAGGCTGGGGAGCTGGGCAAGCAGTCTCTGTTCATTGCTCCTCAGCTTTGCCGACAAGTCAGGCAGGAACAGGGCCTCAGGCTGAGGCCCCTATTATTCTCTCTCAGAGCAGCGAGGGGAGAGCTCCCTCTTTTTGTTTTGTTTACCTGCATGTGGATCAGGCAGCAGCATAAGAAAATCAAACACGAGACGAGAGCGGTACTGTTTTTTGTCCATTCCTTTGTCCCACTGCAGGTGCATATTGAAAGGGGCTTGGCGGCCACGCTTCAGTTTCCATCGTGTAGAAGCAGCATTTTTGGTGCAGGCATCACAGGCAGGAGACACAGGATTTGTGCTCTGGGCAGCACCGGCAGGCCTGCATTTTCCATTGCTTCCGGGAGCCACGAGGGTTTTGAGTTACTCACCTGATCTACTAGACTAGCTGGTGGGTGTGGCTCTGGTTGCGTGGGTGCTGTGTCCGGCTGGTGCGTGCTACTACTATAAGGTAAGAGTTTGGGCATTCGCTCAGACCTAGAGCACTGGTATTTGGTGCGTGTGCCTTTTGAGGGAGGTTGTCATCTGAGGGTGTTTATTTGTGCCCTGTTGCATCCGGTAGTTTAAATTGCGATGCTACTATTGCGGGACAGTATTAACTGTGTGTCAGTACATTCCTTTGCTTACAAAAGATGGCCTCAAAGGTTAAACAGGAGGACCAGCGTTTACGAATGGATATTTTTATGGCTACAATGATGAGGAAAATGGGGGCCATGGACTTCATGGTGAAAAAGGTAGATGAAATGGGGCAGGCATTAGCAGTTCTGATAGACAGGTTGAGGGCCAAGACGGGGCAGAGGACAGGCCCAGGCGGTTGGGGGTAGCACCGGAGACAGCCTTTCTCCCAATTCCTAAAAGGAGTAGAGCTAGGAGAGACAGGGCACTGCAACCTAGTGAGAGGGAGGGGACAGAGGGTGCCCCAGAGACAAACCCTGAGGGGTTGGTGCCCAGGGTAGTGGAGCCCTTACCAGTCCTGCATACCAGCTCTCAGCCTAACAAGAGTGTTGGGGGTGATCTGCCTAGCAAAGAGGGGGCAGGGACGCTGGGTGAGGGTCAGCCAAGTACACCAGGAGGAACGGGATGCAGTCCACAGGCACGACTGGTCCCTATGACGGGGGGCCCATCCGGGAGTACAGCAGTCCAGCCAAATTTAGTAGCGAATCTAGCTGTGGCACTTCCTTGGCTGGGAAAAGTGGGAAACTTGTCCCCGGGAGCTGGGTTGTCAGGTAGAGGGGAGGACACATTAGAACAGGCCAGACAGATAATATCACAATTGGAGGGGGTTCAGCCTGTAGGTGGTTTATCGGTACCAGCGGTAGGTTCGACGATGGCGAACACAGGGCCAAACAGCAGAGTCCCCACCACAGTCACCCCACCATCGGATGCAGGAGCAGCAAAACCAACGGCAGCAGCAACAACAGGTATACCACAAACACTGCCACCTTTGGGTTTCGGCGAAGTTCACTCCGGTAGGGAGCACCTAGGCCAACACATGTCCCAGGAGACTAATGACAAGATTTGGAAGGGATCCTATGTGAACATGTTTCCCCTCTTGCTGCATGAGTCAGAAAGGGAGAAGGCCAAAAAGAATAAAGACTGGACGCACCCAAGAAAGTGGGCAAGCATGTTTTTGAAGTTTAGGGTTGAGGAAACATTGGTGAATTGGATCAAAGGTTTCACAGTATTCACATCCATAATGGGTGAGCGTTTCCCAGGCCTGGCTTCAGAAATAGCATGTTATCAAAATAGGATAACTTGTACGCATGATACTTATGGTGGCAGTGGGTGGAAAGATTATGATAAGGATTTTAGAAGGGCTAAGGCATCAAACCTGGCTCTGTGCTGGAATCAGATCGATATGATCATATACCTGACGCATTTCAGAGGAGGCCCACAGGAGGCCACCCACTTTTCAACACAGGACACTTTCAGGAGTCAGCCCTTTCGCTCAGGCCACCCAAGTGGCTCAGGGGGCGGAGGTAAAAGTAAGGGGGCGTGCTGGGACTTTAACAGGTGCTTGTGTAACAGTTCAGCTGGCACATGTAAATTCAAGCATGCATGTTCTTTCTGCGGTAACTCCTCCCACGCAGAGACTAAGGGCCCGATGTAGGTAGCCCTTTACCGATCCGAATCGGCCGAAAATACAGATTTTCGGCCGTTTCCGATCGGTAAAGGGCTACCGAGATGTGGGGGCACATTTTCCGTAATTTTACCGAATCTGTATCATTACCGAATCGGTATATTTACCGATTCGGTAATATGTACCGAATCGGTAAAATAATTACTGATTCGGTAATATTTACCGATTCGTTAAAATTACCGAAAAAGCAATGTAGGTAGAAAGTTTACCTTTGGCACATGGCTTACAGAATCGGTATTTTACCATGGAATACAAATCCATGGTAAAATACCGATTCCTGTGTACATGCACATCTGTGCATGTACACATGTGCCATGTGACAGACAGACGTGCCCTTAGGGCATGTCTGTGTGCCACATTGCACACATGCCCGTTTTGGGGGTGCTAGAGGGTGTCAAAGTGACACCCCCTGCACCCTTGTGAATTCTTTAATTACCGATTCGGTAAATACCGAATCGGTAATGCCTAATCATTCCTATGGGCTTCAAAGCCCATAGGAATGAATGGGCATTACCAATTCGGTATTTACCGAATCGGTAATTAAAGAATTGTTAAGGATTCGGTAACGAATCCAGATGTTGGGACCTACATCCCATTTACCGATTTTGAAATACCGAATCGGTAAGATTCGGTATTTCTAAATCGGTAAATGGGATTTACCTACATCGGGCCCTAAGTGTTTTAAGAAATCAAAGGACAAAGGAAGCAAAAAAACGTGACTGAGTGTATGTCCCTCAGTAAGGCCAGATCTCCCGTTATTACCAGCACTTTGATACCATGGTTGAACAATTTCAATTGCCCAAAATCTGAAAAAAGTATGTTAGAAGTTTTCAGGGATGGTTTCAGGATCCCCCCGCCTGGGTATGCAGGGGTTTCACACTGCCAGAACCAGTTATCAATCAGGACTAATGAAGGGGTGGCGGAAACTAAAATCGAGAAAGAAGTTAGGTAGGGCAGAGCAGCTGGCCCATTTGAGGCCCTCTCATGCAGGATTTTGTCTGTTCTCCATTGGGAATGTCTCCAAAAAAGAGCAAGGGGAATTCCGATTGATTCATAATCTTTTTGCCCCCAGGGGTGTGTGTCACTAAATAACGTCATTGATGATGACTTATGCAGTGTTAAGTACGCTTCTTTTGATCAGGCAGTTGAGATACTCAAAGATTTGGGGAGGGCCGCTTGGTTGGTTAAATCAGATATTGAGTCAGCTTTCCGCCTATTGTCAGTCCACCCATTTGATTTTTACCTGCTTGGCTTTCAATTCAAGGGGAAGTATTACGTGGACAAATGTATGCCTATGGGTTGTTCAGTGTCTTGCGCATACTTTGAGACATTCAGCTCCTTTTTGGAATGGGTTTTTCGTAGGACAACTGGGCACCAGTGGGTACTGCATTACCTGGATGACTTCCTCTTCTTGGGGGCCCCAGATTCATAGGAGTGCGGGTTGCATTGCGGAGGTTCTGTGCACTCATGCAAGACTTCGGCTTGCCTTTGGCACAAGGCAAGAATGTGGGACCAAGCACGGAAATTGAGTTCCTAGGGATTGAGTTGGATTCAGTGTAGGGAGTGTCATGTCTACCACAGGCAAAAATATTGGTTTTCAAGGCTGCTTTGCAGCAATGCTTGGGAAAAGATGAGGTTACGCTTCATCAGTTACAACAGGTGGTGGGTCAATTGAATTTTGCTTTGAGAATAATTCCTATGGCACAACCTTTCTTGTGACCATCGCATAAGCCATGTCAGGAGTCTGGGAGAAGCACCATCACACCAGACCTGTCCAGTGAGGTCAAGCAGGACATGCAGATCTGGCAGGCATTTCTGCGAGATTTCAACGGTAGGGTCGTGTGGCCCGCTGTTCCTAGGTCCAGCCCGGAGATGGGTCTGATGACTGACTCAGCAGGTAGCGAGGGTTTTGGTACCATTCTAGGTATAGCATGGGTTGCACAACGCTAGCCAACATGGTGGGTGGACATTGGGCTTACCACAAACATAAGCTTCCTTGAGTTTTTCCCCATCCTGGTCGCAATGACAGTCTGGCCAGAACAACTGAGGAATCAATCAGTGGTTTTCTGGTCCGATAACATGGCTGTGGTGGAATGCATAAATAATCAAAATGCAAAATGTAAAATGATCCTGCGTTTACTGAAGGAGATAATACTGTTGTGCATGAGAATTAATTTTCTGTTTCGAGCCAAACATGTGCCAGGAGCCTTAAACCACGCTGCTGATGCTCTCTTTCGCTTTAAGATGCAGGTATTCAGGTCTCATCACCCAGAGGCGGTAGAGAACCCAACGCCTTTCCCAGAACAGCTTTGGCAACTTGGTGCCCCCCAGTTATCGGACCTGGTGGCAGCTAGCCTAGCACCCAGGATCAGGACGGCATACAAAGGGGCGTTTGGGGCATACTGTTATTTTCTGGGGGATAGTTTGTAGGAAAAATGGCACAACACTGAGTCTGTCATTTCTTATTTGAGGGCCATGAGAGGTGAGAGGCGCTCAGTAGTATCGGCAAGGCGGTATAGGACAGCCATTTCCTTCTTTGCAAAAACGAAGGAAAAAAGGGATCCCACTAGCACTTTCATAGTGCGTAAAGCTTTAAGGGGGTGGTAACGCCTGCAGGGGGGACAGCCTGACGTAAGGAGACCAATAGGTATTCAGACATTGGCCACACTGATGGATGCTTTACACAGAGTGTGCACTTCAGCAGGGGACCATTTTTTGTTCCAGACAGCTTTCTGCCTAGCATTCTAAGACGCTTTCAGGATAGGGGAATTGGTCACAAAAAACAAAACCGATTGGCAGGGGGAGCACCAGTTGGCCCACATGCTGCTTCAGGTTGACTCCCTATCTATACCAAGGTCCAAAGTCCAAAACTGATCAGGAAGGCAAGGGTGAAGGAATGGTATTGCATAGGGCAGAAGGGAGTACTTGCTACCCCATCGCCAGCCTGTAGAAATTTCTGAGGCAATGTCCAGGGGGCGCAGGGGGGCCACTATTGATACACGCGGATGGAACTCCTCTCACTATCTTCCAGTTCAAGAGGGTATAGTCCTAGCCATGCAGAATGCCGGTTTGGACCCAGGCATTTTTGGGACTCACTCTATCAGGATAGCCTCCGCCACTGAGTCAGTGGTTAGGGGATTCTCCGGGAGTGAGGTGCAGAGGATCAGGAGATGGTCCTCAATTTGTTATAAATGCTATGTGCTCCTACACTTGCTATAGAAGTGTTAAAATAACGCACTGACTGTTGGGTTTCTTTTTTGGTTCTTACAGTTTCTACATCCTGTGAGGCAGGGGGGAAGTCTGCATTGGTCCACCATCCAACCAAGGCGGCAACATCCTCTCAGGCAGGAAGACAATGGCCAGCTGGTCATCATCAAGCAGCACACGTTACAGACCTGGTGCATGCCTAGGGCCGCAGGGAACAGGAGGTGTGGATAATTGGCCACTCATTTGTAAGGCAGTTGAAACAGTTTTTTGTTGCGGGTTCCTATGAGGCCAGGGCACACAAGGCAGGCACAAAAATCTCATTTCATGGGCAGGGGGTTCTGCGACTAAGCCAGTTTAGGGCCCTGCTGGCACTCGCCCTGGAAAAAGGTGGGGGCATCCTGCTGTTTGGATCTTACATCTAGCACCTGGAGCGGAGGGACGTAATTGAGGCACTGCTGACTGAGGTGGGGTGGATGGCCATAGTCAATGGTAGTGTGGTCAGCTATGATTCCAAGATTAGAGTGGAGAGGGGGGTGAGTCAATATGAGCTTTGAATAATTTGGTTAAACCGATTAACAAAAATATGGAAAAGTTATTTTGGACCAAGAAACTAAAAGCTATAGGTCATGGGCACATCCAAAGAGAACAGTTTTTCCTGCGGGATTAGGTGCATCTCTCAAGTCAGGGCAATCAGATATTCATGGAGAACATAATGGCATGGTTAGAGGAAGCAAGGAGCAGGACATGACCTTCTAGTAGGTTGAGGGGGGGAGGCCAGATAGTCGGTCAACTATGCTGGCGTGTGGCGGTAAGGTCATGATTGGTGAGCATAGTTTTCGTTCCTTAGCAGGCATCACCATTGTAAAATGGCGACGCCCGAGGGGGAGACAGAGGGTCTCTCAAGGAACTCCAGGGGCAGTTACAGTCGGTAGGTTGGAGGGGTGCGGGGGGAAGGGAAGTCTTGCTTCCAGTAGGCTGGTTGGCCAATGCCCGCACACGCATATGCTCAAGGGCTCAAGGAGGCATAATTGCAGCGCCCCTTTTATGGAGTTTAACGTTGAGGGTATAGGGGGCCAGGGGGAGGTATCCATCCGGTAAGCTGGACCCCTACGCAAGTCATGCCGGTAAGGATGAGTGGACCTAGCTAAATAAGGATCTGGGAATGCCAGTTATTGACCTTGCCGTTGGCTCTAACAGGGATACACAGAAAGTTAATATCTTCATCACTAGATTATGATAGGATTGGCTCTGTATTAGAAACATGTTAAGGTTAGCTAAGAGACACCATGTACCTATCAATGAATTGGACTTTCTGCGTATTGTTCAAAATGTAAATAAAATGAATATTACTGTTTTAAAGATTTTATGTAATAAAATACAGCCGGGGTTACTATGACCCCTAATCCAAACAGTTGTGGTGTTTGCATTGTTTTGCCTTGGGGGAAAGTGGGGGTCTGTGAGTCTCCCAGGGGAGTGGGGAGGGTCCCTCATTTCACCAATGGTTGTTTTCCTATGAAGGGGATATTAGGCAGTATCAGACAATATAAACAAAACCACGGCCCCAGCGGGTCGCGGAGCAGGTGTTAATAGAGAAGACCTGCGCCGCGGGGCATGCCATGAACACAATTTTGTGAGGTCCTCTGGCCCCCTTACTGGTCCAGGGATGCTTGGGCCCCTGGAACGGAGAGGGAGTGGAATTGGTGCTGGGGACCCTAATTTATGTAATTCCAGCCACTTGGAGCATCATTGGCGCACTTCCATGAACAGTATTGAGCCCTGCCACCCCAACATGCCCTACAGTACGAGGAGAACGCAGAAGGTAGGAGATGTCTGCTTAGGGGCACAGATGTACAGAGACAGCCCTCGTGAGTACTCTTGCATGGCTGGTGCATATATAATGGACCTGGACTAGAAACCTCACAGTGTAGGGTCACACTGACTTGACACCTGGCCCTCATGTGTCGCGATGACGCAGATTTATTGATGAACCTATGGGAGTGAGGTGGTGGGTCTGAAAGTACAAACCGGAGAAGAGTACTTCATTACTGAACAGTCTCCTCCTGTTGCACAGGAGTGATAAGGCGTACAATCCCTGTGCTTGGAACCGGGAGCTGGAGGACCCCGGTGGCAGTGGCAAAATGAGCAGAGATTCTGTGGTACTCCCGGGGCCATCTGGGAGATACGCCCGAACCTGAAAGGATGCTTCTGGCATGCTGCACGTGGGCAGGAGCCCAGTGGTGATCGTTGCCCCCAAGTACTGGCTGACCCAGGATTTCACATGCAGGGGGGAAGAAAGATATAAAGGGATGGAGACTCTGCTGACGTAACAGAGGTGCCCAAATTTACAGAGATTTCAATCAGCCTACACTCCATGAATTAACCCACTGTAGCTGCTCGGATGTCTGGTGGAAAGGATAAGCCAGTAGGTAGGCCCCTCCAAAGCAACAACTCATACATTGAGCACATCTGGCACTCTCCACTCTCTAGCACAACATTGGCAAGGACAAAGTGGCCTCACTGCGTCCACAAACACTATAACTCAATACCCAACGCCCCAACACCCTACTCAGAGAATCACGAGACAAACAGGCACTAACGATGATGGAGAGAAGCACCACTAAGTGGAGCCCACCCAGGCAGATCTAATGGCGGCAATGCAAGGCTCCAGAACAGTGCTAGACCAACAAATACAGATAGTGTAAATAGATGTAAATTGATTGCAAACTGATTTGCGAAAAGTAGTAGATAGAGTGACAACTGCGGAAGGCAATGTTGCGGAACTGCAGGGAGAGGTGGCCACCCTCAAACAGCAAACGACCAAGATGGCCATGGCTTCAAAAACCTTGGAACAGCTAGCAGAAGACGCAAAGGGCAGGTCCTGTCGAAACAATGGTTGTATGACGTTACAACGCATGCTTTTACCCCGCAAGCCATTAAAACACAAATTCTTACCCCTACTTGTTCTCGGGGGTGTGCTGGAGTTTAGAATAGTATAATGTATTATTCCAACTCCAGTCTCTGCAACAGTAGAGAAGGTGTTGGAGTTAAATCCAACACCTTATACCCCCTACAGCAAGCTATTTTCATTGTAATGCTATGTGGGGTAAAAGCATGCGTTGTAATGCATGCGTTGTAACGGTTGTTCCCTGAAACAACACCTTTGTCTTGGAGTTCCCTGAATGGGTGGAGAAAGGATCAGTTGGAAAGTTCCTGAAGAGCTGGATTCGTACTCAACTTCGCCCTCAGGGACTATTGGATTTCTTAGTAGCTGAAAAAGCGCATATGGCACTTGTACCGCCGCCACCCCTTGGGCACCCCCAAGGGCTATAATTGCCAAACGTCCTCAACTATCGAGATAGACTGTATACTCCGTGTGGCATGAGAACACCCAACCCTTCACTGTGATAATGCCAAGTTTGCAATATATCCAGATTATACTAAACAGGTACAGGACGTATGCAAATCCTATCTTGGGGTAAAATAGAAGTTGCTGGCCCTCCAACTCCAGTATATGCTTCTGTATCCAGCTAAAGTGAAAGTTCTTGCACAGGGAAAGGCACACTTCTTTGAAATATCAGAGGAAGTGTGGGAATGACTGGAAATACAAGGAGGCGCTATCTCCAAGCATTCGCCAAGGAGCAAATGAAAAAGATGTGGCACTTGAGCAAGAAGAACACCACTTCATCTTAGTTTACCAGAGAAGATCCTAATGCTGTCCCGCTGGTGGAGCAGAGAGTCACGGTCGGGAAAGAAAGAACCATGCAACTTGATCAAGAGGTGTCCCAGGACACTGAACAGGAAGAGGAAACCCTGCGGGCCATGGATGGTACTGCTGATTTGACACTGAATTCTACGCCAGACTTTGTACCGGATACAATGATGGCGCCGAACTGGAGGTGACGGTGGTTAAACGCTTGGAGACACTTGCACATTTGGTTGGGTTGCCCTATGATGCCTGGGCAGAAGGGGAGGAACTGAATTTGCAGTTCTGGTATGAAAGAAAGGGATGAGTGACCGACAATCGTGTGCCCTGCCTATATTTCCCTATAGTCAATAGGAGAGACATATAGCTTACTAGGCGCCGCCACTAGTTAATGATGGTTCACCTATGCAGTGTATTAAGCTCACATCGACTAAACAGAAAAGTGTGATTGGCTCGGTAGCAGGTTGTTGCAGTAAGTTTGCTGGTCTCTATTGGACTGAATTGGATGTTGTACATGTCCTGGCACCAGCTTTAGGTGGGCATTGCTAGTCATTTGGTTGTACTACATATGCCCGGGGATGGGGGAGGGAAAGTTACAGTTGAGAGTTATGTAGTTCAGATATGTACTCAGCAGCGGACAGACAAGGTGGAAAAATGGTTGGGGGGCCGGACAACAATTGATGCTAAATCAATACCAGAATGGGGACAGACCTTAAAATCCTGACCTGGAACTTTAGGGGCCTGGGGACTCATATCAAATTATATAGAGTGCTTTCCTTTCTATAAGGCATAACGTTTCTTTAGCTTATTTATAGGAAATGCACCCGGAGCCATAAAATTAGCCCAAAAATGGCGAAGACAAGTGTGACACTCTTCATATTCTACATAAGCCAGGGGTATGTTGATCAGGGTGGCAGCCCGTTTCCTTTTCACCCTTACTTAATTGGAGGCAGATGTGAGGGAATGTTTTGATTACATTAGGAGTGAGTTTATTTATTTATTTATTTATTTATTAGAGAGTTTTGTACAGCGCGAACAAGACCCTTCGGTATCAGAGCGCTTTACATTGCATGAGGTAGCATAGACATAGTCAGGTATAGTAATAAACAGATACAGTTTTGTAAAATATAACTATACCTGGTTAAATAGCGAAGTTAAGTACAATTTGCACGAGGTAGCATAGACAAAGTCATGTATAGTAATAAACAGATACAGTTTTGTAAAATATAACTATACCTGGTTAAATAGCGAAGTTAAGTACAAATCAATACCAACTACAAGGGTTACCATAGTATAACATGGAGCTTAAAAGATTGGTATCGTCTATGGGAGGTATTTGCTCATTAGGAATATTTTCAATTCCCTCTTAAATGACGCTGTGTTTGTTATTTTTCTAATGTTTGGTGGAAGAGAGTTCCAGATTCTGGATGCTGCACCTGAGAAAGCTCTGTCGTAGGTTTTCTTTTTCCGGAAGATGGGCGGTATCAGCACTAACTCCTTGGCACTCCTAGCTGGTCTGTTTCCTCCAGATAGTTAATTTTTTTGGGCAAGGTATCTTGGAGTATTGTAGTGGACTGCTTTATGAGTGATACATGCCATTTTTAGTTGAATTCTGGCTTCGTACAGTAAGCAGTTTAAGGCTTTCAAGTGTGGAGAGATATGGTCGAATTTTCTCGATCCGGTGATCATTCTTGCAACTGCGCTGAGGCATGCTTTTAGTGGGGCTGTGGAGATTTTGGGCAGTCCTGCTAAAGTAGTGCAGCCATATTCAATCCTCGAGATTACCAATAACTGAACTGCTAGTTTAAGATCCGCCTGAGCGATGTAAGGTTTCATTTTTCTAATGTAGCTCAATTGAAAATGGGCACTTTTGGCCATTGCTTTGATATGAGCTTTCATATCAAGGTTCTCATCAAGTATTATTCCTAGTGATTTCGCCGAATCAAGTAAGGAAGGGGTGCAGTTAAGCGCCGTGATCATTTTGGACCATTCCTTGGACTCTGAGTGGTTCTTCGGTGGTGAGATTAGTAGGAATTCTGTTTTCTGGGTGTTTAGCTTCAGATGATTGCTTGTTAACCATTGTAATGTTGTATGTAGAGCCTCGTTCATTAGCTTGATGTCTTCCAGAGAGGCAATTTTAATGTATAACTGTGTGTCGTCCGCGTACATATGAAAGGCTATTTTAGAATTTCAAAGAATTTCCGTAAGCGGTTCAACATACAGGTTAAACAATGAAGGAGATAAAGTAGATCCTTGGGGAACTCCAATCGTGTTAGGGCATGAGGACGAGAACGTTTGGTTGACAAGGAATCTTTGCGATCTATTTTTGAGGAAGGAATCAAACCATTTCAGCACATTACCCAATATTCCCATCCTGTCCAGTAGCCTGTTCAGCAATTTTGCATGATTCACCGTGTCAAATGCCGAGGATAGGTCTAGAAGGATGAGTAGACATGATCTATTTTGGTCTAGGGCCTGTAAAGCATCATCAACTATATGTAGAATTGCTGTTTCCGTGCTGTGACCCGTTCTGAAACCCGATTGGCATTCATCCAGTAGGGAGAAATTGTCTATGTGTTCGCTAAGTTGCTTTTGTACACATTTCTCTAGTAGGTGGCCGGGACTTAAATATACTAAGCACATTTGCACTGCAACATGACTGACCCAATGTTTTATCATAGCATGTGTGACTTGAAAGTCAACAACATAGGTGTGCTCCTCCTGTGGCAAAGAAACTTTAATTGCATATTCAATAGTAATCTGGATAGGGCGCCTCCTAGATCAGGCACAAAACTACAGATGACAAAAGCGCAACAAGGGGTAAAGCAAGGCCTGGATATTAGTGATGTCTGGAGACTAGGTGGCCCAACCCAATAGGTCTACACATGCAACTCAACTACACACAATACACACTGTAGACTACACAGAATGCTGATGGCTGGAATTCCTAGAATGGAAGATATTGTGGTGACACACATGGCACATTTTTTGTCTGATCATACTCCGGCCAGCAGTGTTGTATGGTGAGATCAACCAGCACTAGAGTCTCATTACTGGAGGATGTCTGCTGACATCCTTGAAGACCCAGATGGAAGGGAACTGCTGTCAAGTGCACTGTCAGAATACATGACATTTAACTGCGGCACTATGACTCGTAGAGCCAATGAGTGGGAGGCACTGAAGGTAGTGCTGAAGGGAACATGCGAGGGGTAGATGTCCGTAGACAGCTTCAGGGAGAGCTCTGTGAGGAGGAGAGGTAATTGGCCACACTGCAGTCCGGTGGGCTCATACATCTGGGGGAATGTTGCCGGTAACAAACATTGCACAGATAAGTCTTTGTTGCCTGGGACCGCCTAGATAAATACACACTTAAGCAGTATGGATAACGCTTACATAGGGAAAGGGATAAACAGGCTGCCTATTGAGTAGGATACTACGAAGAGAGCACTCCTCACCCTTGACGACATATTTGGTATCCACTGGTGGCACCAGGGTTAGTACAATCACAGGTATAAAAGATGTCTTCCAGCAGAATTTACAGCGAGTATATACATTGGACCCAACTGTCACTCCGGACCGCTCTATTTAATTTCTGGAAGGCTTGTCGCTCCCTAAACCTGAGTTATTGAGCGTGTAGGCACTAGATGCTCAATTAAATCTGGAGAGGCTTCAGGAGTCGTTGAAGTTGCTTTCAAAGGTGAGGGGGGGTAAGGGAGGGATTTCATTCTGAGTTTCCGAGTTTTACAAGGCTTTCTCTGCAACGAAAGCACAGGGCCTCCTGCAGGTACTGACAGAGGTGCAATAGAATGGTGTTCTTCCCCCAACAATGAGAGAAGGGGAAAAATGCATGCTCCTAAGTCCCGTTGGTGATAAAACAAACCCCACCACTTATAGGCCTCTCACCATGATTAATACAGACATTAAGATACTATGCAAGCTACTAGCTAACCGATTGGTGCCTCACATACCTCAGTTGCTACATGAGGATCAATGTTGTTTCATACCTGGCTGTCACACTGGGATGAACTTGCAACTTATGAACCAGATACTCCCTGAAGTTCGCCATAGAGACGAGGGACTAGCAATGGTATTGATTGATCTAGAAAAGGCTTTGGATACAGTAGATTGGTGCTATTTTTGGCGGTCCTGAAAGCCATAGGAATAGGCCCGCAATGGGTTCAATTGCTCTACACAGACCCTTGTGCCAGGATAAGAGTTGAACAAAGTGCTCTACACCATGGCCAATGGGACAAGGAACATGACAGGGATGTCCTCTGTCCCCACTATTATTTGCAGACAGGACTCTTCTGGTCCTTCACCTAGGTCTCGTGCAGCATGTGATGCAGACCTTGTTCCCCCTTTGGAGGATAGTGAATGTACAACCATTGCAGGGCTTACCCACACAGCGTCTTGCAATGCATGTTTTAAATTGATTCATTATAACTTTCTACTTCGAACTTATGTGACCCCCAAGACACTTCACAGAATAAACCCTACAAGACCTGATGACTGTCTGAGATGTGCAGCTAGTAGTGTTGACTTTATACATTTGGCATTGTGGTGCCCCACGGTACAGGGCTACTGGACACAGGTGGTGTCGGAACTGCGCAGGATCACACGTATCCATGTAGACAACGCGCCGCTACACTGTTTCTTTGGCCATTTAAAAAAAACAAAGAAGCGTAAGATGACATATAAATTCTTACACTTGGCCTTAGTATTAGCCCGGCGGAGAGTAGCCAACACGGATGGGACATCATTACCCCACAGTAGAATACTGGCACTGAGATGTACAGGAATGGGCCCTGACTGAAGAGTCACATATGCAATTACCTAGGAGGGATGACAAATTAGTAGATGACCTCAAAGACTGAAGGGAGCTCAGTGAAACATTTTCAGGCTGAATGTAGACACTGACACTATGGGGGCCACTGGTATGGAACTGAGTGAAGAAGAAGAAAGAGGATGAGGGGACTGTTATTTCTGAAAAGGTAGTATGAGTGTCTACAGAGTTATACGGTTGAGTGGGCTTTTAGAAGCACCCTCTCCAGATGGAATGCTGGTAAATGTACTTCCTATTAAAATATGTCACCCTATGAACTCAATCTGACTACCGATACCTTGTATATGTACATTTGACACATTTTTTTTTTATAGAAAATAACGGTTTTAAAAAGAATTGGATTCAGTTGGCTTCAGTTGCAGGTTACACAATACGTTCAATGGTAAATAGACACATTTCAGTGACATGTGACAGCTTAGAAACGTTCTTCAAATGTAAATTCTTACTGAGTAACTGGGATCCTTTTTAGGTTGCATCCTACCAGACAGCAGAGCTGCTGGTTTTTCAAAGACATCTTAGGTACATTCAGAAAGTTGACCTAAAAAAGCATTCCTCCCATTGCTTGCCATTGGCTCTGTGGTAAATCATATTTTCTTGCTTTCCATTTGCTGGCTTTATTTGTTTTAGGCTGTCCACCTTGAATTCATACCTCCTTATTTACCGTATCCTACCACATTCTTATTCACCGTATCCTACCGCGTTCTCCCTTTTTGTAAACAGGCCTGTAAATCTTATTCTTATCTCTTCAATTTGATGTCTATTCGATAACTGAGGTCAAATGTCAGGCGCTGTCTTCCAAGGGCACTTGTTTGCTTTTCTTTCCCTGACTTCAAAGTGAGGTAATTTATGTGACAATCTTGTTGGATATTAGGGGTAGGTAAGAGTTATTTTCTAACCCACAACAACATTTAACCGAACTGTGTAAATATTTCAGAATAAATCAGAATTAGGAACACAAATTAAGCATATTTTCTTTATTTCTGAAGTGCATTGGAAACAAACACTTTATTATGATCAAAACAAATCACTAAACATGGTGATGTAATTTCCACACATTTCTGTCTGTGCACTGCATAGTTTTATTAGTAAAACTGTATGTCTGTGTAAATGTAATGCTCATTTCAATTGAAAATGTGTTGTCTGTAATGGCAGTGCACTACCAAACCATACATATTCTACACTGCATAACTCCTCCGCTCTACTCTGCACCACTCCACACCACTGCACTCTACTATGCACCACTCCACTTTACATCACTCCAAGGTACTGCACTCAACACCTCTCCATTCTATGTCAACTGTACTCTACATCACTGCACTCTATACCACTGCACTCTACGCCTCTCTACTCTAACCTGTACCACTCTACTCTATGCCAATGTACTCTTCGCCACTCTTCTCTACACCCCTCCAGTCTAGACCATACCAATCTACCGTGCACAACTCCATGCTACACCACTGTACTCTATGCCACTCTGCAACACTGCACTCTATGCCAATACACTCTATGCCAATGCATTTTACTCTGTAACACTCAAATCTATGCCTCTTAACTCTACACCAATCCACTGTACACCATTCAAATCTACTCTGCACCACTGCACTCTACATTACTTTATTCTATGCCATTGCACTCTATGCCACTCTATGCAACTGCACTTTACGCTGCACCACTAAACTCTATGCCACTTCACTCTATTCTGAAACAATCTACTCTACACCACTGCACTCTACATCACTCTACTCCACTCTGTGCCACTCCACTGTATGCCATTCTACTCTTAACCACTGCACTCTACACCAATGCACTCTACACAACTGCACTCTGTCACTGCACTCTAAGCTACTCCACTCTACTCTGCATCACTGTACTCTATGCCACTGCTCTCTATTACACTCTACGCCACTCTAAATCACTGCATTCTGACACTATACTCTGGAACACTGCACTCTCTGCCTCTCTAAACTGCACTACTCCACTCTGCGCCACTACACTCTATGCGGCTGTACTCTATGGCACTATACTCTGCATCACTCAATGCTACTCTACTCTGGACCACTCTATGCCATTGCACTCTATGACACACAACTCTACTCTGCACTCTATGCCAATGCACTATATTCCACTCAACTCTACTCTGCACCGCTGGCCTATGGATCACTCAAATCTGTTCCCTTTCAGTGTGCACCACTCTACACCACTCTACTCTATTTCACTGCACTCAATGCCACTGCACTCTACGCCACTCTACTCTGCATTATTCTATCCTGCACCACTTTACTCTATGCCCCTTCACTCTGTGCCACTCCACTCTGCACCACTCCACTCTGCAACACTGCACTCTACTATGCACCACTCTAATCTACACCACTGCATTCTATAATGCTGCATTGTATGCCGCTGAATTCAATGCCGCTGCACTCAATGCCACGACACTCAGTACCACTGAACTCTACACCACTGCACTCTACACCACTATACTGTGCAAATTCTATGCCAATGCACTCTACACCAGTCTACTCTACTCTATGCCACTTCAGTATATGCCACTCTACGCGACTCAACACTATGCCACTCCAATACACAACACTCCCTGCCACTCCACTAGACAACACTCTTTGCCTTTCCACACTACAACACCTCATGCCACTCTCCTCTAGGCCACTTATTTTTAGCCGTGCTGAACAGCAGCCACTACATCATGACTAAAAGACATTGGCAAATCCAATGGCTCTTGCATAGGCGAGATCTATTGGTTTTGCCAATGCTTGTTCTATAGGCAAGTAGCATGTACCTAGCCTTGTCCTTTTATAATGATTTGGGTGATTTGGAGTTTAGCTAAATGTTCTTGTACTGAGGGAATTGATGCATAAATGGGTAAATCCAATGATAATTGTATAGGCTGATGACAGTACATACTAAAGAAGGGACACATCACAGTTGCCGAATTTTCAGCATCTTACTCTAGTCCATTCCTTGCCATAATGCCTGATCCCTCAAATATTGTAACAGACTGACTTTCGTATCTAATCTTTACACAATGCAGATCATATTTTGAATTAAATCGTATCTAATCTTTACACAATGCAGATCATATTTTGAATTAAATTGGGAACCTCTGTCAGTTATCAAGGCCTGTGGTATTCAGAGTAAATAAATAATATGATTGACAACTATCTGTGCTAATTCTTTAGAAGAAGGAAACACAGATAATGCAATGAAATGCCCCATTACTGTCAAATCATCAACAACTATTAGAATAAAAGTTTAATTATGACTTTCTGTTAATTCTGTGAGAAATTCCATGGATTCTGTGTTCCAAAGCTTACAGAGAAACGGAAATGGTTTCAAGAGACCAGTAGTTCTAAAATGTGAACTTTTAATCTCTGAGTAAATATAATTTATTGATTAACATCTGTAAATAGAGCTGCTAAGGGTTTGGTAATTGCAGTATACCCAACATTTTTTAAATAATGACGCTAGCTCATGCCTGTTGCTGTTATTGAATAGAGGTTAAATGCAGTGTTTTCCTTGGAACACTAATTCATCTTCCTGTGCTCTATCTTCCTTTCTCAAGGCATGTTGAGCAGACCTGTTTGGTTTATTAGTTTGATAAAAATCACAAAATGAGATTATGTAAAAAGAACACAGAAACATCACCTAGCAATATCTCATTTCGAGCTTGAAAACAATGTAATTTATTATAATCTTGCACATATCAAAAGAAGATGTAGGGGTCAGGACATAGTTTAGATCTTGGGAAGCTGAGGTCACATTATTCATGCCAAACATCATGGGCAGATGGTAGAGTCTCCACCATAATAGGGTCAGGCATACAAATAGGACATGCTTGAGATCTTGCACAGCCAGCCTACAAAGCTTGCAAATCGATTAATCATAAAGGTTTGTGTATGATTTAGTTACATTATTTTACACTGGATGATCTCCTGTTCTCAAATTTAAAATAAATCTACAAATAAATGGGTCAAGTATACTTACATTTAATTAATACTTGTGGTAGCAAAATATACCTTCTGCTTAGCGTAATATCCATAGTAATTTCTGTCTCCTTCAAAACTAGCCTCTATTTAACTTAGGTCTTTTATTATTAGTGAAAGGGATGATGTTGTAAGTGCATAAATCATAGAATCAAATGGCAAGTTTAATATGTGCACCACATTTAAAATATCTCTTTGGAAGGTGTAGAAATGCTGCTCACCCTTCCCGCGTTCGTCCCGGAATAACCATTAGGAGGGAATTTCAGTGCGTGTTACAAATATTAAAACACCATCTCATATCTGCTTCAAAAGTTTTATACTCATATGCATGGAACAAGTTCTAAACTAATTACGTCACTAGCTTGAACAGATAAACTTTTCTTGAGGTGAAAATGTGTCTTGATAATGTCTCCTACTTTGCAGGATATATTTGATTCCATACAATAATGTTACAGGAATCTTCATTTTTTAAGCTTTTATTAGGTGACTTAACGTCTTTTTCTTACCGCTCTATGAACTGCATAAGTCCAGATAATTGATACCGACCCATTGAAGTGATATAATTAGTATGGGTTACAAATTGCATGTTATGAGTGAAAATAACTCCAATATATTTACAGTGAAATACTGACTCTAGGCTCTCTATATTTTGATGGCAACAATATATTACATTCTTGTGAGATTTTTTAACAGATGTGATCCTACTTTAATATATATTATTTTCTACATATTAAGAATAGGCGTTTGATTGTAGGATAGTTAAGCATTTCCTCAAATGAATGGGGGTCAATCCCAAAATCAAAACGTTATCTGCATTAGGTAGCACTCTCAATCTATGTTCCCTACTGATGGCAGAAAAGAATGATATAACTCCAGACTTTGGAGAAGATTATATACAAAGAGAAAATAATTGAGAGTCTAACATACAGCTGAGCTTAAACCAATTTAAGAGTGAAACATCTCACTCAGGTGTTCACATGCAGAGCAATCTAAATTGTAAGCAAGTTCTTGGGAATGTGTAGGGCAGCCAGTTTATGCCATAGAGCTGCTATGTCCATTCTTTTCTTCCAGCCAGGCTTTCTAAACAATAGATTTCAACTCTGTGCGAACATCTGTTAGGAAGGTATCAACATTAATCCATGGTAAAGAGTGAGTATTTTGCATTATCCTTGGAAAAATCAAAGGGCTTTAGTAACTTCTGTATTTTCAATTTCAGGTTGAGTCTGTTGGGATAAAGCACCAGCCTTTCCATTATTTGACCAGGTATATGATTTATCAAAAATGTACAATAAGAACGAATGTACACATGTGTTGTCTAGGTTTGAACAACCTGGTCGAGTTTAAAAACTGTACATTTCTGTGACTTCTACTGTGTCTAACTGCCAAAAAATAATGTCTTCACTCTTCAAAATATCTCTTTGTGTCTAAACACTTCTTGTCTGTGATGGTGCATTTTATTTTTGCTGGAAAAACATTTTGAGAAAATTAGGCCACTGAGGAAAATGTCTGAAAAACGTAGGCCACAGGATGCTCATATCCAGTTGTAGGATTTTTCTAGGACAATATTCACCCTATAGCACAATATGAATCATCTGTTTCTACCATACACAAATTGTCTATATTTGGATTCTGTAAAATAGGGGCCAAATAAAAATATATCATCAAAATACAAAGATTTGGCCTGTCTCTTAGGAACACAGAATTGTAGCTCTTTCATGGATAAGTTTACTAATTGTCTTTAGGAATGTAAAAAAATGAATGAATGAAGTCTGGGAATCTTTGCACAAGTTTTACAGGGGTAGGTGTAGACCATTGGATTATTGCTGAAGAATGTTCTCAACTATTTGAATACGTGTAGAATTGATTGTATAGAAGTGGTGTGAAATACACGCAAATAGTTGATGCTCGCCTATTCTCTACAAAACCGCTGTAACATGTTGTACATGTGTCTCCAAGGAATCATAAAATCAGCTGAGTAAACAAGAGAAAACACATTAAAACGTCCTCTCAGAGACTTCATCAATAAAATACTGAAAGGTTGCTGAAGCATTGCTGAGTCCAAGGGTCATGATGTCATAATAAAATAAGTAAAACTTTTTTTATTTTCTATTGAAATCAGACATATTGCATTTGAGTACATCAAAACAAAGTATAAGATTATACAGTTAAATAATGGTTATGTTAGATACGATAAACCTCAACAAAAGAGGAGCATACAGATACATATCTCTTTAGCATTATCCTTTGATTGTACTACGTATTAGAACAAAAAAAAACACATTTTATCTATTTCCTCAGCCTACTCCTTGTCTGCTTCGTTCCTCCATCTAGACAATGAGTGGGTTCCAAAGATTCATACCTTTTTTTTCCTGGTTTTTGAGCCTTTGCATTTATATAGACCAATTTCTTGTTTCCCAAAGCAGATTAATCGATTTAACCACTGATAATAAGTTGGTGGTTCAGAATCCTTCCAATGCAATTTGATGTGTCACATAGAGATTTCATGTTTTTAAGTGTAGCAATAGCACGTCTCTTGATTGCCACAGCAATGAAGGATAAAATAAGTAAAACTTGATGCAAAATGTCTGTGTAAAGACGGATATCAAAGGAAAGTAAGATATAATGTATTTTTAATGTATCTCAGGTGATTACTTTGGAATTAATGCATGCTCTTACCATACCTTCCTTCTAAGGGACAAAAAGCAAGGGTGAAGAAGTAGGTGACTGTAATTACCTACTGAATCCATTAGCTAAAGTTTAATGTAAATATTGTCTAAGAAGTTCTTTATCTGATTCTGTGAGAACATATATTCGACTGCAGGGCTTAGCTGTTTCAGGTCTAAAACAATCCTGCAGTCATTCTCTTTATGTGAAGGTAATATACTTCCTTTGTTCTTATCACATGATGAAATTATTTATAACAGTCAAGTAGTCTAGTTATGCAACCATTAACATGAGGTATTAAAATTTCTGTGTATGTATTTAAAGTTTGACTATGGGACAATTCACTATTTGGTAAACAATTGTTAAGTACAATAAGTAGAATTCAATTGCAATGTTCTTGCGGCCTAATCAATGTTAGGATTATGCAGTATCAACTGTGACATGCTCCAAATAACTTTAAATTAAGGTGTATCAATCAAATCAAAATACATGTTTTCATGATGTCTACCAAATCATACCAGAGCAAACATATGATAGCAACCATCTACACAAACTTCAAACCCCAACCCTCCGACGTCCTCAGCAACCCATTGAACACAACCAGCAACCACTCGCTCACCACATGGGAACAACTCAGCACACCAACTACTAACACCCTGATGAAATCCACCACTCAATAGCACCCACCAACCCCTACCCACATCAGCTCTTCAACCTCGGAAGCAACAAGATCAGCCACCAGCTCACTACCATCCTTAATGACTCCATCACTACAAGCATCTTTCCATACCCATGGAAGCACACAGAGGTCAGACACCTCCTCAAGAAACCATCAACATACCCCAGAGATCTCCAGAATTACTGTCCCAGCTCCCTCCTACTGTTCCCCACTCAAGTCATAGAAAAAGCTATCAACCTCCAACTCACTGATCATCTGGAAAGAAATAACCTACTGGACCCATACCAGCTTGGCTTTAGAGCCAACCACAGCACCTGATCGCAGCAAGAGATAACATCTGAGCCCTACTTGACAGAGGAGAAGCGGCCTCCCCATCCTCCTGGATCTCTCTGCAGCCTTCGACACCATCTCCCCACACATCCTTCCTGACAGGCTACACTCAAAAAGTCCTTCTCCCCACCACACCTCACACCCAAAGCACACAATCTGCAGAGTATGCCAGGTCTCATTCCTCAGCCCCACCCTCTTTAACATCTACATGACACCACTTGCAGACATCGCCAGATCAGATGGCATCAACGTCATCTCCTACACCAATGACAACCAGCTCGTCCTCTCACCCTCAGCAAACCCCTCGTCAACAAAGACCAACTTCCACAACTGCATGAAGAATGTCGCAACATGGATGCGAACCAACTGCCTCAAACTGAACACAGACAAGACGGAAGTCCTCATCTTTGACAGACACGTCACCCTCTGGAAAGAGTCTTGGTGGCTCATGAAGCTCCGACCCACCCCCACACTGAAAGACCATGCCCGCAACCTCAGCATCGTACAAGACAGCAAACTCTCCATGAAAGCCAGGTGAACACCATTGCCTCAGACTGCTTCCACATGATCTGCATGCTCCGAAAGATCTTCAGGTGGCTCTCCATCAGCACCAGCAAAACTAACACGCAGGCCCTCATCACCAGCTGACTCCACTAGGGCAACGTACTCTATGCCGGCACAGCCTCCAAGTTCATGCAAAGACTCCAGACAATCCAGAACGCAGCAGCTAGACTGATCCTCAATCTGTCCAAGAAGACACACATCACCCAACACCTGAAATATCTCCACTGGCTCCCTGTCCATAAGAGATACCAGTTCATGCTCTTGACCCACGCCTACAAAGTCCTCAACAATCTAGGGCCACATTACATCAACCACTGCCTGACCTTCCATCAACCAGCCAGAAACCTATGCTCCACTCACCTCGCCCTCACACAGACTCCTCACATCCTACACAGCAGCACCGGAGGATGTTCCTTCTCCCCCCTCGTCACCACTGCACCCGATCTGGACCACTTCAGGAAGGAACTTAAGACCTGGCTCTTCGAAGGAGACCTGCAGCACAGCGCCTGGAGACCCCCTGGTGTGACAAGTTGAGCTCTACAAGTACTGTTTGATTAATTGGTTGATATGCATATGAAAGCATAAAGCCCAGAAGACATCATTGAGTCATCTATTACCTTAACTGCTTCAGGAACCTTTTTCCTAATCACTAGTATCTACAAAGATGGAGCAAACGTAATATATAATTTCTGGAGGCTCCTGAATTTAGCAGTCATAGAAAATATGTTCTCTTGTCCATCTGGCAAAGTAATTTTCATAGGAACTATCATGTGACAAACTAAAGACTGTATAGTATTCAGTACCCCCTTTGAAACTGACTTGAACCCTACATTCAACAAGGCATGTAATTCCCTTTCAAATGAGTGAAGAGTCAAGAGTCACATTTTCCTACACACTGCTGTTTTTTTTGTAACTGATTACCATTATTTGACTCTTAGATATCTTAGGTTTACATTGACAGTCTTTCACAAATGACTTGATCTTCCACAATACAAACACAATTTCTGTGCATGTTTTTTTCTGTGAGTGTTTTATTTCTCTTTCTTACTTTGAAATTTGTTCATCAACACTGTCTAATGGCGTAATTTCAGGGGATCTAAATCTTTGTTTTCTTTTAATTTTGCAACTACAACAGCATCAACAACAACAAGGTGATGGATGAAATGCTTGAATTAATTTCAGTCACTAGCAATCAATCAGACTGCTTTCCAGTCCCTAATTTTTCACCCACCATGCAACTCTAGACAAAAGAATATGTCCCAGAGCAATCGGCGCTGGCTGAGATTAGTCCAAGCATTCCTGCCATCACCTTATTTTTGTAGTAGATACCCTAAGCGAGATGGGTATGCTCAGACCCAGGTCCTCTGCTCACTGTGCTACAAGACATAAGTTATACTTCATTGAGTTGTTGTCCTAAGCAGGTCGAAACTGGTCTGGGGTTGCTTGTATTCTAATGTGGTAGGGACCTAGCCTGGTAGTTTGGCTTGGAATGGAGCAGGACCAAAACTGTCTAGAATGGCACAGTGGGTGAAAAAATTAAGGGCCTCATTACGATGGTGGTCTGACAAGCATCCGACTGCCATCTCTGCGGGATGGAGACCTGCTGACATGTAGTCAGCGGCTCCACCCGCTATATTATGATAAGACCACCGTATAGGTGGTCGGGAACATGCCTCATACTATTGCAACTAGTGCTGTGGCCCGGAAAAGGGCTGCAACCCAAGCCAGATGTAATGAAAGGCATGTTTGCAAACATCCATGCACCATGTGGTGGCTGGCACATGGATGTTTGTGGGAGCACCACATGTATCCCCCTGACCATACAGCGGAGGCCCACAGGAGACAGGGGCCCTGCTAGGGGCCCCCAACGTAACTTTCTGACAGTCTTTCCATAGTGGCGGACCGCCATGAAAAGGCTGTGGGAAATGGACATCATAATCCCTATGGCGGTGCCTGCGCAGGCACCGCCTCCATTGTAGAGATTACTGTCTGGCCACCATCTCAACAAGCTTCTTAAGCCTGCCGGAGGCAGCAGTCTTTACCCCCGCCCTCTGTGCTCCGACCGCTGGTATCATAATCCGGAGGTCAACTGCTGCCCTAGATGTCGGGCGGGTTGCAACCGACGGCCTGTCGGTGGTGGTCTGCCCGACATCGTAATGAGGGCCTAAGGTCTGGAATACCACCCTGAGAAATCCTCAGGGGCTGAGATTATTTCAAGCATTCCTTCATCCCCTTGTTGTTTTTGCTCTTCTGATTTTGGACGCACTACTAATACTTTAGTGTTAGTCTGATTTTTCTCTGAGAGGCATTAACCTAAGCTATGATCAAACTACACCATCATATATATAAACTCAGCACACGGTGATTATGAGGACTGACCACCATTGCCAATATATCTTTTAATTCAGTTCATAAGCCATGATGGAAAGATTTATATATTTTCTCTTGAAGCCAATCAGTCTCAACTACTAAATGATTAAAGGTAGTTATGTAACTTACTAGTTCTTGATGACCTTGTTGCAAATGTAATAACTCATTATATAAAAATAGAATATGTTATGTTCTGTGTTTGTTTGCGGAAGGCACAAAAATTATACTTCAATGTATCAATACACTTCACTAATGGAATATTTCAAATGGCATAATTCCAATTTAACAAAAATTAAACAAAATACACATAAGCTTGGTCATTCGGAAAAGCCATTTGCATTCAGAAAAGGTGCAAGTGACACTGATTAAGGAATAATGAAAATATCTTTGGATTCATGTAAATCTCTCAGGAGATGTCATAAGTATAAAGGAAGCTTCTAATGAATATGTATGCAAGTGAAACTTAAACTTCCATTGCATGGCAACAATTTCTTATTCAACTGAATTTAACTCTAACTGTAAAAGCGTGTATTCCGATGTTATCAAAGTAATTTCCTGTTGTAAACTGGTTACCATGTCTAACATTTGAGTATGATTAGCAGTAGAATATATCGCCCAGGTTAGAAAAATAGCGTGGGCTATACAATCTGTCAAGATTCACTAACATTGCAAACCAGCAATCATATATTCCTTAAAATGTTTACCATATTACAATAGACGTTCTAATTACAATATAAAATCTGTGGAAGATGTGATTTCAATGACTCCTCTTGTTGAAATAATGTGACTGCAAAATAAGAGTATGTGGTTTGGAAAGACAGGGATTTAGGAACATAGATTTCAAATGGACACAAACTGACAACAAGGAATACTGACTATGGATTGACAATACACATTAGAGCATATAGTTAAAAGGATGCTTTATTTAATAATATTATTGAGGATCTAACTTTTTAACATTCATTGGTTTAGATCCAGCAATGAATCTCATGTTGTGTACTTTATAATTTTTTGGCGTCACCATACATTTCAATATAAATATGCAATTCATAAATAGATCCAAAAGGTACAAGAAGTATATACAGGAATACTTAATATTAATCAGAAAACATGGCTAGAAATAATTTATAATTGCTACGCCCGTTTCGGCTATTAGCCTTCATCAGGAAGCCATGGTGTATGTTCCAAATGTACCTATACAAAATACATGAAAAATCCATATCAGTGTAAAGTCCTAATACTAACGTTACATGTGCATTCAGTGCATTTGATCTATTATTTACAAAACTATGGTTAAAAACAAGGGGGAGAGAATCTTACTATATACATATATACATTGTTACATACACTAGCATAAACAAATTATGCATTTAATGACAATTCAAGAGCTTTACACTTATCACTGATTTCCGTAAAATGAAGGGCTAGAGAAGGGTTCTTATACCATAAAGCAGTGGTTAGCGGGAGGTCCATAGTATCTGCTGGTAGGTGACTATGTATATATGCTCTAGCTAGTTGATATCTATACTATCTGTAGAGAAGGTACAGAGGGGAGACAAGAACAGAGGGTGGGAGCTGAGAGGGAAGGACGAGGAAGAAGAAGAGGATGGAAAAAAAAGGAGAGGGAGAAAGAAGAAGAAATAGACGAATAATTGGTTTAACCTGCTTAGAGTCAGTTAGGATAGTAGCAGGGTGTGAAAAGAGGAAGGAAAGAAGGAGAGAGGGTTTTTTTTTTTTAAAAGGTGATAGAAAGTAGTGAGTACTACTAGCGTGCTTGGATAGTGCCATACCAATGTAATATTGCAGCCGCAATACGAGGGCGTGGACTCTAGATGCACACTTAGAGTTGCACTAAGGCCAAGGTCTGACACAGTCGGGGGTGCAGAGGTTGACTCTTCGCTATAGAAAAAACAGAACGTTGGTATAGGTCAGGTGGCAATGGTGGTAATAAAGTAAGTTGGAGCCATCACACAAGGAGTAGGTTACCTGCTGGTAAGGTATGTTGAATGTGTATACACGATGCTACCCTGTAGTCTTGTATGTTCATGGAACTGTAAGGGAGACACAGGGAAACAGGTAGGTATTTAAGGATTGATTGTTGACAGTGGAGGGGTGATACGTCTCTTTATAGTTCTCTTTCAACTAAAGTTGAATTCCTAGATATCAGCATATTAAGTAAGGACCACAGTTTAAATGTAGATCTGTATGTTAAACCTACAGCTAGCAATACACTTCTACATTATACGAGCTATCTCCCGAAGACACAAAAATCTAGCATCCCTTTTGGCCAGTTGTTACGAGTTCGAAGGAACTGCTCCACAGTAGCAGACTTCGACAAAAGAGCAGAAGACATGAAAACTAAATTCATAACTCGGGGTTATCCAAAACTTCTGGTTCGTGATTCCTATAAAAGAGCCAGATTCTTTGACAGACAACATCTGCTCACACCCCAAGTAAAAGAGTCAAATTCTAAAATGGTATTTGTAACAAGACACTCCACTATGAATGCCAAACTACAACAAATAGTTAATGCCAATTGGCATATTTTGAATGCCACGAGACCTAAAGAACAACATCTATCCAAACCTGTCTTTGCCTACAGGTAGAATAAAAATCTCAAAGACCTAATAGTGCGGTCAAGAATGCAAACTAAAAACACTGACCCAATACGAACATCTCTAACTGGAAACGCACCTGTTACAGGCAATTACAAATGCCTTTCCTGTGCTGCATGTGAATTTGCTATAGAAACTAAAAATTGGTCCTTCAACAATATACCCATACAACCGAAAACTCTGACGAATTGCAAAACCACCAATGTGGTATACCTACTACTATGCCCATGCAATCTTGGGTATGTAGGCGAAACCGCACGGATGATGTCTACTCGACTGTCCAAACATAGGTCTGCTATCCAAACGGGGAAAACCCAAGCACCATTAGTCAGACATCATTTGGAAGCAAAGCATAATGCCAATGAGATTCGCTGGCTCAAACTTGAGAAAATCCGAAAATCATCAGGCACATTAAGCACCCAAATACGTAAATGTAGAGAGGTCTACTGGATTTTCACTCTCAACACCTATGCCACAGGAATGAACAAAGAATTACCTTGGGAGCAGGTCTTAAAATACAACTGTGGCTAATCAATATATGCATTTTCATTAACCGATTAATCTAACATCGCAGCGAGATTCTGCGCTGAACAATTGAGACACATTGATATCCCCTCCAGTAACTTTAATCTTGGCCCATAGTTTAGACATCCACACATTATTTATCCTCACTAATGACATACCACCATATTTCAGGTAGGACCACTCTAAATATGTAACTGGCACCCTATACACCAGGAAAAGGTTATATCCCCACATGTTCACTTATAATTTAAGACACACTACAGAACTTCAGGTAGGATCCATCTAAACACGTAATTGGTGCTTCTCATACAAGGAAAAGGTAAGATCCCCTCGCAATTCCATACCCATTTATCATTTAAATATGGCCGCCAGACAAGCCCGTATTACTCAGTGGCACTTCGCGGATATAGAGAGACTTCCAGGTTCCAGCATATCCACGTCCGGTTCATCGATACTGAAAAACGCGTGTGAGTCCGATTCATAAATAGGATCCCTCCCACTGGTGCCTCTAGCTTCCGACATTTGGTCGAGACGCCGGAGAGCCAGACCCCACCATTGGAGGACGCTACCAACTTCACCTCAAGGTAAAGATCTACCCTCGTCAGACTATACAGACCCTGCCGAGCATTACGATAAATATTTCCCTGAACCGCTTTTTATCAGCCTTTCGCATTTCCGTTTACTCCCTGTAGAGATGCTTTGTTTCCTTCCTTCACCCGAAGCGAGAAACTACAAACCTTGAACCGACACGAAACAAGGTAACTTAACCTGGCTAGGGCTCTGGGAGGTCAACTAGATTTCGTTATCCCTAAGGGCTTATTGAATCAATCCTTACTTGTTTTTTATCTCTTTCTCCCCCCCCCGTAATTTTAATCAAGATGTCCCGCTCCTCTTGATACCTCCCGGTTTATCCTACGTTACGCCATGTCGCTACATTGCCATGGTAACGCGCACTTCTCTCACCATTCGTACCCGGCTTTACCCATTAGGCCAACATCATTAGCCTTGTCTAGCCTTGATTAATATTATCTACCCCTTAATGCTGTACCCCCTATAACTAAGAGAAGTATCACCCCTCCACTGTCAACAATTAATCCTTAAATACCTACCTGTTTCCCTGTGTCTCCCTTACAGTTCCATTAACATACAAGACTACAGGGTAGCATCGTGTATACACATTCAACATACCTTACCAGCAGGTAACCTACTCCTAGTGTGATGGCTCCAACTTACTTTATTACCACCATTGCCACCTGACCTATACCAACGTTCTGTTTTTTCTATAGCGAAGAGTCAACCTCTGCACCTCAGACTGTGTCAGACCTTGGCCTTAGTGCAACTCTAAATGTGCATCTAGAGTCCACCCCCTCGTATTGCGGCAGCAATATTACATTGGTAAGGCACTATCCAAGCACGCTAGTAGTACTCACTACTTTCTATCCCCTTTTTTTTTTAAAACACCCCCTCTCTCCTTCTTTCCTTCCTCTTTTCACACCCTGCTACTATCCTAACTGACTCTAAGCAGGTTAAACCAATTATTCGTCTATTTCTTCTTCTTTCTCCCTCTCCTTTTTTTCCATCCTCTTCTTCTTCCTCGTCCTTCCCTCTCAGCTCCCACCTTCTGTTCTTATCTCCCCTCTTTACCTTATCTCCAAATAGTATAGATATCAACTAGCTAGAGCATATATACATAGTCACCTACCAGCAGATACTATAGACCTCCCGCTAACCACTGTTTTATGGTATAAGAACCCTTCTCTAGCCCTTCATTTTATGGAAATCAGTGATAAGTGTAAAGCTCTTGAATTGTCATTAAATGCATGATTTGTTTATGCTAGTGTTAGTAACAATGTATATATGTATATAGTAAGATTCTCTCCCCCTTGTTTTTAACCATAGTTTTGTAAATAATACATCAAATGCACTGAATGCACATGTAACTTTAGTATTATGACTTTACACTGACACTGATATGGATTTTTCATGTATTTTTATATAGGTACATTTGGAACATAAACCATGGCTTCCTGATGAAGGCTAATAGCCGAAACGCGCGTAGCAATTATAAATTATTTCTAGCCATGTTTTCTGATTAATATTAAGTATTCCTGTATATACTTCTTGTACCTTTTGGATCTATTTATGAATTGCATATTTATATTGAAATGTATGGTGACGCATAAAAATTATAAAGTGCACAACATGAGATTCATTGCTGGATCTAAACCAATGAATGTTAAAAAGTTAGGTCCTCAATAATATTATTAAATAAAGCATCTTTTTAACTATATGCTCTAATGTGTATTGTCAATCCATAGTCAGTATTCCTTGTTGTCAGTTTGTGTCCATTTGAAATCTATGTTCCTAAATCCCTGTCTTTCCAAACCATATAGTGATCCCAATTTAGGAACTTCAGTCGGGGATACCTCCTTTTCTTACACACATATAAGAGTATGTGACCTTAATGCAAGGGTGGCTTCTCCCCAGCCACCAGTGAAAAATGAAACAATAACCTAAATCATTTTATTTTTCATCAGCGTGTTCAGGAAAGAGAAGGCCGAGGCATGGAAGGGGGAGGAGGAGTTTGCATATGTGTTTGGCTGGCCGTCTCATGCCGGCCAAACACAGGTGCACTTAGGTTTCTCCAGCCCGGCTGCACTAAACAGCTGGGCTGGAGTAATCCCAAAGTCTGAGCAGAGCGTCTTTTCAGCCCACTCAGACCAATCCCCGGGCTGCTTTCATAGCATGAGAGTAGCGTTCGGACTGCACAGGTCTGTCCCAGCATACGCTGGGAGCCTGGGACCAGGAAGTGAACACGGAGGCATGACGTGGGAGGCGGCTGCAGCTCCAGGTAAGTGTTTTTCTTAAAATTATTATTAAACTGCCCCACGTGCTCTCCGTACCCTCTTCCACCCGCCGCCACCTCTTCATTGTTTCGACTGCCACTGCCCTAATGGATAATACCTAGTGGTCACTAACAAAAGTGCAAAATAAGAGTTTGCATCCTAATGGATAACTCCTCATGACAAAAAACAATAAAAGAGTTCAAAATCTTAAATGAAGAAGTCCTGACATATTATTCATATGTAAATCTATATACATATATTAGTGTTATGTTAGAATATTTATCTGACTCCAGAGATACCTTTTGCTGACTTGCAGGAATAGCAGGTTGCGAGGATTAAAAGTCGAAGCCACAGCAATCTTGTATCATGACTGTCCAGCCTGGATGCTATGAGCCATGAGTAATTTGCTCGAAGCATTCTGGGGCAGATTTACAAGAAAGCGACGCATCTGTAGAGATGCACCACTTTCCCTGCACCTCCATGCAAAACTCTTGCGTCACCATGGATGCACCATGTTTATAATACGGCGCACCATGGCACAAGGATTGACAGATTCATCAGAAATTCTGACACATTTGTTGACGGAAAAGTGACGCATTGCTGGAGTCGTGTGGCAAGCACGACGCAACTCCAGCAATGCGTGATGCGGCCTATTCCCAATACACTGCGTTACTCCTTACGCCTGCTTCAAGGAGGCGTAAGGTTTTGAAGCAGTGGCGTCCTGAAAGTCACTTGTCCTTCTAGCCTTCTCTCTGGTGTTTAAAGTTGTGTGCCTGTCTGAGACGCAAGGCCTCTGTCCTTGGCTGTGTATTATCTGTGCGCATGGCCATCCTCTTCTGCTCCTGAAGATCGCATGTTGAGGAGATTCAGGATATGTGTTTCCATATGAGAGTGGCAGGCAGAGAAAAGCATGTATATACATACAACCAGATCCTCCTCCTATCGGACACATATTTCAATATAAACGTGACCTAGTAGGGAAACCCAAATTTTTCTTGTTTTCTTATTCATAGGAATTTCATTTATTCCTATAAGTCACTGTGTCAAATTCATGAACGAACCACACATCAACTACCACCTTCAAACCCCACATTCCAAACAGTGAAAAAATGGGAGGAGAGAGAGAGAGAGCCCCTCACGGAAGAACCGCCACAAGGGGTTACTGGCTAGTCATTACCAGTTTTACCCACTTATCATCATCGGTGACTCTCTCTCACTCGTGAAAGAAAGAGGAAAGGAAAGAGAAAGGAGTGAAATCAATAAATAGCTTCACTACTAGGGAGACACAAATAATAACTCCCACTTGTGCACAAATCCACACAGACAACCCTCGTGAAAGAATCAACCAAAAGTGTAATTCTCACCATTAAAATTGAGAAGCTTGCTGGCCACTATGACATTTATTCTGGGCTGCAAGCCTATCAAATTAAAAGTGGCTTCTATTATAGCCAACCTATTATTAGATTGCCAACATGTTTCGTTGCTATATGCTATCGCAACTTCATCAGGGCTTACAGGGGTTTCGTCCTTACACTCTTTCCACAGTGCTTTTTCAATTCAACACCTACTGTGGTAGACAATAATGGGTGGAAAACAATAAAAGTTGCTGTACAGAATTAAAAACGTGGTAGCCTATTGCGCATAGTAACTGTTGGATCATTCAAAACACAATTACCTGGAGGTGGCGAAGTTACCACATACCAGCACACCTCCTATCTGGGTCATCGTGTCATTAGATCACGTATCCCAACGCAAACCCACCGTACTGCTAGGGTTCTGTTAAGGAGGGCAGAGAGAAAGAGACAAAAAGCGGTAACTCATGACAGTGCCTCAATAAACACACACCATCTCTTATAGCTTTATCAGGTGCATGCTTAATTAAAAATATTTTGCGTGTAAATCAATGGCAGTGTACACATTGAGAGCACCCGAGATTATTAATAAATACACTGCTCCAAGTTATAAACTGTGTATTCAAGTATTTGGATGAATGTACACCCTCCGCAACGCACAGAATGCAAAATGAAGCAGCCAAACCTCCACACGGTCCCGAAGGACCAAACTCCTTCATGTGTTTTCACTTGCATGCTTAAAACATTCTCGGCGTCACGGGGGAAATGAGCCCTCCTCGGACCCCACACTCGACACGCATCGTTCATGTCTAAGCCTGCCAGCCCATATTCATGCTAAACTACCTTACCGCTGCCGCGTCCCACCGGTGTTACAGGAGCGTCAACTCTGAACAATGGATTCAGTAGTAGATAAAGCGTCCCCAATCGCGTTCCGTAGAACGCAACCACGGGAGGAGGGGCCGAATAGCTTGAAAAGTCGGCGGCCATCTTACAATGTAGTCAGCCCCGTAATACTCTACTCGCTTTTAGTGCATTTAAAACAATCTCGCATCCTTTGAAACTTAACAAAGGAGAAGTACTGGGCAATAGCTAACTAATTGTCAGTATGTCTCAAAGTAATGCGGTTACAAAGTACTTTACTATACACCTATGCCTCCACGGAACCACATATAAGGGTCAATGGGTCCCACCAACTCCAATATGTGCTCCTACAAGGCGCTCCATTTGAAATGCTGTTATCAGATGTTTATACAGCACATTCCACAAACCTCATCTTTAACCCTGACGGATAACGGATAATGCAAGGTGGCATATAATTAACCACGATGTTGACCTAAATAGGAATCCAAATATCCTGGTGGCATACAAGACACTCACCCGGACTACACTGGGGTGCAATTAACTTGCTGAATTGACAGTAATCGGTATAGCAAGCCCCCAGGGGATCAGTATCTGCTAACCTTATTCCATTCGATAAGGTCATTAAGCCCCTCCTTGTCTGCCTTTTCAGAATAGATCCATCTTGCCTCCTTTCTGGCCAATATGCTATCGATGTTGTGTGACTCACCCATCACCCTCTCCAGCACCACCCATCTGAGGTCCCTGGGTTCATGTTTTTGCTCAGTAAAGTGTTGTACAAGGCGTGTGGAGAGTTTTTTAGCTTTGAGTGTGCTTAAATGTTCCTGGATGCGTATCTTTATCTTCCGCGACATCAAGCCAATGTAATGCAAACCACAACTACAGGTCAGTCTGTAGATGACATGTGAGGTATTGCAATTACTAAAACGTCGAAGGTACCAGGTGCTGCAATCATTTAGAATAACTTCTTTAGTGGCATCAGTCAGACTGCATACAGAGCAATTGGCACAAGGATAGTGACCAGCCAGGAGTGAGCTGGCCCCTGAGACTGTGGAACTGCGAGTATGAACCAATTTATCCTTTAAATTGGGTGCTCTCTTAAAGGCAAAACGTGGGGGCGGCATTTTATCTGACGATGTGGTCAGTAAAGGCCAATGTTTGCGAATAATTTGTCTAGTTTGGGTGGACAAAGGGTCAAATGTGGTGACCACCGGTATGCAATCCTGCTTCACCCTAACGTTCCTTTCTAATAAAGCATCACGTGGGGTGTTAAGGGCCCTCTTGCAAGTTCTTTTCACTGTCTTCATGGGGTATCCCCTCTCTGCCAGCTTGTTCACCAACTCATCAGATTGTTCCAGGAAGGTGTTGGTATCAGAGCAATTACGCTGATAGCGCAAAAACTGGCCAACAGGGAGGTTGTCCCTCAGGGCACGGGGATGGAATGACCGATAATGTAGAAGGGAGTTTCTATCAGTTGGCTTATGATGTACACTTGTCACCAACCCATTCCTTTCGGCTATGATATCCACATCCAGGTATAATAATAATATGAAATTTATAATGCGCTCAGCTTACCCGGGGGCATCCCGGCGCAACAGACCAGAAGGAGAGACTAAGCTGATCACTACTATGGAAACAAGTGGGTCTTAAGAAGTTTCCTGAATGGTAGGATCTTGGGCTCTGAGCGAATCTTGAGGGGCAGAGAGTTCCAAAGAGAGGCCACTTGTACAGAGAAACGCCTGCCCCCAGAACGAGCTCTTCTTACTCTCGCTAACTGCAAAAGGTGTTTTTGGTCCGAGCGCAGCAGACGTGGGGGTTTGTAAGGACGGGCCATGTTAGCAAGGATGGGGGGGCCTTTGCCATGTAAAATTTTGTGGGCTGTACGTAGCGCTTTAAATTTCACCCGCTCCTTCACGGGGAGTGGTATTGCTGACAGACCACATGAAGCGCAAGTTGTCATCCGCCTGGTTGAGCCACGTCAGAAACCTGGACAGACGGTCCTCTGTACCTGTCCAGATACAGAGGACGTCGTCAATATATCTCTTCCATAGGGTGATGTTATCCCTATAGGGATTGGAAGGATGGTGGACCACATTCACCTCGAACTGGCCCACAAAAATGCAGACCAGACTCGGTGCGAATGTGGCCCCCATGGAAGTCCCAGACACTTGCAGGTTAATTGATTTTTGTATTCAAAGAAGTTTTTTGTCAAGGCTATCTCTATGCATTGCATGACAAAAGACGGGGGGGGTGTCATAAAACCACTCGAGATCCCCCAGAGCCCGCGCTGCTGCCACCAGCGTGGCGTCCTGGGGGGTGCTGGTATGCAGCGACTCGATATCTATGGTAACCAGAAACTGGGAACCAGGGTCGAACTAAACGTCTTTGAGGATATTCAAGATATCGGTCGTATCTTGTACGAATGAATCCTGAGTGATGACAGCTTCCCTCAAAAAGAAGTCAGCGAATTGGGACAAAGGTTCCAACACTGATTGGATGCCCGAGACTATGGGGCGACCCGGGGGAGGGCGCTGAGGCTTATGAATTTTTGGCAAGATGTAGAATGCCGGTATCCGTGATTTTCTGTTAACAATAAAATCGCTTCTTTTGGTGTGATCCACTTCTTTTCCAAAGCATCCGCAACCATTTTGGTGATCACGTCAAGCAGCACTGGTGTTGGGTCTCTCGTAGGAGGATGGTAGTTGGCACGCATCCCCAACAATCTCAATAGTTCAGCCTCATAATCGCATGTATTGAGGACAACAACCGCTCTCCCCTTGTCTGCCTGTTTTATTGTAACTTGGTGGTTTTATTGCAAGGATTTGACGGCTGCCCAATCATCCTTGTTCATATTGGATACCCGATGTTGGTGGTTAGTTTCCTCCAAAGTCCTGATGTCATGAAATACACGCTATTAAAAAACAGCCACTTCAGGACCAAGCGATGAAATGGGAGGGCAAAAACTCGAGGGGCGATGGAGATTAGTGTTGAATACAGAGGGACCCGTTCTTTCTTTATCCCTAAAGAATTTATGGAGTTTAATTTTTCTCATCATTTCTGAGAGTTCCATTCTACACATGAAGCTATCGTGTTTGGGGGTCGGAACGAAGCTGAGTCCTTTATTAAAGACTCTGACCTCAGCGGAAGTGAGGACGTGGCTTGATAGATTTACGACAATATCTGTCAGACTATCGTCTTCAGTGTTCGAAAATTGATTTAAGCCTGAAACGTTCTGTCCCTGCTGCGTGTTACATGTGGGGAATGTGTCTGCCTTGATTGTGCCTGGGCTCTGCCTCTGCCTCTTCCTCTCTGAGCTGCAGTCCCGCCTCCCCCTTGTGTGCCTCTCTGGGTTTGCCCTAAAAAAGCCCTCAATAATACACCCAGGTCTTCGTCTGATCTTGCTTCTGGTGCAAAGTTGACCCTGCTTTGGTTGGGTACACTTGAATTGCTAGCAACTTCCTCCTCTTCGCTGCTGGTGTTATCAAATGCCCAGTTTTTTGGTGTGCGCCCTGTTGTCTTGGCCCCCCTCGGTAAAAATTCTGGCCCCTTCTTTGATGGTTAAACGACTGATTTTGAACTGGGGGTGTATCGTAGTATTGGTCCTCAACATAGGGGAACGCCCATTCATGTGAGAACCAATCTACGTTCTTCTTAAGGCCCTTGATCTTTTGGTTGACCATGTAGTTTTTATACTTCAAAAGTTCCCCTTGGATCCTGTCTAATTGCTCCTTTGCGTCAGTGAGTGCAGTGTCGTACTTTAACTTCTCTTCTAGATCTAGGTTCTCCTTCAACAACTCCTCACTCAGCCTTTTGGCTGTGTTTATAATCAGTATTAACCAGTCCCTGGTACACTTGTTGGCTATAAAAACTCCAGTCCTGGCGGAACTGTCTATCCTCTAAAAAGATTTTAGGTTCCAATCTTACTAATAAGCTGGGCGGGGATGCTCCTGCTCGCAAATATTCAGTTATGAGTGCCCCATGTAGGGCCACTCGTATCTGACGTTTTTTTAGGTTAGATAGTTTGTCCCACTCCTCTCTTGCTGTGGAATTACTTGTTAAGGGAGCATCTGGCAGTAATGAGGGTCCAGAGAGTATCAGGGCTATCTGCTCATCTGAAAATGCTAAGCAATTAATTACTGATCAAATTGCAGCTAAACTACGAAAGCACTACGAGGCTAGATATTGTAATGTATTATGTTTTAACGTCACCAACACTACTACCACGTACAGCAACTGCGATCACTAAAATATTATTGAAACAGTAAAAAGCTCTCACGGCTGGACCGCCGTACTCAAAACCTCACTCAACTAGGAGCCCAGGGGAAAAGAAGGGAAGAGGCTGCCCCCACTCAAAGTCTATACATACAACCAGAGCCTCCTCCTATCGGACACATATTTCAATATAGACGTGACCTAGTAGGGAAACCCAAATTTTTCTTGTTTCCTTATTCATAGGAATTTCATTTATTCCTATAAGTCACTGTGTCAAATTCATGAACGAACCACACATCAACTACCACCTTCAAACCCCACATTCCAAACAGTGAGGAAGAGGCAGAGGCTCCGGCGTTGTCAACGCCGGAGTACAGCGAGGACACTTACCGCTGATCTACGGGTCGGGACGCTTATGAATTTAACTGATACTGACTAAACCCTCGGTCCCATGACTACCTCGATTTTGGCATATAACAGAGACACTACTGAATAGTACGGATTCGTCTGGGGACCGGGCTGAATAACTGTGATACGAGGTGCCCCTGCATACAGACATACAGTGTTGGAGTGGAACGACTTAGACTCTGTGAGTATGATATTTCACGTGAAGAAATAAATTCACGATATTGGACATTGGGTCGAATTTACATTGGAGAGGAGGTCAGAAGTATAAGAGAGGATTGAAAATAATTTTCCAGCCCTGAGGAAGTCTATGTGTGGAATGTACACACGACGAAACACTTGTTGGCAACTTTACTATCCTCATTGAATTGATGTATTGAAGAAATAAATTTTGGATCTGGAATTCACTTGGAACCTTGGAATAAACCTTGGAGGACAATCGAGAGACATTTACTGACTATATTGTTACTTTGTGATTGGTATTTTTGTGGCCTACTGAACAATTTGGAGCACAAGGACATTTTGATACACTGATTATATTACTTTATTGAGTGCTCAGGGGTATACAGTACTGTTCTATTTCTGTGTACAACAGAAAGACAAGGGTGTTGGATACACGCCCTTCCTCTAGATGCACCAAACCTGATTGAGTATATAGGTTACACATTTCCCTGATATTAAGTGAGGAGCGCCCTGAGTTTGTTTGTATCCCATCTTTTGAGATGGCAGACACATTCCCCACGTGTAACACGCAGCAGGGGCAGAACGTTTCAGGCTTAAATCAATTTTCGAACACTGAAGACGATAGTCTGACCGATATTGTCGTCAATCTATCAAGCCACGTCCTCACTTCCGCTGAGGTCAGAGTCTTAAATAAAGGACTCGGCTTCGTTCCGACCCCCAAACACGATAGCTTCATGTGTAGAATGGAACTCTTAGAAATTATGAGAAAAATTAAACTCCATAAATTCTTTAGGGATAAAGAAAGAACGGGTTCCTCTGTATTCAACACTAATCTCCATCGCCCCTCGAGTTTTTGCCCTCCCATTTCATCGCTTGGTCCTGAAGTGGCTGTTTTTGAACAGCGTGTATTTCATGACATCAGGACTTTGGAGGAAACTAACCACCAACATCGGGTATCCAATATGAACAAGGATGATTGGGCAGCCGTCAAATCCTTGCAAGAAAACCAACAAGTTACAATAAAACAGGCAGACAAGGGGGGAGCGGTTGTTGTCCTCAATACATGCGATTATGAGGCTGAAGTATTGAGATTGTTGGGGATGCGTGCCAACTACCATCCTCTTACGAGAGACCCAACACCAGCGCTGCTTGAAGTGATCACCAAAATGGTCGTGGATGCTTTGGAAAAGAAGTGGATCACACCAAAAGAAGCTGATTTTATTGGTAACAGAAAATCACGGATACCGGCATTCTACATCTTGCCAAAAATTCATAAGCCTCAGCGCCCTCCCCTGGGACGCCCCATAGTCTCGGGCATCCAATCAGTGTTGGAACCTTTGTCACAATTCGCTGACTTCTTTTTGAGGGAAGCTGTCATCTCTCAGGATTCATTCGTACAAGATACGACCAATATCTTGAATATCCTCAAAGACTTTCAGTTTGACACTGGTTCCCAGTTTCTGGTTACCATAGATGTCGAGTCGCTGTATACCAGTATCCCCGAGGACGCCACGCTGGTGGCAGCAGCGCGGGCTCTGGGGGATCTCGAGTGGTTTTATGACACCCCCCCCCCCCGTCTTTTGTCATGCAATGCATAGAGATAACCTTGACAACAAAACTTCTTTGAATACAAAAATCAATTGTACCTGCAAGTGTCTGGGACTTCCATGGGGGCCACATTCGCACCGAGTCTGGCCTGCATTTTTGTGGGCCATTTCGAGGTGAATATGGTCCACCATCCTTCCAATCCCTATAGGGATAACATCACCCCATGGAAGAGATATATTGACAACGTCCTCTGTATCTGGACAGGTACAGAGGACCGTCTGTTCAGGTTTCTGACGTGGCTCAACCAGGCGGATGACAACTTGCGCTTCACGTGGTCTGTCAGCAATACCACTGCTGTATACCTGGATGTGGATATCATAGCCGAAGGGAATGGGTTGGTGACAAGTGTACATCATAAGCCAACTGATAGAAACTCCCTTCTACACTATCGGTCATTCCATCCCCGTGCCCTGAGGGACAACCTCCCTGTTGGCCAGTTTTTGCGCTATCGTCGTAATTGCTCTGATACCAACACCTTCCTGGAACAATCTGATGAGTTGGTGAACAAGCTGGCAGAGAGGGGATACCCCATGAAGACAGTGAAAAGAGCTCGCAAGAGGGCCCTTAACACCCCACGTGATGCTTTATTAGAAAGGAACGCTAGGGTGAAGCAGGATTGCATACCGGTGGTCACCACATTTGACCCTTTGTCCACCCAAACTAGACAAATTATTCGCAAACATTGGCCTTTACTGACCACATCGTCAGATAAAATTCCGCCCCCACGTTTTGCCTTTAAGAGAGCACCCAGTTTAAAGGATAAATTGGTTCATACTCTCAGTTCCACAGTCTCAGGGGCCAGCTCACTCCCGGCTGGTCACTATCCTTGTGCCAATTGCTCTGTATGCAGTCTGACTGATGCCACTAAAGAAGTTATTCTAAATGATGGCAGCACCTGGTACCTCCGACGTTTTAGTAATTGCAATACCTCACATGTCATCTACAGACTGACCTGTAGTTGTCGTTTGCATTACATTGGCTTGACGTCGCGGAAGATAAAGATATGCATCCAGGAACATTTAAGCACACTCAAAGCTAAAAAACTCTCCACACGCCTTGTACAACACTTTACTGAGCAAAAACATGAACCCAGGGACCTCAGATGGGTGGTGCTGGAGAGGGTGATGGGTGAGTCACACAACATCGATAGCATATTGGCCAGAAAGGAGGCAAGATGGATCTATTCTGAAAAGGCGGACAAGGAGGGGCTTAATGACCTTATCGAATGGAATAAGGTTAGCAGATACTGATCCCCTGGTGGCTTGCTACACCGATTACTGTCAATTCAGCAAGTTAATTGCACCCCAGTGTAGTCCGGGTGAGTGTCTTGTATGCCACCGGGATATTTGGATTCCTATTTAGGTCAACATCGTGGTTAATTATATACCGCCTTGCATTATCCGTTATCCGTCAGGGTTGACTATGAGTTTTGTGGAATGTGCTGTATAAACATCTGATAACAGCATTTCAAATGGAGCGCCTTGTAGGAGCACATATTGGAGTTGGTGGGACCCTGCTATCTGCTGACGCGGTCGCTCCACCACGCTGCTCTCTGACCTGCCTCGCCTCACCTCACAGCCTGGTACCTTTGCGCACCTCCGCTGATCTATTGACATTGCCGAATTTGTGTTGCTTATTTGAATATTAATAGCGCACCCCGCTGCAGTGACCGATATTGCCGATCTTGTGTTGCTTATTTGAATATATCCCCATGCGCGCCGAAGGTGCGCCAAAGGTAAGCCCGTCTGCACCCGTCCGCGCCTAGACCGCGCCCAGTGCCATACCCCCTGGTCCCTGCCGCTCCCAACCCTCCAGAATCACATATGATACCGCTACTCTCCTCGCCCTCAACCCCGGACGTACACCACTATGCTGCGAAGCTACTCCAGGACGCACCCACGGCCCATTCGCCTGCCTCTCCTGCAAGTTCAACTGCTTCAGAACTCTCACCAAATCCACAACCTCCAAACTAAACTCCGACTCTAACCACCTAAAGTGCATCATGGTCAACACCCGCTCGGTCCACAGACACGCAACAGAACTCTGGGACTTAATCGACACTACGTCACCGGACATCGCCTTCCTTACTGAAACATGGATAAACACATCATCAGCTCCCGACATCGCCATAGCCATACCGGACACATACAAGATTATCCGAAAAGACCGCACCAATCAAACAGGTGGAGGCATCGCCATCATCCACAGAAACACCATCAAAATCACAACCAGCTCCGACGACAATCTTGCAACCGCCGAACATCTCCACTTTCAGATCCACACCGACCCCAGAACCACACTTAGAGGCACCCTCATCTACAGGCCTCCAGGCACCCAAACTCAAATCAGCGATGACATCACGGACTTCGTCAGCACACATGCCCTCGCCTCCGAGAACTACATCCTTTTAGGTGACCTCAACTACCACCTTGAAAACAAACACGACAGCAACACCACCACCCTTCTGGACAACCTGGCCAATCTCGGACTCAAACAACTTGTTGACACCCCCATCCACAAAGCCGGACACACGCTCGACCCTATCTTTACCTCCAGCAAGCACATCTCCTTCGATCGTACTACAGCTCTCCACTGGACGGATCACAGCTGTGTTCACTTCAGCTACAAAACCACCCTGACCCACAACCGTCCACAACCTATTCCTCGAAGAAACTGGAACAAAATCACCATCGACCAACTCCTCACTTCACTCAACAAAAACCCTCCCACCCTCTCAATGGACCCAAACCAAGCGGCCACCAACCTTAGGCAATGGATTACCCACAGTGCTGACGAATTAGCACCCCTGAAAAAGCACCAGATGAAATCAGCCAACAAAAAGGCTCCCTGGTTCAATGATGAACTTAAAAAATCCAAAAAACTATGCCGCACCCTGGAGAAGATTTGGAGAAAAAACCCTACCTCAGACAACATGGACTCCCTCAAGACAGCCACCCGCAAACACCACCAACTGATTCGATCCGCCAAGAAATCAGCACTCAAGGACCGTCTCAACAACAACACTCATAACAGCAAGGAACTCTTCAACATCGTCAAAGAATTCACCAACCCCACCGCAGCATCTAACGGCATCACCCCCTCTCAAGACCTCTGCGATGCATTATCCTCCTTCTTCTACAACAAAATTGCCGACATCCACAGCAGCTTCAAGAATGCTCTCAGCGTCAACCCTCCCCACCCCCCTCAGATCCTACTCCGCCAACTAACAACCTCAGCGCCTGGAACCCAATCACCACTGAAGACACCACTCGCCTCATGAACTCAATCCACTCTGGCTCGCCTTCTGACCCCTGCCCCCACCACATCTTCAACAAAGCTGGCTCCATCATCGCACCCCATCTTCGCGATGTCATCAACTGCTCGTTCAACTCTGCCACCTTTCCAGAAAGCTGGAAACACGCCGAACTCAGCGCCCTTCTGAAGAAACCCACAGCAGACCACTCTAAACTTAAAAACTACCGACCCATATCCCTCCTCCCATTCCCGGCCAAAGTCATCGAGAAAGCCGTCAACACCCAGCTCGCCGCCTTCCTTGAATCCAACAACTCCCTTGATCCATCTCAATCCGGGTTTCGAGCCAAACACAGCACCGAAACCGCCCTCATAGCAGCGACTGACGACATCCGAGCACTCCTGGACAATGGTGAAACAGTGGCCCTCATCCTACTCGACCTTTCTGCCGCTTTCGACACAGTCTGCCACAACACCCTTATACAACGCCTCAGCAACATCGGCATACAAGGAAAAGCCCTGAACTGGATCATCTCATTCCTCGCTGGGAGAACGCAAAGAGTCCAACTTCCCCCATTCTACTCGGAGGCCACCGAAGTCATCTGCGGCGTACCTCAAGGATCCTCACTCAGTCCCACCCTCTTCAACGTCTACATGAGTCCTCTCGCCTCCATCATGCGTCAACATAACCTCAACATCATCTCCTACGCCGACGACACCCAGCTAATCCTTTCCCTCACCAAAGACCCCAACACCGCCAAAACCAATCTTCACGAAGGCATGAAAGAAGTAGCCGAATGGATGAACCAGAGCCGCCTAAAACTCAACTCAGACAAAACGGAGGTGCTCATACTAGGATCTTCCCCCTCAGCTTAGGACGACTCCTGGTGGCCTTCCGCTCTGGGCAGAGCACCCACACCCACAGACCATGCTCGTAACCTTGGCTTCATCCTAGACTCCTCTCTCTCGATGTCCAGACAAGTCAACGCCGTCTCGTCCTCTTGCTTCAACGTACTTCGCATTCTCAAAAAGATCTTCCGTTGGATCCCCCTCGAGACAAGAAAGACTGTCACCCACGCATTGGTCACGAGTCGACTGGACTATGGTAACACTCTTTACGCCGGAATCACAACAAAACTACAGAAAAAACTCCAGCGCATCCAGAATGCGTCAGCGAGACTCATATTAGACATCCCGCGCCAAGATTACATCACCGGACATCTAAAAGACCTCCACTCGCTTCCCGTCAACAAAAGAATTACCTTTCGCCTTCTCACCCACGCACACAAGGCCCTCTACAATCTAGGACCCGAATGCCTCAATACTCGACTGTCCTTCTACAAACCCACCCGCCAACTAAGATCGTCCAATCAAGCCCTCGCCGCAGTCCCGCGCATCCGGAAATCCACCATGGGTGGCAGATCCTTCTCCTTCCTGGCTGCCAAGACCTGGAACTCACTCCCCACCAACCTCCGCCTTACTCAGAACCACATCTCCTTCAGAAAAGAACTTAAAACTTGGCTATTCGACAAATAATGAACCCCTTCCCCTAGCGCCTTGAGACCCTCTGGGTGAGCAGTGCGCTATACAAATGCCTGAACTTGAACTTGAACTTGAACTATATGTGGTTCCGTGGAGGCATAGATGTATAGTAAAGAACTTTGTAACCGCATTTCTTTGAGACATACTGACAATTAGTTAGCTATTGCCCAGTATTTCTCCTTTGTTAAGTTTCAAAGGATGCAAGATTGTTTTAAATGCACTTAAAGGTGAGTAGAGTATTACGGGGCTGACTACATTGTAAGATGGCCGCCGACTTTTCATGCTATTCCGCCCCTCCTCCTGTGGTTGCGTTCTACGGAACGCGATTGGGGCCACTTTATCTACTACTGAATCCAGTGTTCAGAGTTGACGCTCCTGTAACGCCGGTTGGACGCGGCAGCGGTAAGGTGGTTTAGCATGAATATGGGCTGGCAGGCTTAGACATGAACAATGCGTGTTGAGTGTGGGGTCCGAGGAGGGCGCATTTCCCCCGTGACGCCGAGAATGTTTTAAGCATGCAAGTGAAAACACATGAAGGAGTTTTGTCCTTCGGGACCGTGTGGAGGTTTGGCTGCTTCATTTCGCATTCTTTGAGTTGCGGAGGGTGTACATTCATCCAAATACTTGAATACACAGTTTATAACTTGGAGCAGTGTATTTATTAATAATCACGGGCGCTCTCAATGGCTACACTGTCATTGATTTACACGCAAAATAGTTTTAACTAAGCATGCACCCGATAAAGCTATAAGAGATGGTGTGTGTTTATTGAGGCACTGTCATGAGTTACCGCTTTTTGTCTCTTTCTCTCTGCCCTCCTGAACAGAACCCTAGCAGTACGGTGGGTTTGCGTTGGGATACGTGATCTAATGACACGGTGACTCAGATAGGAGGTGTGCTGGTATGTGGTAACTTCGCCACCTCCAGGTAATTGTGTTTTGAATGATCCAACAGTTACTATGCGCAATAGGCTACCACGTTTTTAATTCTGTACAGCAACTTTTATTGTTTTCCACCCATTATTGTCTACCACTGTAGGTGTTGAATTGAAAAAAACACAGTGGAAAGAGTGTAAGGACGGAACCCCTGTAAGCCCTGATGAAGTTGCGATAGCATATAGCAACAAAACATGTCGGCAATCTAATAATAGGTTGGCTATAATAGAAGCCACTTTTAATTTGATAGGCTTGCAGCCCAGAATAAATGTCATAGTGGCCAGCAAGCTTCTCAATTTTAATGGTGAGAATTACACTTTTGGTTGATTCTTTCACGAGGGTTGTCTGTGTGGATTTGTGCACAAGTGGGAGTTATTAGTTGTGTCTCCCTAGTAGTGAAGTTATTTATTGATTTCACTCCTTTCTCTTTCCTTTCCTCTTTCTTTCACGAGTGAGAGAGAGTCACCGATGATGATAAGTGGGTAAAACTGGTAATGACTAGCCAGTAACCCCTGGTGGCGGTTCTTCCGTGAGGGGCTCTCTCTCTCTCCTCACATTTTTTCACTGTTTGGAATGTGGGGTTTGAAGGTGGTAGTTGATGTGTGGTTCGTTCATGAATTTGACACAGTGACTTATAGGAATAAATGAAATTCCTATGAATAAGGAAACAAGAAAAATGTGGGTTTCCCTACTAGGTCACGTTTATATTGAAATATGTGTCCGATAGGAGGAGGCTCTGGTTGTATGTATAGACTTTGAGTGGGGGGCAGTCTCTTCCCTTCTTTCCCCCTGTGCTCCTAGTTGAGTGAGAGAAAAGCATGTCCCATGTATCCTGACATCTCTCCATGATAATGTCCAACAGGAATCTTCAATCCTCATCTTTAGATCATAATTCTTTTGCCTAATTCTCACTACTCGCTCTCCCAGTAAATCAGAATTCATGCACAGTTCTCCATATAAATGCACTAATCATATTGCCCAGTAAGCACATCTTAGCATTGTATGCAATTCCAGTTATGGCAATTTCATTCACACTAGCAAGATGCAATTATGCAGTTAACATACTTAGTTTTGGTAGGATGAACAATGCAAACCTTCACCCGCTGTCATAAAGATCTGGGTTTAATCCATCATTCGTTTGCTCACCACGCCACTCCAGTTTGGATACAGCCATATGCAAATCAGTCTTGACCCTGCTCCTCATGGGACAGTCCATCCCGAACTGCCAAGCCAGGTCCTCCCTGAATCGGACCCAAGTATCCTGGAACCGGTTTGGGGCATTACCCCTCATCAGCCAGGCTAGCTTGAATCCAGTGGTGCAGTGAGCTTAGTGTAGCATGCCAAGTTTGCATCATACACAGTTAACACATACGATCCATTGTGGTGAGTAAACACTTCATGGTCAGCTTCAATCATGCTATGTCAGCACACCAAGGCTATTGCCATTGTGCTCAGTTAGCACTTAATAATTATTAAGTGCTAACTGAGCACAATGCCTAACTAGCATATCACAGACATGTTTCTTTATGCTCAGTAGCTCCTCCGTATTCCTTCCTATTATGCATTGTTAGTAAATGTAAACAGTTTGCATTGTAGCAATTTAGTACATTATGACAAATTTGCATTAGTCCCATTAAGCATATAATGGCATGTTTTCATTATGCTGAAATGCACAATGTTGCTATTTCTACTGCACTCGTCCTTTAACATGAGAACATTTTCAATATGCACAGATAGAACATTACTACCAAGTTCTCTTATTCCCACAGTGAATATAGTGCTCTGTTACCATTAAACCCAACTAGCACATAATGACCAGGTGCCATTTTACCCACTGAGCACATCACAGTCAGGTTCACTGCAACCCAATTAGTACATTCTGACCAGTTTACAATATGCTCAGTTTGCATTAACTCAGTACTTTCCATTATACTCTGTTATTATATAATGGCCAGTTGACATTATATACAGTTAGCACATTCATCTGAATTAATTCATTGTGTCCAGTCTGTATTACATCCTTTTCAAACATCATAGCTTATTTCTCCGTGCAGTCAGTATATCATGGCCAATATATCATGGCCAATTCAAAATATGTTCAATTTGTACAACAATACAGTTTTATCATATATTCCATACTTTATGGTGTTTCTACCCCTACTTGTAATTCTGCGGGTTCCTTTGCAAAGAAATTTAGTATGCTCCCCCCCGGATGCACCCAGGTGATATTGTCTGAAGTTTTGGGGATCGGAATAACTTGTTAACACAGTTGTTGATCCTTTTCACTGAATGGTTCAGAGCCCACACAGACTCACCCCCTCTCTACTGAAATCTGGGGCCATGTGTGACCAGGCCAGCACTGCTTGCCGGCACCTCCTTGCCAGCCAACCCGCCTCTGTAATCAGGGCTTCCACTATGCCTTTCCTACCCAGGTGCACCAGGTCATTACCCCCTAGATCAGGGGTCTCCAAACCGGTCCTGGAGGGCCGGATCCATGCCAGATTTTTGGGATATCCCCATTGAGATGCATGTAGTTATTTTAAAAATCTGGCATGGATCCGGCCCTCCAGGACCGGTTTGGAGACCCCTGCCCTAGATGCACGACAAAGGCTGCAGGGGGTACACAAGTCTTTTCCAGCAAGACTACCAACATATCACTAAGCAGGTCAATGCATAGTCCTCCCCAACCATGGAAAGAGACATTGAAACCGGCCTGACGTGCTCTGTGTGCGTAGTTGCCTGGAAAGAAAAATTGTCTCAACCTGCTCACATATGAGTGACAAATAATCCACATGTCCTCTTCCCTGTGCCCCCAGGTGGGTACCTCGGCTACAACAGGTGCTGACAAATGATGACCCCTCCACTATCCAACACTTCCCTACTGTTGCACCCTCTGGAGTTGGAATAGTAATTTTACTCCTACGCTATCCAACGCTTTACCTACTGTTGCACCCTCTGGAGTTGGAATAGTAATTTTTACCCCTACGCTATCCAACACTTTCCCTACTGTTGCACTCATTGGAGTGGGAATAGTAATTTTTACCCACCCGCTATCCAACGCTTTTCCTACTGTTGCACTCTCTGGAGTGGAAATAGTAATTTTTACCCCTACGCTATCCAACGATTTCCCTACTGTTGCACTCTCTGGAGTGGGAATAGTAATTTTTACCCCTACGCTATCTAACGTTTTCCCTGCTGTTTCACTCTCTGGATTTGGAATAGTAATTTTTACTCCTATGCTGTCCAACGCTTTCCCTACTGTTGCACCCTCTGGAGTTGGAATAGTAATTTTTACCCCTACGCTAACCGACGCTTTCCCTACTGTTGCACTCACTGGCGTGGTAATAGTAATTTTTACCCACCCGCTATCCAACGCTTTCCCTACTGTTGCACTCTCTGGAGTGGGAATAGTAATTTTTTCCCCTATGCTATCCAACGCTTTCCCTACTGTTGCACTCTCTGGAGTTGGAATAGTAATTTTTACCCTTACGCTATCCAACGCTTTCCCTACTGTTGCACTCTCTGGAGTGGGAATGGTAACTTTTACCCCTACGCTTTCCAACGTTTTCCCTACTGTTGCACTCTCTGGAGTGGGAATAGTAATTTTTACCCCTACCCTATTTAACTCTTTCCCTACTGTTGAATTTTCTGCAGTTTGAATAGTAATTTTACGTTCTACGCTATCCAATGTTTTCATTACTGTAGTTTTTTTGGGACTTTAAATAGTAGTTTTATTTATTTATGTATTTAATATTGTTTGCATTATTTTAGACAATGTTGTATTTCATTAATTTAAAAAATATTGAAAGTATATTTAATTTTTTTAATGTATTAAATATAATTATGTATTGTTATTTATCCTATTATTTTATGTGTGTAGATGTATTTGTAATTAATAGTATTTTTTAATAATGTATACGTAATTAAATAATTATTAAAAATTATTATTAAGTAAGTATGATATATATTTTATGTTTATTTTTAATTAAAGTTTTATTATTAAATATGTATTATTTAATAATTTTAAACATTATTAAATATGTTTGTTTTATTTTTAATTAATATTTACTTTATTTTACTTTTTTTTTACAGAAAACAATATATTTTTAATTACGATATTTTTAACATCGATATTTTGGTTTCGATATTTTTGTACTTACCATGTTGTAGATAGGGTATCGATATACTTGCCTTCGATATTCCAGCGTCGATGTTTTGTAGGTCGATATTCTGTCAGAGATTCGCATTTCAATTGCCTGATCAAATGATGCATATCTGACCATGCACAGCTCTTCATCTATGGCATCATTCAGTGAATGGACCCCGGGAGCAGATAAATTGTGAATTAATCGGAACTCCCCCTGATCCTTCTTGGGCACCACACCTAATGGGAAGCACAGAAACCCCTCCACTGGTATTACATCAAATGGGCCCGCCACTCTGCCTAACCTCAAATCTTTTTCTATTTTAGCTGCTGCCACCCCATTATTGATCTTACAGATAGTTGATTCTCCCAATGTGAAACTCCCACATAGTCAGGTACAGGAATTCTGAAAGCGTCCCTGAAGCCTTCTGATAAAATCCTCGCAGAATTGGGGCAGCTGTATTTATTCAATCATGGGATCAGGGCAATGGTTATGATGGGGGATTGGGCCTTGGAGAGGGCTACGCCCTAAGTCCTGTTTTTTGCCTCCCCTGTTCTTTTATTTTTTTTTGAGACACTTGGACTCAGGGTGTGATGTGTGGTCACAGAAAGAACATGCGTATTTGAACTTGCATGTGCCTGCCACCCTGGTGCATGACCGTCTGTTAAAGTCTCAACATGCCACCTTCTTTCCCCCTCCCCAGCGCTACCTGGGTGACCTGACCGAAAGAACTGCCTCCACGAGCTGTCATGGGGCACGGACTTCATGTGCCTCAACCACATAATAACATGAACTTGGTCCCAAGTGAGGGCAGGGTCGGTTGCCTTTGCCCTTCTAAAATCCTTATCATATTCTTTCCATCACACCCCACCATATTCATCATGCACACAACCTATCCTATTCTGGTAACATGCCATCTGTGCACCCAAGACTGGAAAACGTTCAGACAGTATTGCCATATAATAAGAGAATCCCTTGAACCAATTTACCAGGATCTCATCCACTTTCTTCTTCTGTAGCCAACTAGACCACTCCCTTGGGTGTAACCACTCCTTGTTTTTTTTGCTTCCTTTTTCTCTGCATTGTCACCCAACAGGGAAAACATATTGACATACTCCCCCTTCCAAATTGTTTCTTTCACTTCTTGTGAGATATGCCTCACCAACGGATCCCTAGAAGAATGCAGTTCACCCGAACCTAAACTTGGCAACATCTGTGGCATACCTGCTGCCGGTGCTTCCGGATTCTTGACTTTCTCCACTTACAACGGCGTGCTTACTTTGAGAGAGTCCGCTATGGTCACCTTGGGTGCCTCTCCACTAGCTACAGTGCTCCCCTCTGGCAACGTCTGCCCTTCTCCTGTCTTAGCCCCTTCAAACTGTGCCACCAATTTCTTAGCCCTCTCCAGCGCGCTGTCCTCGTTAACCAATGTCCCCTCCACCTGGGTCCAAATACCGGCCTTAGGCAACCACTGTAAAACTGCTGTGAAATTAGCCACTAAATCAGGCTGCCCAGGCGCACCCCCAGATGGACCCTCTCCCGCTGGGATGGTTGGGACCTGGGGCAGGGGATTCGTACCAGGAGTACATGGTTGACTACCCACCTCTGTTCAAGGTGGAATCACCGCTGGTGCTAGTGGCACACTACTTGCCACTACTGGCACTGCCAACACCGGTGCCACTCGCGCTGCCCCCTCTTATCCCCCCACCCTCAGGAGCAACGAGGCATGGCTCCCCTAGCTCTAGACATCTTGGTTTCCGGAGGGACTGCCGCCTTAGGGGCCACTCCTGTTTGTCTGGGCCTTTCATCCGCCCAATCCTGCCCATCCACTCTGCTCCTCAGCTCAGCTAAAGATTGCCTAATGCCCCCCATCTTTTGCCTCATGGACTCCATAAAAATCTCCATGTGTGAGCGCTGCTCGCTCCTCTTTGCCTTTAGGGCCATTACACCAAGAGAGTAAACACAGCCTTATAATTACAACCTATCTCCCACTGCGCTTCAGCTACACGACCATGCTCCTTAACAATAGACACAACAGCAAACAGTATAGCTCACTAAACACCAGTACCTTTTTTTAATACACTGCTATCCTTTTACAAAGGGAATCACCCCCTGCCGTAGTTTCTAGTCAATGCCAAGCATCAATAATCTTTTTAACCAATAAGCAAAAACACCTCTCCCCCAAAGCCTCTGTAGTGCAGCAAAACACAAGCCCCCAAGCCCCTTCACCTTAAATTTATAGATTTCCACCAGGGACCACCCAAAATTACAATTGTACCTTAAACAAACCAGCTGGAGCCACGACTGCAACACCAATCGTGTGGAGCCGGCGAGTATTCACTCAGCCAGCGTGACTCCCAGTTGTAAACAGGTGGGACACTAGTAGGGGCAGGCTGCTCCTGTTGTTGCTGTGCTGTGTGTTTGTCCTGCTGACTGTGAATCAGCTCCTTATACCTGCAGGGAACAAAAAAGGTGGGGGGAGAAAAAGGAGAGAAAAGAAGAAAAAAGCTCTTTCCAAGAGGTCTCTTTCCTGGAGACCTTCGTGTCCTGTCCAGGCTGTGGAGCGGCGAAGAAAGAGGCCGATCCGTCGCCTCTTTATTTGACAAATGGCTGGGGAGCCGGTTAGAACCGGCTTCCTGGCCGCACTTTGCCTCAATTGACCCGGAAGCGCTTCTTGCACTTCTGGCTCATGGCCCCAATGTCCAATAACTGCAGTCAGAGGGTGGAAGCCACCTGCGTCACTTCCTGTGTGCGGCGACCCCGCCTCCCGCCTGCCCTTCGGGGGACCGGCATGACCGCAATACTCTGTTGCTTATCCGAGTCCTCGGATGACTGCATGAAACGCACATATTATAAGAAGAGTCTCCACGAAGTTGCAGGTAGATTGAGAATTCCTCTTTATTTAAAACACAGGTTTCTTAAGCCACAGAGCGGAGCAGTGTGTTCCCTGAATCACGATCACCAACAGCTGATCGAATCCACAGGAACACACGCTCCAAGAACAACATAGCATTCCAAACAAAGCATTCTAAAAGAGAAGACATGTTAAACATTCCTAAAGACACCAGACCACTACAACACCTCCCCCTTTATATAAAACAAAAAACAAAAAAAAACAATATAAGAGCTGAGAGTAACAAATAAAGTTCAATAAGTCACAAAATCCCCAAACCTAGCAGGTAATCTAATAGTGTGCCCACTTCTAGCAGACCTGTCCCCCACGACATTCCTTACCACTGGAACAGCGGCATTAGAAGAAGGAACAACAAAAGCACTGCCTTTAACACTGGAAGCAGGAGCAGTAACAACATTACTTCCACCATGATCCTGCAACCAAAAAGTCCATTCCAATTCGTTAGAACAACTACTCTTCTTTTTTTTTCAAATTAACTCAGCCTGGTCTTTCCGCAACTTGACTAACTGTCTCTTATTCCACCAACCTCTACCATTGAGGAAAACAGCCCCTTTACTAACCTTACAAACTTGAATCGGGTCATAAAAATGAGACTCACCTTTCTTAACGTTAAAGGGTTTTTTGCATAACACCCAATAACCAACAGAAATATCAACATCATCCACCGACCCTTTACCGTCAAAATGTTTTTTCATCAGAGCCTGACTACGACTCACCTTCTCCAACACACCAGAAGCCTGCACTTTCACCTCATTCTTACTGACCAACCAAGAAGGAAGAAGTAATGAATTAACTTTTCTTCCCCTAAGTAACTCAAAGGGAGTTACCCCAGTGGTGCAATGTGGAGACACATTGTAACTCCAAACTTTCTCTTCCAAAAATGAACTGACATCCAAACCAGACGCCACAGCAGTCTGAATCCCTTCTTTAAGAATCTTATTACCACGCTCCACCAAACCATTAGATGCAGGGGAGTACTTAGCAACTTTCAGATGTTTAACATGCAGAGACCCCAAAAACGAACACATTCGTTCCAACACAAAATGAGTCCCGTTATCAATGACTAAACACCTAGGAGCCCCTTCAACCAAAAACAATTTTTTTAAAAACAAGATTGTATTCTCAGTATTAGGCGCGTCCACAAACTTATAATACATCCATTTGGAATGATAGTAGACAGCCAGAATCAAATACCTACACGCCTCCGGAAGAATTAAATATGGACCGGAAAAATCCAGACCCACCTTAACCCAAGCTTGCTCAGGAAACTCAGTAGGGTGAAGAGACAACTTTGGAATCTTCCAGTGCTTATCAGAAAGCAAGCATTCTTCACAACCATCAATAAGTCCTCTAACTTGAGCTTCCAAAGACATGTTAAACATTCCTAAAGACACCAGACCACTACAACAGCACACCTTTAAATGTATTCCTCTCAGTCTCCTGAGCATAGGGATTATGGACAAGCATGAATGTCTATCTATAGGAGTTCTGGGTCCTGCCTTTAAATGATCTGTGCACTCGCCTGATATTCTATTGGATATTTTCAAAGCAGTGCTTACTTTAAGCAGGTGGTTTCCAGTGCTCTTATTTGTCTAATTTTGAGATGAACGCAACAACACAGTGTTTATTAATTCAAGGTAAATTAAAAAAGAATAATACCTGCTGACTACACCACTCATATACCTTTGAGTTGCCTGAAATAGTCTGAATCTGGTTAGTAGTTGTGTTGATACTGTTATAGGCCGTTTTGGCTGGGGCACTAGGTGTTGCAAGCCGGAATGGGCTCCTGAAGAGGGCCTGCCACTTTTTTTTTTAACACATTAAGCACTGTTTCTAAGTATGTCTTTGATCGAATCATTTCGAAAACTCCCCTGGATCTGTAAGGAAACATCTCTCCACTGGAGCTTCATGGAAACTGCAGAACAAAAGCAAATAGTGTTTTTTTTCTTCATCTGCATTGTCAATCAGAGGCGTGAAGGCCGCTCACACAATAATAGCTTTCTTAGGCTGGGCAAAATCAGATCTTACAATGTTTTCCAAAGAGAAAGAGTGCTGAAGACAACACAGTGCAATTTGAAATACTAGGTCACGGCCTTACCATGGCTCTCTTTAGAAGTTGACTGGACTTTGGTATGAAGATACTAAGCGGCTGGAATTTAAAATCCTGGATTGTATCTCCGCACCAAAGTCCTGCCATTATGAGTATTTGCCCCTAGAAATGAGGAATAACTCTTCACCTTTTATGACTCCACTCAAAGGAAAACATATAAAGAAATAAAAGTTAAAACGAGGAAAGAAAGTGTTAATAAAATTAAAAATAAAATCAAAAAGATACAAGGAATTGAAGGTGCAATCGTGGCAGATTTTTTATATTATGGACACATTCGGGAGCCTATTTAGGCCCCAAAGTGAAGGAATACAGGTCAGGTGGGACATCTCATCGTAAATATTGTTGTTTTTTCCCCCTTGCCCCAGACCTTATGTAAAAGTGCTACTCAGGGGGCTCCATTACTCTTAAAATAAAAGATGTCTACCATGTGTCATCAAGTATGTCGCCCTGGGCCTGGGCCCACGTCAGGAGGCCACTGCATCTTGCTCCACAAACTGTCCCTGCCAGCACTGCCAAAGGCAGTAACAATTACTAATCACCATACTCTTATAATACAAATGTGACAATTCACCCTACTGTAGGCCCCCAAATCTATAGAATGGCTTGGACGGCAATCATTAGTCATTTTTAGCAGCGCCACCATGTGGCAGAGTGGGATAAGCCCTGGTGTTGACAATTAAGTGCCGGTGCAGAGCACCTGGAAAGCATCGGCTCAAATTAACAGGCTGGATAAGATAACTGTTGATCAAGCAGGAGGAAAAAATGGGTATGTCACAATCTGTTGAGATTAGCTGGTGGTAGCACATCCGGGTCCTTAAATGAAGTATGTTGCAGAATAAGCTATCAGTGTTGTGAGAATAGTGCATGAAAAAACACAAAACACAATTGCAGCAAAACCACATCTGTACCCATGGTAGGATTTTGCTGACCACCTCAGGAGCAATTTACAATCCACACTAATTGAACAAAAGGGAAGAGATGCTGGGGTACACACATACTGGGGGTGGAATGTCGCTGCATTTTGTGCACAGCAGCATGCAAATGCGACAGAAGCAGCTTTTGCTCTTGCTACTATGCAGTGCCACAGGCATTTGTTGACAATGGAAGAGAGCTAAAATCCAGAGGGATCACTGAAATAATATCGAGGGACAAAATATCGACTTGCAAAAATATCGTGGACAAAACATCGACAGTCAAAATATCGAGTTTATATCTAGAAACAGGTAAGTACAAAAATATAGAGTACAAAATATCGTTTACAATAATATAGTTGTAAAAAATATCGACTTTATTGAAAACAGTGTTAAATTAAATTAATATTCAAATTTAATTACTAAAATATACTTAAAAATACTTAAATTATCTTATAATAATTAAATAATAAATGAAAATAATTAAAAAAAAATGTTAAAATCTTATTTGTTAAAACATATATATATAGTAACATACTATAATTAAATAAGATACTATTATATTACCGTACGATACCAGAAGTGTAAAAAATACTATTCCCACTCCAAAGAGTGCAAGCGTAGGGAAAGCGTTGGATAGCGTAGGGGTTAAAATTACTATTCCCACTCCAGTGGGTGCAACAGTAGGGAAAACTGACCCTGAACCCAAAGAATACCCCTTTAACCAAGAACTGAAAACTGACCCTTAACCCTAAAAATACCCCTTTACCCAAAAACCCAAAACTGACCCTGAACCCTAAAAATACCCCTTTACCCAAAAACTGAAAACTGACCCTTAACCCCAAAAATACCCCTTTACCCAAGAACTGAAAACTGACCCTGAACCCTAAAAATACCCCTTTACCCAAAAACTGAAAACTGACCCTGAACCCTAAAAATACCCCTTTACCCAAAAACTGAAAACTGACCCTGAACCCTAAAAATAGCCCTTTACCCAAAAACTGAAAACTGACCCTGTACCCTAAAAATACCCCTTTACCCAAAAACTGAAAACTGACCCTGAACCCTAAAAATACCCCTTTACCCAAAAACTGAAAACTGACCCAGAACCCTAAAAATACCCCTTTACCCAAAAAACAAAAACTGACCCTGAACCCTAAAAATACCCCTTTACCCGAAAAACAAAAACTGACCCTGAACCCTAAAAATACTCATTTACCCAAAATTAATAATATTTAATTACCAATTAATTATTAATTAACAATAACAATAAAGTAAATATATTAGCACATTAGCTGTAATTAATTTAATTTAATAATTAATATTATTTTTTCCCAATTAATTTTTTAACAATAACTAAAAATTATATATATAAATAAATTACTCTAATTAATGTAATTAACTAATTAATATTAATTAATTACCAATTAATTATTAATTAAAAATATTTACAAACATATATTAATTAATTAATTATTATTAAATTACTCCCCACCCTTATCCCCTATTAACCCAACATCCCGATCCTAAACATTAACTACAATTTATATTACTATTAATAAAAAAAAATTAACCTTTTTTCTACATATTATCTATATTTTTTACTTTGACTATTTATCAATATTTTTTGAGTCGATATTTTTGTACTCGATATTTTTTTATCATTATTTTATTCGATATTTTGACCAACGACCAATGTCCTGCTGTGACATACTCCTGAGGCGGAAAGCCGGGAGGTTTGCATTTTAATTGTATTGTGCTAATTGTGTGTGTTTTAAAGCAACTCACTCACCCCCACCTCTCACGCTCGACAGGCGGACTTATCGCTTGCTTGTAAACAAGGCGTGGAACGCTTCCAGCGACTCGCGCAGCCTGCAGGCCACGCCCCCTCAGAGGCCACGCCCACCGAACGATCGTCAGCATAAAGGGACGCTGAACACGAGCCTCCTACCTGCTGTGACATACTCCTGAGGCGGAAAGCCAGGAGGTTTGCATTTTAATTGTATTGTGCTAATTGTGTGTGTTTTAAAGCAACTCACTCACCCCCACCTCTCACGCTCGACAGGCGGACTTATCGCTTGCTTGTGAACAAGGCGTGGAACGCTTCCAGCGACTCGCGCAGCCCGCAGGCCACGCCCCCTCAGAGGCCACGCCCACCGAACGATTGTCAGCATAAAGGGACGCTGAACACGAGCCTCCTACCTGCTGTGACATACTCCTGAGGCGGAAAGCCGGGAGGTTTGCATTTTAATTGTATTGTGCTAATTGTGTGTGTTTTAAAGCAACTCACTCACCCCCACCTCTCACGCTCGACAGGCGGACTTATCGCTTGCTTGTAAACAAGGCGTGGAACGCTTCCAGCGACTCGCGCAGCCTGCAGGCCACACCCCCTCAGAGGCCACGCCCACCGAACGATCGTCAGCATAAAGGGACGCTGAACACGAGCCTCCTACCTGCTGTGACATACTCCTGAGGCGGAAAGCCGGGAGGTTTGCATTTTAATTGTATTGTGCTAATTGTGTGTGTTTTAAAGCAACTCACTCACCCCCACCTCTCACGCTCGACAGGCGGACTTATCGCTTGTAAACAAGGCGTGGAACGCTTCCAGCGACTCGCGCAGCCCGCAGGCCACGCCCCCTCAGAGGCCACGCCCACCTAACGATCGTCAGCATAAAGGGACGCTGAACACGAGCCTCCTACCTGCTGTGACATACTCCTGAGGCGGAAAGCCGGGAGGTTTGCATTTTAATTGTATTGTGCTAATTGTGTGTGTTTTAAATCAACTCACTCACCCCCACCTCTCACGCTCGACCGGCGGACTTATTGCTTGCTTGTAAACAAGGCGTGGAACGCTTCCAGTGACTCGCGCAGCCCGCAGGCCACGCCCCCTCAGAGGCCACGCCCACCGAACGATTGTCAGCATAAAGGGACGCTGAACACGAGCCTCCTACCTGCTGTGACATACTCCTGAGGCGGAAAGCCGGGAGGTTTGAATTTTAATTGTATTGTGCTAATTGTGTGTTTTAAAGCACCTCACTCACCCCCACCTCTCACGCTCGACAGGCGGACTTATCGCTTGCTTGTAAACAAGGCGTGGAACGCTTCCAGTGACTCGCGCAGCCCGCAGGCCACGCCCCCTCAGAGGCCACGCCCACCGAACGATCGTCAGCATAAAGGGACGCTGAACACGAGCCTCCTACCTGCTGTGACATACTCCTGAGGCAGAAAGCCGGGAGGTTTGCATTTTAATTGTATTGTGCTAATTGTGTGTGTTTTAAAGCAACTCACTCACCCCCACCTCTCACGCTCGACAGGCGGACTTATCGCTTGCTTGTAAACAAGGCGTGGAACGCTTCCAGCGACTCGCGCAGCCCGCAGGCCACGCCCCCTCAGAGGCCACGCCCACCGATCTTCACTCCATTCTCTCATAAATCATGTGCTTTGCTCGGAAGTGCAGCGGACGAGCGCAGCGGGCGCGACGTTGGCGCGCCGAAGGCGCGCCTAAGGCAAGCCTGTCTGCGCCCGTCCGCGCCAGTACGAGCCCAGGGCCCAGCACCCTTACTCCCCGTACGGGTGCCCCCACTTCATACTCGTCAGACACTATCAGGAAGTTAATACCAAACACCCCTGATCTCTGTCTCCATGCAATCTCCCCAGAGGAGAAGCATGACAGTTGTAGACATTGTGCGTATAGTCTCACCAAGCACCCAACCCGCGAAGTACGGACAGTCAAAATGGCTCTACTTAACTGTAGATCACTACCAAAACATAGTACCGAAATAAATGTACTCATTCAAAACTATAACCTGGAAGTACTATTCCTCACGGAAACATGGATCACTACCTCGTCAGATCCAGACATAGTCCAATCCCTCCCTCCAGGCTACACGATTAAACACCTGGACAGATCAAAAGGGACAGGAGGAGGACTCGCAATTATTACTAAAGCTCATCTTACCTGTCACCTTAAGGACAGTCCAGTCCTTAATTGTGAAAATGTTCAATTCTCGCTACAACTTTCACCGGAAAAAACTCTGTCGGGTATACTTACTTATAGACCTCCAGGTCCCCTCGAACAATTTCCCAACTCCCTGGTAGAGACTACAACTTCCCTAGCCTGTTTATCCCCCAACTTTACAGTGCTCGGAGATCTCAACATCCACTTTGACGATTCAGGGAATAAAATAGCAGAAGACATCAAGGAAGACCTCTCAGCAATCAGTCTATCCTTGAAAAACCTCCAGCCCACGCACAAAAAGGGTCACCTTCTGGACCCCATCTTTTCAAACATACAAGAGCTGTCTACCTCCGCTCCTCTTCCCATCCCATGGACAGATCACCATCTCATCCTGTTCAACATCCCTACCTCTCGTCATTCCACTCCCAACCCGATACCCCAGGCACCATCCCGCCCGTGGAACAAATTAAACACGGATGCCTGGTCCCTCCAACTTTTAGCTACCTCCCCCACCCTGAATCTTGATCCCTCGCTAGCAGACAACCAACTTCGAGAATGGATAACATCGTCTTTGGACGCAGTCCTCCCTATTAAAAAACTACCCAGTAAGAGGAACTCTTATAAATCCCCCTGGTACACACCGGAACTACGTGATCTACGCAAAAAGTGTAAAAGACTGGAACGGACTTGGAGAAAAGACTGGACTCTTAACAATAAAGAATCCTATAAAGCAACTATGAAACAATACAAACGTCTTATCAAAAAATCACAAGCCTCTTACTATGAAGAAAAGATCATGGCTGCATCCAACTCCTCCAGAGAGACATATCGCGTAGTAAAAAGTCTCCTGAAAGTACTCGAACCGCAACCAGTTGCCGATCCATCCGGTACTAGATGCACCCAACTCGCTGAGTTTTTCTCAGCCAAAATCTCAAATATAATAATGACCTTTCCAAATACCATTTCCGCCATGGGCCTCCCACCTGGGCCCGCCAACCCAGATTTACCAACGCTTAATGCTTTCCTTCCCGTCTCAACCGTGAAGCTGTTGGATACTCTCAACCGGGTGAAGAGTGGCTCACCAGACGACCCAGTCCCCATGAGCAAACTCAAACTAGTAGCACCCATTATAGCTCCCCACCTCTCGACGCTGATAAATGCCTCGCTCACCAGCGGCATAGTTCCCATCAGCTGGAAAAACGCGGTAGTCCGCGCACTCATAAAAAAACCGCATCTGGACCCTCTGGACCCCTCAAACTTCAGACCCATTTCCCTCCTTCCAGGCATTAATAAAGTAGCGGAGAGAATCGTCAATGAACAACTCTCAACATTCCTGGAGTCTAACGGTCTTCTCCGTCGCTCACAAACAGGATTCAGACCTGGACAAGGTACTGACACTGCCCTTCTGGCAGTGATAGAGGAGGCAAGGTCTATTCTAGACGCAGAAGGATCAGTGGCAGTAATCCTCCTGGACCTGAGCGCTGCCTTCGACACGGTGGACCACACCATTCTCTTACACCGTCTCCAAAAAACGGGCATCTCAGACCTAGCTTTGGCATGGTTAAAATCGTACTTGGAAAATAGGACCTTCAAAGTAGCCGACAGCCACGGCCAATCCAAATCTCTCCCCTTGAACTGTGGAGTCCCTCAGGGCTCCTCCCTGAGCCCCACACTTTTTAATGTATACATGGCCCCCCTGGATGACGTCGTCACTCCATTCGGCATCAAGGCGGTCATGTATGCGGACGACACACAATTAGTCGTCTCCATCAACCAAGCAGACCAATGAATGGACAAACTAGTTTCCTGTCTGCACAACATCTCCATCTGGATGGGCGACTCCAGGCTCAAACTCAATGGAGAGAAATCCGAAGTCATGCTTTTGGGCAACCCAAACAAACTACCCTCAACCCTTGCCTGGCCAGCCAGCATGGGCATCCCTCCCACACCAAAACAAGAAATCAAAAGTCTTGGCTTTTGGCTGGACCAGGAGCTCAACCTAAGAACCCAAGCAAGAAAGACAGCCGGAACCTGCTTTGGGCTCATGCAAACAGTCCGCAAGATCCTCCCGCTCATTCCTCCCCAGTCTAGAAAAATTCTGTTGCAGGGTCTAATTTTATCAAGACAGGACTACGGAAATGCCCTATATCTAGGTGCACTCATAGCGACCATAAAGAAACTGCAGCACACTCAAAATGCCGCAGCAAGACTACTGACGGGAACAAAATCAAGATGCTCAGCCAGACCCTCCCTCAAGGCCCTTCACTGGCTGCCCATCCAAGAACGTATCTCCTTCAAAGCCTTGTGCATCTCCCACAAGATCCTACAAGGCAAGGGCCCTCCAATCCTGAGACCCCTGGTTAAGCGCCATAAATCCTCCAGAGAACTGAGATCTGACACCCTGTTTTTAGCAGACATTCCCAGAATAAGAAAGGCTCGCGCTGGCGGTCGCAGCTTCTCTTACAACCCCGCTAGACTCTGGAACAGCCTTCCCCTTAACATACGGAAAGAAAACAATCTCCTCGCATTCCGCAGACTGCTAAAAACCTGGTTGTTCCCCAAATAATTCCACCTACTGGAGGTATGTCAATCTTTATGTTAGCGCTGGGACGCCCAATGGGTAGCTACGCGCTTTAGAAATCCTAAAATCAATCAATCAATCAACGATATTTTTGTTATCGATATTTTATTGTTGTCGATATTTTTAACTCAATATTTTGTCCATTCGATATTTTGGAGTCGATATTTTGTCTGTGCACCAATCCAGAGGCATTCAATCTTCATGATAAACACTTGCGGTTAAGTGAAGCTCCACGCCAATGGGTAAAACAGGCTGATAAGCATGCAGTTGCAAGGAATGTGGTTGTGTATGACTTATGACCACATTCATGGTATTATGCATGCCTGCTCTAAAAACAGTAACAGCTATAGAAGTTGTTTCTGTTCTTTCCACTATGATTTTCAGCATCTACTTGTTGATGTTGGGGGTAAACCTCAATGAAGGAGTTTTTTAATATTCTCAATCGCCACAAGGGTTGTAGTTACGCAATCAGGTTCAGGGGCGCAACTAGAGCCAAATTTCGGGGGTGGTGGGGCTAATGCTTCCAGCAATGCAGAGCCAAATTTCGGGAGGGGTGGGCTAATACTTTCAGCAATTTAGAGCCATTATTATTTGGGGTGGGGGTGCTAATACTTCCAGCAATGTGTCCTTGTATAATGTAACTAGTGCTCATGCAAAGTGCCTCAATAACATTTGGTGGACCTCGAGTGGAGATGCAGGGGCTCTAGGAATGCAAGAAAAAACAACAAAGCCTCGTTATCAAGTAAATGGTCTTTTAAAGACCTGTGAAATACTCAGGCCGGCTGCGATTAGACCCCACACCAGCCAGCCCACAGCAGCTCAAGAACTGTCTGTGTGTATGTGTCTGTGAAGCTGTCTCAGCCCGGGCTGACACACACGACGGGGGGCTCCTTTGAGCCCTATGGGCATTGCGCGCCTGATCAGGTTTGATAGGCCATTCTGGCAGGCGCAAGGATAGATATGTAGACATTGAGGACCTACTGGTATGTATTCAGTTGCTCAGGTATGCAGAACTGTCTCCACTTACAGGGTTTGTTTGTTGAGAGAATGGCGAATGAAATCCAAAGTTGAGGCATAAGCAGCAGGGGTGTAAATGTGTATGGGATAGTGAGAGCTGAACGCTGCCTAAATTGTGACATTGAGTGTATCCTTGGAACTAGAGTACATTAAAGAAGTGAGATCATGGTGTATTTGTTCAACAGAAGAGAAGATCAGGTCAGAGAAGCAATTATCGTTTGAAAATAGAGGCCTTGGTATACAGGGGGGATTGTTGAACACATACACCAGTGAAAAATCAAAGAAAAAGGGCCTGAAATATAAATCCCATTATATCCTAAGGCATTTATATTTCGGCAGAGGGTATATCCATCACTGCTGTGAAGGAGTAACCCATCCGCCAAGATCTAAATCAGGCCAAAATCTTGACTGTAGAATAGGGGTGTCTTATTGAGTAAAAGGAGTGAATCTGGTCCATTAACCTGCTCTGAGAGCCAGTTGATCTAGAGTGGGTGTTGGAAATAAGAGTGGTCAAGGGGGATCTCGTCATGGTGAAGCTTTGTGTTTTAGTTGAGATCACCAATGCCAATGAGAGGAGCAGTGAGGACAGGATCACCTTAAGTTCATCATTTTAAATTCAATGAAGAAACATCTCTCAGCTCATTGCGTGAAATATGTTTTGAATGGTGAGAGAATAATTACTTCCCTGCGTGTGATGGTAAAAAGCATGATCCACGGGTGAGGATAGACATAGGTTCCATGTTGAGAAAGAGCCTCATTCACCTCCTTGTATAGCCTTTAGGGAGTTTATGAGAAATTTGCAAGGATAATGTAAAAGGGCGGCATGTGTGACAGTGTCTTGGGATCAACCCAGGGTGTTGGTGAATGGAGGGAGAAAGTCAAGTTAAGCCAAGGTTAGGCCCCACTGTCGCTAGGCAGTGGGGCCTAACCTTGGTCTCATATGCTGACGACACACAGCTGGCGGTTACTCTCAGCGGGGACGCGGAGCAAGAGGCCCCCAGGTTTCAGTCTGGACTGAAGGCGGTGGCTAGCTGGTTGACAGGAAACTGTCTCCAGCTCAATGCCACAAAAACAGAGGTGATGGTTGTCGGTAGGGGAGTGGAGCTGTGGGGTGAACAATGGTGGCCTTCTGAGCTGGGACCCACTCCGACCCCGGTGTCGGAGGTGAAAAATCTGGGGGTCTGGCTGGATGCGGGCCTCTCCTTTGTAGGGCACACCAAAAAAACAGCTGCCTGCTGCTTTGGTCTGTTAAGAGGTTTGAGACCGGTTCTTAAATTCTTTGATGCCCCAACCAGGCAGTTGGTGATCCAGGCAACTATCATCTCTCGCCTGGATTACGCTAGCTCTCTCCTGGCTGGGGCCAACCAGGCTGAGTTAACTCGCCTGCAGCGGGTCCAGAATTCTGCGGCTAGAGCTATTGTTGGCCTGCCCAGGTTCTGTTCGGTGGCAAATGTCCTTCGCTCCCTACACTGGCTCCCAGTGAGAAAGCGTATTCTCTTTAAGGTCCTTTGTCTTACCTTCAAGATCTTGAGAGGTATAGGCCCTGAAATCTTGTCCAGCTGTCTCTCCTTCTATGTCCCCACCCGTACCCTTCGTTCCCAGGGCCTGGCCCTCGCTGTAGCTCCCAGATTCAGACTCAGCCGTATGGGGGGTCGTTCTTTCAGCGTAAAAGCCGCATCAGCTTGGAACTCCCTCCCTGTTGAAATTCGTTTGCTGGAGGACCTCCTGACCTTCCGGAGGGCTATAAAAACTTTCCTGTTTTAGCTGCCTCTTTTTACACCTTCATTTCCCTGTTGTGTTATGTTTCTCCTTGTCTCTGCGCCGGGACGCTCCTTGGCTGGAGTATCTGTGCGCATAATAAATCAATATAACATAATAAATCAATATAACATCAGGAGGACAAGGCCTCATCTAAAAGTCTAAAAAGAAGAAGCCTATGAGGGTCTGGAATCTTCTCTCCTGAAATAATAGATTCCTCAGCTAGAGTGCTCTATGATCCAGAAGTCTACACAGAGAGAGTGGCCTTCAGGAGCGATGGGGAGATTGTGGTATGAGGTGACCTGTACCATATTTATGGGGCAGTTGGCAAAAGCGTGGCCCTCATGCACTTGTTTATTTATTTATAGACAGCGCGCACTAGATCTAATAGATATTTGAGCACCTTACATACCAACTGTTATGATACTAAAGGACTTTAGATTCATTGCATAGCATTTTGCAATTTGCAAGGTTAGAAGTGACAATCGTGAAGCAACTTTATCTTCGATCCTGTTGTGGGGGCAATGACCAGAGAGTCTTGGGTAGTTGGGTTAAATGCACCAAGCCAAATCTGTACAAAATGTGCATCCATGCATATGATCTGCCCCTTCATTAGGCTGTAATGGAGTCACCGCCAGACCTGCCCAAACCACCAAAGTATCTAGCTATGAGGTGATGAATGCATGGATGCATGGATCCAAAAGAGTTGCATCCTAGATCTACACAGTTCCAGCCCTACTTTTGATAAAAAATAAGGCTTTCAATGTGTACTGGTAGTAGATATGGAGCTTGAGGTATCTGAGATGTGTAGTAGGCCAGTTTGAACACCCAGGGTAACTACCACTATTCCTGCCCGGTAGTCTTAAGTCCAAGGACAAGTCGCATCCTAGTGTTTGAGTGTTTGAGAGAGGAGGCAATTTATCGCAACCCCAATTAGTACAGCATCTCCAAGTACAGTAAATGTCATTGGAACCTGCTGGTGAGCCATTGAAAACTCACAAGAGAGAGGGACCACTTCGTGTGCACTAGGTTGCCAGACTATTGTTTCTATGAGAAACAATTATATGTTCTAACTTACATGGCACACACTTGCCTATTATTGTGGCACATCACCCTGAACAGATGGCCAGGACAGCACAATGTTCAGAGGCCTTACACTCTGCCAAGAGCCTTTTACAAAGCCAACCTTCCCTTGCCTGCTAAGAAGAAGTGATTTCGAGCTCCAAAAGGACTCTTATCTTGGGCATAAAGTGGCAGACTTTTTGCAGGATCTAGGGCCAGGTATTGCAGTAGATATCGAAGGAGGAACTTTCTGAAGACATTCACGTTTGACAAGTGTGTCAAGGCAGCCATGGTAACTGTGCAAACTGGACAGGCCTTCCATCATTAAAAATACATTTCCGGGAATGTGATGTTCTGTACTGAGCCACAGTGACAGGGAAAAAAAAGAGAAATGGCAAACGTTTAACTTTCCCATAGGTTTCTGTCATAAAAAAAGAAGGGCGCTGATCTGAAACAAAAATACCAATAATTTGACACGACATAAGATGTTGGTATTTTTTTGTATCACATCAGTGCAGGGGGCCTGGCTGGAGGCAGTTGTGCGAAACCATCAGCAACGCTTGCTGTCGCGGGATGCATAAAATGGAGGAAGTGCTGTAGAGAAGTGTACAGAAGTACAAGTACTGGATAGATGTAAAGAATAGTGTAAGAATGTAGACTCTGGCTAGCCCGGGGGCTGTCGAGAATAATGCAAGAAGGCAAGTTCAATGGAGACCGGAGACTATAGGGAATAGTGCAAGGGGGCACGTTCTGGGCGAATAGTTCAAGAATGGAGGATCTGTGGGAATACTGCTAGAATCCAGGCTCTCGGTAGACCCTGAGACTGTAGAGAATGGTGCAAGAGAGCACGTTCTGGGAGAGTAGTTCAAGAGTTGGGGATCTGTGAGAATAGTGCAAGAATGCATGCTCTGTGTAGACCCTAAGACTGTAGAGAATAGTGCAAGAGAGCACGTTCTGGGAAATAGTTCAAGAGTTGGGGATCTGTGATAATGGTGCAAGAATGCAGGCTCTGGGTAGACCCTGAGACTGTAGAGATTAGTGCAAGAGAGCACGTTCTGGGAGATAAATTCAAGAGTTGGGGATCTGTGAGAATAGTGCAAGAATGCAGGCTCTGGTTAGACCCTAAGACTGTAGAGAATAGTGCAAGAGAGCACGTTCTGGGAGAATAGTTCAGGAGTTGGGGATCTGTGAGAATAGTGCAAGAATGCAGGCTCTGTGTAGACCCTAAGACTGTAGAGAATAGTGCAAAGGAGCACGTTCTGGGAGAATAGTTCAAGAGTGGGGGATCTGTGAGAATAGTGCAAGAATGCAGGCTCTGGGTAGACCCTGAGACTGTAGAGAATAGTGCAAGAGAGCACGTTCTGGGAGAATAGTTCAAGAGCGGGGGATCTGTTAGAATAGTGCAAAAATGAAGTCTCTGGTTAGACCCTGAGATTGTAGAGAATAGGGCAAGAGGGCATGTTCCCGGGAGACCAGAGCCTGTAGAGAATACAGCCAATTCTGGAAGAATAGTTCAAGAGTGGGGGATCTGTGGGAATAGTGCAAGAATGCAGGCTCTGGGTAGACCCTGAGACTGTAGAGAATAGTGAAAGAGAGCATGTTCTGGGAGAATAGTTCAAGAGCGGGGGATCTGTGAGAATAGTGCAAAAATGAAGGCTCTGGTTAGACCCTGAGATTGTAGAGAATAGGGCAAGAGGGCATGTTCCCGGGAGACCAGAGCCTCCTGTAGAGAATACAGCCAATTCTGGAAGAATAGTTCAAGAGTGCAGGATCAGTGAAAATGGTGTAAGAAAGGAGGCTCGGGATAGACCGGGGATTGTATTGAATAGTACAAGAGTACAAGTTCTAGGATAACAGTTCAACTGTGCAGGATCTGTGAGAATAGTGAGATCGTAGGCTGTGGTAAATAGCGCAAAATGCAAGTTCTGCAAGAATAGTGAAGGATCTGTGAGAATAGTCTAAGAATGCTGGCTCTGCATAGACCCTGAGAATGTAGAAAATAATGCAAGAGGGCATGTTCTAGGAAGACCAGAGACTGTAGAGAATAGCTGGAGAGTACAGGATCAATGAAAATAGTGTAAGAACGCAGGCTCTGGGTAGACTGGAGTCTGTAGTGAATAGTACAAGAGAACAACTTCTAGGAGAATAGTTCAAGAGTGAAGGATCTGTGAGAACAGTGTAAGAATGCGGAATGTGGCTAGACCGGAGATAGTAGGAACTAGTGCGGGAGGGTGAGATCCAAGGAAACTGGGGGCTGCAGAGAAGGTTGCAGGAGGGCAGGCAACTAGCTAGAGAGGAGACTAGAGAATGGTGCAAGAATGAAAGCTCTGGGCAGAAAGGAGGTTGTAGAGACTATACAGAAGTGAAAGTTCTGGCTAGTCACAAGGCTATAGCAGAAAGTGCAGAAGCGCATGCTCTGGGTAATTCAGAAACTGTAGACAATATTGCAGGAGCTTAAATTCTAGGCAGACGTGAGGCTCTAGAAAATAGTGCAAGAGTGCAAGCTATGGGGGAACAGTTCAAGATTGCAGGATCTGGGAAATAGTGTAAGAATGCAGAGTGTGGGTACACTGGAGAGTGTAGGAACTAGTGCAGAAGGAAGAGATCCTTGGAGACTGGAAGCTGCAAAGAAGGGTGAAGAAAGGCAGTCCACTAGCTAGAGAGGAGACTAGAGAATTGGGCAAGAGTGCAGGCTCTGGGTAGGAAGGAGGTTGAAGAGAATATACAGAAGAGCAAATTCTGGTTAGTCTCAAGGCTATAGCGAAAAGTGCACAAGTGCATGCTCTGGGTGAACCGGACAGAATAGTACAAGAGTAAAATTACTAGGAGAACAGTTCAAGAGTGCAGGATTTGTGAAAATAGTGTAAGAATGCAGGTTCTGGGTAGACCCGAGACTGTAGCAAATGGTGCAAGAGGACAAGTTCTATGGAGACCGCAGGCAATGGAGAATAGTGCAAAAGTGCAAGTTCTGGGAGAATAGTGTAGGATCTGTGAGAGAATAGTGTAAGAATACTGGCTCTTGGTAGACCCTGAGAATGTAGAGAATGAATAGTGCTAGAGGACATGTTCTAGGAAGACCAAAGACTGTAAAGAAAAGTGCAAGTTTTAGGAGAATAGTTAAAGAGTGCAGGATCAGTGAAAATAGTGTCAGAATGGAGGCTCTGGTGGACAGGAGACTGTAGACAATAGAGCGAGAGCGCAAGTTCTAGTCAGAAAGAGGTTGTAGAGAACAGTTCAAGAGGGCACCTGTTAGTGAACTTGGAGAAATGGCGTCGGTTTGCCAGCGGTTGGCAGCTGGAGCACGAGCAGCAGGAGTGCTGGCAGGGAGGGTGCTGTAGAATGAATAATAACTGAATATCCTCTTATAGGGAGCCACCACAGACTGATTCTTCTCAAATCACTTCCGTTTACTAGTAGTGAGTGTACAATGGCTGTTAAAAAAAAGATGAGGTTTTTTTTCAAAAAATGTGAAAGGAGCGAGGTTGGTTTTTGTGTGGTGAATGATCCCATTGGATTCCAAAGCTGTCTTTCTTGGACTGAAAAGCACCTTCCTCGTGTTGCACATCTGTGCAACTGGAGGTTTACTTGAGTTTGGCAGTACAAGATGCAGAGCATCTATTTTTGGGAGTTTCGCAGAGTCAGTGTATTTATTTCTGGGTCCAGGAGATACAATTGAGTCGAGCTACTTACCTTCTTGATGGAATTGTGTAGTGGCACAACTTGTGCACACTCTGACTAACAATAGAGGAACTCAGGCACTGAGGCAGCTGTGAGGATTGATGTAGATGTGGTGCACTACTGGAGCTGTAGGGAATGGTACTGAGGGACATGTCATGGCAGAGTTGTAGGGATGGTACAGAAATGCTAACTGTTGGGGAGATTGTGTAGCTCACTAATCTTGCATGAAGGAGGACAGCACAAGAGCTTCTGAAGATGTTGCTAGGGATGAGGGGTAACTGTGTGTCAGCTGTGTTATTGGATCAAGGACACTCCAGTGAGCTGAAAGGTATAAGGTAGGAATGTTGGATGCAAGAGAGCTGCAGTTCAACAGTGCTGGGTGGCGTGCTGCGGAGTCAGGAAGTGTAGAGTACTTAAGGTTATTGGCATTTGCTTAGCACACTATCTGCCAATGGTTTGGTCTTGCGCCAATTTTGGTAGTTTGGCAACTTTGTATATGTTTCCACTGCAGACAAGAGTCTCATTTAAATTGTGATGATGTATCACATGCGGTGTGCTGGTCATTTCTGATAGGTGGCTATGTCTTAGTTATTGAGCAGGGGGTGTATAATGTTGGTGTTTAAAGGTTAAGGCCATAGAGGGTTGTGAGTAGCTTACACACCTTGAGTGTATGATGAGGAGTCACTGACTGCAGAAATCCTGTCTGCTGGGAGCAGTAGAAAATAGTGTAGGAGCATTGACTGCTGATGAGATAGATATGGAAGGGATCAGCAGCGCTGACCGCGAGAATGGGTCATAAGTACAGGACATTGGTATTCCAGTAAGAAGTCGCATGAGAGCAGTGATTACTAGTGAGTGGGTCGTAGTGACGGGCAGTGCAAAAGTGCCACCTGTGGTATGCTGTTGCAGAAGGTGCAGGAGCACTGGCTGTGATGAGGGAGTGGTTGAACTTGCAGTGAGGCTGCAGAGATGGACAAGCCAACAAATTAGGAGGGGGAGCCGAGCCAATGGCCTGGATTGGCTCTATGAGCCAGTGCATGAACAGAGCCATGAAAATGTTTGACCTATAAATCATGCAAAAAACATCATATAAATATATATGATAAAGTCTCTTCAAAACTCCCAAAAAATATTTTTTTAACATCCAGAATCCTTTCACCTACATCAGATTATATGACTTCATTGACAGGCATTTAGTAAAAGTTTTTAAACATGTACTTCAAAACATTCCTGTCCACCACCTATCCTAACCACAATGCCATTAGTGAACTAAGATGCAACCTATTGGTCATGTACACCCAATATGTGAGCTAGATTCTTAATATACATTGAGCAACATTGTAGTATTTTTAAATCAAACACAAGAGTGGCTGTGAGGCTTTTGGATAGTGCACACACTGAGCTCACATTTTGTAAGGTGATCTTTTGCGGGATAATGAAGAAAAAGGCAGCAACAAGAAATATAATATTTACCTAGGATCAAAACACTTGTTCAAGCAGGGAAACTGGGATTGATCCCAGGTTTTCTGGTTTCACAATGTGCAATTCAGGTACTAGATTGGTGCCTCTTCACCTCTCCTGTTCTGCTTCAATGGCTATTGCTTTGTTTTCTTTCTTGATGCATGAGGTTCGTGCGTGGGCGGCAGGCAGGAGCCACATAAAAGATCGGGTCTTTTTCGGTTCTGGGATCCAAGAGACCCTCCAGCAGAGCTAGGGCCAGGCCTCTGGCTCAAGCATAGCTTGAGCCTTCAGGGGCTGTCCTGCTCTAATGGTATTCATGACCAGACTGGCCTTTTATTCCACCGGACATTTCCCCAGTGAGCTGGATTTCTTGGAGGCTGCTTTTGAAAGCCCAGGGTCGCTTCTGGTGCCTATGCCCCTTCTCCCCTGATCCCTGAGGTTAATTGCAGCAGGCACAGGGGCGGTTACAAGAGAGAGAGAAATAGAGGGAGCGAGAGTGAAGATAGAGAGAAAGGGGCATATTTACGAGTTCTGGGGCATCTCTGCATATCAGCAGAGATGCGCCAGAACAAATCAGTCACGCAAAACTACAGTTGCGTCACAGCAGATGCGCCCCATTTACAATGTGGTGTGCCCTGGCGCAAGGGTAGGCAGATGTGGGACGCATCTCGCCACGTAAGGGCGGCGCATCGCTGGAGTCGCAAGCACGACACAACTCCAGCAATGCTCAGGGCCGCCCAATACTTAACATGCTGCATCAGTCCTTACGTCTGCTTCAAGCAGGCGTAAGGAATTGACAGAGCATCGTCGCGGAAGTGCCTGCGTGAAATCTTGTAGATTTCACGCAGGCAGTTTTGCAAGGCGCACAGGCGCCGGAACGCCCACCCTGCATGGGAACGCCCCCATTGTGGCGCTGGGCTTTATAACGTGAGGCATCTCCCTAGATGCGTCACGTTGTAAATGCCTCGCAGGGATGCGTCACATTTACGCCGCTGTTGCGTCACGCAAGGTGGCGTAAACATGGCGCAAGGGGCTTGTAAATCTGCCCCAAAGTGTTCAGTGAGGGAGAAGAGAGAGAGAGAGAATTTATGGAAAGAGACTAATAGCATTAAAAGATGAAGGGAGTCGGTTCCCATTCCGGCCCTGATATTATAGAGCAAGCTCTAAGGAAGGAAACGCGGATGCTGGTCGTTGTAAGGAATGGAGGTAGGAATAGGCGAACCCCCTGCCCCTGGTGCTTCTGGGAATTTTTGCCTTATATGAGAATGTTCTTTCTTACAACAATATGTCTACTTTTCCTTTTCCCCCTTGCCGAAAGCGGACCCATTTGCACCTTTGAACACCACTGCACAGGAAGTATTTACAACAGCAAAGGTGCACCACAAGTTATAATATACGATATATATATTAGACAATCAATCGCGTACGATGGTATTCGTTGATTATCAACGAATACCATCATACGCAATTGATTGTATAATATATATCGTATATTATAACTTGTGGTGCACCTTTGCTGTTGTAAATACTATACTGAATTCCCTAGGGAATAGGCACTGTTGCGGTGGGTGCCAATCAGTGTGCACACGACCCCCTATCTGATGTTCAGGGGAAGAAACATAAATGGGGTTACTGTTTGTTAAGTGCTGTTAAGAAGAAGGTACCACCGTTAGGTTCTGGTTGTTTTACCTCTGCACAGGAAGTTGGATGTGGTCATCTGGGACAACAATGTGTAAATAGGTGGCCCTTGATTTTGGAGGAATGTGGTTTTTCTGGTGCTATGTAATTTTTGTTTTTGAAAACGATTCAGCTCAAGGTTGACATGTATTTTAGCGACTTATTCTGGGTGGAAATTAACAATAGTATGTTATCGTTGACGTTGCAGGTGTGAAACTAGTTTGGGGGAAATTGTGTCTATGGGGCGCTTCACGACAGGCTCGCTACCCTCCTGCAAGTACACAAACCTTCCATCGAAGCACTCCTCCACCACGTAGTGTTCTACCCATCTGCAGAGCACTTCGGCGCCTCGTTAGGGTTTGAAAGAGCGCTATATAAATTGTATAGCGCGCTCAACAGTACAGTACCCAGGGCTAGTCATCTCTTTGCAATGTGGTGCGGCTCTTTCACCAGCGTCGCTTTCCTTTATGTTTATGAATCCCTAACGTGGAAGACCTGATTATTTTTAAGCTTATGGATGTGCCAATATTTCCCTACGTGTGTCCTGCCTAAAATGTTAATGAATGGTTTGCCTAAAGTTTTTTTTTTTTAAATATCCTTGCAATTAATGGGGCCACGGCTTTCACACCACATTCTGTTTTCCCTGTTAGATCAATCAGCAAACACCCATCCTCGTGCGCAGACAACTGTGGAGGGCAGCCGCCGACAATGTTCCGTGAGCGCATACTGCTAGTGAAGATACTGGGTCGCCTTTCTAGTTGCATTCAAACGCCCCAGTAACCTTGGTGCAGAAAGCTTAGAATGGGTTAAAGAAAATAAATGTCATCTGAAAAAAAAATAATTAAAATAACCTCTTGCAATAAGGTCGCCGCTCTGATTGTGGACGCGTGTGCGTTCGTGGTGTTTCCCCCCTTTATCAGAGACCGAGAGCTTGCCGTTCGCATCTGCCAAAGAATCGAAGCAGGTTTCAGTTCTCACACGCGACACAATGAGCGCGCCACAAAGGCCCGCCACGCGCCATTGTGTGGCCTGCCATCCGCACACCCCACCTCTGTAGCGCAAATTAACCCCTCTCACCCAGCGACACTGTCAGAACAGCACTTCAGAAGGCGGCAACAAAGGCTGTCGAAAACCCTCAGCGTGTTCTGCACGGGGGCGGGTGGAGGGCGAGAGGCAGAGGTGGGCCGGGGGCTTCAGAACACGCACTGTCGATGGGCCTGGAGGGCGTCCTGTCTGTGTTTTTTTCCCCATGGAAAACAAAACAAAAAGGTGTGTAGAAGAGGGGTCCTGAAATGTGGCTGTATTGCTTTTACATCCCAAAACGAACGTCAATGGGTGGCAGAACCATAATGCCTACTGGGTGACATGCCTCTTGTGCTCAAGTTGGCCGAATTCATGGTGAATAATTCACAAGTTCTCGTTAATTATTCATTCTTTATTTAAGGAGTCCGTGAGTATGTCATATTTGTCTATATTTCGTCTGCCTCGAACAGAATCAGAGAAACTGAGCACTTTAACATCCTTGGGGCAGATTTATGAAGGCCTTGCGCCACCGATGCGTCACTTTTTCCCATGTTAAAAGTGACGCACTGGCGGCACAAGGCCTTCATAAATAAGGCCCCTAATACTTAGCTACTTTTTCGCGCCAAAATCCTCCTCTCGTGAGGGTGACTCAGCCCGGGAGCAGTCACCTTATAGCTCCTTAAATATCCATTGATGTAAAATGTCTTCAAAGCCTTTTTTAGCTGCTTTGCATCCTGGAGAGGGTGTAAACGTGGACCCTCTGACAGCTAATCCTGTGCATCCTGACAAACTGGACCACAAATCATCAAACCACCCTGGAAACCACCAGGAGGATGGGAGGGGAGTAGGACTGTGACATAGGATAGGACCAGTGTAATGAAGATTACTGAAAGTAATCAGGGCATTACCACTGTTTCCTTCTTCCTCGTTGCTCTCTTTTCATAAGGACGCAGTAAGCATTAAAGAAGACTTGGGTCACTAACTACAGAGTTGTTCATGCAGCTGCACCAGGCACATTTGTAGGGCCTTTTAAGCCGACTGGTAACTGTACAGGTTATTGAGCGCGATTGTGCTCTTTAATTTGTAGGGGTGCATTATAATCACATGTAGTTTGCACCTGCATATATTCTTTTGTCGTATTAACATTTGGTTATTAGAACGTGAAATACAATAATGTTTAAGGTGAAGTGATAGAGATACTTCGTACAACGTGGAGAAATTAACATTGTAAATGTAATATACTTGTAAAGCGCACAGCTGGCCCAGCAACGGGGCATCCCGGCGCTGTAAAACGCTGTGGAACCCTTCCTGGCTCTCCCTGTGAGATGCCCCTCCTGGGCACCCCCAAGGTGAAGCCAGGCATCCCAGTGTTGTTGGGGGCGTTGTGGAGATTAAGCAAGCTATTGTCCAGAGTTGCAGCGTGGGACTCATGATTAGAGTAGGCACCGAGGCAAGAATTATCGAGTCTGCGGACATTGAGCCCAAGACCCTGCCGCGTCAGGAATTGAACCCTGGTCCCAGGACTGATCTCTGCTTCAGGGTCTGCCACTTCTAACCAGTGAGCCACACTTCTCCATTGTAATCATGTAATAAATGAAGGATTCTTAATGTTCGTTTTATGAGTGATTAATGAGAATTAATTTACTTAGGTGTAACGTACTGATTTGAGCATGCACAATGTTCATGTTCATGTATATGTGTGTTTAATGGAGTTCCATGGTGACTCTTATGTTAACTGATTTTCAGCAGGCCTCATGTGTATTTTCCCAGGCACTCAGAAATGGTTTGTTCGTAATGTTCATGTGTATGTAGAAGCTTTTCTTTATCACATTTCTGTTGCAGGTGTAGAAACCTGTCTTTGTTAGTTAGAATAACGCTTTTGTTTTAGGTGTTAGGCATAGGGAGGAGAGGATACATTCAGACAAGTTGTGCTGATAATGTGGGACGGTGTTCTTTCTCATTGGAGAAGGCCTGGGAATCAAGGTCATCAAGCCAGAGACTGGGAGTATCGAAACTAAATAGAAAATCACCTACGAGGAGTTGACCAGATGACTGAGGCGATCGTGTTATGTGAAATGGGTGTGTCCCATTCAACGTGAGTGCACTACTTAGGAAGTCTTCACGCGCTGACACCTTTTTCTGAATTTGCCTGGGGAGTGCTATGTAGGGATATCACGTTAGTGGTAGTGTAGGGATAGACTAATGCTTTTCACTTACGAACCTCCAATGAAGAATAATCTTGATGTTGGCACAGTCAGTGCCTGTGTCCTGAAATTAGAACTTGTTATTCTTTGTATGCTTCATTGTCTCAATGTTGCAGGTAGGTTTGGCTTTGTATTAGTTCTGATGTCTTTATACACCCTTATCTTGAGGTGGTTGTATGTCCATTTATTCTTGGCTCCGTAATCAACCAACAAAACCTAGAACCTAGTTTACAGCACAGAAAAGGTGGCAGGTACAATTGCTGCACTAACGGACAGTTGTTACAACCGTTCCTTGGTTCACGCTAAGGTTTCCACTATTGCCCACCTCCTAAGACCAGCCACCAATGTTGGTCTTTACATATAAACTTGTTTTGCACAACTATGGCGAGGTAAAGTGTATCAATACATATTTTCAGCTTTAAATGCCATACATATAAACAAACATTGGTGACAGGAGTGATTAATCTTCCAAACGGTGACGTGATTTTCAAATGCCTTTATTGTGTTTCATAAAATCCACAGCCAAAATCCACAGCCTACGCGTTTCGCCCAACACGGGCTTCTTCAGGGCTTATTTTCATATCTTGGTACTACAATGACTTCAAATTTGGGTATCTTCATTAGTGTAGTCCAAACAATGGCGAATATATCCCTCTTCATAAGATCATGCATTCATTAAAGGATTAAGTACTGTCCCGTGATCCTTTCTATGTTGTCAAATTCCTTGCTTCTTAGGATGAGGGAAAAACGTTGAACATAGCCGTGTCGCTCGACATACATTTTCCGGAAAGAGGATTGAAGGAGAAGGGCTCCGGCGTAGGAGACAGTACACTGTGCCTTAATCGGCACGTACCAGCGACACAGCTATGTTCAAAGTTTTTCCCTCATCCTCAGAAGCAAGGAATTGAATATGAAAATAAGCCCTGAAGAAGTCTGTGTTGGGCGAAAACCGTAGGCTGTGGATTTTGGCTGTGGATTTTATGAAACACAATAAAGGCATTTGAAAATCACGTCACCGTTTGGAAGATTAATCACTCCTGTCATCTATGTTTGTTTATATGTATGGCATTTAAAGCTACAAATATGTATTGATACACTTTGCCTCTCCATAGTTGTGCAAAACAAACCTAGAACCTGGAGTCCGTGATTCTTCTGAGTCATGTTTTATTAGGACTGCAAAATCAAATGAGATAAGTTAATTCTCCCCTCCACACTTTCAAGCAGGAAGGAAACCGGACCCCATCACAGGTAAACTTGGCAACAGAAATACAGTTTTACTGCCCGGTTTAGCTTCTACAGTATGTCAAACTGGGGGTGGGACTTATAGGGAGGAGGTTTGGGGGGCTATTTCGATCTAGGGGATTGTGGGGTTAGTGCTAGGTACAGGCCAAGAGGAGCATCATGCTAAAACAGTGCTGTGTTCTTGGTGTAAAAAGCCAGAGTGGCAGTAGCCCCTCTGTAATGTGCCATCACCGATATCTTATGTCACTCTTCCTGGCTGGGAGTCGGTGCCATAGGACCCGGATCCCCCCAGCATGGCCCGCCTCCCCCTAGTTGACACACCAACCCACAATTGAAACCTCAAAGCATTGAGTGGGTTATAAAAAGGCCATGTTTAATTTTCAACATATCATAAACATGACAAAAGCAAAGTAACATGCATAATCAAAATCACAGACACTGTTAATATTAATCTTCATAAATGCAAATCATAAATGCAAAATCATCTCATCGCCCCCCAGCACCAAGGGGGCCCTCTGGCTCGCATCTCGCACTGAGCCTACCACGCAAGGTGCAGCGCACCTGCGCCAAAGAGAAGTGGGCCCCACGCTCTGATCCTTGTCCGACATTTCCAGGGCCCACCCCCCGACCACCAGGCTGCCCAGGGACCCAGGAGGCTCGTGATCTGTCACCCTAGCCTCCCCAGCCAGTGGTCACATCTTCCCAGCGAAGAGCTTACCGTCTCCCCCCTCAGTGCTGGCCTATGGAGTACGCAAGGCGGACTCCCGTCCCTTGTGTTAGTCAATGTCACTGATCGCAGGTCTCTCTTCCGCCACAAGGGTGGCCAAGGCCCTCAGGTCTGCCACCCTCCCCACCTGCGCTCTGTATAAATGACCAAAGTCCTTTAATCCATGTGTCTGTGCCCAAGTCCGACAAATGCACTCCATCGTTGTGGTACATAGCCTCTCCCAAGATCATCCGGTGCGGGATATGACACAAGCGGCCCTTCACTGAGCACAACCTTGCCATCTCCCCGTTGAGTCGCCTTACTGACACATTCAAGGACCTTGTTCGAACTCCCGGGCCCCATGTCCTGCGCGGTATCATCGCCGACCAAGCAATCCTGGCAGATGGGAAGATCTTCCATAACAACGCAAACTCTGTCAGCAACGCCTCTTTGACTGCTAAGCGACCACGTTCCACCATGTTGTTCCCTCCCAGGTGAATGATAATCCAGTCTGGAGACTTGTGCCCTTCTTGATCTCTTAACTCTTCCACGAGCCGCCTCAGGTGACGAATTCGCATGCCCCCGACGCCTGGCCACAGGAATTCCGTCCCGCTTAAGTCTGGCGGTTTCACCACTCGCCGTTGATGTAAACGCACCGTAGCGCGACGCACAAACGTGTGCCCCAATACCCACACCACCTTCGCGGGCATACTAAGTCAGAGGAGAGAAATGGAAAAGTCAGGCACAAGTCACAGTAAATCATTGCTCCATCAACACAACAATTCAGGCCTCACATATCTGCGATAGCAATCGGACGACCAGCGCCCCACTCTCTTAACCGCATCGCTCTGAAGGTCCGCCCCCGCGGCCAAAGTAGCTGCGCCAATTCTAAATGAATGGGACGAGTATCCTGCAGCCCCCAGGCCCAATCGCGCTAGCACCAACCCCAGGACCGCCTTAAACTGAAACTGGGACAAACAGTCCCCATTCTCATGAATAAACAAAGCCTGCCCGCTCCCAACTGGGCGCAGGGCCAAATACGCTCTCATCCGGGTTACCGGGCAGGCCGAGACCCCTGGCGCTGGACCCAGACGAATGGTGACCCCCTTGCCCAATTGGTTGGTCTTAGATCTCCTTAATGTTACTACCAGACTACTTGAAGACAGGCAAGTGTCCTTATGTTGGAGGCCCCCTTCCTGGTCAACTCTAGAGGACCCTACCACTTCACCCAGACGGAATGCCCCGTAAAAGGTTAGAGTGAAAGCTGCCCCCAGCAGGATGCCTTCGAAAGGTGAGTTACAAACTGAAGGCAAGAGGTCCACCATGGCACATAAGGTAGGGATGTCCAAAGGCCTACTAGAATCCCGCATAGGTCCTTCTAGTCTTGCCCAGCCTGCTACCGCTTTCCTGACAAAAAATGAGCAACCCGGGTCTCGTACCCCTGCTAGTTTTGCAAAGAAGCCTATTGCCGACAAGTTAGCCTTAACGAACGAGACAGCCCTGCCCTGATCCCTTAACGCCCACCAGCTCCGCCTTCCACGCAGCTCCTCGCACTCCCTCGACAATCCAACGGGAGGTGCGAGCGTCGGGGGACGAGGGACAATTTAAATTTTAAAGTGAAAGGGAAGGGGGTGGAAAAAGGAGTCGCCCGGCGAGGTCGTCAGCTGGAGTGGCAGAGGGCAAAGAGAGACTGAGGCCATGGTGCCTTGACCCTAAATAGGGCAAAGGTCTCCGCCCCCTGCCACCCCAGCCGGACATACGTATAGGCCGACCCGGAAGTACTTGGGCGACCGAGTGCCGATTGGGCGACCGGCCGCCCTGGATCATGTGACCGGGGGCGTGGCCCGGGGGGCCCGGGTCCTAAGGGCGCGCTTTCATGATATTCGCGCTTGTCATAGGGGGTAAGTAGGGTTCAAAGAAGCCTCAAAACCGCTTCCATTTCTGGTAAAGGAATACATTGTAGATACTTTTATTCTTTAAGGAGACAACACGACCACTAGCACGTTGGCAATCATGTATTCAATTACATTTTTAAGAGAATTAACTTAATATGATAGCAATACCTGATTTGTTGAATATGTTCAGAGATGCAAATTATATAGAATAATTGTGAGAAATGTGTTTGTCATTCTGGGGGACACTGATTAAACTTTTTTTACTCAGGTGGGCAGGTGCGGCGGCAGAGCCCAGCATAAAAAAGTATAGAGATCACTGGTCTAGAGGGTACAAATGAAGGCTAGGGGTGCTAAAAATGTTACTACTTTGTTTTGCAGTTTTTTGCTAATGGTAATGGTTGACAGGCTTCCATTATGTATTGTAGTGCTATGGCTAAATAATGCAGCTGAGCAAACAGTAATAAGACTGGAAGTCATGTTTGCATACAGATTTATCACTGCATCTTAATCAGTCCATTAATGTCTAAAAAAAATAAAAATCACGTTATTTCCAAACTAAAGCCTGTTGCACGTTATTTTCCACTTGAAGCCTATAGAGAAAAACAAAAGATGTCAGACGAGCATAAAATTGCATTCACAAACGAGAATCAGAACAGCAATAAGAGTATGTGGAGGAAAGGTACAGCTTAACCTCACCTCTGAATCAAGTGAATATAGCCTGTATTTGGCGGCTGGTTGGATGTACTAACAAACATCCCATATGATGAAACTCCACCAGAAGGGTGGTCTGATGGGAATATCTCAGTCAGCTGTAATACTCTTCACTATTCACACACTCTAGTTTTCTACAGTTTCTAGTACAGCAACACACATTCGACCAATCATTTCGTTTTGTGTTTGGATATAGCCTGTACCCATTCTCTTACGATGCTATGAGACGCAGGTAGGGATGCGCAAAATTGTGTCATTTGTTTCCTGAAATTATGGGAAATGTTGGAAAAACTTGTAACATCCCTCATCAATTATGGAAAATGCAATGCAATGCATCTTGTGGTAACTCAAGGTAAAATTTGTTATATTCAATAGTCACTCAAGATACTGATGAGGGTACTTATTCAAGGAGAAAATATTTCTGAGACACATTTTCTGTCAATCCTGTTTCCAACACAACATTTTCTGCTCAAACCAGTCTCCTTCAGCAAAAAATGTGTGTGACATGTTGCTCTTGTGTAATCCCCGACTTGGCTACATTTGTATAACACAAAACTGCAAATTATAAAAAGTACGGAAGTGCAGAGGAAAATTTGGCACAGGCTTAGTCAAATTAGTGCCCTGATTTGGATGGAAATCTGAATGGTCGATGAAGAATGCCAAAGAACCAACTGCGCAGGAAAAAAGATGAGACTAGTGTACCTTTGTGAAGTGCTTTAAACTAGAGGTGGGCGAGCCAACAGGGAGAGCCGATCTAGAGCGGAGCCAAGGAAATAGCTTGCATCTAAATCATGCCACAAACATCATGTTAGAATGTGATCAGGTGACTTCAAAATTCAATAAAGTCTACTGTGTCAACACAAGGAAGCTTTTCAGAATATTGCTGAGCGTGGAGCAATGACGGTGTTAGAGTGAAGAGCGGTCGTCAATCAGTCGCACGCCTCACGCCAGTTGCGTAGGATCGGCTAGGCGGCCTGCGATGCGCGAGCGGAACGCTGGCAGGCAGCGAGGAGAGACGCTCTGTCAAGGAGTAAAGCGGGGACCCTGGCTCAGGCAGATTCGTTGCTACTACGTGCTACACTCGGCGGTTTTGCGATGCTGGACGAAGGGGTCTCTCTCTGCCAAATACCTAACTGGATTCTAGCGTTTTTTTCTCTGGCGACGCTGGTGGTTGTGGAAAAACTGGTGCCCGGCTCAAGACAGCGCTACAAACCGGAGAGCAGAGGGGGAGAACTCTGGAGGAGTCCCAAGCACTATATGGAAATGAGCGGCAGGGGCACTAAGAGGGGGAGCAAGCTGAAGAACCCCACTGAACCCAAGGTAAAGCTCCGGCAGAGGGAAGCTCCAGCAGAACACAACAAGAGGTTAGTGGGGCTAAAAAACAGCTGGGAAAACCCGGAGGGGCAGGGGCAGAGGCTACTAAAGACTGCACAAACTTTAACAGTGTGCCCGCACTTGCCAAAATCTTTCAAGGGATCAAAGGGCAGACTGAAGGGCAAACCCAGAACACTAGTACAACTAGTAAGCTCCCTCCAACTGCCCCCCCGAGAGTGCCCCTTCAGACCTAGACATTACCCTGATTCGGTCCTCTGTACCTATATCAGACCAAAAAACTTGAGACTGACCATTCAAATGGGCTACCGGGCCCCTCCCCTATAAGCGACCTCATGACTAGACCAGTGGATATCTCAGAGGGGACAGCTAGAGAGGAAGATTCTACTATCCCAGTCGATACCGACCAGGCATTTCAGCCTGAACAGGGGCCACCAATTCCTGGGGCTCCATCAAATGCACCTGACTCTAGCATTAGTAACTATATCCAGGGCTTGGAAGCAGGTGCTGGGGCGCAAGCGCCCTGGACCCCGGACATAAGGCCCGAAAACTTCTATAATGTCTCTGATGGCACCAGGACCTCTTCAGAGGAAGGGGGGTTCAACTCGAGTGAAGGTTGCAGTGAGGAGTTGGCCAAAGACACTGGCATAGTGCAGCGTACTAAAAAGACAAAGAATAAAGGGAAGAGACGGAGTCAACTTAAGTGGGACTATTCAGACTTCCGGATGTCCTATCCCCTAGACGAAGATGAAGATGAAGACGCACAGCATACTGACTGGGACAAGATCAAGGGTTTGAAGGATGCTTCTGGCGCCTCTGAGCCCTCACTGGCATCAATACTAGCCTCTATTAAAGAGTTTCAAGAGGAGGTACGGGCGGATAATCTGGCGGCAAGAGGTGCAGCTAAAAAAGTGCAAGGAAGCCTCAGGCGACTAAATAGGACCTGTACAACATAAGTGACCGTGTCTCCATGATTGAGGGACGCACGGAACACCTGGAAAACGAAGCCAAAGCAGTCAAAAAGCAGAGTGAAGCTAACACTGCCTGCCTGGAAGACATCATGACGAAAATGGAGGAGCAAGAAAATCGCCAGCGCAGAAACAACTTGCGCCTTCTCGGCATACCAGAAGGCAAAGAGGGGGAAGACCCCAGGAGGTTCATCGTAAAACTCTTACAAGACTCTTTCCCTGAACACTCAACCTGGGACTGGGACCAAGAGGTGCAAAGGGCCCGTCGCTTTCCCTTCAACCTGAGGAGACAATGAGAAGGCAACAGGAGCACGGAAAGCGGGCATCCAAGAGTATTCCTAGTCTACTTTGGGAATTTTCTGTTAAGACAACTTGTTTACAATCAAGCCCGTGCTAATTCTACAAAAAAGGGATAACGGTATCAGTTTTTTTGCAAAGCCAGACTTCTGTCACCAGACTGTGGAGCGGAGATGGCGCTTAAGGAAGCTGATCACCCCATTTCAACAGATGGGGGCTGAAGCCAACCTCATGAACCCCGCCAGGTTCAAGGTTGTTCCAACGGGGGCTCCAAGATATTTCTATCAGAAATAAAGGCTAGAGAATACTTAGAGGAGATTAAATCCAAGAAAGGGCCAAGATAAAATTATAGGCAAATAGCCCTAGTACACGATCGCAATTACTGTCGCGACCCACTTTTTCTTTTATTTTTTTTCTAAAAAGGCCACAGTATTTTGATGCTAATATGTTAATATAATGTTAATATAATGTTACGTTAATATGTTACTCACTGTTATACACCTGCACCAAAAATGTGTAAAATTGACTTGGAAGTTTATTGCAATATTAGTTGGGCAGGGGGGAACCCAGCCGCTCTAGGCTCTATACTTACAAAGGTGTGGTGGGCGGCTGATCTTCACTTATGACAACCTTCACTCAGGTAATACCTGATTGGTCAGGGAAAAAGGAGTGGTGGGGGCGCAGGGGGGTGGCTCTGGGTGGGACATGACCATTTCAGGGTCATCTTCTTTTTGTAAAATCTTTTGCCTACTTACACACACACATACACTTAGGAGGCAGTGTTGAGAGTTGTTTCAGGGGAGGGAGGGAAAGAGAAAGGGAGAGTACGTCCACCTAGAAACCTACTGACACGCCATCTTTAAAAAAAAAAAATTCTAATGGCTAAAAAGGGCAGTACTTAGGTTTATCTCGGTTAATGTCTGTGGGTTAAATGATGGTGTGAAAAGACAAAAAGTGGAACAAGGATTAAGGTCTTTAGGTGGGGACATTATTTGTCTCCAAGAAACCCATGTAGAGGGATCACAGAAGCAGCTTTTGAATACACTAGGGTACAAAATGATCGATGCCACCACACAGGGTGCCAGGACAAAGGGTGTGGGAATATTGGCGGACAGAAGATTACCCATCAAAAATCCAAGGGTTAAGTCTGACTCACTCGGCAGGTGGGTGATAGTGGAATGCAGTTTGCCCACAGGATCCCCCTTTACCACATGTTCAATATACGGCAGCAATGCTGATGATCTGAACATTATCAATCAAATATCTGGGGAGCTAGCCACTGGCCCACCCCAATTATCTTGTGCGGGGATCTCAACATCAATCTGCCACACGGCCAAGATTTAGGGGGAAAGTGGACTCACAAGGGCAGAAAACCTCTTGTATATAATTCATTAACCAATTTAGCACAAACACATGGGCTCAGCGACGCCTGGTCTAAACTCAACCCCTCACAACTCGGATATACATACTTTTCACATCCGCACCAAACATTCGCCAGGTTAGATTACTTCCTGGTCTCAACCTCACTACTAGATAAATGCACAATAGGCCTAGCTCCACTTTTCATTTCAGATCATAACCCACTCATACTAACCATAGGGGGGCTGGAGAATTGGAAAGATATCCCTTGGTGGAGCTTCGAGAAAGCGCTCTTGCAGGACGCTGGCTACAGGAGCCATATACGAGCCTGGATCCAGGAACTCTTCGAAATCAACCTGGGATCAGCATCTAACACAGTGGTTTGGGACACTTTAAAAACAGGCATACGAGGGGAAACGCTTAGCTTTTCAATCAGGAAAAATAAAAAAGAGAAGCAGCTAATAGCAGATCTGCAAGCGAAACTAATGAAAGCAGAAACCATGTTAATACAAAAAATTCAAGGCAGTTTGGAGACGGAAAACATTCAGGATGAAATAGTACTTATCAAGGCTGAGTTAGGAGCAGTGCTCATGAAAAAAATGCATCTAAATGGGGAGCCGCACGCGAAACACTATACGAATATAGCGACAATATTGGCCATCATCTCGCTGTTAAAATTAGGCAGAAAATAGTAAGCAGCAAAATTTGTCAAATTCGTCTACCCTCTTCAACAGAAACAAGTGACTCAAGCAAGATTCAAGAGGGCTTCCAAAACTTTTATGCAACTCTTTACTCAGAAGAAAACGACCAGCCAGCTGACCTGGCAGAACTAGAAATTACTAGATACTTGCAAGGTATAGAACACATGCAGCTAGATCCAGGGGACCGTGCACAACTGGAGACTAGTCCTACATGGGATGACATCTCATTGGCACTATCTAGTCTGCCTGATGGTAAAGCGGCCGGAACAGACGGCATACCGGTGGACTTTTATAAAGTCTTTCCACCCCAAATAAAACACATTTTTCTCAACATGGTCACTGATGTATTTAATGGAGGGACACCCCTTGATTCTTGGTCCAATGCAAAAATCTCCATATTTCCCAAATAAGATAAGTCACCTTTAGAAATGGGCTCTTATCAGCCTATCACTCTAATAAACTGTGATTCTAAGGTGTACTCCAAAGTACTGGCGACCAGATTGTCTGCAGTAATAGAATCCCTGGTCCCAGAGTGGCAACATAGGTTTATACCCTAAAAGGGCACCACTGAACACATACGGAGGGCTATCACCCTTTTTGATGCTGCACAGGTGTCAGGAGACCCGATGTCCCTTATACTCTTAGACGCTGAAAAGGCCTTTGATCGGGTCTCCTGGCAGTTTCTGTGGAGTATCATGAAGAGGATGGGCGTTGGGCTGAAATTTACGCAGGCAGTTCAGGCACTATATCACCATCCGACGGCCTGTGTAGTAGTAAACAGGAGGCTTACTAATAACTTTAACATTTCTCAGGGTACCAGGCAAGGCTGCCCCTGCTCCCCTTTACTCTTTGCCCTTTATATAGACCCCTTAATTAAGAAGATTGAGAAAAACTCGGTAATTTTAGCTATGAGAACACAGGGACTGAACACCAAGATCTTGGCATATGCAGATGACCTTGCCATCACTACCACTGTTCCGGAAAATGCTATACTAGCACTAGAGCTGGACGCACACGCGTTTGGGAAAATATCAGGATATGCACTTAATAGCTCTAAAACACAGATAGTAATCAACAGCGAAGTCCAGTGTAACAACAGTTGGGTAGTTGCAAAAGCTAAGTACCTGGGGGTGACAATAACGGCAAAATTGGATACTCTAGTAGCAGAGAACTTAGTCCCTCTGGCCTCTGTAACACAAAAATTCCTGAAAGCAATAGACAACCTACATCTGACACTTGTGGTAATATGTAATGTGATTAAAATGACGTACTTTCCAAAACTGTTATATTACTTTCGCTCTATCCCACTAGAATTTGATAGGGCGCAGCTATTAAAATTCCAGCAAATTTTTACACAATTCATTTGGGCACATGCGCAGCCAAGACGGGCCCTAAAACAGCGAACGCTCCCTAAGGACAGGTGGGGATGGGCACTACCAATTATAGTATTGTACTATGGAGCTTCAGTTTTGCAGTATAGCACAGATTTAATCATGGAGCGCCCTCACACCTCTGCAACTGGTTTGCCATCTCCATTCCTTTTACTACTGGGGGAAGAGGTGCGTGGTTGGCTTTTTAGACAGGTCAATAATACACTAGGGAGGGCGTGGGTGGGAAATATTTAATGACCTAGCATTGTTACAGTCCCTATAACTACATAACAAACAATGTGTAACAATGGGTCAACAGAAAAATAATGCAGCTATCTAAATGACTGTGTGTGAGAGAGGAACACAATCCCTGAATCCAAAGTATTCTTGGTGAAAAAATATGTTCCCATCAGATACCCGTCCTGTACCGCCCTACATCACTTGGGATCCTTCACCCGGAGGAAGTGGAAAGAACCACTTAGGATTAGGTAGATTGTGGCCCAATCAAAGTGTGAAGGGATGTAAAGTGTGTGGGTCTAGAATTTCTTGAAGGTTTCAGGGGGCACAAAGAATTAACAAAAAGCAGTGCATAAAGTGCTCACTGTAGCGTGTGAAAGTGAAAGAATTAATATTGGGTAGTGGGAGTGGAAAAAAGGTTTAATTTGATCCTACCCACACCCAAGGCTAAAAAACAGTGCAAGTAGTGGTAACAAATAACTACTCAGATTTTATCTTGGTCGACATGTTTCTGCAGTATTCGTTGGTTCAAAAGATACCAGTCTGCTTCATCAGGACCTTCTTATAAATAAAGTGCAACTGCTAATTTAAAGTGTAAAGTGTGTATAAAAAATCATATCACCTGCAAGCACCAGTGGATATGATCCAGTCAATGAGCAATGGACAAACACACATAAAAGACAACAAAAATGCACACAGTTAATGACGAAAGCTGCAAAACACAGAGATAAGCTCGTGAAGTACTTATATGCCAAGCAATTCATGGTCAGTGTTTGTAACATCAATCAAACATATGAGCCAGGTACATATATCCTGGGTTTAATCAAACTTATATTCACTCACCCATGTTCTGGGGAATGCACTCTCCACCTCACCCGGCAACAGCTCAGGTACAAATGGAGCACCGCTCTATTAGATGTGAACAAAAAAAGAAGAGATGAAAGAGGAAGAGTTCGCTAGAACTCAATCTGACAACACATTGCCTCTGTCATTGGGGATTTCTATTCAGAAGTAGAAGCGAGTTACTGATGTTGATGTTGCCCTGTGATATTCAGCCGTGGGCAAATGTAATCTCCTGCTTCAGTTAGCACAGTCTGCGTTGTTAAGTCTAATCCAGCATTGTTAGAACTACTACGGAGACGCCCTGCTTAATGCGATGGAAGGACGATCTGTTATGTCTCTAGAGTTGGTAGCCCAATATTCGCAGTAAGCAAACAAACTCTGCCATGGTGTACTAAATATTTTCAGATTACCATAATGTCAACTAAATATTGCAGTGACTATTCATATTGAGCGTAGAACACTCGAGGACCGATCGTGTTCTCCGATCTAATCAGCACACACATATGTATTGCCGCCGTATTCTAAAACCGGAATGCAACTAGCCTGTTAAGCTTTCCCCAGTGCCTGTCCGGTATCTGCCTCTCTTCGAGTCCTCCCGTTTTTTCGAGTAGAGGATAACAGACCCAACGTGGCCTTTAAAAAGGAAGAAGAAGAACCAGAAGCCACAGAGATTTGCTCCATAACACCCCGTCTCGCTTACCTGTCCGTCGGTACTCCTAGCCTTCCTCTAGGCTGACTTTGGGAGGTACCGACTGGACAGGAAGCGGGATATTTATCCCTGATCTGATTGGTCAAGCGCACAACACGTGTGCTGCGTGTTGCCGTGCGTCACCAAGCGCGTAGTCCGGAAATGTAGTCCGGAAGCACCCGCTGGGTAGTTTCTGTACTAGCTATTCGCCGAGGGGACAAAGAGTGAACCTCGCGATAGCGTGCGTGTTTTGGTTTCTCGGAAATGTGTATATACAATTGCGCGCAATCGTTACTAGAACTACAAAATAGATGGGATTTGTAGTTTGATTGTGGCGCTTGGTCCCCTTGTTGTTTAGAAACAGAAGTGTGTCTAAGTTCAAGAAATTATATATTTCCGGGTAAAATGCAGGGAATAGAAGTTTAATTGCAGCGCTAAATCCCCTTTCTTATTTGTGAAAAGAAGTCTATAATGTGTACTGCGTCCGAGTTTAAAGAAATCGTATATTTCTAAGTAGATTTGAGGGTGGTAACCAAAAATGCACACCTGATGGACTAGCATGCCTATAGTTTTAAAATGATTCAGTCCTTTGCTGGAAGGAATTAGGCACCAAACAGAATGGCAAATCTTCAGTATTCATGAATTGCAGTCCCTAGCTAAAAGACTGATGGGGATTGGTTGGTGGACAGTATGGAGACAAATATGTTGCTACTCCCAGTGGGTATTGATAATAAACAATCTGGGTACTATGCAATTGGTGTCCTAATTTATAGGGACATCCACGGGATGTCTTCATTCAGACCCCTAATATCGGTTATTAACACAGATAGACTGGCCTTTTTGGACCTGATGATTATCGGCACAGTGGATGGACTAAAGTCTGAGCTCTATCAAAAACCCATGGCTCGTAACTCTCTGTTGAACTACCACAGCTGCCACCCAAAGTCCCTTCGGGACAATTTGCCATATGGGCAGTTTCTTCGCATACATAGAAACTGCTCAGATAAGAGATCTTTCGAAAATCATGCAAACAACTTAAGGAAAGATCTCTTAGAGAAAGACTACCCCAAACAATTGATAAACCGCTCCAAGAAAAGAGCACAAAACAACAACAGAGTGAGTCTATTGGAGATCTCATCACCAAAAGAGAAAACAGAAAGAATGACATGTGTGACAACATTTGGTACACTATCTAACCAAATAACTAGTGTCATTAAAAAACACTGGGGCATTTTGAACACGGGAAATGACACACTACCAGTTCCCCTATTTGCCTTCAAAAGGGGACCCAGTCTTAGGGACAAACTGGTCCATACAAGACCAAAAACTGAAATCCCTAGAAATACAGGCACCCTGTGGGATATGCCGGCTGTAACTGGACACCACCCGTGCGGACAATGTGCAGCATGCCCTCAGACCCGTAAATCCACAACGCTCGATATTGGCACAGAACACCCTTGGGAACAGCGGAGGTTCACGAACTGTAACAGTTCCAACCTCATTTATTTAATCAGCTGTCCCTGCGGAAAAAGGTATGTGGGTATGACCACGAGAAAAGTGAAGACAAGGATCTCAGAGCACAAGAGTTCAATACGCTGTAATAAACAAACAACTCGTATGACAAAACATTTTCTGGAGGCACACCATACACCTACAGACCTCCAATGGACTGTGCTCGAACAGCCGATGATCCCTAAACATATCACTGACATCAGTACTTTTTTACATCGCAGAGAACAGAGATGGGTGCACAAACTTCAAACCGATATTAGGGGTCTGAATGAAGACATCCCGTGGATGTCCCTATAAATTAGGACACCAATTGCATAGTACCCAGATTGTTTATTATCAATACCCACTGGGAGTAGCAACATATTTGTCTTCATACTGTCCACCAACCAATCCCCATCAGTCTTTTAGCTAGGGACTGCAATTCATGAATACTGAAGATTTGCCATTCTGTTTGGTGCCTAATTCCTTCCAGCAAAGGACTGAATCATTTTAAAACTATAGGCATGCTAGTCCATCAGGTGTGCATTTTTGGTTACCACCCTCAAATCTACTTAGAAATATATGATTTCTTTAAACTCGGACGCAGTACACATTATAGACTTCTTTTCACAAATAAGAAAGGGGATTTAGCGCTGCAATTAAACTTCTATTCCCTGCATTTTACCCGGAAATATATAATTTCTTGAACTTAGACACACTTCTGTTTCTAAACAACAAGGGGACCAAGCGCCGCAATCAAACTACAAATCCCATCTATTTTGTAGTTCTAGTAACGATTGCGCGCAATTGTATATACACATTTCCGAGAAACCAAAACACGCACGCTATCGCGAGGTTCACTCTTTGTCCCCTCGGCGAATAGCTAGTACAGAAACTACCCAGCGGGTGCTTCCGGACTACATTTCCGGACTACGCGCTTGGTGACGCACGGCAACACGCAGCACACGTGTTGTGCGCTTGACCAATCAGATCAGGGATAAATATCCTGCTTCCTGTCCAGTCGGTACCTCCCAAAGTCAGCCTAGAGGAAGGCTAGGAGTACCGACGGACAGGTAAGCGAGACGGGGTGTTATGGAGCAAATCTCTGTGGCTTCTGGTTCTTCTTCTTCCTTTTTAAAGACCACGTTGGGTCTGTTATCCTCTACTCGAAAAAACGGGAGGACTCGAAGAGAGGCAGATACCGGACAGGCACTGGGGAAAGCTTAACAGGCTAGTTACATTCCGGTTTTAGAATACGGCGGCAATACATATGTGTGTGCTGATTAGATCGGAGAACACGATCGGTCCTCGAGTGTTCTACGCTCAATATGAATAGTCACTGCAATATTTAGTTGACATTATGGTAATCTGAAAATATTTAGTACACCATGGCAGAGTTTGTTTGCTTACTGCGTATATTGGGCTACCAACTCTAGAGACATAACAGATCGCCCTTCCATCGCATTAAGCAGGGCGTCTCCGTATTAGTTCTAACAACGCTGGATTAGACTTAACAACGCAGACTGTGCTAACTGAAGCAGGAGATTACATTTGCCCACGGCTGAATATCACAGGGCAACATCAACATCAGTAACTCGCTTCTACTTCTGAATAGAAATCCCCAATGACAGAGGCAATGTGTTGTCAGATTGAGTTCTAGCGAACTCTTCCTCTTTCATCTCTTCTTTTTTTGTTCACATCTAATAGAGCGGTGCTCCATTTGTACCTGAGCTGTTGCCGGGTGGGGTGGAGAGTGCATTCCCCAGAACATGGGTGAGTGAATATAAGTTTGATTAATCCCAGGATATATGTACCTGGCTCATATGTTTGATTGATGTTACAAACAATGACCATGAATTGCTTGGCATATAAGTACTTCACGAGCTTATCTCTGTGTTTTGCAGCTTTCGTCATTAACTGTGTGCATTTTTGTTGTCTTTTATGTGTGTTTGTCCATTGCTCATTGACTGGATCATATCCACTGGTGCTTGCAGGTGATATGATTTTTTATACACACTTTACACTTTAAATTAGCAGTTGCACTTTATTTATAAGAAGGTCCTGATGAAGCAGACTGGTATCTTTTGAACCAACGAATACTGCAGAAACATGTCGACCAAGATAAAATCTGAGTAGTTATTTGTTACCACTACTTGCACTGTTTTTTAGCCTTGGGTGTGGGTAGGATCCCATTAAACCTTTTTTCCACTCCCACAACCCAATATTAATTCTTTCACTTTCACACGCTACAGTGAGCACTTTATGCACTGCTTTTTGTTAATTCTTTGTGCCCCCTGATACCTTCAAGAAATTCTAGACCCACACACTTTACATCCCTTCACACTTTGATTGGGCCACAATCTACCTAATCCTAAGTGGTTCTTTCCACTTCCTTCGGGTGAAGGATCCCAAGTGATGTAGGGCGGTACAGGACGGGTATCTGATGGGAACATATTTTTTCACCAAGAATACTTTGGATTCAGGGATTGTGTTCCTCTCTCACACACAGTCATTTAGATAGCTGCATTATTTTTCTGTTGACCCATTGTTACACATTGTTTGTTATGTTTTTAGACAGGTCACCTTTGGCTACGACAAAAGGATTCGGTTTAAGACTTTGATGAATTTCTTTAAAGTGTTCTGTAATGTGCGTAGGATATATGATCTTGGAACGTTCAATCACTACACCCCCCTCAGCCTAAACTGCGACCTACCTGGCATTTTTGACCGAAGCTATTTGGCAGAGTGGTACCAAGCTGTCATCTCAAAAATAGGGGATCTAATTGTAAATGGGAGAATAAACACGTTTTCAGAGCTGCAAAACAAATACGGTTTGAAACATCAAGATACCTTTAAGTATGTAGCAATTCACAACTTTATCTCACGGAAGGTGGGGGGTCTGACTGGGCTATCAGAGGTCAAATTTATCAATATGCTGCGAGCCCCTGTGCTGCCACGAATAGGATCTATTTACGCAGCTTTAAACGCTAACAAACCAGATGATCGCCCTAGAATAGCTGACAAGTGGCACTCAAAGCTGGAGGCGCCGCACAGCCTGTTTCTTAAATCACTAGAACTCTCAGAGCGATCTAATGTCAGCTAAATTGCAGGTGCAACACTTTAAAACCATCTTTTTCTTGTACTTAACACCTAGCAGAATTGCCAAATGGGGCACAGGCGAGGGGACCACCTGTCCTCGGTGCTCCGAGTTTGGTGCTGACTCTATTCACATGTTCGCCACTTGTCAAAAACTAGCCCCTGTCCTCTGTAGAATACAAGAATTCCTGGGAAGAGTAGTCTGCCAAGACTATATATTAACCCCGACAACAATCATGCTGGGGACATGCGAAACACTTACTCGGACCAAAGGTGGGGCATTGGTGTTCGTTGCTATGTCAGTATGGGGGATTTGTGTAGCTTCAGGATGGAAAGGGGTAGACCCACCACCGTTTGCTCAGTGGTTAGCCAGGCTAATGGCGACATATCATCTTGAGAAAGCCTTATATGCCAAGAAAGGTCGCAAAGGGAAGAAAAAGGGTCTGGATATCTGGGGACCTATCACTACTTGGCTGGAGCACTCTGAGTAATTTCGTTATTTAATTCCTCTCCCTCTCATACTCCTTTATCTTTCTTGTTTTTGTTTTTTGATTCTCTCCCTCTCATCTTTTCTCCTCGCTCACAATCTCTCTTGTTCTATTTTTGCAGCCTTTTTCCATTTTCTTCTTTTAAGTTTAACCGTATATGTTACTAAATGTTTCTCTACATGTTATTTTGATGCTCCTGATTTTTATTGTATAAATTGGACTTTTGCCTTGTATCTGAAGGGGGGGGGGGGACACTATGATGTTCAAACTTTGTATATTCTGCAACTTTGAAAAAAAACCAATATATCAGGATATTTGAAAATTAATTATTAAGACTGAGAATTTCTAAACATGCACTGAGAAACATTCCTTGATGGCAATATTGTTGGTGAACAAAGAGACCAGGATTCAGAGGATGCTGAGCTGAGTCTGGTTTTCCAAAACACATGGTTGGCAGCTATAGCTGTGAGGCAACATCGTCTCATGTAAAAGATTGGCTCGGTGTGGCCTCAAGGTTGCAGGAGGGCCTCAAGCTGAGCCACAGTCCGTCTCCAGGCTTGAGCCTGGCTCAAGCTTTCAGCAGCTCACCCACTTCTACTTTGAACTCCTCAACGAGACTTGCATTGGAAGTAGTGACCAGTGAAAGCACATTCTTGGATAACACAAAAAGAACTACCTCCACCAGAGACTTATAAATGGATGACTGGAAATCCCTGAAAACTAGTGGATGAATCTCGGACAAGAGACATCACTTATGGTTTTTGGATATTGAAATCTGAAAGAAACAGGATGCATACATTACCACAAGCTGAATGTGAATGGCTTCCCACACAGTTCTGAAGATGGTAATTTGCCAATGTTTTGTGACCGAATTTCAGTCACAAAACATTGATACATCTCACACCGATTCTGTATTTGGAAGGAACGCCCAAAACACGCCCCTTAAAAATAGTGAGTTGGTACAGGGTTGTAAACTCATTGTAAGAGTCACAAAAAATTACCAGTTCCTAAAATATGATTGATACATAGCAAAATTGTATTTTGTGTTCGAAAACTCTGAATCTGGGTGCTGACAACCATAAAATAGGTTTGTACATCTGCCCCTTTGTGAGCTACTTAGTGAATTTTCAGCAAGTGGGTGGATTGATCTTGGATCAAGAAGCATTAGGATAAGACACAAAGAGGGAATGATAGCTGTGGGAAGTTTCCTTTTCTCTCTAGTGTGCAGGCCAAGAATGGTGTAGATTCCATTAAGCAAGAAATACACTTAAATAAAATGATGCAATGATAGCTAACATATATGGTTCTAAATTCCAAAACGGTAATAATAAGCTCTGTGATAGAAAAACACTAAAGGTAGAAGAAAACAAGAGAATGTATTGATAATAGTTAATCCCTCAAGTATTTGCATATTCACAAAAATAAATTAAGCATGATATTTAGTGATGCTGAATTTATGATAGTTTGTTCTTAAAATGTAAATTATACAAGTGTTATTCACCATGTTCAATAAGCAGGATTGTGCACACCATTTGGAAAAGCTTTGACTCAAGAAATCCCCTGTAAAATAATTCTCACTTATCTGCCATATTCTCTTGTGAATATTATAACTGGTACTAATTATAATTTAAGATTTAGATCGGTGTACCCCCTTCTGAGTATAAAGTTCCTGTTCTTTGTCTGAGGAATTTAAACTGGCTTTTACGAAAAATATTTCCCAGAAAATATACCATAACAGCATTGAGGGTCAGCTTTTGGGTGGTGTAACCAGTGCAACCGCACCTGGCCCTGTACTGGCATTAGAGGAGGAGTTGTGTTTAGAAATAACTTATAAGTTTAAAAGCACCTTCTGCAGAGTTTCTTGTGTGCTCAGCAGTTTTTAGACAAGAATGAAATGTCAAAATAACTCTGGTGCTAAATGTTCCTGCTTTAGAGATTAAGGAATTTTGTCTAGTGTCAGTTTTGATTCATCATAAAGTTGCACACAGGGTTAATATATTTATTGCAACGAGAGTGTCCCATGCAGATCACAGAACTGCATTTTATGTGGACAGCTTAGTGGGTGACTGCATTTGATATTGAGACATTTTTATTTTTTGAATTTCATAAGTTACAATCCTAATATAGCACAGTGACTTTGAACTGTCATCAAAGACTATTGGTACAGCACAAATCTTGTCCACCCTTAACACGTCACAAATATGTCACGAATGCTTAATAGATACATGACATAAATGTAAATGTAAATTGATACTTGTATAGCACACTACTCACCCGCAAGGGTCTCAAGGCGCTTGTACAAATACCACTGTGGAAACCATCCTGGCTTTCCCTGTGAGGCGTCCACTCATTGGCACCCCCAAGGTGGAGGCCAGGAATCCTTAGCATTGTGGGGGCCGTTGTGGAAATTAAGCAAGCTATTGCCCAGATTTGCAGATTATGCATGATCGGATTAGGCACCGAGGCGAGAATTATCAGGTCTGTGGGATTTTGAGCCCAAGACCTGCCGACGCGGGAAATTGAACTCTGGTCCCGGGCTAGACCTCTGCATCAGGGTCTGCCGCTCTAACCATTGAGCCACACTTCTCCACCATCAGGGTCTGCACTTAGCACATGGATTTTGTGTAGTTTAACAAATTAATGTAAAGTATTGCACTTGACATAATTATTGAAGAGAGCATTCTCTTTAGAATTAGAGAATTTACTGTGTGTTTTACCGTAATGTTTTACCATAACTGATTGATATGTTATTTGAAGTCTTGATAAAATAAATCATCATTATTTAAAAGATAGTGTACTTACTATATAGATGTAATTCAACTTCCATGAATTACGTTTATTGATTAGCAAAATAAATAGAAACTATCCTCATATATGTAGAATGTGATTTCACTTAAAACGATAAAAACTTTATGTAATGTGTGCATTAATATTTGATATATTAGATTAAAATGTAGTTACTAGTCATACTCCCACATGATCAATTTAAAAATGTATCATATGTTACATATGATGTGAATTTAATGCACTATTGAGTCCAAGTGTGCACACGCATATTGCATGTGTGCCATTAAGTAAATGCATTTACTTGTCCTGACAAGGCCTGCATTTCACCATGCTTCATAAATAATGTTTTCCATTTTCTGCTAACATGACAATACTTACAGATATTCACATGCATTGTTAGTTTGAGAATAGATACATTACGGTACTAGTGATAGAGGAGAGAGACTCTGAGAAGAAGACCTTGATAAAAGAACATAAGGAGCCAGAGCATCAACTGAAAGGCCTATTCAAAAATGTTACAATCTAACCTGTGTGTGAGGAGATGTCGTTCCCATGTCCAGTGTGAGATATTTCCTTGATGTTGCATTCTGCTACATGAGAAATGAATGAGAACAATGGACCCCTGATGATGCGTCCATAGGGGTGTAACTCAGAGACTTTTGTGTGTTATAACTTAGGACCTGATTCAGATCTTGGCGAACAGATTACCCCGTCACCACGGTGATGGATATCCCATCTGCCAAAATAGATATCCCATAGGATATAATGGGAATTTATATTTCGGCAGACTGGATATCTGTAACCATTGTGATAGAGTAACCTGTCCGCCGAGATCTAAATCAGGCCCTTAGTGTTCACATTGTCTGAGTACAGACTTCTTTCAGGCTCCAGAAACCTTTTCCCAGAGTCACTTTAGGAGATCTCTTTTGGAGCCTTTCCTGCCGCTTCATAGGCTATCTTTCCTTTGGACTCTGGGAGGCTTAGGCCTCTGTTTTCCTTGATTCTTTGCTGGCAGTTGCTTAGGTTAACACTCATTCTTTGACCCAAAGAATACTCTTGATCAATCTTTTGAAATGCTGACACCTTCCTACTTAATTTGTCCTTGCCCTGTTTTTAATTTTCTTCATGGAAATGTCCTGATTTTTTAAAGATTCTTTAGGGTACAGAACCATCCTTTTAGCTTGGACTCTGATTGGAAGGGTTAGATTACTCAATGTACAGTCAGGAGAACTTTAGACTTTTGTCTGAGCATTAGATCCTTCTCTTGCTCTCTTGTATTGCTGTGACTGAATTGCCTGTCTGCCTAAAATTGGTCTGCCTCAATTTCTTCAGAAGGTTGGACCTACCTGTTCTAATACCTTATCTTTATAGCATGACGTTAAGAGTTGTGTGCCTTAACTTGATTATCAATTTGTAATACATTTTCTTAAGCCTAGCTACCAATTCCTATTCCTCATTGTACAGCCAAATGGGTTGCACTGTTACTGAAATTTGATTAATGTTAATGTTCACTGCCATCTTCTCTCAGGCTGGGAAAAGGGTCTATCAGAGGACCAAAGGTAGGCAAGCAGGCCCAGAACACCCTGTATCACCTGCATACCAACTGCATCATATAGGTTAGGATTTTATGTTTCTCCCCAGTCTTTCATGTAGTTATAATTGCTAAAAAAAAGGGTTAGTTTGGATAGAAATATATTCTTATTAGTAAAGCCAGCCCCAACCAATATGGTACATTTTAAATCCTGAGTTTGTGTTTCTCCAGAAAAAACAGTATTAAAATATACTGCCTCCTAGTATGGATGACATATGATTCTTATACTTTGTAATCATTGTATTATGTAACATTTCCCATATTCCCATATTCTGATTTACACTTGTGGAGTTCATTGTCTCTGAATAATCAATCAATCAATCAATCAATCAATCAGGGGTTTGTAAAGCGTGCTACTCACCCGTGAGGGTCTCAAGGTGCTGGAGAGAGGGGAGGGAAGGGGGGAGCGCGGGGGCAGCTCCGGATCTGTCGAAGAGCCAGGTCTTGAGGTCCTTCCTGAACATGTGCAGGGTCGGGGAGCATCTGATGTTCACAGGAAGATCCTTCCAGGTCTTGGCTGCGATGTAGGAGAAGGCTCTTCCGCCAGTTCTGTTTCTGCAGATGTAGGGGACTTCTGCCATGGCGAGGTCGGTGGAGCCGAGGTTCCTCTTGGGTACGTGGAAGGATACTCTCTCATTGAGGTATTTGGGCCCGATGTTGTTGAGTGACTTGTAGGTGTGGGTGAGGAGCTTGAAGCTGACCCACTTCTCCATGGGAAGCCAGTGGAGGTCTCCTAGGTGTTGGGTCATGTGTTCGTGGTGAGGAGTCTCGAGGATGAGTCTGGCAGCAGCGTTCTGGATGGTTTGGAGTCTGTGGAGAAGGGTTCTGGTGATTCCGGTGTATAGGGCGTTGCAGTAGTTGAGACTGCTGGCTATGAGTGCGTGGGTGATGGTTCTTTTGCTTTGCAGGAGATCCATTTGAAGGTCTTGCGAAGGATGCATATGCAGTTGAAGCTGGTGGAGGCAACGGCGTTGATCTGGTGGTTCATGGAGAGGGTGGAGTCAAGTATGATGCCTAGGTTTCGTGCGTGGTCTGTAGGGGTGAGTGGGTTGCCGAGGGCAGAGGGCCACCAGGTGTTGTCCCAGGCGGAGGTGCAGGTTCTGAGGAAAAGGACTTCGGTCTTCTCTGAGTTGAGCTTCAGACAGCTGTCCATGTTGCCACATTTTTCATTCCTTTCTGGAAGCAGAGTCTGGTGTCTTTGGGCTTCTTCGTGAGTGAGAGAATGAGCTGGGTGTCGTCGGCGTAGGATACAATTCTGAGCCCATGCTGTCTGACGATGATGGTGAGGGGGGCCAAGTACATGTTGAAGAGAGTGGGGATGCGCGAAGATCCTTCCTTGTGGTACTCGGCAGTTGATATCGGTGGATTCGGAGTGGAAGGGAGGGAGTCTCATCCTCTGGGTTCGGCCAGAGAGAAAGGATTGGATCCAGTCGAGGGCGGTTTCTTGTATCCCCGTGTCGTGAAGTCTGGCTGTGAGTGTGGGGTGTGAGATGGTGTTGAAGGCCGTGGAGAGGTCTAGCAGGGTGAGGGCCGTAGTGTGTCCCTGGTCGAGTAGCATGCAAATGTCGTCAGTGGCTGAGAGGAGGGCACCTCGGTGCTGCGGTTGCTACAGAATCCAGACTGGGAGGTGTCCAGAATAGAGTTCTCTTCGATGATGGCGGTCAGTTGGGGATTTAAAAGTCTCTCAGTGACTTTGGCCACAAAGGGGAGGATAGAGATGGGTGGTTTTTCAGGTCTGTTAGGTCGGCCGGTGGCTTCTTGAGGAGAGGTTTAACCTCCACCCGCTTCCAGTCGTCTGGGAAGATGCCAGACAAGAAGGAGGTGTTGATGGTCCGTCCTAGTTCGGGTGTGATGGCGGCGGCAGCCCTATGGAATATGTGCGGTGGGCAGGGGTCTGTGGGGGCTCCTGAGTGGGTTTTCTTCATGGTCGCACTGATGTGTTCTACGGTGACGGGATTCCAGGTCTTGAAGGATGGTTTACTGGCGGCTTAGGGGCAGGGGTATTGTTCGACGTCTGTTTACTGAAGTTGTCGTACAGGTCCTTGATCTTCAGATGGAAGTAGGAGCTAAGCTTGTCGCAGAGTTTTTGGGAAGGAATGACCTCCGTGGCTTCGCTGGGGGGTTTCGCAAACTGCTTTATGACGTTGAACAGTTCCTTGGCGTTGGTCGTGTTGGTCTAGACTTTGTTTCTTATGAAGGGCCGTTTGGTGTCTCTTATGCGCTGGTGGTATTTATTCAGGGCGATTCTGTGGTTGTTCAGTGCTTCAGTGGTTTTCTGGTTTCCCCAGGTTTTCTCTAGGCGTCTACAGGAGCGTCTGGCTTCTTGCAATTCTGTTGTGAATTCGGTGGCCATCAGGGGGCGTTGTTTGGCGGGGAAGCGTAGGGGTGTGAGATTGTCTGCGCAGCAGGAGATCCAGTAGTGAAATTCCATGGCTGCGGAGTTGGTGTGGGTCATGGCGCTGGGGGGGGTCTTGGAGGAGGGTGGTGGTGAGGAGTTCCTCTGTCACCTTGCCCCAGTTCCTTTGTGGCGGGCTTGGTGGGGGCTTGGGTGCAGTGGCGGTCTTGAAGGTGAAATGGACACAGTGGTGGTCCGTCCAAAGGGGCTGGGTGGTGTGGTTCAAATGGATGTTTGTCCCTCCCGTGAAGATGGGGTTGAAGGTGTGTCCAGCTTTGTGAGTGGGCGTGTTGACCAGCTGCTTCAGTCCGAGGTTGACGAGGTTGGCGAAGAGGGTGGTTGAGTCGGGGTCATTGCAGTTGTTGAGGTGGAAGTTCAGGTCCCCGAGCAAGATGTAGTCCGTGGAGGTGGTGGAGTGGAGTGTGGTGAGCTCAGCGATGGTAGTTACGCACTGGGTGCCAGGTCCCGGTAGTCTGTAGATGTTCTGGGGCTGGTCTGGATCTGGAAATGGAGTTGTTCTATGTTGGAATGGGGGTCCATCGTGCTGGATGTGGAGAGCCGGAGGGGGTCTTGTGTACAATGGCGAGTCCTCCTCCTGGGCGGTGGGGGTGGTCTTTTCTCTGGATCTTGTAGCAGTCGGGGATGGCAGTGGCGATGTCGGGCCGAAGGCGACGTTGGTCCAGGTTTCCGTGAAGAAGGTGACGTCGGGCGAGAGGGTGTCGAGCAGGTCCCAGATCTCTATGGAATGTCGGTGCAGGGAGCACACATTGAGGAGAATGCATGTCAGGGTTCCGGTGGAATGTGGTTCAGGTGGGCCTTCGGCGGTTGTGGTGGTTTCGTTGATGGTGAAAGATTTCCGGCAATGTCTGAACGAAAACTGTCCATGGGTGTTGTTAGGTGAGGATCTTTGGCGGTGTGTGTGATGTAAAGTGCTCTGAAACTCTACAATTGTAAGAGTAGTGCTCGAAAAAAAAACATGTGAAAGAGCTGGCCAATGAATAGATAAGGGGGCTCTGTTGGAGGGTGGTACTGAAAGAATCAGTGGAGAAGAAGGCCAGTAGGCGGGGATCAAAAAAGGTTGTTGCACTGGGTGCCCCCAGCTCTAAAGCTGGCCCAGCCAGCACTCTTTTTAGAAGCATAGCCTCTATTTTTGCTTTGCACAGAATGATAAAGAGGGGAGTAAGCTGTTATTCCTACTAATAGTGAAACATCTATATTCCTCTTATTTTAATTATTTCTTTTTCTTGATGAAGTTTTTATCTGTAACCCAAGAAAGTGCTTGAAAATGGTAAACCCAAATGCACACAATGCTTTACCAGCTCCGTTGAGTGAGGTTCCTGCATCCTTTTAAATGTATTTTTCAACATCACCTTTGTTTTTTCTAAGTTCATAGTTAGGCCCTATTTAGAGCTGCGCAGGAACAGGATAGCCATCAAAATTAAGATATATTTCTGTTGCCCAATCTCCAGTTTGCTCTGCTCGTTTAGAGCTGGGCAAGCACTGTGTTTCTGATGGTGGAGCTGCCATCAGCTCTGCAGGCGGGTTCATCCTGACCGGTGATGGACTGCCTGGCCAATGGTGTCTGAAGGCCCCCTCTTTTAAGGCAGAACTTCTAGGGGCCATGTCAGGTGCTTTGTTTACTGTAAGCATTTGCCCCCTACTAGACAGGAAAGCCAAACCATCCGCTAGGAATACGAGCACATTAGGAATACTATTTTTTTTGTTGTTGTCCCAAAGTGTGTAGAAAAAAAAGTAAATTGCTCCACTGATATGGCAGGCTGGCAGTATTGTTTGTTTCACCGAAAGTGCTCCTAACATGTTTACTGAAGCACTTTTGGTGAAAAAGGGCTCCACACCCAGCAGCACACCCTAGATTTGGCAGCAGGGCTAAGGTGGTCCGGCACAGACACCGCCTCCACTGGCCCAGCTGCTTGATACCCATCTGCCAAAATTAAAAGGAGGGCGGCCCTTAGCCCATTTATTCCAAATCGTTTTGTAATAAAGTCAGTCAAAACGGTGACCCTAGGGGAATCACGTCCTCTAGTATACAATCCTGGCCCTGAAAAGAATACCCTTCATTACTCTCCGTTTTTTGTAACATTACTCTCACTTCTCCTGTATTTTGTGTCAGAAATAATCAGATGCTTATAAATGAAATAAAAAAGGGAGTAAAATGCACATTTCCAATATACCTTTATCAGATTTGTCTGATTCTAGTAGTAAGGAGTTTATTCAGCATTTGTCATAACATAAATGATGCATATTTATCAAATATTTTATATTTAATCAAATTAATTAAACCAATCGGTAAACAACCCATAAATTAACATGTCACATGAAAAATGCTACCCAGTAATACATGGTTGTTGAAATAAAACATAATGATTTTAGCATGCAGCTTTCTGACCACTGCAAGGCCAAAGCAAATCCTCAGTTTATGCGCTGACATATGCCACAGCTCAGATTCCCAGAAATGTCTCAGCTGAAGACGTGAGCTGTTGGCCTGGTTTGGTGGCTTAGTGGACTAATGCACCCACTCTGGTACTATGCTTGACCGCATGGTCACAGGCTCAAATCCCAGTGGGTCCACTCATTCTTCTGAAATAGATAAAATGAGTGCCATTGAGTTGGGAAACAATAATCATCAGTTATTCGGCGCCAAGACACCCTTGCGTGAACGTGGGCTTTACAAATACACATGTTTATGTTAAGATGTGAAATATGCCTTAGCTGAGGGCTTGGGATATGCCTCAGCTGGCGGCCTTGTGTGCATTATTTAACTGCGCTAGAAATGTCACATTTGAAGGCCCTGTGTATGAACTAGGTAAGGGCGTCACACACACCTCACTAGGGAGATGACATGTGCCTCGTCTGAGGGTCAAAAGTATGCTTCCGCTGCAAGTCACACACATGCCTCAGCTTTTTCTCTAAAAGGTGCGCCCAGGACCAGATCCACACCTTGTTTTCAGGATACCCACTGACTATATAAGTTTGCTTCTTTGAGATTAATTATGTGCAGATTTATTTTATTTGAAGGTCTTGAAAATGTGGCATGGATTGAACCATCCTAGCTATATAGTTGAGAACTAGTGGCAGCTCTAAAATATGTTTGCCCTGAGTGACTGATGTGCACCTCATCTGTGGGCATGGGGTTTGGCTCTGTTGAAAGCCTGCAATATGTTTCAGATGAGAGCCTGCTCCATGCAGCTTCATTGTTTAGCCAAAGCCTGCTCAGGTTTTTTATCACCACTGCTAGGCTAGATATCTTACCCATTTACAGCTCTGGTGTTTTACCCATTGCCAGAACAGGTGTTTTTCCACATCGCTCAGGTGATTGGTGTATCCTGCATCAGTCTACGTGTTTTACTGAGTGCAAACGTGCCCCAGATCTGTTCTTTTGCTCACTGCTGAGTGAAGATTTCTAACCAATGCCATCTTATTTACCTTTTGCCAGCTCAGATGTTTTGTTTTAACCACTGAGCACCCACGCGTTTAATTACTACCACCTCAAAAACTCTGAAGTCTTTCTGTTTTACATGGTGCAACACGTGTGTTTCACTAACTTTCAATTTACGTGTTTTGCCCAGTACCACATAATTTGTTAATCCAGGGTCAAGTCAGGTGTTTAAGTTTCTACTTAAGTAATTGACAACACACTAGCTCAATCATCTTTACACTTGCCAAATCAGGTGTTTTACCCATTGTCAGATTAGATATTTTACCCACTTCCAGGTGTGTTACCAATCTGCACTTTGGAATGTTTTAGCCAGGACAAGCTCAAATGGTAAACTCACTGACAGGCCAGGCTTGTTTACAATCACGATAGGAGAATGGAATAACTGTGCAATAGTTTTTAAGGTGAATAAACATGAAATGAAAGGCTGGGGCTTTTACGTAATACTGTGGTGGAATTGTGTAATAGTTGTGAACGTATAGCAAGTACATAATTGTGACAAACAGCAAAATAAATGTAGAAAACAGGGCAAGAGAGGTGCATGCATACATGTGTGGCCTTCTCTCAAAGGACAGAGAGCCTAAGGAATAATGCAGGCGTATATTGTAATCAGCGACAGAGAGCTTGGGTGGCAGTGCCCACAGTGCCAACTGGAAAGAAATAGGAATGCCCCTCAGAGGAAAGATATCGAAGCTCAGGCATAATGCAGGCCTGGAAAAAAGACCCAAACTCCAGCACCAAGGACGCCTTCAAAAACGCCACCCGCACACACCACCAACTGATCCGGACTGCCAAGAAAGCTGCACTTAAAGAACGACTAGACAACAATGCCCACAACAGCAAGGAATTATTCAACATCGTCAAAGAATTTACCAACCCCTCAGCCAACTCCAACGACATCACTCCCTCTCAAACCCTTTGCGACTCCCTAGCTTCGTTCTTCCACGACAAAATCGCAGACATCCACAACAGCTTCGACAACCAACCCGGAGACCAACCCTCCCAACCTTCTGCCATACCCTCACCCCCCTTGAACATCCTTAATGACTGGAACCCTATCTCCACTGAGGACACCATCCGCCTAATGAACTCCATTCACTCAGGATCCCCCACAGACCCATGCCCTCACCATATCTTCAACAAAGCAGACTCCATCATAGCACCATACCTCCTAGACGTCATCAACTGCTCCCTCAACTCCGCCACCTTCCCGGAAAGCTGGAAACACGCCAAACTCAGCGCCCTCCTGAAAAAACCCACAGCTGACCCCACCGAACTCAAAAACTACCGCCCCATCTCGCTCCTACCATTCCCAGCCAAAGTCATTGAGAAAGCTATCAACAACCAGCTCGCCGCCTTCCTCGAAACAAACAAATCCCTCGACCCCTCACAGTCCGGCTTCCGAGCCAAACACAGCACTGAGACCGCACTCATCGCAGCAACAGACGACATTCGAACTCTACTGGACAATGGAGACACAGTCGCCCTCATCCTCCTTGACCTTTCCGCAGCCTTCGACACAGTCTGTCATAGCACCCTCCTACAACGCCTCAGAAACATAGGAATACAAGGAAAAGCACTGGAATGGATCACCTCGTTCCTTACCGGAAGAACTCAGAGAGTCCGCCTTCCACCATTCAAGTCAGAGGCCACTGAAGTCATTTGCGGCGTGCCACAAGGATCCTCACTCAGCCCCACCCTCTTCAACGTATACATGAGCATCAACATCATCTCCTACGCTGATGACACTCAACTGATCCTCTCACTCACCAAAGACCCGAACACCGCCAAAACCAACCTACATGAAGGAATGAAAGAAGTATCCGAGTGGATGAAACACAGCCGTCTGAAACTGAACTCAGACAAAACAGAAGTCCTTATCTTAGGTACCTCCCCCTCCGCCTGGGATGACTCTTGGTGGCCAGAGGCCCTTGGAAAAGCACCCATCCTGACGGACCACGCACGGAACCTGGGCGTCATCCTAGACTCCACACTCTCGATGAACAAACAAGTCAACTCCGTTTCATCATCTTGCTTCAACATTCTTCGCATGCTCAAAAAAACATTTCGCTGGATCCCCACCGAAACTAGAAAAACGGTCACCCACGCACTGGTCACGAGCCGCATTGACTACGGCAACACCCTATACGCCGGCACCACCGCAAAACTTCAGAAAAAACTCCAACGCATCCAGAACGCATCAGCCAGACTCATACTAGACATCCCACGTAAAGACCACATTTCTAGTCACCTGAAAAACCTCCACTGGCTCCCCGTCAATAAGAGGATAACATTCCGCCTCCTAACCCACGCACACAAAGCTCTCTACGAAATTGGACCCGAATGCCTCAACACACGACTTTCCTTCTACACCCCTTCCCGCCAGCTACGCTTCTCCAACCAAGCCCTTGCTGCTGTACCTCGCATCAACAAAACCACCATGGGAGTAAGATCCTTCTCCTACCTGGCAGCTAAAACCTGGAACTCACTTCCCACTCACCTTCGCCTCACTCAGAACCACCTAGCATTCAGAAAGCAACTTAAAACTTGGATATTCGACAAGTAAATTCCCACCCTCCCTCAAGCGCCTTGAGACCCTCTGGGTATGTAGCACGCTATATAAATTATTTGACTTGACTTGACTTGACTTAAAGGACATATCACTGGGGAAGATCTAATAGTAATAAAAACACAAGCACAAACACGAGACCAATTTTACCATGATAAAATATCCATATATATAACATATATATTTAAAGAAAAACATTTTACATCACTGAGACATAATTAGAAAAAGAATCTCACTTTGGAAAGGTTTGAACTCAGTTAGGTAAACAGTCAAAATATTGATTTTTAAATATCGAAGTACATTTATATTGAGTTTTAAATATCGTAGGGACAAAATATCGACATCAAGAATATCGACAAACAGAATTTTGTACTTAAGGTAAAAAATATCAATCTTGGAAATATTGATGTTAGTAATGTCGATAGTTAAATTATTGATGATATAATATCGATATTTATGTTAGTGTTATGTATTTTGGTATGTATTTTTTATGTATGTGTTCTTTATTTCTTGTTAAGTATTGTACTGTTTGTTTAAATGTATGTATACATTTTTAAGTAATTAGCGTGTTTAAAAAAAGTTAATTATGCATTTTAGTACCGTAGCGGGTTGTGGGTTTATGTGGAATAGGGTGGGAAGTAATTTAATTATAGTAAATGAAATAATGTTTAGCAATTATTATTTTTTTTAAATAACATTTTGTGTTTTAGTTCTGTAGCAGGTTGTGGGTTTATAGGGGAATAGGGTGGGAAGTAATTACATTTTAATTAAGTAATGATTAATTTTTCATTATTGGTATTAATAATTAATTTATTGTTAATTAATTATTAAATGGTAATTATTTATTATTAATTGATAATTATATTATTTGTATTCATTTATTATTGGAGTGGGTTGTAGGTTTATAAGGGAATAGGGTGGGAAGTAATTTATTTGTAATTAAGTGATTAATAAAAAAAAGGGGTATTGATAATTAATTGTTTTGTTAATTATTAATTCGTTATTCATTTCTATATTTATTTTGGGTATTGAGAAGTATTTTTTTGTTAATTAATTATTAATTGAGTATACATTTTAATTAAATATTGTTTATTGTTATTGCTAATTACTTTATAGTTAATTAATTATTAATTGCAAATTATTTTTTAATAATTGATTAACTAAAAATTAAATTAAATGTGTGAAATGTTATGTGGAGTGTGTTTTGTGTTTATTGGGGAACAAAGTGGGAAGTATTTAATATTATTAAAGTAATTTCTAGTTTTGATATAGTTGTAGTTTTTATTTTATTTATTTTTCATTTATTAATAAATCATTATTTAATTACAATATTTATTTGATTTATAAGTATGTTATTTTTAACACCTACGCTATCCAATGCTTTCCATACTGTTGCACTCTCTGAAGTGGCAATTGTAATTTTTACCCCTATGCTATCCAACACTTTCCCTACTGTTGCACTCTCTGGAGTGGGAATAGTAATTTTTACCCCAACGCTATCCAGCGCTTTCCCTACTTTTGCGCTCTCTGGAGTGGGAATAGTAATTTTTACCCTTACGCTATCAAACGCTTTCCCTACTGTTGCACTCTTTAGAGTGGGAATAGTAATTTTTACCCCTAAGCTATCCAACTCTTTCCCTACTGTTGCACTATGTGAAGTGAGTATATATATATTACTATGTTTAATTTATTTTAACATTATATGTATTCGTTATTATTTTTAAATATGTTTTAATATTTGTAACTATATTTCTTTTAATTAAATGTATTAATTACTCAATTTTACATTATTATTAAAACATTTAAAAAGAGGATATTTTTAACATCACTATTTTTGACAACAATATTTTTTTCTCGATATTTTTGTACTTACCAATTATGTAGATTGGACTTCGATATTTTTGATTTCAATATTTTTGTGTCAAAATGTTTGTAGGTCGATTTTCTGTCCATCAATATTTTGTCAGACATTCACTCAGTTACCCATCTTTGCATGTCAGTGAAGCAAAAACAATGAGGTTATTATTTCTGGATCGTACAATGTATGTTACGTGAAATAAAAAAAACACCATTCTATGCCTGGGATGGAGTATCTGTAACAGGGAAATCAAGAGGAAAAAGCCGATGCACTGTTCATAACAAAAAGAAAAACAGAGGACCCCTTGTAATCCCGCCCCATTGTGTAAATGTATTAAATTGCCATGAAGCAAGGTGTAGATTAGGAAAATACAAAGGAAGATAAAAAAACAATAATTGGCAAAGCCTGTAGGTCTGGTTTCGAATGCCAGGTTTTTGGCTTTAACAATGCTTGTTTTGTCATGGTTTTTGCAAAACTTTGTTGTTGAGAAAGCTGACAGGGCCTTGTAAATTGGCTAGGAGCTTAAATGTGTTTTGTCTCAGAAAGCACATGTTTCCATTATAGTCCCTAGTGCTGAAGGGAACGATTTGTGTGTGGGTGTGCTACTTCTGAAAGGGAAGAATGCTGTCCCTGACAGCGAAGTTACCCAATGGCTGAAGTGGGCTGATCCACTACTCCATGCTGTATACTGTACTGGAATTTTCAATAGACCCACCATAAATGTAAAAACAAATTTATTTCGGAACAAGATGATGGATGGAGTCTTGAAACTTTCCAACTACTCAGCCCCAGTCAAGAGGTTTTCAGTGGCGGCTGATGCATTTAAACAGTGGTAGGGTGGGTGGAAGGATGTGCGTAGGGGGAGCGTGATGGAATTAAAAAAAGTATTTAAATGTACCCGATGCGGCTTCAGCCGCCTCGGAGTACCTCTGTGCTGCTCTCATGCTGCATGAGAGTAGCGCAGGGATTGGCCCGAGCGAACTTCTTTAACACCCGCCTAGGCACAGGGAGTCTGTGCGCTTTCTCCAACCCAGCTGTGCAATACAGCTGAGTTGGAGAAACCTAACTGTGCCTGCCTGTTTGGCCGGCCTAAGACAGCAGGCCATACAGACAGTGGAGTGGTGTGGCTCACTAGTTAGAGGCGGCAGACCCGTAAGCAGAGAACGGCCCGGGAACAGGGTTCAATTCCCAACGCGGAAGGGTCGTGGACCAGAGTCAAAACGGACTCAATAATTCTCGCCTCGGTGCCTACTCTAACCAGGGAAAACACTCTACAACTCTGGGCATTAAGCTTGCCTCATCTCTACAACTAAATGGCCCTGGTGGAGTTTAGTTCAGTCAATCATATGTGTTAAATAAACTACTAACTTTACACAGATAAATACAATAAACATTTGAACAATGAACAAGAAAAACAGCAAGAAGGTGTATATGCAAAAAATTAGATTTTGTCAAAAGGGACGTCCCCATAGCACTGAGCGCCAGAATTCATTTGCGTTGTATCAGTAACCTTGTCTACCACTCCGTGAGCCAATATATTAAGGGCTTTACAAATATTAATTGATCAGTCGACCCTCACCCTTATCCTAGGGGAATTAATAACATTTACATTTTGGATAGGTGTTTACAGGTTCTACAGAGAAGTTAACTGAAATTCATTGTATTCTGCCTTAATTTCCTGTCTATATATTTGTATTTTAAACCCCTTGTGACTTCTTTTGATAAAATCTATTTTTTTGCACTCCACCAGGACCATTAAATTGTCCTATATAATAATTATTTTCAAAATCTCAAAATACTCTTTTGAATAAACTCCCTTTGAGGCACTCCTTACCCATTTCATAACTTTCACCCAAGCCCCCGAGGGTATATTGGGTTGCTCGCTGTTTGTACCTCATCTCTACAACAGCCCCCCACAGACGCCGGCGATGCCTGGTTTCACCTTGGAGATACCCAGAAAGGGACCATCTCACAGGGAAAACCAGGACGGGTTCCCCAGCAGTCTTCAGCGCCAGGATACTCCATGGTGTCCATGGAGTTGCAGTGCGCTTTACAAGTACACCCACATGCACAGCAGTACACGTTCACTTCATTCCTCCTTCCTCCAATAGCCAGCCTCACCACTCCCTATACAAGCTGGCTCAACCAGCAGGTGAAAAATAAAACTATATTGTTTTATTTTTCAGCTGCTGGCTTAGACAGTGGGGCATCGCTCTGCCCTTGCAGAGGAGCCGCCACTGGAGTTAGTTTTCAGGGTAAGAAAATGCATGCATTAATACTCAAAATATGAAATGATCATCTAGAGTTGTATTGCTTCATATGAATGAACTACAATTACCAGTTATTAAAGACTCCTTCTTCCAGGTGCATCCTCAAACAGACCCTTGCAAAGATAGAGGCAAACAGACGGAAGTGATGTTGTCTTTCAAATTTTGCATGCCAATGCTGATACTGAAAGGATTAATTGACATACCTTGTTTATGAATTGTGAAGATGGAGGTAGCCAATCTATCTCTGTATAAAACATAATAGTAATCAGTCCCAGGATGCTTGTTTACAGTCCAGGGAAGACCTGGATTGTCAGTTCGGGCTGGACTGTTCCCATTAGGAACAGGGCCATAACTGATTTGCATATGGCTTGGTCTGAACTGGGGTGGCGAAGTGAGCTAAAGAACGATGATTGATTCAACCCAGATCTGTGACTGGTGGAGATTGTCTGAAAAGTTTTAGCGCTCCGTCCATCATCTCGTTTTGTTTGCACCTCCAAAGGAACATTAAATTGATTCGCAAGGGCACACCCTCTCTCAACAGGAACACAACCCAATGTTTCATTCTTATATGATTGGTTATTATCTGTGCTGGCCAAATTGAATGAAAATCAAAGGAATGGAATGTGCCCAGAATAATCTGTAGTGGGTCACATTGTCATGCATTTCCACATATCACTTGATATTGTTGAACCAAATCAACCCATGATTTGTTTGTATGACCAGGTGTGGGACCCTAGCACGCTCTGCCTACAATGCTTGAGTGGTGGATTAGAATATATGTGAACAAAATCCTGGGACTGCTCTATTTCCTTTGGTGTGTTTCCACTATTGCTTTGTCTGGGTGTAATAGAGAGAGGAAAGTAAGAAAGGGAGGAAAGAGAATTGGTGTCACGCAAACATATGGGGGTATTACCGTTTAAGGACGGACTCCCTCACCCTCCAGAGGTGGCATGCTTCATCATAGGGAACCTCCTCACACTGTGATGCCTAGTCACAGTGTGGGCTACAACCCCTTCACTAGAGGGAGGAGCTCAGGAAAGTTTTTAGAGGTATGATAAGCACCTTACTAATGAGCACGAAATATGTGTGCGAACAGCAGGGCACGAGGTAAGGGTGTGTGATCTAAAACTGGTTACAAGATACATAATACGATTTATTAATGCATCCTTGTGTCAGGATTGAAATCAAGCAGAGGGTCAGGCAGGCGTGGTTACATCCTCTGGATCTTTCCAAAAGGGTAAGTCAACAAGTTTCTACCTATCACCCTCCTTAGAGGTGTCACGGCATTCTTCAAGACCTATGTAGCAAATGCTCCTGCTTAAGTGCTCAAGTGATGTAACAGAAATTGTATAAAAATGTAAAAATACAAAACCAGTGGTCCAATTATTTGTCCAAAGTAGGGATCCACTAGTAGTCTCCTGCAAAAGATACTGTAAATAGTGATAGACATATATACCTTATGTGAAAACAGAGGTTTTCACCTTACTTCCTCCGATCCCCTAGCCCCATCTGTATTCAAAATGATAAAGTCCTCCATTCTACCTCTATGGGCAAAAATTCTCAACGCCTATCTTAGGCAAGGTTCCGTACCGGACTGTCTGAAAATAGGGCAGGTCACACCTATACTAAAGAAAGCCAACTCCCTCTCCACAGACCTCAACAACTATCGACCTATATCCAGAATCCCCACGCTGGCAAAGTTAATGGAAAAATGTGTACAAATTCAACTCTGCCATCACATCGAGAACTTCAACCTCCTAGATAAACACCAATCCGGTTTCCGTCAAGGTCACAGTACTGAATCTGCCCTCACCCACATAATGGATGACATCTTAAAAATGCTGGATCACAATGAATCGTTCCTATTGATACTTCTTGACCTATCCTCCGCCTTCGACACGGTTAAACATGACAATCCACTGTCTTTACTGGAACGAAGGATGGGCCTAACCGGTCCAGTGTTACAATGGTTTACCTCCGTCCTAAGCAACAGAACCCAAAGAATCAAGTTGAAGCAATCATTCTCTCAACCTTCCATGGTCACACTAGGAGTCCCACGGGGATCAGCATTATCACCTATCCTCTTTAATCTACTCATGGAACCCCTTGCTAATGCACTTAGTACTGCAAACATTTTATATCATCTATACACAGATTACACTCAACTTTAATTGAAAATCTCCTCACCAGATGACTTCATCTCCCTCAACGCCATTCTTCATAATACCCAAAGTTGACTCAATGGCAACCACCTCATGCTTAATACCAAAAAAAATGAGTTCCTCCTCATCTCCCCTCCCAATCATGCACCCAAGATAGACTTATGGTTGAAGCATCTTACTACCTTTGATTGCACCCATCACATCATTGACTCCGCAAAATCCCTGGGAGTCACCATCGACAAACATTTAAATATGCAGGAACAAATCTACAATACTACCAAAGGAGCCAACTTTCAGCTGAGTATCTTAAGGAAACTTAAACCCTTCCTCCCACAGTCCGATCTAAAAATGGCGGGTTAAGCCCTAGTACTACCAAGACTAGACTACGGAAGCACCACTCTTTGCGGTCTTCCTAAATACAAACTAGCACCGCTCAGGGCATCACTTAACGCTGCAGCCAGGCTGGTCTCTGGAATAAAAAGAAATAACCACATCACCCCGGCCCTTAAGGCTTTGAACTGGCTACCATACGAGTCGAGGATACAACTAAAGATCGCCTGCATGACACATAAAGCCTTACATAGCAACACCCCCAGCTATTTAGCACAAAAGCTAGAACGGTCGGGAGGTGGCAGACATTTACGAGGCAAGAGCACTACTACTAAAACCTCAATCCTTCCACAGAGAGAGAACTGGATGCAGAGCTTTCTCAGGTATCGCACCGAAGATTTGGATCAACTTTCCTCCAGACTTACGCAGAATCCCTTCTTTTACCACCTTTAAAAAGGAAGCGAAAACGTTTCTCATGAACAAATTGTCATCTTAAACCTTTAACTCCTAGAAGCCTACTTGCCTTTGCTTTTAATCAAACAGCAATGTCTACCTCATCTGTATTGTATTATATGCGATTCCCGATTCTATGTATAACTTGTGATTATCATGTACTGTAAAGCGCTCTGATACCCCCGTGGGCCATGTCCACGCCTGCCTTTTCTTTTAATCAAACAGCAATGTCTACCTCTTCTGTATTGTATTATATGCGATTCCCGATTGTATGTATAACTTGTGATAATCATGTACTGTAAAGCGCTCTGATACCCCCTTGGGTCATGTCCGCGCTATATAAAACTTTATAAATAAAAAATTCTCAGTCAATAGTATCAAGACCTGTTTGGTAGTCGCAGCATTATTATGTATATACATTTTCAGTGTGCATCACCCATGCAAACCCTGTGACCTGTACCAAGCTAAGGAAACTGGTGACGCATAACGTCGGGATGGGTCAAGGTTTACCTGCTGTCGTCAGAATTAAGGCCTCTACTTGGGCTCTGACCTGAGGCTTAGGGTATATTCTCCCCTATATTTTTATTGTTAGAGGGAAGAAAAATAACAAACAAAAGTAGATTTAGAGCAATTTTATTCTCAAAACTCAAGAGCATTACATGACGTTTCCAGACAGAAGTATGAACATCCGTATTTACAGGTCCTCTTGCCCCCGACTATAATTTGGTGCAGTGCAACCTACAAATAATGGAATGGAATGAGATCCACATACTACTAGTGATCAAAATTAAATCAATTATTTCGTGAATTCCATTATTTTTATTCAACAATGTTGTGCTGTTTTAGTAATTACTTTGCTATTCCTCACAAGATATATAGCAAATTGAACCTGAATCACAAAACGCATTGTTGAAAAGTCAGAATATTTGCATCTTGGGTTCCTTACAGCTTTGGAGCTCATTTCTAAATTTTCACAGTTTTACAGAGAGTCGGGAGTGTACTGAAATAAATCTATCACCATTGCGAATTTAAAGTTACTCCAATGTGTGTAAGATTTACACATGCAGATTTCCCACCAGTTGGAAAAAGATGCAATCTTAGATGTAACACACTAGTGCAAAAAAGTTGTTTCCTTCACAGACAGATTATTTTTTTTCACATTGTGAAACCCTTTCTTTTGAACTCCACTAAACATGAAGCTGTTCCCTCTCTATCCATACCCTGGAAATTGACTTACTTTTCATAGAGTGGTAAACTCCCTACAAAAGTGTATGTGAATATCCACAAATTTAGGAAGCTATGGGTTTGTACCCACGTTGCTGAGTGTACCATCCAAAAACACCCACAAACCCTCCTTTGACTCTAAAATCGTGAATGCAGCAATTCCGCCATAGGTGCAGAATTTTAATATATGTACATACACTTCCCCAATTCCTTCAATCCCGAATCTGTGAACAGGGACGGAGATTTTGGGTTTCGGAAAGAAACTTTTTGTATCTAAATTCAACATAAATGTGCTAAAGACTTTTATTATCTGCTCCACTGAATCAATCGCTATACAATATATACAACATATTAAGAAGAAACATATAGAAAAACCCTGGTCTCTCAGAAAAAAAAATGTGCCGTTATTTTAACAAAATGAAAACAGTATATGCTTACTCTGAGAGTGTTGTTTTAAAAATAAACCGGTTTATTAGGTAGTGTGGACTGGATGGATACCACTGAAAACCAAATTGCTCAGAAGCTCGAATCCTTGCAAACCTGACTCAGCATAACATCCTTTAGAGGTCGGTAAATTAAGTAGCATTAATTGGGTAATATTAACACGTGTTATTTCCAGTTCTTTGAAACATCAGAAGTGCTTCTCAAAGCCCTATGAAAACAATTTTCGTTTTCTTAGAAAAAAGTGGTGTTACTTCTGTGTGAGTGTATATATATATATATATATATATATATATATATATATATATATATATATATATATATATATATCACTGTTATTTCGAAACTGTGACCTTCCACCTTGAACATACAGGGGGAGCGTAGTATGGGCCGCCATGTTGTTTCGTGTGGTGGCCACCACATCCCCTAGTCCTGCCGTCTTTGTTTTGTTTTCCATGTGTGGCTTCGCTCATGAATATACATAAATATGAGCCAGCGTGCGCTCCGTGCAAGGCCGACCTTCCCTGCCCTGACTAAATGAATGTGGCGTTGTTGAGATAATTCGAAAGCCATAAAAAGATGATAAAAATAAGGGGAGGGAGGGGGTTGAGGAAGAAAGAGGCCAGAGATAAGAAAGGTACCAGCGTTCAAGCCTGTATTTCCTTATCTAACCTTCACCAGGCCCTGGCAGGGGAGTTAAATCCCACGCCGTTTAATGGGGAAGGGGGACGGGCGGGGGCGGAAGGGGGGTAGGGAGGGGGTGGTGTGTCAGCTCTCTGTCTAGTACAAGGAAATGCAGGCTCAGCGGCCCTTGCTGCTACCCTCCATCCATGCGTCCCATTCCGTTTCAGTGAGCCGCACCTGCCATTTTCTCACAGGGTTGGAGACCTTCAATTCGCTGAATGTGTTTGTAGCTCAAAATGTTTTCGGCAGGTGGCTGTCCAACATGCCGCGCCCCTTTCAACACCCTCCCAGAGGCATACGCCCCACCTTTGTCTGTTGTTCTTTTGCTCCCAATCTCAGCTGCCCCCCCCCCCCCCTTCAGCCCTTCTTTTGTTCAGTACCTCAGAGATTATTTTTTTGACTTCATACGTGCTGTTTTTGGTGCACCCATCACAATTAAAAGGTTTCTTGTAATTTTCCGGCAAATAATGTCACTGTGAAGAAAAAGTTAAAACTTGATTGAAATGGGAGACAAAAGGCAGACACATGAAGCCAGGAAGCATCAAACATCAAACCCTGCGAAATAAAGGGAGGTTGTCTGCCTCCGAAAACCTACAGCAGAGCAGATGATTAGTGCATCAAATTTCCACACCTATGTTGTTACCTTGGGCCTCATTTATGAAAAGTGACGCATCGCTGCGTGAAAACAGCGATGCGTCACTTTTCACTGTGCCCTCCTTGAGACACCAATGATGCGTCATATTTACAGTATGACGCATCCTGGCGCAAGGAGTTACAGATACGTCAGTGGGCCTCATTTATGAAAAGTGACGCATCGCTGCGTGAAAACAGCGATGAGTCACTTTGTACTGCGCACTCCTTACGACATTCCTGACGCGTCATATTTAATGTATGACGCATCATGTCGCAAGGAGTTACAGATACGTCAGTATTTCTGACGTATCTGTAAGCGCAAAAGTGACGCATTGCTGGAGTGTGTCAGAAAAGTGACGCAACTCCAGCAATGCGTCCTTTCACATGGGGAAAGCCCCATGTGAAAGGGCTTGCGTCAGTCTAACGCCTGCTGTGAGGCAGGCGCAAGATTTTGACGCAACAGCGCCTTAAAAGTGACGCAGTGAAATCTCATAGATTTCACTGCGTCACTATTACGAGGCTTTTTGCGGGGGAACGCCCCCTCTGCATATATTATACCTGACGCAGGTATGATGTGGCGCACAGGTTTAAAAAGTGACACATCTACCTAGATGCGTCACTTTTTAAATATGGCACAATGAGGCGCATTTTTTACACCGCTGGTGCGTCACAAAACTGACGCAAGGCCTTCATAAATAAGACCCAGTATTTCTGACGTATCTGTATGGCGCAAAAAGTGACACATTGCTGGAATGTGTCACAAATTTGACGCAACTCCAGCAATGTGTCCTTTCACATGGGGCAAGCCCCATGTGTAAGGGCCTGCGTCAGTCTTACGCCTGTTGTGAGGCAGGCGTAAGAAATTTACGCATTTGTGTCCTAGAAGTGGCGCAGTGAAATCTCATAGATTTCACTGCGTCACTTCCATGACCCTTTCTTGCCTCAATACGCCCCCCCTTGCATATATTATACCTGGCGCAGGTATAATGTGGCGCAGGGGTTTACAAAGTGACACATCTACCTAGATGCGTCACTTTGTAAATATAGCGCAACAATGCACATTTTTTACGCCACTGGTGCGTCACAAAAAGTGACGCAGCGTAAAAGTGACGCAGAGCCTCATAAATAAGGCCCCTTATCTTTAACGTCTTCCCTATTTTCCTCATTTTTAAGAAACAGTTTTTCTAATTCCCCAGTGCGCCGAATATGTTCATCTGACATACAAGCAGGGTCACTAGAATGCGATTCTGCGACTGCTGAATTTTCACTATAATTATGGATTACCATACGGGCCACATAACCCACCACCGGCTGCATTAATTGTATTTCTCAATAAAAAAAAGTTGCTACCTCATATGGATCAAAAGTTTCTTTAAAAAAGTGCCACAGTGGTGCCATGCGGTGGCAGATCCTTTACAAATGCTTACTGTTCAGCTTTAAATTGATATATTCAGGTGTTCAATTGGTACTAAAGAGGTGAAGCTTTTGTCCAGGCATGACCATTCTAAAGGCGGTGTGTGTGTGTGGGGGGCGTGGGGGGGTTGAGGAGATGGGTCAGACCCTTACCAGTCTATATTTTCGTCTAGTCCCAGAAAAGAATTAGCCTCAAATGTGTATATTTATTTCGCCTTCATTTGTAAAAACACAATATACTGCTGAAACTCTGAGCTGGATGAGGGTCTCATCAACCTGGGACCGAGTGTATACAAATATTACCTAACGCACATACCTTTAAAGAAATGTAATTGTTAGTAAACAAATCTGTATGAAATGCATTGTTCTGGTAAGAAGGTTTAATGCAAAATTCATTGTTTCACATAGAAAAGCTCAGTTGGTTAATGCATTCATTTCTGGTGTTTGTGTGTCAAACTGGAGGATCACTGATTTGAATCCTGCTTGGTCCGTTAGGGAAAATGATATGTATATTTAGAGTATGAAGATGTTATGACTGTGACCAAAAGCACTGTAAATATGTAAGTCAGCAGTTCAGAAGAAGAATTACTCACAGTATACAATACACTGCTGCATTTTAAAAAAATGGATTATATTCCGTAAAATGTGCAAAAAGATTCTGGCCCTAATTTACTAACACTTTACACCAGGTTTACATCACTCAGCCAGTGCAAAGTGTTGAATTGGAACCATTTTTTCACTGGTCTGTAACCTGAAAGTAATGCAAAGTAGCAATATGTGCTACTTTGCGCTACTCAGCATCAAGGGGGTGTACCATGAGCGATACATCATCATCACTCAAAATTTTGATGCAAAGCCCTACCTACCAAAAAAATGATAAAGGGCTGTGCATCAAAAAAAATACACTCCTCAAGGCAGAAGTAACGTTGGAGAAAATGTGTATTTTCCACATTTCCAACTTTGCATGTGTACTGTACTGTATATCACATACAAAATCAGAACATTTCTCAATTGTGGAGCAGACTTATCAATATTTTACACAATGCAGCAAGATAATATGCTGCACTACACTGCATGAAATGAAGAGGGCAAGACTGCTCCATATTTAACACTATATGGTGCATTCCTGCCCTCTCCTTGCACTGGCACACTTATGGCTGCCTGTTGCCAGTACAGCCACCCTTGCGTCATGGTGCAAAGGTGCCTTCGTAGCAGGCAGGATTGGTTTTGTGCAGCAAGCGACACCTTCCAGCACAAAAACAATCCTGTGAGGCTTTTACCTCGTTCTGTCTGCTCCACATGTAGAAAGAGGAAAAAACAAGGAGAAATAAATACATTTCTCCTCGTTACTCCTCCCTTGGGAAAGCGTAACATTGACACATTTCCAAGTCTATCACTCATGGTAAACCTTAGAGTGAGCCACAATCCATGGGTGAATCCGTGGGAGCACCCACGCCCCACCCATGGAACGACTCCCTGGGGCAGAGTAATGCAAGGTGGCTTTCCGTGGCTTGGTAAATCTGATCTTAGTGTTATGTTGCCCTTGGGTTACCTTGCATGATGCAAGAGCTATGCAACACTTCGATAAATCTGGCCCTAATTCTTAGAATAGTATTTTGAACTGGAAGGGTACCCTTCCAGTTCAAAGCACATGTTTAGCATCACACACATACTCTTGCATGGTATGTGGGTAGGTGCAAGGCAACCAAAAAGTGCAACAGAGCAGAGGGTGAGAGAGACAGCGCCATATCTTAGTAGATAAAACACTGCTTTGCTCTCAGCCTTTCATGCAATGCAGTGTAGCAATTTTGGATGTTGCGCTGCATTGCATGGAAAATGAGTAAATTAATAAATATGTCCCTAATGATTAAGCATTTTCAGTGCTTTCAAAAGTAATTCTTTATTATTAATAGCAACCATATTGTACCTTTTATTTATAGGTTTCCATTAAAAGGACACCTTCCACGGGCCATTTTAAATAAAGGGCCTCGGGGGCGCAACAGGTATTTGTGCCCCCGGTGCACTTTGGTATTATAGATGGGGCAGCAGAAGCTTGTGCGGCCCCTCCTGTAATACCGATAGTGCTGGTGCACATAAAGCGCCAGTGCTATCTTCGCGGGGGCATTCCATCATTTGCATGGGGCGTGCCCCATGCAAATGAGGGATTCCCTTTGCCTCTGTGCCCGTGCTGTATTACAGATGCAGGCGTAGAGGCAAAAAAGCTGTAAGGGGGCGGACTGTCAGTACTCCCCCTGACAGCAGCCCTCTGAAGGGGGGAAGGGGGGTCATATGGACCCCCCAGGTATCCCCTTGCAGGCAGGTACAGTCACTGACTGTACCCACCTGCAATGGGAACTCTATTCCCATTTAGGGGCTGATTCCGATCTCGGCCATAAGGGCACCGAATCGGGTTCGGCATAAGCGGATCCGAAACAGAGGCTGATTTTCTGTCCAAGTCGTACATGAGTCCGGACATCGAAGTACGACCCGAACAAGCGCAAAATCTCCGCCCCAAATCGTTTCTGGGTCCAAACCGCTCTGTACGACTCAGTCACAAGCAAACAGTGGAGTGCAATGGAGACGTTTCAAAACCTAGCTAGTACGATGCTGAATTCAGACAGCCGGATCGAGTTGGAGCATCCGGCTCGCAATAGCTCCTAGAGTAGGACTTCGGAGGTCCGCATCGGACCTCCCGTCACCCGCAGATTTACAACTCGGACACAGGGGGAGACCCATGAGCCTCCCCAACACAGGCATGTACGGTGCGGATGGCACCGACGCATACCCACTGTAGGGGGCGCACTTGTCCGCGACATACCCATTCAGCCAATGGGAGCCCATGTACACGTCATACGACCAGCTCCCATTGACTTCTTTGGGAGTCTAACTGAACTGAGTCTGACAGCATACGTCCGCATCGTACTCGCTCGGTCGGACTGCAGGAGTCCGGATCGGTCGGAAAACACCCTGGATCCAGCTCGGTCAGAGTGCTTTCCGACCCAGATCGGAATTGGCCCCTATAAAGTGAAGGCAGGTGCCGCCTGCACTATGAAAACACGAAGCTGCTTCAAATCAGCCACTCCGTATTTCACGAGAATGCGCTGCCCCCCTGGGTAGCGTGAGTTCGCGGCTTTCCTGGGGCAGGACATTAACCATAATGCGGCGCATTTTCCTTCATTGCAGCGGGCGCATCTTTTTAAAGGTGCATCCGGCGCAATGTAGGAAAATGCGCCGCATGAGTAATGTGGCCCCAGAACTGGTAACACCCTTACAGAGTATCTGAAAAAAAGTATAACTTTTTGTCACTATGAAATTTCAAATGGTGCTATTAATGCAAGCCTAAACTGGCTCACGCGAAGACCTTAGATTTGCTGTTTGAGCCATTGCACACATTTTCATTTTTCAGGTAGCAGAGCAGCCTGGAGAGAAGGCTTTCACCCTTAGCTGCCTGTCCCTTCTCTTGTTTCACAATACAGGCCCTCACGCCTGCCCTTACAGCTGGAGGCAACTCATGGTAGGCATTAACTGTTCAGCATCAGTTGGTACGAGAGCAGTTTTCTTGAACTTAAAAAGTTGAAGCATATATGTTGATCCAAATGTGATCTTCTATTGCTGCATACTTCCCAGTAGCCATACACAGAATGTATTCCTGTTATACTGAACTGACTGAAATAAGTATACAGATCTAGGCACGTAATTCCTATCTGTGGAATGATTTTTGATATCAGAAACATTTTTTTAAAGACAGAGAATGAGTGATGCACACTTGTTAATGCCTGTTGTGAGAACTTCTGCTTGCGGTAGGAACTGGCACCAGGTAAAACACTTGAACGTGCTGGAAACTCTGTGGTTCCAACTACTAAGTGAGGGGTCCATTACGATGTCGGGCGGATCGCCACCGCCATGGTGGCGGTGGCGATCTGCCCGACATTCATGCCTGCCCTCCACCCATTTCCCCCGCCATATTACTATGGCGGGGGGACCGCGGCGGACGTAAACACCGTCCGCCGCTTTTCCGCCCCGGTCGCTTTGCGGCCAGGGCGGAAAATGTTTAATTTGGTGGCGGTGTCTATTAGACACCGCCAGCCATATTATGATGGGCTTTCAGACATGCCTTTCCGTGGTGGCAATGCCACCACGGAAAGGCATGCTGAGACTCCCTGTGGGGGCCCTTTGCGGCCCCCCTGGGACTCCAGAGGGTTCGGGGTGCACATGGGGGCCGCATTTCAAAGTGCAACATGGCAGGCACCGCGCAGTGCCTGTCATGTTGTGCTTTGAAATGCACAACGTGCATTTTTACCATTGCGGCGGGCGGTGCTTTCACCATCGCCCACCACAATGGTAAAAATACAGGATGCGCCCGCCAGTGTGGTGGGCGCATCCTAATTGCCAAGGTGGGACCGCCGCTCCTATGGCGGGCGGTCCCGTTTTGCACGGGGATGGCGGGCGGGCAAAGTCCGCCCGCCTTCCTAATGGGGGCCGTAGTCACTCAACCATCTGAACAATATGAGCAACACAACCAGATTTGTCAAACCTATAAAATGTACACGCCAAACCTCCAAACTAAAACCTAGATTATGCATAGAGTTAAAAAAAAATTTTTTAAGATCAGCATAATCTTTCTTCTTATCTTGCCATCTCTCTTAAGTTGTCAATAAAATGCGAACTCATCCTGCTGTCTTTCACATATTGTAATCATGTGTCTTCTTCTGCCACTATATTACCCAATGGCGTCTGTAGCCTAACACGTTATCCAGTAAATATCCTGTTGTCAGAGTATATTTTTGATATTTAAAGTTCCAATGGGTGCTGTGAGTTAGTGGCTAAATATATTGCTTTACAAAAAAACACAAAATAAATAAATAACACATAAAAAATAAGTAAATAGATGAATAAAATTGTCTATCAAGAACACGTGGGTCTAGATTAAACACAGACTCTGGCATCTGAAATTGTATTCCCAGAGGTGGGGGTGATTGCATACAGCAAGGGAATAGAGATGATTCAGTGTGTGCTGCAAGAGCTGTAAGTTCTGCAACCTAGCAAACCTTTATTTACTGTTCCTATTTCATCACCTCCATGCCACTGCCCATCATTTTTTTTGGTCCACGTGGCATGATGTTTGTGAAGTTTTTGAGAGACACCGATCCTAAGAATTAGTGTGTACTTTGAGGTGTCAAAATCACTGCAGTATCTGTTTAGTAACATGAGCAATTATTCAACGACAATGTCTAAGTTGAAGAGCATCATCTTAGTTGGTCGTTTATATAGTCATATTTCATGTACAGAAGCTGAAATAAATCTCTCAAACTAGTATATGTTTGTCCTATTTTTATTGAGAGCTTTGACATTTTCGAATTCTAAGTGGTTCATAGTTTTGTGAATCTATTTCTAACTTAGGCCCCCATTAGGATGGCGGGCGGACTTTGCCCGCCCGCCATCCTCGTGCAAAATGGGACCGCCCGCCATAGGAGCGGCGGTCTCGCCTTGAGCATTAGGGTGCGCCCGCCACACAGGCGGGCTCATCCTGTATTTTTACCATTGCGGCGGGCGGTGCAGAAAGCGCCGCCCGCCGCAATGGTAAAAATGCACGTTGTGCATTTCAAAGCATAACATGACAGGCACCGCGCGGTGCCTGCCATGTTGCACTTTGGAATGCGGGGGGTACCATAGGTACCCCCCATGTGCACCCCCCACCCCCGGACTCCCAGGGGGCCCGCAACGGGCCCCCGCAGGGAGGCTCCGCATGCCTTTCGCCGCCACGGAAAAGCATGTCAGGAAGGGCATCCTAATATGGCTGGCGGTGTCTCATAGACACCGCCACCATATTAATCCTTTTCCGCCCCGGCCGCAAATCTTCGTATTCAAATTGATTTCAAGCTCGTAACCAGAAAATTTGTATTTTCTTACAAACAGTGGTAGGCGCACCACATTTTCCAACCCATGGTTTGTTTGTCCAGTTTGAGGGCTGCCTACATACGCTTACATACACATAAAAAAAATCTGTTTATTACATTTTAAGTGTGTGATTAATATAGAACATATAATTAAAAAAGATAACATTTCAGTATAGGGCTAGCCCTAAGACTAATACAAAGGTCATTGAACAAAACTGCAGCTTCATAGTACCTCTCTCCACTCAGGGCATCTGTAGTTGAAGGGTAGATCCAATCTCCAATGTGAAGGGGGATTGATACAGTATGTAGGGAAGGGGAGGAGGGGGAATCCACAGACACCCACACAGAAGCTGCACCATCCGCATAGTATATCTGAGTGGGGCACAGATCGAAAGGGAGGAGTGTGGGTGGAGGGGGGGGGGGAGTGGCCCCAGCAGTGCCACAAGACCCTTTTGTCTCACTTCCCGGCATGTTTTTCATCCAACTAGGCTCGAGGCTCATCTGACTTACACAGAAGGGACATTGGGTGGGGGCCTATGGGCCTCCAGGTCCACCAGGTCCATCTATAGCAGTGCAAGCGTCTTTGACTGTTGCTCCTTGCAAACTTGAGGCAAAGTCATCTACCCCCACCTCCCCTTCAACACCGTAAAGGTCTATCATTGCACCCCAAATCTCTCGACCACCTGCGTTTTCTTCTGTTCGGACCTTCTGAAGCTGGCATTCTTCTGCCAACGCCGACTCCATCAAATCAGGCCCCCATTTACACCGCTGCAGAGGAGCTGGTTTGGCTAATGAATGGTGATCCACCCTCTGGCCAGTAATGAGTAGCAGCCTTGCTTGTATTTTTGCACTTTGGTGTCCATACTTTGGCTGTCTGCCCTCCTCTCTGTGGGGATGTGGCTGACAAGGCACAAAACTACAGTGTGCAGAAGAGGACACTTCAACTTTCCCCTCCTTTTTAATATTAATATCTTGTATAGTTCTCCTCAGATGCCCGCACCTTTGCTTCCATTGGTGTGCTGGCGACACACAAACACACCTGCATGCCATTGTAGACATGGACCAATAATCAATCATATGCAAAAGCGTTAAAGAAATAGAGCCCTGGGTCCTGAAAACAGCTTACATTTTTTAGAGTACTAAAATGTAGAAGTTAGGACAAAGCACGCCCTTTAATGAAAATAAAGGGACTCATTTTTCTCAACTTTCCATCATCTTCAAAGGTACTTCCACATTTAGCCAATAGACCAAATGAACGTAGGTGTAGAATGTTATGTAGACATTAGACTTAACAAACAAACAGGAGGAGTTTCCAATTAGCCTTTACTGAAGCATGATTTTTCTCTGTCATTTGTAGAGGTGCATTATAATCATGGGTAGTCCGCACAAACATATAAACTTTTGTAAAAAATAAAAACTTTAGTTAATACAAGATTCAGTTTCTTGATGTAGAAATCTATATACACAATTACCAACTTAAGAGCAGGATGTTCGGAAAAGAAACTTCATTTAATGCAGTGTTACATGATGACAGTGCCCATCCAAGTCACCAAATTAAGGCAGTACCATTTGGTGAGATGGAGAAGGAACTGCAGTTGTGATAAATACTACCTAATGAATTTGGAAGACATCAAGTGCAGATTTCGTAACAGGGGTTATGACACAAAAACAATCAACAGAGCCCACAACACAGCCACCAAGTTGGATAGAGTAACCAACCTCATAGATAAGGCACAGAAAAAAATATGCATACAAACATGATCAGACCTATCATGTCTGTTGGGAGTAATATTAGAGACATGATTAAAATACTGAAGAGACACTGGCATTTACTGATTGGTGATAAGAACCTCACACCACACATTAAAACAAATCTAGCATTACAATTCCTAGAGGCATGACAATAGGTGGACTTATTAGTCCAAATGATCCCTCACAGAACAAGAAGGACAACTGGCTTGTGACACAGACAAGAGGCTCATATAAATGTGGGCATTGTTCAATGTGTAGACTAGCGAGAGAACTAACAAAGTTTTTGTACAACCAGAGCCCAATGTTTACGATCGAACACAACCTTAAATGTTGGACTTGGTTTGTAGTTTGTGTACTGAAATGCAAATGTAACAGGATTTATGTAGGGTGTACTATTCGAATGTTGGGAGAAAGAATACAGGAACACTTTAGCGCAGTCAAACAGAGGTATTTGAGATATCCCTTTGCTGTTCACACATTCACCGGCAACAAACAGGATATACACAGGTCATTTCATTTTCAGGGATTGGAAATAGTCCCTTCTGCTAACAAGGGTGGAAATAGGGAACTTAGACTACGACATCAGGAGGCGATTTGGATCATGCACGTTAAGGCTGTAGAACACAGTCAGAATATAGACCGGGGACTGCACTATTTTCTGGGACATTGAGCTGTCTAATCGGGATGATTATGGATACGTTTGGGAAATTGAAACACAAACCTTACAACAAAATTAGTGAGGCTTGAGCGGTCTTCATATTTCTGTATTGTACTGCTAAACCCAAGTTTGGGAACATTGAATCTGTAACATACATGCATAATTATGATGTGATACAAACAATATTTGTCATCTGATGCTATTCCCTATATATAATGTTCACTTACTATGATACCAATAGGTTAAGTGGGTATGCAATATGCTTTTAATACTTTGTACTACATTGTTTCATTTTGGTTTCGATGAGATCCAGTGTCTACTGTTTACAAGCGTATGCCTTATATGAGATATGAAATCATAACTGAGTTGTCATATGATCAATATCTGTCACCTGATGCTAATCCCTAGATATAATGTATATCTACTATGATACTAATAGGTTAAGTAGGTATGCAATATGCTTTTAATACTTTGTACTTTATTGTTTTGACAGTATTTTGCCTGGGATGTAGTGTCTACTGTTCATAAGCGTATACCCTACATGAGATACGAAATCATAAGTGTCATGTATTAGCAAGCCATTCACTCAAATGGCATGATATTGATCAAGTATGCTCATCAAAATATATGATAGAGTTAATTAATTGTAATGATAGTGTTTCACCTATTTTTTCCGTCACAATATCACAAGGTATAGTCACTGTTAAAAGTAATGTTTAATGTTGCAAAAATCTCGATGGTCCTTTTCACGAATTATGAGATTTATGATTACAGTTACATATTTCTGTAACATTGCCCATTACAAGATGGCCGCAATGTCCTCATTACAACATTGACGAACATATCAGCTCGTGCTCCAATAAGATATCTAATAAGGTTATGTTTCAATGAATATGACATGAGGAATTTAAAATTCTATTGGCTATTTTTCCTCCCTCTACGAGGTAATTTGACATTTGTATAGATTCACTGATATCTTATATATTACAATATGGCCGCAATGTTTATAACACTAGAAACAGAAAATAACATGCACACTGCACCGTGCCGGTATAAATAAGATAGCCAATATGGAGCTTACGCTGTACGCCATGGACCCAAAACACGCCGGGAATGCTAACCTTTGCACAGTAAGGCAGTTTATCAAGAGGACCGTATGGCTTACGATCGTTTTTGTGACATTGAGTGATTATACATAATTAGCTTTGGGGATAGAAGGCGACTCTACTCCATCATAACATGGTACTTGATTTACGTTTATAGCGGGAAGCACATTTGGTACCTAACTTTGGTGAGAGAAGTTGATTTCTTATAACATATCACCTGAATCGCTTATTATAACGGGAAGCGCATCTGGCATATCAGGCCAATTTGGAAGACCGAGGTATGAATATTACAGGATGAATTTATAATTCTTTTGGTTAGTTCTTTTTCTATTCTGAGATATTTTGAGCAAGGTATAAATTAATTGATATCTTAGATATTACAAGATGACCATGACGTTTGTAACACTACAAATGACGCGCACATCACAACGTGCCGGTATAAATAAGATAATCAATATGCCGCTTATGCTGGACGCCACAGACCCAAAAATATGCCGGAAATGCTAACCTTTTCACGGTAAGTCAGATAAACAAGAGGACCGCATGGCTTAATGATGGCCGTTGTGACATCGATTGGGTATAGATAATTAGAAGTGGGGATTGAAACCGATTCAGCTTCCTCATAACATGTTACTTGATTTCCCTATTATAGCTTGAAGCACATTTGGCACTTAACCTTGGTGATAGAAGCCTGCTTTATTATTACATGTCATCTGAATCACATATTATAGCGGGAAGCACATTTGGCTATTAGGCCAAATTGGAAGATTGATGCATGGGTACTACGTTCGTGATATTAATATTGATAGTGGGAAACTACTAGCCCATAGTTCACATAGTTTTATTTACTTATTTGATTACAGATGTATTAATGCAATAATGACATACACTAAGTCCTTGCATTCAACCTTTGAAATACTAGGTAAGCCACCCATAAGGGTTGCCATTTTGGGTCTAATGTTATTATTTAAGGATCATGAACAAAAATAGGTTATTTTCCTCAACTTTGTAGATTTATGATTTTGTTGTCTGGATATGGTACCAAGCATTTCCCTTGTGTACATTTTGAGACTACATTTGAGGATAAGCTTAGACGTTTTACTCTATGAGGCAGCTAAATATAACTGAGGAAGCATGCAGCACACATTTATTCTCCACTTGTTTTGGGTATGAAAACATTAGTTGTGAGATTGCACTGGTACTAAACAGTCCAGAAGACTTTGGCACATACTTCTTATTATTCTTTTTTACTACATTTTCCTACTTGTCCCCCAACACACATCTTTTCACTTCAGTAATGGAAACATCAACTAGAATGCATAGGACACAACTTGGGTGATGGACCCTGGTGATGGGACTGAATATATTACAAATATACCTCCACACGCTAACTTACTTGACCTTTCCCCATTCCTTATGATGCTGTTATCTTTGTGTTTCAGCCCTGATGAAGTCTGCTGTTAAAATGTAAAGTATCAGAGGAAACACGTGTTGGCAAGGAACTTAACAGACAAACAACACTGTCAAGTGTTTGTATGCTCAAATAAAGGACAGTGGATACTTAACCATTACATCATCTTTGATTCATTGAGGGCTCGGAGATTTCTTTTTAGTATTACTGAGAAGTTTCTTTTCCAACTGAGGAAGATTTGGTGGCTCTTTCACCTCCTGAGCACCAACAAACAAGATACATTGACAGTAGCATACTTACCTTTAAGAAAATTACTCTGTACCAATATTGTGTTGTGTGCGCCTATTCTCCCAGCCACCACCTGGTGTTATATAATCTTTTGTTGTGTTAACATTTGGTCATTAGATTGTGTATGTAATAACGTGCAAAGTGAAGTGATAGGCATTTTCTCATGTAAAATTAAAAATATACTTTGTAGTTATTTGTGTCCAGATGAATTATCAATGTGTAAAAGTGTACTCATAGCTAATGAGCGTTTTCTATATTAATGCATTTATGTAGCATACCGAATGTAATGAGTCATATATGTGTGTGCTCTTCTAAGCTAATGTACTGTTTCTTACGTTGGCCGCACTTGGTAGACCTAACGTGTATTTCTCCCTGTTCGCTCTTACATTCAGGGTTGCTAGTAAAATTCATGTGCATGTGGATTTCTCATGTTTCTGTTGCATGTGGAGAAATTTATCCTTGTTAGTGAGAATAACACCTTTGTTTTAGGAGTTAGGCTTAGGGAGGAGACATTTGAACGGCGATGCTGATAATGTGGGATAGTGTTCTCACCGGAGAAGGCCTGGGAATCAAGGTCACCATTGCAATAGCCTGAGAACACCGTTGCTGCATGGAAAGTTACCTACGTAGAGGTGTCTAGCTGAATGGGGTGATCTCGTGATGTGTTGAGTTGTGTGACCTACAACTTTTGTGTTGGGGTTAGCGACTGAGTCTGGGGACTTCTGCCATGCCTTGTAAGGAGAGAGCATCTTAGAACGAGCTCTGTAGCTTTATGCTACTTGAGCCACTTAACGTGAGTGTACTTCTTAGGAAGCCTTCACTTGCTGACACCTTTTTGGAACTTGCCTGGGAAAGCTAAGTAGGGATGTCACGTTAGTGATAGTGTAGGGACAGACTAATACTTTTTACCTATGAACCTCCAATGAAGGGGGCCCTTGACAATGAGGTGGTTATTTTCTGTGTTCCGATCCTTCTTGAGGTGTTTGTATATCCAACTATTCTTGGCTTTGTAATAAACGTACTAAACCTTGGATCTGAAGTCTGTGTATCTTCGGCAATATGGGCTATTGTAATGGTAATGTATAATTGGCTACCCCTGCACACTTACGAAAAGAGAAATCGGCCATGGGTTCCAGAGTAAATCTAGAATGTGGAACCTTAACCTTCAACCAGCTGCAACTCATCAATAAGCTCTGCTTTTTATTTCATTGGGCACCCACCCCATTGTAGTCAGCACAAACCATTACTCTGAAAACTTCCTCTATGTATGTCTCTCTGCACACTAAATAAAACAAGTATTGGCAAACCCAATAGATCTAACCTTTCAAATGCAGGCACACAGCTATTGGGTTGACCACTGTTTTTCCCCCAGATGGTCCCCATGGACACACATGCACAGTGACCACCTTGAAATACTATTTCATAAAGCATGAGAAAAAAGCATTTCAAGATGGTCATGGTACATGCCCATGCAGGCACACGCACAGGCAGCTATTTTACAAATGTTTGTTTTCAAAGTATAATAAAAATGATTCCAAGATGACCATTGGAGCAAACAAACAGCAGCACCTTGCAAAGGTTCTTTTTGCTATACTTTATAATTAATTTACTGTTCCAAGACACAGATTTTTTTGAGTAGTATATTGAGAAATAAAGTAAGTGCGTGGGAGCTGTACAAATACGGAGAAGTGTGCAGCTGGGTCTCAGTGTGCAGAGGCAGGATCCTGGCACAAATATTTTTAAGCAAGCAGGGCGGTGAGTATCTCATACTAATGTGTAGCTACTGGTCTCTTGCAAAAGCACATTAAAGCTACAAAAAACAAAAAACAGTCAGGCTTGGGAAGAGGGGGAGTAAGGAAGCAACAGATGAGCAAGGGGAAAGTGGTGTGGCGATAAGCAGCAGAAAGTGCATATATAGGAAAGAGTGTGAGGAAACCCTGCATTCCCATGGAGTGCAAAAATACAAATGAAAATTTGTTCCATTATGTCAACAGTGGAATGGTACTACTCAGCCAATTAAAATTATGGTAAGAAAGCTATGCTGCAGGGGCATGAAAAAACACAAGAATAGGCAGGAAAGCCATCAAATGAGTATATATATGCATCTTTTTTTTCATCAATGTGTTTTACTTCCGGATCGCTCAGCAGCGGATGAAGGCGTTGGGCCAAACCAATGGCCAAAATCAATTTTGCAACAAAGGACGCCGCACTCTGGAACTTGTATTTCTAGATTTTACTGCCCAGAGCCCAGTCTGTCACACCGAAGCGTTTTGGCCTAGTCGGCCTTTGTCACAGTCCGTGAGAAAGGCCGTCTAGGCTGAAATGCGTTGGTGTGTCAGACTGGGCTCTGTGCAATAAAATCTAGAAATACAAGTTCCAGAGTGCGACGTCCTTTGTTGCAAAAAAAACGTATATATATATATATATATATATATATATATATATATATATATATATATACATACACATATATATATATATGTATATATATATATAAAGCAAATTCATGGCAAGGCGCTGATTCAAAACTCGCTCTATTTTGCAATGTATCCAGAAGGTCTTTGAGAACAGACAACCAAGGCTGCATGTAAGAGAGACATAAAGACAACAAATAGCTCAAAACTTCGCATAACTTCATGCTTAATTTTTGGACAAAATAAGAACCAACCAGTCATTTCCAATGCGACAATCCGTAATTGGTTCTCTGTGAAGGTCAGACATTCTTTAAAGATGCAAAGTTTTACATCCAAACTTCATGTCACATAATTTCAAGATAAGATATAATTTAACCATATCACTGATAAAATGTTGACAAAAAAACACCAACCTATGAAAATATTGTGGAAAAAATATCATACACACAAATATCGACACCCTATACTTAAACAAGAAATTACACAAATATCGATTAAAAAAACGCCTAATTAAATATCGATAACAAAAATATTGGCATCAAAAATATAGATAACAAAAATATCGATAACATTTAAACCTAATGAAACACAACAAAAATATTGAGAACACTAATATCGACTACACAAATATCGCTAAAATACATATAAATATTATCGAAAATGTAATTTACCATTGGCTAAACACTGTGTACAATTATTTAATTATGTAAAATATCCCAAATAATTATAATAAATTATAACAACATTTATAAAAATTATTAAATGATTTTGAAAATTATAATTATACTAACCCAAATAAATAAATATATTCACAATATAACATTAAGTTAGTTTCCAACGATACTGAAATTACATATATATGGGTACACTCAGCCTTTCATCCATCTGAGGTTGATAAAATCAGTACCATTGAGTTGGGTAACTATAAAAATCTGTTATTCAGTGCCCTGGGACCCACAGGTGATAAGTGCGCTTTACAAATACATCCGTTATGTTATGTTATATATAATATATAACAACAATTTTTTTTATAACTTACATTTATTAACAAATATATTTTAATAACAACAACAAATAACATAAATATAAACATTAAATAAACATGACATATATTTACCTAATTAAAAGGTAACTGTTAAAAAAATTCAAATAACGTATCTCAACCAATGAATTTAAACAAAAAACACACAAACCAATAAAAAATGTTAACTAATTAACTAAACACTATGAAAACAAACAATTGATTAACACAATTTTACCGTTTATCGACTAAACAGGGAGGGAGAGCATTACTTTGCGAAAGAGAAGACCAGAAAAGAAAGAAAATCTACACAAACTACTATATCAAATTATACTACAACACAGGTAAGAACAAAACTTTTTTACAAAATATAAATACCTCCTTAACTTAAATAACTAAAATAATTAAATGTTCCCGTTTTTAAAATCATAACTAAAGTGCAATACAACCACACCAATGAAATACAAAACAAATATGTTAGTAGGTATCTTAACTCAACATAATAAAGAATATAAATAATTAAATGTACAATTTAACATATAACGAAAGTAAATAATTCAGATTTTTTAAACGTATAAAAAGTACAAAAATAATGAATAAATTAGTTTTTCTTCACTGCTTTACAAACTGCACATACAAATAACATCCACAAAATTAAATTAATCAACTACAAGAAGTAAGTATTATTTGTTTCAGTGCTAAATAAAAAACAATGCAAATACATTTAAAACACATCTCACATTTTATTACCATAAAAAATATGTTGCACCAACAGAAAATAAAACAGTGAAAAAACAACAAGCAGCAAATAATCCCATCAACAAAAGTCAAAGAACCCTAATGTAAGTATTTTTTCTATATTAATAATACTAGCATTTTTATGATTCACAATAGCATATTAATAAACACATATTTATATATCTTCACAGATATACCCCTAAAATGGCAGAAGGAGCAAAGTTATTACATCTCAAAAATGGAAACTAATGCTTTGCTACATGGGTTACATTTACACCTAAGAAAAAGTTACAGAAAATAAAACTAATTGGAAATGTAGCAAATAATAGTCCAATGCCTGTTATGGGAGAGAGACTACAATAGATTTACATGTTGAGAATGGTAGAGGGCACAACCCCCCCCCCTAATATGACTGAATTGGCGGTAAGAGATGCCCTAGAGACAATAAGGGAAGAAAGCACAAGTTCCCAGCAGACAAGTGCTCAAATTCTTAAACATTTTTTGACCACAGTACCAGAACATGTCACAGGACAACTTCCTTCCATCCCCAACAGATTAATATAAAAAAAACTAAGAGAGCTTCAGATCAAACTCCAGGTACCCCCCAAACTTTTGGAGAAATCCAAATACTCCCAGAATACACCATCACCCACAAAGAAGAAAAATTATTGCTCTATGACAACTAAAGTCACGAAAAAATAACTATTATGTTTGCAACTAATACTAATTTGCAAAAACTAAAAAACTGCGAAACGTGGATGATGGACAGAACCTTTAAAGTTTGTCCCAATCCATTTTATCAGCTTTATACAATTCATGGATAACTAGAAGAGAGAAATATCCCAATCATTTACGCATTGTTCACTTAAAGGCAGTATTTGTCACCACCTTTGATCCCCTCAAGGCGTGTCTTAAGAACATTGCGGCCTGGATGGAACACAACTTCTTGAAACAACGCAGATAAGACCGAGATCTTATTTTTTAACTAACCCGCCCCTCTTTCCCCCAATCTTTGGTGGCCTGAGGAACTGGGCACGACCCCACTTCCCAAAGACTCAGTCAGGAATCTGGGCGTTAGATGGGACAAACAGCTATCCCTTGGAGTTCAGGTACAAACATTTGCAGCCGCCTTTTTTGAAAAAATCAAAACCTTTAGAAAATTCATTAACTACCTGCCGAACCCGACACGCAAATCGGTAGTCCGAGCACTAATAACCTCTCATTTGGACTACGTGAATGGATTATATCTTGGTCTTTCTCTTGGTTTGATCCGCAGACTGCAAACAGTACAAAACGCGGCAGCCCGCCTTGTCTGCGGTGCTCCGCTCAAACAACATATCTCCCCATTTTTGCGACAACTTCACTGGCTTCCTATCGCTAAGCGAATCAAATTCAAGGCCCTGACTTTAGCCTTTCGTGCTGGAAAAGGATTAGGGCCAGTCTATCTTAGAAGGAGACTTCGCCCATATGCTCAGACCAGAACTTTACTGTCCAACACTCAATGCCGGCTGGTCCCTCCGTCAGATTCCAAAAAGTTAGATCTGGAGGTAAATCATTTGAGGTGGGCGCCACTCAATGTTGGAACAAACTTCCCCTTTACCTGCGCTTTATTCAGTCGGAACCTTTGTTCCGCAAATCCCTTAAAACATGGCTATTCAGTCGTCAGGACTAGTCTAAGCTTGTTCAGCAGCCCGCTTTCTGTTTGTGATAGCGCCGGGACACTCCTTTGGGGTAGCTGTGCGCTTAATAAATGCCTTATTATTATTATTATTATTATTATTATTATTATTATTATTATTATTATTGTTATTATTATTGCTGCCTAATAAACATAACACCACCTATTTAGAAGTACTAACTACAATAAAAAAATTCACAGAAAATTAATATCCCCAAAGAATAAAAATAGATTTTGAACAGGCAATGATTCAAGCAATACTCAAACTATTCCCACACACTGCATTACAAGGTTGCTACTACCATTTTAAACAAAGTAAATGGAGGCACCTACAAAAATCTACTTTAAGAATAGAATATTCAACGAACAGCAACTTTGCCTACCAAATAAAAAAATAAAAGCCCTGGCCTACGTACCAACTACTGAAGTACTCAATCACTACAACTTACTAATAGAAAGTCCTTTCCATCAAGCCAATGAAACAAAAATAAGTCCCCTGCGTGACTAATTTAAAAGCACTTCGGTGGGAAGGTTACATAGGCCAGGCCATCGTAGACAACCTAAATTCAGTCATATTAGGGGGGGGGGGGGGGGGGGGTTGGTGGAATGTGTATGCCAGGACTTTGGCTCAAAAAGCCAAAACAAACAACGCAGTGGAAGGATGGCAAAATGCTTTCCAAGCCGCAATAGGAAGGGGACAACCAACATTACACAAACTTATTGAAGCTATTAAAAAAGAACAAAGCTACCAAGAGCTCAGACTAGAGCAATCTCTAATTAAAATAGGACCTAAACTAAGCAAACAAATGAAAACTCTGTATGAATACCTCTAACATAAAACTAGGATGTATCCAAATACCCAAGGTCTAGAATATGTAAACTTAATTGCAAAATCAATTCCTTAAATTAAACCAAATAGCAAACCTTTTAAACATAGAAAACATAAAAACAAATGATTTATTTTTTCAATTAATATATATAATTAGGTCATAAAATGTAAAATATAACACAAAATGATGTAAATATTTAAAAAAACAGAATGAAAAAATAAAAATTTCCCACTCACAACAATAAAATAAATATACTTACGTAGCTGTAGAATATCCTCAAAAACAATAAAATCCACACCAAACCAAGCAAAAATTAATCCATGGGATAAGGAAACCCTCCCCAAAAATGTAAAAATACAACTGCAGAAAGGTAAATCTAACGCCACAACCCTCTGAATAACAAAACTCTCAAAAATCTGAAAATAGTTTATAAAAAAACGCACCAACAACCCAGGAAAAAAGGAAATGTATAGTAACTTGTTATCAGATAAGAAACAACATTGTCCTTTATTTAAAAGAAATAAAACGCCTGAACAACCCCATCCGTGCACCAAAGCCAGTACCTGTAAATAAAAAATAAACAAAACCCACCCACAACAAAAATACAAACCCACAAGAGCGAATATCAACATAAAATACACAAAAACACATGTAATGAACACATAGTTAAAACTACATAACATTCTAATTATATCCGAAGCTAAGTCAAACACATAAAACACTAAACTGCCAAAACAACACCTAACTCTCCTGAAAACGTTCAAATAATGCCCTAACAAATATATTTACCCTACAATTAACTTACCCCTACCTTAAAACGAACTTAAAAATATATAAAATGAAATTTACCCGGACGGACGAAAAGGAGCTCCCAACCGCGAGGTTCCATCTTTCAAAATGACCTAAAAACGAAAGAGATCAATTCTAAGCCTCCTTCGACACCAGGCTTCGACTCTGGTGTGGTTCTCTATTAGTCATGCTGACACAGTGCTTAATTTGCATGCAGACACAGTGCATAATTCAGGGCTCTAACCAGGAGGCCACTCCAGCTTGCACACCACTCATTGCCCCGATCATCGCTGCCAAAACAACTACTAACCATCTCACTCACCTGCAAGTGCGACAGTTCAGATTATTCTAGGTCCCCAAAGCTAAAGGAATGCTGAGGAAGCAGGTATTAGTAATTTTGATTGTGTATTTTATTCATAAACACCCATTGTTATGCTCATATATAAATTAGATGAGCAGCGCCACCATGTGTCATACTGTCTTAAGTGCAGTATCAACAATCAAGTGTGGGTGCTGAGCACCAGGAAAACAATTAAGGGGCAGTGTGGAATACAATAAACAAGTGGCTCAACTTAAGCACTGTGCAGACATCTTAACCTCTGAGCGCACTGGTAGAGTGAACATGTGATGCTATAAAATGGGGAATGCACTAAAATAAGAAAAATATAACTACAGACTGCTGGCTTTCTAAGTATCCAATGCCCAGTCAATGGGGTATTTTCAGATATAATTTAAGCAAAGTCAAACATGAGATTGTTTTCAAAAGATTCACAAGACAAATCAGAAATAATGGATACAATGTAAGCAGTGAATATCTGCCTTGAAAGAGCTTTGCTTCTACGAAACACATGTCAGCTGTAACTGGTAAACCTAAAATGCATGTTTTGTGGACTGACAGAACCAGGAATGCCGGTTCAACTGTCAAATCGAACATTCTAAGCAAACACAAGGAAATGATGGATGGAGCGCTGAAACTTTTCAGACATCCTCCCCCAGTCACAGATCTGGGTTAAATCCATCATAGTTCTTTAGCTCACTTCGCCACCCCAGTTCAGGCCCAGCTATATGCAAATCAGTCTTGACCCTGTTGCTCATGGGCTCATTGCAGCCCAAACTAGTCCGGAAACAAGCATTCTGGGAACGGCTATGGGGTAACACCCCTCAACCACCAGGCTAGATTGAATCCAGTGGCAACGTGAGCAAGGGACCCACATTTGGCTACCCTGCCAACTTAGGGCGAACAAAGCAAACACATGAGACTGGTGGTGAGTGTCTGAAAGTTTCAATGCTCTCTCCAACATCTCCTTGTGGCTGCTTGGTATACATATATATACATACACACACATATATATATATATATATATATATATATATATATATATATATATATATATATATATATATATGTATATATATATATATGGAAAGCAAATTCATGGCAAGGCGCTGATTCAAAACTCGCTCTATTTTGCAATGTATCCAGAAGGTCTTTGAGAACAGACAGCCAAGGCTGCATGTAAGAGAGACATAAAGACAACAAATAGCTCAAAACTTCGCATAACTTCATGCTTAATTTTTGGACAAAATAAGAACCAACCAGTCATTTCCAATGCGACAATCCGTAATTGGTTCTCTGTGAAGGTCAGACATTCTTTAAAGATGCAAAGTTTTACATCCAAACTTCATGTCACATAATTTCAAGATAAGATATAATTTAACCATATCACTGATAAAATGTTGACAAAAAAACACCAACCTATGAAAATATTGTGGAAAAAATATCATACACACAAATATCGACACCCTATACTTAAACAAGAAATTACACAAATATCGATTAAAAAAACGCCTAATTAAATATCGATAACAAAAATATTGGCATCAAAAATATAGATAACAAAAATATCGATAACATTTAAACCTAATGAAACACAACAAAAATATTGAGAACACTAATATCGACTACACAAATATCGCTAAAATACATATAAATATTATCGAAAATGTAATTTACCATTGGCTAAACACTGTGTACAATTATTTAATTATGTAAAATATCCCAAATAATTATAATAAATTATAACAACATTTATAAAAATTATTAAATGATTTTGAAAATTATAATTATACTAACCCAAATAAATAAATATATTCACAATATAACATTAAGTTAGTTTCCAACGATACTGAAATTACATATATATGGGTACACTCAGCCTTTCATCCATCTGAGGTTGATAAAATCAGTACCATTGAGTTGGGTAACTATAAAAATCTGTTATTCAGTGCCCTGGGACCCACAGGTGATAAGTGCGCTTTACAAATACATGCGTTATGTTATGTTATATATAATATATAACAACAATTTTTTTTATAACTTACATTTATTAACAAATATATTTTAATAACAACAACAAATAACATAAATATAAGCATTAAATAAACATGACATATATTTACCTAATTAAAAGGTAACTGTTAAAAAAATTCAAATAACGTATCTCAACCAATGAATTTAAACAAAAAACACACAAACCAATAAAAAAAGTTAACTAATTAACTAAACACTATGAAAACAAACAATTGATTAACACAATTTTACCGTTTATCGACTAAACAGGGAGGGAGAGCATTACTTTGCGAAAGAGAAGACCAGAAAAGAAAGAAAATCTACACAAACTACTTTATCAAATTATACTACAACACAGGTAAGAACAAAACTTTTTTACAAAATATAAATACCTCGACCTCCTTAACTTAAATAACTAAAATAATTAAATGTTCCCGTTTTTAAAATCATAACTAAAGTGCATTACAACCACACCAATGAAATACAAAACAAATATGTTAGTAGGTATCTTAACTCAACATAATAAAGAATATAAATAATTAAATGTACAATTTAACATATAAAGAAAGTAAATAATTCAGATTTTTTAAACGTATAGAAAGTACAAAAATAATGAATAAATTAGTTTTTCTTCACTGCTTTACAAACTGCACATACAAATAACATCCACAAAATTAAATTAATCAACTACAAGAAGTAAGTATTATTTGTTTCAGTGCTAAATAAAAAACAATGCAAATAAATTTAAAACACATCTCACATTTGCGTTTACGCGCAGCGTTCGCGCCCCAGCCGCGCCGAAGGTGCGCCAAAGGTAAGCCCGTCTACGCCCGTCCGCGCCTGGACCGCGCCCAGCGCCAGACCCCCTGCCCCTCTCGCTGCCCAACCCCCCCGCGTTACCTACGATGCCGCCACCCTCCTTGCCCTTAACCCCGGTCGCGCCCCCAACTGCGTCCAAGCCGCTCCTGGACGCACCCATGGACCGTTCTCCTGCTTCTCCTGCAAATTTAGCGGTATCACCAACATCTCCGCTACGACCACACCACTGATTCCCGACCCCAACCACCTACAATGCATCCTGCTCAACACCCGCTCGGTCCACAGACACGCCATCGACCTATGGAACCTACTAGACACCATCTCTCCAGACATCGCCTTCCTAACGGAAACATGGATGAACGCCTCCTCCGCCCCTGACATCGCCATCGCTATCCCTGATGACTATAAGATCACACGCAAGGACCGCACCGACCATACAGGAGGAGGAATCGCTATCGTCCATAAGAAATCCATCCGCATCTCTACCAGCTCCGACGCCAACCTCGCTAACTCCGAACACCTCCACTTCCAGATCCACATCGACCCCAAGACAACTCTTAGAGGCACCCTCCTCTACAGACCACCAGGACCCCGCGCAAAATTCAGTGAAGACATCACGGACTTCATCACCCCTCACGCGCTCCCCTCCAAAGACTACATCCTTCTGGGAGACCTCAACTTTCACCTTGAAAAGATCAACGACCGCAACACCGCCACCCTCCTAGACAACCTCGCCAACCTCGGACTTAAACAACTGGTCACTTCCCCCACCCACATCGCAGGCCACACTCTCGACCCCATTTTCACCTCCAGCAACCATGTCTCCTTCAGCCACACTACGGATCTCATCTGGACTGACCACAGCTGCGTTCACTTCACCTACAACAAGCCGAAACCCATCATCCACCTCCAGCCAACTCTACAAAGAAACTGGAACAAAATCACCACGGATCAGATCTCCACATCGCTCCTTCAAACCTCCCCAGCCCTCTCTTCTAACGCCAACGAAGCCGCCTCCAACCTCACCCTTTGGCTATCCAACACCGCCGACACCTTAGCTCCACTGAAAAAACGTCAAAGCAAACCTGGCAGCAAGAAGGCCTCATGGTTCAACGATGATCTTAAGAAATCCAAGAAACTATGCCGCTCCCTTGAAAAAGCCTGGAAAAAAGACCCAACCACCAGCTCCAAGGACGCCTTCAAAAGCGCCACCCGCACTCACCACCAACTGATCCGAAAAGCCAAGAAAACAGCATTCAAAGATCGACTTGACAACAACGCCCACAACAGCAAGGAACTTTTCAACATCGTCAAGGAATTTTCCAACCCCCCGGCCAACTCCAACGACATCACCCCCTCTCAAACCCTCTGCGACTCCCTAGCCTCTTTTTTCCACAACAAGATTGCATACATCCACAACAGCTTTGACAACCAACCCGGAAGCCAACCCACCCTACCATCTGCTGACCATCCTCCCCCCGTAAACACCCTTAACGCCTGGAACCCAATCTCCACGGAGGACACCATCCGCCTGATGAATTCCATCCACTCTGGATCCCCCACAGACCCATGCCCTCACCACATCTTCAACAAAGTAGACTCTGTCATAGCTCCGCACCTCCGAGACGTCATCAACTGCTCCCTCAACTCCGCCACCTTCCCGGAGGACTGGAAACACGCTGAACTCACCGCCCTTCTGAAAAAACCAACAGCAGACCCCACCGAACTCAAAAACTACCGCCCCATCTCGCTTCTTCCATTCCCGGCCAAAGTCATCGAAAAAGCCGTCAACAACCAGCTCGCCACCTTCCTCGAAGCCAACAAATCACTCGACCCCTCACAATCTGGCTTCCGAGCCAAACACAGCACTGAGACCGCCCTCATCGCAGCAACAGACGACATTCGAACTTTACTGGACAATGGAGACACAGTCGCCCTCATCCTCCTCGACCTCTCTGCAGCCTTCGACACAGTTTGCCACAGCACCCTTCTACAACGCCTCAGTAACATCGGAATCCATGGAAAGGCACTGGAATGGATCACCTCGTTCCTCACCGGAAGAACCCAGAGAGTCCGCCTCCCACCATTCAAGTCCGAAGCCTCTGAAATCATCTGCGGCGTACCTCAAGGATCCTCTCTCAGTCCCACCGTCTTCAACGTATACATGAGCCCCCTCGCGACCATCGCCCGCCAACACAACCTCAACATCATCTCCTACGCGGATGACACTCAACTAATCCTTTCTCTCACCAAGGACCCCAGCACCGCCAAAACTAACTTACACGAAGGAATGAAAGAAGTCGCCGAATGGATGAAACAAAGCCGTCTGAAATTGAACTCAGACAAAACAGAAGTGCTCATCTTAGGTTCATCCCCCTCTGCATGGGACGACTCCTGGTGGCCGGAAGCCCTTGGAAAAGCACCCATCCCGACAGACCATGCACGGAACCTTGGCGTCATCCTTGACTCTTCACTCTCAATGAACAGACAAGTCAACGCCGTATCCTCTTCCTGCTTTAACATTCTCCGCATGCTCAGAAAAACATTTCGCTGGATCCCCTCCGAGACAAGGAAAACAGTCACCCACGCTCTAGTCACGAGCCGACTGGACTACGGAAACACCCTCTACGCAGGTACCACCGCTAAACTCCAGAAGAAACTACAACGAATCCAAAACGCCTCAGCCAGGCTCATATTAGACATCCCACGAAACGATCACATCTCTGGTCACCTTAAAGACCTCCACTGGCTACCCGTCAATAAGAGGATCACTTTCCGACTGCTCACCCACGCACACAAATCACTCTACGACATCGGTCCAGATTGCCTCAACTCTCGACTGTCCTTCTACACCCCCTCCCGCCAACTTCGCTCTTCCAGCCAAGCCTTCGCCACTGTACCTCGCATCAACAAGACCACCATGGGAGGCAGATCCTTTTCATACTTGGCTGCCAAAACATGGAACTCACTCCCCGCCTACCTTCGCCTCACCCAGAATCACCTAGCGTTCAGAAAGCAGCTTAAAACGTGGATATTTGACAAATAATCCTCCTCCCCTTCCTAAGCGCCTTGAAACCCTCCGGGTATGTAGTGCGCTATACAAATTTTATGACTTGACTTGACTTGATAAAAAATATGTTGCACCAACAGAAAATAAAACAGTGAAAAAACAACAAGCAGCAAATAATCCCATCAACAAAAGTCAAAGAACCCTAATGTAAGTATTTTTTCTATATTAATAATACTAGCATTTTTATGATTCACAATAGCATATTAATAAACACATATTTATATATCTTCACAGATATACCCCTAAAATGGCAGAAGGAGCAAAGTTATTACATCTCAAAAGTGGAAACTAATGCTTTGCTACATGGGTTACATTTACACCTAAGAAAAAGTTACAGAAAATAAAACTAATTGGAAATGTAGCAAATAATAGTCCAATGCCTGTTATGGGAGAGAGACTACAATAGATTTACATGTTGAGAATGGTAGAGGGCACAACCCCCCCCCCCCTAATATGACTGAATTGGCGGTAAGAGATGCCCTAGAGACAATAAGGGAAGAAAGCACAAGTTCCCAGCAGACAAGTGCTCAAATTCTTAAACATTTTTTGACCACAGTACCAGAACATGTCACAGGACAACTTCCTTCCATCCCCAACAGATTAATATAAAAAACTAAGAGAGCTTCAGATCAAACTCCAGGTACCCCCCAAACTTTTGGAGAAATCCAAATACTCCCAGAATACACCATCACCCACAAAGAAGAAAAATGATTGCTCTATGACAACTAAAGTCACGAAAAAATAACTATTATGTTTGCAACTAATACTAATTTGCAAAAACTAAAAAACTGCGAAACGTGGATGATGGACAGAACCTTTAAAGTTTGTCCCAATCCATTTTATCAGCTTTATACAATTCATGGATAACTTGAAGAGAGAAATATCCCAATCATTTACGCATTGTTCACTTAAAGGCAGTATTTGTCACCACCTTTGATCCCCTCAAGGCGTGTCTTAAGAACATTGCGGCCTGGATGGAACACAACTTCTTGAAACAACGCAGATAAGACCGAGATCTTATTTTTTAATTAACCCGCCCCTCTTTCCCCCAATCTTTGGTGGCCTGAGGAACTGGGCACGACCCCACTTCCCAAAGACTCAGTCAGGAATCTGGGCGTTAGATGGGACAAACAGCTATCACTTGGAGTTCAGGTACAAACATTTGCAGCCGCCTTTTTTGAAAAAATCAAAACCATTAGAAAATTCATTAACTATCTGCCGAACCCGACACGCAAATCGGTAGTCCGAGCACTAATAACCTCTCATTTGGACTACGTGAATGGATTATATCTTGGTCTTTCTCTTGGTTTGATCCGCAGACTGCAAACAGTACAAAACGCGGCAGCCCGCCTTGTCTGCGGTGCTCCGCTCAAACAACATATCTCCCCATTTTTGCGACAACTTCACTGGCTTCCTATCGCTAAGCGAATCAAATTCAAGGCCCTGACTTTAGCCTTTCGTGCTGGAAAAGGATTAGGGCCAGTCTATCTTAGAAGGAGACTTCGCCCATATGCTCAGACCAGAACTTTACTGTCCAACACTCAATGCCGGCTGGTCCCCCCGTCAGATTCCAAAAAGTTAGATCTGGAGGTAAATCATTTGAGGTGGGCGCCACTCAATGTTGGAACAAACTTCCCCTTTACCTGCGCTTTATTCAGTCGGAACCTTTGTTCCGCAAATCCCTTAAAACATGGCTATTCAGTCGTCAGGACTAGTCTAAGCTTGTTCAGCAGCCCGCTTTCTGTTTGTGATAGCGCCGGGACACTCCTTTGGGGTAGCTGTGCGCTTAATAAATGCCTTATTATTATTATTATTATTATTATTATTATTGTTATTATTATTGCTGCCTAATAAACATAACACCACCTATTTAGAAGTACTAACTACAATAAAAAAATTCACAGAAAATTAATATCCCCAAAGAATAATAATAGATTTTGAACAGGCAATGATTCAAGCAATACTCAAACTATTCCCACACACTGCATTACAAGGTTGCTACTACCATTTTAACCAAAGTAAATGGAGGCACCTACAAAAATCTACTTTAAGCATAGAATATTCAACGAACAGCAACTTTGCCTACCAAATAAAAAAATAAAAGCCCTGGCCTACGTACCAACTACTGGAGTACTCAATCACTACAACTTACTAATAGAAAGTCCTTTCCATCAAGCCAATGAAACAAAAATAAGCCCCCTGCGTGACTAATTTAAAAGCACTTCCGTGGGAAGGTTACATAGGCCAGGCCATCGTAGACAACCTAAATTTCAGATCCCCTGGTGGAATGTGTATGCCAGGACTTTGGCTCAAAAAGCCAAAACAAACAACGCAGTGGAAGGATGGCAAAATGCTTTCCAAGCCGCAATAGGAAGGGGACAACCAACATTACACAAACTTATTGAAGCTATTAAAAAAGAACAAAGCTACCAAGAGCTCAGACTAGAGCAATCTCTAATTAAAATAGGACCTAAACTAAGCAAACAAACGAAAACTATGTATGAATACCTCTAACATAAAACTAGGATGTATCCAAATACCCAAGGTCTAGAATATGTAAACTTAATTGCAAAATCAATTCCTTAAATTAAACCAAATAGCAAACCTTTTAAACATAGAAAACATAAAAACAAATGATTTATTTTTTCAATTAATATATATAATTAGGTCATAAAATGTAAAATATAACACAAAATGATGTAAATATTTAAAAAAAGAGAATGAAAAAATAAACATTTCCCACTCACAACAATAAAATAAATATACTTACGTAGCTGAAGAATATCCTCAAAAACAATAAAATCCACACCAAACCAAGCAAAAATTAATCCATGGGATAAGGAAACCCTCCCCAAAAATGTAAAAATACAACTGCAGAAAGGTAAATCTAACGCCACAACCCTCTGAATAACAAAACTCTCAAAAATCTGAAAATAGTTTATTAAAAAAACGGACCAACAACCCAGGAAAAAAGGAAATGTATAGTAACGTGTTATCAGATAAGAAACAACATTGTCCTTTATTTAAAAGAAATAAAACGCCTGAACAACCCCATCCGTGCACCAAAGCCAGTACCTGTAAATAAAAAATAAACAAAACCCACCCACAACAAAAATACAAACCCACAAGAGCGAATATCAGCATAAAATACACAAAATCACATGTAATGAACACATAGTTAAAACTACATAACATTCTAATTATATCCGAAGCTAAGTCAAACACATAAAACACTAAACTGCCAAAACAACACCTAACTCTCCTGAAAACGTTCAAATAATGCCCTAACAAATATATTTACCCTTCTATTAACTTACCCCTACCTTAAAACTAACTTAAAAGTATATAAAACGAAATTTACCCGGACGGACGAAAAGGAGCTCCCAACCGCGAGGTTCCATCTTTCAAAATGACCTAAAAACGAAAGAGATCAATTCTAAGCCTCCTTCGACACCAGGCTTCGACTCTGGTGTGGTTCTCTATTAGTCATGCTGACACAGTGCTTAATTTGCATGCAGACACAGTGCATAATTCAGGGCTCTAACCAGGAGGCCACTCCAGCTTGCACACCACTCATTGCCCCGATCATCGCTGCCAAAACAACTACTAACCATCTCTCTCACCTGCAAGTGCGACAGTTCAGATTATTCAAGGTCCCCAAAGCTAAAGGAATGCTGAGGAAGCAGGAATTAGTAATTTTGATTGTGTATTTTATTCATAAACACCCATTGTTATGCTCATATATAAATTAGATGAGCAGCGCCACCATGTGTCATACTGTCTTAAGTGCAGTATCAACAATCAAGTGTGGGTGCTGAGCACCAGGAAAACAATTAAGGGGCAGTGTGGAATACAATAAACAAGTGGCTCAACTTAAGCACTGTGCAGACATCTTAACCTCTGAGCGCACTGGTAGAGTGAACATGTGATGCTATAAAATGGGGAATGCACTAAAATAAGAAAAATATAACTACAGACTGCAGGCTTTCTAAGTATCCAATGCCCAGTCAATGTGGTATTTTCAGATATAATTTAAGCAAAGTCAAACATGCGATTGTTTTCAAAAGATTCACAAGACAAATCAGAAATAATGGATACAATGTAAGCAGTGAATATCTGCCTTGAAAGAGCTTTGCTTCTACGAAACACATGTCAGCTGTAACTGGTAAACCTAAAATGCATGTTTTGTGGACTGACAGAACCAGGAATGCCGGTTCAACTGTCAAATCGAATATTCTAAGCAAACACAAGGAGATGATGGATGGAGCGCTGAAACTTTTCAGACATCCTCCCCCGGTCACAGATCTGGGTTAAATCCATCATAGTTCTTTAGCTCACTTCGCCACCCCAGTTCAGGCCCAGCTATATGCAAATCAGTCTTGACCCTGTTGCTCATGGGCTCATTGCAGCCCAAACTAGTCCGGAAACAAGCATTCTGGGAACGGCTATGGGGTAACACCCCTCAACCACCAGGCTAGATTGAATCCAGTGGCAAAGTGAGCAAGGGACCCACATTTGCCTACCCTGCCAACTTAGGGCGAACAAAGCAAACACATGAGACTGGTGGTGGGTGTCTGAAAGTTTCAATGCTCTCTCCAACATCTCCTTGTGGCTGCTTGGTTTGCTCTAAATCGAACATTCTATTCACAACATTCTGGGGATCACCAATTGAGAAGGAAAAAGAAGGGGGGACAAAGAAGAGAGAGAAAAATGGGCAGTAACCGTAGCATAAATCACTGTCATTTTAAAGTATTTTGGGGTAGTCCTTCAATGAGTGTCCCTCCACAAGCATTAGCTCTACCTCATCCATGATCAGCTCCAGCACCCAGCCCAATATTTTTTTCTATCATGCAGACATGGAAGCACTACACAGATTCTGTGGATGGCTGGTAGATATTGGGAAGAAAACAAGGACAAAGATATTGAAATAACCACAGAAGTAATCTTTCCTTTCTCTGTCACCAACTATCTACCCAACCAGGCTTAACGCAAACTGATTATAAAAAAAATGTCTTAGCCAAAAGCCATATTTTTATTAGAAGTTGCATCTAAACAGTAATGCATACAAAATGCATGCAAAGTCTGCCCCATTGTTTCCCTATGATATCCTGCCAAGGGAACATGGCTTCAGAATGCCATTGATGCTGCCTTTACTCTGATCTGACAAGCATGAAGTCTCAGAGGTCCATGAAGAACTCAAAGGTCTTTTGCCTTTCAAATTCAAGAGACTGTCACCTAGCAATGATGCTCTTACCCATTTTGTTGTTCAGTTAAACACCACCATTAGTCACACCAGTTGCTTAGAGACCAGAGAAGTTTGTCTTTTCCAGTTAAAAATTCAGAGATCTAACAATACCTACATTGTGATGGTTCTTCAACCTGATCAAACATGGGATCACGGTTGAACAGGAAGAATACACATTTTGTTTAAACAAAATTGAGTTAGGACCATTGGAACATAAAAAGAAACAGTTCAAAAGACAATCTTGGGTGATACAATGCAAAGATCTTCAAATAAAAGCACTTGAAGTTTGTTGATCCTTCTCCGACAGGCGTTTCCCACTAGGTCTCTTTACTTCAAATGCACAAATCTGTTTTCACTGGAGACCACTGGCTAAAAATGTTTTGCATTAATGTGGCTGTGACAAGACCAGTGGTGTTGGAGGGGTGCCGTGGTGTTACATCCATACCAAGAAGATTGCGAGTGTTAAGAAATTCATAGTAGTTAAATGCATGCAACCGATATAGTCCTTGGCGTCCGTATAGCGTGTACCTGAATGTCACATCTGGCGCATCTCACAAACTCTAGCCAAACAGATTTCACTGCCATTTCCAGGCTTGTAGTCACATAGAGGGATGTTCTGCAACATGTATGGAGCACCGGGCATGAAGGGCAGCAGAGGAAAGCAGTTTACATCACAAGACAAAGAATGTCAAATATGGGAATCCTCTTCATATGCTTAACCGTGGCTATAAGGAGGAGTCATTTTTTCCTTGTGCCACCAAAAAGGCGAGTTGACACATGTTCTAATTTTCTAGACTTGGCACATAGGCTCACATGAAAGCAAAGAAAATGATCCATCCAGCCTCCTTATTTAGAAGTAGAGCAGCAATATGAAGGGTGCAGTGAGCACTTCACATCCATGGGTTCCAGTGCAACTGCTACGCTAAAGATAGCTATGCACCTGATGTAGATTCAGATTCACTACAGAGCAGGATCTTTACTGGAAGTATGAGGCAAAGACATCAAAATAAGTCTTCATTGCATCCTTTTCTCAGTGAAAAGGGACTTTTAGTTTCCGGTGGGCTTTAATAAATGTCAAGTAATGTTTAGAGGAACCTATTTTTATCTCTTAGCCAGACAAATAGATTAATTGAAATTGATTTGTTGATTATTGATTGAGGCACAGTAGCATTTTTCAAGAAACTTTGTAAATAGTTGTGAGAAAGTGGGTTGTTGGATGATGGGTGGTGTGAGCCCCTCTCAAGCAACAGTCACAATTCTTATTAGGGTGAACCACAAAAAGTCACTAAATCAGCTGGTAGCTAGTCACAAAAGCAGTCAGGTTTAACTTAGAGGACACATGTAAAGTATTTATGCAACACTTAAAAACAGTAATAAAATTAAATCACAACACAAGAAAAATCCCACTCCCATTCATAAAATTGGAGTAAATTCTATTAAATTATTTTACACCAAAATGACAAAAATCCAATCAGTGCAACCAGAGTCATGGATTTTGTGAAGTTTAAAGTGTAAAATAGCACCTACAAGATCAAAAAGCGCCCAACGCAGGTATCTAGTTGCGCGAGTCCCGGGCAAAGTTTAAAGTTATGGCCTACCATGATAGAGCGCAGGTCGGATGCACAAAGTGGATGGGGCTCTTTCTCCGCTTATCTTCAGACTTGGAAAGCATTTTGAAGGAAATGTCTGAGAAGGTAGGAGTTCAGCAGGCCAAAGCAGTTGGTGGTGTCCGAGGAGGAAGCGTCGTCATCAGGGTGCTGCTGGACAAATCTGCGGTGAAGATTTCTATGTTCAGACTTTTTGGAAGTTGAAAATCCCCAGCAAGCTGAAGGTGCAGGCTGTAGTTGAAGAGGGCGCCACGAGGATGGATACCCCTTCTGCGAGAAACTGCTGAACAGCATTTGCTGATGCGGAGTAGAATATAACAGGAGATGCTGTAAAGTCAGGTCTACCAGTGATGCACCTTGGGTGAATCAGCAAGCAGGTAAGTCCCAATCTCCTTTCTATTGCCAGAGCACTTTCTGGCACAAAAGTTTCACATGTCCCAAGGTTTGGAATTGGGCTATCTGGACACCTTTAGCACCACTTCCAAGGATCCAGGACTGGAGGGGCACCACTTGGAGCGTCAGGACTCACTCCAGCTGGGCCCAGGTGCAGGTTCAGGACAGTTGGAAACTTTCCTGGCACTGAAACTCAGATCAGACAACTACCTCTTGGAGTCACTCTAGTAGTCCTAGGTTCATGTAGAAAACCAGGGCTCAAGCAGCAGATCAATCTTTGAGGGCACAGAACAGAATTGAGGCAACAGGGCAGTCATTCTTAGTGTAGCAAGGCAGTCCTCTTAAGTACAAAGCAGGCCTCCGGAAGCATCCAGTCCTCTGAGAGTTCTTCCGCAGATCCAGAAATGAACTGAAGAGTGGGTATAAGGGTCATGTTTTTATACCTTGTGCCCCCTATAAAGTGGGAGACATGTCTGGAGGCTTACCCCCACAGAAGTGTCTGGAATTTCCTGCTGGCTGCCCTGGTCCCAATCTGTTTACAGGCCCAATGGACTAGTGTGAAGTTCTTTGTGAGAGATATGAAGCACAGTCTTTTGAAGTGCTAGTGGGGCTGAGCGCACCTAGTTCCTCTATTGTGTGGCTGTCTGGAAGTAATGTAAAGAGGCCAACTGCCAACTACACCAAGTCATGTAACAGGCTGCAGGCACTTTCTAAAAGTGGCATTTTCAGAATTATAACTTAAGATATTACCATTAAAGAGGATTTTAAATTACAATTCCCAGGCACCAAACATGATATTTCTACCTGCTCCCAATCAAATGTTGGCACTTATTACATGTAATAAAGTATCCCCAATGTTATCCTATGGGAGAGGGAGGTCTCATACTAATGAAAAACGAATTTGTGAGCTCTTCACGATCAGGACGTGCAATCTTATAAGTGCATGTTCAACTTTATAGTTACATTGCACCCTGTCATGTGGGCTGTATAAGGCCTACCTCAGGGGTGACTTTTATGTATTAAAAAGGGAATTTTAGGCTTGGCAGGGGGATTTTTTGCCAAGCTTAATTGGCAGTTTAAAACTGCTGACAAGCTGCAATGGCAAGCCTGAGACAGGTTTAAGGGGTTACTTAAGTTGGTGGCGCAATTAGTGCTGCAAGTCCACTAGTAGCATTTAATTTATTAGCCCTGGGTATATGGCATACCACTTTATAGGGACACATAAATACATTAAATAAGCCAATCAGGTGTAAGCCAATATTACCATGTTTTAGGTAATGAACACAAGTAATTTAGCCCTGGGTAGCAGTAGTAAAGTGCACAGAATCCTAAGGCCAACAAAAATGAAGATAAATAGGCAATTAGAAGGCAAAACATTTGCTGGAATACCACCTGCTAGTAAAGCAGTACAAAATGACAATAAAAGCTGCATGGTTACACAAAGCCCTGAGTTAAAAGGAAATTGCGGTTAATGAGTGAATACATTTTGGAAAACACTCTGTAGTGAAGGCTAGCAATCCTAAGACCGACTCCCCCTCTTCTTCCAGTAATTACCTAGCTTCACTCACAAAGTTTTTTCTTTTCTAAAGTCCTGGAGATTTTATTTTTGAAAGCCGATGGTTGAGGAGCATCTGCCAAAAAAGTGGAAGATGTCATATCGACCCTACATAGAACGTACATACCACATCTGCCTAATTATAAATAAAACCCGTAGTCACTACCTACTCATAATTGATTTGATATTTTCTTTCACAATTAGCTCCTTGTGCTCTCTTGCTCACCACTAGGGGGCCAAAGTGTGGACCTCTCCAGTGTTCTAATCAGCAGCTGGACCTTCCACTGTATGTATATATTGATTTTCTGGCTTTTGGACACTATTCAGAGATTCCCATCAATTCTCAATCCATGCGGGGCTTTGTGGAAGCCAGTCTGCTCATGCTTGAAACTCAATTTCCTGTAATTCACTGTTTTGTCTCCAACCCTGCAGGTCATGGAGGATGGGTGGAGAAATTCAGCACATCTGTGGCTGGCAGCTGCTCGCCTGCTCACACCTGATGCATGTGATTACTGCGAACTCTTTTAAACCCCAGCTCCTTGCAGTCCAGCATTACTCATTATAGCAGTTTTCCTTTGAGACTGACCCTTTGTTTCCTAAGCTTTTGCTATTCTTGTTTCTAGAGTTCCTGAGCTAGAATTATTCCTTCATCTTTGATTCCTGATCTATAGCTATTCTTTGTTCCTTGATCTAGCACTGTCTTCAGTGCAACTTTCTTTCTGATTAGTGAGCCAGCACTATTAGTGCATCCTTGATCCTTGCACTTTCCCTCTTTCTGTATTTACCCTTTCCCAGTCCTTACCTTCCTTCACCTTAGCCCATTTACTTGTTTGCTACCTTCCTGGTCCTGCTGTCTTGGCTTCCAGTTTTCTAGTGTGTTTTTTTTCTTCTTTTCTACCAAGTGAGATCTTTGTTTTCCCTTCTTTCATGTTAAGCACTCCTCCTTGCAAATTCCTTGTCTATCGTGGCTGGTTATTTAGTTCTACACCATTGCTGTTATCGCCTTGCGTGTCCTGATTGATCGCAAGGGTGCATGGGCACAGCTGACAACCTAAGTGGTTTTTCTTATTCACTGTGAGTATTGTCTTTGAGTTACTTTTATAACATCACCATAGGAATCAACTCCACAGACCCTGCTTTTGCATGTATATACTATATGTGGGTGTTGCAATCAGTATCTGTAACAGCAATTGTGGGTGAGGAACTCCCTGATCTTCAGATTTACCGCATGGAGCTCCTGAGTGCTTCACACCACATTCCCTTTATTGTAAATATTGCTTTGCATATTTTGTGAAAGTTTGTCCTGGACATAGTTAGTCAGAATGCTACATTGCCTTTTGAGTGACTGTACTTTCTGAGTCTTAACCATCTTGTTTCCTTTTGAAGAGCTTCGCCTTTGGATCCCTTTTTTTCTCCTTTGACTCCCAATGGTTTGATCTTGGGCAGCTCTGTACTCATTATTCTGCTTACGGTTTCTACCCTGCTACCAGTCCTTGCCAGAATCCCTGCCATTTCCAGCATGAATTTTGTGTTCTTTGTTCCATTGAAACTACTTTCTTCTCCAATTACATCACTACGGCATGCAAATTTCAGCTATACTTATTCTCCTTAACCAACTGACTGACTTCTATACAGTTGGTCACAAAGAGTTAATCAAAATACAACTGCACCGTTTCTACTGGAGCTCCAGAGTATATGTCTTTTAGGCATCCTTCTTTTTACTGACGTGAGGTCAGGCTACCTCCTTGGATGACGTTACACAAAGGGGGGTTGAACCCATGCAGTCGCGGGGACCTGGGCGCTATATGATACATATACAAAAGGGGTCCCCGCAAGGGAAGCGTGTTGTATGCTACACACACTAACACTACTCTAAACTAAACAATAATAAGTAAATCAAAAGGGATTATTAGGTATTGTCATTTATTTATCAACACTGGATATCTACCTTTACCATATCACAATCACATTTAATAAATAGCCCCAAAGGGGAGAGGAAAGAAAAGGGGGGGGAGGGGTAGTGCTCAAGGAAGTGTAAAGTCAAGGAAATAAACACAGTCAAAAAACAAGTAACAATTACAATATTCCAAATGTAGTCATGATAATTCAGATACAAAAGCCAAAGATCAAGGCATACATTGAAAATTATTCAACTAATGACATTCAACGGTCACATACTGAACATTCTGCGTGGCCTACTCATTTCCTACGTTTAGAGCCCAGCTGGGCCTTTACTCCATGGTAATTACATTTATTGAATCTTTTACTGCCAAATAGGACGGTTGTAATTTATTCCAACTACGTACCAAGCCTGACTCAGTTTTTTAACTTTTCAGATAGGATTGCCCCACTCCACTTCTTTCCTGTATATGTTCTTCTCTTTGATCTCCGGCACATGTCCCTGATACTTCTGAATTCAGTATGTGACCGTTGAATGTCATTAGTTGAATAATTTTCAATGTATGCCTTGATCTTTGGCTTTTGTATCTGAATTATCATGACTTCAATTGGAATATTGTAATTGTTACTTGTTTTTTGACTGTGTTTATTTCCTTGACTTTACACTTCCTTGAGCACTTCCCCTCCCCCCCTTTTCTTTCCTCTCCCCTTTGGGGCTATTTATTAAATGGGATTGTGATATGGTAAAGGTAGATATCCGGTGTTGATAAATAAATGACAATACCTAATAATCTATTGATTTACTTATTATTGTTTAGTTTAGAGTAGTGTCAGTGTGTGTAGCATAATACAACACGCTTCCCTTGCGGGGACCCCTTTTGTATATGTATCACCTCCTTGGATCAGTCTTGGTTTGTGGCAATAGAACAAGTGTTTCGTTTGCATTTGGTGCAAAATGGATGTGTTTTAGGTCAAGCCTGAGCCAGCGTGCATGCTCTGCTTTGCAAGACTGCTTGTAAACACTCTAAACTACTCCAAGTGGGTCTGACTGCCCCCACGCATAGGATTGGCTTTTGTGTGTGTATTTCAAGAATTAAAGCACGCAAATGTGTAAAAGGGGGTGCATGTCCCACCTCTTTTTGTAATGTTAACTCCCAATGCGATTTGCTCTCGGCAGTAGCAACGGCGTGCAGAGTGGCAGCTGCATTACTGTGCCCACTCCTCATGAGCTGCTTGTTTTCATTTGCGGCCTGTGCTCCATGTTTGCACCCCCTCCCACACTTCCTTGTTTGTCATTATTTGTAGCGCGGTCCGCTTTCACTTTGGGGACCGCGCTTGTTTTTTTAATTAATTTGCAGCGCAATTTGCTTTCACTTTTGCAGCCATTCTTGTTTTTGTTGTTGTTTATTGATGTCGTGTCTGCTACATCGGTAATATTTCTTTATATATTTTTTTTGTTGATGTCGCGCTTGTGAATGTCTCCTTCATTGTTAAAACTTGTCGGAGTCGGGAAAGAGCCGTCAGAGAGTGTACTCAAGCGGGGGGCGTGGCTTGGACGGCAATGTGGACGGTCGTCTAGGTCCGTTCAGCTCCGTATCCCTGAGGGAAAACTACCAGCCAAACTAGCCAGATCCCGTCACAAAGCACCAAAACGAGCAGGGGAAGATCGGCGCTGAAAAGTTGTGGAAGGAACGAGAAGGTAGAGAAGCCTCAACACGAAGAAACGGCCCCCACACTTCCGAAGGCAAGAGCAACAAGCAGTGCAAGATGGCGCCCTGAGGCTGTAACAACAGCAGAGGTGAACGCAGAGAAGAGACACCAAGCACCGGGCGCCACACCGCACTCCCTCAACAATCACAAGCGGTGCCCCACACAAGGAAACGCAGCCAGACACACGCCACCCGGTACCTACCATCCGTGAAGCAGCAGGGTTCCTGTGCCGGTGATCAAAGTGCATGCAGTGAGGAACCACACCGCAAAAAAAAGAAGAGGCTGCCCGGAGATCCGGCGACTCGGCACCCCCGCCAAGCAAGCAAAAGAGGTGAGCTTCCATCGCAAGGAGCGTCGAACCGGAAGTGGCTGCATGCGAGGACGCCATCACAGGAAGTCTTTGCCAACCTGAAGGCGGAAGCGGAAATAGGGGACCGGACCGGAACAAGCGAGAGCGAGAACAGCCCTACCGGAAGTTCCCCCACGGACAGCGAAGCGTACGGGAACCGGCACCGGAGGAGAAAGCAAAGAGCCCACACCCAAGCGGGAGCAAGCGGTGAAGCGGTGAAGGCGCGAGCCCAGCGCGTGCCCAGCAACACCAACACCAGAGCCAACACCAGAGCCGAGCCCCCTCACTAACGCCGAAGTCGCGGAGCGTCACTGTTTACTTGCCCGGGAGCCGCACTGCCATTGGCTGACTCCCGGGTGCTGTTGGAGGCTCGCCTGGAGAGCCGCGACGCGATTGGCTGCTGGGGCGGAGGCGGCTGGGGAAGCCGAAGAATCAGCGCGATCACCGCCGGGCCCGGGAAGAAGTGACCTGACCTCGCCGAGGGATCACCGCAAGTGCTCCAGCCCCTGGCCTGCCGTCTCTGCTCCCCGCTGCTCTCCCCCTGCGAGGTGCCCTGGGGGACCCGCGCCACGGCGAGCACGGGGAGCAACGCCAGACGGAGAGAGTGCGATCAAGCCGGGAAGGAGCGGTGACAGGGCACAGCGATGTAAGGCAGCAGCAGATGAGTGCAGGAACAGAATTAAGAGCCGAGCAGTAAACGCAACAGCCAAAGTCAGACCACACGAGGGTGGGGTAAGGGTGCCAAGGAAGCGGAAGGTGCGAAAAGGGCTAACAAGCTTAACAGGTGGAACGTGTACGGGGAAAAAGAACCCTACAGGAATCACAACAGCCATAAGGGGCTGAGTCAACACCAGACTGGCTAGCGAGCCCAGTCCAGCGAGGCAAGCAAAGGAATATGCACAACTGAAACCCCCAGCACCCTCCTGGGGTCACTAAAAGAACAGCGCGCACCACTCCCCACTCAGAGGAGAGCAAGCACCTAGGTGGAACGCAGAGGTCCCGGCCAACATGCCACGTAAAGACGCATAGGCAACATCAGGGGCAGTGGCACCCAACGCACCAAGGGGCGAAGCAGCGCAATAATAAAAAAAAGGCGAGCGACACAAGACACACGCTGGCAGGACTCAAGGCAAAAACCAGAACGAGACACATCCGAGAACCCAGCAGATACAGACCGCAAGGTATTCCAGCCCCAGCGTCAAAAGCAATAGCCCTACCCAAGACAACCATAGCAGAAGGGCGGCTAGGCAACATCCTAGCCAGGAGGGGCATTGGAACAATGGCAGGCAACGAAGGGAAGGCAGTGGGGGACCAAAAAAAGCCAAAGATAGACAACCAGGGATCCCCTCTGAAAAACAATAAGGGCGAAACAGCCACCCTAGAAACGATCCTACGGAGAGTAAACGAAGGGATCGAGGTGGGGAAAGATACAAAACTCAAGGTGGAGAACATGCAGCTTGAGATGGCGGCTATAAGAGCGGACCTGCACAAAACAAATACAAGAATTGAAGTGACAGAAGGCAGAATAAGCACAGTGGAAGACGAAACAAGGGAGAACACCAAAGCCATAGCTGATCTGCAGAAAGTCACGAAAGCCATGCAAAAACAGTTAGCGGAGAAGGATGACAGGGCAAGAAGAGGCAACGTAAGGATCCTGGGAATACCGGAGGGGACAGAGGACAAGGCGGGATCATGCGCAGCAATGCTAGAGGAGATGATCCCCAAACTAACCGGCATCACATTTGACAGAAGGTTCGAGGCGCAAAAGGCATACAGAATACCAGCAGGGAAGCCAACAACAGGAAAGGGGCCGAGGGCAATAATATGCAACCCGCTTAGACTAAGCCAAACAGACGCCATCTTCGCCTTTGCTAGAAAAAAACAGAACCTGAGGTGGGAAGGAAGCAAGATTGTATTAACCCAAGACTACTCCAAACCAACGGTAGAGTCAAGAAAAGGATTCCTGGCCCTCAGAGAGACACTGCGCAGGAGAGGCGCCACCTTCAGCTTCGTCGGCCCTGCCAGATTCAAAGTAATAGATAAGTGGAAAATAATGATTTTTGAATGCCCGGAGGAACTAAGGAGATACCTGCAAGGCCCTCCAGTGGAAGAGATGGATGATAACAGAAGCCCAGGAGCGGCGAAAAGAAGTGCCTCGCCGGATGAGAACGCACACTCTGAATAAGGGAACACTACATACGCCAAAGGGAAAAAAAAAAAAAAAGAAAAGAAACAAAACTACTAAAATGCACACGGAAACATATCTACCTCATTAAACCCATGACGGAATAAAATGAACTATAACCAGAATGAAGAACCCGACTGCAGATCCAGGACTATAGATCAAGGTCCCCCAGCAGCTAGCAGTCGGCAGCGAGAACAACGAACCCAAGGTCAACCAAGGCACAATCTGAACGAGACAATCAAGCGGTGATAGAGTACGGTGCCTTGCTCTGCCCTTGGTCACATTTTCTCCCCAAATTAAGCTGCATAAGGGAAGAAAACTAACTCTACCTCAGGGAAAGACGCGGAGCGAAGGAACTTTGTCGTCGCACTCCCATTCAGCAAGTAAGGGAGGGGGGAGGCGGGAGGGACGGGTGGGGGAGAGGGGGGGAAGGAATCGAGGGGGAGCGGGGAGCACATACATGGGCCTACTTACTATCATCTATCTTCTCTATACTTTATCTTTATCTTTCTCTACACACTCACATGGGGGAGCAGTACACGCAGGAGAAGGGGGATGGTCCCACACACAACTCAGAGACCAAAAAGACGCAGAGGAAGGCCACTGCAAATGCGGAAAACAGAGCAGTTTAAATGACAAACAGCAACCAGAGTAGCATAGACATTAAAATAGTGTCCCTAAACGTCAAGGGTATGAATAGCCCGGTGAAAAGAAGGAAAGTGCTCGAGCACCTTAGGAAGCTTAAGAGCGACATATATGTGCTCCAAGAAACGAGATTACAAGCAGAAGACATCAGCCGCATAGGGGCCAATTGGATAGGTGAGGTGCAGGGCTCACCAGCACAGAACAAGAAGAATGGGGTAGTAACAATTGTAAGCAAAAACTCCAAAATAGAAGTTGTAGACTCTCAAGCAGACAAGCAAGGGAGAATGCTTATAACGACACTCAGAAGAGCGGGGGAGACATTCCATGTAGCTAACATATATGGACCCAACAGTGATGACAGATCATTCTGGAAGGGGGTGGGTGCACAACTGTATTCACTACCGCTAGGAGATCTGCTGATAGTTTCAGGAGATATGAACAAAGTCCTGGACCCAGCAATTGATAAGCATCCATATAGACCAAGCCAATCAAGCGATCCCCACATCCTTAAGAATCTCTGCACCAAACTAAGACTAAGAGACCCATGGCGCATGTGCAACCCAGATGCCAGGGAGTACACATTCTACTCCAACTCACACAACTCATATAGCCGAATAGATTACATCCTACTGCCAGAAACACATACCCACCTCATAGACCACACAGAAATAGGACCCAGAACTGTATCGGACCACTCACACATAAGCCTAACACTATCGGGCAAGCACAACGACGAGCCGACCCGCAGATGGCGATTCGACGACAGTCTGCTCCAACACGCCCCAGTGAAAGCCAAGATAGAGGAGGCGATAAAAGAATACCTACTATTGAACGACAAACCAAACACAAACAGGGAAGTCCTATGGGACGCCCTGAAGGCCACCATCCGGGGAACAGTCATGACAGTCAAGGGCAGGATGAACAAAGACAGGAATAAGAGAATTGCAGACCTAGAGAAAGAAATTAAAAAACTTGAGAACAGCCACATAGCCAGAATAGAGGACAAGAACACACTCACAAACCTGACTAAATTAAAGTATGAACTGAACAGAATACTGAGTGAGAGGGCGGGCACTTGGATCAATAAATATAAATCTATTAATCTTTGTACCGCAAACAAAGCGGGCAAAAACCTAGCATCCTACCTGAGAGGGAAGCAGAAACATCACACGATAGGAGCCATCAAAGACAAACACGGCATATCCCAGACCTCGAACAAAGACATCCTAGAAGTCTTCAGGGACTTCTACGAGGGACTGTACACTAAAGATGATACACTGCATGATGATGGGGGAAAAGAGTTACTAGGGAACATAACTACACCCACACTGTCGGACCAAGAACGAGACATCCTGGAAATGACCATAACGGGGGATGAGATAGAGAGAGCCACGCAAAGCCTCAAAGATAACAAGGCACCGGGGCCAGACGGTTTCACAGCTGGATTCTATAAGCAGTACCTAAACATACTCAAACCCACAATGAAGGAGGTATTCACAGCATGCGCCCAGAGCGGACACATGACACCCTCAATGGCTGAGGCAAATATAATAGTGATACCCAAGGAAGGGAAAGACACAACGGAGGCGAAGAACTTTAGACCGATCTCCCTCATTAACGTAGACTGCAAGATCTACGCAAAAATACTAGCCAACAGACTCAACGCATACCTTCCGAAACTCATACACAACTCGCAAGTAGGCTATCTTAAAAACCGTATGTCACACGACAACACGAGACTTCTATGCCACGTAATCAACCACTCCTCCCGTAGCGACAACGCAACAGTCATGATAGCCCTAGACGCTGAGAAAGCCTTTGATAGAGTCTCATGGCCCTTCTTAGATCAGTGTATGGGGAAATTCGGGCTAGGTCCAAACTATAGGAAGATGGTGATGGCCCTATATGAGGACCCCAAAGCAAGGGTGGTGGTCAACGGAGGCACATCAAACATACTCAACTTGGGAAGGGGAACTAGACAAGGTTGCCCCCTGTCACCAGCCCTATTCCTACTAGCCATAGAACCGCTCCTCACGATGATCAGAACTAATGTGGACATTGTAGGGATACCAATAGGGGGAGAGACTTTCAAGCTAGCGGCGTACGCGGATGACGTACTAATAGTCACAGAATACCCAGAGAGATCCATAAAAGCACTGACTGACACCATTGACAACTACGCCCAGGTCTCGGGGTACAAACTCAACAGAGACAAATCTGAATGCAAACCTTTAAACATCCACGCAACAAGAACATTATTAGGAACATCAGGACTAACATGGCAACCAAAACCTATAAAATATCTGGGTATCCTCTTCGAGAGAGACCTAAGAATGACACTGGAACATAACGAACACGCAACAATACAGAAAATCAAGGACAAAGTAGAAGGGTGGTCCCCCAAGTTCACAACATGGTGGGGTAGGATAGAAGCAATAAAAATGATGCTGACACCGATGGTCAACTATATGCTAACCATGCTCCCACTGACTAACACAGAGAGCTTCCACAAGACACTTGACAAGATACTGAACAGCTTCCTATGGAGGGGGAAAAAACCCAGAATAAGCCTACACAAGCTAAGGCTATCAAAAGAACAGGGCGGCCTGAACATAACGAATTTCAAGCGATTCCAGACGGCATGCATAGCTAGACAGGGACTACACTGGCTAGACCCAAGACAGGAATACACCCCAGCATGGCTATCATTTGAGCGCGGACTACTAAAAGGCATGAACCCTATAACCCTCCTGACAGCCACACGACACCCAGCAGTGAAGGATAACCCCGTCCTCAAGAACACAAAGACAGCTCTTCTGAGCGTCGACAAACTACTGTCAACAAGCATCGAGGGAGGCCAATTTGAATCCCTCTGGCACAACCCCATTTTAAAATACAGAGATAAGGTTCTAGACATGCCTGAGTGGTACAGACATGGCATATCCACGGCCCATGACCTTCAAAGACAGGGCGAGAACACAACTTTCGATACACTCAAGGAAGCGCACAACCTACAAAACATAGAACTGTACAACTTCCTGAAAATAAAAGTAGCAATTAGGAAGGCAAACCTTACAAGCCAGACACCTTCGCTCTTACAGCTTGCAGCCAATCTCAACATAATAGGACACCAAATAGCACACCTATACAGAGCCCTACGCCCCAAAAACACCAAACTCAATGATAAGGTCACAAACTTTTGGGGGACTTTAGCAGGGAAGGAACTAAGCGAGACCGAAAAGGCAGAATTATGGAGATCGACCACTAGGAAAAAGATAACTGCTTCACTAAATCAGACCAAATACTGGTTAGTGCACAAGGCATACTGGACACCGGCCCGCCTAGCCACCCTGGGGATCCGAGAGAGCGATACATGCTGGAATTGTGACAGTGGAAGGGGGGACTTGGAGCATCTCCTACTCAGCTGTCCTCAGATCAAGGATTTCTGGGAAAGAACGGGGAAGCTTATCAATGACATCACTGGAGTAGCCATACACATAGATTTCCCAAGTCTAGTCCTGGGCTTTGCATCCCCGTCCATCACAACAACAGAAGACCGTGACCTCATTGACCTACTGTTGACGGCTGCAGTCAAAATAATCCTAAGCAACTGGAAAGACACCACAAAAGCTACACCACAGGCGTGGCTCAACTGGGTCACTTTCCTAAGAGGGGCAGATAACATTACAGCGAAACACTCACCGAAAACACACAGGGAATCAAACATATGGAGGCCCCTAGACCTCTACCTTTCATCACACAAACCCCCCTAGGCGCAGACACTAGACACTAGACAGCCATCAAGGGACACACTATAGGGACCCACACTCTAACAAAAGAAACCTGCGAGGAAGAACACTCTCCTATCTCCATTCCTACCTCTATCCCTCACTATCCTCTCTATCGTCCGGGGCGTTATACCCACCAGGCAGCGCAAAGGGGGGAAAGAAGACAACGCCAAGCAAGACTCGAAAAACGGACTTCTTCTTTTTTTTTGGACTAGTCGAACTATCCGGCCCCACGCACCATGGCAAGGAACGAACTATTGCAGGACAATATTGCTGTACCCCCCCCCCCCGCCCCCCCCCCCCGGCGCCTTCTTTTTCTTTTTTCTTTTTCTCCCCTTTCTTTCCGCTACTCATGTATGCTCCATGTAAATATATATTTTTTTTATATACAATAAAAAATTACAGAAATTAAAAAAAAGAGAGTGTACTCAAGCCACCAGGCCTGAGCTGGGCATCTGCTTTCAATCATGCCCCTTCTGCCCCTCCCTTTTGTGACTCCGGCATCTTCGTATACATGACCTGGCAGCAACTGCAACTTTCCTTTTCGTGTTGTAACTGAATAAGCCATGCTTGTTTTAAATGTTCACTCCCACTGTGTTTTGCCTGCGGGAGCGAGCAGCGGTGCACAGGGCGGCAGCTGCAGTGCTCATGGATCACTCCCCCCACCCTCTGAGCACAAAAATGTATCTCGCGTTCCTATGTATTGGATGTATTTAGCGTGTACTATCTTTATGTGAGGCGCTGATGTTAAAGCGCTCTGTTGCCCTAGTGTGTCTGGTTAGCGCTAAATAACACTACAAATAAATAAATAACTTTTTTCTGTGACCAATTTCATTAGCTTCCAAGACTGTTGAGAGCAAAGTTGAATTTGCATGGTTTCATTTCTTAAAATTTGCATGAATTCAAGGGCAACCGCTCAATCTTCAACACTACTTAAGGTTCCTCATCCCACCAAATTTCAGCCTGTACTGTGAGATCCTGTTTACACTGGTTTAATGTGGTTTATTTTCACTCCCGTCCATCCACTGGGCAAGCATAGCATATGGTGTTTGGTGATATTGTCTCTTTGTGTGCAGAGTCGAAGAAAGTTCTTCCCAGAAGGACGACGCGGAAGAAGGAGCACCACAAGGAAGTTGCAGGAATAATCCAGCCACAGGCAGAATGCATGAAAAATAAAGAAATGTCATTCACAGTTCAATCAATGCATAGCAGAAATGAAATGAAATGAAATGAAAAGAGCGTTTGTAAAGCGCGAAAGCTACCCTGAGGTGTCCTAGCGCTGCAGACAAACGCAGGCAGTGAGGCTGTTAGTGTCTTATACAGGTTTGTTAAAGAGCAGAGTTTTTAGAAGTTTATGGAAGGGTAGCAGGTGGAGCTCTGCCCACAAGTGGAGGGGGAGACAAGTCCATAATTTAGCTGAATTATAGGCAAAAGAGTGGCCACCACACCTGGCTCTTTTGATCTTGGGGACTAGGGCGAGGAAAGACGATGCTGATCGAAGCTGTCGGTTAGTAGGGAGTGATCAGTGATTGGCTAATGGCCGGGCCCTTCTTCCAGAAGGTCCTATGAGCTATGCACAGGGCCTTGAATTGAATTCTCTCCCTGACCGGGAGCCAATGCAGGCTCTTTAATCCTGGATTAGCTGAGTGTCGGCAGGGAATCTGAAGTAGTGGGCGGGCTGCACTGTTTTGAATAATCTGGAGCTTGCGAGTGGTGAATTGAGGGGCCCCCAGATAGAGGGCGTTCCCATAGTTCAGGCGTGACAGAATGAGACCTTGGACCATAATTTGTCTCGCCTGAAATGGGAGCAGGGGAAGGATTTTCCGTAGTAGTCTGAGTAAGCCATAGCAGGTGGCTGAGAGCTTGGCTGCTTGATGTTTAAAGTTGAGGGAGTTATCCGGCCAGATGCCGAGGCTTTTAATTTCGTGTTTTGGAACTGGAGCGGGGCTGAGGCAGATGGGCCACAGTGAATTCGTATTGAGCAGGAGGTGTTTCCTAAGAGCATGAGCTCGGTTTTATCCCCATTCAATTTTAGACAGGAAAGAGTCATCCAGTTGGCCACCTCCTCTAAACAGCCACTAAGATTGTTTGAAGAGATGGTTGGCTGGTTGAGGGCCACCACTAGCTGAGTGTCATCGGCACAGGTGATGATTTGTATGCCGAAGGGGAAGACGATCTCAGTTAGGAGGCTCACGTATACGTTGAATAGTGTGGGGATAAGGAAATAGCCCTGAGGTACCCCGCAACTGAGTGGCATGCTGGGGGTGGCGATATCGCCCTCGAATACCTGGAAGGAGCAGTATGCTAAAAAAGATCTAAACTAAGTGATGGCATTTCGGTGTATCAACATGTTGTGGTTTACAGTGTCAAATGTGGCACATAGGTCTAGTAGGTTAATTGCTGCAGTACCTCCTTGATCAAGGATCTTCCTGGTCTCCTCGGTTACTGTGAGGAGGGCGGTTTTGGTTCCATGTAGAGGACAGAAACCACTCTGGGAGAGATCAAGTAAATGATTACTCTCCAAGAACTGTACCAGTACCAAGTTGACATATTTCTCGAGGATCTTACTTAGCCAAGGTAACGGGTAGATTGGCCGATAGTTGCTAAGGGTTGTCTTGGTCTAGATTGGGCTTTTTTAGGAGGGCCTTGACCATAGCGCACTTCTAGGGAAGGGGCAATGCAGGAGGAGATGGAGGCATTAAGCTGGTCAAGGGTGGTATGGAGAATATTTCCTAAGACTGGCAGCAGGGCACGTGGGGGTGCCGAGTCAAGGGGGGAGCCAGATTTTACCCGGTACATAATAGATTCTAATATGGCGGGATTGAGGGGGGGAGGGTATTCAGGGTGGCTGAGGGTCAAGGCCCTCCACTTATAGAATTGGCAAGGATTGAGTTAAGCTGGGTGGAGGGGAAAGAGGAGTATATTGTTTGTATTTTCTGGAGAATTTTTTTTGCCAGATTGTTGCAACGGATTAAAAATTGTAAATTGATACTTATATAGCGCACTACTCACCCGGAAGGGTCTCAAGGCGCTTGTACGAATACCGCTGTGGAACCCATCCTGGCTTTCCCTGTGAGGCGTCCACTCCTGGGCACCCCCAAGGTGGAGGCCAGGAATCCTTAGCGTTGTGGGGGCCGTTGTGGAGATTAAGCAAGCTATTGCCCAGAGTTGCAGAGTGGGAATCCATGATTGGAATAGGCATTGAGGCGAGAATTATCAGGTCCGTGGAATTTTTTGAGCCCAAGACCCGCCGAGCCGGGGAGTTGAACCCTGGTCCCGGGCTGGACCTCTGCATCAGGGCAATTTCTGGGGAAGTTGGAGGAGGGTTTTGGCGATTTGATAGATTTCTTTGGGCAAGAAAGCAGCTACCTTGATTTTTTCTTCATAAAAGGCTGATTGAGAGGTTTTAATTTCGTTTTCATAGGTTTTTATTGCCTTCCAATATGAGGACTTGCTGGTAAGGGAATAGTCAATCCGCCATTTCCTCTCTAGCTTTTTACCGTATTGTTCAAGTTACCGTAATTTGGAGGAATACCAGCAGGGCAAATAAACGCTTGAGGAAATGAGATGGCTGCTTAAAAGGAGTTTTTAGGGCAATGTAAAACCACAGCCGATGAAGATCTTCTTTCATCTTACCAACTGCTCACCTCAACTTAACAGGTAGCGCGTCAGCAAAATAAATACAGCGATCTTCGTTGCTTCTGTTAATACATAACTTGAAAGCTATGAGCAACACCCACCCACTTATACCTGTTTATTTCCCACTCTGCTGTCCTGCTGCCTTTCATCAGGTGCGAACAGATCGAAACAAGTTTTGTTTTGACGTTCTTGACTGGCTTTAATTGTGCTCATCATACCTCAAGCATGTGCAAGCACCACCTTCACACATGTGTGCTGTAGACTTCATGCTCACTGAACGTATTCAAAAGGACTACATTATGCTGCTTAATGACATGGGTGTGTTCTAACGGGGCTATGCAGGGAAGGGAAAAATAGTTTTCTTTACCTAACACTGGCACTGCATATCCAGCAATCGCCAACAATGTTTGAATATGTCTGACATGGGTCTAAGACCTATTGTGAAATCATTCACAGGATGGCCATATAAGGTAACAAAAATGCTTATTACACTTTATTATAACTTTTCAACATGCTGCACAGCAGGTACACTGCTCTACAACATAGCTTAAACACATTAGCAAAGCCAATAGGTCTGGCAAAACACTTATAAGGTCTAAAAGGCGAGACCTAGCGGCTATTCCAATGCTTGTTTCCTATTTCCTGCTGTCCCTAGTGAGACTTCTACCCAGCCTTACAACCCTTAAAATTCAGACAAAGGTCATAAGAGGCCTGTTTTGGAGATGCAGAATGTATCCCACATAAAAACGTAGTGGTAATAATACCTGTTATGAACTTTTCACGAACTCATCTGCTGACGATGAAAGCAATGTTTTTACCTGTCTCCACATGCAAATAAATGTATTCACTGCTCGTGGTCAACTGGGTTTATTAATACACAATCGTTTCACTATTTGCCTTCCAAAAGTCAAAAGAGGGATCCCTCAGCAACGTCAGGATTGAAAACCTCTGCAAATGTACCTTAGTATTTCCGGTTTTGTGAATTATGTGCACTCACAACTGAAGCTGCATTTATTTTTGTAAGAGAAAAGAAAGTATTTTGAACTCCTTCTTTACCATGGTTTCCCACACTCTAGGCTCATTGTCCGGACTCAGCGATGGTTGAAGAGGTGAGCCTTTTCGGTTAACTGTGGCAGGAGTAGTCACACCTGACTGTGTTGGTAAATTACCCATTAGTACACAGTGCTTGTCCTTGGAATTCTCTATTTGGCATCCAAGGATCTGGGCCCAGATAGCTCTGAATGAGGACTAGTCGATGTTGCATTAAACTGATACATTAAGGAAGAATCAATACCTAGAAAAGTTTATACTGGAACAAAAGGAACCAATCTCAAAAGAGCCCCAACAAAGTCAATTTAGAAGACGAAAGCAAACGAGACCTCTATGCCTTTATGTTAAACAATTCCAGTAGTGAGCAAAGAAAGGACACGCAGATGGAGAAAAGAGCAACAGGGTTTAATTGCATGTCTGCTTGTAAAGAAGTCAAGTCAGTAATGCCCCAACCTCCCATCACAACAATCCACCAAGATTCCACATAATGTTGAAACATACCATTCTTAACATGACACGAGTCAGTCACGAGCTGGGACAAAGAATCACGCTCGTGTCTGCTAGTGGCAATATATAAGGTCCCCAACACACCTTCCCCCCTTGAAATAAAACATCTAAAAAAAACAATAATAAAAAAAAAATTGTAACAATAAATACAGGATTAATTCATGACAAAATCTTTGTACTTAGCAGGAAGGCGATGGGTGCGCACAATCCTAGAACTTTCAGAACTGCAACTGGGAAAATAATGATTCCCTTGGTCACTTTGCTGCCCAAGATCTAAGAATACATTGCTGCCCTTTTGACAAGAAGTAACACCTTTAAACAAGGAGATTCTGTTTAAATTCCAAACAGAACCACCATCTACTCTGACAGCATTCAATTACTTTTCTTGGACTCAACCATACAGGAAAACCCTTATTAACATCTTCTTTCTTTTTTATGCGAATTAAATCACCCGCATTTATCATATGCTTAGCTATAGAACCTTTTTTTGCTTTCATAGAATGTTTCATTCTGTTTTTATATAATTCACCTCTGCGTTGGACTGCCTCATAATCCAGTCTTAAAGAATCATTGGATTCACTTATATTTTTCTTCAACCACCACGGAGCCAATTTGGTGCTAGGTTTGCGCCCTCTTAAAAGTCCAAAGGGACTGACCAAAGTGACAGAATTGGTAGATGTCCTATACGCCAATAATGTGGATTGTAACGCATTACCATAATTTAAACCACCCTTAATAGACAACTGAATATCCTCTTTCACAACACGGTTGAACCGCTCGACCGGAACATTGGCCTCTGGGTGGAAAACAGCAATTCTCTTGTGAGTAATTCCACATTTCACCATGAAATCCTCCATTTCTTTGCAAACTGGGGACCCTTATCAGTTACAATTTCTTGGTGAATCCCTTCCCTGCAAAAAATGTCATCCAAGAACTCAATAACGTTATGAGAAATTACTTCCTTAACCATTTGACCTCAGGCCATTTGGAGCAGTAGTCTATAAGAGCAATGCCAAAAGCTTCATGCTTAGGTAAAATGCTAAACGGACCAATGATGTCTAAACCAAGTTTATGCCAGGGACCAAGAGACAAATCTATGGGATGAGGTTCGGGACGTAAAGCAAAAGCAGATTTGTCACTATTTGAACAATGAATGCAAGAACGTACAAAATGATCTACACAAGTATCAATGTCTGGCCATCAAAAAGATTCTTTAACACGTCTCCTGGTGAAAGAAATCCCTACATGCCCTTCATGAGCGATTTCAAGAATTGTATTTCTGAGTGAAAAAGGGGATATAATTTTATCTGAATGAATGAATGAAACGCAATTTATAATGCGCAACTTAACCCAAGGGCATCAAGGCGCCAGACAAAGCCTATGTAAAGTAGCAGGTCTCGAAGTTACAAGGTCCATGACTTAGGAATACACCTCTCGGAAAAGCCAAGTTTTTAAATCCTTACGGAAGAGTGCCAGAGAGGGTTGTCCAACCAAATCCGGCGGAAGAGAGTTCCAGAGTTTGGGAACCAGGATAGAAAAGGCCTTCCCTTCCCATCTGGCTTTGACGAATCTGGGCACTCAAAGGAGATTTTTGGTAGAGGACCGAAGGGCTCTATTAGTAGAGTAGGGAACAAGAAGGGACCTAATGCCCTCTGACCCTAAGCCATAAAAGGCCCCATGGGCCAGACAAAGAAGCTTGAACGAGATCCTCACCTGAATGGGCAGCCAGTGAAGGTTTTTCCTGGCCAGAGAGGCCGAGGAGAGCCTAGGAAGATTGAGCACCAACCTGGCTGCCGCATTCTGGACCATCTGCAAACGATGTACGGAGTTCTTATTCAGGCCCACGTACAGTGCCTTACAGTAGTCCAATCTTGATGTGACCAGTAATACTGTCACCTGCTTCCGTGCCTCAAAGGAAAGATAAGAACCTATCTTTCTGAGGATCCTAATGATCACACAGCATGTGGACACAGCCCTACTGACCTGGAGATCGAATGAAAGGGAAGTATCAATCTCCCCTCAAAATTAAACCATTCTCAACAGAAAGTTCTTCTCGAACTTTAAAAAAACTCATCGTGTCACCTGATAATTTCCTCTGTTCAGGCCAACCTTGTGCCAAACACTTTTTAACCTTAAACAATCCTAAATCCTTTTCCATTTCCATAAGCCAAACATCTTCTTGTAAATTTGATTGTTCACCATACACGAAATTAACATCATGCATGGTAAAAGCCACTTTACAATCTTCATCCTGGGCCTTATCTGGGAATTCGGTAGGGGAAATTAATCTGGACATGCAGTCAGCATGTACATTAGCTCTTCCTTGGACATATTCTATCTGAAACTGGAAAGACTGTAGTCTGGAAGCCAGTCTTGCAAGACGTGCCGACATAGTCCGGACTCCACCCGCGGCCATTAAAAATACAAGAGGTTTATGGTCAGTTTTTATGATAAATTTTGTACCCCACAAAAGGTCCTAAAATGTTCAGCTCCCCAAACACACGCTAGTAACTCCCTTTCTATAACAGAGTAGTGTTTTTCTGCATCTCTCAATGCTCTTGAAGCATACGCAACAACCCACTCTTTTTCAATATCTCTCTGTAAGAGAACACCACCCAAACCGGTGCTACTAGCAACTACCATGACAATGACCTTCATTCCACAAACAAAAGGTTTGAGGCATGTAGCATTCACAAAGTACTCCTTCAATTTTTCAAAAGCCTTAGTCATATCATTAGTCCAAATACATTTTGCATTTTTCTTTAATAGACATCTAAAAGGGTCTACTTTAGAAGAAAAATTCGGTATAAACTTTGCGTAAAATTTAATGAGACCCAGAAAAGCTACAAGTTGTTCTTTGGAAGTAGGTAGTGGTGCATTTGCAATGCTTTTAATGTGGTTACGTAAAGGTTTGATCCCCATTCCACTAATAGTTTGCCCAAGATACTCTACTTCCTTTTCCTTGAATTTGCACTTATCAAGAAGGAGAGTGAGACCCTTTTTTGACAAAGCAGCAATTACACATTCTAGATTTGCATCATGTTCTTCATCATTTGAGGCAGCACTAGCAAGGCCGAAGGTCATGCGACAATATCTGTAAAGACCTTCTGGGGTAATGAAAGCGGTGATGTTTTTAGATTCCTCAGAAAGAACAACCTGGTGGTAGGCACTTGCTAAATCAATAGAAGAAAATACTTGTGCACCCGCTAGTGTGGAAATCATCTCATGAAGATTGTGTAAGGGGTGGGCATCTACCCAAATGCATTGTTCACACTGGGAAGGTCTACACACAACCTAAGCTCACCTGAAGACTTCATGGAAATCACAATGGGAGAAACCCAAGAAGATGACTCAATAGGTTCTATGATGTTTTTTTGGCATAAATCTTTAAGCACATCCTTCAATTTGTTCCTGTATGTGAGGGGGACGTTCTTCACTTTGTGACGAACAGGAACGACGTTGTCATGTAATTTAATGACATGTTCAAAACCTTGATACCTTCCTTATTTCCCACTAAAACGACTTAGAAATGATTTCCTTAAATTATTAACAAACTGGGTATTTTCTTTGTTGGCAAAGTCTTGGAACTCAACAACGTAGACTGGGGTATTAGCTCTGGGATGAAGTTTAATTCCCAATTGTTGTTGGTGCGGCCACCCTAATAATGATTGCTCTGATCTTGCTACATACATTTTCCCAAAAGTATGACGGCCAGAAAATAGTATATTGGCACAAAAAAACCAACAATATCAATCTTGTGTCCTGTTTAACCTCCAGGAGAAACATCAGGTGGAGAGAGTATTTTCTTAGGCCACTTGTCATGAAAAATGCTTAAAGAAATAATGGTGTACCATGCACATGACTCTACTAGAAACTCTAGATCGACATTATCAACAGTAATAAAGCAGGAGGGAAATGTTTGCTGTTCACCCTATGTGGTAAGGGTATGCCCAGACGTGGGTCCTGTGCTCACTAAGCCACTGGAGTCAAGCTATCCTGGCTGAAGACAGCTGATAGCCAGAAACCGGTCCTAGGATGCTTGATTCCGGTCCAGGGAAGTCATGGCTTGGCAATTCGGGCTGGACTGTTCCCATGAGGCACAGGGTCAAGACTGATTTGCATATGGCCATGCCTGTACTGGGGTGGCTTGGTGAGCAAAATAACGATGGATTAAACCCAGATCTGTGACTGGGGGGTGAATGTTTTGCCATTGTGCAACATTCTGTCCATTATCTTGTGTGTTTTGCTGTTCACCCTATGTGGGAAGGGTATGCCCAGACGTGGGTCCCGTGATCACTAAGCCACTGGAGTCAAGCTATCCTGACTGAAGACAGCTGATAGCCAGAAACCGGTCCTATGATGCTTGATTCCGGTCCAGGGAAGACATGGCTTGGCAATTTGGGCAAGACTGTTCCCATGAGGCACAGGGTCAAGACTGATTTGCATAGGGCCATGTCTGTACTGGGGTGGCTTGGTGAGCAAATTAACAATGGATTAAACCCAAATCTGTGACTGGGGTGAATGTTTTGCCATTGTGCAACATTCCGTCCATCATCTTGTGTGTTTTGCTGTTCACGGTATGTGGGAAGGGTATGCCCAGACGTGGGTCCCGTGCTCACTAAGCCACTGGAGTCAAGCCATCCTAGCTGAAGACAGCTGATAGCCAGAAATCGGTCCTGGGATGCTTGATTTCGGTCCAGGGAAGACATGACTTGGCAATTCGGGCTGGACTGTTCCCATGAGGCACAAGGTCAAGACTGATTTGCATATGGCCATGTCTGTACTGGGGTGGCTTGGTGAGCAAAATAACGATGGATTAAACCCAGATCTGTGACTGGGGGTGAATGTTTTGCCATTGTGCAACATTCCGTCCATCATCTTGTGCGCTTTGCTGTTCACCCTATGTGGGAAGGGTATGTCCAGACGTGGGTCCTGCGCTCACTAAGCCACCGGAGTCAAGCTATCCTGGCTGAAGACAGCTGATAGCCAGAAACCGGTCCTATGATGCTTGATTCCGGTTCAGGGAAGACATGGCTTGGCAATTTGGGCAAGACTGTTCCCATGAGGCACAGGGTCAAGACTGATTTGCATAGGGCCATGTCTGTACTGGGGTGGCTTGGTGAGCAAATTAACAATGGATTAAACCCAAATCTGTGACTGGGGTGAATGTTTTGCCATTGTGCAACATTCCGTCCATCATCTTGTGTGTTTTGCTGTTCACGGTATGTGGGAAGGGTATGCCCAGACGTGGGTCCCGTGCTCACTAAGCCACTGGAGTCAAGCCATCCTAGCTGAAGACAGCTGATAGCCAGAAATCGGTCCTGGGATGCTTGATTTCGGTCCAGGGAAGACATGACTTGGCAATTCGGGCTGGACTGTTCCCATGAGGCACAAGGTCAAGACTGATTTGCATATGGCCATGTCTGTACTGGGGTGGCTTGGTGAGCAAAATAACGATGGATTAAACCCAGATCTGTGACTGGGGGTGAATGTTTTGCCATTGTGCAACATTCCGTCCATCATCTTGTGCGCTTTGCTGTTCACCCTATGTGGGAAGGGTATGTCCAGACGTGGGTCCTGCGCTCACTAAGCCACCGGAGTCAAGCTATCCTGGCTGAAGACAGCTGATAGCCAGAAGCCAGTCCTAGGATGCTTTATTCTGGTCCAGGGAAGACATGGCTTGGCAATTCGGGCTGGACTGTTCCCATGAGGCACAGGGTAAAGACTAAATTGCATATGGCCATGTCTGTGCTGGGGTGGCTTGGTGAGCAAAATAACAATGGATTAAACCCAGATCTGTAACTGGGGGTGAATGTTTTGCCATTGTGCAACATTCCGTCCATCATCTTGTGTTCTTGCTGTTCACCCTATGTTTCAAGGGCATGCCCAGACGTGGGTCCCGTGCTCACTAAGCTACTGGAGTCAAGCTATCCTGGCTGAAGACGGCTGATAGCCAGAAACTGGTCCTAGGATGCTTGATTCCGGGTGGCTTGGTGAGCAAAATAACGATGGATTAAAACCAGATCTGAGACTGGGGGTGAATGTTTTGCCATTGTGCAACATTCCGTCCATCATCTTGTGTGTTTTGCTCTTCATTATTTGAGGCAGTACTAGCAAGGCCGAAGGTCAAGCGACAATATCTGTAAAGAACTTCAGGGGTAATGAAAGCAGTGATGTTTTTAGAATACTCAGAAAGAACAACCTGGTGGTATGCACTAGCTAAATTGTTACAATAAAATACTTGTGCACCCACTAGTGTGGAAACTATCTCATGAAGATTGTGTAAGGGGTGGCATCTACCCAAATGGCATTGTTCACACTGGGAAGGTCTACACACAACCTAAGCTCACCTGAAGACTTAATAGAAATCACGATGGGAGAAACCCAAGGAGATGACTCAATAGGTTCTATGATGTTTTTTTGGCATAAGTCTTTAAGCACATCCTTCAATTTGTTCCTGTGTGTGAGGGGGACGTTCCTCACTTTGTGACGAACAGGAACGACGTTGTCATTTAATTTAATGACATGTTCAAAACTTTGATACCTTCCTAATTTCCCACTAAAAAGACTTGGAAATTATTTCCTTAAATTATTAACAAACTGGGTATTTTCCTTGTTGGCAAAGTCTTGGGACTCAACAACGTAGACTGGGGTATTAGCTCTGGGATTAAGTTTAATTCCCAATTGTTGCAAATAATGATTGCTCAGATCTTGCTAAATACATTTTCCCAAAAGTATGATGGCCAGAAAGCAGTATATTGGCACAAAAAAACCAACAAGATCAATCTTGTGTCCTGTTTAACCTCCAGGAGAAACATCAATTGGAGAGAGTATTTTATTAGGCCACTTGTCATGAAAAATGCTTAAAGAAATAATGGTGTACCATGCACATGAATCTACAAGAAACTCTAGATCGACATTATCAACAGTAACAAAACATGAGGGAAATTTAGTACATTCTCCACCCTCACAAATGTTGATAACAATGTTGACTTCGTACACATTCTCATCATATGGACTATCATTATCACATATGTCATGAATATGATTCACTCTTCTAGGAATTGATTTACAAAATTTTGAAAAATGGCCCGTCTTGATAAATTTTTAGCGAGTTCTCCCCATTGCAGGACAGTTTTTAAAGTCAGCTAGATGTCCATCACTTCCACATCTGTAGCAAAGTAGCTGAGAATTATTTTTCTCATATCTGGTACTTCTGAATTCACCATCAATTTTTGTTGAAATGTCGTTTCTCTGTGGAAAATGTTTCCTTTGTTTATCAGACTCCTTAGAAACGTTAAAAACATAATTTTTATCATTCCCTCTAATTTCTTTCACAAATTTTTCAGAGTGTTCAACGGATTTGGCTATGTCAATGGCATCAATGACATGTCAGATGTAGTCCAAAGACATTTTTTAACTTTTTTGTTATTTGTCCTCATTAACATTTAAGGGTCCATTATGATGTCGGATTGCCCCCGCCAGGCTGGCGGTGGCCCCCGCCAGCCTGGCGGGGGCACTCCGACAGACATCCACTCTTGATTTCCCCCCACCATATTAGTACGGCGGGGGGACCTCGGCGGACAAAATAAGATACCGCCAGCCATATTATGATAGGCATTTTTCAATGTCTTTCCGTGGGGATACCACAGGTATCCCCGTGTGCACCCCCCTACTCTCCTTCACTCTGGGGGCCCCCTGCGGGGGCTCAGAGTGAAGGAGAGTAGGGGGGTGCACACGGGGATACCTGTGGTACCCCCCTGCATTTGCATAATCAAAGCGGCAGGCACCGCACGGTGCCTGCCGCTTTAATTATGCAAATGCAAAAGTGCTTTTTAAGCATTGTGGCGGGCGTGCTGAGAGCACCGCCCGCCACAATGCTTAACATGCAGGATGTGCCCACCAATGTGGCGGGCACATCCTAATACGCCCCCACAGGACCCCCGCCCTTATGGCGGGCGGTCCCAATTCCCGCTAGGATGACAGGCGGACAAAGTCCGCTCGTCATCCTAATAGGCCCCTTGGTGTCTAAGAACCTGTTCATATGATATGTGCTCAAAATCACATGTAACAGCTAGTGACCTAAGATCTGAGACAAAGTCTTCAACAGGTTCATCTGCTCGTTATTTTCGTGAATAAAAAATAAACCTTTCCATTACAATGTTCTTCTTTTTACCGTACCGCAAATTAAGTTGTGAGGATGCATATTCATATGCATTAAGATTACCTGGATTCAGTAGTGCAGGTAAGGTTTTCAATTCTTTTAAAGAAATCCCACCTAAACAATGTTTTAAAAGGGAAAGCTTCCTCTCAGGTTCACATTCCTCACCCTCCAAAACTCGACATAGGCTAAAAAAACAGGTTCCCAGATCTCACAAGACATGCGGGGGTCACCTGGGGAAGATAGGAATGAAGGGGGAGGCACAATACATGACATGATAGATTAAACAAATGACACGAAAACAACTGTAAGGGTAGAAAATGGCTAATCTAATGTTAAATAAAGAAGGATTGATATGATTGTCAAATAATAATAAATATTAAAGAAACAATATATATATATATATATACATATATACATATATATATATATATATATATATATATATATATATATATATGTGTGTGTGTGTGTGTGTGTGTGTGTGTGTGTGTGAATCGCGGTGTGCATGTCACCGATGAATGTAGTCTTTACCACATAATCCTTGACACGTCGAAATCCTGACGCTGCGGCTCTTGTAAGCGGTTCAAAAGGGGGTGGTAATGGACGGAGCATCTGAACCAATCAAACACTCACACCCAGTCAAAAGATCTGGGTTTAATCCATTACCGTTCTTTAGCCCACTCTGCCACCCCAGTTCAGACATGGCTATTTGCAAATCAGTCTGACCCTGTGCCTCATAGGAACAGTCCAGCCCAAACAGCCAAGTGTTGGATCTTTCTCCGACTCAACCCACAACCACGGAAGCGCGGATGGCCCCACTCCTCTGCCCCTGCTCGGAACGCCACACGCACGTATGTACAGCGTGACCGCGGACCGGGCAAAGGGAGAAGGTAGGAAAAAGTAAAACAAAGAAAGAGTAAAGCCACTGCTCTCTCTATGTTACAGCAATGCAGACCCTCTTCTGTTTCGTAGGGAATGGTCTTCTAACCTGCAGCCGTAAGAGAAAAGAAACACAGAAGAGGAATAGCACATTAACACAATGCCCAGTGTTCTTTCACCTGAATCCTTGCTTTCATACCATAGACAAGCCCAACACAACCCCAATCCCCTCCTTACTTGTGTAACATAGCAGGATTGTCCCAAGGAGAGCAAGAATCCAATAGCTTTAAAAGGACCGAATCCACTAGTTACTCTTTATTTCCGAAAAGGGGAAAAAGTCATACTTCTGACAAAAAACCCCTAAAAAACTAGAAGTGCAGACCACTACACTGTATTCTCAAAAATAAATCACTATATCTGTGGCCACAGACTAGGAGCGCATACTGAGTGAAGCGCTAAAAGCTACACCGTACTTCGGGTACTCAAAACCCGGAAATCAGCTTTACCGCGGTTCCCTCGGCAGCGAGGCAAACCTTTGAGCCCAAAATCGACTCTTAGAATTATGACAACAGTTCGTAATCGAGCGACACAACTCGAACGCTCCTCTTACGCTTCCGAAGGTTCTTTCTCGTGCGGAAGACGACCGGAGCTGCACCCATCCGGGCCGCTGACATGAAGCCTCGTTCAGCGAAACGCCGCCTCCAGCCAGGTCGCGTAGTGAAGAAACGCTTTCCCACACGTTCATAAGATATATCATAGATCCCAAATCACACTCCAGACGCATGAAAAACGCCAACAAGGTAAGAAACCAAGCACAGAGCCCAAGTGCTGGCGTCCTAAATCCAAATGAGGGAAAAAGGGGCGGGGGTACCGAAAACAAGGAAACAGAGAAAGGACACCACAGGAAAATCGAAAGGAGAGAAAAGATAGAACGGAGAGGAAAGAACTGACTAATCCCTAACAGTACCTCCCCTCAAAGGCCTCCCAACCGGGCGAGGTTTAGACGGGTGACGAAGATGGAATAGTCTAACCAATCTAGGAGCATGCACCCCGGTAGCAGGTTCCCAAGAGCGTTCTTCCGGTGGATACCCCTTCCAATCAATCAAGTACATCAACCTCCCTCGTCTCCTCCGGGCATCAAGGATAGCATTGACCTCAAACTCCACCTCACCCTCAACCATCACAGGAGGGGGAGGAGGCAAAGACTGATCGGTGTCTGTATATGGTTTCAACAATGAAGTATGAAACACCGGATGAATGCGATATTCATCCGGTAACTCCAGCTTCATCGCAACCGGATTGATCACCTGAGCTATGGGAAAAGGACCCACAAACCTAGGCTGCAGTTTCCTAGGGCCATCCAGTCTCAAATTCTTTGTTGACAACCACACCCGCTCCCCTACTGAATAGGACGGAGAAGGAATCCTATGTTTATCTGCCTGTCGCTTCATGTCGTCTTTGGCCTTTACCAGATGTTCCTTAGCCAAATCCCATATCCTGCTCAAAGCCATTCCTAATGAATCAACAGCAGGCACATGACCAGTAGGTTGAATAGGGATTGCCCTGGGATGAAACCCCATAGAACAGTAAAAGGGAGACATTCCCACTGCGGAATGAAAGCTGTTATTATACGCGAATTCCGCAAGAGGGAGGGCTACTACCCAATCACAAGTCAAAGAAGTCAACAAACACCTCAAGTACTGTTCCATGGTTTGATTGACCCTCTCCGTCTGACCATCGGACTGGGGATGATATGCTGATGAAAGGCAGAGTTTCATATGGAGAGCCTCACCTAACTCAGTCCAGAACCGGGACACAAACTGAGAGCCCCTATCAGACACAATGGCTGAGGGTAACCCATGCAATCGCACTATGGATGAGACAAATACAAAAGCCATTTCCTTGGCCGTGGGCAGTTTAGGTAAGGGGATGAAATGGCCCATCTTTGTAAAGGAATCAACCACAACAAGAATCACCGTGCAACCTGATTTCAACGGCAAGTCTGTAACAAAGTCCATACTAATCGTATGCCAGGGTGCAGGGGGTACAGGTAAAGGCAGTAACAGGCCAGATGGACTGGAATGAGATGGTTTACTCACAGCGCATACCGGACAAGAAGCTACAAACTGCTGAACGTCATGTGTCAATGACTCCCACCAAAACCACCGTAAACAGAATTCCCTGGTTTTATTGATTCCGGGATGCCCAACCAAAGCAGAAGAATGACACCATTCCAACACTGAGTCCCTTAAAGAGGGAGGTATGAACAATTGTGAGTCATGATACAACAACCCATCTCTCATTGCAAAGGAAGGCTGGGAAGACCAAGGAGTTAAATCTAGTCCCCTCAACTTGTCCTTCACAGTGGCTACAAAATCATCCAGTGAAATACTCCCCACTATCTTCTCAGATGGGATAAAAAACCCCGAGTCCTTGTCTGTCCCCCACTCATTCTGTTTTACATGGATGCGGGATAGAGCATCCGATTTCAATTGCTGAGCGGCAGGCCTGTAGGTGATAATAAAATCATACTCATTGAAGAATGAAACCCACCTCATCTGCCTGGGAGTAAGGGCACGAGCAGACCGAAAGAACTGAAGATTCTTGTGGTCTGTGAAAATGGTAATGGAGTGGCGGGCCCCCCACAAGTGATGTCTCCACTCTTCGAAAGACAGTTTGATGGCCAGCAATTCGCGTTCAGCAACCGTGTAATTTCTTTCTGCAGGCAACAGGGTTTTTGAAAAGAACGCTATGGGGTGCATAAATCCTGTTTCAGCATTACGCTGCGACAAAACCCCCCCCACAGCACCCAAGGAAGCATCTGCTTCTACAAAAAAGGGTAACGCCGGGTCGGGATGAACCAGAACAGGGGCTGAAGTGAACCTTTCAATCAACTGATCTAAAGACATTTGAGCCACATAAGACCACACAAAAGGAACACCCTTTCGCAACAAAACAGTCATGGGGGCCACTATCTCCGAAAAATGGGAGATAAACCTTCGATAGAAGTTTGCGAATCCTAGCAACACCTGTACTTCTTTCACATTTTTTGGCGCTGGCCACGAGGTAATAGCCTCGATCTTCCGTGGATCCATCCGAATGCCCTCAACCGAGACAACAAAACCAAGAAACTCTACTCTGTCGGTATGGAAGGTACATTTCTCAGGTCTCACAAACAACTGATGTTCTTTCAAGGTCTGCAGGGCCTGCCGAACGTGTGTTACATGTTCCGCATCCGTGTTTGAAAATATCAATATGTCATCAATGTAAACTATCACGCTCACATCCAGAAACTCCCTCAGTACCTCGTTGATAAAAAACTGAAAGGCAGCCGGGGCATTACACAACCCGAAGGGCATAACACAATACTCATACAGACCAAACTTAGTCCGGAAGGCAGTTTTCCACTCGTCGCCTTCACGGACACGTATGAGATGATATGCCCCTCGGAGGTCCAATTTTGTAAACACCGTCGCATGCCTCAGCTGATCGAGCAATACGGGAATCAAGGGGAGGGGATACTTGTTCTTGATAGTACCCTTATTGAGCGCCCTATAGTCAACACAGGCGCGGAGACCACCTTCCCGTTTGGGAATAAAAAAGATAGCCGAGGAAGCAGGAGAGGAGGAAGGACGAATAAACCCCTTAGCCAACATCTCGTCTAAGTACTCCTTTAAATGCTGTTCTTCCGGACCAGATAAGGCATAGATACGACAACAAGGTAGGGTGGCCCCAGGAATCAGGTCAATACGACAATCAAAAGAACGATGGGGAGGCAAGTCCCTTGCTCGCCCTTTGTCAAACACCTCAGCAAACTCTACATAAGCCTCCGGTATCTTCTGCACGTTACACCTCAACCCATCTCCTACCGCACAAGATAGAGGAGTAACCCAATCAGTGGCAACTTTATAACAACTCTGCAAACAATAAACTGAATCAAGTGTCACAGTCCTTCGAAACCAATCGATACGGGGATTGTGGGATTGCAACCAAGGAACCCCCAACACAACACCAAACGAAGGGGCATCAATTAAATCAAACCCAAGGTACTCCGAATGTCCGTTATCACATATCATACACAAGGGTTCAGTCTGTCTAGTGATAGTACCTGAGGACAGCTCTGTTCCATCTATGGCCCTCACAGGCTCGGGTTGATCTTTCATAATCCAGGGCACTTTCAATTGTTCCGCTAGCTTGATATCCATGAAATTGCCAGTGGCCCCAGAATCCAATAACGCTGAAACAGGAGTCCTATGGCTGTTGGAAATCACTAAACAGACGGTGATCATAAAATGTTTGGGGACTCGTTTGACTATGCCAGAAATCTGGTAGGAAGGGTTAAGTCTATCTCTCATCACCAACTCAGCAGAAGGTTGCACACAAGCTACCACTTTCTTCGATGACAAGGAAGAAGGTTTAACTGAGCAGTCCCTGGCATAATGACCTCCTTGCCCACAATACAAACACAAATTTTGTGTTCGTCTTCTACTCTTCTCTTCGGCAGTGAGGGGGCCTCGTACTCCACCAATTTCCATCGGTTCAGGTGTTGTCCTACTCTCACCTGGGCTCTTTACCTCTCCTCTCGACCACACGAGAAACCTGAAAGCGGTTTTTCTCTCCTCTCCGTTCTAGTAACCTATGGTTCAACTTCACCACAAGATCAATGAATTCCACACAATCTTCAGGAGGATTCACCACCTGTGAGACGATATCTTTCAGGTCTTCTGACAACCCTTGGTAAAACAATGAGGTTCTTTTATCCACGGGCCAATGGGTTTCGGACACTAACCGATTGAACGTGGATACATAGGTCAGTAGATCCTGCTTTCCCTGTCTCAATTTCAACAATTCTGCGTCGCTAGCTTGCATAAAAGCATGTTTTGCAAAGAGACAACGCATCTGCTCCTTGAAAGCCACATAATTATACAATACAGTGTCATCATTGTCCACCAGTGGCACTGCCCAAGAAGCCGCAGTTCCCGCTAAATAAGATATGACAAAAGCTACTTTGGAAGAGTCATTAGGGAACGACGCAGGTCGACACATAAAGTGCAAATGACATTGGTTCATAAATACACTGTACTTACTGAAATCTCCAGTAAACCTTTCTGGGACCGCCAATGGGACAGGGGAGGGAGTAGTAACATTAACCGTCAAAGGGGGATTACTGGCGCTCGCACCTCTATCGAAATGAAAAGTGGCAGGCTGTACTACAGAAGGTTTACCCATTCCCCAGACTGGATCCTTACTCTTCCCTGCACTCATCTCCTGACGTAACCCCTGGTTCTCTTGTTGTAATTCTTGCACCTTAATCTGAAGGGCATTAACAGCCCCCATCAGTTCCTGCACTGTAGGGACCCTTTCTTCCAACACATTCCCATCCTCATCCATTCTCGCTCGGGTGGTGTTAAATTCGTGGGCTTGGTTTTCTGTTGGATCTTTCTCCGACTCAACCCACAACCACGGAAGCGAGGATGGCCCCACTCCTCTGCCCCTGCTCGGAACGCCACACGCACGTATGTACAGCGTGACCGCGGACCGGGCAAAGGGAGAAGGTAGGAAAAAGTAAAACAAAGAAAGAGTAAAGCCACTGCTCTCTCTATGTTACAGCAATGCAGACCCTCTTCTGTTTCGTAGGGAATGGTCTTCTAACCTGCAGCCATAAGAGAAAAGAAACACAGAAGAGGAATAGCACATTAACACAATGCCCAGTGTTCTTTCACCTGAATCCTTGCTTTCATACCATAGACAAGCCCAACACAACCCCAATCCCCTCCTTACTTGTGTAACATAGCAGGATTGTCCCAAGGAGAGCAAGAATCCAATAGCTTTAAAAGGACTGAATCCACTAGTTACTCTTTATTTCCAAAAAGGGAAAAAGTCATACTTCTGACAAAAAACCCCTAAAAAACTAGAAGTGCAGACCACTACACTGTATTCTCAAAAATAAATCACTATATCTGTGGCCACAGACTAGGAGCGCATACTGAGTGAAGCGCTAAAAGCTACACCGTACTTCGGGTACTCAAAACCCGGAAATCAGCTTTACCGCGGTTCCCTCGGCAGCGAGGCAAACCTTTGAGCCCAAAATCGACTCTTAGAATTATGACAACAGTTCGTAATCGAGCGACACAACTCGAACGCTCCTCTTACGCTTCCGAAGGTTCTTTCTCGAGCGGGAAGACGACCGGAGCTGCACCCATCCGGGCCGCTGACATGAAGCCTCGTTCAGCGAAACGCCGCTTCCAGCCAGGTCGCGTAGTGAAGAAACGCTTTCCCACACGTTCATAAGATATATCATAGATCCCAAATCACACTCCAGACGCATGAAAAACACCAACAAGGTAAGAAACCAAGCACAGAGCCCAAGTGCTGGCGTCCTAAATCCAAATGAGGGAAAAAGGGGCGGGGGTACCGAAAACAAGGAAACAGAGAAAGGACACCACAGGAAAATCGAAAGGAGAGAAAAGATAGAACGGAGAGGAAAGAACTGACTAATCCCTAACACCAAGCCATGCCTTCCCTGGACTGGAAACAAGCTTCTGAGGACCGGTTTCTGGCATTCCAGCCGTCTTCAGCCCGGCTTGCTTGAATCCAGTGGCAAAGTGAGCAAGGGACTCACGTCTGAGCATACCCTGCCGCAGCTCTTGTAAAGCTCTGGTGAAAAGGTAATGTTGCTAGGATACAATAAACACACAAAATTGCGCTCACGCTGTAATGCGTTACATGATGACGTTCATTAACGTGGCGTGTGTCAGATGAAATCAATGCTGCAGAGAATGACTCATCCGGAGTTCCAGGCAGGGATTCGAAACGGAGTCAGAAGATGACGGAATCGTTTAGAACGCCTGAGCCAGTCGGAAGATGCATTAAGAATGTGGTAGTAAAGCCTTTTCTTAAAAAAAATAATAATAATGAAGAAAGCAATCCTTACCCACGGTGAAGAATCCTTACGCAAGGTGATCCTGAAGAATTCGACGAAGTAAAGGGCTCCTTATCAGTTTAGTGTGCTGAGGAAAACACCTCAAAATCAGGTTAAAATTAATTCCATAACAATAAAATTTGCGGTGAAACAAATCCTGCTCTTTGGCAGTATTCTTTATGCCTTTATGTTAAAAAAAGTCCAGTAGTGAGCAAAGAAAGGACACGCAGATGGAGGAAAGAGCAACGAGGTTTAATTGCACGTCTGCTCGTAAAGAAGTCAATTCAGTAATGCCCCAACCTCCCATCACAACAATCCACCAAGATTCCACATAATCTTGAAACATAAAATTCTTAACATGACACGAGTCAGTCACAAGCTGAGACAAAGAATCACGCTCGTGTCTGCTTGTGTCAAAATATAATGTTCCCAACACTTTACACATCATGGAATGAAGTTCTTTGATAGACTGCAGATGTTTCTGTTCAGTGTTAGAATCTGGAACTGTGCAGAGGTTTCTGTTCAGTGTGAGAATCTGGATACTATGGGGTCGATTTCGATTCGGGAAAAAAATTGTTCGTCCGAATCGTATCCGGAGCGCTCGCCGTATGAATCGTACACGTCCGTCCGAATTGCATAGTACGATACGTTTCTCGTCAATCTGTCCGAATCGTCGCAAACCGTACGAATTGCAAGGTTGAAACCGTACGACACGGATCCGCACAGTGAACCGTACGATCCGTAAACATGCCGTACGAACCGACGAGTACAATCCGGACCGGGGGATGAGTACACGATTCGTACGGTCCACGTCAGGTAAGGACGATTTGTACAAAATCACATACATACCGTACGGTGCGTACACCTCATGATCGCAGGGGTTCGGTGTGTACCCCCGTGAGCATGGGGTGTACGCCTGTACCCCTGCGATTGCAGGGTGTATGCAACGTACACCCAGTGAACATGGGGTATGGTGCGGACACCACATGATCGTGGCGTACGGTGCGTACCCCCCCTGATCAAGGGGGTATGCACCGTATCCCTGCGATCATGGGGTGTACGCACCGTACCCGGGAGGGCCGTTCTGTACCTGTTTTGAGGCGAACTCTGCTTTTACAGCAGTTTTCAGCTCCCGTAGAAAAAGGGTCATCCGGTGCGTACCCGACACGGATCGTACTTGCTGGGTCGGGAAAACCTTTGTCGAAACGTACAAACGTCGCCTGCTGCGTGTTCCGGCGGCGATTCGTACGGGAATACGAGTCGTATTGTTCCTGGTACGATTCGTACGGGGAGCTGCATTGGGAGGGAATCATACTACATTGCACGTATGGGGGACGTTGCAGGGTACGATTTGTATGGGAAAAACGCTCCGAACGGCTATTCGGGACGTTTTTCCCCGAATCGGAATCAACCCCTTTGTGTCTGAATCCACTTTTGCTGCTTAGGAATCGAGCAATTAGCAGGCTTTTCAGCCAATGGCATTGGGTTGTGGCTGACCAAGTATTATCTCATCATGGATTCGAAAGAACAGGATCTGGCATTCGAAGAAGAGAATGTATTCCTTCTGCTAACTGCAAGTTCATGAAGAAACGTTCCAGATAAGAAAGAGTTGATTGTCTTTTTCATGATGAATTTTGCAGACTAGCTTACTTAGCAGCTATATTTCTTCACCTTCTGATGAAGACAATGAAGACGTAGAATTGCCCCTAATTACCAAAGGAGTCAAAGGTGGCAACAGGAGGAACAGTGAACTGTTATAAATTGCATTTTGAAATGTTTTCTCTACTATAGGTCTGTGCACTTACATATTTTTCAAAAAGGTAGCTAAATTTGAAAGTAGAAGGACAAAGCTTTTGGCCAAAAAAATTAGTACTCTCCAACTGCGGAGAAGAACCAAAATCACTGGAAGAGAATGGAAGCAAAGGGAATCAGATTTCTCAATTGGTGGACCAAACAACTGATTTAATTAGGCTAAAACTGACTTTCAGGGTGTGGACCACATGTACTCAATATTTCCTGAATCAGGAAAAAATAATTGTAAGGGGTACTAAGGTTGTGCACCTTGGTATACCCTCTTCCCTGTCAATTATGTGAGCAATATATTGGATACTATAACTGTAAAAACTCGCTTTTTATTCAGGTAATTACCTCATTATATACTTTAATTATAAATAGTTACTTTTCTCTTCGCAATAGTAAATTGCAACAGTTCTCAGAAATCTTGGAATAGCACTACATATTGTCATCATTCTTCAAGAAATGAGTCCAAAAAGGCTTCAGGCTGACCTGTACATCAACTCTTTATTGGTTCAAGTAATCTTTTTCTTATGATTTTATATTGTTATAACTTCCAGGTTAAATTTGTCCAACATAGTTTACAAAACGTCAAGCAACATAATTCAGTAGTGCATGAGGGTTTTTCAAAGCTGAAAAAACGTTGTTTAAAAAAGAATCATCAGTGAGCATACATATTAAGATTTATACAATGGTGCACACATATATATGTTGAAATGTAGGTGGCACCTTTCAACAAAAGAAGTCCATCAGAATAGAGATACTAATAAACATATAAATAGTAATATGAGTCTTGTTAGTCCTGGGGTTGTCCCAATCAGGCAAAGTTTGTATTAAGGCACAGAGGGCCTTTGGATACATCCTGTCTTCTGTCCCTTCTTGGTGGTCAATTGTGCATTGAGCTAGGGGCCTCTTATTTCAGAGGATGTTCAGTTTAGTCCCCAGCATGTCCTTATGTGCATGGAAACATGTCTTTATATGTGGGTGAGCTGGACATTCAACATTTCCCTAACTAAAGTAAGCACAGGTTATGTGGCACGTTGGATGCAGTTTTTAGGTCACATATTCAAGACCTCTTGTATATATTTTAGTATATACTTATCTATTTCGATGCTACTGACGGAACCGTTCCATCACGCCCCTCGGGTGGGCTGTGCTCATGACGGAACATCCGTCACGACCCGGCCGCCACGCCTGCACGGCGCTGATTTTGCGCCTGCGCAGCGGGTTTCATTAAGCGGGCGGGGCCGTGACGGAACCATTCCGTCACAAGCACAGCTCACCCGCAAGCCGTGACGGAACGGTTCTGTCACCAGCGCAGGTGAGCCGCGCGCCCGCCAGCGACAGTTAGCGCTGCGGCAGAATAGCCGCCGCAGCGAAGGAGTTAAATGTGTATGCACTTTGTGGGCTCTAGAGATCAGCCTAGGGACTTGTCTGCTTCTGTTTAGGGACATTTTATTCTGGCAACTGCCTCTTTACTTTCTTAATAGAAAACGGCCAGCAGAGGTCAGTAAAATACCAGAATCACTTTAGCATTCTCTAGAGTCCAGTCCATAGAAATTGTCTTCCATGAGCACCCGTAGACAATAATTTTTTTCAGATCTTGTATTTTCAGTGATATGTCCACTGAAGGCCCTGATTTTATATTGTTATGTTATGTAACGTCTCTTTTATAGCGCACGGCTACCCCGAGGGGTGTCCCGGCGCTTTGGCAAAGACACCTGAGGCAGAAGAACACAACACAGCTACTCGCAGAGGTCAAGAAGAATCAAACGGAAAAAAGCCAAGTCTTCAGCACCTTTCTGAAAGAAAGGAGACTGTTGGCTTTCCTAAGGGCAACAGGGAGCTCATTCCAGCAGCGTGCAGCCAGATAACGGAAGGATTGACCTCCGATCTGGGCAAATCTAATAGGAGGAACCTCAAATTTGGCCAGCAAGGCCGATCGCAGGGTCCTCCTCGGCGCATAAAAAGCCATGCGCTTCCTGATGTAAATCGGGCCAATGGAGTGAAGGGCCTTAAACGCCAGGGTTAAGATCTTAAATGTGATTCTTTTAGAGATAGGCAACCAGTGCAATCTCTTGAGCAATTCAGAAGCTTTTGCTCTGCGTGGAAGGCCAAAGATGGCTCTTGCCGCTGAGTTCTGCACAATTTGCAGGCGAGCCAGCAAATATTTAGGTAGCCCTAAGTAAAGGGCATTGGCGTAATCCAGTCGCGATCCTATTAGCGCCTGAACGACAATTTTTTTGTGTTGCATGGACAGCAGCGGAAGAAACTTTCGGAGCATCTTCAAAATGCCGAAACATTTCCCAGCCAGCCCGATGATCTGGGGTCTGAAAGAGAGGCCGTCATCACACAGCACCCCAAGGTTTTTAGCTTGGGTGGAGACCGTATCAGGAGGAAACATGTCCTGAGGCCACCAAGTTTTCAAGCAAGGATCAGGTGGACATCCGAAAAAAGCAGCTCCGACTTATCGGAGTTGCATTTCAGGCTATGCCGCTGAAACCAGGCGAAGACCGCACTCAGGCAGTCTATGATCCTGTCACCATCAAAAGCCTCTCCCTTCCTGCATGTAAACAGGAGCTGGGTGTCATCAGCGTATGATATGATCTGGGCACCGAAGGCCTCCGCCACCGCCGCCAGAGGGGCCATGTAGATATTAAAGAGGGTGGGGCTCAGGATAGACCCTTGAGGAACCCCCATAACAGAGCTTTGGACGACACCATTTTCCGCTGAAAGGCAGTATTTCTCTCCATGTGTTCCATACTTGGTGTGTCAGGTAGTTTGGTGCTTACTTTCCCTCCATGTTAAAAAACAGTAGATGTTTCAGCACCCAGGCTAATGTGCTGCATTGCTAAATACATAAAAGGTCCCAAAGGTACGACTGATTGCATTGCAAATTCTTGTTGCTTATTGTAGAGATTCATGGGGCACGGTGAACTTTGTGACCTCCTTACACTCGTAAGTGAGAATTAGTTCATGGATTTCATTGTGGGCAGTGCTCTCCCTGGGTTGAGTTTTTGGCAGCTCATATGGCTCTCCATCTAACGTTGAGTAGCTCTGGCAATGTAGTTTTGCATGAGCTAATTAGTTTTGTGTCAGATCCTCCTTGAGCAGTGTTTCTTGACTTTTCTTTTTCGAGTCTAGTGTGCATTGCTACTCCTTTAGCTGCAGAGGTCTCCTTTTCCTGACTTGTTCCTGTTGTTCCCAAGTCCATGGACCATATGTATCTGTGTACATTGTCACTCTGTGTGTCACTCTCCCACCGTGTTCCATTTGCACCTGTCTCTCTGTGCCCTTGTTAGGTCGAGCCTACCTGACAGTGCAGCTGTCTGGTTGAAAAATATCTATTGGGGGCTTAGCAAGAATGTACATGGACTTAAAACCCACCAGTTGCTTACCATTGGTTGGCTTATTGTCACTCTCATTTCCTTACTTCCTATTCAATGTCTTGCCTTGTTCATCTTGTTTCATTCTGTTTTTATCCCTCCCCTGGAGACCATAGCCACTTCAACATCTTTTTATTTGGCTGTCCTATGTCCTTCCAATAGTCATATTTAGGAAACTACATTGTTCTTTTTGATTAAGCACTACATACGAGTGAATGTGTTTTCCATGCACTTCTATGTGGTGCTAAGACAAAAAGAAAAAGATAGTGTTCTCCCAATGTCTGTGCTCAGTGTTTCTATAGTTTATGTAGTCTCCAACTCACCCAGCTTCTGTTTTTCTCTTCCTCAGTGCTTCTTCCCCCACTCCCTGAGTAGCTGTCAGCCTCGTGCCCTTCCTCTTTCAAATGCGTCTCACCTTAACCCCCTCACTCCATGTTCGATTAAACTACACCCCTACTCCACTGTGTGTTTCTCCTGCCAAGTTGCCCGCACTCCACATCTTTGGAGCACACATATGCTCAGTGTTTATGAAGGGGGTTATGTGTTGCTGCTTGCATGCCATTTGCTACACAATATTGTTCATTGGACACATACATTTACTCTTTTTGTTGTTGTAAACAATTGCCATTATATTTCCTTGGATTTGTTAGTGGCTTTGCTTTTTACATGCATGCCTTGTGGCGCATCCGCAGTATTTAAGACCAGCTTTCATGTTTTCCCCTCATAAATGCTGCATATAGGGAAGCTTGTCAGAGGGTAGCGGCACACAAAGGTATTTTAGGCTTACACGCTTGGTTCAGGAAGGCCCACAATGCAGTTTCTCAGAGTGCTTACCTAAACAACAGGAATCCATTTTCACATTTACCAATATGCTCAGAGAATTTAGGTGTTCAATTTAGTGAGGGACTGATTTTTAGGTCATGCCTACTAGACAGCCTAACTCGAATAGTTGCAAAAGACATATTGCTTACTAAGAACACTTCTCACTACGAAGATGGGGGATTGATACCACTTCCCCTGGGATCACAGCTTACTGGACTTTGGACGCAGCTATTACTCGTCTACCGGTTTGTGCCCCCGTTATCCCTCCCCCTCTTCTTTCCATGCTGTGTCTCTCACCCTCCACTCCTCTTTCCCTCCTCCATTCTCTGTCTACTTCCCCTGCTCCTACCCCCTCTCCAATAAATCTCTCCCCTTGCCTGCTTTTTCCCTTACCATATTGTCCTTATTGCTTGTCTCGACCTAACATGCAACTATGTAGCTATACTCTAATATTTGTATAACCTTTGTACCGATGTAACCTGTAACTATGGTCTGATACTCATGTAAAGCTCTCTGATACCTCCGGGTCTAGCCAGCGCCATATAAAAACTTTCAAATAAAATAAATAAATTGGATAACTTTCCTTGTTTCAGCCGGTCCATCTTGTTTTTGTCCCTCCCAAGAAGCATAGCCTATTTACCATCTCTTTAATCGACTGGCTTCTGTGCTTTCTCTGCTCTCTTCTAGGCAACATTGTTTCGTTTTGATTAAGCAATCTATGAGAGTGCATGTGTTTTGCTCCGGTCTCTCCATGTGCTTTTCTCCATCTCGATTTCTCTCTCTTGGGCATACTTTTCTCTCTCTCCACTCGCTCTCTTTTGGCCATGTGCTTCTCTCCCCAACCCGCAATCACCTGCTCTCTCTCGCCAGTGTGCTGCCCCCACCCGCACTCACTTGCTTTCTCTCGCCAATGGGCTTGTCTTTTACCCAACAGCCTTCCGAGGTGCTCTATAAAGCTGCATTTCAGCTGGGTTCTCACCCTCTTTTTGTTTCAACTCCTGTCCATCTAGTCGCTTTTCCCTACCTGCTGTGTTGCTTCTCCACCCGCCTGCCGTGTTGCTTCACCCCTCTCCTTCTGTGTTGCTTTGTCCCTGTGCTGCTTCACCCCTCCCCAGCCTACTACCACAACCTGCTCATCCAATCATTGTTTTTTCTTTACATGCACTTTTGTGCTACTGTTTTCTATATTTACCAATCCATCTCGGATTGGTGAATAAAAAAAAGTCTTCTTTTGTAGGCATGTGCATGTTTGTTTAATGCATGCGTTTTCCCACAAAATGACGTGGCGGTCAACACGGTTGGGTTATGTCATTTTTGGTTTTTATATGGCACAACAAAGTTGGGGAGGGTCCAAGGGGAAACTGTATTTAAAGACCACTCAACCAGCCTGCACCCCCAAATAGACTAGTAACAAAAAGAAAAACTGGTTGCGGTCTATACTGAAGACTGAGCCAATGGAAAAAAAGCAAGCGCATTTGTGTTAGACAACTAATGTGTGTGAATGAAAGGAAATGAATCCCATCAGCCCACCCATGTGGCGGAACTTCGTCATCTGGGATTGAGAAGGGTCATGGTCCAGATAAGGAGACACACCTGATGATGATGTGTGTATTTCTCCAATTTTCCAAGACCACCCAAATGGATCTGACCTTGAATGTTATGTGTGGGTATAATGGTGTGGGAAAATAAATTGCAGTGAGGTAAATAATGTGAAACAAAGATCAGAAAAGGTGCTAGTTAAAATTGGCTACCATGATGTAAGGAAATGTTTATTGGGGATAAATCATGGTGTCAAGATTAAAAGAAAAGTGTATGGCGGTCTGAAATAATGACTGCTCTATAAAGTTGGTATCGTGGTCAACATGTTCCTGCCATGCAGGGGCCTCTCCCCTACCAGGCTTTCATTAGGACCAAAAATAGAATACACTACTGCAATGATGTACATAAATCAAAGTGAATTATGTTACCAAATAATAGTACTGGAGAATGGGCCGTCCGCGAGTTACTCACTGCGTCGGTATTTGCAGAATTCTCAAAAAGGATTCTTTCCTGAAAAGAAGTTAAAAAAAAACATTGATATTTCCATTGTACACCTGTATCTAACACAGACACAACATGCCCACTATTGAGAACATATAGATTTTGCTTCATAGTCAACCTTTACAATGATAGTGGATAACAATAATTGAAAAAAGTTGAAAAAAAGTTAAATATTACTCACCCAAAGAGTCTTGGGAGTAAACCTCACCTCTCCTGGCCACGGCTCAGGATTTAGAGGCCCGCTCTGTATTTAGTGGAAAAAGAAATTTACATATCTGTGGGTTATCCTAAAAAGTGAGAACCATCAGGTAATTTATCGACTGCATGTGCTGCCATATGGAAGCACTTGAACAATATTGGTATTAAGTCACTTAGAGATTTGGAGATGGCTGGCAGATTAAAAAGGCTAATGTCACGCACACCTAGTGTGTACATTTCAACACTCATTGTTAGAAAAGCAGTGTTTTTATTCAAAAACATTTCTTGCTATATTTGAGGTACATAATTTAGACCCCCCTCTCATAGCCCAATTGATTCAGCTTCATCTCAGGGACTAGATAGAGTGGTTCCTTCATTACCTTGTAATTGTTTAGGGAGTAAGAAAAGCATGAACAAAAGCTAAAGGAAGAACAGAGCAGCGCAACGCACTGCTATTCCTTACCTGTCCGTCGGTACCTCTGGCCACGTCCTGAGGCTCGGGGGGAGGTACCGACAGGACAAAGCTTAGTTGTTAATAAGTCCATGCTCAACCAATCGTCAGGCCATCCTGGATCATGTGGCGACTATAAATGGGAGGTGACTCATGAGTTGATACTTGTCATTGACCTTCTCATGGCCAATCGAATTCCCAATCACAAGTGATGTCTCAAAGCTGCTATTTCCGCTAAGTGCACTCGTGTGTCTCTAGCGACCTCTTTTATCTTGTTAGTTGTTTTGATTAGAGGCGCGTTATGCAATAATTTTTCTCGTTTGGAAACCGGACCCATCACTCGACCTTCATCCCAAACCGGATGATTCGGTGTCAGCCGACGTTCCACATTCATTAAGAACCAGGGATTGGTTAAAGGCCCGAAATGGTGCTCCTGATTCGCTCGCATTGAGCCAATAATATCTCGCATTTAAGTGCTATATACGGAGTATGATTCAAGACGCGATCAATATTCCACCTCTGATATAGTGTATTTTTCACACAACATAAACTTATCTTATAAATCAAGGACCATTGCATGTCCTTTAATTCTGCCAAACTCGTCTCTTTACAGATAGACAGAACCCGTCAATCAGTGTCTCCCAGACTAGGAAGTTTCTAAACAGCCGGTGTTTCTTTTCTCTAGGACTCCGGATTGGTTATTGGTTAAAAATCCAAAATCAACTTACTGATTGGTCCACGTCTAGCCAATAATAGCTCGCATTTGTGCACGCAGTAAAGGAAGTTATCAAAAGCGAGTTTAATATTGTTCCTCTACTATATTAAGTTGTGGTGCATAAGAAAGCTATGTTTTTTCTACCCCTACTGTATCATCTTGTCGTACCCTATGAGCCTATTTTGAGATCTGGGGAATATCGCGTCTCCTTGCAGTAAACTCAGACGACTACGCACCCACTCATAAGTCACAGATTGGTTTGTTTCCTAAATCAGAGCATCTGATTGGTCCAATATGTGGCCAATCGTTGCCCGTATCAGTACACTTCTCCGAAATCGCCTCCTTGGACGCTCTTATTTCGATTCTTTAAATTATTTCTGGCAGCGAAATTGTGCAGATATCACGTATATCTGTCCCTCAGAAAGTGACTTATTCACCTCATACAATTTTTGTTATTTTATTACGTGCAAACGTACAGGCTGGGAGATCTCATAATCAATATACTCCTCCGGCCAGAAAGGATCATAGCCGGGTATGGTGGTGCTTAAGTAACAGCACAACATCTGCCATGTGTGCAAGCGTGGGTTCCATCGAGTATTTGTTGTAATTTGGTTATTATCGCAAACACAGTTTTGTTATTATCGCAAACGCACTGTTAACAATAACCTAATGTTATGTGGGCTGATCCCTTTTGGTCATTATATATTGAGGATGTCTCAATTCCTAAAGACAGCGTCTAAGATATTATCCTTAGCATAGGTTTGGTCATGGCGGTGTATACTCCAAAGTACAGGACATATATCAGGCCTACATCACCGGGTACAACCACATGGATACAACCACAAAGGAGCAACTGTCCTTCAGAAAAGCTTTTCAACAGAATACATCCCTCTATATTAGTTTGAAGTACGTTTTTACAGAGCAGCAGCTTAAGATAATGACAGTACTGAAACCACATGGGGAGGTTAGATGGACACCCATGGAATATCATTGTTCAGTCCTTCAATGTCACTCTTTAGGCGGAATATCCATTTTTGCTCTTTTAGAAAAAGAAACCTTGACACGTCTCTTACGTGGGATGGCACAAATGGTTTCTCCAAGACTGTCCAGCTCATCTCTTCTGGAGTGTGCTTCATTTGGAGAAAGTGATTGGTGAGACTGGTTGCTTGTTTATTGCACCGGATGGTGCTTTTATGCTCATTTATGCGTGTTTTTATTTTTCTAGTCGTTATCCCTATGTAGCGCAAGGAACATGTGATGAGATATATTAATTTGTCACTGTTACAATTTGTGTGACTCTTCAAGGTCCATGGCCTCGAAGTTCCAATGTCAATAGAGAGGGTCTTCCTTGTTTGTGGACAGGCAGTACATTGTCCACAGGGGAAGTGACCCTGTACTGGGGGCAGATTCGACAGAGTGTTTGCTGATATCAATTCATTGCTTTTGCCTCTCGGCCTCGTATGGACAAGGCTGTCTCTCAGGTTGGTACCCCTCTTAAACGAGAACAGCGGTGTTTGGATGGATGAGCCAGCAATGTTCAGGATCTTCCAATTCTTTTTCACCATTTTCTGTAGTTTGTTGGACAGTGTACAGAACATTGTTACAAATGTCAGTCTGTCCAGTGGTGGTTTCGTGACTGGGGGACTTAACAAGGCATCCCGATTGTTATTCATTGCACGCTTTTGTGCTCTTTTAATCAGATGTTTGAGGTAATTGCGGTCTTCCAATTTGGATGCAAGATCTCGGGAAAAGAGAGCAAAATCTGTTGTCCTAGAGCAATTCCTGCGGACTCTTAAAAATTGTCCAACAGGCAAGTTCTCTCGTAACGCCTTAGGATGGTAGCTGGCGTAGAACAGCAAAGAGTTCCGGGCTATTGGCTTGCGGTATAGTTTACTTCCAAGGCATCCATTCTCAGGAAATATGGTAATGTCCAGGAATGCTAGCTCTTGTTGGCTGTGCTCGACAGTAAAATTTAGGAATTGATTTTATTCATTGAGCCACTTCTGGAAGTTGATGACAGTTTCTGATGCCCCTTGCCAGACGACAAATATGTCGTTGATGTAACGTTTCCACACCAACACCTGATCAAAGAACGGGTTGGTGTGGTTGAGGACGCACTTCTCTGCAAAGATGTGTACGTAAAGATTCGCTAGGGAGGGGGCGAAAACACTTCCCATCGATGTCCCTGATACTTGCAAATACAGGGTATCCTCAAAGGCAAAAAGTTTTCAGTCATAGCCAGATGGGCACACTCCATTATGAAGTTAATCGGAGTGATGGAATCTAGCTCAGAATCTTCCAGGAGACTTCTAACCGCTTGCAGAGTCTCTTGCTGGGGTATGTAGGTGTAGAGGGATTCAACGTCGAAACTGACCAATAGGTCAGTCTCGGCGTTGAACTCAATCTCTGGGAGAAGTCTTAGGATGTCTGAGGTGTCCTGTAGAATTGTTGGCATTTTCCTCACCAGTGGCCTCAGAAACACATCTACAAAAGTAGATAAAGGTTCCAGCAGCAAGCCGATGCCTGAGATGATCGGGCGTCCTGGGGGCGGTCTCTGTGCCTTGTGTATTTTTGGCAAATTATAAAAATACGTGGTAACAGGATGGGCCGTTGTCAGGTAGCGAGCTTCAGATTCAGTAATCCACCCTTCTGCGGACGCTTACTCCACCATATGTTTGATCTCATTCTGTAACCGGGTGGTAGGATCTTCTGTAAGAAGGCGATAATGTCTTCGGTCTCCAAGCTGCCTGAGACATTCTTCTCTGAAGGTGGTGAAGTCCATGATTACTGTGGCTCCCCCCTTATCCGCTGGTTTGATTATAATAGTGGGGTCTTTATTTTAGAAAGAAAGGGGCCCCTGCCTAATAGGATAAACCCTGGCAAGGAAACAACATGTGGAGAAAGAGGACAAAGGTGCACCGGGTTTTGTGCCTGTTGAACTAAAGAGAAGGAAAACTAAACGCTAATGACTAAACTGACACTGAAGATATATATTGATACATTCTAATATTTTATTGTTTTTTGTATCAACTTTTATATTTAAATTAATTTTTTTCTTATTTTTATAGCTAGTACATACAAAAATCCATTACATGTAAAACAAAATGTGTGGATAATGACAAACAGTTCAATTAATTTATAAAATACAGAAGTGCATTCCCATTTCAACGTGTTTCGGCGTGAGCCTTCTTCAGGAAGTCTGTATTCATGCACAATTATGTTGACTAGGAAACAAAAGATAAATGTCATTAGCATACTGGGTTCTTTAACCAGTGATCTAATGGCTGATCTTTCTTCCTGTGACAAATTTGAGAAAGGCTGTTTCTCGCAATTCGCAAGTCGGGTGATGTCATGTACCACCTCCTTCTCAAAGGCTCCTACTTGGGGTGGAACCTGGTGTAGAAGTGGAGTGAAAGTGGAAGGTTTCTTTAGTCCTGTGTTCGTAGGACTGTCATCTGTTTCCGGTGTTTTATCTTTGAAGAAAAAGTGCAGCCGCACCTTTCTAAAGATTTTTTCAACTTCACAGCGGAGTTGGAAGGAATCAGTAGTATTGGTAGGCACAAAGCCTAACCCTTTGTTAAGGACCCGTTCTTCTAGATCTGATATAGCCTGAGAGCTCAAATTCAAGATACGAGACTCTCTCTGAGCTTGGTCCTGCCTGTTGTGGTGGTTGTTGTTTGCCCCTGCTGCTGCTTCTGGTGTTTGGGTAGCTTGACTCGTCTTCCCATTGTTCTTGTTGCTGTCCTCTCCTCCGTTCCCTGCTCCGCCCACTGCCCTGAGCTAAAAAAGACTGATCAAAATACCATTGAGGTGGAGCTTGGAAGTTGGGCATCATTTGTGGATATTGGGGCTGATGAAACCCCCATGGCGTCGGTGGCCACAAGGGTGCTCCTTGAAAGGGTTGATTACCTCGTCTGTTGCCCCTCCGGTTTGGTCTATTGTACCCACCGTGATTGTGTCTCGTAGGTGTTCTTCCAGTGGATGTTTCTGAATCACTCGACCCAGGGTCGGAAGAAGATGTTGAAGAAGATAATTGGATCCGTACTTCCTGCATCTGTTGTTGTACTCGGGTGGTTTGTATGATTCACTGGTGTATGGAAAAACCTTTTCCATGGAAAACTTCACTAGATCCTTGCGAAACTTGTCAATCTTAGCAAAAAGGATAGACTCCTTATATTCTTTGTTGGTCTTGTTGTTATCATCAAGTTGTTTCTTGAAGGCTGTGCCCTTTATGGTTGTATTAATTTTGCCCTCCAGTATCTGAATCTCTATTAAGATTTCATCGGATTCATTTCCTTTCATTCACACACATTAGTTGTCTAACACAAATGCGCTTGCTTCTATTCCATTGGCTCAGTCTTCAGTATAGACCGACCAGTTTTTCTTTTTCTTTTTGGTTTTTAGCCATGCTGTACAGCAGCTACGATGCAGTGCTACATACCTAAAAAAAATATCAAAAACCAATAGCTTTTACAGGTGAGACTGATTGTCTGTGCTAATGCTTGCCAATTGTCCTGTTTCGTTCATTGCATCAATCACATCCAAGTCAGTTTTTCATTAAAAGTGATTGGGCCTCCTATGCTGAGATTGCCTCCACTTGTGATTTAAGATGTATTTTGCCACTGGTGGATTTATCAAACCAGAACATGAGTTACAAAGCTTTCACTGACACACATGCACAGCGAAATACATTTGTTATCCAACAGACAATTAGCTGACAAAAAACAGTAATGGCTATATCATTTCATACTAATAGGCCTTGGATTTTTTTTTATAATTATAGTTGGGACAGGCATGCGCTGTACAAGACTGGTGCTCTGGCCACACAATTTGCGTAGTCAGGGCATGATTCTAAAAGATAAACCAACACTTTTATGTAAGTCTACCTTTTTTTGGTATTCGTAAACTATGAGTTAATAGTAAGTGTACAACTGTGAGGGTTCACAAGTTGGGGTGGAGAATTCTGAACTTAAAAAGATAGACCTGTTCTATCTTTTTATGTGCACCCCAACTGTGAATCAGTTTTTACCATAGTATTCCTGCACCATTCCGCCAAATCTTTCAGCATCACTTAAGTCACCACCTGCAAATGCTGCTTCTATTTTTAGGTCTAGCCTAGACAACGCTTCCGCTGTCTCTTTGAGACATGCTGTATTCAGGATATGAGCTTTCCGCTCCGCCTATGTTCCACCAATGTATTTAATTGGCTCCTTCCAGTGTCTTCTAGAATTATGTATGTTTGATTGGCTTATTTCTTTAATAGTCCCTCCTTCTCCGTTTAGTACCACCTTCTCTTCAGTTGTAACCTCCTACAAGGACAGCCCCTCTTACAAGTGACTTTACTTGATATGTTTTATTTTTACTTTCTCTGTACTCTTTTCTTAATGACTTCTTCAATGTAGCTGGTGTTATAGGCACAATAGCCCCTTCCTCAACCGTAGTTCCCCAGCACGCCTTCTCTTCGGGCTGCAGCTGCCTTCCCCTCCTCCCTCCTGCTTGTTACATTCTTCTTTTAGGTATTTACTTTAATGAGGATATAGGCATTAAGCTATTTTTTATGATTTATTGACTTTATTAACTTTTGCAGCACGCCACACTTTAACTTCATACGTTTAAAGCTAAAACACAGCATGCTGCGATTGCTACAAAAGTAAATAAATAGAAAAAAGGCGTGTGGCTGTCGCATTTCTTTTCCATCCATTACGTTCATAGTAATCGCTGCAAGCTGCTCTTTAGTTTTAAACATCTGAACATAAAGTGGGTGTGCCACTATTGCTACAAAAGTAAATAAATTAAAAAAAATGGCGGATGGCTGCCACATTTCTTTTCCATTTATTTACTCGGTGATGGATTAAACCCAGATCTTTTGACTGGGTGTGAGTGTTTGATTGATTCAGATGCTCCGTCCATCACCATCCCCTTTTGTACCGCTTTTGGCCGCCATAAGTGTGGCAGGGTATGCTCAGACATGAGTCCCTTGTTCACTTTGCCACTGGATTCAAGCAAGCCGGGCTGAAGACGGCTGGAATGCCAGAAACAAGTCCTCGGAAGCTTGTTTCCGGTCCAGGGAAGACATGGCTTGGCAGTTTGGGCTGGACTGTTCCCATGAGGCACAGGGTCAGACTGATTTGCATATAGCCATGTCTGAACTGGGGTGGCAGAGTGGGCTAAAGAACGGTGATGGATTAAACCCAGATCTTTTGACTGGGTGTGAGTGTTTGATTGATTCAGATGCTCCGTCCATCACCACCCCCTTTTGTACCGCTTTTGGCCCCCATAAGTGTGGCAGGGTATGCTCAGACGTGAGTCCCTTGCTCACTTTGCCACTGGATTCAAGCAAACCGGGCTGAAGACGGCTGGAATGCCAGAAACCGGTCCTCGGAAGCTTGTTTCCGGTCCAGGGAAGACATGGCTTGGCAGTTCGGGCTGGACTGTTTCCATGAGGCACAGGGTCAGACTGATTTGCATATAGCCATGTCTGAACTGGGGTGGCAGAGTGGGCTAAAGAACGGTGATGGATTATACCCAGATCTTTTGACTGGGTGTGAGTGTTTGATTGATTCAGATGCTCCGTCCATCACCACCCCCTTTTGTACCGCTTTTGGCCGCCATAAGTGTGGCAGGGTATGCTCAGACGTGAGTCCCTTGCTCACCATGCCACTGGATTCAAGCAAGCCGGGCTGAAGATGGCTGGAATGCCAGAAACCGGTCCTCGGAAGCTTGTTTCCGGTCCAGGGAAGACATGGCTTGGCAGATCGGGCTGGACTGTTCCCATGAGGCACAGGGTCAGACTGATTTGCATATAGCCATGTCTGAACTGGGGTGGCAGAGTGGGCTAAAGATTGATGATGGATTAAACCCAGATCTTTTGACTGGGTGTGAGTGTTTGATTGATTCAGATGCTCCATCCATCCCCACCCCCTTTTGTACCGCTTTTGGCCGCCATAAGTGTGGCAGGGTATGCTCAGACGTGAGTCCCTTGCTCACTTTGCCACTGGATTCAAGTAAGCCGGGCTGAAGACGGCTGGAATGCCAGAAACCGGTCCTCGAAAGCTTGTTTCCGGTCCAGGGAAGACATGGCTTGGCAGTTTGGGCTGGACTGTTCCCATGAGGCGCAGGGTCAGACTGATTTGCATATAGCCATGTCTGAACTGGGGTGGCAGAGTGGGCTAAAGAACGGTGATGGATTAAACCCGGATCTTTTGACTGGGTGTGAGTGTTTGATTGATTCATATGCTCCGTCCATCCCCACCCCTTTGTGTACCACTTTTGGCCCCCATAAGTGTGGCAGGGTATGCTCAGACGTGAGTCCCTTGCTCACTTTGCCACTGGATTCAAGCAAGCCGGGCTGAAGATGGCTGGAATGCCAGAAACCGGTCCTCGGAAGCTTGTTTCCGGTCCAGGGAAGACATGGCTTGGCAGTTCGGGCTGGACTGTTCCCATGAGGCACAGGGTCAGACTGATTTGCATATAGCCATGTCTGAACTGGGGTGGCAGAGTGGGCTAAAGAACGGTGATGGATTAAACCCAGAACTTTTGACTGGGTGTGAGTGTTTGATTGATTCAGATGCTCCGTCCATCACTACCCCCTTTTGTACCACTTGTGGCCGCCATAAGTGTGGCAGGGTATGCTCAGACGTGAGTCCCTTGCTCACTTTGCCACTGGATTCAAGCAAGCCGGGCTGAAGACGGCTGGAATGCCAGAAACCGGTCCTCGGAAGCTTGTTTCCGGTCCAGGGAAGAGATGGCTTGGCAGTTCGGGCTGGACTGTTCCCATGAGGCACAGGGTCAGACTGATTTGCATATAGCCATGTCTGAACTGGGGTGGCAGAGTGGGCTAAAGAACGGTGATGGATTAAACCCAGATCTTTTGACTGGGTGTGAGTGTTTGATTGATTCAGATGCTCCGTCCATCACCACCCCCTTTTGTACCGCTTGTGGCCGCCATAAGTGTGGCAGGGTATACTCAGATGTGAGTCCCTTGCTCCCTTTGCCACTGGATTCAAGCAAGCCGGGCTGAAGACGGCTGGAATACCAGAAACCGGTCCTCGGAAGCTTGTTTCCGGGCCAGGGTAGACATGGCTTGGCAGTTCGGGCTGGACTGTTCCCATGAGGCACAGGGTCAGACTGATTTGCATATAGCCATGTCTGAACTGGGGTGGCAGAGTGGGCTAAAGAACGGTGATGGATTAAACACAGATCTTTTGACTAGGTGTGAGTGTTTGATTGATTCAGATGCTCCGTCCATCACAATCCCCTTTTGTACTGCTTTTGGCCGGCATAAGTGTGGCAGGGTATGCTCAGACGTGAGTCCCTTGCTCACTTTGCCACTGGATTCAAGTAAGCCGGGCTGAAGACGGCTGGAATGCCAGAAACCAGTCCTCAAAAGCTTGTTTCCGGTCCAGGGAAGACATGGCTTGGCAGTTCGGGCTGGACTGTTCCCATGAGGCACAGGGTCAGACTGATTTGCATATAGCCATGCCTGAGGTAGGGTGGTAGAGTGGGCTAAAGAACGGTGATGGATTAAACCCAGATCTGTTGACTGGGTGTGAGTGTTTGATTGATTCAGATGCTCCGTCCATCACCACCCCTTTTGTACCGCTTTTGGCCGCCATAAGTGTGGCAGGGTATGCTCAGACGTGAGTCCCTTGCTCACTTTGCCACTGGATTTAAGCAAGGCGGGCTGAAGACGTCTGGAATGCCAGAAACCGGTCCTCGGAAGCTTGTTTCCGGTCCAGGGTAGACATGGCTTGGCAATTCGGGCTGGACTGTTCCCATGAGGCACAGGGTCAGACTGATTTGCATAAGGCCATGTCTGAATTGGGGTGGCAGAGTGGGCTAATAAACGGTGATGGATTAAACCCAGATCTTTTGACTGGGTGTGAGTGTTTGATTGATTCAGATGCTCCGTCCATCACCACCCCCTTTTGTACCGCTTTTGGCCGCCATAAGTGTGGCATGGTATGCTCAGACGTGAGTCCCTTGCTCACTTTGCCCCTGGATTCAATCAAGCCGGGCTGAAGATGGCTGGAATGCCAGAAAGCTGTCCTCGAAAGCTTGTTTCCGGTCCAGGGAAGACATGGCTTGGCAGTTTGGGGTGGACTGTTCCCATGAGGCACAGGGTCAGACTGATTTGCATATAGCCATGTCTGAACTGGGGTGGCAGAGTGGGCTAAAGAACGGTGATGGACTAAACCCAGATCTTTTGACTAGGTGTGAGTGTTTGATTGATTCAGATGCTCCGTCCATCACCATCCCCTTTTGTACTGCTTTTGGCCGCCATAAGTGTGGCAGGGTATGCTCAGACGTGAGTCCCTTGCTCAATTTGCCACTGGATTCAAGTAAGCCGGGCTGAAGACGGCTGGAATGCCAGAAACCAGTCCTCGGAAGCTTGTGTCCGGTCCAGGGAAGACATGGCTTGGCAGTTCGGGCTGGACTGTTCCCATGAGGCACAGGGTCAGACTGATTTGCATATAGCCATGCCTGAGCTAGGGTGGTAGAGTGGGCTAAAGAACGGTGATGGATTAAACCCAGATCTGTTGACTGGGTGTGAGTGTTTGATTGATTCAGATGCTCTGTCCATCACCACCCCTTTTGTACCGCTTTTGGCCGCCATAAGTGTGGCAGGGTATGCTCAGACGTGAGTCCCTTGCTCACTTTGCCACTGGATTCAAGCAAGCCGGGCTGAAGACGTCTGGAATGCCAGAAACCGGTCCTCGGAAGCTTGTTTCCGGTCCAGGGTAGACATGGCTTGGCAGTTCGGGCTTGACTGTTCCCATGAGGCACAGGGTCAGACTGATTTGCATATGGCCATGTCTGAATTGGGGTGGCAGAGTGGGCTAAAGAACGGTGATGGATTAAACCCAGATCTTTTGACTGGGTGTGAGTGTTTGATTGATTCAGATGCTCCGTCCATCACCACCACCTTTTGTACCGCTTTTGGCCGCCATAAGTGTGACATGGTATGCTCAGACGTGAGTCCCTTGCTCACTTTGCCCCTGGATTCAATCAAGCCGGGCTGAAGATGGCTGGAATGCCAGAAAGCTGTCCTCGAAAGCTTGTTTCCGGTCCAGGGAAGACATGGCTTAGCAGTTTGGGGTGGACTGTTCCCATGAGGCACAGGGTCAGACTGATTTGCATATAGCCATGTCTGAACTGGGGTGGCAAAGTGGGCTAAAGAACGGTGATGGATTAAACCCAGATCTTTTGACTGGCTGTGAGTGTTTGATTGATTCAGATGCTCCGTCCATCACCACCCCCTTTTGTACCGCTTTTGGCCGCAATAAGTGTGGCAAGGTATGCTCAGACGTGAGTCCCTTGCTCATTTTGCCACTGGATTCAAGCAAGCCGGGCTGAAGACGACTGGAATGCCAGAAACCAGTCCTCGGAAGCTTGTTTCCGCTCCAGGGAAGACATGGCTTGGCAGTTCGGGCTGGACTGTTCCCATGAGGCACAGGGTCAGACTGATTTGCATAAGGCCATGTCTGAATTGGGGTGGCAGAGTGGGCTAATAAACGGTGATGGATTAAACCCAGATCTTTTGACTGGGTGTGAGTGTTTGATTGATTCAGATGCTCCGTCCATCACCACCCCCTTTTGTACCGCTTTTGGCCGCCATAAGTGTGGCATGGTATGCTCAGACGTGAGTCCCTTGCTCACTTTGCCCCTGGATTCAATCAAGCCGGGCTGAAGATGGCTGGAATGCCAGAAAGCTGTCCTCGAAAGCTTGTTTCCGGTCCAGGGAAGACATGGCTTGGCAGTTTGGGGTGGACTGTTCCCATGAGGCACAGGGTCAGACTGATTTGCATATAGCCATGTCTGAACTGGGGTGGCAGAGTGGGCTAAAGAACGGTGATGGACTAAACCCAGATCTTTTGACTAGGTGTGAGTGTTTGATTGATTCAGATGCTCCGTCCATCACCATCCCCTTTTGTACTGCTTTTGGCCGCCATAAGTGTGGCAGGGTATGCTCAGACGTGAGTCCCTTGCTCACTTTGCCACTGGATTCAAGTAAGCCGGGCTGAAGACGGCTGGAATGCCAGAAACCAGTCCTCGGAAGCTTGTTTCCGGTCCAGGGAAGACATGGCTTGGCAGTTCGGGCTGGACTGTTCCCATGAGGCACAGGGTCAGACTAATTTGCATATAGCCATGCCTGAGCTAGGGTGGTAGAGTGGGCTAAAGAACGGTGATGGATTAAACCCAGATCTTTTGACTGGCTGTGAGTGTTTGATTGATTCAGATGCTCCGTCCATCACCACCCCCTTTTGTACCGCTTTTGGCCGCAATAAGTGTGGCAAGGTATGCTCAGACGTGAGTCCCTTGCTCACTTTGCCACTGGATTCAAGCAAGCCGGGCTGAAGACGACTGGAATGCCAGAAACCAGTCCTCGGAAGCTTGTTTCCGCTCCAGGGAAGACATGGCTTGGCAGTTCGGGCTGGACTGTTCCCATGAGGCACAGGGTCAGACTGATTTGCATAAGGCCATGTCTGAATTGGGGTGGCAGAGTGGGCTAATAAACGGTGATGGATTAAACCCAGATCTTTTGACTGGGTGTGAGTGTTTGATTGATTCAGATGCTCCGTCCATCACCACCCCCTTTTGTACCGCTTTTGGCCGCCATAAGTGTGGCATGGTATGCTCAGACGTGAGTCCCTTGCTCACTTTGCCCCTGGATTCAATCAAGCCGGGCTGAAGATGGCTGGAATGCCAGAAAGCTGTCCTCGAAAGCTTGTTTCCGGTCCAGGGAAGACATGGCTTGGCAGTTTGGGGTGGACTGTTCCCATGAGGCACAGGGTCAGACTGATTTGCATATAGCCATGTCTGAACTGGGGTGGCAGAGTGGGCTAAAGAACGGTGATGGACTAAACCCAGATCTTTTGACTAGGTGTGAGTGTTTGATTGATTCAGATGCTCCGTCCATCACCATCCCCTTTTGTACTGCTTTTGGCCGCCATAAGTGTGGCAGGGTATGCTCAGACGTGAGTCCCTTGCTCACTTTGCCACTGGATTCAAGTAAGCCGGGCTGAAGACGGCTGGAATGCCAGAAACCAGTCCTCGGAAGCTTGTTTCCGGTCCAGGGAAGACATGGCTTGGCAGTTCGGGCTGGACTGTTCCCATGAGGCACAGGGTCAGACTAATTTGCATATAGCCATGCCTGAGCTAGGGTGGTAGAGTGGGCTAAAGAACGGTGATGGATTAAACCCAGATCTGTTGACTGGGTGTGAGTGTTTGATTGATTCAGATGCTCCGTCCATCACCACCCCTTTTGTACCGCTTTTGGCCGCCATAAGTGTGGCAGGGTATGCTCAGACGTGAGTCCCTTGCTCACTTGCCACTGGATTCAAGCAAGCCGGGCTGAAGACGTCTGGAATGCCAGAAACCGGTCCTCGGAAGCTTGTTTCCGGTCCAGGGTAGACATGGCCTGGCAGTTCGGGCTGGACTGTTCCCATGAGGCACAGGGTCAGACTGATTTGCATAAGGCCATGTCTGAATTGGGGTGGCAGAGTGGGCTAAAGAACGGTGATGGATTAAACCCAGATCTTTTGACTGGGTGTGAGTGTTTGATTGATTCAGATGCTCCGTCCATCACCACCCCCTTTTGTACCGCTTTTGGCCGCCATAAGTGTGGCATGGTATGCTCAGACGTGAGTCCCTTGCTCACTTTGCCCCTGGATTCAATCAAGCCGGGCTGAAGATGGCTGGAATGCCAGAAAGCTGTCCTCGAAAGCTTGTTTCCGGTCCAGGGAAGACATGGCTTAGCAGTTTGGGGTGGACTGTTCCCATGAGGCACAGGGTCAGACTGATTTGCATATAGCCATGTCTGAACTGGGGTGGCAGAGTGGGCTAAAGAACGGTGATGGATTAAACCCAGATCTTTTGACTGGGTGTGAGTGTTTGATTGATTCAGATGCTCCGTCCATCACCACCCCCTTTTGTACCGCTTTTGGCCGCCATAAGTGTGGCAAGGTATGCTCAGACGTGAGTCCCTTGCTCACTTTGCCACTGGATTCAAGTAAGCCGGGCTGAAGACGGCTGGAATGCCAGAAACCAGTCCTCGGAAGCTTGTTTCCGGTCCAGGGAAGACATGGCTTGGCAGTTCGGGCTGGACTGTTCCCATGAGGCACAGGGTCAGACTGATTTGCATATAGCCATGCCTGAGCTAGGGTGGTAGAGTGGGCTAAAGAACGGTGATGGATTAAACCCAGATCTGTTGACTGGGTGTGAGTGTTTGATTGATTCAGATGCTCCGTCCATCACCACCCCTTTTGTACCGTTTTGGCCGCCATAAGTGTGGCAGGGTATGCTCAGACGTGAGTCCCTTGCTCACTTTGCCACTGGTTTCAAGCAAGCCGGGCTGAAGACGTCTGGAATGCCAGAAACCGGTCCTCGGAAGCTTGTTTCCGGTCCAGGGTAGACATGGCTTGGCAGTTCGGGCTGGACTGTTCCCATGAGGCACAGGGTCAGTCTGATTTGCATAAGGCCAGGTCTGAATTGGGGTGGCAGAGTGGGCTAAAGAACGGTGATGGATTAAACCCAGATCTTTTGACTGGGTGTGAGTGTTTGATTGATTCAGATGCTCCGTCCATCACCACCCCCTTTTGTACCGCTTTTGGCCGCCATAAGTGTGGCATGGTATGCTCAGACGTGAGTCCCTTGCTCACTTTGCCCCTGGATTCAATCAAGCCGGGCTGAAGATGGCTGGAATGCCAGAAAGCTGTCCTCGAAAGCTTGTTTCCGGTCCAGGGAAGACATGGCTTAGCAGTTTGGGGTGGACTGTTCCCATGAGGCACAGGGTCAGACTGATTTGCATATAGCCATGTCTGAACTGGGGTGGCAGAGTGGGCTAAAGAACGGTGATGGATTAAACCCAGATCTTTTGACTGGGTGTGAGTGTTTGATTGATTCAGATGCTCCGTCCATCACCACCCCCTTTTGTACCGCTTTTGGCCGCCATAAGTGTGGCAAGGTATGCTCAGACGTGAGTCCCTTGCTCACTTTGCCACTGGATTCAAGCAAGCCGGGCTGAAGACGACTGGAATGCCAGAAACCAGTCCTCGGAAGCTTGTTTCCGGTCCAGGGAAGACATGGCTTGGCAGTTCGGGCTGGACTGTTCCCATGAGGCACAGGGTCAGACTGATTTGCATATAGCCATGTCTGAGCTGGGGTAGTAGAGTGGGCTAAAGAACGGTGATGGATTAAACCCAGATCTTTTGACTGGGTGTGAGTGTTTGATTGATTCAGATGCTCCGTCCATCACTACCCCCTTTTGTACCGCTTTTGGCCGCCATAAGTGTGGCAGAGTATGCTCAGACGTGAGTTCCTTGCTCACTTTGACCCTGGATTCAAGCAAGCCGGGCTGAAGACGGCTGGAATGCCAGAAACCGGTCCCTGGAAGCTTGTTTCCGGTCCAGGGAAGACATGGCTTGGCAGTTCGGGTTGGACTGTTCCCATGAGGCACAGGGTCAGACTGATTTGCATATAGCCATGTCTGAACTGGGGTGGCAGAGTGGGCTAAAGAACGGTGATGGATTAAACCCAGATCTTTTGACTGGGTGTGAGTGGTTTATTGATTCAGATGCTCCGTCCATCACCACCCCCTTTTGTACCGCTTTTGGCCACCATAAGTGTGGCAGGGTATGCTCAGACGTGAGTCCCTTGCTGACTTTGCCACTGGATTCAAGCAAGCCGGGCTGAAGACGGCTGGAATGCCAGAAACCGGTCCTCAGAAGCTTGTTTCCGGTCCAGGGAAGACATGGCTTGGCAGTTCGGGCTGGACAGTTCCCATGAGGCACAGGGTCAGACTGATTTGCATATAGCCATGTCTGAACTGGGGTGACAGAGTGGGCTAAAGAACAGAGATGGATTAAACCCAGATCTTTTGACTGGGTGTGAGTGTTTGATTGATTCAGATGCTCAGTCCATCACCACCCCCTTTTGTACCACTTTTGGCCGCCATAAGTGTGGCAGGGTATGCTGAGACGTGAGTCCCTTGCTCACCATGCCACTGGATTCAAGCAAGCCGGGCTGAAGAAGGCTGGAATGCCAGAAACCGGTCCTCGGAAGCTTGTTTCCGGTCCAGGGAAGACATGGCTTGGCAGTTCGGGCTGGGCTGTTCCCAGGAGGCACAGGGTCAGACTGATTTGCATATAGCCATGTCGGAACTGGGGTGGCAGAGTGGGCTAAAGAACGGTGATGGATTAAACCCAGATCTTTTGACTGGGTGTGAGTGTTTGATTGATTCAGATGCTCCGTCCATCACCACCCCCTTTTGTACCGCTTTTGGCCGCCATAAGTGTGGCAGGGTATGCTCAGACGTGAGTCCCTTGCTCACTTTGCCACTGGATTCAAGCAAGCCGGACTGAAGACGGCTGGAATGCCAGAAACCAGTCCTCGGAAGCTTGTTTCCGGTCCAGAGAAGACATGGCTTGGCAGTTCGGGTTGGACTGTTCCCATGAGGCACAGGGTCAGACTGATTTGCATATAGCCATGTCTGAACTGGGGTGGCAGAGTGGGCTAAAGAACGGTGATGGATTAAACCCAGATCTTTTGACTGGGTGTGAGTGGTTCATTGATTCAGATGCTCCGTCCATCACCACCCCCTTTTGTACCGCTTTTGGCCACCATAAGTGTGGCAGGGTATGCTCAGACCTGAGTCTCTTGCTCACTTTGCCACTGGATTCAAGCAAGCCGGGCTGAAGACGGCTGGAATGCCAGAAACCGGTCCTCGGAAGCTTGTTTCCGGTCCAGGGAAGACATGGCTTGGCAGTTCGGGCTGGACTGTTCCCATGAGGCACAGGGTCAGACTGATTTGCATATAGCCATGTCTGAACTGGGGTGACAGAGTGGGCTAAAGAACAGAGATGGATTAAACCCAGATCTTTTGACTGGGTGCGAGTGTTTGATTTATTTAGATGCTCCGTTCATCACCACCCCCTTTTGTACCGCTTTTGGCCGCCATAAGTGTGGCAGGGTATACTCAGACGTGAGTCCCTTGCTCACTTTGCCACTGGATTCAAGCAAGCCGGGCTGAAGACGGCTGGAATGCCAGAAACCGGTCCTCGGAAGCTTGTTTCTGGTCCAGGGAAGACATGGCTTGGCAGTTCGGGCTGGACTGTTCCCATGAGGCACAGGGTCAGACTGATTTGCATATAGCCATGTCTGAACTGGGGTGGCAGAGTGGGCTAAAGAATGGTGATGGTATAAACCCAGATCTTTTGACTGGGTGTGAGTGTTTGATTGATTCAGATGCTCCGTCCATCACCACTCCCTTTTGTACTGCTTTTGGCCGCCATAAGTGTGGCAGGGTATGCTGAGACGTGAGTCCCTTGCTCACCATGCCACTGGATTCAAGCATGCCGGGCTGAAGACGGCTGGAATGCCATAAACCGGTCCTCGGAAGCTTGTTTCCGGTCCAGGGAAGACATGGCTTGGCAGTTCGGGCTGGACTGTTCCCAGGAGGCACAGGGTCAGACTGATTTGCATATAGCCATGTCTGAACTGGGGTGACAGAGTGGGCTAAAGAACAGAGATGGATTAAACCCAGATCTTTTGACTGGGTGCGAGTGTTTGATTGATTTAGATGCTCTGTTCATCACCACCCCCTTTTGTACCGCTTTTGGCCGCCATAAGTGTGGCAGGGTATACTCAGACGTGAGTCCCTTGCTCACTTTGCCACTGGATTCAAGCAAGCCGGGCTGAAGACGGCTGGAATGCCAGAAACCGGTCCTCGGAAGCTTGTTTCTGGTCCAGGGAAGACATGGCTTGGCAGTTCGGGCTGGACTGTTCCCATGAGGCACAGGGTCAGACTGATTTGCATATAGCCATGTCTGAACTGGGGTGGCAGAGTGGGCTAAAGAATGGTGATGGTATAAACCCAGATCTTTTGACTGGGTGTGAGTGTTTGATTGATTCAGATGCTCCGTCCATCACCACTCCCTTTTGTACTGCTTTTGGCCGCCATAAGTGTGGCAGGGTATGCTGAGACGTGAGTCCCTTGCTCACCATGCCACTGGATTCAAGCAAGCCGGGCTGAAGACGGCTGGAATGCCATAAACCGGTCCTCGGAAGCTTGTTTCCGGTCCAGGGAAGACATGGCTTGGCAGTTCGGGCTGGACTGTTCCCAGGAGGCACAGGGTCAGACTGATTTGCATATAGCCATGTCGCAACTGGGGTGGCAGAGTGGGCTAAAGAACGGTGATGGATTAAACCCAGATCTTTTGACTCGGTGTGAGTGTTTGATTGATTCAGATGCTCCGTCCATCACCAGCTCCTTTTGTACCGCTTTTGGCCGCCATAAGTGTGGCAGGGTATGCTCAGACGTGAGTCCCTTGCTCACTTTGCCACTGGATTCAAGAAAGCCGGGCTGAAGACGGCTGGAATGCCAGAAACCAGTCCTCGAAAGCTTGTTTCCTGTCCAGGGAAGACATGGCTTGGCAGTTTGGGCTGGACTGTTCCCATGAGGCACAGGGTCAGACTGATTTGCATATAGCCATGTCTGAACTGGGGTGGCAGAGTGGGCTAAAGAACGGTGATGGATTAAACCCAGATCTTTTGACTGGGTGTGAGTGTTTGATTGATTCAGATGCTCCGTCCATCACCACCCCCTTTTGTACCGCTTTTGGCCGCCTAAGTGTGGCAAGGTATGCTCAGACGTGAGTCCCTTGCTCACTTTGCCACTGGATTCAAGCAAGCCGGGCTGAAGACGACTGGAATGCCAGAAACCAGTCCTCGGAAGCTTGTTTCCGGTCCAGGGAAGACATGGCTTGGCAGTTCGGGCTGGACTGTTCCCATGAGGCACAGGGTCAGACTGATTTGCATAAGGCCATGTCTGAATTGGGGTGGCAGAGTGGGCTAATAAACGGTGATGGATTAAACCCAGATCTTTTGACTGGGTGTGAGTGTTTGATTGATTCAGATGCTCCGTCCATCACCACCCCCTTTTGTACCGCTTTTGGCCGCCATAAGTGTGGCATGGTATGCTCAGACGTGAGTCCCTTGCTCACTTTGCCCCTGGATTCAATCAAGCCGGGCTGAAGATGGCTGGAATGCCAGAAAGCTGTCCTCGAAAGCTTGTTTCCGGTCCAGGGAAGACATGGCTTGGCAGTTTGGGGTGGACTGTTCCCATGAGGCACAGGGTCTGACTGATTTGCATATAGCCATGTCTGAACTGGGGTGGCAGAGTGGGCTAAAGAACGGTGATGGACTAAACCCAGATCTTTTGACTAGGTGTGAGTGTTTGATTGATTCAGATGCTCCGTCCATCACCATCCCCTTTTGTATTGCTTTTGGCCGCCATAGGTGTGGCAGGGTATGCTCAGACGTGAGTCCCTTGCTCACTTTGCCACTGGATTCAAGTAAGCCGGGCTGAAGACGGCTGGAATGCCAGAAACCAGTCCTCGGAAGCTTGTTTCCGGTCCAGGGAAGACATGGCTTGGCAGTTCGGGCTGGACTGTTCCCCTGAGGCACAGGGTCAGACTGATTTGCATATAGCCATGCCTGAGCTAGGGTGGTAGAGTGGGCTAAAGAACGGTGATGGATTAAACCCAGATCTGTTGACTGGGTGTGAGTGTTTGATTGATTCAGATGCTCCGTCCATCACCACCCCTTTTGTACCGCTTTTGGCCGCCATAAGTGTGGCAGGGTATGCTCAGACGTGAGTCCCTTGCTCACTTTGCCACTGGATTCAAGCAAGCCGGGCTGAAGACGTCTGGAATGCCAGAAACCGGTCCTCGGAAGCTTGTTTCCTGTCCAGGGAAGACATGGCTTGGCAGTTTGGGCTGGACTGTTCCCATGAGGCACAGGGTCAGACTGATTTGCATAAGGCCATGTCTGAACTGGGGTGGCAGAGTGGGCTAAAGAACGGTGATGGATTAAACCCAGATCTTTTGACTGGGTGTGAGTGTTTGATTGATTCAGATGCTCCGTCCATCACCACCCCCTTTTGTACCGCTTTTGGCCGCCATAAGTGTGGCATGGTATGCTCAGACGTGAGTCCCTTGCTCACTTTGCCCCTGGATTCAATCAAGCCGGGCTGAAGATGGCTGGAATGCCAGAAAGCTGTCCTCGGAAGCTTGTTTCCGGTCCAGGGAAGACATGGCTTGGCAGTTCGGGCTGGACTGTTCCCATGAGGCACAGGGTCAGACTGATTTGCATATAGCCATGTCTGAACTGGGGTGGCAGAGTGGGCTAAAGAACGGTGATGGATTAAACCCAGATCTTTTGACTGGGTGTGAGTGTTTGATTGATTCAGATGCTCCGTCCATCACCACCCCCTTTTGTACCGCTTTTGGCCGCCATAAGTGTGGCAAGGTATGCTCAGACGTGAGTCCCTTGCTCACTTTGCCACTGGATTCAAGCAAGCCGGGCTGAAGACGACTGGAATGCCAGAAACCAGTCCTCGGAAGCTTGTTTCCGGTCCAGGGAAGACATGGCTTGGCAGTTCGGGCTGGACTGTTCCCATGAGGCACAGGGTCAGACTGATTTGCATATAGCCATGTCTGAGCTGGGGTAGTAGAGTGGGCTAAAGAACGGTGATGGATTAAACCCAGATCTTTTGACTGGGTGTGAGTGTTTGATTGATTCAGATGCTCCGTCCATCACTACCCCCTTTTGTACCGCTTTTGGCCGCCATAAGTGTGGCAGAGTATGCTCAGACGTGAGTTCCTTGCTCACTTTGACCCTGGATTCAAGCAAGCCGGGCTGAAGACGGCTGGAATGCCAGAAACCGGTCCCTGGAAGCTTGTTTCCGGTCCAGGGAAGACATGGCTTGGCAGTTCGGGTTGGACTGTTCCCATGAGGCACAGGGTCAGACTGATTTGCATATAGCCATGTCTGAACTGGGGTGGCAGAGTGGGCTAAAGAACGGTGATGGATTAAACCCAGATCTTTTGACTGGGTGTGAGTGGTTTATTGATTCAGATGCTCCGTCCATCACCACCCCCTTTTGTACCGCTTTTGGCCACCATAAGTGTGGCAGGGTATGCTCAGACGTGAGTCCCTTGCTGACTTTGCCACTGGATTCAAGCAAGCCGGGCTGAAGACGGCTGGAATGCCAGAAACCGGTCCTCAGAAGCTTGTTTCCGGTCCAGGGAAGACATGGCTTGGCAGTTCGGGCTGGACAGTTCCCATGAGGCACAGGGTCAGACTGATTTGCATATAGCCATGTCTGAACTGGGGTGACAGAGTGGGCTAAAGAACAGAGATGGATTAAACCCAGATCTTTTGACTGGGTGTGAGTGTTTGATTGATTTAGATGCTTCGTTCATCACCACCCCCTTTTGTACCGCTTTTGGCCGCCATAAGTGTGGCAGGGTAAACTCAGACGTGAGTCCCTTGCTCACTTTGCCACTAGATTCAAGCAAGCTGGGCTGAAGACGGCTGGAATGCCAGAAACCGGTCTTCGGAAGCTTGTTTCTGGTCCAGGGAAAACATGGCTTGGCAGTTCGGGCTGGACTGTTCCCATGAGGCACAGGGTCAGACTGATTTGCATATAGTCATGTCTGAACTGGGGTGGCAGAGTGGGCTAAAGAACGGTGATGGATTAAACCCAGATCTTTTGACTGGGTGTGAGTGTTTGATTGATTCAGATGCTCCGTCCATCACCACCCCCTTTTGTACCACTTTTGGCCGCCATAAGTGTGGCAGGGTATGCTGAGACGTGAGTCCCTTGCTCACCATGCCACTGGATTCAAGCAAGCCGGGCTGAAGACGGCTGGAATGCCAGAAACCGGTCCTCGGAAGCTTGTTTCCGGTCCAGGGAAGACATGGCTTGGCAGTTCGGGCTGGGCTGTTCCCAGGAGGCACAGGGTCAGACTGATTTGCATATAGCCATGTCGGAACTGGGGTGGCAGAGTGGGCTAAAGAACGGTGATGGATTAAACCCAGATCTTTTGACTGGGTGTGAGTGTTTGATTGATTCAGATGCTCCGTCCATCACCACCCCCTTTTGTACCGCTTTTGGAAGCCATAAGTGTGGCAGGGTATGCTCAGACGTGAGTCCCTTGCTCACTTTGCCACTGGATTCAAGCAAGCCGGACTGAAGACGGCTGGAATGCCAGAAACCAGTCCTCGGAAGCTTGTTTCCGGTCCAGGGAAGACATGGCTTGGCAGTTCGGGTTGGACTGTTCCCATGAGGCACAGGGTCAGACTGATTTGCATATAGCCATGTCTGAACTGGGGTGGCAGAGTGGGCTAAAGAACGGTGATGGATTAAACCCAGATCTTTTGACTGGGTGTGAGTGGTTCATTGATTCAGATGCTCCGTCCATCACCACCCCCTTTTGTGCCGCTTTTGGCCACCATAAGTGTGGCAGGGTATGCTCAGACCTGAGTCTCTTGCTCACTTTGCCACTGGATTCAAGCAAGCCGGGCTGAAGACGGCTGGAATGCCAGAAACCGGTCCTCGGAAGCTTGTTTCCGGTCCAGGGAAGACATGGCTTGGCAGTTCGGGCTGGACTGTTCCCATGAGGCACAGGGTCAGACTGATTTGCATATAGCCATGTCTGAACTGGGGTGACAGAGTGGGCTAAAGAACAGAGATGGATTAAACCCAGATCTTTTGACTGGGTGCGAGTGTTTGATTGATTTAGATGCTCTGTTCATCACCACCCCCTTTTGTACCGCTTTTGGCCGCCATAAGTGTGGCAGGGTATACTCAGACGTGAGTCCCTTGCTCACTTTGCCACTGGATTCAAGCAAGCCGGGCTGAAGACGGCTGGAATGCCAGAAACCGGTCCTCGGAAGCTTGTTTCTGGTCCAGGGAAGACATGGCTTGGCAGTTCGGGCTGGACTGTTCCCATGAGGCACAGGGTCAGACTGATTTGCATATAGCCATGTCTGAACTGGGGTGGCAGAGTGGGCTAAAGAATGGTGATGGTATAAACCCAGATCTTTTGACTGGGTGTGAGTGTTTGATTGATTCAGATGCTCCGTCCATCACCACTCCCTTTTGTACTGCTTTTGGCCGCCATAAGTGTGGCAGGGTATGCTGAGACGTGAGTCCCTTGCTCACCATGCCACTGGATTCAAGCAAGCCGGGCTGAAGACGGCTGGAATGCCATAAACCGGTCCTCGGAAGCTTGTTTCCGGTCCAGGGAAGACATGGCTTGGCAGTTCGGGCTGGACTGTTCCCAGGAGGCACAGGGTCAGACTGATTTGCATATAGCCATGTCGCAACTGGGGTGGCAGAGTGGGCTAAAGAACGGTGATGGATTAAACCCAGATCTTTTGACTCGGTGTGAGTGTTTGATTGATTCAGATGCTCCGTCCATCACCAGCTCCTTTTGTACCGCTTTTGGCCGCCATAAGTGTGGCAGGGTATGCTCAGACGTGAGTCCCTTGCTCACTTTGCCACTGGATTCAAGAAAGCCGGGCTGAAGACGGCTGGAATGCCAGAAACCAGTCCTCGAAAGCTTGTTTCCTGTCCAGGGAAGACATGGCTTGGCAGTTTGGGCTGGACTGTTCCCATGAGGCACAGGGTCAGACTGATTTGCATATAGCCATGTCTGAACTGGGGTGGCAGAGTGGGCTAAAGAACGGTAATGGATTAAACCCAGATCTTTTGGCTGGGTGTGAGTGGTTCATTGATTCAGATGCTCCGTCCATCACCACCCCCTTTTGTACCGCTTTTGGCCACCATAAGTGTGGCAGGGTATGCTCAGACGTGAGTCCCTTGCTCACTTTGCCACTGGATTCAAGCAAGCCGGGCTGAAGATGGCTGGAATGCCAGAAAGCGGTCCTCGGAAGCTTGTTTCCGGTCCAGGGAAGACATGGCTTGGCAGTTCGGGCTGGACTGTTCCCATGAGGCATAGGGTCAGACTGATTTGCATATAGCCATGTCTAAACTGGGGTGGCAGAGTGGGCTAAAGAACGGTGATGGATTAAACTCAGATCTTTTGACTGGGTGTGAGTGTTTGATTGATTCAGATGCTCCGTCCATCACCACCCCCTTTTGTACTGCTTTTGGCCGCCATAAGTGTGGCAGGGTATGCTCAGACGTGAGTCCCTTGCTCACTTTGCCACTGGATTCAAGCAAGCCGGGCTGAAGACGGCTGGAATGCCAGAAACCAGTCCTCGGAAGCTTGTTTCCGGTCCAGGGAAGATATGGCTTGGCAGTTCGGGCTGGACTGTTCCCATGAGGCACAGAGTCAGACTGATTTGCATATAGCCATGTCTGAGCTGGAGTGGTAGAGTCGGCTAAAGAACGGTGATGGATTAAACCCAGATCTTTTGACTGGGTGTGAGTGTTTTATTGATTCAGATGCTCCGTCCATCACCACCCCCTTTTGTACCGCTTTTGTCCGCCATAAGTGTGGCAGAGTATGCTCAGACGTGAGTCCCTTGCTCACTTTGCCACTGGATTCAAGCAAGCCGGGCTGAAGACGTCTGGAATGCCAGAAACCGGTCCTCTGAAGCTTGTTTCCGGTCCAGGGGAGACATGGCTTGGCAGTCCGGGCTGGACTGTTCCCATGAGGCACAGGGTCAGACTGATTTGCATATAGCCATGTCTGAACTGGGGTGGCAGAGTGGGCTAAAGAACGGTGATGGATTAAACCCAGATCTTTTGACTGGGTGTGAGTGGTTGATTGATTCAGATGCTCCGTCCATCATAACCCCCTTTTGTACCGCTTTTGGCCGCCATAAGTGTGGCAGGGTATGCTCAGACATGAGTCCCTTGCTCACTTTGCCACTGGATTCAAGCAACCCGGGCTGAAGACGGCTGGAATGCCAGAAACTGGACCTCGGAAGCTTGTTTCCGGTCCAGGGAAGACATGGCTTGGCAGTTTGGGCTGAACTGTTCCCATGAGGCACAGGGTCAGACTGATTTGCAAATAGCCATGTCTGAACTGGGGTGACAGAGTGGGCTAAAGAACGGTGATGGATTAAACCCAGATCTTTTGACTGGGTGTGTGTGTTTGATTGATTCAGATGCTCCGTCCATCACCACCCCCTTTTGTACCCCCTATGTCCTTAAGACAGAATTTTAAGACCTTCTAAAAGGGATAAACTTTTGCATCCTCAGGCTCGGGCTCCAGATAGGTATACTTAACTGCAGTCAAACACATCACTCCCCCTTTCATGGCTTCTCCCACGTGATGAAGGTTCTCCACACCATGAGTAAGTTGTGTGTGTGCAAAATAATACAAAGCTCACGTCATGAGTACCCAGTCACTTCTAATCAGATATAATACAAAGACCTCTGTGACAATAATCCTATGTGATTAAAGTTACATACTGATTTGTATAAAGTCATTCTACCTTGTGCTATTCCAGTAAAGGTTGCTCGTAACTTTCCATCCCAGTAGAATACTTTTGGAAAAAGGACAATCAGGCAATCAGGCTGCTTCCTAATGACAAAAGCATTTGAGGTGATTAAATCACACATATCGGAGCAAATAGTGAAATGGCTCTTATATGTATTTCACACCTCATTCATTTTTAAGAACAGGCCCTCAGCAGAAGTGGTTAACATCAAAGAGGTGATGCAGGAGAGTGACTCTTCAAATTTATTGTACTGTGACTAGGCAAATCTGTTTAGACCATCTGACATTTTTAGGTAAAGCCAACTAGATAGCACAATCACTGTATGTTGCGAGACTTAATTGGCCTCATTTATGAGCCCTTGCGTCACTTTTACGCCGCCGGTGCGTCACTTTTTGTGATGCACCAGTGGCGTAAAAAATGCGCCTTGTTGCACCACATTTGCAAAGTGACGCATCTAGGTAGATGCGTCACTTTGTAAACCCCGATTTACAAAAAGGGGGGGGTGGTGATGAACAAAGTGTCTGAGTTAAACAGACCACTCTTACCCAGTCCAAAGATCAGGGCTTGATCCATCACCGTTATTTATCTCACTGCCCCATCCCAGCTCAGAACCTGGCTATATGCAAATCAGTCTGTCCCTGGCCCAGTGCATCATGGGAACAGGGCAGACTAAACTACCAAGCCAATTCTTCACCAGAAAGGAGACAAGCTACCGGGGACCGGTTTCTGGCATTTCAGCCTTCTTCGGCCCGGCTTGCTTGAATCCTGATGGAGCAGTGAGAAAGGGACTCATGTCTGAGTATACCCTGCCACACCTATAGTGGCCAAAAACGATTTACAAAAAGGGGGGTGGTGATGAACAGAGTGTCTGAGTTAAACAGACCACTCTTACCCAGTCCAAAGATCAGGGCTTGATCCATCACCGTTATTTATCTCACTGCCCCATCCCAGCTCAGAACCTGGCTATATGCAAATCAGTCTGTCCCTGGCCCAGTGCATCATGGGAACAGGGCAGACTAAACTGTTCCCATCATGCACTGGGACAGGAACAGACTAATTTGCATACAGTCAGGTTCTGAAACTGGGATGGTGCAGTGAGCTAAAAAACGGTGTTGGATCTAGCCCTGATCTCTTGACTGGGTGAGAGCTTTCTGCTTAATTCAGAGACTCTGTCCCTCACCACCCCTTGTTGTAAATACTTTGTAAACCCCTGCACCACATTATACCTGCGCCAGGTATAATGTATGCAAGGGGGGCGTATTGACGCAAGAAAGGGTCGTAGAAGTGACGCAGTGAAATCTATGAGATTTCACTGCGTCACTTCTAGGACGCCGTTGCGTCAAAATCTTGCGTCAGGCGTAAGACTGACGCAGGCCCTTTTACATGGGGCTTGCCCCATGTGAAAGGACGCATTGCTGGAGTTGCGTCACTTTTGTGACACACTCCAGCAATGCGTCACTTTTTAGATTACAGATACGTCAGAAATACTGACGTATCTGTTACTCCTTGCTCAATGATGGTTCATAATGTAAATATGACGCATCATTGGTGTCGCAAGGAGGGCGCAATGAAAAGTGACACATGGCTGTTTTCACACAGAGATGCGTCACTTTTCATAAATGAGGCCCATTGTGTTTACTATGAATATAGACAGGATTAGAGCTCATCCATTGGTTGGCTTTCCTTGTCACTCTCATTTGCCTACTTCTTATGCATGTTCCAGCTTTTCAACCGTGTGTTTGTCCCTCCCATGGACCACTACCTTTTTACCATGTGAGTGCTTGCATGGTGTCTGTGCTCGATGTTACGGAACTACTTTTCTCTCCTTGTTGCACTTGCCTATGTCCGTCTCTATGTTCCATCCGCCAACCCCGCTCTCTCATTTGGCTTCTGTGTTCGCATGCACTGCCCCATGTTGCTTCTGCATCTCCTCCTTCTCTTTGATGATACTGTGTCTCCCTGCCCTTCCTCAGGTTGCCTCTGAACCCCTTTGCTTCCACTTCCCCCGCCTGCTTAAAAAAAAAAATGCTTTTGTGCGTTTCTTTTTTTAAAAAAAAGGTTTTGTACTGATCCGGCTCGGATATATAAAATGGCTGTCATGTTGTAGGCATTTTTTCACCTGTAAAATGACGCGAATGCCCGCGAAAATATTTTTTGTTTTGTTTTAGTTTTGCCATACTGCACAAGGTTGAGGATTCTGTACAGCGTGTCTAAACATCATTGGCAAAGCTAATAGGTCACAAAGGCGAGACCTATTGGCTTTGTCAATGCTTGTTCTGATGTGATAATCATAATTTCCGCAGTTGTAAGCAAGGACTGGAGACCAACAGCAGAAAATAAAGATTATGGGGCAGATTTTCAAGCCGCAAGCGCCCATTTTGCGTCATTTATCCCATGTTAAAAATGACACAAAAGTGACATAAGGGGCTTGTAAATCGCCCCCTAGGAAGGCACCGCTCCCACTAATTAAACTCAGGTGTAAGGTTATCGACACCCTTGCCGGCTCCAGCGGGTTCACTGACTGGAAGTTGTGCAGGCAAGAGGCTGGAGCGGGGTCTCAATCTCTGCTGCTCATTTCTCCATACAGTAATATTAGGTCTGCCAGCAAGAATCCTGCAGACCCCGACAGCCCCTGATATGCACCGTACCCCTTCAGAATCAAATTGCACAATCATCTCTACCTTCTAGTATTCCCTCGTTCCCACGACCCCACGTATGATTTTCTTCCAAGACCAATTCCCCCCCCCCCAGGTGCTCTCTCACAGGAACATCATAAATGGCCAAAAAGCCCACCCTACGCCCGAGTCTGTCGTCATGAATCTCGGTTGCCTCATTCCGTCCCGGACCGCAGCAACTGATGACGCTGTTACTCTCAATTGCATAGATTTCTTCCCGGGGAGGCATTAGTTCCAGTGAATTGATCACACTGCGGGAATCTTTCCATAGTGATCTGCAATTAGATCTCTGGTGGCATCCGCCCACCCCCTGCCCCTCTGTGCACCAGAACAGAAAACGAGGCGCGGGGGCTCCGGGCCTACAGCTCCGACTTACAGGACTGATTCACAGGAGGGGCGCAGGCGTGCAGAGCAGGGCGAGGGCGCGTGGGGGTGGTGCACCAACACAGACACAGCAGGCAGGAATCCCACGCGGCCTTGACTAATGCCAACATAACGTTTGCTGAATCATTAAAGCGCCAAATATGTTCACGGCTCGGCTCGTGCATTGGCTCTTAGAGCCAGAGCCGACCGGGCTCGTACTTCGTCTGTATCCATTTCAGGGACATCTTAAGGATTTTGGGGGTCCGCCATGGGCCAAATGTATTTTAGGGCCCTGTTCGGAACAGCTTTGAATTTATAATCAAGTTTCAGCTCTTTCATGTCCTCTGGGCAGGTCACTGACAGTGCACAGGCACACCATCCAAATTCTAAATGTTTCCAGGGATAGTGATGTGTGTTTTCAGTATTTTAACATAGCAGGAGCTCACTAATATTACTGCAAATAATCTATGTGACCTCCCCTCACATGTGTCATATGTGAGGTCCTGTTTTCATCAAAAATAAACTTTTTTATGAATGTTACATGAAACATGAAATCAACATGTCTCTACAGAATGTCTGTATTAGGCGCTCACATATCAACTACATTAAATACAAATGAAAGGAAACTGAATTTAAAACTATCTATTGAAGACTTATTCAAGGTTATCAGGATAAGACTCTACAGAGCAGAGCTGACTGTCAGGGGCCCACTGAAAGGTGGGGGCCCAGGGCCAGAGCCCACTTTGCTCATGCCTTAAAACGTCTCTGATCCATTTGGGCAATTGTCAGAGGGCGTAGCCACTGGCCTTCGGCCCTTCTTTCTGCCCAATGCCACTCCGAGGAGCTGTGACAACTGACAGCCTAAATAATGCAAAGTAAATATTAGGAAGACTGTGGCAGGGCCTGGTCAAGAGGAAACAAAGCAAAGCATGCATTACAGCCAATATTCTAGTGTTCGATTGAACCTGAGATCGTTTATCTCATTGGGGGCAACAGAACGTTTTTAGAATCCTGTGTTCATTTTTTCCCGTTGGTCCCCTTTTTCTCAGCGCATCTTCACGGCTCGCTCTTATCCCCGAGTCCAGATCCAGAATTTTGGATCCAGGTCTCATAGCACCCTATTGAAAATCCACGGATGCAGAGATGGGCGAGACAGCAATAAATAGATCGTGTATTCGCAAAGCACTTTGCACATTTAAGTCCCGGTTCTTTTTGCATTTCAAGTGCTTTGAGACTGATAAATCACCATTACGAATTTCAATCTACAATCAGCGATCCATTGGGGCTATGGGCAGGGCCACTTGAATTATGCTGCAGGAAAGGGCCAAGTTATGCGTCAGGTTTGAGTAAATTAGGCGGCTAGAAAAGGCAAATAATGCGGCATATTGCAGCGCATTTTGTAACAGTTTTATTTCCTTATTTTTAAACATAGTAATACTCTGTTGGCATTGGTTGCACCTCGTTAGAGACAGTTTAACATCGAAATATAGCAACAGAGCAGCGGAGAGGTAATTAGTTCAGCTTTACAATGGGCTGTGACACGTGTCGTCACATTTTTGGTAACTTGTAAACCGCTGAGCTAGAATTTTTTAGTTTTGTTAAAATCTGCCGATTATGCATCAGATGATTTATTATGTGCCAAATGTGGCAAATCTATAACTATGTGAAATTTGCTGCAGCCGCAAAATCCCATAATTCCAGAGGCCCTGGCAATGGGTCGCATTTGCACTGGAAAGTGGGAACAAAGTTAGGAAAGTCAGGGGGTTGCTCTGCTCTATTGTCACTTGCAGTGTTGTACACCAATGCTTCAATGCTTGGTGACCGGTATTGCAGTCGGAAGCATGGATTGGGCAGCACCTCCCACGGGAGGCAGCAAAAATGTGCAAATGGTAAACTATCAAAGTTTGTCTGTCTACACAAAGTTTTTGCAGGCTGTTTACATATGAATGAGTGGACCACTGTGTGCATTCCCCATTGGACCACTGCATGCATTCTCCGATGGACAAGTGCATGTGCTCCCTGATGGACCGATAGATGAGCTGTCTGATGGACCACTACATGCACTCCCTGATGTAAAATTCACAAAGTGCCACTTTTTTTTGGTACTGTGACTCCTGTAAGGGAGAGGGGGTGCAATGGAGACACATTTCAAATGCCAGTGCTGAAATGGAGGTCTGCTGTTCTGTGCAAGGATCCATCACAGCATATGTTTTGTTTTCACTAGGAGATGCACACCAATTGCTATTCCAACATTTATTAACATATATTGGTGCCATCTGACCAGGGCTGGACTGGGAGCCAAAACCAGCCCTGGAAAACTGATCGGCCGGCACCCCTTGGGGGAAAGGGGGAAGTGCAGGTGAGCTGTTTTCTAGGGCCGGTTTTGTTACAGGGGGTCGATTTTGCAGGCCCCTGGTAACAAAAACGGCCCCCAGGTGTCCAAAACCGGCCCCCACCCTGGTGGCCCCCTAGGGAAATGCCCGGTGCCCACTACAGCCAGTCCTGCCCTGCATCTGACGAATCCTCACAAAATTTTACAGAAAAAAATGTGCTGTGATTCTTGTTGCACATAGAATGTTGTAGGGTGATCCATCAAGCAGGGGCCGACAAAAAGGAGAGAGGGTCAAAAAAAGTGCTTTTCTCTTGTTAATTCCCATCGTAGCTTTGAACACAACTACAGCCCAAATTGCAGGACGGAATTACACAGAATTTGTCAGAAAGGTATATCTGGTTATGCAGATCATGTTTTCAGTTATTTGGTGTAAATCCTTTTAGAGTTTGTGAGAAATGAAAGGAAATCCACTTTGGTTTTGCTTTGTCCGCCCTAAGTTGGCAGGGTATTCCCAGACGTGGGTCCCTTGCTCACTTTACCACTGGATTCAAGCTAGCCTGGCTGATGACGCCTGATTAGCTAGAAACCGGTCCCAGGATGCTGTGTCCAGTCCAGGAATGACATGGCTTGGTAGTTCGGGCTGGACTGTTCCCATGAGGCAGAGGGTCAGACTGATTTGCATATGGCCATGTCTGAACTGGGGTGGCGGAGTGAGCTAAAGAATGATGATGGATTAAACCCAGATCTATTGACTGGGGGTGAGTGCTTGCATTGTTCAACACTCCGTCCATCATCCCCTTTGGTTTCACATTTCAAATGCCAGTGCTGTTCTGTGTAAGGATCCATCACAGCATATGTTATGTTTTTACTAGGAGTTGCACACCAATTGCTATTCTAATATTTATTAACATATATTGGTGCCATTTGACGAATCTTCACAAAATGTTACAAAAAAAAGTGTGCCGTGATTCTTGTTGCACATAGAATGTTGTAGGGTGATCCATCAAGCAGGGGCCGACAAAAAGGAGAGAGGGTAAAAAAAAGTGCTTTTCTCATGTTAATTCCCATCGTAGCTTCGAACACGACAACAGCCCGAACTGCAGAACGGAATTACACAGAATTTGGCAGAAAGGTATATCTGGTTACGCAGATCATGCTTTCAGTTATTTTGTGTAAATACTTTTATAGTTTGCGAAAAATTAAAGGAAATCCACATTTGTTTATCCACCATCTTGTCAAATACGCAAATAATAACAAGCTCGTACAGAGATCTTCAGAGCTCCGATTAACTGCCTACACTTCAACCAGGAATTGTTGGCAGCCATCTTGGGATTCGGCTTCAGGCGACTCCCAACAAAAAAATGTGAAAAAAAGAAAAGAGGGCAGGGTAGGAATCCCCAGAGGGAACCTCATCTAAAACAAGCACTTTTTTGAAAAAAAAAGAAAAAAAATGAAAGAAAAACAACCACCATGCTCCAGATTTTGTTTTTAGGTCTCGCCTGTCAATGCGCATGCGCATTGAGCTGGCGAGACTATAGGGGCTTAAACAGACTTTACCTAGACTGGCGATTTGATGCTGTGCCTGTGCGCTTTTAGGTCAATGCGCAAGCGCATTGACCTAAAATGCGCGTGCACAGCATCAAATCGCCAATTTTTGAAAAAAACACAGTAGTGAACACAATTACAAAGCCTAAAACCCAGGAAAAACACACACAAATTAATACATTAAATGTTGTGACATGTAGACAATATTAATGGAAACCAATCATGTTGTTTGTATACAAAATATTATTTATAGTTTATTTATATTATTTTCTTCATTTTTGTTTGAAATTTCTTTTATAAAAAATACATATAATCAATAAAAAGTTCTGTGACATACAATTTATGTTACAAATAAGAAAATGTGAAGACAAGTCAAGAACAACGTAAAAAAACGAAAAAAAGGACCACAAATGACTAAGTTGTTAAATAGGGCTAGTGGAGTTAGCAAAGCGGTGGATGGAAACTCTACGCGCGTTTCGGCTATTGCCTTCTTCAGGAGTCCGTCATTTGCAATAGGACAAAAAAATACACAACACTGAAAACCATATGAAAAAAACATGTCACAAACTGTAATATTATCTTATTATACAGTGTTATAAATGCATTATATTAAATCCTGGGCTAAGGTCTAATTATTATACGTGCAAAAAATGTCACATTTGAGATATACTACAAGTAGAGCAGCTATATTCTGTAGAAAATATTTAGCTTGATTACAATCATTAACATCTGATGCATATTACATTGATATTACATCCATATATTTGATGTGGATTACTATCATTTTAGTCATAGTCACTAATTACAAGGGTATGGTAGTTTAATTAGAGTTTACCAAACAGAGGTGTCTATAGATCTTAGTACTATTATCAAACACAATGACCCATGTAATGTCATTAAGTGTAGTTAAAAGCGAATTCATAGGAGGAGAAGGAAAAGTGGATAAGAAAAACAGGGGATAAGAAAGGAAACAAGAGAATCTCCAAAACAAGATCAAAAACGTGAAGTATAGCCAAACTGTTGAAACTTTTTGTTGATTATCATCATGATACTATCATACTAGCTAGAAAATGCTCAGAAGGACCGAAACATTACTGTCACTTACGTGGTAGTAAGAGCGCAAGCTGTTAAAGATTATAACGTAGTTTTGATCAAGATGCTTTACACCGGGGGGGGGGCAGTGCACTCATGACCTTATGCATTAAAAAGAATATAAGAAAATATAAGCGGGTGCATTATCTGATAAAGAGATAGTGTACAATTTACCGAGAGTGGTAGTATTTAGCAAGCTAATATATTTACCGGTTAAATAGTTGACATCGTGTGGCAGTACATGTTTTGGGTATATTTCTTGTACTGTTCGTATAGGCGGCGTATTTTTTAGTGATGATTAGGCATAAATGATAAAAACCTAAATGCGGATAATGGAGAAATGTAAGCTACCATTTAGAAACTACGGGTGGTAATAAAGAGGAAAGACTATGTGCATGCCTAGATCATTGACTGAACTTTCATAGTGATCTATGCTTATTTAATGGCTAAACAGAACAATAGTATTACAGTGGTCAAAAAATCTCTCTCTAGTAGATGTAAAAGAGATAAGTAAATGGATAGCTGCAGTGAAAGAACTAGCACGTTAACAGAGTGTTATCTAACTCCATGTTAAATTACCTTATTGTTTGGCGGCTATTTTGCAATATATGCAGTTGTTAAGAAACTTGAAGGGATTCCCTGGCAATCCAATAGACCCGGGACGCTGACAGACCTTAAAGGTTTAAAGAAAGGTCGAAAATTAGCTAAAATCTGAAGAGAAGCCAAAAATGCTACTGAGATGTATCCAATGCTAGCGTGTCATACCTTAGCAATGTCAGTCGTCGTAGCTATAACTGGGGTTCTGAAGAATGGCGTCCGCCGCCCACGATGAAAGGAAGGAGAGTCAGGTATTACCTACCCGTGCTCATTATATATCCTAACTGGTGTGTCAATATAAAACAGGTGTGTGTCTTGACTGAGGACACCGACGCAGTCGCACAGTGATTGCAATACCAGCGAAGAGTCATGGTACACCGCTGTAAACTTTATCAGCCAATCACGTAGAATTTGTAGTTCAGATAAAGAACTACAAATCGGGATAAGTTACGCCAGGTGTAAAAAACGCGTAAGAGGTAATTTTATCAAATAATTAAGCGCGCCATTGTTTCGGGCGAATCGTTCCATAGACGCTGACCGCATTGTCGGCTCGTCCCTACTTTATTCAGCCATCTCTCTCTCTTATCACGAGGGCTACATTGCTGCACCAGTTGCTTCTTAAATACCGAGGCTATGGGCGCCTAATTACAGAGGCTGAGCAAGTCGATTCTGATTTTGTTATACTCTCTGACCAAGAAAAAGGCATATATGTAATGTCCTGAGGATGAACCTGTATTAACAATAGATTCGAAACGTCGTCGACTGTACCACACTAAATGCAGTTGAAATGTACTAATGTATATCGGCAATAGTGTGTTTGTATTATTGTCTGATTGTGAATTGACTACACAGACTGTTTTTGTTGCCTTGTTTGTTTTTCTTTAGTGTGTCAGTTGACATCGGCTGGTGTCCTGCTGTAACACTTTTTAAAAACTTTTTTCTAAAATTGTTTATTACAAAATAAATCTGTCCGGCTGGACTAAGAATATAGCGTCTATTTAGCCTATATTTATTGGATATAATTGCTTTGTCTAGGGACCACTGTCCTGTCTATAGATATAACTACCCTAAGGTCCCTAGCTTATTGCTTCCTTGGGTTCCCTTGTACACTGAAATGATTGTTTCGCAGACGACATATATTGTGTTGCCAAAAATGAATAGAGTGTGATTCTTTTAAATTTATAAAAGAGTTGCTTCAAATGTGGCTTATACACGCTTACGATGTTAGCGGTGCGTCACGGCATCTCGTGATTAACCAATCGAATCAAATGTGTAGTTCAACCATAAGAACTACAAGTATGGAAAAGTTACGATCTCATGTTATAGGCCAATAACCAATCAACCTAAAAATGAATATATATTGTTTTGTAACCTGGACCGACTCGATAAGTTAGCAAGTGTGGTAACCAATAAAGTATATGGCAAACATCCAGAAGATACAGACTATTAGTTATTTTTATATTATTGCCTGCTCCCATGGAATCTCAGAGTTGAGTCCCGTGGTGGCTGTGTCAAGTGAAAAAATCCAATAAACTTCTCTCTTTTTCGGATCTTTTCCGAGCATAAACATACTCTTGGTAGCACGTTTTCAAGGACATATCACCTAAGGTCCTCAGGTGAACGTCCATGTTCCAAAAAATGTGATACCAACGGAGCGTTGATCTTTTTGTGCGGACTGCAGATTTGTGTTCTGTTATTCTTTTGCTGATGGCTCTGGATGTTTCGCCCACATATCCTTTATTGCAAGGACATAGTATCAGATATACTACGTTTTGAGTTTTACAGTTTGTCATTGTTTTAAATGAGATTCTTACTGCATTGAGCAGGCGAGACTATAGGGGCTTAAACAGACTTTACCTAGACTGGCGATTTGATGCTGTGCCTGTGCGCTTATAGGTCAATGCGCAAACGCATTGACCTAAAATGCGCGTGCACAGCATCAAATCGCCAGCCATCTGTTCCCTATCTTGGCGCCTCCGTTCCTGCTCTCTCCTGGCTGCTCCTCCCCTAATTATTCACGGCCGGCTGGCCGTACTTTCACTTTCACGCCCGGCAGGCCGTGTCTCGTTTTATTTTTTTTAAATTGGTTTTTCACACCTACCGTAACTCACACTTTAAGCACAGCCCAGCGGCTTTACAAGTACACGGCTTCTTTTGAAATTTGCCATTATTTTTTGTTTATAAAATCATAAACTTGTTTCACTAATTGGCCATCTATTGTAAAGCAGACCCTCTTTCCAATAGCATTGGTCCTTTAAGGGCATGTCGCACTCTCCCTGTTCGCAAATGGTCTTCCTCGGATTGTCCCGCCTGTGTCTTCTTCCTATTAATCCTAACTCCTTGCTTTCTCTAGATTTTATACCTTTGTTTCCGTACGTTTATTTTACTTTTATCTCCCCCGCTTTCAATATTTGGTCAGCTCCAGTCCAGTCTCTTCTCTTTTTGCTCAATCAGTAGCTCCACCGGTCCTGTTTAAATGTGCCTACAAATATGCTTGTGCAACGTGATTTTTACATCCATACGGTGGGATTTGTCGGTCCCCGCACAGATGTATCCCCTTGATGCATGTTAGAATAAATTGTCCCTCTCCGGCGACCGTCAGCCCTAGGCGTTCTTTATGGTCGCTTCCCACCATTGCTTCGTCTATCAGGCGCGGCTTCTCCAAGAATATCCCTGCGTTTGACAGTCTGCGCCGCCCGCCCCCTCCTCCCGCCGCTGGCGGTGGTTCGGCTCTCAGTCACCTCATGGCGATCATCGGCATCGTGAATGCACAGCGCAGCTCTGGCAGCGCAAATCAGAAGATTGTTTTCACTCCCGCCTCTAATGTGTCCCATTCTTCTCTGTACTTTCCGAAGTCTGTCTTTGTTTATCCTGTCTCTCTTTATGTCCCCACCTTGCTTGCATTTTTCCCTCGATTCTCCATCCGCCCTGATCTTAACAGCTGCCTTCTTGTCTTTGCTTTTTCAATCTATTACGTTTATTTCACCTCTTTCTTTCCTCGACCACTTTCGGATTTAAATACCCTCATCCCCAGTTTCCGTCTTCCCCTCCGCCTCGTGCCCTGCTCTCCTCCTCTCCTGTTTCCCCTCAGCCTCCGTGTGTCCCCTGACTCGCCTCCCTGTCCCCCCTCCTCACTCCCCTCCTCGCTGGACATTGCACCAATATCATTAAAGATGCAGGGATTCTGTCGAGGCATGAGGTGCGGGATCTGATAAATGGCAAACAAGCAGTTTGAAGCTGCTGGGTTTGCAGAAGGATGGAGTTTTGGGAGATGAAGGCCTGAGGTTTCGGCTTGCTTTTCGTTTTGTGTGCTGTTGACTCGTGGGCATCTTGTATTGTAGGAAGACTCGCCTAACGATCAATGGATTGATAGCACAATTACTCTCATCAAATATATAACCTGGCATAGACGGGCCGCCACTGTTACAAGCTCTTGTGCTATAACTCAAAATGATGACCACCCTTGCCTGAAATTCTGTGTCACATCTCTCAGTGATATTGTCCCATCAGACCCTTGCGCACCGCCAATTACCACACCCCCGCATTCCTTCACTTCCATTGAACCACGCAGTCCGGGACACAATCCCCCTGCACCCATCTCCCTTTAGCCTCCTCCCGAGACATGGATCCTCCCCATGTCCCTCACTCATCCAAATTTGAACTCAACCGCCCTTACTGAAACTTCAGCCTCTCCCCACTCTCCACCACTAGCCCCCGCTAGCACATCGATTAGGGAATGAAATTTTCAGTTCACACTATTTATTTTGATGATATCTTCGTTTTCTTAGGTGCAAACCGTGTGCGCATTATAAACACTTTGAATGTCCTCTCTTTAGTGTGCTCGGTTACTTTATATCATTCCTTCCGCTGTTATCTCCCTCTACTTACATGCAAAGCAAGCGCCCGTCACAAACAGGCTGTCTAGTCTCTCTTTAGTTTGCTGGCGCCATTCAAATCACACTATTAAATGCTATAGGTTTCACATTTAAAAACGTTTAAAGTATTGGCATTGTAAATGACAAAGCTATTAATTTGGCTACTTTCAAAACCAACACATTACAAAAAAATTGTCATTTACAAAACCAATAGCGCCAACTTTTCTAATGCGAGACCTATTGCATTTCCAATGCTTGTTAATTCAGGCCCCTGGGTGGGCCAGGTTCGAGAGGCATGCTCCTTTATTTTATTACAGGAGTGGGGCACAGATGGCCCCCCTACATGGGCATTTTTATGTCCCAGGGACCAGCACCTCCCACGGGCGTAAGTTAAAGTAAAAGCGGGGAGGCACGCAGACCCTCCCGGGCGCTGACAATCACCACCTTCCTGCGGCTACAAATAAAATGACTAGAGGGGACTGCTCAGACCCCCTGAGGACCTGGGACTACTACCCCCTGGGGCTACAATTAACGTTATGAGTGATGAACCTGACCATGTCAATAGCGATGTAATATGTGAGGTCATAAGCAGTGCATTGCGGGGGCATATGTTATAGTTTACTAAGCCTACTATAATTGCCGAATTTCACTGGTTTTGTACAAGTGAAATCTAAACCTAACTATAATGTTCCTATAACCTTAGGTTTATTCAATTAATTTCTAAGTTAAATTTTTTTTTCTATTTCCTACCAATAACATTCCTGTAACTTTTGTTTCTTTCAGCAAATGTCAAAGGTTTTTTAAATGTTGCATCTAGCTATAACGTCCCTGTAACCTTTTGCTTTTTAACCTCATCGCTGCGGCGGTAATTTTCGCGCTACGCGGCTTTTTTCAAAAAGCTGCGTTAGATGATGAGCTCAGCTCGTCATCCGCACACGCCCCCCGTGGCTGATGATAAATATATATATATATATATATTGAAGTGACATTACTGAATTACTAAGACAGACTCACTGGAGCAATACAAGTGTGAAAACTCCAAATACCAGTGGGCAACGCAAGTGTCCATGCTCAAAGGGGCAAACTCTAATGAATTTAATCAAGTTGCACACTTCTGTCTCTGTTTCACGGACAAGTGCCAATGAGGAAGGGTGGAAACAACCCGAAACGCCTATAAAGATGCCTGTTTTCGCTATAGATGACTGCAGCCTACATGAATACATGCCAAAATCACCTACCTGTTTGAGGCTCTTCTATTAGGGGTGAACATTGAGATGTAGATTTTAGCAGACTGTCCAGCCGTAGAAGAGCCTCGCTGTGAGCACAGCGTCCTCGTGGACACGCCACCCATTATCTCCAGAGTGTTGGGAGATAGTTCTGTCACGAAGGCAGGAACGTTCAGCTTGTGAGAGTCAAGCCATACATCACCCCCACTGTGGTTTTATTTTTGAAGTGACATTACCAGGGCACAAGTCCTAAATAAAGAAGTGGGGGGACGGTCAGAGACGGAAGTGATGTCACGACATGAAGTGACGTCACGGAAGGTAAAAAAAACTAGAAGTGGGGGGACGTTCATCCGTGGAGGGGGCTATCTTTTGTGTGAAGGGGGCTTGTGGCCTTGCTGGCGTGTCGCATTCCGCCTGTGCAAATTCCAACCAGTTCAAAATTCAGTTAAAAAAAAAATAATAATAATTTACAAAACAGCAACAAGTACCTAATATTGCAACAACCTTTCATATATCATTCTACAGAGCTCATCTGAAAGTGACACAATGACCTACTAAGAATGTCCGTAATCGAGAATAGTCTTACTTAGTAGACAAAGTTTGCAACAGCCCAACTTTTGCCCAGTGCACTCGGATAAAACTAGATGGCGGAAAAGTGAGAAAAAAAAACATGAGCCTTGCAAGGCATACACTGATGTCTAATACAGTTGCTTTTACCCACTGAGCTAGCTAACCAGACAGTTTACCCCGAAGAGGAGGAGCGCGAGAGAGGCGGGCGAGGCTTGGAATCGCACTCGAGGAGCTTTTGGAGGGACTGAATGGGCTTGCCGGGGGTGTCTGTGTCGGTAATGGCTCACTTGCTGGAGTGGAGGCGCCCTGCCTGGGGTCTTTGGGAATTGTCTGCTCAGCACATGACCCCGAGACGTAGACAGCGCTAGCGCCAGCTCAGCACAGCTTTTGCACAGGGGGGACGGCGTCCACCCGGTAAGATCCCTTAAAATAAGTGGGGGGATGCAGTCCACCCGCGTGGTACCCCGACTCGAGCCCTGGACATTACCGTATTACTAAGACAGAGTCACTGGAGCAATACAAGAGTGCAAACTCCAAATACCAGAGGGCCACGCAAGTGGCCACACCCAATGGGGTGGACTCTAATGAATTTGATCAAGTTGAACACTTCTGTCTCTGGTTCACGGACACGTGCCAATGAGGAAGGGAGGAAACAACCCGAAACGCATCTGACCATAAAGATGTGATGCCTGTTTTCGCAACAGATGACTGCAGCCTACGTGAATAAATGCCGAAAATCACTTACTTGTTTGAGGCTCTTCCATTGGGGGCAAACTTTGAGATGTTGATTTTACCAGCCTGACAAGCCTTGGAAGAGACCCGCTGTGAGCACAGCGCCCCCGTGGAGACGCCACCCGGTGTCTCCAGAGTGTTGGGAGGTAGTTCTGTCATGAAGGCAGGAACGTGCAGCTTGTGGGAGAAAAGCCTTACATAACCCCACTGTGGTTTAATTTTGGAAGTGATATTACCATATTACTAAGACAGACCCACCAGAGCAATACAAGTGTGCAAACTCCAAATGCAACGGGGCAATACAAGAGACCATGCCCAATGGCGCGGGCTCTAATGAATTTAATCAAGATGCACACTTCTGTCTCTGTTTCATGGACATGTGTCAATGAGGAAGGGTGGAAACAACCCGAAACGCGTCTGGCATAAAGATAAGATGCCTGTTTTCGCTACAGATGACTGCAGCCCACATGAATAAATGGCAAAAATCACCTCCAGTTTGAGGCTCTTCCATTGGGGGCGAACTTTGAGATGTGGATTTCAGCAGCCTGTTCAGCCATGGAAGAGCCCCGATGTGAGCACAGCGTCCCCGTGGAGACACCAGTTGGTGTCTCCAGAGTGTTGGGAGATAGTTCTGTCACGAAGGCAGGAACGTGCAGCTTGTGGGATTCAAGCCATACATCACCCAACTGTGGTTTTATTTTTGAAGTGACATTACCGTATTACTAAGACAGACTCACTGGAGCAATACAAGTGTGAAAACTCCAAATACCAGGGGGCCACGCAAGTGGCCACGCCCAATGGTGCAGACTCTAATGAATTTAATCAAGTTGCACCCTTCTTTCTCTGTTTCACGGACAAGAGCCAATGAGGCAGGGTGGAAACAACCCGTAACGCGTCTGGACATAAAGCTAAGATGCCTGTTTTCGCCATAGATGACTTCAGCCTACATGAATAAATACCGAAAATCACCTACTTGTTTGAGGCTCTTCCATTGGGGACGAACTTTGAGATGTGGATATATATATATTTATTAAAAAAAAAAAATATATATATATATATATATATATATATCCACCGGAAAGCATCAGTCTTCCAACGGAAGCGGCCCTGGCAGATCGTGACTTCACGACAGATGTTGTTTCATTGCATTCAAGTCTTAGCATGCGGGACTTTTGTCGGGAAGGTTGTAACGTATGCGGGGACCCAGGAAAGCTTAAAGACTTTATTTGCCTGGTACAACACGCCTTGCCCTGCATGACACCGTCACATGGATTGAAATTTTCCGATTCTGCCACGTACCACCTGCCCGGGTATGTTGCATCCTGTGAGTTGCAGTCCCTACTGTGCTGCCGCCGGTGGATGTTGACATGGATGGGGGAGGTGCCTGCTCCATAAGTAATCCTGGGTCTATCGCTGAGTTGGGGACCCACAATTGAGTCACTTTTAAGGATCTTCCAGTTGTCATTTAATATCTTATGAATTTTATGTGATTTATTATTATTATTGTATGTGAGCACTACTCTGGAGCTGGATGATTCATTTGTATCTTCCTTTGTTTTTTCCTCTAATGTGTTTTCTCTTATTATATTTTCCATTTTGGACATTGCTCTATTGAGAACCCATTCTGGATATCCCCTTTCTTTGAATCTTTGAATCATGGTTTTCGCTTCTTTTTGATATCCACTGGTGTCGCTGCAATTCCTTCTTGCTCTCAGCAGCTCACCATAAGGAATGCTTAATTTGAGCGTATCCGGGTGGCTGCTGAGAGCATGAAGGATGCCGTTGCCTGCTGTCGCCTTCCTGAAGAGTTTGGTCTGTATGGAGTTAGCAGTAGCTGTTACCTTCACATCCAGAAATTCTATTTCGTCTCTACTCATGTTGTGTGTTAACTCTATGTTGTAGTCGTTTTGATTTAACACTTTCACAAACTCTTTGGCCTCTTGTTCAGTGCCTTGCGATACTATAAAAAGGTTGTCTATATAGCATAGCCATTTAACTACTTTGGTGAAGTGGGCATTGTACTTGGGATCTTTTTGTATTTCTTTCTCCCACCGACCCAGGAACAGGTTTGCGAAGCTGGGCGCGTAGCTTGTCCCCACACAAGTACCTGTTGTTTGAAAGCCTGCTTAGGGTTTGGAGTATGCAGGACTTTGGCGTTCTAACAGTAAATGAGTTAGTGGGGTGTGGTCAGTTTTTACAAATTAAGGACGGTGCAACCAGTATAGAGGAATACCTTAAACCTCTTGAAGAGCCAAAGAAGCGAAACCTTGGCAATGGAGAAATAAATAGCAGGTCTTGGCACACGTACAATCATACAGTATTGATACAGGAGAGTTACAACAAAGTAAGCCGACCCCGGTGGTGTGATAAACATGTCGTTTTATGTTGATCTTTTCTTCAGAACAAACAACGCCAGCCGACACTTGTTTCGTCAAGCAGGGTGATACATGTGACTCATCAGGGCTGCAGAAGGCGTGGATAGGAATGCAGTGAACCGGTGGTAATTCCGAACTGGTCAACAGGTAGTTCATGGGCCGTAGGTACGGGTTTGAGGATAAAGGTCCCAGTGCAGTGCTCGTCTCGTGCGTATGGATCAGAGGCCTCTGATCCATATGCACGAGACGAGCGGTGCACTGGGACCTGATACTTCTAGGTCTCTGCAACACAGACGTACCCGCCTGTGTTTTCCCCTTTATCCTCAAACCCGTACCTACGGCCCATGAACTACCCGTCGACCGGGTCGGAATTACCACCGGTTCACTGGATAAAACGACGTGTTTGTCATACCACCGGTGTCGACTTACTTTGTTGTAACTCTCCCAGTATCAATACTGTAAGATTGTATGTGTGCCCAGTACCTGCTATAAGTACCTGTTGTTTGTTTGTATAGGTCAGCTTTCAAAATAAATATGTTATTCTTGAGGCATATGCCCATCTTAACTGTTAACATTTTTGTGTGTTCAAGATACATTATGTTTTTTTCGGCAAGATAGTGGGTGCATGCTTTTATTCCTTGTTGGTGCTCAATAATGGTGTAAAGTGAGCACACATCTAGTGTTAAAAACACACACTCCTCTTTCCATACTATGTTTTCAATTTTGCTTAAGAAGTCTTTGGTTTCTTTCACATAGGATGGGAGCCGCATTACATATTCCTGCAAAAAATGATCAACATATTTAGATATGTTTTCAAAAACACTCCCAATAGATGATACAATAGGCCTCCCAGATGGTGCTTGTGGGTTCTTGTGTACCTTTGGGAGGAAGGATATTATGGGCAGTTTGGGATAGTCTTTTTTGAGGAAAAGATATTCCTCCCATGTGATTATTCCTTGTTTTAGCCATTCAGATAGTGTGCTCCAAGTGTTCACAATACTTTCATTGTATGTCTTGGTGTTGCTTTTACAGTAGAAATTCTCATTGTTCAATTGCCTCATGGCTTCTTTAATATACATCTCTCTGTCCTTTATCACTACATTCCCCCCTTTGTCAGCAGGACAAATTATTATATTCTTTTCACTAGCAAGGGATGCTATGATGTTCTTTTGTTTCAGGGAGAGATTGAATCCCTTCTGCTTAGCTTTGGACTGCTGGTGTTTGCATTCAAGTAGTGAGTTTGTAACTACCTCTTGGAATGTATCCAAGTTGCCATGCTGGAGAACCGGGTAAAACACTGATTTGGGTCTAAATCTAGTGTTTGCAGCTCTATCTGTGGTTACGTCCCAAGTTTCCAAGTCATCTTTGCTGCCTATGATCTCAACTATTTCATCATTACTCGCTAAATTTGGCATGGTTTGTAAAATATTTGCATCCCCTACTGTGAGTGTAGGCTGGCTTGGGGTTACCCTCATAACGATATCCTGACCTCTGTTTTTATATATATTAGTAGAGGAAATAAATGTCGCACTTCAACGCTGTTCGCTTCAGGGTTTTATTCACCACCACTACCACCAACGCGTTTCATCACAAGATCTTGTTCACCATGAACAAGCCCTTTGGTAAAACACGTTGGCCAAAACGTTATGGCAACAAAGAAAGCACAAATAAAATAATTGGCTTCAGAATTTCGTGGTCCGTGTCCATATCTGCTTGCGAAAGGAGGAGATATATATATATAAAACGCTTTTCCGATGCAAATTAGGTCCTAACTAAAACTACCTACTGGCGATCAACATAATTCCTACTCCAACAATTATGAATAAATATTTTACATTTATATATATATATCTATCTATATATATATCTCTCTCTCTATATATATATATATATATATATAGATATATATCTATATATATCTATATATATATATATATATATATATATATATATATATATAGATAGATATATATATAGATATATATATATAAATGTAAAATATTTATTCATAATTGTTGGAGTAGGAATTATGTTGATCGCCAGTAGGTAGTTTTAGTTAGGACCTAATTTGCATCGGAAAAGCGTTTTTTGACTTGCCTATAACTTTGAGGTTTTTGAAGAATCTTCCCAAAATTTTCCCCAAAAAGTGTGTTGCTGATTCTAGCAGTGCATGGAAAGTTTTGGGGTGTTCTGTGAAGCGGGGACCAAGAAAAAGAGGGGGGGGGGAATTAAAGTGTGTTTCCCATGTTAATTCCCATGAAGATTTTATACACAACTAAATCTGTTCAGTAGTTTTGGAGATATTAAAGAAAATACAAATTTGTATATCTAGGTGTGTGAATAATTCAAAACTATTTTGCGACGAATCGCGACTGCACGCTACAACAGGATCGCTGCGATTGGTTTACTGTAACCTGTGTAGAAAAATGCGGCTGCCATCTTTAGTAACAGTACATGGTCCCCCGGCTGGAACAAAAGAAGAAAAGTGGTATAAGGGGTCAGAGTAGAGATACCCTTACCCCACTGATGCAATTTAGGGATATTTCAGAGACCCCCCCCTTATGTGTAAAATATGTTGAAAAAGGGTTTCTTTTCCCCAGATGCGATATTTGCTAATTTGTTGCGATTTCCATCATGCCCCCATGTAACAACGTGACGAATTTGCGAAAACACCCCAAACCACTACCAGATTGGATTTCTTTACTGAAGTACAAGAAATGGTTAAGAAATAGTTACCATTGAGAAGTGAGTTACGAAAAGTAAAATATGAAAGTGACATTTTGATTTGATATAATCAACAGTTTCTCTGAGTGCAAAGTCGAAAAGTTTGCCATTAATGGTTGCTTTTTGAATGTGGTATGCCATTCATATGCTTAGTTTTTACATTTTCTCTGAGACTTCAGTCTAACTGACAACACACAAAGATACCTGATCAACCCTACTCAATATGCAGATATGTGAATTACAATGCAGGTTGAAAAATATGGTTATGTAGGTATGTTTATACATGAGGTTGGTAAAAGTGTGTATGATATATACACAAGTATTGTGCGTGTATGAGTAGATCTGTGGGTGGGTGTTTGAGTTTTTTGTGGGTTTATGAATGGGTGTGTGCGTGTTTCTGTGGGTATGTGAGTGATATGTGAGTGTCTTTCTGGGTGTGAGAGTAGGTATGTGAGTAGTCCTTTCATCATGCACTGTCGTAGAACTGTAGTGTGTACACATGTTGTTGTACTGCATGATTGAGTTGCCATTAAAAACTCCCCACTGAGCTTTAAACTTCTGTTTTATTATGTACCAGTTACCCCTTAGATAGGGTGTAGGTGAGTCATAGAGCAGGGTGCTATGTGCTTGCAGGATAAGACAGGCACTTTAAAGTCTCAGTGAGTCAAGTGTACTTTGAGACCCTAAAGCATAGTTAGATGTGCAGTCTTTCACCCATACTGCAAGATGTATACATATTTAGAAAAGCAGAGTTACTCACTTAGCCTGTGAGAGAGAGACATAGGCATGGAGATATTCAGTGACATGCACATACAGCTATTATGTATGCAGCAGTAACTGTGACACTTGCATACACATTTATGAAAGTTAACACTCAGTAATAGAGGCAGTAAGAAATATATACAGCCACTTACGTAGACATAAAGAGATTGTGACTTAGTTACTTTCACATTCAGTGACACAACTAGAGTGGGACTGATACACCTATCTAGATATGTACTGATGTGCTGATATCCCTAATCACTCATGCAGAGAAGTAGCCCTACAAATATGTGTTGGGTCTGCTACTGTAGAGCCTGTGTGAGCAGTTTTACTGCTAGATCGAGTTGGCATTTAAAACTCCTTGTCAAGTTTTAAACTTCCGCTCTACTACTAGTGGAGAAGTGTGGCTCACTGGTTAGAGGAGGCAGACCTGGAAGCAGAGGTCAGCCCGGGACCAGGGTTCAATTCCCGGCTCGGCGGGGTCTTGAGTCCTAAAATGTCCATGGACTTGACAATTCTCCTCCGGTGCCTACTCGATTCACAGGTTCACACTCTGCGTCTCTGGGCAATAGCTTGCTTAATCTCCACAACGGCCCCTCGCGGTGGGATACCTGGCTTTCACCTTGCGGATACCCTGCCAGGATTATCTCACAGGGGAATACCAGGACGGGTTCCCTAAGCAAGCGCTTAGAAACCGCTCGGTGATTTGCGCTATATAAATTCCTTTACATTTACTTATAAGTCACCCCTAAGACAGGGTTAATATAGGCCATATGGCAGGGTGCAATGTGCTTAGGAGGTAAGACAAGTACTTTGAAGGTTTAGGTAGTCGCATGCTCACTTTCAGATCCATACACCCAGCTAAACATCCAGTGTCCCACCCATATTGTAACTCACATATGTATTACCAATAGCATACAGGCACTCACCCAGTCAGACAGAGACAGAGCCACTGACGCATTCAGTCACATGCCCATACAGTACAGTACTTCTGTATGTAGCAGTAACAGAGCCAGTTTTATACACAGTTGTATACCTCAATTCTCACTAATGAAGCCAGTAAGCAATCCATAAAGCCAGTTAAATACACATATAGATACCCATAGAGATACTAAGATAGCTAGTCTTATAGCGTCATAGTCACTTACTCATCCATTGACAGACCCAGAGAGGGACTGATTTACTTATTCAGATATGGACTGAAGTAGTGATACTTCTAATCACCCAAGCAGACAAGTAGCCCTAAAAATATGTGTTGGGCCTGCTATTGAATAGCCTGTGTATGCAGTTTTACTGCTAGGTCGAGTTGGCATTTAAAAACTCCTTGCCAAGCTTTAAACTGCCCTTCTACTACATATACTGCATATAAGTCACCCCTAAGGTAGGGTGAACTTTAGCCATAGGGCAGGGTGCTATGTGCTTAAGAGGTGTACTTTGAAGTTTTATTTTGACGCATGCACACTTCCAGATCCATGTGCCCAGCTAAGCACCAGTCTCCCATCCATACTGCAACTCACATACATATTTATAAAAGTAGAGACACTCACCTAGTCAGTCAGACAGAGACAGAGACACTTATACATTCAGTCACATGTTTGTACAGCACTTATGTATCCAGCAGTAACAGAGCTAGTTGCACACACAATTATACGCAATTATAAACCCAACATTCAGTAATACAGCTAGTAAGTAATATATCTAGTCCGTTACATGCACATATAGAGACCCATAGAGAAACTAAGACAGCTAGTTATGTAGCTTTATATTTACTTACACATGCAGCAACACACCCAGTACACATGCAGCAACACACCCAGGAAGGGACAGATACCCTTATTTAGATTTGTACAGAAGTGCTGGTACTCCTAGTCAGCCATCTAGACAAGTAGCCCTTTAAACACACGTTGGGCCTGCTACTGCAGAGAGAATGTGTTTAGTATTAATGCCAGGTTGGCTTGACATTGATAACTGCTTACTAAGCCTTAAAATGTCCTTCTACTAGCTATAAGTCAACACTAAGGTAAGGTGTACGTAGGCCACAGGTCAGTGTGCTTTGTCTTTAGAAGGTAAGGTGTGTACTTTAAAGTTTCAGTTAGTCACATGCGTACTTTCAGACTCATATTCTCAGCTAAATATCCAGTGTCCCCCCATACTGCAACTTCCATACATATTTACAATAGTATCAATGCATTCATCCAGTCAGCCAGCCAGAGGCACTAACACATTCACTCATATGTCCATGGAGAAAGTTATATTTTTAGCAATGATAGAGCCAGTTGCACACACAATTATAAACCCCAATACTCACCCATGCAGTCAGTAAGCTATCCATACAGCCAGTTACATACAGATATAGAGACCCATAGAGATATTCAGACAGATAGTCATCTAGCAACATTATTACTTATAGGTCCAGTGACACACCCAGAGAGGGACTGATACATGCATCTACATATGTACTGAAGTACTGTTCCTACTAGTGAGCCCTTTAAACATGTGTTGGGCATGCTACTTTGTTGCCCGTGTGTGCAGTTTTACTGCCAGGTCGACTTGGCATTTAAAACTCTTTGCCAAGCCTTAAACCTTCTTTTGTCTACAAATAAGTTATCCCTAGGGTAGGCTGTAGGAAGATATACATTGATGCACACACTGGCACACCCAGACACACTGTAATGCTTACAGTACCACAGTTACACACACACACAGATGTATAGACTGATGCACTCAAGAACACACTCATGAGTGCACTGACGCATAGAGTAACACATCCAGAAAAACACTTAGCCATACACTGATGCACCCAAGACACACTGATGCATACATTGACACACCCGGACACACACTAACGCATACCATGACACTCCAAGGCACACATTTTTGCATACACTAACACACCCAGGCACACACTGGTGCATAGAGTGACACAGCCACACACACTGATGCATTTACTGAAACAACCAAGCACACAAACATGTACACACTAACACACCCAGTGTCACACTGATTCATACACTAAGACACACAAGCACTCACTGACTCATACAGTGACACACCCAGGAGACAGTGATACATATTCTAACACACCCAGATACACTCTGATGCCTGCAATAGCACAACCAAGCAACAGTGATATATACTAACACACCCAAATAGACAATGATGGATGCACTGACACACCCAGGGACATATTTATACATACACTAACATGCCTAGCCACACATTTATGCATACACTGACACAGTCAGTCACACGCTGATCCATACACTAACAAACCCAATCACACACTTATGCATACACTAACACATACAGTCACACACTAACACATGCGCTTTATATCTATTAGTAGTAGTGTACCCGTTATAATAATTAAACTGATTTTGACATATGTTTGACTAGATTAGTTCAGTACCTTTAGGAAACAATTAATTACATAATTGTAGTAAGTGCAATGCATAGTGTCACGTATTTGTACTGATAGACTGTGCAGTTTTGTTTTTTTGGTTTCTACAATCTATGCAATTGTTTTTTCCCCACTGTTCAAGCGTTGTTTATGGTTTACAAGTCTGAAAGCTGAGAACAGAAAAAAAGGGAAAATCAAATGTTAAACTATAATGTGATGTTCTATTACAGCATAAAGAATATATACTGTTTTGATTCTAGAAATGTGTAAATGTAATACTAACAAATGTATCTTCTTTTACTTTTTCAACAGTGGTTGGAGTGATACATCTTTAGACGTGTCAACATACTCATAGTGCCACCCGAAAATTTCTTTAATGCACCCCTGGAAAGGGTCTTGACACATAGAGAGCACTTGACATGCTTTGCCACCACTTTATTTTGCCCAGAGGGGATAGTGAAAAGCTCCCATGCAATTGATTGCCACTTTGCTGGGGGTTGCTCTTCCAGATATCTGTTTTTAACAGGGTGTGGCAACTGATCTTCACTGCCACCAGATGCTGTTTTATTTGCAAATGATGTTAAAGACAGCAACATTTCATTTATAAAAGAAAGAGAGCAGGTGCTCAAATGACAAGAGGGGTTTCTACATACTTTATGATTGTGTTTTGCCCACTGTTCAATGATGAAACTTTATACACTACATTGATTATGGTGTACAAGTACAAAAGCTGAGAACAGTAAAAAAAAAAAGGAAAAGGAAATGCTTTACTATAATGTGAATTACTATCACAGATCAGAAATATCTACTGTTTGGTTTATAGTATGAACTTATGCATTGCAGAAACTAAAGGTTAATCATGGACTTTTGCAAAAAGTAATACTAGCGTATATGTATGTTCTACATGTTTTTAAACAGATGAATGACACTATCTATTGGAGTAAAGTAATTTCCTAATTACTTCTTTCTATGTAGTTCTACAAGCTAACAGTGTCAAGGTATACACTAAGGTACTGTGTCAATGAGCCGCTGAGACATCCAGGCACACAATGATAGAGCCACTCATATGCACATTCACTTACCTATTTAGCCACTCACACTCCCACTAAATCACAGACGCAGTCAAAACACACAATTAACAGTTACCAACACATCTACCACCATATGCACTCATTTACCCATACAGATACTCACACATCCATTCACTCAGTCATACAGACACTAACTCATGAACTCACTCACTCACCCATCCAGTCAGTCATATATCCACTCAGTCACCCATGCAATCACTAACATATCCAGTCACTCTCCCATGTAACTACTGACACATCCAATCACTCACCCATGCGGTCACTCACACACCCACTCACAGATCCACACACCCACTGACACACCAACTCATTCACCCACACAGTTACTGATACATCCACTCACTCACCTTTGTAAATGTAAATGTATGTATACTTGTAAAGCGCACTATCACCTGACAGGCATGTTGGTGCTGTATACAGCTGTGGAACCCGTCCTGGCTTTCCCTGTGAGATGTTCCCTACTGGACACCCCCAAGGTGAAACCAGGCATCCCAGCGCTTAAGGGCCGTTGTGGAGATTAAGCAAGCTATTTCCCAGAGTTGCAGAGTGGGGGACCCATGATTAAAGTAGGCAACGAGGCGAGAATTATCAAGTCCATGGACATTGAGCCCAGGACCCTGCCATGTCAGGAATTGAACCCTGGTCCCGGCCAGACCTCTGCATCAGGGTCTGCTGCTCTAACCATTGAGCCACACTTCTCCACTTCTGCTTTACAATCACTGACACACCTACTCATCCACACATCCATTCACACACCCATTCACACACCCATTCACACACCTATACAGTCACTGACACTCCCACTCACTCAGCCATACAGTTTCTAACATGCACACTCATATAGCCTGTCACACACCCACTCCCTCACTTACCCACCCACACAGTCACTGACACACTTACTCACTCACCCATACAGTCACTGACAAACCCACTCACTCACATCTACAGGTACTTACACCACCACTCACCTATATAGCCATTCATACCACATCACACACCTATTCAGTCACTGATATGTCCACTCACTCACCCATACAGTCACTGACTCATGCACTCACTCACCCATATAGCCACTCACTCACACACCCATACAGTTACTGACACACCCACTCACTCTCCCATACAGCTATTAACACACACACTCACTCACCCACCCATACAAATACTCATGCTTCCACTCACTCACCCAAACAGTTACTCATGAACCTCCTCATGCATCCGTACGCCCACTAACACACACTCACTCACCAATTCACAAATCCAGCCACTGATACCCATACAAACACACAACTATTTAGAATCCATACAGCCACTTTCGCACCCACTCCCTCAAATACTTACACATACTCACCCATGCACCCACTCACTCACTAATGCAGAAATTCACTCACTCAAACTCTTTCTTATACACACACACAGAGTTAGCACTTATGCACTTTGCAGCGTACAAAAGTACGGCAAAAGATTGTTCCCCTATAGTTAGAACTTTTTTGCAGTCCAAACAAAAAGTGCCAATTCTTTGGAGTTCTGGTGAGTTCTTTGGAACTGTTGCTGGACCTCAGATGGTAGAGGATCTCCAGGGGCAATTGGTGTTGCAGTTGAGGTAAATGGTTCCCCTGCAGTTGGCTGCCTTTGTGCTCTGGTCATCTCCATAGAGTGGTGCATCTTCAGATGACACAACATACTTGTTGCATCGCACAACTAATTCTTGGACGCATCCCTGGAGAGGGTCTTCTTGCATATTGAGCACTTTTTACATGCTGAGCAACCACTTTCTCCTCCCCGGAGGGGATAGTAAAAAAGTACCAAGCACTGCACTGCCACTTTGCTGGGGGTTACTCCTCCAAAGAGCTGTCCTTATCAAGGTGTGGCTCTTGATCTTCACTAGCAAACACAACAAAATGATGGGCAGAGTGTAGAAACTTATCAACCACTCGCCCCAAGTCAGGAGATCTCGGTTTAGTCCATCATTCTTTTGTTTACTATTCCACCCCAGTTTTGACTGAGCCATATGCAAATCAGTCTTGACCCTGCTCCTCATGGGAGTAGTCCAACCCAAACTGCCAAGCCAGGCCCTCCCTGAACCGGAAACAAGCATCCTAGGACTGGTTTCGGGGTATCATCTCTCATCAGCCAGGCTAGCATGAATCCAGCGGCACAGTGAGCATGGGACCCACACCTGGGCATACCCTTGGCCACTTAGGCCAAACATAGCAAACATAACAAAATGATTGGCGGAGTGCTGACATTTTTCAACCACTCACCCCTAGACAAAAGATCTGGGACTAATCCATCATTCTTTTGCTCACTATACCACTCCAGTTTGGACCTGACCATATGCAAATCAGTTTTGACCCTTTTCTAATGGGAACAGTCCAGCCCGAACTGCCAGGCCAGGTCCTCCCTGGACTAGAAACAAACATCCTGGGACCAGTGTCGAGATAGAACTCCTCATCAGCCAGTCTAGTTCTTATCTTCTCTGCCACCAGATGCCATTTTTTGGGAAATAAGTTTCTAAAATAAACTAAATAAATACTCAAATTCGAAAGAGCAGGTGCTGAAATGTGAACGTCCAATCTCAGCAGTGGAAGTCTGATGAAAAGAAAACTGGATGGGGACCTCCTTTCTAGAATAATCAAATGTGTCTTGTCCAATGAAATCCCTTTCTTCCATAATCATGTGATAGTTGCAACATTATCACAAGCGCCCACATATTCACGATTACAGGAAATAGAATTAAACAGTGTTCAGCCATAAATTATTCAGGAAAATCTCACTTTATATGTTATATTACTAACTGCTCACAATTATTAATTACAATCTGTGTATATATGTTTTTTACACTTTCTAAAAATCGTGCAAATTTTGTCAATAACTGCAGTAGCTGAATTTATGTATTGAGACTGTTCGCGGAGAAATCATCAATAAAAAAAAAGTTTAAAAAAAAAATAAGGCATCTATGGACATCTGTTCCTTGATGCCAAAGAAAATCATGCTGTCTTCCTCAAGGCCCAACAAAATGAGGACATCTCCGCCAAACAAAGAAGCACTTTCTTCATATAGTTAGGATAAAGTACCCTTGTTTCGTGGAGATTCACCTCTTTGTAGTCTTGTTGTCTTCTGTGTAGCAGGATTAATGTTATCACAGATTTCTGAATAAAGACACATGTGGAACAATAATGTTCAGAATGAAGAGAAGGTCATTGGGGACATTTCCTCATGAACCATTATGCAGCTATACTGTAGAATACGCACCTGGCATTTAACAAAAGAGGCAGCACTTACTACTTAACCAGTATAAACTATTCCAGCTGGGTAGACATGTTATGCAAAACTGTGGACTTTTGTTGGATAAACAAGTAGGTGATGATCCTTTCTGGCCCTGATGCTCCTTTCTCAGAAATTAAACCCCAACTGAAAGCACTTACAAATATGAACATAGCAGGTGCCCCTGTTGAAGCTCCACTTCTGTAAAGGACACATTATTCTAGCTTCCTGGGCTTCACAAAGGCAAACAAAGTGTTTTTGGCAATTCCACATTGAAAAACAATATGATATCCTTGGTATAGACAAATACATGATTCATATATCAGAGAATGCATGATTCATCTATCAGAGCGCAATCTGTAGTGGCTGCGGCAGATGGGTTCTTTCTTGACCTCTTCTAGTGAAATCAGAGTTCATTCTTCTCCCTTTCAATGACTACAAATATGCAAAAGTCCAAAATCACCTGGAGACATAGCTGTTTGGGCTTCCCTGTCCACCTTAGTTGTATACAACTCAGACACCCATACACCCATGGGCACACAAACTCTTACACACACAATAACTCACACACCCACTCACACATCCATACAGCACTTACACACCCTGTAACCAACCAATAAAGCCACTCAACCGCCCACTCACAGATGCATACAGTCACCCATATACCCACTCACAGCCCCATAAAGTCACTCAGACCCACAAAACCACTCTCACACCCACTCACAGACCCACAGCGCCACTCACACAGCCACACTCCAAATTTTACAGCCACTCCCATTCACACTGTCAAAGATTACAGATTACAGGTAGGAAATAACCTTCAAAAAACCTTAGAAATCCACTGGAAGAAGAAACAAAGGCTGCAGGGACCTAATAGTTAGGATTTAAAATAAATATAAATGTAGAGATTTACTGAAAAAAAACATTACAGGAACTTTATTGTTAGGCTCACATTTTACTCATACAAAACTACAGAAATTCAGCAGTTACCTGAGCTAACTATAACTTACACCCCTGCCATGCACTGTGTATGACCTCACATATTACATCACTCATGACATGGTCAGTGACATCACTGATGACATCTCATCCGGTGAGTGTGTTTTCTAAGTGTTTATGAGTGTTAACATATATACTAAGCTATCACAAAAGTTACATGGCTATACTAGGTATACTACTAATGAGTGATTCTACTTCTAACATATATTATGTGAGTGGCTGTGTGACTCTGTATCCATGTGTGAGTGGGTGTTTGAGTGGCTGTATTGGTGTGTGAGTGGCTGTATAAGTATTTACGTGGGTGTGTGAGTAGCTGTATGGGTGAGTAGCTATGTGAGTGGCTGTATCGGCTGTATTAGTGGCTGTATGGGTGGTTGCGTGGGTGTCTAAATGGCTCTGTGAGTGAGTAACTGGGTGAGTAAGTGGCAGTATGGGTGAGTGGCTGTTTGGTTAAGTGAGTTGGTGTGTGAGTGGCTGTATTGGAGAGTGAGTGTCTGTATGAGTGACTGTATGGGTGAGTGAGTGAATGTGTGAGTGCTTCTATGGATGTGTGAATGAACATGTAAGTGGTTTAGTGGGTGTGTAAGTGGATGTGTGAGTGGTTGTATGGGTGAGTGAGTGGCTGTGTTGCGAGGCTGTATTTGTAAGTGAGTGGGTGTGTAAGTGGCTGTATGGGTGAATAAGTGGGTATGTTAGTGGCTGTTTGGGTGAGTGAGTGGTTGTGTGAGTGACTGCATGAGACTGAGTGGGTGTGTGAGCAGCTCAATGGATGTGTGAGTGGTTGTGTGAGTACCTGTATGGGTTTGTGAATGGGCATGGGTAGTTGTGGGGGGTGTGAATGGGTATGTGAGAGGCTCTATAGGGGTGTGTGAGTTGTTCTGTGGATGATGTAATCAGTGATGTCATCAGTGATGTCACTGACCATGTCATGTGTAATGTAATATGTGAGGTCATAAGCAGTGCATTGCAAGGGCATAAGTTATAGTTAGCTCCGGTATCTATAACTGCTGAATTTCTATGGTTTTGTATGGAGTGCAAAGTCCCTGTAACTTTTGTTTTTTTGATTTTTTTGGTTTGCTTATAACTTTGGCTCCATTTGGCAAATCATTACAAAACTTTCCAAAACAAAAAAAACTCTCACCCTCCTCAGCTCCTTGATGGAAAATTTTGAGGTGATCAGCCAAGAGGGATCTATGAAAAAAGGAGAGGTCCAAAAATGCGTTTCCCCAATGCAACTTTTCATAGGAAAATTAAACATAAGTATAGCCAAAATAGCTAAACGGAAAGATTCCAAATCTGTCAGAAAGCTAGATCTTGATTGAGAAACCCTGCTTTTTAGGTCTCGACTACAGCATTGCTTTAGCAATGCTTGTTTGTCGAGATTATAGTAAGGCTTTCAAAAGTCTACCCAAACTGTTGCGGATCGGGTACAGTTCATGTGAGCCAGGCACGTGCACATCTCCAGCCACATCCCACATCATTTGTCTGAGCCTCGGCATCAGAATTCAAAGGAAGCCGCTCCCCCGCCCCGCCTTGCAATGCCGCTCCCCCCGCCCCACCACGCAATGCAAAGAGCTTGTTTCCGTTTCGCTTCTCTCTTCTTGTTTCTGTTGTTTTCCGCGGTTTGCACGCCCAGATCACTTTCTGCTGATCTGCAGCCCAGAGCCGTCCACTAGGGCTTGCAATAGCATGCAGTTTCCTTTCAGAGGAAGTATGCAGTATTCTCTCGTGCAACCCCACCTGATCCCAGGCAGTTCCATACTTTACCCTTTAGGTGTGCTTCAGTGTCATGTGCGCTGGACTTTGGAAGCCCCACTAATTTGCAAGATCTGATAAGGGAAACAGTGATGCATATTTCATTTGCATGCAGTAGCCTGCCGAGCACGCTGCCTGAATAACTAAACTCATTTAAGCATTTTCCTTATCTAGAGGTCTTTTGAAACATACCTAAATGTTTGCACCGGAAATGCGCTCACCGTGTGACTTTGATCACTTCTTATTGTAAAAATAAACATGCCTGGCTTTGAGGTTTCTTTCAAGATTCGGGCCGGAAAGATCTGTGCAGGTTTCCCTCAAGCTAGAGTGCCTGCATCATTGATATCAACATAGGACTCATCTGACTCAGCATGTCATCAGTGAGCTCCCACAATCCTTCACCCTGGTGCACCCTTCACAGTGTACCTTCTCTTGTCCATCTCGCACTGTAAGCTAAACTACATTCTCCATATTCAGATGTCTTGTATGTGACATTCTTTGGTTTTCCCCACCTCGCCTAAAGTAGATACACTGGCGGTGCCCCACAACATTTTGAACAGGTGCAGCTCCACCAAGCCTGGGATTTCAAAACGCTTGACATGCATGCATTCAAAACCTTTCCTAAGATGTTCGCACCCTCGTGGACATTTATGGCATAGTTACACTATGGCGAGACTGCTCAAAATAACAATGGCCGACTAGGTGATGGCTAATTCTCAGTCTGTGGCCCACCAAAGATTCACCAGAAACCGAGGCTCTGCAAGTGACAGCAGCAGGATTCTTCAGATGTGGACGTGAAATATCAGCTAACCAAGAATGTGGTCTGAACTCACACATTCACCAACTCATCCACCTGCACATTCACCTTTAGTGTACTTATTATTCTGTGGGCGATGAAAGCTGTAGTAAATGGAAGATTGCACGAATTGTCTTCTGTGAGAGGGAACATCTTGATTTACTAATGTGATACTTTCCCTTTTTTGTGAGAAAGTTAACATTGCACTGCTGCTGCCTAATTTGCACCTGTCCTGTGATGGGAAAGTGTGTGCTGATGCTACTAATTACACTGCACTCAATGCAACATACACTCAAAATACCACTCAGTGCCACATAATTACACGCCACATAATTACACTGCACTCAATGCAACATACGCTCCAAATACCAAACAGTGCCACATAATTACACTCTACTGAATACAACACACACTCCACACAATACCATGCAGTGCCACATAATTATATGCTACATAATTACACTCCACTCAATGTAACATACACTCCAAACAACACCACTCAGTGCCACATAATTACACACCACACAATTACACTCTACTGAATACAACATACACTCCACACAATACCACTCAGTGCCACATAATTACACGCCACATAATTACACTGCACTCAATGCAACATTCACTCAAAATACCACTGAGTGCCACAAAATTACACACCACATATTTACACTCCACTCAATGCAACATACACTCCAAATCCCACTCAGTGCCACATAATTACACACCACATAATTACACTGCACTCAATGCAACATACACTCAAAATACCACTGAGTGCCACAAAATTACACACCACATATTTACACTCCACTCAATGCAACATACACTCCAAATCCCACTCAGTGCCACATAATTACACGCCACATAATTACACAGCTCTCAATGCAACATACACTCCAAATACCACTCAGTGCCACATAGTTATATGCAACATAATTACACTGCACTCAATGCAACATACACTCCAAACAATACCACTCAGTGCCACATAATTACACACCACACAATTACACTCTACTGAATACAACATGCACTCCACACAATACCACTCAATGCCACATAATTATATGCTACATATCTACACTGAACTTAATGCAACATACGCTCCAAATAATACCACTCAGTGCCACATAATTATATGCCACACAATTACACTCTACTGAATACAACATAACCTCCCCATAATACCACTCAGTGCCACATAATTATATGCACCATAATTACACTGCACTCAATGCAACATACACTCCAAATACCACTCAGTGTCAGATAATTACACACCACATAATTACACTCTACTGAATGCAACACACACGCCACACAATACCACTCAGTGCCACATAATGATATGCTACATAATCAGGCTCCCGCGCATGCGCAGTTTCAAAGAAGAAGCCGTGATGGAGAAGTTTGCAACGCAATAAGGTACGTTTTATTTAAGTTTATTTGTAGCCTCTAACTATAATTTAATAAGGCGGGCGGGAGGCGGGTGGCGGGCGGGAAGCGGGCGGGCGGTCAACTTCCGTTCCACCCGCGAATGTGTGGAAATCTGCCCCGTCTTTCAGCCTTCTTTGCGGAAGGCGGAAAGTGCAAATTTCCACACATTCAGTGGGTGGAACGGAAATGTCTGCCCACCCCAACTACACACCCAACCACATACCCACAACACCACACACACACCCACAACACCACACACACACACACACACACACACAACTACACACACACAACCACACACACACACAACTACACACACACAACCACACACACAACCACACACACAACCGCACACACACTCACACACATACACACAACCACACACACACAATCACACATACAACCACACACACACAACCACACACACACAACCATGCACACAACCACACACACACAACCACACACACACAACCACACAGACACAACCACACACACACAACCACACACACATACAACCATGCACACAACCACACACACACAACCACACAGACACAACCACACACACACAACCACACACAGAACCACACACACACAACCACACCATCAGTGCACACTTACCACAGACACCATCAGTCCTCAGTGCAAGCTTTCACCACCCACAAATACCACCAGCCATCAGTGCACGCTTTCACTGGGCACAAACACCACCAGCCATCAGTGTACGCTTTCACCAGGCACACACACACCACCAGACCGAGCACGCTTTCACCAGGCACACACACACCACCAGCCGTCAGTGCACGCTTTCAGCAGGCACACACACACACTCCACCAGCCATCAGGGCATGCTTTCACCAGGCACACACCACCAGCCGTCAGTGCACGATTTCACCAGGCACACACACCACCAGCCGTCAGTTCATGCTTCCCCCAGGCACACACACCACCAGCCAGCAGTGCACACTTCCACCAGGCACACACACCACCAGCCATCAGTGCACAATTTCTACAGGCACACACACCACCAGCCATCAGTGCACACATCAATTGTTAACGCATCCACAATTAACTATTGTAGCAATCACAGTATGGCGCACTGTATTTTTAAACATATTCATCTAAAGCGCAGCATGCCACCATTGCTACAAAAACAAATACAAATTTTTTGGCCTACAATTTATAGACTTTTGTTGCAATTGGTGTTGAAATATTTAGCAATGCCAATAGCTCAAACTTAATTAATGCGAGCCCTATTGCATTGCAAATGCTTGTTTTAATTTGGTGTAAATCTGTTCAGTAGTTTTTGAGAAATTAAGGTTCAAAATGTGTAGCAATCTAGCAATGCGATTCTACAGTGGAATACTGCAGTACAGCTGGTCGCAACAGGACGAGAAAGTTGCGGCCGCCGTTTTATAACCCTGGACGGGTTCTGATAAACAAGTAAAAATTAGCAATAAGGGGGCAGTTTATGAGTATTAATTCCTGTTTTTGAGCAAGGCATGGGGCATAACACTCCACTCTGCTTATATGTGAGACCAGGAGGTTCTCCATACAAACAAAACATTCTCCTCTCCTTTGTCCATTTCGTGTTTGTCCTTGCCCTGGAGCAGAGCCTCTTTACCATTCTACTGACTGGCTTACTTGGTCTTCCCACTGCTCACTTCTCCTGTGCTTTGTTTGCTCTCTATCCATCGTGACTGCTCACTCCTCCTTGCATCCCCCATGCTCTATATCACTGTCTACCCAGTGTGTTCCTCCTCACTGTGTTCCTGTATCCCTCATGTGCTTCTCCCTCCAGCAGGGGATGCTCTCTCCCTCCTGCCTCTACCCACTCCCTGTTGCTTTCCCCCAACCTACTTCCCTGCCTGCTCCTCTACTGGCTATCACCTCCACCGTTCTTTATTAAAATATGTTTGGATTTGGGGCGCTGGAAAGCAAATTGCTGCTGTCTCTCAACAAATGTGCTTTTATGTACTTACACGTTCTTTTTTTTATTGACTAAGCTAAGTGGTACCCGCTATGTTAGATTGACCAATAAAAAATAAAATTGTAGCCACGTCATTCTGTAGGTGTGAACGTGAGCATTGATGCATACACACGCCTACAGAATGACACAACCACCAACAGTAGCTGTGTCTATGTGCTTATTTTTCTTTTTACCAATACTTAACGGCACTCGCAAAAAGCGTTGCGTTTTACTGATGCTGATCAGCATCATCAAAAAGCATTGGCAAAGCCACCAGGTCCCAAAGGCCAGACCTATTGGCTTTTCCAATGCTTGCTTTATCACATGGCAAAGTGGCAAGGTTGACGTGAATTTTTAGTATTCCAATGGACTTGATCAGGCCAGGGTGTGTAGTGTGACTACCCTTTTCCTTTAGGATCTTTTTCTGACTTAAATCCAACCACATGTGCATAATGCAGCATCTGGTTTCCTGATACTGCATTCACCCTAATCACACAACGTCTGCACTACGCCTGTAATGTTTTCATTGGGATTCCAGTTGATAACATTGTGTTAAGTTGATGAACATTGATAAAATTCATTTGCTAATTATAATGCAATTTTTCGTTTTTAATTATTTGTCAATGTTCACAAGAATTGACTGTAATATTTGTAACGCACAGATGAGCACTGTTTACCTTTCTTATAACTCCAAAACATTAAATTTTGAACTGTGTTTCCCAAAGTAAAGGTGGGGTGGATAAAGGCATAAAGGATGCAAATGGATTTTCCATTGCAGTACCGCGCCAGTCTTCACTTACAGGGGCACAAATGCTGGGCATCCAAACTGCTGCCTAAACAGAGGAGGCTGCAAGCTCCAAACAGAGGTGGCATGGTGGGTGAAAAAAGATGAACCGGGATGCAGCCCCAAGTGATTGCCATTGTCTGAGATTAATTCAAGCATTCCATGCATTCCCTTGTAGTTCTTACAGTTGATGTCCTAAGTGCAACCGGTATGTCCTGACATACCGGTTGCACTTAGCCACTGGAACCAAGTTATATCTGGCTGATGAGCCCTATATTAAGGACGAAACCGGTCCTGGGTTGCTTGCTTTCCAGTTCAGGGAGGACCTGGCCAGGCATTTTGCTCTGGTTTGTTCCCATTGGATAAGGGTCAAGGCTGATTTGTATATGGCTGGGTCCAAACTGAGGTGGAATGGTGTGTGAAAATCGGTGGACTGGGATGCGGCCTGAGTTATTGCCAGTGGCTAAGATTAATTCAACCATTCTGCCCATCACCTTGTTGTTGCAGTTGATGCCCTAAATGCAATGGATATGGCCAGACATGGGTCCTATGCTCACTGTGCCACTGAAACCAAAGTATACCTGACTGATGAGTCCTAATCAGGGCAAAAACAGCCCTGGGTTATTTGTGTTCCGGTTCAGGGAGGACCTAGCCTGGCAGTTTGAGATGGACTGTTCCTATTGGACAAGGGTCAAGGCTGATTTGCATATGGCTGGTCCAAACCAAGGTGGCAGGGTGGGCAAAAGAAATGGACTGGGATGTAGCCCGAGCGATTGCCAGTGGCTGAGATTAATTCATGCAGTCCATCCATCACCTTGTTTTTGTTGCACAAATGTATCGTTGGCATATTTCAATAACATTTGCATAGCTGGCAATTGTCCCCATATCATTCATGACCACATAGTCAACATTTTACACGCAGTTTCTTTTGTGCTAACATGTACAAGAAAGCACCATGATGTTGCTTGGAAAGCCAAGACTGACAGAAGATATCACACATAACCAGGGGGCCACATAGCAGCTTCTTATTTTGCAATCAAAGATTTTGAGCCATTTGTGGCATGGAAGTGATGTGGGTGGTGAATAATTCTTTATTAGTGCATTAATGTATGTCTGGTTATCACAACCAAACCTATATCTTTGTTCACATTCTGGGATATGGAGTCATAGGGTTCGAAAAGGACAAACAAAAAACTCGATGTTAGAGTACAGACAAACAAATGCTACTTCGTGATTTAATGAGACTTGGTACAGTGAAACTTGAGATCTCCTGATAGCACCAACTTTTCACTTCCTGTAGAGGGGCCAAACGGTATTCAAAATCAAATCATTATTTCTTGTAAACACAATATGTTGGCACATTTTTAGAGATTGCTAGTGGGCATGGCAGGAAAAAAGGACCCTGTAAAACCTAACCCAATCTTTTTCGATAACAGAAAATTCACCAGTCTATTCCATTTATATTTCAATATATCTAATGTACAACATTTTAATTATTTTTTAGCAACATCTCAATATGACTCAAGGCCATGCACCTCCATGAAATTATGCAGCATAGTTTTTTGAACCATAGACTTCACTCACTTGCAAGCACTATCTGTCATGAGCCTATTATACAATATGTCCTTTCATGCTGTACATACTTTAGACCCTGTGGGCTTGACTGAAACTATTTCCTTCAACTAACAAACTGGACCAGGAGGTACAATTTACAGTTTTGTGTGTTTATGTGCGTAGAATCGTACTTTAACCTGCTCAAGGTGAGTGGCTTTCAGTCAAGGAAGGGCTGGTAGTCAACCCAGAGTACAGACACTAACTGGAATCAGGCTACATGTGTGAATAACTTGTTAAGCAGCAGTACACTGGCAAGAAACTACAATTCCCTGTGGCTAGGAACTATAGCGAGATGACTTGCCATCTTGAAACTTTATGAATAGCTTCCCTTGTGGCTCTCACCTTTATTAGCTAGGCAATCATGGCACAATACTGCTGCAGTGAGGAACTCTCTACATGAATCTCGGATTTGCCTTACCAAGACCTGTTACTTTCTAAAGAATTATTCTTATGGATATTTAGCCTAAAGAAACGTAATCTCAAAGTTGTGTTGTCATTAAAACAAACTTTTTAACTAATGACTGACCATTTATCTGAATTCTTTAATATTGGGTAATAATTATCTGAACTCTTCGAATTGAGACGTATTCTTAAAGAGAACAATGTTATACACATGCACACACACACACACCCCATGCACAGGGTATTACATTGCTAATATACACATACGGTTGCTAAAAAGTCGGGAACAACACAATGAAAATGGTATTACTTTCCAGTGCTACAGAAACCAAGTAGGAGCACTGCTCATCCTCCACACACTAGTAAACAGTGACTGTGTATGAGGTAGTAGTTCGAAGCACAGAGAGAGGTGTCAGTTCACTTGTATTTTTGAGATGCGCATTCTTGATTTGATTATTTTTCAGGAATTCCCAGTCTCAATTGAAATACCGAGAATTTGTTAAACGAAGAGAGCAACTGATATGGTATATGCATTTACTATTGCAACTACACATAGTACTCTTTGTGACAAGTTGCCTAAGCTATCTCCTTATCTTGTAGAGGCTCACTACATCCAGCAGGCCTCCATGATCAGAAATAACAAGGCAGAGTGATGAGGTCCAATGTTTCTGTTTTTCTCTCTTGTCCTCTTCCTCTTTAACTGCTTCACCGCCCATTTATATGCCTCTAAAGAGACTACATTCACAAGCAAGCTACAAATTCAGAACATCTCTGCCTTTTAAAAACGTTTGGTGGCCTAAAATTACTATATATTAAGAAAATAACATCCTCTTTGTTGACTCATAAAACTTGACAGAAGAAAGCTTATTTAGTTTTAATCAACATTAGCACTGCAATGTGCACTAAAATGCTGAACTTGCCCCTAATGGTCTCCAAAATATCCTGAGGTGCAGATTTCCCATGTGCATCAATGATTTTTCTAAGCCTATCCAGCTCAAGCTTGTTTTGCAAATTTGCTTAACAGTTCCTTAAAAATGTTTTGGTGACAGTCCTCAAAATTCTCTGCAAAATCCATTCAGTTTTTAGGTCTCGCCCAGGCAACGTAGGCGCTGTCTTAGAGACATGTGGTATTCAGTTCTATGGGCGCACTCAGCGCTTCCCTTTAGTTCTTTTGTCTGCCTTTACAAATTCCTTCATTTTCATTGGTGACTGGTATACATTTCCCCACCTTTTGTTTTTTTTGTTCTACTCTGCAGACTGCTACATGATTGTCTATTGCCCCCAGGCCATGTCTGCTCCGCATCCTGTGGGTGAACTTCTCAAGTGGTTGCAAAACCCCTTTTGCTGACTGCCTCCTAATTGACCTGGCAGCCTACCCACACCTGCTTCCTGAGATCGTAACTAAGTGTGACTTCAGCCCCGTGCAGCCTAGTGCCCTGGGAAAGAAAAGGGTGTCTTCAATCTATGGGTGTAGGATAGCCGGGGTGAGTTGGAGGGCGGAGGGAGGCTTGGGACCACGGAGTCTGCAGTATAAAACCAATTGACCTGCTGAGTTTCAGTGCACAGGATTAGGGTGCTGAGTGCATATGTGTGTGAGCGCTCTCGTACAAACCTATCTGATATCCACTGCACTGCGTAGCACTGCAGAGTGTGTGTCGGTGGGAGTGACAATGGGGAACCGCCTTTGATTCACGACACTGGACGGTGGTTTGCTTGATACGTTGATTTCTTGCCAGAATAGCATTACTTGTGACATTGATTTAAATATTTCTAATATAGTTGTGACCCAGGGTGCACCCTATAACTGTGTGGCATTGAATTATAAGAATTGCTAGAATGGGCCTAGGGTGACAAAGTATTGCACCGCATAAGGTTGCTGGGGGCGGGGTTTAGATTAGAATCGTTCCCAAATGTGCATATTACTGATGTCATTTGAACACCACTGTGAGGTACTGGGTTTTCTCGGAACCAATACTACTACAATAACCCAGCGGTGTCAGGGCAACACCCAAAGACGCCGGATTCCCCTGTCTTAGCAAACAGAGACACGGGATACTTCTTGATGACGTCAAAGACCAAAGTTTAATGGTTGCAACCAGGGACAGAGGTCTACGAAGTACACACGGGTAGTTCGACAGAGACTGCACCATCTCAATGAACAAAACTCGGTCTTTTATGCCGAAAATTACGCTTCTGGCAACATCACAATTTACATTTGGTGCATACAAAACTAACCAATGAGCAAGTAGCATTTCAAAAAGTAGCGAATCACAACAGTCAAAGTTAATCCCACTTTCCGTTGTCCAGCCCACCAAAACAATCGCACATATGTTAGTTTCCTGTTCGATCAGGCCGGACAAACCCATCATAAAACCTTCAAGTAGATCGATGAACATGTCGTAAAGGGAAGGTAGAAACAGATGGAAAGGAGATAGAGGAGTGGGAACGGTGTGCCATAAAATCGGACCACGTCCTGTTCTTTGATCTTTATCAGTGCAGCTGCTAACCAAGGAACTGGCACAGCAGGATCCGCCCCAGGCAAGGAGTCAGTTCGGCCAGGTCAACCAGAAGTCAGCTAAGGCGTACGTGTCAAGGACTCGTTCGGCCACAATCGCAAGGCCTATGTTAGGGCAACCATACAAGATGGCTGCCACATACAAAATGGAACCCGAGGGTTCGAACTAAATCCTCAAATACAGAGTGTTCTCCTATATCGATTCATACGGAAACACTCAAACACGTTAGACTCGTCATTTGCGGTCTGCTGACACCAAGATCGTCCATTTCTGACAATCTTTATAAATCGGGTTTCGAAACTATCGAACCCAATTCGGAATCACGGAACCACAGACCCTCCTTTTGCCCTATCATAGGCAATAAACCCAAACTCAATTTAATCTGAATCCGGATCTATATTCATCAGGTCATCGATATGCCGCTGTAGCATCATCTTATTACTATGTATCTCTCCCCGGACAGGCTTCCGTACACACAAAGTAGCACAAAGGCCACAAATAGCCGGAGCACACTGTACACAAAGACAGAACATGAACAGAATCGCTAAGACCACACAAATGACCATCAGAATCTTCCAACCCCAAGTGGATATCAATCCCCATAACCATCCCATCAAAGACCAATCCCCTTTGTCCAAATGGACAGAATCGTAGATCTTATGCAACTTGGAAATGGCCTGAAGGACTGACGGAGCATTGTCAGGAATAAAAACGCAGCAGCTCGATTGAATCAATCTACAAACTCCCCCTCGATCTGCTAGAATAACGTCTAGGGCAACTCTATTCTGAAGTGTCATAAGTCTATCCGACTGGAGCTCAGCAGTCAGGTTACCAAGGGCACCGGCAGTCTCGATTATAGTGGACTCAACCACTCTCGTAAGCTGACGAATATTCCTACTGTTAGCCATAGGTCCCCAGAGCGGCAGAAAACCCTTAAAGAAATCACCCAATTCTTGTCCTGCAGTGTCTTCTTGGCTAAAGACACCTCTAGCAATCCTCATTTTGTGGTAATCTGCCGCAGCTGTAAAAGTGGGGGGTAACAGAAAGGAAACAAAACATGTGCCCGAAAAATCATGGGGCAACCATGTGTATGCTTTGTCGTAGCAAACAAAATAGGTACCCTTAGCAGTTAAGAACGCTGGGAAAGACTGAGACGGAAACACGTAAGTCTCAGCGCAAACGCTCTTCCCTAACTGAGCCTTCGGATTCTTACCGTTGCCCTGCAGACAATAGTAGACCTTATGGGGCACTATCCAGATCGGTAGAGGACTATTCGCACGCTGGTTAATACTCAGACTAACTCCATATCCAGTTACGTTCCAACCACTATATGGTTGCCTCTCGTCTTTCGGAATAGTCTCTACTGCATTAGTCCCTTTAATCATGTCGACTATGCCTCTAGCTATAGGACTATTCTTCGGATTATCTCTCGGTGAACGTAAAGGGTCAACACTGTGGGCATATATGAACATAGTTCTGTAAGCTCGGATCGAACCATTCAAACTAAAGGGCTGGACCAAATAAGGAATTCCTTTATCAGTGGTATGAGGCATCAAACCACAAATCCAGCAGTTTGTTGTATTAATCACTAACTGATGCTGATGTAAAAGCTGTATGAAGGAATTATTAGTGAATTCCTTACGTCTGACTACCTCATATTCAGGCAAAGGGTGAAAAGAATGAGAGGAAATAGTAGGTGAAGGTGTAGATTGCACAGTGGGATTAGACGTCACTTAAAAAACAAATGCTACATAACCAATTATGGAAATCACAAAACTCAGTAGTAAAAGTATGCATGGTATCAAAAAACATTTCTTCGACATTATTTTGAAAATGCATTTTCTAAAAGTCAGTGTCTGCACAGGTCTCTCCAACTCAAAGAAATCCATCCTAAACTAAAGTTGCTGCCCGCGGTGGTTGGTTGATTCTGCTTGAGAGGGCCTCCGCTGAACCCAGGAAGACTGCCTCGGACCAACAGAACCCAAGACCTAGTGTCTCAGGCTTGCACTCCCAAGACTGGTAGCAACCTCGACCCTAGCAGCAAGAACCGGATGGCAGTTCAGAAAAACAAAAATACGTAGATCCTTGGTGGAGAGTTAACCTGCAAACAAAAAAAATCAACTTTATGAACTTTATTTGTCCTTAATTCTCGATCTCAAATTGTATCGATTTCTTCCAGGTAATTCTTGATCGGTGAACAACAGCTGAGGATCGGTAGTGTCCAACCGCTTTGCAGGAGGTATTGCTCCTTGTAAAAGAGAGTCACTTTCCTGTTCTGAGTTAGTCCCAATCAAACGAGCATCGCTGAATGTGACAAATTTTGGAACTGTCTCCGTTTCTGAATCTGCAAGACCGTCTTGAACCCACTTGTCATACGGTAAAGGTAAGGGTGCTTTCTTAGTATGGCACCCGTGAATCCAGTGACGCTTTCCACGTACTCGCACCGCAGATCTCGTGGATAAGAGGACCTGGTAAGGTCCAATCCAGCGGGGCTGAGTATTCTTCGTTCTCTGAAAGTTTCTGACAAAAACCCAGGAACCGGGTTCTATCGCGTGACCTGGATCATCTGTAGCTTGTGGCAAGGAATTATATACCTGTTGGCGTAAAACACTCATTTTAGTTGTCAATTCACGCAAATAGTCAAGCAAAACAGGATATTAAAGATCGCTAAATCTCGTTGGTCTTGGTACGCCCCAAATATTTGCCGGGCGACCAAACACGACCTCATACGGACTCAAACCCATTCGCGAGTGCACAGTCATTCGGGTGGACAAAAGTGCTAATGGCAAAGCATCTGGCCATTGTAAACCAGTGCTCTCTTGAATTTTGGCCAATTGAGTTTCAGAGTGCCATTATAGCACTCGACTAAACCAGCTGATTGGGGATGATTTGCAGCATGAAATTTCTGCCTAATTCCGAGACCATCACACACTCTCTTCATCACTCGTCCCACAAACTCACTTCCGTTATCACTCCAAATGATTCTCGGCAATCCAAACCTAGGGAAGAATTCTTTTATCAAAGCTTTGGCAGTGGACAAGGCAGTATTGTCCTTAAGGGGGTAAGCTTTTACCCATCTAGAAAAAGAACAAACAACCACTAACACATACTTTAAGTTGTTGCATCTTTCCATATGGATAAAATCTAGCTGCAAAGCCTCGAACGGATACGTAGGAGGAGCAAAATGACCAGCTGGTGTTGGAGTTCCCTTACCAGGATTATGCATCAAACACACCATACAATTCTTGACCAAGTTCTCTGCACATTTGGGTATTCCTGCATTCTGCCAAACCGGAGCCAACAACTTGCAAATCCCTTTCACACTAATGTGTGCCAAACCATGCGCCATTGTAACAACCGGAAGCACATACGCATTTGGCAGCAACCATCTCTGATGTTCGGACAAATCAGTCCAACAACCACTCGAATCCAACCTACCCTTACTCTCTCTCCATTCATCCAACTCTTTCTCAGTGGCCTCACTCTGAATAATTTTCACGCTCTCAATGGTGTCTTCACACATGCCTTTCTCCGGAACCCATCTCGCTGGTCCCACAACATACATTCGACTCGCCACATTCCTAGCAGTTTCTTTTGCAACTTCATCCGCAAATGCATTACCACGACCAACATCATCTGTGACCTTTCTATGGGCACTGCATTTTACGATTGCTATTTGCAAAGGTAACGTAAGAGATTCAAGAAGTTCATTTACCAGTTGCCCATGCTGGATCTTCGTCCCATGCGATGTCAAAAATCCACGTTCACGCCACAATCGTCCAAAACTATGGGCCACTCCAAACGCATACTGGCTATCAGTATACACATTCACTCTTTTCCCTTTCGCCAACACACATGCTCTCGTAATGGCTATTAACTCTGCCGCTTGAGCAGAATTATATGGTATGCGTGCAGCTTCGACAACTGTATGTAAAGTCGTCACAGCATATGCTGCAGTGGTATCGCCATTCGGTAATTTAAAACACGAACCGTCAACCCACAAGGCATCATTGCAATCAGGGAGAGGAGTATCTCTCAGATCTATCCTCCCTTTCGTCTCTTCTTCAGTTCTCAAAAAAAAATCGTGTTGCTCTTCGCTATCATCGTCTGTCTCAAGCGAAATCGGCAACAACGTAGCCGGGTTTAGGGTATTGCACCTCTTAATGTGCACATGGCTCACTAACAACGTAAGCTCATACCCTGACAATCGAGCACTAGTCAAGTGCTGTGTCTTCGTCCGATTCAACAAGGTATCCACTGCATGTGGAACCATAACCACTAGGGTATTATCCATAACCAAACCAGCAGATTGTCGAATCGAAACAGCCGCTGCTGCAGTTGCTCTCAAGCAACTCGGCAACGCTCTAGCCACAGGATCTAAAGTTGACGAAAAGTACGCACATGGGCGTTGCTTCCCGCCAAATTGTTGGGTCAAAACCGACAATGCACATCCTTCTCTCTCATGCACATACAATGTGAAAGGCTTGCTGTAGTCGGGAGTACCCAACACAGGAGCCGAACACAACGCATCTCGTAGCTCAGAGAAACTCTTTTGGCATTCCTCAGTCCAAGGAATCGGATTTGGAGTATCCTTAACCGTAAGAGCTATCAAAGGTTTCGCTAGAAGGGAAAAATTTGGGATCCACTGTCTACTGTACGACGTAATACCCAAAAACGCACGTACTTCTCTCTGTGTCGTAGGGACATTCATTCTCGCAATGGTCTGGATTCTCTCTGGGGTCAGTTTCCTTCCCTCCTTCGATAAGAGGTGACCTAAATAGGTAACTTCTTGGCGACAGAATTGTAGCTTCGAGAGAGAAACTTTGTGATGGCATTCAGACAAATGAGACAGCAAGGACACAGTGGCATCCTTACATATGTCTTCAGTATCTGCAGCGACCAACAAATCGTCAACATACTGAATAAGGGCCGCACCTTCAGGTAGGGCCAACAAGTCAAGTTGTGTCTTCAGAGCTTGACTGTAAATAGATGGACTCTCACAATAACCTTGAGGAGCGCGCTTAAAGCGGAAACTTCGTCCTCCTAAAGAGAATCCAAGGATATCTCTACTCTCTATGGCAATCGGGATGCTGAAGAAAGCATTCTTCAAATGAATCACCGAAAACCAAGTAGCAGAAGCCGGAATCAAAGTCAGTAACGCAGTAATGTCTGGTACAACAGGGAATTGTGGAACAACGATCTTGTTCACTTCACGGAGATCAATAACAAACCTATATACAGGAGGCTGTGAAGAATCTGTTCTCTTCAGAACAGTCAAAACCGGACTATTGCACACATTACCTCGAGTTTCTTCAATAACGCCTTTGTCAATCAAGTCATAAATGATCGCTAAAAGCGCTTGTTCACCATCGCTTGAAATACGATATTGCGGAATGCGTGGTAACTGAGCATTCGCTTTCAACGTCACAACATATGGAGGAATGTCTAATAGGCCCACATCATTTGGACCCGTAGCCCACAACGAATCTGGCAGTGAAGACAATTCTGATGGAAGACAATCTTTCTAAACATATATCGGAGAAATCACATTCTCGCCCAAAGTAAGATGTACTCCTGACGGAGAACAGTACAAAGTCGCATACAATCTCTTCAACAAGTCAAGGCCTAACAAGTTCTCATTAAAACCTGTAGTCAAAAGAAGGTGTGCTTCAAGTCTACAAGGACCAACAGAAATAGGCAATGGAACGGAAATCGTATTCATAACGGGGGCGCCAGAAAAACCTATAGAAACATTATTAAAGCCAGACAAAGGTGCGCCAGGGAGTTTCGAATGCATAATAGAACTCTTCGTAGCACCAGTGTCTAGCAGAAAAGGCTCTGACACACCTGATGCAATTACTTCCACATAAGGTCCACTCTGATCTACCGGAACTGAAACAACTCCCTCTCTTTGTCCATGGCTGTCCTAACAATTATCACCTTGCTCTTCGTCGTCTTCAACATAATAATCATCTACGTAGTACTGTGTAGACCTACTAGAAGAATTCTGCTGCTGATCAAAACTGTTCATTGAATTTTGCGGAGGCAAAGGGCGCGCGTTTTGTCCGCGACCTCTACCTCTAGGCACTTGTGAGCACCTCTACCTCTAACACCAGGAGCACTGTTTGCACGTTGCAACAAAACGGGACAACTATTCTTGTAATGTCCTTCTTCTCTACAATACGCACACTGATTAGGCCCATAGGGAATACGCTGTTAAGGAGTCTCGTCTCTCTGCGAGTTCCTCGAATACTGTGGTGATTGCTGGTAATCACGCTGATTATTAACACGGGGTGGATAAGCTTGTTGTAGAAGAACCTTAGTCTTCAATTCCTTAGTCTTCTTATCTGCTTTCTCTAACTCATCCTTGCGCCTATTCTCGTAGTACTGAGCCGTAGCAAGAATCTGCGCCGAAGTAGAAACAGGCCAAGAACTCTCAGAATCCTTCAACTTAGTACACAACTCAGGAAGAAGATTGTGCACAAATTTATCAACAAACAATCTCTGGCCACCCTCAGTAGCCATATCTTGACCACTATGATCTACAAACGTTTCCTCGAAATGCGAGAAAAAGTCTGAAACAGACTCGTCTTTCTTCTGCTTACAAGCCGACAGTTTATCCCAATTAACACGGACTTCAGGCATTAAAGTCTTCATGAAAGTGATAATTCTACCAGGAAGTTCAGCAATTACATCTTCAGGCTTAGCACCTCCCACTTGTCTATCATTTGCTGCAGCCAGATTCACCCACGTATCGCCCAATTCATGATCATGATCTGTATATCGAATAACATTCCAAATGGACTGTGGAACAACATTCCCAAAAAGCATATCTATATCCGCCAAATTCATGACGCACAAACTCACAGTTTGCGCAAGTTCTTTATAATACCCCGCAGGATTCTTTCGCGGATCTGGTAAAGTCTGCTTAAGTGCTAGAACTTCTGCACGCTTCCATGGTACATGAACCCACACTCGCTGGAAGTGCGCTAAAACAGGTGGCTGAGCAGCAGCATCAGCAGGTCTCCATACTGGAGGAACCTCTCGCATCGGATACTGACGCGCATGTCTCCTAACTGACGAATCTGGCTCGAACAGCCGTTCAATAGGAACATCGCTACGGAGCAATAGTAACGTTGATACCGCTTTCTCAACATAGGGTAGACTCACAATCGTTCCTTTGGCAAACTCCGAATGCAATCGAGATAATTCTACAGGATCTCTACCCAATTCATCCATCCATTGTTCATGGAGGAACGCACACATAAGCTCAAAAACTAAGCATGGGCGGAAAATCAGTTTCGCTCGCAGATTTTGCGGATTTTCGGGAAATTCGCAATCCGCGAGATTCGCGAATCTCCCGCAAAATCCGCAAATCCGCGAGCAGCGGATTTTGCTCGCACTGCTCGCACTGTTCGCGTGAGTTCGCGGCTTCCCAGTACAACTTCGCGCCCCGCGAATAAGTGCTAAATTGCAGAAATACGATCTTAGCAAAACTGAAACTACTTACCAGGTTCAAAAGTTCAGGCTCATCATTAGTAGCCATTTCCTGTAGTGCTTCCTGAGGGGCCCCTCCAGAGTTCAGTTGCCAGTTGCAACTATTATGTGACCCTGCTCTGAACCTCAGAATAGTTACACATATGCCACAAAGGTCCTGAATTACAGCTAAGGGAGACAAGCAGGAGCCAGGCTGGAAGTTAAAATCCATTAATCAGCCCCTAATTCATTATTGTTAGTTGGGGCAGGGCAGGTGGTGTAACTAATTTTGCAACAATGAAAGCACTTAGCAAGTGCAAAAGATCACTAATCAGGAAGCACTAAGGAAGCAGGTGCCAGCTAAAAAAATATTCTGTGACACATTAATCAGCCCCAAATTAATTCAGGTCACTTGAGGCAGGGAAGGTGTGCTTTGCTTTGCCGAAAATAATGTACACTGGACAACCAGAGGGTGTGGTGATGAAACAGAGGGTGGCATGGGTGGGCCAGAGGGTGGCATGAGTAGTCAGAGAGTGGCAGTGGTGACAGAGAGTGGCAGTGATGAAGAAGAGTGTCCCAAACAGGCTGGACACGTAGAAACAACAAGTTCGCAAAACTTGCGACCCGACAGGTAAGTTCGCAAATTGCGAAATTATAAAAACCCTCGCGAACTGGCAGAAACACGGGCGAACACAAAAAAAAAAAATCCGCAAATTCGCGGGAATTCGCGGATTTTGCGGATTGCGAGTTCGCAAATCCGCAAAATTCGCGAACGCGAGATTCGCAAAATTCGCCTATGCTTATCAAAAACATAACGCTGCTTTGGTGCTTCCCATTGTCGGAAAACATCCATAATACCTTCTAGATCATACTGGGACTTATACGTCACCCATCTACGTGTCATATGGTCTAAAATCACTCGCTCATCTGCATCGGGCAATTGACTACGTAATTGTCTACGCTCATTCATAGGAGACATACCCATTTGTCCCAAAATAGGAGTTAGGAAATTAGAAAAGGCAGCGGTCATCCGCTGTCTAGGAGAAGGAACAGTCGGAAGGACAAGAGGAGACGAAACAGTAGTAGTAGTAGGATCCATAGTCGGAACAGGCATAGAGACAGTAGTAGCAGAAGGAGGGCAAAGTGGGCAACCCTTGAGAAGGCTGCGCACTAGGAACAACAACCAACGAAGGAGCTGGCTGTGGAGGAATAACAGGAGGCAAAGCAACCGGCAACTGCACAGCCACAACTGGTGGCGGTGGTGCCGTAGCATTCTGCGCATACGGTGGAGGCGAAGTTAACAAATGCGACATCAAAGGATCTTTTACAAGATCCTTTTCGTCTTTTTGCTCTTTAACTGGCAAGACTAGATAGCATCTGTCTACCGCTAACTTCCTCACTCTAATCATCTGCTCACTGTCTCTCTCTTCTTCGTTATCTCTGTATGCAACGGCAGCTTGCACCATTGACATACCCTTTCTATTCTTCTTCGCTAACTTAATTTCTTTCTGTTTGGCCTCCTTGCGCCATATGGTGAAAGAGTCAAACATTGCCGGCCGGGCTTTCTTCTTGAACAACTTCACTTCAAGATTATCTAAAACCTCTGACTCGAAACTACCATAACGGGGCCACTGTAGGACACCGTCATTCTTCGTATATTTTACCCAAATCTCATTATAGCTAATAGGACCTACACCATGTTTCACATACAACTCGTATGTAGGAGTTCCGATCGGAGGAACGGGACACGAATCCTCTAACCGGGAATCCCTCATAGTACCACAACTAAACAAATTCCTAAGACTGCTAAAACCAGGCATCTTGCTCACTAGTCTAGCTTCAAACAACAAGGGTAATCTAAAATCGATAAGCTCGTGAATACACGAATCCATTGGCTTTGGGGCCTGCAGGTACCAAATCAAAGCTATCCACTAAAGGATACAAACCAAACTAAGAACTAGGAGACGCTCCTTTTAATACTTAACTGAATTGTCGATGGCGTCACCAGAAGACCCGTCAATCGTCTCGCTCTACAAACGTCTAAGGCTCCAAAACAGGGCGACAGTCAGGGCAGCAGTCCTTCGTAGCCGTCGGGACGTGGGAAACCTCGCAGCAAAGACCTTCGGAACCACGTCGACATACAGGGGTCGCTGAAGTGGCTGGCCAACCTCCGGAATTTTCTCACGAAGCTCCACGCGAACCTCTGGCTTGGACCGGTACCGCTGAAGTCGCCCCACGAGGGGCGCCAAATGAGGTACTGGGTTTTCTCGGAACCAATACTACTACAATAACCCAGCAGTGTCAGGGCAACACCCAAAGACCCCGGATTCCCCTGTCTTGGCAAACAGAGACACGGGATACTTCTTGATGACATCAAAGACCAAAGTTTAATGGTTGCAACCAGGGACAGAGGTCTACGAAGTACACACGGGTAGTTCCACAGAGACTGCACCATCTCAATGAACGAAACTCGGTCTTTTATGCCGAAAATTACGCTTCTGGCAACATCACAATTTACATTTGGTGCATACAAAACTAACCAATGAGCAAGTAGCATTTCAAAAAGTAGCGAATCACGACAGTCAAAGTTAATCCCACTTTCCGTTGTCCAGCCCACCAAAACAATCGCACATATGTTAGTTTCCTGTTCGATCAGGCCGGACAAACCCATCATAAAACCTTCAAGTAGATCGATGAACATGTCGTAAAGGGAAGGTAGAAACAGATGGAAAGGAGATAGAGGAGTGGGAACGGTGGGCCATAAAATCGGACCACGTCCTGTTCTTTGATCTTCATCAGTGCAGCTGCTAACCAAGGAACTGGCACAGCAGGATCCGCCCCAGGCAAGGAGTCAGTTCGGCCAGGTCAACCAGAAGTCAGCTAAGGCGTACGTGTCAAGGACTCGTTCTGCCACAATCGCAAGGCCTATGTTAGGGCAACCATACAAGATGGCTGCCACATACAAAATGGAACCCGAGGGTTCGAACTAAATCCTCAAATACAGTGTTCTCCTATATTGATTCATACGGAAACACTCAAACACGTTAGACTCGTCATTTCCGGTCTGCTGACACCAAGATCGTCCATTTCTGACAATCTTTATAAATCGGGTTTCGAAACTATCGAACCCAATTCGGAATCACGGAACCACAGCTGGGCCTAGCACTGCTAGTAATAATTCCCAATATGATTTTTGCCCAGAATACTCAGGATGTGTTGATTATTAAGTGTGTTGAATACAAACATGATTTACATACATCATACATACATCATGTGTCTCTTTTGTGACATTCAAGGTATTTATCATGAGTGAGCGTTGTATCATTGCATTGCCTTTGTGGTAAGCCGGATGTCTCAGTGCCTTGCTTTCCAAGGGTGAGCGCTGGTGTGTGTAATAATCACCCAAACCTTACAGGAGTGGTAGGTTCTGCCTGGCTGGGGTACTGCCTCAGCCAGCCAGAAAGTACCATTTCCAACACTGTCTCTAGGGCTTCAAATGGGCTGGGTTCTTCCAGATCCTAGCACCGTGATAATTAGAAATAGGCATTGAAACAGGTCCCTATCAGGCCCTAGATTCATTTCCTTAACTTTACAGCTCTGATCAATATCCAGTGGCGGGTCGCATAGGGCGTGCTGCCAGGTGGTGGGACCTGTCGGGGGAGGGGCAGGGTGGGGTGGGTAGTAAACTTGGACATACGACGGAACGGAGGAACGTAATAATTAATTTCCTTTGTTCCATTGTATGTCTAAGTTTACTACCCCCCACCCTGCCCCCTCCCCTGACCCACCCTACCTCCCGCAGCACGTCCTATGGGACCCGCCACTGTCAATATCTGAATAAGGTATGTAAAAAAATGATAAGCTAAACTATGTCAGCGATTTAGTTCCTTTTTATATTTTACAATCTTTACTTAATCTTGCATTCTTTAAGAGTGATAATTATTTATAGGATGTTATTTCTGTTTTATTTTCCCTGTAGCATATTGCTCTTGTGTAGGCATACTATGAACTGAGTTGCCTCTGGGTGTTTATAATAGGCCACGTTTGAAAGCTATGGAACTAAGGCTGAAGACAGTGGGAGCTTCTCACAGTGCCTGTTAGTTAGTCAAAAAGATGTTCAGAATACATAGCCAACCAATCCTTGGCCTCTCTGCAGAGCGCACAGCGCAATCGCCATACATTCAAGTTGCAATTGTGATTCTGTGGATATGTGGGTGAAGGAGATGCACAAGTGCAAAATATTGATAGGGTAAAAGTAAAAGAAATGAGTAACAAAAATTATTTTGTTTTAAATAATTAATTTTGAAAATGTTTCAATTCTGAAAATATGAGACTGTGAATTCAATATTACTGATACCTGTGAAAGGCATAGTGGTCTTCAGTGAGTCTCAATCCCTGCCTTTATTTTCGCTCTATGTTGGACTCCTACGCCAATCTCTCTGCACAGCTCTACCATCTGCATATCTTACACCTCCTCTCTTTCGTCGTCAGCACTCTCTTTGTACTCTCTCCTGAATGCACGTCCTCTTATCTCCTTCACTTCACCTCCCCTAAATACCCCACGCTCCACCTCACCTGTAAGCACTACATTTTACTCCTTTCTCTTAAACATGTTGCAACCATTTACAAAGCCAATAGAGTAGCCCTGGCTGGGTTTTGGCGTATCTCTGCTGTTGTGTTATGTATCTGGATCTAATAAGAGAAAGCTAAGGGTAGAGCCAAGATAGCAGTCGGGTACCTTATTGTACGAATCACAGACATCTACTTTATGGACTTGATTCACAAAGGGCCTCCGCGCTTGTGGCAGAGGCCCCGCAGTCGTGGCATGGGGCTAGCACTCAAGCGGGGCCCACACTCGTGGCAGGGTATCCACACTATGGAAACACCCTCTACGCCGGAACCACAGCCAAATTACAGAAAAAACTCCAACGCATCCAAAATGCATTTGCCAGACTCATATTGGACATCCCTCGCCAAGCTCACATTACCGGCCACTTGAAAGACCTCCACTGGCTTCCCGTCAACAAGAGAATAACGTTCCGTCTCCTCACCCACGCTCACAAGGCCCTCTACAAACTAGGACCCGAATGCCTCAACACACGACTGTCCTTTCACACACCCTCCCGCCAACTAAGATCCTCCAACCAAGCGCTTGCCGCAGTTCCGCGCATCCACAGATCCACCATGGGAGGAAGATCCTTCTCCTACCTGGCGGCCAAGACCTGGAACTCTCTCCCCACCCACCTCCGCCTCACACAGAACCACATTTCCTTCAGAAAGGAACTTAAAACCTGGCTATTCGATAAATAATGCACCCCCTCCCACAAGCGCCTTGAGACCCTATGGGTGAGTAGTGCGCTATACAAATACTTGAACTTGAACTTGAACACTGCAGTTTCTCATGCGGAGGTCCACCACGAGTGCAAGTCTCCCGCCACGACTGCGGTCCTCCCCACCACGACTGCGGCTCTCCCTTGCCAGGACTGCAGTGGCCCTTTGTGAATCAGTCCATACGTGTTTTTGTAGCCAGGTTCTTAATTATAAAGGCAATGCCCTCTTCAAAGATCCATACCACACACTTTTTCATCCCATTTAAAGCCTTACGGTTTCTCCCCTATGATCCAATCCTCCTCTGGCGTCCCGACACTTTATTTTTTACCTAGTCCTCACCATCGCCTCTATTTTCAGCCCTGTGTTTGTCTCTTCTCCGTTTCCATCTCACTTCCCTCTTTGTCTCCTTTACTTCTCACTCCCCCATCTATTCCCGTCTCTTCCAAACGCACATGCTCAGTCTTTTCCTCTCGCTCCATCTCTACCCTGTCTAACTTTCCATTATCTTTCAGCGTCTCCTTCCTGTTTCTCCTCTATCTGTCTCCCCTGAATCTGCTCTCTCTCCTCTGTTGCCCCTTCACCCCCGCGGGTTTATCGGCCTACTGCATTAAAAAAAAAAATCATCGGCCATCCCTAAATGTCTTCCATGTGTTTCCATCTTCCTCATCCACGTCTCCTTACCTCCCCTTCTTATTTCTCTGAATTTTCCTGTCTCTCCATCAACTTTCCCTCTTCCTCATATCTACTCCCCCCTCTTTCTTCTTTAACCATCCCTCTCCCGTTTCCTTCTCACTATTTCTTTTTCCCGCTTCTCCTTTCTGCCTGTCCTCTCCCCATCGCACTGCCCATTTTTTCCTTTCTGTACTTTCCCTCTCTCACCCGTCGCTGCCTCCTTCTCTCCCTCACCGGCCCCTTTCTGCTCCTTATCTCTTCCCATCTTCCCCTCGAATGTATCCTCCTCTACCTCTCTCGGTCCCCTCTCTCTCTCCTCATCTCCCACGCCGCCCCTTTCTTATCTCGCGTTGTTTTCCTCTGCCAGGGAAGATAACGCGCCTTTCTCTGGAGGCTTCTCCGCTGCAGGCTGGCATGCCTTCCCCCCTGCTCCCCAACATCTCCCTGGCCCGTCCAGATAAAGGGTGCGGAGCAGGGACATGTCATCTTCTTTGTGGGGAATCAATATGCGGCAAAGTTTATCTGCTCGACATAGCAGGAGCCGCTAATTCCAGCCGCGCGGGGCCCGTGATGAACGCTCATAATCGCGTGGGTGTGAGAGCGAGATAAAGAGGCGCAAAACACACACTGCACACAAACCCAGGCTACACACGCAAATGCGCACACACACAAACCCAGGCACGGAGCCGCACGCGCTCACGCAGGAACTCACTAAAATACACTTGTGCAAACCTACATTCGCTCACACAACCACCTATGTTTAGACAAAGGGTGTCCACGCGCATGCAAAACATACAACATATATATAAAGAATAACGCACGTGTATAGCACATTCTTTCTCACTGCCTCAAACAAGAGCTGTCGCATGCTGTCACCCTTTTCGGCAGAGCAGTAACTGGGGCATGTATTGAATACTTGGCAGTATCTTAGTTAGGTATGGTGCCCTGGATGGAGCTAGGCAGCCCAGTTCTCTCCTAGGGCAATTCAGCCGAATGTCAAAACCCAAGATGGCGAAGTGAGGGCCTGGCTTAGAGGAAGGTTTACTTTTTTATCTCTCCTGCGCAACATGGGTACCAATTTGGAACGAACTTTTGGTATAGAATATCTGTTTTGGCAGGGTGACCAGATTACCAGATTTTTAGTACAAGAAACCGGGATGGCAATTGACATAGAAATGGGACTAACTGTTGCCACTGCTGTAGCCAGCATCAACATTTAGTACTATATATATATATAAAATATATCTTCCTCTGTCTCTCTATCTCTCTTCAGGGGATATATATATATATATATATATATATATATATATATATATATATATATATATATATATATATATATATATATATATATATATATATATATATATATATATATATATATATATATATATATATATATATATATATATATATATATATATATAAATAAATATGTGTGTATATCTACCTATTTCGGTAGATAGCATAGTGGTAGTAGAGATAGTCAATCGTCGGACCACCTGGGATGCACGAGTCCTGAAACTGATGAGAGTATTTGTGCTGGGTTGTTTGCTTTACGATGAGGTTTTTAAAGCATTGCATGTGCCGAATGTGGACAATGACATTGCGGATGCTTTGTCTGGTTCACAGTGGGGGATATTCTGCGGGCCGGCCAAGGACGCAACAGGATCCAACACCCATGCCTCAGCATCTGTGTTACATAGGCAATGCTGGAGGTTACAATTGATGGTAGGGTCACGTACAGAATCAACAAGGGTCACGTATGTCCTGGCCTGGAGAGAATTTTTGCGTTCCGGGTGCAGCAGCGGGACAATTTGTGGTTGCTGTCTGATAATGTCATCCAGTATATATAAGACCTGATTAAGAGAGGGCTTTTGAGGGTCATCATTACTGGGAAATTAGCAGGGATTGCATTGATCAAAATATTGTTAGGAACAATTACATTTTATGGTGGCTAAACTGGAGGACAGAGATACCCCAAGACCCAAAAGCTCAGATGAAGAGCACGTAAACATTGGTTTGTTGACAGAGATGCAAATTTTACCCTCAAAACGAAGATGGAGATCACCTCAAGATGAAGGTGACAGGTTGGCGGGGGATACAACATTTGAGTACCTCAGTTGAGAAATAAAAATATATCTGGAATTGATTACCTGCACATCCCTCTGTCAGGAGACTTTAACATTGTCAAACCCATTTTCGTTTTCATACAGGTAGCATTCACAAAAATATATTGGTCAGAGCGAATTGACTTTGTTGTCTCAAAACCACAACAAAAGATGAGTCTGACTAGTATGTGGGTTTATTTCAATCATTTGGCATCATAGGTGTGCAATTGAACCCAATATTCACACCGAAAAACAAGTCAAGTCCTCCAGTACAAGGATATTAAATGCAACACAACAGAGGTTTCCAACAGCATTAAAAGCAATATTATGTATGAACGTTTTTACCCAGGTGACAAAGTCTACTTTGGCAAGCAAAAGCAAGCCAACCACAAGAGTAGGCTGCTACTTATCAATGACCAGGTAATCACCACAGACACCCCTAATAGCTGAACAATTGTTGACCAGTCATCATATGAAATGGGAATAAAAATGTAGGTCTGTATTGCAATGAGGCTTAACACTGTTAAGCCATAAAGACTCAACTCAGAGGTCTCTATATGAGCCACCAAGCAGGGCACAAGTGTTTCCGATCCATATAAGCAGCTTTCTTTTCTCTTGGCACCTCCTTTTATTCAGTAATGCCAACAATCTGAACTGTCCATATAGCATCAATTACTCGTGGTTAATTCCTGCTCTATATTCCTTTGGATTTGGCTAAAAAAAGACAGCAACTTATTGAGTGCTCATAAAAGACTTGTAGAACCTATTAGGAGTAGGGGTAGTTCATGCATTTTATTCAAACAATAGTCCTGCATTCAACGCTAAGGCATTAATAGATTCTATGCAATAGCTATACTTGCACTCTTTTTGTCCAGATTTGAACAATATGATGAAGTAAGACAACGGAAGGCTTAAACAAGTCTTGATCACAAGAATATTGGATACAACATTGAATTGGCGGCATAGCCTGTATGGGGTTCGAAGAGCACTAAATAGTTTGTCTGGAGGAGTATTTGGTGGCTTAACAATGTATCAAATTGTGCTTGCCATCCTGATATATGTACCTGATCTTGACCTCACTGAAAGTTTGGCAGAGTTGATAATTGACTCACCAATCCTGTTTCTCAATTTGATTTGTTACAGAGTATTCAATAAATTATAGAGACAATCTCCAACAAAATAGACTTCACCACTACTAAAGAAAAATGCGCAGATGGGTGGTTCCCCAAAGTGGGAGGGCTGGTTAAAAAATGGATCCATGAGAAGCCAGTTTTTGGATCATCATACAGACCACCGGTTCCAGTTGTCAGGGAAGGAGAGACACATACTGTCAACTTCCCACCCTTTCCTGGTTACAAAGAAAAAGAGAAAGGTGTTGATCAATCATTTCAAAAAGCTTTATGTGACTAATTCTGTTTAGCAGACTCCTGCCCATACCAAAGTGTCTCCCGATTAGTCCAGCACATCCTCACCCAATTCTGGAGTCACATTCTGATGATTCATGAGTCTGCTGTGCCTCCAAATTTACACTAGGTACCAATTACATTAAGTAATGATCCAGATGTGGTGCAAGCATCATATTCAAAAAGCGAACCTGCTGCTCTTATATCAACAACTGCTCCCTTTATAACTGAAATATTGTGCACCACCAATAGAATCTACATCAATTGAAATACTTCAGTTGCAAGAAATTGCACTGTGTTGGGTGAGTCTGATCCAGACACTGGAGAATCACCTCCTTCATCTCCCAAAAAACTACAAAAGTGAGAAATGTTCATCACTATAGTTAACCAACACTACAGATGGCTCCTTGCCTGTTGGTGGTTCCTTGATTGATATAGCTTTCCGCCTTGGTCCTATATTTGGATTCCTCTTTCCGTATTAGCCCTTTTTTTATATACTGTAATGATGGCTATTATTTAAATGCTACTGCATGGGCTTTATCTTTTTAAAACTTTGACATTGACTCCTGTGGTTAAGAAGTTGCAACCAGATTCGTCTTTACACAAAGCCAAAAGGGACTATCCTGCTGTTTACGTCGCTGCATACCCTGTGCTTGATGGTGTTATTTGGGAAACGTTTCTTTATGCTTCTAGTATTTAAACTCGATGGAATGCATTCACTGTTCGGATGCCGGTGAGGCTACCTCAACTTCGATTATTTTTGATTGCATCTGCAATATTGATGCTTTGGAATGTAACATCGGTGCCGATTGCATACTGATCAGTTCAACCTATTTGCTATTTTGCTTGCATGTAGTTTAAATAAGAGTCTGCCAATTAGCCCAAGTTTACAGTCCTGGGATGGTTTTGTGTATTCATACTTTCATTATTATCCATAGATTTAATCCCTTAGGTGTCATATTAATTCAATACTCAAAACATAAGGGGTTCAACTGCAGCATATGCAAATTTATGCCCAGCAGGAAAAAACATAATGCAATACACAATGCACAGGTGCATATATGTGCTACTCAGCTCTTGCCTAGGCTAGTGTCGAGAAAATATTCACGAGTCACTTAAGTTGTTGATAAGTTTCAAATTGCATATTCGCACAGCAAGCTGCAGAGAGTGTGCCACTGTTTTGGCACACTATTGCACCTCCAGAATACTGTGTATAACATTGCCCACAGCGCATAGTCAGGCCTCACTCTCCCTTATCATCATCATCATAACGACAGTGCAAACCACTGCACCGTAAAGGCATGGACATCTTCCATGTCCTGAGCCAAAACGCAATGTCTTAGGAACGTATACTTCCAAGTGAGACTGTGGCAATGATCACCTTACACTTCATGCAGTCATCATCTGTACTCACAGGTAAGGACAGACAGTACACTACTTCGGAATGTTGTACTCCTAGGTATTGAACTGTCCAATAACAAAGAGCTCCTTACAATGCTCAGCAAGGCGCAAGGGACAACCCGCGGGGCATTGTTACTGTTGCAACTCTGCATGATTCAATGTACTTAGATTACATTTAGGCATGGAAAAATAACTGGCATGAGTGTAGAGATACTGAGGCATATTATCAAGGGGGTTTATCTCCGCTTTTTTGGCTTTAAAAGCCAAGAAAGCGGAGATAAAATTATCTCCCTATTACCTAGCTGTCGCTAACACCAGTTAGCGACAGCTAGTAGGAGATAGCGACCATCTTGGGCCCCACTTTGCATGTCAGTGATATTTATCACTAATGACATGCAAAGTGGGCGTGCCAAGATGTTAGCGACTGGAAACAGTCGCTAACATCGCTATCTCCTATTACCAACTTTTGGAGATATTCGCGCTAAGCGCGAATATCTCCAAAAGCTAACACCTGCCCTGAGCAGTTCTTAGCCATGTTATCCAAGGGGAGGTGGATAACATGGCTAAGAGAATTAGCTCGGTAATGCATGAATATCGCGGACTTTTCAGCGATATTCATGCATTGCGGCCGATTTTTACCGCATTTACGATAAACCTTGGTAATACCAAGGTTTATCTGCGATAAAAATCGCCGCAGCTTAGCGGTAAATTTTTGTCTCTAACCAAGCAATAGCGATAATTATCGCTGTTGCTTGGTAATATGCCCCACTGTTTTTCCTACATTCCCACCAATTTTGGGAGACTTCACTTTCATTTCTCACTTCAGAAACAGATTTTCTACAGCCTTCGACAGGAGTAAACCTCCAACCAGTTCCAGGGTGTGTTTGGGCTGAGAAATATATTGAAAATACTAAGGGGCATATTATCAAGCCTTGGCGATAAAATTATCGCCGCTTTATCGGCAGGAAACCTCCGATAAAGTGGCGATAATGGGCTTGATAATATGCTCTGTGGAATTCCAATGAAGCTCATGTTAGATGTCCTTTACATCTAACATGAGCTTCGATTGGAATTCCACTAGGCATATTATCAAGCCCATTATCGCCACTTTATCGGCAGTTTCCTGCCAATAAAGCGGCGATAATTTTATGGCCCAGGCTTGATAATATGCCCCTATATTCGCTTCCAGGTCTCTCTGGTCTGATTCACATAGCCAGTACAGGTGTACTTTATAACCATAGATGGTAAGATTCATGAGTGCCAAATCACATTTCATGTTCAAAACTGTGAATTTAAACGTTTAAACCATTCATTAAATACTCATATGCAATTATACACCTATATTGCGTGATTTTATGCATGAGATTACATTCTCAGAAGTATTTTTTGGGCTATTCCCACTCTGAAAATTATCAGCGGCACACTATGTCAAGAATAAGATTACATAGAATTCCTGATTTGAGTTGGCAGGAAACATCTCCAAAATTGATGACTGTGCCGTGGATTTTTCTTTAAACTGAGAAACATATTTTTGCCCGGGGAAAAAGTTACTAGATGGTTTTATATCTTTTCTCATGTGAAATGGAATTTACAAAAGGTTATCAGGAGTATTCCTGGGAAAACTGTAACAGTGAGAGCTTCAAATGAGAAATCGAAATAAAGTTTCTCCAATTGTGAAAAGAGTAAATTACAGACTTTTGCTCAGAATCTGGCATGGCAACTCAAGTCCCTGGGCCAGGTCTACAAATACATCTGTAAATCTACAGTTGTATGTTTGCATCTACAGTTTGATATAGATTTATGTTTGTTTTAATTTTAAAGAGTTCTAAGCATATTCGAGGAAAATTGGAACAGTCGCAGTCTTTCAGAAGTATTCACACACTGAAAGAATCTAAGTATTGTTCTTTGTGTACAATTAAAAATGTAAAAATATTAACCAAATGCATTTCCACTTGTGATATTTTCCCATGGAGAAACCTCTTCATACCCTCTTGCTTTCAGGGGCTGTTCTTCCATGGAAACAGATGTACTCCTGCCATTGGCATGAGTATATATCTAATCATCACCAGGTTGGAAATGGGCAGAGAAAAAATGTGTAAAAAAAAGTCAAACGCACAGGTATGCAGACAGGCACATTCTTTCCAGGGCACCCGGCCAGTGGGACACACACTCCCATCTCTGGGTGCAGATTTAACCCTCAACAACATTACATCATAGAGGTCCAATATTACGTGTGAGTAAATCGATTTCTGAGGGCTAATGACGTCGTGACTTGCATCAGCGAATCTATTTGAGCACCTATGTTGACCTTTAGGAATATAAATGTATTTGTGATCGGTTCTCGGAGACAAGAGACACTCATGCGTAAATGAATGTGTGAGTAAGTCTTTTAACTAGTATAAAATGCTCGTGACCCACAAGATGACTTCACACTTGCAAAAAAGCCTATGTGGGCATGTAAGTTCAACTTACCTGCAACAAACCTTTTTGAAGAGGCCTGCGCTGCTTTACAGCTTGAAGGGCAATAGGCGACGCCTTCAGATCGCCTAATGCTTTCAGTCAATATAACATTTTGTTGGCTTCTGCCCGAAAGGCACTGGACGAGGAGGGTAAATATTTGCTTCACTTAGATGGGGTTGAGTCTCGCTTTGTTAATGTATGGGTGTGTGTGGAGGGCATAAACAACACTGTGAGCATCGGATTAAAGCATGCTTGGAGTTAGAATAGTAAATACACACACTCTTACGGGCAATGACCAGCAGTGCCGGATTAAACCCTGTGGGGGCCCATAGGCAGTCAAAATGTCGCCCCCCTTCGCAAATTATCTCGTAATACGTTTTTATTTTTACCAACCAACAATTTTAATATACACATTTTATTACACAAAACTAAACATTAACAATGATTAATGTCATTAAACAAAAATTATTTGGAAACAATTTAAGAAAGCTTGATTGTAATTTTCTTTCAAGATCAAATCAATATTATTTTGATCCGTTGTTGCGGGGCCCCTAAAAAGAGTGGGGCCCATAGGCCGGTGTCTACTGTGCATATTTAGTAATCCGGAACTGATGACCAGTCGCATAGTGATATCAATGAGAGAGCTTCTGAATGCGACACTAACCAGCACTATCTCCCAGAGCTTCTAATGCTTCCGAAGGGCAGTCGCTGGAGACTCTGCTTCCTTGTCAGTGATAACCAGCGAGGGCCACTGGCGGGAGCATCCTGACTTCCCATTCATTTCATATCTTTCACTCCAACCACCCAATGTTCAGTGCAAATGAATGGGCCCTATGTAGCTCCTATGCAAAAGTTATGGGAGATGAGAAGATAGTTCAGCAGATTCAGGCATCTGCTGCAGAAACCCAAGGGCAGCCAACCAGCCAGTAAAGCTGGAGTACGGCCGCTCAAAAAAACTTTTTTTTTTCCCAGATCAGCCCCTCTTCAGCAATGCATGTAAAATACTCGAAGCAGTGGAAATCACAATGTTTGCAACAGATGTGAAAATAATGGCAGTCAACATGGCGCTAATTATAGTGATTATTGTTGTTATTAAATACAGTACCAGTATTTTAATCTCTGTTCCTTTTGTATTATTTTGATTTTTTTATTGAATGTTATTCATGTTCTTAATATTGATATGGTTATTATCTGTAGTCATTCAACTTCCAAACAATAGTATGTGCTACCTATCCAGGATCCAGTGTTGCATGCAGTGTTTAAAAAAATCAACAATGGGCCTGATTATGAGTTTGACAGACGGACACCGTCACAAACTCCTTATTACAAGTGCCATAGGTCGATATAATGCACTCGTAATAAGACAGATGGGATAGCTAGCCTTATTACAAGAGCTGTAGGTGGATATAATGCAGTTGTAATAAGACGGACTGGATATTTGGCCATAGTACTTGAGCCATAGATGGATGTAATGCCCTTGTAATAAAACTAACAGCATATCTGGCCTTATTACAAGAGTCATAGGTCGATATAATGCACTTGTAATAAGACAGCAGGATATCTGGCTTTATAGAAGAGCCATGGGTGGATATAATGCACTCATAATAAGGCACACAGCATACCTGCCCTTATTGCAAGAGCCATAGGTGTGGATATAATGCACTCGTAATAAAACAGACAGGATATCTGTCACGTCTATCCTTACCTCAAGGAAGGATACACCAATAAGAAAACCGGGTACTCCTCCGATGACAATTCTAGTATTGAAAGCCGAAGGGGGTCCGCAAGTAGTGACTCTAGTTCTAGCACCACCCCTAACAACAACCGCCAGCAACGGTGTCAAAATTGGAATCGGGGCTTCCATCAAGGACCCATGTTCCATGGACCGCCACAAATGCTGCCTCCCTGGCAATATCCCTTCTACCCCCAAGGCCCCCCACAATTCTACCCCCAGAACCCTTTTCACGACAGAGGTTGGGGCAGAGGAAAAGGGCGCAAACGGAGCGGGACAAGAGGGGTGCAGTGGCAAGATCAGCCATCGACATGCGCCCCGATGGAAACCAGGAGTGTAGCGAGGGGGAGAAGAGCCTAGTGGTCAACCTCTCTAACAGAGTTCTCACCCCCATTGAAATAGCTACCCTTGAAAATGGCCTAGGGTTTGTTCCTACGCCCATCCCGGACAGTTTTACAGAAATATGCGAGATTAAACAATTTTTCCGCAAAGTATGCCTTAGGGCCTACTTCCAGGATCAGCCAGCAAGTGAAAAAACTGACACGGGCCTTCGTAACCCCTCCACCTTTACTCCTACGGATGGGATGGTCCCCCCAGAGGTATTGACCTTTGAGAAGGCTGTACTCAAGTCCTTGGAGAATAAACCAAACTTCAATAGTTACAACAATCTGAGCAAAGCTGAAAGACAAGCAGTCCTATCCCTTGGCAATGACACCTCCATCGTCATAAAACAAGCCGACAAAGGGGGAGCCACTGTCATACAAGACGCCATCGATTACGACACGGAGTGTAAGCGCCAACTGGCCAACACTACCCACTACAGACCCCTTCCAGCAGATCCAACCAATAGGCTAATTACAGACATCTCCAGTCTGATCATTGAAGGCGAAGCCAATGGCTGGATCTCTAAACAAGAGGCAGAGTTCCTCCTGACGAAACATCCTGTGATCCCGTATTTCTACACTCTGCCCAAAATTCATAAAGGGACCAGCCCAGTCCCAGGGAGACCCATTGTCTCTGGGATTGGCTCACTACTTGAACCTCTATCAAAGTTCTGTGATGTATTCCTGCAGCCCATTGTAAAGGAAATACCCTCCTTCCTACAGTACACTAGAGATGTCTTACGCCTCATTGAGTCGATTGAAGGGAGAGAAGAGGTGGATCTGCTTCTCACGCTTGATGTAGAAGCGTTATATACTAACATTCCCCAAGCAGCCACACTAGAAGCCGTGGAATCCGCCCTTATGCGGCAGGAATGGTCCTCGCCTACCCCCATACCCTTCATCATGGCCTGTGCAAGCATTGCTTTGACGGAAAACTTCTTCCAATATGGCTCTCAGCTGTACCACCAGATCAGAGGTACCTCTATGGGTTCGACTTTTGCTCCCAGTATAGCTTGCATTTACATGGCGGCCTTTGAGAACCAGATCATCTATGCCGACTCTAACCCCTTCAGACAACATCTCACACTATGGCGTTGGTACATCGACGACATTCTAATACTATGGAGGGGTGACCGAGAGAGTTGCAACCAGTTCTGCACCTGGATTAACTTACAGAATCCCTACCTGAAATTCACTGGGACCATATCAGAGACAGCTTTGCCCTTTCTTGACCTCACGATACGGCTGGGACTAGCCGGTCTGAGCACTACTCTGTTCCGGAAGGAGACGGACAGAAACAGCCTCCTCCTGTTTAATAGCCACCACCCTAGAGCACTACCCGAAAACCTCCCCTTCGGTCAATTCTTGAGGATACGTAGAAACTGCTCCTCAAGGGATGACTATAGACAGGAAGCAAACACCCTACAATGTAAACTCCATGACAGAGGATACCCTACCCAATTGATACGAGACTCAAGTAAGAGAGCCCTCAATAACCATAGGGAGGCACTCCTTGAAGTACACCAAAAAGAACAGGACAACCTTATAACATGCGTCACCAGCTTCACTAGGAATTCTAACTTCATTAAGAAAACAGTGAATAAACACTGGGGCATCCTCAACTCAGGGGGTACTGATTTACCCAAGCCAAGGTTTGCATTTAAACGGACAACGAACCTTAAAGACTCCCTGATACACACACGCCCCAAGAAATCAGCCGGTACTGGACAACGGACACTATGGGACCTCCCACCCGTTGTTGGACACTACCCCTGTGGAGGCTGTGCCGTCTGTCCCCAATCTATACAGTGCAAAGAAATCACGTTAACAGACTCTTTCACTTGGAAACTGAATAAGCATACCAACTGTAATAGCTCCAAGTGTGTCTATCTCCTTATCTGCCCTTGTGGCAAATTTTATGCAGGGATGACCATGAGACAGGTCAAATTGAGAATAACGGAGCATAAAAGTAACATACGGTGCTCCAAGACTCACACGAGACTTAATGAACACTACTGACAATACAATCACCCTGCTGATAGCATCCAATGGTTAGTGCTTGAGTCCCAACCAGCCATGTCCAGACAAGCTTTGTTCAGGCTTGAACAAAGATGGGTTCATCGTCTCCAGCTAGACACAATAGGGCTAAATGACGCTATTCCCTGGGCGAGTGTCTCTAGATAAATACCACTCTACTACCCCGATACCCCTCCCGCCCCAGCAACACACTCAGGGTACACCTCTCATGCCATACACTCGTGACCAGCAGTGTAGTACAACTAGTAAACCAGCTTTGTACTCACTCTCATTTTAATTCACCCCGGACCCTCTACAAAGAGGACCTTTAGTTCAACACCTCATGGTCCCACAGGGGCTAGCCGCGTTGTCCTGGCAGCTTACAGTCGATAGAGGCACAGACTAACATAGTGTGTATTTTTACACGCAAGATGCGCTAATATCCGCACCTTTACTTAGCCTTGGCTACATTAATTCCATTAACTCACATACTCTTTCTTGTGCTGCCTTCCCGGGTTATATTACACCCATGTGTCGGAGATATCACTCCCTCAGCAACTCTTTACGCAGCAGACCCACGGGGATTCTGCCTCGCTGCCCCGGTGGGTCTCACAGTTGATGCAGGCATAGATTGACACCTTGTATATATCATCACGCAAATTGCGCGAATCCCCGCACCTTCACATACCTTAGGGCTACTTGAGTGTTGTATACATGCACTCCTCTCTAAGCCGCCTGCTCGGTTTCAATGACACCCGACTGTCTGTGACATGACTCTCGGAGTAAAAAAACCCCCAACTGCCGATATTAGTGCCACTCCCAACATGGCCCCCATCCAGCGCCACTCGGTGATCCAATCCTTCCCACTGGACTAGACAGGGTGCTGCGCATGCGCGTGACGCACTGCAGACGTGCCATCACCGGACCAGCACCAACGTCAGCGGCCAACTCCCTACAAAACGGCGGATACTAGCGGAAAACCTCCACCAGCTGCTCCGCACCCTGACCAGGTGCCGCGAGCATGAGGGGTAGGTGTTCCGCCGCGCCAGTGTTCCCTTCGAGGTAAGCTCCGAACATGACCACCATGTCTTCGGTTTCTTGTTGTCATGACCACCATGTCTTTGGTTTCTTTTTGTCAGGAGCGTAGTTGTCGGTCATAATATCGGGTCGAAGTTTTCTGTTTAACCTTTCGAAGATTACCTCTCTGCACGGTAGCCTTCCATGAGGCCCCGCTTGTCGTATTTCATATACGATACTTTGCCATACTTGGCCACTCACTCGCCCTGTCCCCAGCACGCCCGGTCTCTCACTGCTTGTAAACGGGGCAGCACCTTGTCAGACCCCTAGCCTCCCTGGGGCCCCGCTATTCGTATCTTACATACTTGAAATATGATATTATGACCCACTGGGCCATGAACTCACCCGGCTGGCATCCCGCCCGACCCCGTACTGAAGGGAACCAGGACAACACTCCGGTTACCTGTTGGCTCCGTATGGTATGAGATTGGAGTATGATGAGACCCTCTTGACCAACTTAGCATTTCATTACTGTATTGATACCATATGAGGCCTTATCAAGTGGGGAGCATCCCGCCAAGAGTCTCTCCTTGCCTGCATTGATTGTGAATTGCTGCCGTGATAATAAAATACTTGACGCTCCACTTGGGGCCTCTATTGCAGCTGCTTAGGGCACCATTATTTGCGTTTACCTGACATGTCTGGGTAATCAGTTATTAATTCATTACATCCTATAGGTGAACTCTAACTTATAACGCTGGCCTCACGGGAGCATGCTGCGAGGCCCTATTTTAATCCTTTTAGGGTAAGAACATGACTAATGTTGCGCGCTGCTTCTGTTCCCTAGGTATTGGGTGTTATCTTGTAAGCTTCGGCTTAATACCACAGTTTTGTCCTATACACACAATGGCAACCCTCCAAGTGTGATATTCGGGTGGTGTTCGTCATAGAAGGGACGTTGCGCCCATACTCCTGGTTCAATGGTTTTCCCTTCCACACTACCCCCTTCACTCCTCACAGTGTGGAGCTTGTGTCACCAGAGTCACGCTGCACGAATTGAGCATTGAGTCACTATGTTGTATTTGACTTGAATTGTTCTTTCTGTTTTATATTTCTTTCCCTCCTACCTCTAGGTCGCCTAAATAGAGCAGGACCCCTTGGCCCTCTTGTCCTCCGACCCAGTGAGGTTGTATTCACTTTCTTTATAGAGATTGAGTATTGAGTCCACATTTGTTTTTTGTTTTTGTGTAGTACTTTTTTGAGGTCCTGACGAATCGCCTCTTGGCGAGAAACATGTTGACCACACTAGGGGGTTGAGTTATTGTTCTGTATACCTTTACGGTCTCTAAACTCCCCTCCCACCCTTTTTAACTAAGGAATCAGCCACGTTATTAAAGTTGAAAGTGGACTGCTTACCTTTTTTATTACTTTCACTCACTATTACACTGACTACACCCTTCCTCATCCTCACCTACACCAACCATCGGCAAGGAACAAAAGAACCCCGCCAAAAGAGTACCTTTGGGGACTCCGTCAGACATTGCAGCGCCGGTCTGACGAGGGGCAGGGAGTCGATGATGACACCGGACACCCTCCAGGAAGGGTGTGTTTCACGCCTATTACTTTGGGTGTGTGAGGCTCTCTAAGTTCCGACTAAGGAACCCTTCAGTGATATCCACGGTATTGACAATACCTACTTCTTGCTCCACACTGTTACACGCTCCCCGGGGAACTTTGTACTCTGCTGTTAGCTTTACGTTTACGACAGTGTAACTTATTTGCCAACTCTAAATCATACCCTATTTTTTGTAGCTAGGCTAGTGCTACATAAATCATATATATGCTCAATGGCAGTAGTATTAATTGTAATAACAAAAGAAAGATTGCACTTATCCTTAAATTATAGAAAGCCAGCAAAAGTCCCAGTTTTTGTATGAAATAGTAATGCCGTACCAGTAATTCTATACTTTAGGAAATTGTACTTCCCTATTGTGGTAGTATCTCACTTTTAAACACACTGTAATATCTGTAGGTCTAAACAGTCATTTGGCGCCCTAGGTCGCCCTATACACGAGTAAAAATATATTGAACCTCTCGCTGGGAAGCCCTATTTAAAGGACAGAATCCCATCACTCACCAAAGGTGACATGCTTCATCATCTGGGATCTCCTCCCGGCTGTAAATCCTAGTACAGCCGAGGGCTACAACTCCCTAACTATGAGGGAGGAGCTCATGGATGTTTTCAAAGTTCAACTAGATGTACTAAGATCCATCAAATGAAGAGCTACAGTTCATTACTAGGTGATGGGTGTGGTGCTTAAGTGAAAAAAGTGAAGGTGTACTAAAACTAACTAATGAATTAATGCCTGCTTAAAGACGGAAGAAGACACCCTCTGCGATAGTCTGACTATTACCTTAGAGATGGTGCAGAGCAGGAATATCGACGGAGAAATATCGTCTGACATAAATATCCCCGCAGAAATATCAAATTGAAGAAATATCGACAACAAAAATATAGTTTGACCAGAATATCGACTGACAGGTAAGTAATATCGATAACAATAATATAGTTGTAATAAATATCTTTTACAAAAATATAATTTACAAAAATATCGATTTTTTAATGATGTTATGTATTGTAGTGTTTTTAATGAGAATTGTTTGTCATTTTAATATATGTTGTAGAATTTTAATATTTATTAATGTATATAATGTTGAATTTTGTGTTATTAGTTCCATAGCGGGTTGTGGATTTATAGGGGAATAGGGTGGGAAGTAATTTAAATATATAAAATTAATTGATTAATTAATGTGTTAATTTACTAATTATTTGTTAAATAATGTCAATTAGTCAATTATTAATTAATTATGTTAATTAATTAATTATGTTAATAATTATGTTAATTGTTTAATTAATTTTAGGTGTGTGTAGTGGAGTTTATATGTGTAAATGGTGTGAAGTAATTAAATTATTATTGATTAATTATTAAATACTTTATAAATAAAAGACCATTAATTAATTAGTAATTATTAATTGTAATTGTGTAATTAATTTTAGGTGTGTGGTGGATATTATAGTGTTAAATAATGTGTAAATATATATATTTTTATTATCTTTGTTAATAATAATATATTTAAATGTATATATAAATTATGTTTATATTGGAAATTAAATGTAATAAAAAATTTGATAGTTTGTTTTTTTATTGTTTTGGGTTCCGGCGCTTTCCCTACTGTTGTACCCTGTGGAGTGCGAATAGTAATTTTCACCCCTACGCTATCCAACGCTTTCCCTACTGTTGCACTCTCTGGAGTGGGAATAGTCATTTTTACCCCTACGCTATCCAACGCTTTCCCTACTGTTGCACTCACTGGAGTCGGAATAGTAATTTTTACCCCTACGCTATCCAACGCTTTTCCTACTGTTGCATCCTTTGGAGTGGGATAGTAATTTTTACCCCTACGCTATCCAACGCTTTCCCTACTGTTTCACCCTCTGGAGTGGGAATATTAATTTTTACCTCTACGCTATCCAACGCTTTCCCTACTGTTGCACCCTCTGGAGTGGGAATAGTAATTTTTACCCCTACGCTATCCAGCGCTTTCCCTACTGTTGCACCCTTTGGAGTGGGAATAGTAATTTTTACCCCTACGCTATCCAACGCTTTCCTTACTGTTTCACCCTCTGGAGTGGGAATAGTAATTTTTACCCCTTCGCTATCAAATGTTTTAACTACTAATGTTTTAATTTTGTTATTAAATGTGTGTATTATTATTTTTAAATACTTTTATGTGTTAATTAAATATAGAACATTTTATTTTATTCAAAATGTTTTATATATGTTTTTATTTTATTTTTATATAATTATTAAAGTTTATAAATTAAATAAAGATAATAATAAAATGTATTTAAGAAAATATATGTATATGTACACATTTATTAAGTTTATAATGATTAAATTAAGTTTATTTGTTATAAATAGTTAAAATATAAATGTCATGTAATTTATTTTGTTAATAATATTAATAATATTTAATTATTTAATTTAAGTTATAATATTTTTTAAAGTCGATATATTTTACATCTATATTTATTACATCTATATTTTTGAGTCAATATTATTGTACTTACCTGTTTAAGTATAGGGAGTCGATATTTTTGTAATCAATATTTTTACATCTATTTTTTTGTAAACTATATTTTTGTAATCGATATTTAAACATGGAACCCTTAGAGATAAGAGTCATAAGACCATGATGTGGTTGTGGATAATGGGGAAGCTCATATGTTCATGCTGGGTCAAGGCTCGGCTGACAGAGCGGAAATGCACAACAGAAGGACAGTGTGAGTCAACCATTATGAAATGTGCTGTTCCCTTCTCCCAAAAAATCTCAAAGAGGACCACAGCTTACTCATTAGAAACTAAACTATAAAAAATACTGCTAAGTCTGTGCCTTACTCAACTGAATTGGAGCAGGTGGATAAGACTGCGTTTACGGTATGAAAGACTTACCGTTCATGCCCATAGTGGCGTATCTTGTCAGCAACCTCACTGAGCTAGTTTAGAATCTAAAATATAAATAATACTGCTAAATCTACAGCATACAATGCAGAATCATCTGCTGAGAGTACATATATAATAAGATGCAGTAGCACATACTGCTGATGCCTGTTGTGGTGTCTCTTGGGTCGCAACCTCCTCTGAGCTTGTGCATATCCATACAATGGTCAAATGTACCACAATGCTGTGCATCATAAACACTTATGGCCCTGATTCACAAACTGCATTTTTTATTGCTATAGTAGTATTTCTTATTACTAAATGGAATTCACAAACCTGCGAGTGTAAATCTCCACCTTCACATCTCCTTTCTTTTCTATAAGGAGATCTTCACACATGCAAGTTTTCTATATAGTAGTAAATGTAGGCGTGGAGTGGTGTGACTCACTGGTTAGAGGTGGCAGACCCATAAGCAGAGAACGGCCCGGGACCAGGGTTCAATTTCCGACGCGGCAGGGTCGTGGACGAGGGTCAAAACGGACTTGATAATTCTCACCTCGGTGCCTAGTCTAACCAGGAAACACACTCGGCAACTCTGGGCATTAAGCTTGCCTCATCTATACAGCGGCCCCCCACAGACGCAGGGGATACTGGTTTCACCTTGGAGATACCCAGAAAGGGACCATCTCACAGGGAAAACCAGGACGGGTTCCCCAGTGGTCTTCAGCGCCAGGATACTCCATGGAGTTGCAGTGCGCTTTACAAGTACCCACATTTACATTTACCCACATTAAGCGAAACCAGGGGAATTTTCTCCGGTGTGTCCTGTACTCCCTCCGTGTACGCCGAGCTTTGTTGCATAACGTTGCTATATCCATTATTTTTAATGCCCTATACATTAAGTGAAGTCTCTTAAAAGATGTGGCTACACGCACAGTGTCTCCCAGCAGGTACATATCTTTCAAAACACATGAAAAAGAAACTGTTACAGATGTAGTCTAGGACATCTGTTTTTCAAACAGTATACCCCCTCTCCACAGTATCGCTTTGATCAGAGCCGGACTGACTACCGGGCGTTTTGGAATGCTGCCGAGCTGGGGACTGATTCCACTGTGGTGGGGACTGATTTTGTTGATGGAGACCTGCGTGTTCTTTGAAATAAACAAAGCAAAACGAATTTCGTTCAGCACACACAGGTCCCCATCAACGAAATCAGCCCCCGGCTCAGCAGCATTCCATAACGCCCGGTAGCCAGTCCGGCCCTGGCTTTGATATGGGGCTCCACCAGACATAGGCAAGGAAGGTGTCTCATTATGTATAAAAATGAAACATTTATAGTTGTAGGTTGGGTTGATCTGAGTATTCTCCAGCACCGAGGGTTAGTAGTGGTTTTGGTAAATTGTTTGAACAATGTAACAATTTCCTTAGTCAAGCCACTGTATAAATGCCTCGACAAGACATGCAGTACGCATTGTGAATACATTGTGTTAAGGTTTATGGGAACATGTAGGTGACTGATGGGGAGAGATTTGAAGAGGAGAAGATGTTGTATTAGACGTAATACTGAACACCTTCTGGGCTATGTCCTATGGACTATCAGTGTGGTCTCTCAGTGGCACCACAGCAATGTTGGGGGAGGTAGGGGCACATGACAATGACAATGGCATCAATTGATGCAAATATAGGGAGACGGAAGTGATGGAGGGTGCAAACAACATGATAGTATGAAGTCTAGATTTTTTTATTTATTTACTTACATGGGTGAGTAGTGTGGGTGATGCCATGAAACCTATAGAACTATCTGGCTCAGAGACAAGATGGGCTGACTGACCATTCAAAGTTGCAATTTATTTATTTATTTATTTATTTATTTATGTGCTTTTATAGCGCCTGAATAAATCCCCGAAGGGGTATCCCCGCACTTATGCTGGTTGAAGGAGATTTATACCATGCCTAGTCACTTACAGAGGTAGCGAGTCATGAACTGACTAATTAATAGTAAAAAGGTGAGTCTTGAGGGTTTTACGAAAGGATAGGTGGTTGGTAATGAGTTTGAGTTTGGGGGGAAGGGAGTTCCAGAGAGCAGGCCCTGTGTGTGCCAGAGCACGACCTCCCTGACGAGATTTTTTTATTTTAGGGACCTGTAGTAAATGGAGATTGCTCGATCGTAGGGATCGGCCTGGGACATAGGGTTGAAAGGCTTTAGTCAGATATTTGGGGCCCTTTCCTGTCAGGCATTTATGAATGGTGCACAGAATTTTAAACTTCGTGCGTTGCCGCTCCGAAGATGTTGGTTGGTGTTGAATGGTGTAGCAGAAGTCTCAATGCGCCCGAAAAATTCTACGACACAATTGCTGAGATCATTATGTTGGGCAAGCATGGGAAAATGTCTAACAATAGGTAGAAGTGTTTGAGAGCCACAGGGCCCGTGGGTCGAATTGAAGGACGTTTGTATGATGTGACACAGTTGTAGCAACATATTTATTTTAAGACATGTTTGGATTCTGCTCCTTCGTTGGCCTGATAACCATGGCTTCTGGAACAGACAAGTCAGGCTGCATATAGACTGCATGCTACTGATGATGCGCTGCACCTTGAGGGCGAGCCAGAGACAGGACCCAGGTCTGCCCCTAGGCGTAGAGGCTACCAACTATATCCTGGAGAACTTCTCTTTCAAATGCCACTTCTCTTACTGCCACCACTTCTTTATGCCTCTCTCTGTGCGTCTCCCCACCATGTCCTTCACCATGATCTCCTGCCACATAGTATGCTTGTCCATCACTCTGGGACAGACCGAAGAGGTCCCCATAGTGGACAGCCACACAGCTGACCAAAGTATCTGCTTCCTCTTTGTAGATACAAATGCCATCTTCTCTCTGGGACTCTTCTTCGATGTGGGACAGAAGTGGGAGAGGGCAACAGTTCAGATGAGCTGCTTTTAATGTGCTTGGTAGGGTCCTGCTTCATGATAAGCGAGGGTGGGGTCAAGGGTAGCTGCCTTCAGTTGTGTCCTATTGTTAACATTATACAGCATGTGCTTATGTAATGCAATGTTGCAGTTGTATCATGTGGGTAGGATATCACACACATTCACAAAGACTGCACATTTTAGAATGTCAGAAACGACAGGCAGAAGCACTTCGACCCCTGGCTTGCATTTGCAGCTGTGAGCAGGTTACATTAACTCCCCTAGTTCATAACATCAAGAACCTTTATTATTGTTTCTCACAAATGCTCTCTCTGCAACTGTTTCTCACTCTTCTCCTTATCTGAATTCTCACGTTGTATTTCTGTCTGCTGTCTTCCTTCTTTATCACCGTAACTCTGTCCTTTTCTTTCGTCCTCTTCCCCTCATTCACTTTTGCTCCCACCATCTCTCTCTCTCGCACACAAACACAGCCATATCTCTGTCTCTCTCTCACACACACTTAAATTCCCCGTAGCCCCCCCCCCCCCTCCGACATACACAGTGGGTTAAACACGCCCCCCTCCCAAACACACACACTCAATTGTTGGAGCCCATATCGGAGCTGGCGAGTGAGACATGCTTTATTATTTCCTGATTCCTCCCTTAAATGGTGTTTCTGTCCGCCTGACAAATGACCCAAGAGAAGCTTAGCAGAGAAGTCATTAGTAATGTTCTGTGCTGACGCCACGTTCCTGCCTGAGGCTGGGGTTGTGCTGCAGGGCTCTGACTGAAGAGGCAGGCACTGCGAGAGAGAGCCGGTGAGGGGGCGAGGGAGGCGGTGACGGGGTGAGAGAGACAGTGACGGGGTGAGAGAGCCAGTAAGGGGGCGAGGGAGCCAGTGACGGGGTGAGAGAGCCAGAGACGGGGTGAGAGAGCCAGAGACGGGGTGAGAGAGCCAGTAAGGGGGCGAGAGAGCCGGTGACGGGGTGAGAGAGCCAGTAAGGGGGCGAGGGAGCCAGTGAGGGGGTAAGAGAGACAGTGAGGGGGCGAGGGAGCCAGTGACGGGGTGAGAGAGCCGGTGAGGGGGCGAGGGAGCCAGTGAGGGGGTAAGAGAGACAGTGAGGGGGCGAGGGAGCCGGTGACGGGGTGAGAGAGCCGGTGAGGGGGCGAGGGAGCCAGTGAGGGGGTGAGGGAGCCAGTGAGGGGGTAAGAGAGCCGGTGAAGGGGTGAGGGAGCCAGTAAGGGGGTGAGGGAGCCAGTGACGGGGTGAGAGAGCCAGTGAGGGGGTGAGAGAGCCAGTAAGGGGGCGAGGGAGCCAGTGAGGGGGTAAGAGAGCCAGTGAGGGGGTGAGGGAGCCAGTGAGGGGGCGAGGGAGCCGGTGAGGGGGCGAGGGAGCCAGTGACGGGGTGAGAGAGCCAGTGACGGGGTGAGGGAGCCAGTGAGGGGGTGAGGGAGCCAGTGAGGGGGTAAGAGAGCCAGTGAGGGGGTGAGAGAGCCAGTAAGGGGGCGAGGGAGCCAGTGAGGGGGTAAGAGAGACAGTGAGGGGGTGAGGGAGCCAGTGAGGGGGTGAGAGAGCCAGTAAGGGAGCGAGGGAGCCAGTGAGGGGGTAAGAGAGACAGTGAGGGGGTGAGAAAGCCAGTGAGGGGGTGAGGGAGCCAGTGAGGGGGTGAGGGAGCCGGTGAGGGGGCGAGAGAGCCGGTGACGGGGTGAGAGAGCCAGTAAGGGGGCGAGGGAGCCAGTGAGGGGGTAAGAGAGACAGTGAGGGGGCGAGGGAGCCGGTGACGGGGTGAGAGAGCCGGTGAGGGGGCGAGGGAGCCAGTGAGGGGGTGAGGGAGCCAGTGAGGGGGTAAGAGAGCCGGTGAAGGGGTGAGGGAGCCAGTAAAGGGGTGAGGGAGCCAGTGACGGGGTGAGAGAGCCAGTGAGGGGGTGAGAGAGCCAGTAAGGGGGCGAGGGAGCCAGTGAGGGGGTAAGAGAGCCAGTGAGGGGGTGAGGGAGCCAGTGAGGGGGCGAGGGAGCCGGTGAGGGGGCGAGGGAGCCAGTGACGGGGTAAGAGAGCCAGTGACGGGGTGAGGGAGCCAGTGAGGGGGTGAGGGAGCCAGTGAGGGGGTAAGAGAGCCAGTGAGGGGGTGAGAGAGCCAGTAAGGGGGCGAGGGAGCCAGTGAGGGGGTAAGAGAGACAGTGAGGGGGTGAGGGAGCCAGTGAGGGGGTGAGAGAGCCAGTAAGGGAGCGAGGGAGCCAGTGAGGGGGTAAGAGAGACAGTGAGGGGGTGAGAAAGCCAGTGAGGGGGTGAGGGAGCCAGTAAGTGGGTGAGGGAGCTGGTGAGGGAGTGAGAGAGCCAGTGAGGGGATGAAGGGTCCAGTGAGGGGTGAGGGAGCCAGTGAGGGGGTGAGAGAGCCAGTGAGGGGGTGAGAGAGCCAGTGAGGGGTGAGGGAGCCGGTGAGGGAGTGAGAGAGCCAGTGAGGGGGTGAGGGAGCCGGTGAGAGGCTGAGAGAGCCAGTGAGGGGTGAGGGAGCCAGTGAGGGGGTAAGGGAGCCAGTGAGGGGGTGAGAGAGCCAGTGAGGGGGTGAGGGAGCCAGTGAGGGGGTGAGGGAGCCAGTGAGGGGGTGAGGGAGCCGGTGAGAGGCTGAGAGAGCCAGTGAGGGGTGAGGGAGCCAGTGAGGGGGTAAGGGAGCCAGTGAGGGGTGAGGGTGCCAGTGAGGGGGTAAGAGAGACAGTGAGGGGGTGAGGGAGCCAGTGAGGGGGTGAGGGAGCCAGTAAGTGGGTGAGGGAGCCGGTGAGGGAGTGAGAGAGCCAGTGAGGGGGTGAAGGGTCCAGTGAGGGGTGAGGGAGCCAGTGAGGGGGTGAGAGAGCCAGTGAGGGGGTGAGAGAGCCAGTGAGGGGTGAGGGAGCCAGTGAGGGGGTGAGGGAGCCGGTGAGAGGCTGAGAGAGCCAGTGAGGGGTGAGGGAGCCAGTGAGGGGGTGAGAGAGCCAGTGAGGGGGTGAGGGAGCCAGTGAGAGGCTGAGAGAGCCAGTGAGGGGTGAGGGAGCCAGTGAGGGGGTAAGGGAGCCAGTGAGGGGGTGAGTGAGCCAATGAGGGGTGAGAGAGCCAATGAGGGGGTGAGGGAGCTAGTGAGGGGGTGAGGGAGCCGGTGAGGGGCTGAGAGAGCCAATGAGGGGGTGAGAGAGCCAATGAGGGGGTGAGGGAGCTAGTGAGGGGGTGAGCGAGCCAGTACGGGGATGAAGGAGTCTGTGAGGGGGGAAAGGGCCAGTGAGGGGGTGAAGGGGCCAGTGAGAGGGTGAGAGAGCCAGTGAGCGAGCCATTGACAGTGATGTGAGAGGAGGAACAGGCGAGTCCTATTTCAAGTGGGCCTGTGGCCATACACCTGCACCCCCACTCTCCTGTTTTGATTAAGGGATAAAGCGGCACAAAATACCCTATGGAGAGGCAGACAACCTGTAAGAAGAACTTAATTTAAATCCAAAAGAGTTACTAGTGGAATACTGCAAGCAGGGCTTTAACTGGTAACAATAAAGGACAGGCACTCCCTAAAGTGAGTAGGGTTGAAGGTTGGGGGGTGGGGAGGGGGTTGCTTAAGGCCATCCCTGGTAGGAGGCATAATAACAGTGCAACGGAGCGGCTAGTTATCTTTGAAAGTGGCAGGGCTCGGTACCCATCTCGTAGTTATGCAATCTGCCCATCTTTCTTTACCATAGACATTTTTCTATAAGTTTGTCAAAATAGTGCGATTTTCACCTGAGTCTGAATAAAAGTCATACCAGCTTCTGAAAGCACACGAGTGGAATATTCCAGTCCTTCCTTGGTGTGTCACCTTTGGTGATACAGGTAGTTCAGACCGGTCTGATGCGCCTGGTCTTGAGTCTCCAAATTTGGTAAGCTGGACATTGGACTGCAGTTGGCCAGCGTGTCATTGTGCAGAAGAATGTTACTGGAAATCAATGCTAACTTAAGAACAATATAATTAAGGCAAGCGCGGCCAGCGACTTGTTTACAAAAGGCAATGGTGGAGTGGTTCAAAGAAGCACGCTTAGAATGTCCGATATTTACTGCTATTGATGCATGGTATGAGGTTCGTCAGTGCTTGCTCAATCGACCGCCTTGGCCTTTGGCACAGTTACTTTCTCTGTTGACCCTCTAACGAGATTGCATGCCCAATGTTCCTTTACCCATTATATCCCAAGAAACTTTAGGATTACTGGTCACATTATCCTAATGTATACCTTTATTTCCCTTGCTTTTAATTTCTCAAGCCAAAACCCACTGGGCTGTATTTACAAAGAAGTAACGCAGTGTGCTGCCGCAAACCCTTTGGCTGTGCCGTGCTGCGTTACATTCGAAGCATAGCGATGTGTCATATTTACAACAATATGACGAATCCCTGAGCTCTCTCCTGCACTGGCACACAGTTGGGTCCCAAGTGCAAAGACAGGCACCCTTGCACCATGGTGCAAGGTGCCTGCATTCCGGGGAAGATTGCTTTTGTGCAGGAAGGGACACCTTTGTGCCCAAAAACAATCACGAGATGTGTTTCCTCTTTCTATGCATGCTGCAGAATGCAGCACACACAGAAAGAAGAGAAAATTAAGAGAAATAAAAGCATTTCTCTTCTTTGTGCATCCTTACGCCCCCCCCCCTGGGAGGCATAGGATTCTGACGTATACCCAGGTTTACGAAACGTTGTAAATCTGGGAATATGGCAGAATCCATGGGTGTTGTATAGGAACACCCAAAGCAACAGTCATGGAACACCCCTTTCACGCAAAGTGCTGCTTGAAAAGGGGCCATATTTACAAAGACCACCACACTGCGGCACCGGTGCATCAAAAAAGTGACGCACAGGTAGTTCAAGGGGCTTAAAAATATGCCCCTCAATTACAAAAATATCTTCTCTGTTTTTGTATGGCATCTAATAAGGATGATTAGTGTGCATCTGGGCTTTCTTGTCTTTGACAGACAATGGAAATTTGACTTTTGTGGGCCATTGAGGAGATTTGCCCAAGGTCATACAATTTGTAAAGAGATGAAACTGAGATTGAAACGTTGGTGTCTTGTATCCACAAGTGACAACTTAAACATGAAAGTGCACTTCCATTTCTACACCGTGAAGTTTTCTGTGCAGCTTTATTTTAAATGCTCAAAAGAGGTCCAAAGAGAGCAAACTGTGTTCCTTGAGCTTTTTGCCTAAAGAGATACATCAGCCATAAGACTTTTCCTAACTGCACAGCAATATTTACTTTTTAAAGAAGCACGAGGACACAAACCCTTCCATAATAAGCAAAATACTACGCTACTTCAAAACCCCCGGGGCAATGAGCAGACATCGATTAGATTTTATTTTTAGCCGAAATGAGAACCGATTAAACTATCTCCACTTTTGCTATCACTACTCGGCACAAATCCGAGCTTGTGCTTAGGTGCCTGAGTGGCACACAGCTGTTCTCTGCTCTGACAGCCTCGATAGGAGGTAGTGCTTAATTTGAGCCGGTGCTTATAGGTGACGCCCACTAGCACTCAAATTTGGGAACCTGAATCTATTTTTCATCATTAGGCTTTGACCCAGAGCAAGGTACAGCAAACGAGAGAAAGCTGGGGGAAAAGATTCAGGATGAGAAAGACGGAATAATAGTGACAAAGGGAAAAAGCAGGGATGGATAAGAGTCTACAAGAGTGAAGTAAAAGTGCACGGAGTGTAGGATGCGGGTAGAAAGGTACATGAGCTGGAATTGAGACCACACAACTTGGGTATTTGGCAACATTCAGCAGTACCTACATTCGGCTGTACCAATATCAGGCTTCTGAGGAAAACGTTGGGCTTATTCTTTTACAAATTAAGCACTGATCCGGGGTACCTGCCACTGAACCTTCTTCGCTGCTGGGTTGAATTAAGTACAATCTTTGGCCAAAGAGAAGTTCGGGTACTTGAGATGAATAAAGTAAGACAAGTTGGTACTTGTACTGATGAGTACCAGCCCATTTAAAGCACTGTCAGAGGGCAGTCATAAGATCAGGAAGCCCCCCTTATTTTCTTGTTCCACATTCTTGGCAGGTGATTCGTATGAGAGCATAACAGCTGAGCAGATAACACACTAAAAAATAGAAGGATCTAGCTGTTATCATTTCAGCATCAGCGCCACCGTGGCTCCGGAAGGGGACTTTCTTGCAGACAGCAACGTGGCATGATGTGCTCACTCTCCTGGCCAGGCAGACTGACTCTCGAATTTAAATTATTGTCATTCAGAGAGTCGTAGAGCAACGCTTTGCAGCATTTCCGTTTGCAGGAGCATCCGGAGATGTGTAGATAGATAAAAGGTGTATGGAAGAGGTTGGGGGGAGGGTGGTGAACAGTGATGAAGTTGAGGGGAGAGGTGCAAACAAATGGGAAGGGCAGGAGGAAGATGTACTTGTGTGCACCAGGGAATTCAGGGAAGTGGGTGTGGCAAAGATGCAGACGAACAGTGCAATGGCATTAAATGTGCACGCGGTGCATACAGGGGACAGTGGGAGCGGTGCTTAATTTGTAAAAAAAAAAAAAAAAAAGCAAATGCCAAGGCCCCTCTCTAAACGCCACTGCAGCTTGCACCACCTATTGGCCTTGCATGGGCTGCCTGTGTCAGCACCAACACAACTACTAACGATCACACTCCCACAAGAGTGACAATTTCGACTATTCCAGGCCACCCAAAGCATAAAAATGGCATGGAAGGCTTGTGTATTTAATATTTGGGGGCAGATTTACAAGCCCCTTGCGCCACTTTTGCGTCACTTTTCCCATGTTAAAAATTACGCAAAAGTGACGCAAGGAGCTTGTAAATCTGCCCCTTAATCTTTATTGAAGTATGAAACACACGGCTCCTTTACTAACCTCAAAAATAAACAAATAGCACCACCATGTGGTAGACTGGCATAAGTGCCTTTAGGTATTACGTGCCTGTGCTGAGCACCGCAAACACTGGCTCATATTAAACACTAATAATAATAATATTCCACTTGTACAACGAGTGGTTAAACCGACCGGTGTGTCCCTGCGCTGGGAAACCATCCTCCGGAAGTGGGCCAAGACAAGGAGCTAAGCAGAAAGAAGTTGTGCACAGGACTCAAAATTGGAAAAGCCAGGTTTTCAGTTTTTTCCGGAAAAAGTTTTCCGACGGTTCTGCTTGAATAAAGCTGGGTAGTGAGTTCCATTTTTTAGTTGCCAAGTATTCGAGCAATTGCGCACCCATTCTGGCTCTTTGGACTTTAGGAACCTTGACCAGATGGTCTCCGGTTGATCTAAGAGGAGGCCGGATGATGAGGAATCGAGATAGCTGGGGCCTTTACCCTGCAAGCTCTGTTGACAATAGCATAGGGCTTCAAAGAGTATTTGTTTCAACTGGTAGCCAATGTGCAGTGGATAGGTGTAGGGCATAATTATGAGGAAAATTACAGTGGAGATGTATGGGTTATTTGCCAGGTGAGAGGATGACTGAAAGCAGACTTGTGGAAAGAGCAGCGGAAGGTCCAGGGAATATGTGCAGGATATGCTAGCTGTGGCTTTGAGTACAAGACACAGACCAATGAGAGATTCACAAGAAAGTAGTAGATGTGAACAGAGGAGAGGTAGGCACAAGGGAGAAATGAAGTCAAAGGTAAAGACAAAATATTCTGAAGAGGGCTGCAGGAAGGAAGTGAAGAGGGAGGGTGCAGGGGCATTACTAGGTGCCTGAACATGGCAAATGGTGCAGTAAACATGACTGACAGAAACCGCCACATTTCGCGGGAAGAGGGGAAGAGATGTAGAGGGGAGAAGACACTACCTATATTTTTTTATACCACAAAACAAACTTTCATTGTTAGGTACTGTGACTCTGATATAGCTGACAATTCTAATCACATTTAAAAGCTTTCAGGAGCTATGGTTGTCTTCTAGCCATCATTGACCAATGATCTTGCAGGCGAGGACTGAGGTACATTGGAGGAGATGCTTTTGGATGCAATAATTGTAATACAATGAGGTATACAGGTCAGGAATGAAAGTGAGGTGCAATAGTGGAGCTATGTATTGGTGTCATTACTACTAGAACAGCTGTTCTTAATCTTTTGACTTAGTGAACCCCCACTTAATCATTACTGGAATCCGGGACCCTGACAGAATCCTTGTTGGAAACCAGGGTCCTCCCATTGAGACACGACTGGCAGCTGAGGACTCTGGCATAAGCAATTTCAATGATGTGAACTTCAACACAATGCACACCAATGCATAAACAAGTATTCATTAAACAAATACACAAATGGTGAAATATTGTATTTTATTCACAAACAAATATAAAAAATCGAGTTTTACATTTTATTGTTAAGGATGTAGCCTTTCTAAATTTAACTGAGACTACCCGAAATCGATGAAATGTTCTGTTTGATTTACTTGAACTGCTCCCACAAACAATCTTAGGATACCAACTTAACTTTTGGCATCTAATTTCTAATCCCTAAACGCTTACAGAACATTTTAAAATGGGACATTTGACATTTTGGTTCTTTATACATACTAAATTAATCTGTTAACATTGTTTTATTTCCTACGTTTTCGTGGACCTCCTGAATGGGCACTGCTGACCATTAGGAGTCCACAGACCACAAGGTAAGAGCCACTGTGCTAGACGATAAGATGCTGTTGGGAAGGACTGAGATACATTGATAGACCTGTCTTTTGTCAGTGAAGGAGTGTGGCTGTGGGCTGATCAGGTCTGAGGAGCAGTGGAAGGGCATGAATATCAGAGGTTGATTTTCCTTTCTGCAAATGTATCAGTCTATCTATGTCCTCTGAGGTTAGTCCCCATGGCCTGGAAACATGCCAAGGTGGTCCCTTTACTCAATAAACCTATGCTGGATGCCTCTAAACCGGAAAAATGTTGCCCTATTTCTCTCCTCCCGTTGGTATCTAAGATCACTGAAGCCTACATCATCTCTATTCTTACAAGATTTATTGAAGACACACGGGGACACTCATTTTGGGGTAGACAGGTGCTTGACAAATGACCTAATATTATTATTATTATTATTATTAATGTTAAGACAACAATCTGTTGGATCCTTACCAGAATGGCTTCCGCCCATGTCACAGCACTGAAACCGCCCTTCTGGCTGTAACAGAACATCTAAGGGACACGTTAGATGTCGGACACACCTCAGCTCTGATCCTACTGGTCTAAGGGCTGCGTTCGACACAGTCTTCCATCAGATTCTGCTGCAGCGCTTAGAGGATATCGGTATCAGCGGTCCTGCCCTGGGCTAGCTCACCTCCTTTCTAGCAGAGAGAACCTTTCAAGTGTCTGTCCCCTCTTCTGCTCCCTGGTACATGCTGTCCACCAAGGGGTTCCTCAGGGATCGGCTCTGAGCCCTACCCAATTTAACATCTACAATCAACCCCGAGCAGCAGTAGGCAGGAGCAGAGGATTAACTGTGGTAGCCTATGCGGATGACACACAGTTGGTGGTAGCACTATCAGATGATTCTGTGCAGGATGTGCTCAAGCTTGAGGAAGACCTAACAGCTATTGCAGACTGGATGACTGTTAACTGCCTCCAACTTAATGCCAGTAAATCTGAGATCTTGTTGGTGGGTACAGTTACTCATCTGTGGAGCGAGCATTGGTGGCCATCCACCCGAGGTCTCCTGCCTGCCCCAAAGCAGACTGTCAAAAATCTGGGAGTAGAGGTGGACTCCGCTCTTACCTTTCAGGCTCAAACTAAAGCGGTAGCTGGGGTCTGTTTCGGGCTCCTACGTGGGCTTAAGCCATTGTTGGGATTCTTCGATCTCACCATCCGTCAGGTGATCATCCAGGCTACAATACTATCCAGGCAGGATTATGCTAGCTCCCTATACTTAGGGGCTAATAGAGCAGAGATACTTAACCTTCAAGGACACAAATGCTATGGTCCGAACTCTCCTTGGCCTGCCGAGAACCTGCTCCACCACCGACTCTATTCGCAGGCTGCATTGGCTGCCGTTGGAGAAACACATCCAGTTCAAAACTCTCTGTATCGCCCATAGAATCATGAATTCCTAAACCCCGATATTCTGGCTAATCTCCTTATACCTTAAGGTGCGCTCCAAGGTCCAGTGCCTGGTGGTAGTCCCACGGGTTAAGAGAGTATGGGCAGGAGGGCGTTCCTTTCGTCTCTTGCTCTGAAGCTCTGGAACTCCCTCCCTGTGAGCATTAGAAGTATCCAAAGCCATGTGCTATTCCGTAAGGCCATAAAAACCTATCTCTTTACTGCATAATTGGTCTCCCTGTGCGTCACTTGGTTGGCCTATGATAGTTTGCATTTCAGCGCTGGGACGCCCCTCTGCTGGGGCAGCTGTGCGCTTTATTAAATTTATAACATATCATAACAATGCTAAAGTGCTCAGGTCAGGGTTGTGAAGCATTGTAATAATTGTAGGTGTATTCAAGGACTAAAACAACAGGATGTGCTTCAGAGAGGAGCTTTTGTGTCAGAGTTTGAGCACAGCACTGCCAGGGGAGGCTTCTGGGTAGAATTAGAAAAGCAACAGTGGCAATGTGGTAAACCTAGAAACAACCAGCACCTCTGTCTTAATGTTGGCAACAATGTAATAACATACAAAATATTTTTCAAAGCGTGCTCTATGTCTGACACCGTGCCACCCACAGTATCACTTAATACAATTGGAAAGATCTGATTGTTTTAAATAATTCAATAATAAAGACAGAGCACAACTAACACACAAGTAATTAGCTGATTGAGCCCAACCAGCAAACGTATTTTATGTAGAAATTGCGACAAATTAAATCTGTTCAGCAAATCAATCTTCTTTTACAGATGTTCTTCGTTCATAACATGGATACAGGTACAGCCAGCCGACACATGTTTCGTCGCCATAAAATAAGTTTGTTGAGACTTTTTCAAGGCTTTAACAACGTTCTCTTGTCACTTCTGGGAATCAGTAACAACCAGAAGGATCCATATGTTTCGTTACCGGATTTAAAAGTCCAGGCACGCGAACGGAAGAGTAACCAAAAGGTATAGGTCACTCAAAGACGACACCAATGTCTTTAGATTTGAAAGTGGGTACTATAAAGATGGTCGTCTCTCGAAGTATGTATAGTAACCAGCTTGTAATTAGATTTAATTGGGGCTTTCACAGGTACGTATGGTCAAAAGAGGCCTCTTGTACGTCAATAACAATGCAAGCTCTCACCCGCCGTGTAAACACCGGGTCTAGCCCCACTTTCGTTAGTGCTATCGAACCGTCCTTCTCTCAGTGGTAGTTCCAGTCGTACTTGAACTACCACTGAGAGAAGGACCCGGGCTTTACACGGCGGTGCAAAAGCCTTGAAAAAGTTGCAACAAACGTATTTTATGGGAGCCTGCAAGATACCGAATTGCTGCCAAAGTACCTGATTGTTGGTCCAAGGAGAACGAGCACCTGAGGAAGCAGAGCCCTCGCCCACCCGCCTCCCGCCGCCTGACCCTTGTTCCATCTGTGGGTCCACTGCCGAGCGGAGCGCGGTGCTGGGGCCTGCTAAAAACTACACTTCCCAGCATTCCCGGCGACGCTGTCCGCGTCAATTGAGCGCCAGGAGGCGCATAAATTTGTTGTCACCCCGGTCGAGTGGGGAACCTGCAAGATACCGAATTGCTGCCAAAGTACCTGATTGTTGGTCCAAGGAGAACGAGCACCTGAGGAAGCAGAGCCCTCGCCCACCCGCCTCCCGCCGCCTGACCCTTGTTCCATCTGTGGGTCCACTGCCGAGCGGAGCGCGGTGCTGGGGCCTGCTAAAAACTACACTTCCCAGCATTCCCGGCGACGCTGTCCGCGTCAATTGAGCGCCAGGAGGCGCATAAATTTGTTGTCACCCCGGTCGAGTGGGGAACCTGCAAGATACCGAATTGCTGCCAAAGTACCTGATTGTTGGTCCAAGGAGAACGAGCACCTGAGGAAGCAGAGCCCTCGCCCACCCGCCTCCCGCCGCCTGACCCTTGTTCCATCTGTGGGTCCACTGCCGAGCGGAGCGCGGTGCTGGGGCCTGCTAAAAACTACACTTCCCAGCATTCCCGGCGACGCTGTCCGCGTCAATTGAGCGCCAGGAGGCGCATAAATTTGTTGTCACCCCCGTCTCGCGGGACGCCGGGCGAAGCCCGGGCCAAGGGCGGGCCCGTTTTAGCCCGTTCTAGACTGTGAAAGACTGGACTGGGCCACCCCTCTTTCCCCTATCTTTCAAACCTACCCGTGGTAAGGCGACATACTTTTATATTTATAGTGTAATTGACCTACTATTGCTGTACCTACCACCAGGGCACTGCTGCTCAGATTTGACTGATCATTATGTCGAGGCAAAAAACACCTGCCACCCCGGCTAACACAATGGATAATTATTTGGTCCAGGTAGTGGCAAAAATCAATAATGATCGGAGGTCCTCTCTGGGACTTATGGATTCGCCACCTTGTGCCCAAATTAATCAATCTGGGGTATTTCAGTCTGCCAGTGATGAAATTATCACCACCGACCCGATTGAGGACCCTAATGATTGCTCCACAATAAATGTATCCACGGCTTCTATTGTCCAGCAACTTGACCCTCTTGTAGATTTAATTAACTTAGAAGAGTCAAATAAATCTGTTACAATTGTGGAGCTAGTCCCAGAGAGCAATACCCCACCCACTCCGGTCCCTGCACCAAGAGCTAAAAAAGGGATTACTAAGGCACCGCCTAGAAGAGGTGGCCTACGCTCTTGTAAGAACAAACATGTAACTCCACCTAGAAGAACAAAGAAAAGGGCGGAAGACGGGATAAGGGAGGAAGAGTACGAAAGCGTAGACTGGGAGGATACCCTCTTAAATAAGCTCATGGGCATACTAGAGTCCAAATTATCAGGGCTAATGAAACCACTCATATCAAAAGTAGACCAACTAGCTAATAAAGTTAACAAGTTAGAGACCCTCCTAAGGAAAACTAATGAGGGGGTGGGGGAAATATCAAATGTAATAATAACCAAATTTGAACACATAGAGGCTGCAGGGAAAACACTCGGTGGGAACATGAATGCAGGCCCGCAAGTTCCATCTGAGCAAATCCAACAAGCCAGCTCTAGGCACGGTGACACCCCTGACACGGCTTTAACTTTAGATCCAGCACAAGCAGTAGGCAACACTACCTCTGAGACTCCCAATCTAGAAACCGGCCCAGTTGAATTAATTGTCGAAGCCTCCCCCTTGATTCTAGTACTTGCAAACACACCATCTTTGAAAACAGGACAGATCGAGTCTTTGGATTCCTTAAGAAATAAGGCTCTCCAGTGGCTTAGTAACAACATGCACATATCTCCCTGGGGCAAGGAAAAACTATCTGATGATCTGCTCACAGCAAGAAGGGTTAAGTGGATAGGCACTAAGGCAAAGAAATTCCAAGGGGACTGTGTGGTTTTGAATTTCAAGGGCCCTGAAGTATTGCCTGATGTCCTACGGAACATCTTCCCTCCACAACATAGAACAGCAGAAATAGTACCACTGACACTGGATTTCTTCTATAGCAGAAGAGGTCTAGTAGCTAAACCTAGCATACTGAGAACAAAGTGGACAGTTGTGGGAAATAGAAGGGCCAGGACTAACCCATTATGCGAGTGGGGGCTAAACTTGGATAACCACTACTCTGCGTTATCCGACCTAAACGAGTGTGATTGACTCGTATGTGCCTCTCCTGTCCCTCCTGAAACCCAGCTGGACCAAGGATATGTTAAGACTCCCATTTCAGACGAGCCTCCATTAGATAAATTGACCCTGGTCTCTAATGTATCCTTCACTCCCGTCCCAGAGGAACTAAATAGAGTTCAGATGGAACAAAAAAGAGCATTAGAGGTAGTTGAGAAGTTACCAACACTGAGTGGAGGCTTAGCCCGAGGCATAGAACTTGTAGAAGCAATAAATACTCCTGATATTGACCAGATACGCCATCAAATGGTTATACCGCCACTATCTATTATCTCTTGGAATATAGCTGGCATCACAAATAAGCTAAATATCCCAGACTGGGTCGACTTTATCGACCATTACGATATTATTATGCTGCAAGAAACTTGGTCGCCCACACCAATTTTCCGGCAAGGGTACTTGAACTTTTATGTTCCAGCTATAAGAAACCGAGTGGGTCGTCCCTCTGGGGGCCTGTTAATTTGGGTACGCCAAACTTTGAATTGCTCGGTTAAGCAAAGGTCTATACCCTCCAATGATATTCTAGCACTCGACATTAGCTGGCAAAATGGCCAACAACTAGCCCTGTTTAACCTCTATTCCAGGGGAGTTGCTAGGGGCAAACCATCAGAGACTTTAACGACCCTTGAGTATCATATTGAAATGCTACCAGTGCCACCCCATGTAATAATAGGCGGGGATTTTAACACCACCTTTGAACCCTTGGGCGAAGAGGATAGGATCCTGGCCGAAGATGAGGATACCAAGTGGAGAATTCCTCAACTAGACATCCCAGTAATCAGAAAATGGAGCACAGTAGCAATCCAATTGAAAAGTTTTTGTCTTTCTAGAGGGCTTAGAGCAGTAAATGGACGGGCACCGTCAGATTTAATGGGGAAAAATACATTTGATAATGGCCGATCGGCCAGCAGAATAGACTATATACTTCTGGATGTAAGGGCCTGGGATAAATTGGTAGATATGGAAGTGAAGGATAGAATAGAAAGGGACCACAATCCTTTGTGCCTGACACTCCATCCATACCATGAAGTGCCCGATCATCCAAGAGGGGATCAAATGGTGACGCAAGACCTTGTAAGCTCAAATAACCTCCGCCACTTGAAGTGGAGCATGCTCCTAGAAGACATTGCCAAAATAGAGACCTTAAAGGAATTAGTGGTGGACGAAGTCTCTAAGATTAAGTCCCATTATGGGATGACTGACTTCACAGACTACATGATGGCTGCTCATGAGAAACTGTTTTCCAAAATTCAAAGTTTTTTTGTTAAAACAGTAGCCTCAAATAAAAAGAAAAAGGTCCAAGAGATTAGAGGGTGGTATGACAAGAGCTGTAGGGCAGCACGAGACAATCTTAGCATGGAACTAAGGATGGAATTCCGGCTGATATTTTTCTATCGGATCGGAAGTCCTGGTGTAGCTATTTTGCAATGCTGGCCAATGCGGTGGCAATGGGAGGGAAAGTGCCTGCCTCATGGAAGGGAGCTGAAATCATTCCCATATATAAGAAAGGTGATAGATCCCTGGCTAAAAACTACAGACCCATTAGTCTGATCGATACAGCACAAAAACTAATGGGCCGATTAGTCCAAAACAAACTGCAGCAATGGATCGACGAAAAAAATATTTTATCATCTTATCAAGCTGGGTTTCGTCCCTCAACTAGTAGCGTTGACCAAGCTCTCCACTTTTTAACCATCTACTGGAGAAACGTCACTCTAAAGAAGGGGACATTGTATGCAGTCTTTGTGGACCTAAAAGCCGCTTTCGACTTGGTCCCCAGAGAAAAACTCTGGCAGACCTTGGCGGACGTAGGCTTAAGCCAGGAATTGCTTACACTCCTTGTTCGCCTGCACGAAAATAATTTTGCAAGAATAAGATGGGGCAAACAAGGAGAAGTAACTGATCCCTTTCCGGTAGAACGTGGGGTGAGACAAGGGTGTGTCCTAGCGCCAACCCTCTTCTCCATTTATATAAATGGTATCGTTGAACATTTAGAGAAGATTGCTAGTGACGCCCCAGTAATTGCTGGCTCTCGTGTACCCGTCCTCATGTTTGCGGACGATACACTCTTACTTTCCCGCACCCCCAGTGGGCTTCAAAAAGTGGTCGATGCCTTTGGTGTATTTTGTGATGGGAGGGGTCTTGAATTGAACACCACCAAAACAAAATTCATGTGCCTCAACCAACAGTCCACCTTCAAAGGTGTAATAAAATACAAAGTTACACCCTTAGAAAGAGTGGACTCTTTTTCTTACCTAGGCATCACTCTACAAGAAAACATGAGTTGGAAACAACATATAACCACAACCTTATTAAAGTTTAGACAGTTAGCAGGCGCAATTACCCTAAAACACCGCACCTCGCTGACAAAGCCAGTAAACTGTGTGTTGGAAATTTATTCTATGAAAGTCCTGGGGGCTTGTTTATATGGCTCTGAACTATGGGGGTTTTCAAATTTGAGAGAACTGGGCCGAGCAGAAAACAGGTTTTTACGAGGGATTGTGATGGTCCCCCAAAGCACACCCACAATCCCGCTAAAATTGGATCTGGGAAGAAAAGGCATAGAGGACATAGCGAGGCTACGCCCTCTTCTATATTGGAGACGGATTATGGTGACCCCAGAACTAAGCCACTATGCGGCGGCATTGACGGACGTTATTAAATTCGACCGCTTCCATAGTATTCCATGGTTAAGGGAGCTCCGGGGACTCCTTATAAAATTGAAATTGGACTATCTATGGGACACCAAAGATGTAACCTGCTTTCCTACGAAGGCAAAGCTAAAAGATCTATATTGGGAAATGGTATATCTTACAATGTTTAGTGACAGTACAAGTTCAAATTTAACATCTTGCTTCTTAAATATAAAAATGTACCCTTCTTGCGAACCTTTTTGGGACATTATTGAAAAACCTTACGATAGAAAACTTTATTTTCAATTTCGCATAGGTGCACTCCCGGTGAACGCGTTTAAGAAGCATTGGTCCCCAGCATGGGATGATCATTGTCACCATTGTAATGAACAAACTGAACACATTTCCCAACTCTTGTTCTGTTGTCCACTGTACTCGTCCCCCAGACGTAAATGGTTAAAACCTGTGTGCTCAAATTTGGGAACCCGCAGCCAATCTGAAGCCCTTAGGATACTTGAAACAGATTGTTCCATAGTCCTTGTGGTTGGGGTAGCAAAATTTCTGGCTTGGTCATGGTTAATACGTACCCGATCGTTAATGGCAATTGCATCATAATGAAATTATGCATATTCTCAATTTTGCATTTTGCCGTATGGATTATTGTATTTTATTTTATAGAAAATCTATTTTTTAAGAAGTGTGATAATTTGATGTAATTTGATGTATTTTTATCATGTATTTATTCGACATTTCATGTTTAATATGTATTTTTAGAAAGTATTTTTACATGTAGTATTTATTGTATTAGGGCTAGGTGAATGCTTTTATGACAAATGTCGAATAAAGCTTTAAAAATGAAATGATTTTATGGCGACGAAACACGTGTCAGCTGGCTGTACCTGTATCCAAGTTATGAACTAAGAATATCTGTAAAAGAAGATTGATTTGCTGAACAGATGATTTTATTTGTCGCAATTTCTACATTAAATACGTTTGCTGGTTGGGCTCAATCAGCTAAGTACTTGTGTGTTAGTTGTGCTCTGTCTTTATTATTGAAATGCTTCTGGGTAGAGGCTGCAGGGTAGGGTTGAGTCCTTTGAACGTACTGTATTTGGACCCAGATACAGGAATATTCTGTAGTGCAGGTCTGAGGTCCACTGGTGTGGGTCCCAGAACTGGAAAATCAGGGCCAGGTGTGGTCTATACTAGATGCATAGCTGTGATCATGTATGTATCCCAGTACCGCATTAACAGGCGATGCATTTGGTTAAGAAGGAGGTGTCTCATCTAAGGTCTGTGTATTGTGCATTGGTTAAGGCACGTGTGTTCATGTATTTGCTGAGCAGTGGACGCTGAAGGTCTGAAATATATAGTGGTAGACCTGGATGCCCACTGTGGTTGAGGTGCTTGATGTAACTCTATGCCTCTTGACCTGCATTAGAACAGCTGTTGTGCTGCTGCCAATTGAAGACTAGATACAGGTGCCTTTTGGAGGCCTCTTTCTGGGGTGCAGCAGGTGAGTCTTCATTTATATTGATAGAGATGTGCAGTGCTATATTATCAGGGGATGCTCCATATTAGAACTGAGCTAGATAAGTAGAATTGCATGGGGATCTCAATACTAGAATCACAGGGGTACCACAGGCACTTTTGGAGGTGCTTTTGTCCAGCTATGCAGTGCTTAATTTGTAATAAAATAAGTGCCTGGGCCCTCATCAGGAGATCACTGAAGCTGGCATCAACCATTGCCCCTGCAAGCGCTGCAGAAACAAAACTATCAACCATCGTACTCCAAAAAGTGTGACAAGTAAGACTATACCAGGCCTCTAAAGCTGCAAGAATCTCTTGGACGCATGAGCGGCCCGTGCAGTTAGGAGCGGTGGGGCGGTGGGGGGGACTCGACAGATGACGAAGATGAAGAATTAAATAAATATTTAATTTTCCCTCATCGTCATCTGTCGAGTAACCCCCCACCCCGTCACACCACTCTAACCTGCACGGGCCGCTCCTGCTTGGGCAGCAGGTATTAGTCATTTTTAATGTACAATTATTAATAAACATTTGTTGTTGGGCTCACCTCTAAATTAGACACCACATGTCAGACTGTCATATGTACCGATGTTGACAATTAAGTGCCGGTGCTGAGCACCGGAAACCGCTGGCAAAAATTAAGCATTGCAGCTGTGTGGCAGTCTGAATTACCAGGAGCTCTGCGTGTGAGGTCTGAGGAGCATTAGCACTGCTGTGCGATCGTGCAGTTCCAAAATGCTGGCTTAACCATCATTCAAATTATGCCGAACCACCATGTAGGAAATAGTATATTTTTGTCTAAATCCTAACTCTACCACGTATATCGGTTTTCATTTATTCATAACGTTTTATATTTGGACAGCAACAAACTTGTCAATTATTTTATCCAAACTGTGATATTTTACACTGATCTCAGGTCTTGGAGGGCAGTGAGGATAGCTTCTGCATGTCGTGTCTCCAGAATGGTGGTGGTTTTCTGTATTGTTCACTTTGTCTTTCTGGCTTGGGGTCTGTCATTTCTTCTTTTCTGTGCTCTTCTTGACACTCTTTCGTATGCTCTTCCTGGTATTCTTTTGTTGTTTCCCGTGCTCTTTCTGGCACTCTTCTGTTTTCTGTGCTCTTCCTGGCACTCTTCTATTCTCCGTGCTCTTCCGGCACTCTTCTATTCTCTGTGCTCTTCCTGGCACTCTTTTGTTATTTCTTCTATTATCTTTTTCTTTTGTTCTCCTTTCTTTTCCTGGTGCTTGACTCTGCACTCTTTCTTTTTTAGTCAGCACTTTGTCGTCTTTATTTTCTCTCATGTGTCTTTATTATATTTTCTTTCTTTTTACTTGTTGTCTTTTTTCTCTTATTCACTGTTTTTGTCTTTGCTTGTGCTTTATTAGCGCTCAATTCCTTTAGTTCGATTCTCTTATTCGTCCTTGTCACCCTTTGTTCTTTCTTTATTTTCTTCTTTGTCTGTGCTTTGTTCTCTTGTATCTTCTTTATTTGCACCTGTTCGTTGTGCTGTCACCTTCTTTTCTGTTCTTTGTTCTATTGCTGCTTGTTCAACCCTTATTTTCTTATTTTGCCTCTTTTTGCCTTTGCATATGCTTGTTTGTGCCTTTTTCTTAATTTCCTTTCTTTTCTTTCTTTTGTCCTTTTATTTGCCCCTTTTCTTCTGGTGTTTCTCTTATGTACATGTATTTATGTATTTATGCCCACTTGTTGTCGTTATTTGTCCTTCTTTGTGCCTTTTCTCCTCTTTGATTGGCACTTTCTGATGTTTTTCGCCCTTTGCCTGACTTTAAGATGGCCGCTGCGCTGGTTCTCTGTTCCTATTGGCTTGTACAGCCTGATTCTAAGATGGCCGCCGTCTTCTCGCGGGACTTCGCGGCCAATCGCGATGCAGCCTGACCTCAAAATGGCCGCCGCGCTTGTTCTTCGTCCCTATTGGCCCTCGCGCCTGGCCCCAATATGGCCATCGAGACTCTCGCGAGACCTCGCGCTGGCTTTTCTTTTATTCCTTGAAACTCGCGCTCTTTGGCTGGCGCTTACCGGATTCGTTTCTTCTTCGTTCGCGGCGGTCGGGTTGGCTCCCACGTCGCTGCTTTCTTCTGGATGGCGCTTCACTCTTCCCTCTTCCTTTTGACCACGACGCAATCCAGGGTGGGCTCCTGGTTTCAATCGCGATGTTCCGATGGGCACAGCATGCAGTCCGTCGAACCTTCGTCGCCAGATGTCGTGTCTCCAGACCCAGGAAAGCACGCAGGACACGATAGTGTTGTACAGGTATGCCTTTATTCTTGTTCCTTACAGCATGTACAGATCACGACCTCATGCCTCGAGGTCCAGCACCAGAGTGTCCCTATCCCCACCCCTTGACCGGATGTGGTGTCCGGTGTCCCCTCGCCCCTGCGCTGCCCCAGGGTCCTAGTGCCCTTGTCCTGGACAGGACACTGCAGTTAGAGAATTTGTCTAGAAACTGGTTTTGCATACGAAAGGCATGCAGAAATACTGACTATTTGATTCAATTAAAGGCTGACCATGAGGACGGGAAACATCCTTTACAAGGCAACTTTTACCACGCAGTGCTTTCACATCACAACTTTTACAACGCAAACCATTACAACGCATTGCGCTGGGGGGCGCTCTAGGATAGGGAATAGATTTAATTTACTATCCAACACCTTCCCTACTATCCACGGGGACTGGAGTTGGAATAGTAAATTAAACTATTCACTATCAAGCACCCCTCAACACTATGCGTTGTAAAGGCATGTGTTGAAAAATTTGCGAAGTAAAAGCATGCGTGGTAAAAGCATGCGTTGTAATGTCATACATCCATGTGGAAGTGTACGGTTTTAGGATGATCGTTGGAGTTTGTATCTAAATAATCAGTTTAGTTGGCATTAGAAGCATCTGTTCCTAAACAACGATTGCAATATTAGTCAAAACAACATATATACAGTGTGGGAAAGGGATTATAGGAAGACATATAACATTTTGTTGTATGAACAAAATTAGTGAGGATTGTTGAATGGGAGCACTGTGTGATTGGCATTTGAATAACTTTGCCCTAAAACTCGTGATGGGCTTTTTTCAGATTTGAGTTTGGGAAAATCATTTAGATTTTGAGATGCCACCATATTTTTTCAATTATTGCATTTACAGTGTAACTGTTGATGGCAGGGTGCCATTCTGAAACGAAGGGTGCATAGATATGAGTCATCTTCATTTAATATTGCAGATGCTTCGTCATAAAGATTACTAAAAAAGATCTAGTGCTTTTTACAGTTTGTTCATTGAATGTTATTTCTACAATAATGGTTTGTTTTGCATATTGTGGTAGTTTAGAGTTGTTGCTTCACGATCTAGGGTTTTCACTTTGTTTGAAAGGTTTACTGTTTTAGTATTTTCAATTGAAAGGGAGATGGGCGGTAGAATATTTCTCCCAATCCGAGCCAAGGAACAGGAGAATGTGAGAGATTCCGCAAACTGTAAATGTTACAAGGGAGGTGAATAAGAGTGGGGGCAAATTGTAATTCAAAGTTGAAATCCAAAGGGGCTGCAAAGTTTGTGATGTGTGGGATAAAGTTATCTTTGGTACCAGGGTGTATGTAGATGACAAGCAAGAGAGAATAGCCAGAGGAAGGGTGTAGGAATGCTAAAAGAAGTTTATTAGAGCATGGTTGTATGACACCTATGTGGCATGTCCGCAAGTGGATTTGTAAATGAATGTAAATACTTGCTGTTTTTTTCATTCATTTAATTATTTTGAAGTTTTCAATAGTGCAGCGTCACTGAGGAGCACATGAGCACTGTACAACCATTATATGCAACAGCAAAGAATTATCAATGTTCAGCGAATGAGACAAACTCTACAGACTAAACAAACCAGTGCAAAGAATAGGAAGATATAATCTGGGGCTCCAACTGTCCACTAAAGGCCAATACATTGAGGGTCATTGTCAGGGCACTAGGAAGAGTGAGTCAAATCTGCCAGATGCAAAGCTCCAGTTCCTTATACCTAGAATTCTTAACACCCAAGAAAGGAACAATCCCTTTCAGTAGCCCCAATTATTGGTGATGATTGGGATCCCCCACCTAAAGAATGTGCCCCCAAAAAGAAACCGCTGTCTAGGAGGAACAAGAACATGGCATGTAAAACCTCCTCGATGGAAGGAATCGGGCGAGGATAAGGAGGAATCCTATTTTGGGTGAAAAAGACCAGAGAAGGTAACACCCATGAGGGTCACAAGGTGCTGGCGGGGGTGGGGGGGGGGCAGCTCTGTGGTCATCCAAAGAGTCAGGTCTCGAGATCTTTCCTGAAAAGGTGCAGTGTCAGGCTTCAAGTTACCCAACCTCAACAGTGCAACCGCAGCATCCAGCTTGCATTTGAGAATCAGGCAGCATTATCCTTTGCTGCATGCAAGTCGGGACTATGGTCTTTTTAAAAGACAGTTCCAGAACATTGTGATAGGCCATGAAAACGATTGGTGTTGAGCATGGGAGGGTCTGAATCAAAGACTTTCAAGGAGTAGATCCTTGCTTAGTAGGCTCCTTTGCCATAAGAGATTGTGTGTAAGTCCCTAAATTATGAGGGCGCATTATGATGTAGAGCCTTGCAAGTGAGGCATCCTATTTTGCTCTAAGGGCACCAATTATATGTTGGCGGTAAGAATACTCCATTGCAACTGCGACTGAGTATCCTTACCGCCAACATAATGTTCTGCCCACCTGATTTAAATGTGGGTGTAACCACAGTGGATACTGCTTTGTTTCCTCCGTGGTTACACTCTTCCGATGGCTTGGCTGAGTAAGGGTCGTCAGAGGTTGCCCTCTATGTCTGCCCACCTAATTTAGATGGACGGACATACAGGTCTGTTTTCACTTCCCATCAATGCCAGGAAATCTCTGGGTGTAAGGGGCAGTGAAAACTGTCTAATTTCCTCCTCACCATGGGAGGCAACTCTCATGATAAAGGGTTTTTTTATTTTCAAAAAGAATATCTTGATATATATCAAGTTTATATAACTTATAGCTATAAAACAATTATATGTATACATATTTTAATTGAGTCAAAATATTTTAAATTATTCAACATTATTTTCTGTGTGGTATTATTTAAAACTCTGCCTCCACATTTTTCCAAGGGAGTGTGATGCAATATCTGTGAGTATCCAAGTGTGGTGCTAGACTTACTTGAAGGCTGGAATGGAGTACTGTTATGGCTGTGTAGTAGTCTTTTGAGCTGTAGCAACTTTAAATGTGTAATTTGTTAATGGCAACATTCTTAGGGCCTGATTTATTTATTTTTATTTAAAAAAAGAATCCCAAAGCATGATTTATTCTCTGAAATATATATATTTTAAAGCCCTCTCCGCTTGGGAATTATCTCCTGTGGCGGTGGCGGGGGAGGGGGTGGGGTGGGTTTGTTTAGTTTTTTACTTGCAATTAGCGCCAGGGTTTACTTTGCGGTAACAGAGAGTAAGACCCAGCTAAATGGCTGCCCATTTAAATTTGGTGGTTGGACAAATAGCCAATTCTCTAGCAGCCCTCACTCCATTGGGCAATTGGATAAGTTTGGTCATGTGGAGTAGGGTGGATTAGATTTGGGGTGGTTTGGAGAGGAGTGAATTAGAGTGGAGTGGAGGGGTGTGGATTGAAAGGTACTGGAGGGGGGTGGATTGGATTAGAGGGGGGTGGAGTGGATTGGAACGGGATGTATTGGAGTGGGGTGAATTGGAGTGGGGTAGATTGGGCTTGGAGCGGGGTGGTTGGAGTAGAGTGGATTGGACTGTGGTGGGCTGGATGGATTGGATGGATTAGGGTGGACTGAACTGGGGGGGTTGATTGAATTGAGGTACAGTGCATGGATTGAAGTGCAGTGGGCGGATTGGAGTAGGGTGAACAGGATGGGGTGGATTGAATGGACTGGGGTGGGGTGGAATGGACTGGAGTGGGGTTGGATGGAGTGGGGTGGAATGGAGTGGGGTGTATTAGAATGGGGTGAATTGGATTGGTGTGGGGTGTGGATTGGAGTGGAGTAGATTGCATTGCAGTGAGTTGGATTGAATTGAGTGAGGTGGATTGGATTGAGTGGGGTGGATTGAATTGAGGTGGATTGGATTGGAGTGGTGTGAACTGAATTGCGATGGGATGGATTGGATTGGGTTGAGGTGGATTGGATTGGGTTGGGGTGGGGTGGGGTAGATTGGGTTTGGCTGGATTGGGGTGGATTGGATTGGTGTGGGGTGGATTGGATTAGAGTGAGGTGGGTTGGATTGGGGTGAGGTGAGGTGAATTGGATTGGAGTGAGGTGGATTAGAGTGGTCAGCTTGTTCTGGAATGGAGTGGAGCAGATTGGAGTGGCACAGATTGCTTTAGATTGGAGTAAGGCAGATTCGAGTAGGGAAGATTGTTTTGCATTGGAATGTGGCAGATTGGAGTGGGGAGATTGTTTTGCATTGGAGTGGGGTAGATTGTTTTGGATTGGATTGGGGCAGATTAGTATGGGGCAGATTGTTTTGGATTGGAGTGGGGTGGCTTGTGGTGGATTGGATTGGTATGGGGATGGATTGGGTGTGGATTGGGGAGAGAGAGGAGTGGATTTGTGTGGGTTGATTGGATTGGGGTGGGGTGGATGGAGTGGAGTGAATTGGGATGAGTGGGTGGATTAGGGTGAGGTGGATTTGGGTAGATTTGAGTGGGGCAGCTTGTTTAGGATTGGAGTGGGCGGGTTGTTTTGGACTGGTCTTGGGCAGATTTTTTGGATTGAAGTGGGGTGGATTGTGGTGAATTGGTGTGGCGTGGGGTGGAAGTGGAGTGGATTGTATTGGTGTGGGGTGGATTGGTTTGGAGTTGGTGGATTGTGGAGAATTGGAGGGGGCAAATTGGGATGGAGTGATGGACTAGGGTGAGTTGGATTGGATTGGGGTGGGGTATATTGGTTGGAATGGGCACATTGAAGTGGGCAGATTATTTTGGATTGATGTGGGACAGATTGGAGTGGGGCAGATTGCTTTGGATTGGTGTGGGACAGATTGGTGTAGGGTAGATTGTTTAGGATTGGAGTGGGGTGGATTGGAGTTGGGTGGATTCAATTGTAGTTGGGTCGATTGGATTGGGGAAGGAGTGAGGTGGATTGTATTGGTGTGGGGTGGATTGGGTAGGACAGAAGTGGGGGAGGGTGGAGTGTGGAGGATTGGAGTGGGGTGAGTTGGAATGAAGTGGGTGGATTGTGGTGAGGTAGATTGGATTGGAGTGGGGCAGATTGAAGTGGTGCAGATTGGAATGGGGCGTATTGGAGTGGGTTGGATTGAAATGGACCGGATTGAATGGGTGGATAGGAGTGGGGCAGATTGCTTTGTATTGGAGTGCAGCATATTGAATTGGATTGGAATGGGACTCATTGTTTTGGATAGGAGTGGGAAAGATTGGAGTGGGATGGATTGGAGGGGGTGATGGTTTTGAAATAAAGTGGGGCACATTGGAGTGGGAGGATTGGAGTGGGCAGATTATTTAAAATTGGAGTGGGATAGACTGGAGTAGGGTGGGTAGGAGTGGATAGACTGTTTTGAATTGGAGTGGGGTGGATTGGAGTGTGGCGGATTGGAGGGGGCAGATTGGAGTGGGCCGATTGGAGTGGAGCAGATTGTTTTGGATTAGAGTGGAACAGATTATTTTGGATTAAGAAGGGCAGATTGGAGTGGTGAAGATTGTTTTGGATTGAAGTGGGGCAGAGTGTTCTGGATTGAGTGGGGAAGATTCTTTTGGATTGGGGTGAGGCAGATTGCTTTGGATTGAAGTGGGGCAGATTGGAGTGGGTCAGACCATTTTGAATTGGAGTGTGGCAGATTGGAGTGGAGCATTTTGGAGGGGGCAGATTGGAGTGTGACAGATTGTTTTAGATTGGAGTGGGCAGAATGTTTTATATTGGAGTGGGCAGATTGTCTTGGATTGGAGTGGGGCAGATTGTTTTGGATTGGGGCAGATTGCTTTGGAGTGGAGTGTGGTAGATTGGTTTGGATTCCAGTGGGGCAGAATGCTTTGGATTGGAGTGCAGTGAATTGGATTGGATTAGACTGGATTGAGGTGAGTGATTGGTATTAGATTGGTCTGAGTGGATTGGATTGAATGAGGCTGATTGGCGTGGGACAAACAATGTTGTTTTGCAATAAGATAATCTTCATCTTTTGAGAATAGCGGCCACAAGCAAAAACAAAAGAAAACATGAGTGCAAAGTGAGAAAAGAAGACTTGGCAAAATAAAATAAAGTTAACTATAGAAAATGAAACTTTGCAATTTTTTTATCCTGCTGGGCTTGTTTTCCCCAGTCACATGCCTTCTGTTTGCAGGGAACTGGAAGTTAAAATGAACAAAATAGTACCTCAGTCACATTGGGAGCTGCAGACAGGCACTGATTACATTGAATCAATCAGTGCTTGGTCTCTGCTCCACAGAAAGCAACGGAAATGATGTTATGCCTGCCTTGACGAATTACTAGGCTGTAAAGAAAAGTGTCACTCAAGCCAACAAATGGATAAGCAACGGGCAGGCTCCAAGCCCTTTTTGGATACAGGAGTGTCTTGTAAGCGAGACGCATGTGATAGCGCATGCTGACGTAGGTTCAACCCTAAAAAGGGAAAATGAGATGTACATATTTAAAGTTTTAAGTAAAAATGGCACCAAAAAGTATGACACGCCAATGATAGTCTATTTAAGAAGCAGAACCTAGGTGAGATTTCAAGCCGACCAAGCCGACCAAGATAGAGAGTGGGTAAGATACTCCAAGTGTGTTTCTCCCAGTCAAAGATATTACATTCTTTCTTTTTTATGGAGCTCAAAATCCTCTAGTGGGGCCAGCCTGAAGCTGTACATTGAAATCTTTGCCGTGAGGTCCTCCTGATGGCGCAGAAGGTTTTGGAAAACCAACAATTTTCAAAATCCCAACTTTTCAGGGTTTCTGGAGCAGCTCCTCTGGGTCACTCTTACTGTTCCCAGGACCTCATGGACAGCACTTAGGAGCAAGGACTACACTGCAAACAATCACACAGCGCACCTTACTTCTAACATTCATGTTAGAGAAATCCTTCTTCCCTTGTGCAGAGCCTGTGGGCCCACCCAGATGTGTGGCAAGGGAAAATTAGCAATACCCCTCCTCTGTGGTAACTCAAAGTCAGCCTGGGGGTAGCAACCCTCCCACTAGTTTTTGTGCCACTTTGGCTGGGGGGTGAGGTGTTGCCCTTTCTAGGTCTCACCTTAAATGTATTTGCGAAAGGATAGCCACCTTTACAAGGTAATTAATTTCCTGCGTCTACTCTAACTGGTCTTCTTGCAAAAAGAATGAAAACACCTCCTTACACCCAATGCATAATTCAGCTCTAGAAGCAGTTTTCACACCCCATTAATAACAAGTACTCACACACCATCTGTCAGTAGGCTAATGTTAATTTGCCTACTGAAGAAGAAAAAATGTCACTTTCCAAAAGTAACTTTTTCTAAATATTTATTACATCTTCGACTTCACAATTAAATTGGATTGTTACTAAATATTAAAAATAGTATTTGAATCATTTTTGTAGATGCTTCCTTTTAAAAGTTACAGATTAATGTTTATAATCTGATCATTGACATTTTCTAGGATTCAACTACAACCTTGCCAGTTAAAAAAGCTTTTGGGGACTACTCACTAGAGGAACATGTCTATTTTAATATTATGTATCTACACATGATAGCCTCAAACCACGTTTTACAGGTCTACTCTGTGGCTGACACAATAGGTCCTGTAGTCTGAGGGTGGCATTTAACTTTCAGACCCTGGGTGCACTTTCTGCATCATATATTAGGAACTTATAGACAAGTTAATTATGTGAGCCGCCTGACATAAGCCAATTTAACCATGTTTAAATGGGGAGCACAGGGGCTTTCCTCCCATTTAGCAGGGGTAATAGTGCACATACTTCCAAGTCCAGTGAAAATAGGGTCAGAAAAAAGGCAGAAATCTGGTGTGATCATTCAGAAAAGGAGGACAATAGTACTACTTTACATACTACACAATCCAGTTCTTGAATCGGGCCCTATGTCTATGGTGGACGAGATGCATTTATTACCAGAAATAACACCCAAGAAGGAATACCAAATGAAAATGGAAACATTAATACATTTCAGAAAGGAAATCACAGAGGTAGATAGACATTCTTACTCTGTCCCTTCTCCTTGTTCCTCACTTGACCCACCAACTGATTCTGCCCCTTAACGCAAATCTCTACACATACATGTGTTCTTCCTGTTTTTATTACCCATAAGTATACTCTGACTTCTTGCCTAAATTTAATTCTAATCATTATGACTCTACCCCCATATCTCACCTAACACAACCTTTCAATTGCACATATCTTTGTCACTGAATATGGTGGTCTCTGTCCCTACATTTACACACACACACACACACACACACATATTGTACTTGAGTGCTCATAAAGTGTGTCATTAACTACATCCTCTTGTTAGTCAGACCTCCAGAGTGATGCTCATGTTAGTGCTCGTTCACACACACACACACAAATTCATAAACTCACAATCTGAGTTCTCCATCGCTCCTACACAAGCTTGATCTCCGAGTCATTGACTGATGTTTAGTTACTGCAGCTAAAGATAAGAGGAAAGGATACTGTCAGTCACAGTTCCTGTCATGTGCTGCCACATATGGCACACATAGTACAACAGAGGAAGACCTGGGACTACCCTAGCACCTTTCAGCAGTAAGCTGGGATCATAGCTTTTAGGTTGAAGCCTACCAGACAGCACAGCTGCTCAAGAGATCTTGGAGACAATACAGAAATCTTCCCTGGGAATGAATTCCGCATCTTAATTACCACTTGCTTTGTGTTTTGTAATTCACATTTGCTTGGTTTCAATTTGCTGACTTTATCTGTTTTAGGCTATGCAGCTTAAGTTCACCCCTGCCGTAGATCATCCCTTGTTTACTGTACCCTTCCACCAGCATTTAATTTCTAGAACCAAGCGTCTAAATCTTGTTCTTATCTTGTTGCATTTGCGGTGCACTCAAAGACAGAGGTCAAATATCAGGCTCTGTCTTAAAGGGGAGCTTGATGTGTATCTTTCTTTCTCTGACTTTAAAGTGAGAGGATGTATGTGACAACCATGCTGTCTACTGGGGGTGTACTGCAGGAATGCTGTAGGATGTTATTTTTTTTTCTAGCACACATCAACATGTAAATATCTGTGAATGAGCTGTGCAGATATTTAAAAATATATCAAAATTATCAAAGCACAAATGAAGAAAATTCTTTGTAATTATGAAGTGTGTAGGAAATAAATATTTTAATACAATAAAAAACAAATCAATACACTAGGTGATGACATTTCCACACATTATTGTTTGTGCACTTTCTACTTTTATCAGGAAAACTATATGTCTGTGCAAATGTTCATTCAAGATGTGTTGTCTGTAATGGCAATGGTCTACCACACCATGCATATTCCACTTTACGCCACTGCAATCTTCTTTGTACCACTCCACTCCACTGCACTCTACTCTGTATCACTCCACTCTATGACACACCACTCTACGCCTCTCCACTCTTCACCTCTCTACTGTACTTTGCACTGCTCTATTCTATGCCAGTGCACTCTATGCCACTCTGCTATACACTACTGCACTCTACGAAACTGTACTCTGTAACACTGCACTCTCTGCAACTTAACTCTACGCTACTCTACTCTGAACCACTGCACTCTATGCTTCTGTACTCTAAGCCACTGCACTCTACTCTTATACCACTCTAATCTGCTTTGCATCCCTGCACTCTACGCCATTGCACTCAACACCACTCTCCTCTATGCCACTGCACTTTACCCTACACCACTCCACTCTACGCCACTTCACTCTACACTGAAACAATCTATTTTACGCCACTGCACTCTACACACTACACTCTATTTTGCAACACTCAACTCTGTGCCACTGCACTTTATGTCAATTTACTCTGCACCACTGCACTCTATGCCAGTGTACTCTACTCTGCAACACTCTACTCCACACCACTGCTCTCTTCGCCACTCTACACCACTGCAATATATGACCTTTTACTCAGCAACACATCATTCTTTAAAACTGAACTCTACACCACTCTACTTTGCACCACTATGCCACTGCCCTCTAAGCCACTGCACTCAACTCTGCACCACTCTATTATATGCCACTCTACTGCCCTGTGTGCCACTGCACTCTACGCCCTGCAGTCTACGCCAATCCACTCAACGCCACTCTAATCTACTCACCACTGCACTCTATGCCACTGCACTCTACGCCGCTGCACTCTAAACAACTCTACACCACTGAACCCTACACCACTGCACTGTATGCCACTCTAGACTATGCCACGCTACTCTACCCTACTTTACTCTATCCTGTACCACTGCACACCACACCACTGCACTCTAAGCCACTGCACTCTGCACCTCTGCGCCACTGCATTCTATGCTGCCCACCTCCACTGTGCCGCTCTACTCTTCACCCCTCTACTCTATGACACTGCACTATACTCTAAACTACTGGACTTTACGTCACTGCACTCTACGCCAATGCATTATACATCACTTTACTCAAAACCAATGCACTCTACACCACTGAACTCAATGTCAATCTATTCTGCACTGCTGTACTCTACGCCACTTCACTCTAGGTCACTCTACTCTACAACACTCCACTTTTCAACATTACACTCCAGGAGACTTCACTCTATAACACTTTATTAAACTCAACTCCATTCTCTGCCACTCTACGACACTCTACTCGACTCCAGCTACGGCCGGTAGTGGGAGTACCGGCCGGGATGTGACGTGGGGAGGGGGAGGGGTAGGGTGGGGGGTAGTAAAGTATGGATTACGGACTTTAACAGGTAAGTGAACATATAAAAACATAAAACAAATTTTGTTGCGCGCACTTCATCGCATTTGGTGATGCAGTGCATGCAACAAAATTCATTTTATGTATTTATATGTTTACTTATCTGTTAAAGTCCGTAATCTATACATTACTACCCCCTACCCTGCCCCTCCCCCTCCCACGTCACCGCCCGGCCGGTACTCCCACTACCGGTCGGCGCTGCTCTACTCTGCTCTGCAATACTTTACACAATGTCCTCGATTCCGCTCTAAGCTACTTTACTCTGCTCTATTCTATGAAACACTACTCCACTCTACTACTCCACTCTATGCCAATTCACTCAAATGGCCAATCCACTCTAATCCACGCTACTCCACTCTATGCCACGCCAAACGGCTTTTCACTTTCCCACTCTAAGACACCCTAAGCCACTTCACTCCACCACACTACACACAACTCTATAACGTCCACTCTACAATTTTCTGCTCCCTCCACAACACTCCATGCCACTCTGTCACTCTGCGCCACACCTATCTCTGACACGCCACTCTACGACACTCTACTCCACACCACTCTATGCCATGCCACTCCACACCAGGCATATCTCCTTTACACCATTACCTTTTAGCCATGCTGGCTGTACAACATGGCTAAAACACATTGGCAAAGCCAATACTCTTGCATAAGTGAATCCTATTGCCTTTGCAAATGCTTGTTTATTACACTCTTTACTTTTGGTATGACTAGGGACCCATTTCTAACAGCAGGCAGGGCTCAGAAAGGAACTATTTAACTTGGGAATATCTGCCAAGTTCCCCTGGCCAGGCACACATCTTCAGTCAGCCCTGGGTTTTCAGCTAAGAACACTTTCTATTCCGAGACTTGTAGTTTCACTTTTAATAATTGTAAGCGTGGGCTGAAAAATGGCGGCCTTTAAAGTGCTGCTGGCACTGCCCGAGCCATTGGCCTTGTCAAAGTAAATGTCTTTTAGCCATGTTAACTAGCAGTAGATCTACTGTTCAGCATGGCTGAAAGTCACTGAAAGTCCAGAATCATAGGATGTGGATCAAATGCCAAGTCTCTTCACCCCCCCAGCCTGTGTTGAGTTTATTGCCCTGCCCACTCCCCCCCAACCCAAAAAAAGCAATATGACGCAGCCTGCACTGGCCACATGATAGCACTTTTTTCAGTGACTTTCAGCCATGCTGTACAGCAGATATGCTGCTAGACAACATGGCTACCAGATATTCTCATTGACAAGGCCAATGCAAGGATTGGCCATGGAGTAAAGGGGGCCCTGCTAGGGTCCCCCAAAGTCTCTTTCCGACAGGCTTTCCATGTCAGAAAGCCTGACATGAAAAGCGTGTCGGAAACTGACATCATAATCCCGACAGCGGAAACGCCGTCCTCAGCGATTATGTTGGGGCCTCCGAATCCAGCCTGTTTCAATTTTGACCGCCTACATTGTTATTAGGTGGTCGGAATTGAAACCGGAGATGTCGGTCCCTAAGTGATTTGCCCAGAATAACAGGATGTTGAGCATCACTGCCAAGCTTAGCGTAGAGGGAGACCGCTCTAGCTGTTATCGCCGGATAAGGGTTGTGGGGCGTGGGCCCAGCACTGTACACCATTTCCACTGGAAGAGCAGAGAAGCTGCAGGATTGAGTGGGCCTGTAATGGTGCCCCCTAGCCTCTAAAACGGATTAACCAAGGGCCATAGGGAAGGACTGGAGGCATATATATAAAATCGTATACAATCTCTATACTGTAAAGGAGGGCTGCAGGCCAGGACTCATTCAGATCTCTGGCTGCGGGTGGTTTGGGGACAAGGATAGCGGGGTTGGGCATAAGGCAGCAGGGCAGAGTTGAGTCAAACTGTCAGAGCTGGTTCTAGCCCCTCTGCTGGGGAGCCTGGCCCCGCCCCCATGAAGGGTGTCCCTGTATCACTGTCTCAAACAGCTGCATTCACAGATAGTTGTATCATCCTCGCGCTAAGAGGGGAGCCCTTTTGTTTCCCAGCGGATTTTGCCCCTGCTGCCTCCCGGGCAGCGAACACTATTCCCAGCCTGCAATGAACTGGTTTACATGTTCTCTCCATTGAAAGGAGGCTAATCCTCGCCGGGCCTTTGTGCAGCCGGTGCCGGGGGAGGCGGGAGGCGAGCCAGGCCCAGCAAGGTGCCCCACTCTCCGTCCTTCACGGACTGCATGGCGCGGCCCTTGTCGGATCGGTGGTGGGGGCGGCGGGGGCCATCTTCTTATCCTCCCAAACAGCGGGCCCTGCTGATGAAGACCTCGGCGGTACCATGTAGCGGGGATTATCAGGAGGTCAGGGGGCAGGACGGATTAGTCAAAGGATGCATTAGTCGAGGGAGATAGGCCGCTGTGTTCCACCTCCAAGACGCGGGTGTTAATTGATGGGAAAATATTTTATTCCTTTCCACCACCCTCCCTCTGCCCCTTCGACTTCCATGCCGTTTCAATTTGATCATAGTTTCTCCATGCTCTTTTTCTTTGTTTCTCTATTTTTCCTCCTTTCTTTTTTTTCTGTTCGTGTTTTCCACTTGTTTTTTATTTTGCTTCCTTCAATCTTTCTCATCTTTCTTTCTTCCTTCCGTTTTTTTCTTTTTATTATTCTACTGTTCTTTCTTAATTTATTATATTTCTTTTCCTGTATTGTCTTCCTCCTTTTCATTTTTGCCGCCTCCACTGGCTTTTCTTTCATATACTCTTTTGATTCATGTCAATTATTTCTTCCAATTCTTTTCCTTTATTTTTGCCTTCTTTTTTGTTGTCTTTCTTTCTTTCACAACGTAACATCTTTGAAAAACCGACAATGGTTTATTGTATCACTCTACTTATTTCAAAAGAGAACATACGTTTACTACTAGTACCGAAATATTTGTTGTCGATGAAGTGAATAATTCTACAATTGTTATTAAATACCATGGAAATCTTCTAAGGTGTAGCGGTTTACAGTAAAAATTAAAACGAATATCATGTAAACCTTCTTAGCAAAAACAAATTATTTCGATGTCGAGGGTTTCTCAAGACTAGTAGCAACGTTATTAGGCAAATAAAAATGCCCAGCTGCGTTGTGTGGAGAAGGAAAAAGGCAAACGCGAAGTAAAAAAAAAAAAAAAAAAAAAATGGACTGGCAAGTTACGTGTCAAATCAAACTGTTTAAAAAATGGGATTGGGTGTAAAGGGAGAGAGCTGTGAGAGGGCGGAGGCGGTTCACTATAGGAACAACCCACATAGCTTAGAAACAATGTCACATTCTTCATACATACATACATACATACTATATACAAAAATAAAGCAGATCGACTAAAACTTTGAGATTTTGAGGCTGTTTAGTTTTCTGCGTAATTATAGATCGCCACATAACATGCAGATTTTAACAAAAAAAATGTTTCTAGCTCAAACGGATCAAAAGTTAATAAAATTGCGGAGATCTGTGTTGCTGCGCAGTAAAAAGCCATATACAAAGAATCACTGGTCATCTTTCAGTTGCTTATTACTGTATTTGGATGATAATCTGGTTCTAATGAGGTGAAACCTTTGCCCAGACAGTGTTAACTTGTGAAAAAGAAATCACAACATTTTGAAGTAATACTATCACAAAATATGCCACATTAGGTCGTATGATTTACCTTTTCTTGACACATAATTTAGTCAGGCCTTCCACATAATTTGTCCCTCCACTGCCGCATAATTTTTGACGTTTCAGTTTACATGCAGTTTGTGATGGAACAGGTGTAAATTTTTGGATGAACCCAGAAAGCTATACATTTCTGAGTCAAAATTCTAAATTCAGCAAGGGATACTTGTTTCCTCAAAAACTAAATAAAAAAGAATGAAAATGAGTAGAAAAAAGTATCCATTTGAGACAACGTTTTTAGCGGTTTTATCTTGTCCAATAGCCAATTTACAAAAGCAAAAAAAGTCAAATCCAACAGACCCTTCTGGTTAAAGGGATACATTGGGTTTGCATGTTCATCAAAAACCCGCTCTACCCACAGCCAACAATTGAGCTGCACCTTTCAATTATTTTTCATTATGTACAAAGTATAAAACAATCCATAGAGTTAAACTTAAAGAATGAAAAAAATGGGTATAAAAATGGGTATGAAGGAAACCCATGCACTTCTGGAAATGTGCACAATACACTGAGATTAGGAACACCGGTTATTTGGGCATTTGTAATTTGTGGGTAGCATACTTTCATGTGATTAATAGGGCATTTTGCAAAATGTCTTCTTTTTGTACAGTGACTTACATTTGTAAACTTCTGGGGTGGTGTTTGATTTGAGGGTTCAGTTCCTTGATCAGGTGCCACCCTAGGAGAGATAGGTGGTCTGGGATCTTCTCCCCGGACTAGAGTTAGGTGAGTGGCATGACACACAGTCAATATTTTTTTTTTACAATGTGGGTAGCTGCAGGTTTGAGGCCATAGCTCAGCCACCACACAGTGAAACTTACCATACTCGGACACTTCTGAAAACTAGACACCCAAGAGACTCTGAGGTGGTGTGATCTGTGTGGTTTTTACCAGGTATTCTTACCCAGAAATCCTTGCAAACCTCAAACTTTGACTAAAACACACATTTTCCTCACATTTCTGTGAGGGAAAGTTTCACAAGCTGCAGTGATCCACAAACTTGCTACCACCCAACGCTCCCCAATTTCTGCCAATAAAAACAGTGCTCCACATGTATGAGTGGGTTTAACACCCACAACAGACAAAGGCCCAAAAGGCAACATGGATACATCAAACGAAAATTAAAAACAACACATTTTTTGCAATATTGGTAGCTGCATAATTTGGCTCTACCTCAGTTTGCACCCAGGATAACATATTGAACCCACACATTTATAAAAACTAGACACTAGTGGGACTCTAGGTCGGTTTCGCTTTGATAGATCGCATGAGGGTTTCTTACACAAAAACTATTGCAAACCTCAACCTTGGCTCAAAGATACATTTTTGTTACATTTTTGTGAAAGAAGGTTCCAGAATCTTCAAGGATTCACAAATGTCCTAACAACTAGCTTTCCCACACATCTCTTGATAAAATGATACCCCACTTGTGTGGATGGGTCAGGTGCCAGTGGTAGGAAAGCGCCCAAAACATAACAAGGACATATTACTACTTCCACTTAAAACTGACCTTTTTTACATTTTGGATAGCTGTGGATTTTGGATCCAAGCTCAGCCGACACCTAGAACAACTTACCAAATCCAAACATCTCTAAAAACTAGATACCCATGAGAGTCTACAGTGGTATGATTTGCGTGGAGCTCCCAATGTTTTCTTACCTATAAGCCCTTGCAAACCTTAAACTGTGGCTAAAAACACACATTTCCTCACATTTCTGTGAGCAAAAGTTCTAGAATTGCAGAGATCCACAAATGTCCTACCACCAAGCATTTCCACATGTATCCTGATAAAAATGGTACCCCAGTATTGGTGGGTAGACATAAAACCTGCAATAGGAAATTACCCAAAATGCAACATGAACACGTTAGATTTCTCTTCTCAAAATCAATTATTTTTACAAATTGGGTAGCAATCGATTTTAGGTCCTATCTCAACCAGAATCCCAAAAAAGCTACCAAACCGAAATTTATCTAAACACTAGACACTTGCGGGAGTCCAGGGTGGTGTGGAACATATATTATTTTAGGCAAAGTTTGAGGGTACCTTGTCATTGTGGGTAAGTGGAAATTACATTGTGGGATCCATGCAAGGCACACCAGGTGGGCTCCCTTCAATGCCTAGGTTTCAGAAATGTCTGGCTTTGGTAGGTTCCTGCAGGTGGCAGGCGTCCCAAGCCCATAAAGTGCTGACATTTAGAAAGGCAAGTGGGACAATATTAGGATTTAGCCCCACTCTCCAGGCCCATACATGAAAAAAGACCCAAAAGAATCAAAAAGTACTCTTGCTTGCCATTGGGACTTGGATGCTTCAGTCCCTTGGGGAGCAGAAAGACTGTAAAGGATTTAAGGGAGAAGGTGGGGCCTGAACTCAGGATGGGCTAGACCCCACCCCATTATTTTATTTAAGAAAAGAAACTCTTGCCTTCTTTTGGGCTTTCTGCTCTCTCCTCATGGGGTCAAATTGGGACAGACCCCCAGGGAGTAGAAAGGCTGGGTTGGCCCTTTTGTGGTAGTGGTATGGCTCAATGCCAGGGTGGTGTGCCTGCACCACTTTGTTTCTCCCAAATGTAAACTTTGTGGTGTTTAGTGGGCTTTCAACACCCCCTTCCCCCAGATATGGTGCATCCACTCCCTTTGGGACACACCACATATCTGGCCCCAAGGGCAAATAGAGGAAATGAGAAGATAGGGGGATCCCAATCGGGCCAAATCCCCCAATCCGCCACCCAAGGTGTACAGAATGGTTGCTGTGTGGTAGGGACAGGGACAAGATCCTGCACATGGTGGGCTGCCCCACCCATTTGTTTTTATATTTTCTATTGTTTTTTCTGGTGTCTAACCAACCCAAGCCTGAAAAGTGCAGCCATTCAGCATGGCAAGTGGAATCATATTGGGATTTAGCCCAACTCTACTGGTCCAAATGTGAAAATAACACCTAATAGAATAAAATTGTACTTTTGCTTGCCATTGAGATGGGAATGATTCAGTTCCTAGGGTAGCAGAAAGATTATTAAAGGTTTAGGGGTGAAGGTGGGGCCTGATGTAAGGATGTGCTAGACCTCACCACACCCAACTTAAAGAATATCTCTTGCCATCCAGTGGACTTTCTGCCCTTCCCGCACCCACTGGAAAATTGGTGCAGACCCCTTCTCTGCCACCAAGCAGGGCTGAAAGATTGGTTTTCCCCTTTTAAGATAGATGTATGGTCCAATGGCAGGGTAGTACACCTGCACCACTTTGTTTTCCCCAAATGTAAAACCCCTGAAGTCTGGTGGGCTTTCTACCACCCCCTCAGGGGGACAGGTTTTACGCAACAGCTCTATTCAGGACAAACCTCATATCTGCCCCAAAAGGCAAACAAAGGGGATCAGCAGAGAGAGGAATCAACAAGTATAGGGAATTGAATCGTGACAAAACCCCCAATCTGCCAACAAGGGAGTCAGAAGGGATGCAGTGCCCTTTTTAGGGTAGGGGCATGGCCATGCGCATGGTGTACTGCCCCACCCCTTTGTCTTACTTTTTTCTATTGTTTTCCCTGGCGTCTTGTTTTTTCTATTGTTTTCCCTGGCCTCTAGTGGGCTTTATGCCCACAGCTGTGGGAGGCAGATTGAAGAAAACCCATCAATCTGACCCCCAAGAGGCTGAAAACCTGTTTTGATCTTTATGGGGGTGAGGTCAAGGCCCTGCCCATAGTGGGCTGCCACCCCTTTGTTATTTTTTCCTATTATTTCTTGGTGTCTAGTGGGATTCTGCCCCCCACGGGGCAGATGGAGGCTATTCTACCCCATCTGCCCCCCCCCCCAAGGGGCAGACAGACTAATTTTCCTAGGGGCATGGGAAGAGTACAGGCCCCTGACCAAGGGGTCGCTCTCCCATTGAAAAAATACCTGGGGGCAGATTTTTAATTACTGGCGCATCCCTGCATATCAGCAGGGATGCGCCAGTAATTGTGCGCCGCAGCTCCGCCACAATGGATGCGCCGCATTTACAATGCGGCGCACCATGGGGCCAAAAAGGCACAGATGCGTCACGCATCTGTGCCGTAAAAGTGGCGCTTGCGACGCAGCTCCAGCAATGCTCCTGGGGGGGCCTATTCTTTCAATGCTGCCTCAAGCCTTACGACTGCTTCAAGCAGGCGCAGTGTTCTGACGCAGCATTGGCCTAAAAGTGAGTGAGTGGGTGAAATCTTGTAGATTTCACTCAGCCACTTTTAGGAGGCGTTCCTGCGCAGGAACGCCCCTCCCTGCACAGGAACACCTCCTTATGGCGCAGGGATTTACAACGTGACGCATCTCCCAGATGCCTCACGTTGTTAATACCCTGCTCCATGGCGCATCTTTTGCGCCACCGCTGTGTCACAAAAGTGACGCAAAGGCGGTGCAAAAGAGGCGCAAGGGCTTATAAATCTGCCCCCTGGTGTCTAGTGGAAGTGAAAAAGATTGAATATGCGGCGACACCTGTGTTTTGCGTGGTTCAAATCAAAGTATTGAAAATTATTTGGAATGTTTGTCTGATCTAATCTAAAGGTTTTTAGTGTGCTGCGCAGTATTTGTGGGCTGCCAGTCCCACATTTGACTACATGCAACTGAATCAAGCGATCCTTCACTTGAAAAACTGCGTACACTACAAGTGTGTGTACTACAAAAACTTCATCAAATTGCAACACAATCAGCAAGATGAATCAAGAAATAGTTCAATAAGAGACTTCGGACAAAACGTAAATTTTGTACACTTATTTTTCTTACTGTATCTTGAAAATGAATCAATGTTATAAAGAAAGCACATGAAATTGCTTATGTCTCCTTTGGCCTATACATAAATCAGTGCAAAATACATTGTCCAACAATTGAGGTTACAATGCTTGTGATTCACAGACAGTTATAGGAAGCCCAATGCATTTCAGGACCCCGTGTCCCTTCTTCAGAAGAAACTGCAATGTAAAAAGTGTACAAATGAATATTAAATACATATATTTCGGATAATCAATAAATTGGCTTATTGAGAAGCTACCAAAAGTAGTGAGACACTATTGTTTCTGGGCAGAGGCTAAACATATTTTTACGGATTTCCACTACGGCTTCAGGACTAGCCTAGTCACCATGAAAAAGTGCCTCAAATTCGGCTTGTTGAAAAATATACCATTATTAGGAAGAGGTCATTACACTTAGCATTTATGGGACTGAGTTTAGCATTTGATTGAATGAATGAATGAAAATGAATGAAAAGCAATTTATAATACGCAACTTTGCCCAACGGGCGTCAAGGCGCCTAACCAAACATTATCAAAATAGGAGCATCCGAAAAGAAACATGCTACTGATAGGCCTCAATAAAAAGCCGCGTTTTTAGTGCTTTCTTGAAAAGAACCAAAGAAGGTAGTGCTTTTAATTCGGAGGGGAGTTCGTTCCACAGTTTAGGGGCCATAGAAGAGAAAGCCCTTCCACCCCATCTGACTCTATTTGTTCGGGGAACGGCTAGGAGATTCTTAGAAGCAGACCGGAGGCTTCTACTGGGGATGTAGGGGACCAGGAGGGAGCCAATGGCTTCTGAACCCCCACCTGCTAAGGCACTGAAGACCAGACATAAGATTTTGAAAGTGATCCTAAGATGAATTGGGAGCCAGTGCAAACTCTTCCTAGCAAGAGTAGCAGAGGAGGTATTAGGGACGCCCAGAACAAATTTGGCCGCCACATTCTGAACAGTCTGCAGGCGTAGAATCAGGTTCTTATTAATTCCCGCAGACAGTGTATTGCAGTAGTCTAACCGTGATGCCAGAAGGGCCACCACGGTCTGTTTACGAGCTTGGGGGGAAAGATAATGGGCTATTTTTCTAAGGATCTTGATGACTCCCCAACAGGTGGACACAGTCCGATTAATCTGCTGTGTCATGGCCAGTGAAGTATCTAGAATCACTCCCAAATTACAGGCTGATTTAACAGGCAAGGGACATGTTCCCAGGGAAGGGGGCCACCAATCACTGGACCATATGTTTTGATCTTTGCCAAAGATCAAGACCTCGGTTTTCTCTCCGTTCAGCTTCAGTGAATTGGAGATCATCCATTCAGCAACTGCCTGCATGCAGTTCCTGAAGCTGAACGCGGGGGTACTCACCAAGTGGGAGAGGGACACCATGATCTGCGTGTCATCGGCGTATGACACCACCTCCATCCTGTGTGATCTTACTAGCCTAGCAAGTGGGGCCACATAGATGTTAAAAAGGGTCAGAATAAAGGCCGACCCCTGTGGGACCCCACATTGCACAGGCTTAGCCGGGGAGAGGAACTCTCCAAGCTTGACCCTCTTCTCTCTATGGGTGAGAAAGGAGGACAGGAGGCTCAGTGCTGGGCCCTCCACCCCTATCTCCTTCAACCGAGATGTCAAAGTCAAAGGAGATAGGGTGTCAAAAGCTGCAGTCAGGTCGAGTAGTACCAATAGAGTGGTCTGGCCTTGGTCGACTTTAGATCTAATATTGCCGACGACTACCATGAGCACCAACTCGGTACTATGGAACTTTCTAAAACCGTGCTGTGATTGGTCCAGATTATGTTAACAGGACTAAATGTTCCTACCTTTTGGCCACTATGGGAGCTGATCCATGTTTGATGGGGGTTGACTGCCCAACAGGGTTGGATGCAGGGCCTAGCCACTGGCCAGGCCTTGCAGGCAACGTGAGGTTATCATTAGGTATGGTAATAAAATATTATTTTATGTTAAAAAAACTAGAAATTCATTAGCAAAAGGAAAGGCTAAAGTGACATAACAGTTAGGTATGGCAATAGTATTTAACTTTCCATTAAAAAACTCTTAGAACGTCACTGAAAAAAAACAAAGTTTAAAGGGATGTTATAGTTAGATGAAAATTCCAGTTAAAACATCTTTTTAAACAAACAAAACCACTGAAATTCGCTACTGAAAATTCACCAGCAATAGTTATCTCAACTCGTGCCCTAGAGTAAGTATAACTCTTCACCATATGCCATTTATTTCGAATTAGCTCACATATTAGGTCACTCATAACATATTCTATGACACCTTGATAACATCAATGCAACATCTGACATGACATCATGGATGACAACACACTGCCTGGTGGGGGCACAAGTTACAGCTACTTTAGGGCACTAGTTATAGTGACTTGAGATATCTATAATTGGAGAAGTTCAGTGGTTTTGTTAGTTTGAAATGATATGGTTTAACTAACATTTTCACCAAACTATAATGTCCCTTCAACACTTGCATTTTTCACTGAATATATAAATTCACCAGTGAAAGTTAACTGTAGTAATTTTAACTCACACATTCAGCATGCACTGCTTATTACCTGACATAATACATCACTAATTACATTTTCTACGTCATAATTGATACCATCAATGTAACATCGAAAATTATATCATTGATGACAAAACTGTGAATGCCAGGGGCACAAGTTATAGTTACATCAGGTATGTACAACTGGCAAATTCCAATGTTTTTTTTAGTTCAAAATGTAAGCCTGAAATAACATTTCACTTAATTATAATATCCTTTTAACATTTTATATATATATATATATACAGTTCATATGGCAAAGTACTTGTAACCAATGACCCACTCCAGCGCCTCCAAAATATTGAGTGCAAAATATAGACCTGCAAAAAATGTCAGGCCACAAATTATTACCTACTAGCATATCATAAAGTCAGGTGTATATAGGTATGTATAGACTTACTATATTTAACTCTATATATGCATACTTTGAAATTTTAGAGATTAAACAAGAAAATACTGTAAAGAGTGTCATAATATGTTTTTCTCACAACTGCAATTTCTCACACTTTCAATGTTGTTTCCATTTTGATTTTAATATCTCTCAGTGATCACTGACATCAAAAGCAGAAATCAGAAACTCTCCTAGATTTGTAAAGCATGGATACCCAAAGGTATAAAAGCACTACGCTCATCAGGTAATACCCTAAGTCAGTGGTTCTTAACCTTGTGACTTATATGAACTCCCACTTAATCCTTAGTAGAATCAGGGAAATACCCCATTAAACATTTTATCAGAATCTGGGGAAACCCACCCAGTCATTATTGAATTAACGGGGAACCCAGCCTAAGCAATTTTGATTATTTAAACTCCAAAACAATACACACAAATATGCATTTATCAAACAAATACACAAATGAATAAATACTTAATTTACTTCACAGACAAATGGGAAGTTTGGAGCTTTTCTAAATTTAATTGAGGCCACATATTATTTTCTGTCTGATGCACTTGCACTGCTCTCACAAATCAATCGGGGGAGAAAAAAAAATTTTTTAGTTTCCAGTTTCAAATTCCTCACAATTACAGAATAGTTTTTAAAGTTTTCAATTTTACATTTTGCCTCTTTATTTATCTACACTTCATCAGTGTTTTTTTCAAACTGTCTTTAGTCACACTTAATTAGTCTGCTAATGTTGTTTATTTTTGTAAGCAGTTGCTGACCCTCTGTTAGGCAAGGCTTGCTTTAGGAGGGTGCAACCAGTGCAGAAATCTTTCGACCCACAGAAGTTTGCTTTTGGTACCTCCGGAGAAATTTGGTGGGGATCCACACAAATTTCAGTTTTATGATGCAATTGAATATACCGCCACGATGACCTTTGTGTTGTAATATATGAAAAAAAGATGTATTAGTTGGAACACATGCCTTATTTTAAAATTTAACCCTTGACGACTGAGAGGACCCAATTTCTTACTCAATTAAAAGAAAGCTGCATGGACAGATGTATCTGTAGCTACTGTCTTTTATCAGGAACTGTGAAGTGGAGAAGTGTGGCTTAATGGTTAGAGCAGGCAGACCTCAATGCAGAGCTCTGGCCAGGGACAAGGGTTCGATTCCTGCCCCGGCGGGTCTCGGGCTCATTAATTCCCCATACCAGATATTCTCGCCTCAGTGCCTATTCTGATCATGGGTCCCACGCTGCAACTCTGGGCAATAGCTTGCTTAGTCTCCACAATGGCCCCCACAACGCGAGGGATGCCTGGTCTGCACCATGGGGGTGCCCAGGAGTGGACACTTCATAGGGAAAGCCAGGAAGGGTTCCCTTGTGGTATTCGTACAAGTGCTGGGAATCCCACTGCGTGTAGCTGTGCGCTATACAAGTACAAAAACATTTACATTTACATTTACATTAAAGGATGCCCTACATTTAGAGGTAAAAAGGCTCACCACCACTGCAACATTAATCAACTTAACATTGCAGAGAGAAGCCCATGAGAAGACCTGCTGTGCTTAGCAAAAGAGTTACAGTCAGCAGATATGGAATCTAAAAACAACAGCATTCATTGAGTTAATGGTGTTGTCTGATGAACGCGGGCATATTTAGGAGACACTTTCCCCAGGAGAGAGTGCATAAAAAAGGACAGTTCTCTGTATGTTTAGACCACTAACCTGATTCTCCAGGCCTGTGACCAGCTGAAAAAGTGACAAATATTCCTTCCAAATCCCTCAAATAGATGCTCGGAACAGCACCTGGGCGCACCCCTCCAGGGGAAGGGGGGTGAGAAATAGGAAGGATTACCCGATTTAACCGTCTACTAACTTTTGCTCAGCTCTGCTGTTCCACTAACTTTTTCTGAGATCCTCACTTCTCAGAGAACATAGTCTTCTAATCCAGCCTGAAATAATGAATATCACTGTTAGTTTAACAATTCACATTGAATGCCAATATTTAACCAATATTCAACACTATTTCCTTCTAAAAGGAGGACATAATTACTTACTTCTTAATTCATATTATGAACCTAGACTTGTCTCAGAAATGAAAGATTAGATTTATGTTCACCTGGCTTTGTTACTAGCTCTTGGCTTTTCCTGTGGATTAAGAATCTTTCTAATTGGGTCCAAAAATGATGCTCCCTGATTGCCTTATTTTAGAAGGGATACAGAACAGTCTTTATCGATCTTCCTCACCGGGTTCGAGTCAATAACGAATTCAGGGATTGGCAGTCTATGAAAGCTCTTTTAAGCATCGAATTGTTGCTGGAAATATTTTTGGGGAAAACATGGAGTCCTCAATAATCATTCCCTAATAAATCTCTTTTTCCTTTGTTTTTTCTCTTTTTCAGGTGAAGTTATCCAGGGCTACTCAGAGCCAGAGATTGCCAACTTCAGCTTTAATTAGGAGCAGAGAAAGGCAAAAATCCTTCCTTCATTCAAATTAGAAAGGTAATCAAGGGGATGGAGGTTGGACATGGCTTATCTAGCCAAGGGCCCCAGATACATGCCTGGTCCCCTGACTCCAAGCAGATCTTGTGAGATATGCTCAGATGCAAACACAGAATGGCAATTAGAAAGGCCACATGGAAGATCCTGAGCTGGAGGCCAGGTTTAATTTTAACACACTTCTGGGCCTGGTGGAAAACAATATTGTTTTAGGGAACCAATACTGCTTGTGGCTGTGGGAGTCCCCAATCAACATACCATAGGACGTGCAGGAATGGGGTAATTGAGGTAATCTCGGTGAACTCACAGTGTTGTATAAAACATAGGTTGTGCCGTTCGCAACACTGCCTTTACTGTGGGAAGATTAAACATTTTGTTGGACCTTGTGTACAGCTATTTGGAAACAGAATGGGTTGTTCCTGAAAGACAAACCAGGGATGAGTCCACAGATGTCTGCCAACCAAAGAGCTTCTTATTTCTTGCAATTACTCATCGTCACCTCCCAAGGACCGCAATGTATCATACTTTAGTAGACTGAAGCTCTTTCAGACGTTTTATGGATAATAAGTTCCAGGTGGATGTTCAAATTCCTACTTGAGAGAAACAAGTGAAAAAAGATATGCAGGTTGCGAAGGAACCACCTTGATCAGGAGAAGTGTGTAAGAAATGTTACCACTATCAATAGCTACACAAACAGGCAGGTTGAGAAGCTATGCTTTGATTTGATCTATGAAAGCTCCTTACCCATCATATTTGATACTTCTTGAATGAGGCTGCGCAATCCACAAGTTACATAAAATTGACTTTTCCTCATTATTTTGCGCTGCACATTGTTTCCAGACAACCACGCTTTGAAATAACAGTGTTTGAAAGGTTTAGCCATGGAACTGCCAGCCCCAGTGGCCCCTGAAAGTTTTGAGACTGTAAAGATTTGGCCTCCAATAGAGAATTTGTAGATGAGTTCAATAAGAAAAGGGAGGACTTCCTTCCATCTCATAAGGAAATTGATTACCGAATACATATGATTCATTCCTTAAAGTTCCATCAATCCACTGATTGTGAACAAAGATGTATTGTTCAACAATTTTGGCAAAACAATCTTGATAAAGGGTTTATCTGGCACACCACTTTACAGACAGGAACATCGATCTTCTTATTAGCAAAATGGGAAAGTCCAAAGATTCATTTTTGTACTCTTCTGTAATGATACAGCCCATAGTTCTGTTGATCACAAAAGAAGTGAATTTGCACTAGGGCGAAGAACAGGAAAAAGCATATATCAGACTTAATAACAACTTCACATTCACCTCCTATTCTATTGTAAGACATCTGGATGATATGCTTCCTTTGGTGGTGAAAACAGATTGTTCGTCATTTGCCATAGAAGCTGTACTTTCACAAAGAGACTTAGGGCCATATGTAGGTAAGTTTGAAATACTGATTCCTAAATACCGAATTTTACAGAATCAGTATTTAGAAATCGGTATTTCCCATGTACGTAATCATTCGGTAAATATTACCGTTTCAGTAAAAATCGGTAAACATTTACCGAATCCACAATACCGATCGTTTTTTCCGACTCGGTAAATACTGAATCGGTAAATATTACCGAATTGGTAAATACCGATTCGGAAATTAAAAAAACAGCAATTGAGGAATCAGCCAATCCTGTGCAACCACCACCCCTCCCAACCAGGAAGTGGCCACACCCAGGCAGGTGCACACAATCAGAACCTTCTGGGGAGGCTGGGAGTGCAGAGGAGAGCAACAGAGCCACTGTCTGAACTTTTTCTGCTAATCCTGCACAATGGCCAGCCAGGACACAAAAAGAGAGCAGGGGAAAGGAAGAGGAAACTCAAATTCAGTCAGAAGGAACTGCAGGTCCTTGTGGAGGAGGTAGTGAAGCTGCACACAAAGCTCTTTGGAAAGCAGTCACTGCAAGTTGCAGAATCTGAAAAATGAAAAATTTGGCTTGAAATCCAGTCTCAGGTGAATGCCATTGGAGTGACCCCCTGGACATTGATGTGCTCAAAAAGCGGTGGTATCACATCAGGATCATCGCCAAGAGGAAGATGGCTGATCTTAAAAAAACAAGCCAGCCTGGCAGGAGGAGGAAGGAAGAGGGCACCTGCCCTGATTAAACTTGAGCAGCTCATGGAGTCCACGATAGAGCCAGAGAGTGTCTGTGGAATTGGGGATGCAGACAGCTATGCCAGAGCTGCTTCCAAACATGATAAGAAGCATGCACAGCATTGTGCACCCCCTTCCCCTATCTGAAATCCCCAATTGGGCTATGTGAATCCCACTCCAGTACATGTTTTAGTTCAGATCAGCAATGCATTATTGGAGATGTAGTCAGTGAAACCCCTATCATGACAGGAATCGCACTGAACAACAAGGCATGTGAGACACATCAGCGATAAGCAGGCAGAGGACAATGAGATAGTGTGGCAGAAATGTATTTTTCTTTTTTGCAATGCAGGGCTGCAGGAACACTGAGCTGATGTACAATTTCTGTACACAGGATAGACATCGCATTGGACTGCTCAGGACAAGGGATAGAGGGCACCCCGAAAGGACTTCACAGAGAAGGCCAGTACGAGAGCAGGGCACACAACACCACCACAGCCAGCCTCACCACCACAGCCAGCCTCACCACCACAGCCAGCCTCGCCACCACAGCCAGCTTCACCACCACAGCCAGCCTCGCCACCACAGCCAGCCTCGCCACCACAGCCAGCCTCACCACCATCAACACCACCTGGAGTGGTGAGACCCAGGAGGTGAGCTGTTGCCAGACTGCAGGAGTTAGAGTCCTCCTCAGAAGACTCGAGGGGGGGGTGGACCATCTACTGTGCCACTGGATGGCAGCAATGCTGCTTTGATGTCCACTTCTGAGGGAGCACACACAGGTGCCAGACGCCATCGCAGGGCTTGTGTGAGCAGTCCACCTCCACAGGGTGAGAGCCATGGTGTGTTCGGAGGGCTGGAGGAAGCCATGGTAAAGGTGCAGCACCTACAAGGCAAGGCAATTCAGTTAGTTCAGAGACAAATGAAGCGCCTCAATGAAAAATTGACCAACATCGATAAGGGCATTAGCTCAATGGCTGATGGCATGAAGGAGATGGCTGCGGTCATGCTGGACATGTCCCAGTCTGTGATGCTGCTATGCAGAAAAATGGATGCGGACAGGGCAATACGGCGCAGGGAGAGGCAGAAAATGGAGCACCATACAAGGGCAGTGAACCGCCTAGCAACTGCCACTTCTCTGCTCTGCAGGCGCTACGTAGCCATGCAGGAGGGGCTGGCGCACTGCAGCACTGATGTCTCCAGGGGGCTGGCAAAGGTGACCAATGCTCTTGAAGTGCTGCTCATGAGTCAGTCTGCCACTACTGGTGCTGTAGAAGTTGGAGACAGCGAGCACACGACCAGTCAGAGCAGCATTACCCCCTCCCCTATAACAGACACCCGGAGGAGTATCAGGCGGCATGGGGCTGCCACTGGTTCTACAGCCAGTGAGGACAGTCAGTTAATGGCATCCAGCACTGTTGTGCGTGGCCACAGTCGCTGATGCCGGCCACACTTTCAGGACTGAATTGGGTGAAGTAACCCATGACTTCCCACTATGGTTCTCACATGTTGGACTGCCAGGTTTGGCCATTTGTGTTGTGGCGTAGTGCCCAGAAATTAAAACTACGTCATTACATTCAAAAACTGGCTGTGTCTCCTTACTTACTTAAAAATAGGTGTCTGTGATCTCTGCCCGTCTCTGTATCCCTTCTGTTGCTGGTGGCACTCCTGCTGCATTGGGCTCTGGCTGTGCAAATTCATCATCCTTGTCCTCAAAGTCAGTTAATTCCACTTCTGTACCTTTCTTTGTGGCAAGGTTGTGCAGCATTGCACATGTTGCAATGATTTTGCAGCAGTTGATGGGTGTGTACTGAAGTGTGCCTCCGCTTTTGTGGAGGCAGCGGAACCTGCTTTTCAATAGTCCAAAGGTGCACTCTACAACGTTCTGTGTTGATTTGTGTGCCACATTGTATCGTCTCTCACTCTGGGTTGATGGGTATAGGTAGGAAGTGAGGATAAATGACCACATGGCATATGCACTATCGCCTAGGTGAGAAAGAGAGTGCCATTAGTTACATACACCAAAGCTCATTCATCTGCAGTATCTATCAGGGTGTGTCACAGTGATTTACCTAGCAGGTATACTTCTCCAACTTCTCCCGCAGCCAGGCATGTGTAGATCCCACTGTTCTGGAAGATGTATGAGTCGTGGGTGCTCCCCGGAAATTTGGCCACGATGTCAGTGATTCTGTTGGCAGCATTGCAGATTACATGCACATTTATGGAGTGGATGGACTTTCTGTTCTGTAGATATACTCAGTGGCTGCTGGTGGGCAGATTGGAATGTGTGTGCCATCAATACAGCCTATGACATGCAGGAACTGTGCCATCTGGTAAAAATCTGTCTTGGTTTTCAGCAGTTCTGCCTGTGTGTTTGAGAAGCTAATGTAGTGATGCATTCTCTGCATCATTGCATCCAGGAACTTTCTGAAGAAACGGGACAGGCAACTCTGAGACACCCCGCCTACCGGAGCTATCGACCCCTGGTAACTGCCAGCTACTAGTAGATGTAGGCTACAGAGCACCGGCACATGTGGTGGTATGGCGTGCGCCCTTGGTGGTGTGTGCAGGTCTCTTATTAAGTCCAGGATCGTATGGGCGTGTAGCCTGTACCTTTCATATATCTCAGCCTCAGTCTGTTGGAAGAGTGTGATGCGCTGTCTGTAAATGCGCTCCTCCCGTATTCAGATCCTCACTCCTGCTGCCTGTAGACGGAGCCGCCTTGCAATCACATACAAAGCCGCCATGGTGATCACACTGTTGCATTTTGGGATTGCTTATATACACTGTTGATGATTACCGGCTGCTTTCATTCAGTGTTAATTACAGACTCTTAAATACCGAATTTCATTAAATTCGGTATTTCTGATTTTACCTACATCTCATTTCTCGTTTTTACCGTTTCTTATTTACCGATTCGGTAAATAAGAAATCGGTAAATACCGATTTGGTAATTTAGAATTTGGTAATGATGAATCGGTATTTACCGATTCATAATTACCGAATCCTTATTTTTGGCCTCCTACATCTCAATTGCCTAAATACCGGTCGGTAACTGGAAACTTACCGAATTTCAGCCGTTACCGACCGGTATTTAGCTACCTACATATGGCCCTTAGAACTGATGCATTACATTTTGTTGCCTAACACTCTTCAACTGTAACATAGAGTGAAACAAATGAAACAATCTGCAATAGAAAACATTTGGCCATGAAGGAAGCTTTCTCTCAGTGGAGGCACCCTTTAGAAGGGGAATACCACAAAAATAATATTATTGACTGACTATAAAAACTTACTGTATCTAACCAGTATGAAAGGTGCTAAAGCATGTTGGACACAATTCTTTCTCCTGTGTTTACTATAGCATAACCTACAGGCCAGGGAAGAAGCATTGAAAAGTTGGCACACTCTCCAGTTAATCAGCAATCCCACAAGATTTGGAAGCATCAGTATCAATATCCTGCATTTTGGCCATGTTGACTGTTCCATTTAATGATTTTAGAACTGGTTAAAGAAGCTAAGCAATGGATATAATTGGGACCTGAGAAAAGATTACTGCAGAATAAAATGCTCTTTCGAGGAGGAAGCTTGTATCTCTCTCATCAAAATCTCTAGTCCAACTTGTTAAAATGGTGCCATGACTCCCCAGTGGCAGGTCACCCTGGACAATGAAAGATGATGAGACATATCAGTCTCCTAAAAAAAAACTCCCCAACACTGTTGAATTAGGTGGCACCTTCATCATCCACATTTCCCATAGTACTGATTTCTCAGAAACCATCATCATAGATCGAGGGAGCCAATGCACAACACTTTTTGGAAGTGACCCATGAAAAGAGTGGGTACCAGGCAATTTAAATCTACCTGATATCATCCATAGACTGATGGGCATATGGAACAGCTCAATCAAGTGTTGAAAAAGTATTTACAATGTTTCCTCATGAATCACCAGAATGCCTAGTACTAATGATTGCTTTGGGAGAATTCCCATACAATTACTCATTACATTCATCATTGGGAAGGTCACCTGTCTTCTGAATGAATGAATGAATGAATGAAATAATGAATGAATGAAACGTATTTATATAGCGCAGAAAGGCTACTCAAAAGAGTGTCCAGGTGCTGATACAGATAGGCAAACAGAGAAGACCATAGACAACACTGCTAAGTTTTTAAAAACGCCACGTTTTCAGAAGTTTCTTAAAAACTGAAATCTCAGAGATGGGGCGTAAGGCGACTGGGAGCCTGTTCCAGGCTTGGCCTCCAAGAAACCAAAGGATCTGCCTCCCATCCAGTCAAATGTACTTTAGGTGAACAGGCTCGGTGGGAGGAGGAAGAGGTACAGGCTGGGGTGTAACGAATGACTCTTCTAGTAAGGTTGCTTTCTCCTTTCCCATGGATAGCCTTAAAAAAGACAATAAGCACTTTAAATTTGATCCTCTCCTTCAATCTCAGCCAACACAGCGTTTTAAGAAGTGGAGCCATAGAGGACCTGGGTTTGGGTTGGAGGATAGGCCTAGCTGCGGCATTTTGTACTACCAGTAAGCGCTGTACAAGATAAGAGGGAAGTCCCAGATACAACACATTTGAGTAGGCCAGTCTTGATGTCACCAAGGCCTGGACCCCTATTTTCCTCGACTCTAGAGGTCTCCTCCTATGAATATCATCCCCAGAAGCTACCAAGAAATGTCACATATTCATCTGTTTCCACTGTAACTGCTAATCTACACTGACTACAGGACATGCAGAAGGCTACACTCCAACATCTGGGGGCGAAAGCAATGTATAAACGATTTGCTGACAAACATTGTAGAAAAGCATCAGATTAGAAGGAGGGGGGTTGGATTTAGTTATCTACCAAATACTTAACAATTCATGGATACGATTCTAAGTTCACTCCCTATTTTGTTGGTCTATTACAGTATTGGGAAAGGTGGAAAGTTCAGCCATTCAAAGTGAAGAATTTGACACGTTCAAGCTACAAGAAGGGACAGAAATTATGCAGAAGCAGAGGCAAAAATAAGTGAAGGAAGATCAAAATTGGATAGCCTATAGGTTGAATGCTGACATCTGTATTGTCTGATAATGCTAGAGATGTTTGGGGTTCTATTGAATAAAAATAGAAGGGGTGAGAGAAGCCTGTTGAGCAGCTTGTCTGCAATTCCACCACACCCCTCCTCTCTTTCAGCCATTCTCCATTTACACATCATCAACTTTTACCAAAGCACAGCTTTAGAGAAGACCTTTGCCAAGTTTCACAAATAACCATGGGTCAGTCCACTTGTCCCAAAGCTAAAGTAAAAATAAGGTTCCCCAAAGTGAAAAGAAATGAGTCATGAGAAGTGCTTGGAAATAAAGCTTTGGCTTAAGCATGAGGGTGACTATGTTCCGTTTTAATAGCTGACCTGAAAATAATAAGACTACATGTCCCTGATAAGCATGAGCGTGAAATCCGTTACGCTCGCGGATTTTGCGGATTTTCGGGAAATCCGCAATCCGCGAATTTTGCGGATTTCCCGCAAAATCCGCAAAAAAAAATCCGCGAACGTAACGGGTTCAAAAGTTGAACCCACACTCATTTAACTATTTTACAATGGCGCCAGCAAGCTGCCAGCGCCGTTGTAAAATAGTTACAAAGTTAGCTGGCACAGGAACCACTAGATAAAACGAAGCAGGTGCTTCCTGTGCAAGCTAACTTTGTAACTATTTTACAACGGCGCTGGCAGCTTGCTGGCGCCATTGTAAAATAGTTACAGGGCAGCACAGCCTTACAGGTCACTCAAGGGACCCCTGCGCCCTTCAGGGCGATTGCATAGTAACACACACATGGTCGCTCGAACTAGTTAATGCTCAAATTCAGTGACTCATTCATTAGCCCAAAAACAATCAAGTGCCTCTTCCCAAATGTACCGCGGAAAATCAGCTGTGATGCTGGATAGAGGCCTTTGCATCCTTGACTTTCACGAGCGCAATACCCGTGCTGTTCCTGTGACCAGGAGCTTCTTTTTCTTCATCTGCTGAACCGATCTTTCTCTGACCTTTTATACATACAAGAGGCATGTGAACTCGCATGGAAGCCCCCCCCCCCCACCACAAATCCGCAAATCATGGTCGCTCGAACTAGTTAATGCTCAAATTCAGTGACTCATTCATTAGCCCAAAAACAATCATGAGCGTCTTCGAGGCTGGACAGGTGTGCCTCTTCCCAAATCTACTGTGGAAAATCAGCTGTGATGCTGGGTAGAGGCCTTTGCATCCTTGACTTTCATAAGCGCAATCCCCGTGCTGTTCCTGTGACCAGGAGCTTCTTTCTCTTCGTGTTCGCACGGGTTGCTGCAAGTTCGCACGCGTTTTGTACAATTTCGCAATTTGCGAAATTGTACAAAACCCTCGCGAACTTGTAGAAACCCGTGCGAACATAAAAAAAAAATCCGCAAATTCGTGAGAATTCGCGGATTTTGCGGATTGCGAGTTCGCAAGTCCGCAAAATCCGCGAACGCGAGATCCGCAAAATTCGCCCATGCTTAGTCCCTGAATGGTAGACAGAGATGTAGTCCATACTGGTCATATACTGGTCATAACCTAAGCAAGAAATCCTCACCTCTGAAGATAGTCATTGAGAGCTGTGGTTCAATATGGCAGTCAACCACATGTTACTGTCTAAGTTCTAAGGAGCACACTCTAAGTGACCAAGATGCAGTGACCCAATGTGTCTCTATCCTTTGGACCTCTTCCCAGGAGTCCAAGCATAACCCAGTTTTATTTCCTCATAGCCTTTCATTTTTTAGTTTTTACTTCCAATTTAACTTTTATGGCCTCTTTATAATGTCTTTCTTTTTTTCCTTGTTAATTTATCCTCCTTCTCCCTCACATTGTATTAATCCAGCTCACCAATATTTATGCTATTTCATTGTGTAATTATTGTAGTTTTTCAGATGTGCCAATGGGGCTAATGTTTTAATAGCTCTAATTTAATCTAGTCCACTCTAAAGTCTTTATTTGGCTTGAGGTGGTCTTCTCTTTTATCTTTGCTGTCAATAATCAAAGCTTTATGCTATTTCATCAGAAGTTAATAAATATGAAAGCTAATATGTTAAAACAATGAACACTTTAAACTACAACTTCATGTATGAACTTATGTGATACTATGTAACTATACCAAGAAGCTTTTTTTTCAAACTTAAAACAATGAACACAGAGGGAGCTCCCACGGACAGATTGCACATGCTAAAGTGCCTATGATGACCAGATTTTGAGAAGCAAAAACCGGGAAAGGTAAGGGTTAAAAGTAGGACTAAAGCTTTTAGACCTACTTCTATGCCTGGCCTGTTTTTTGCATAGCCTTGTAAGCGAGAGGCACAGTGGGAGAGAGAGAATTAATCCACACATTTACAAGCTATGCTCACATAACATTAGCTAATGATGGCAGGACCTCTACTCTGAGCCCCCCTGCCATTCTCCCCACTGTCCCCCCTCTGCTGCAGCATGCATGCAGCCGACCTCTTCCTGCACTGCCTGAAACAGATAAATTACTGAAGAAGAGTATACATTTTATTCTCTTTTGTAGGATGAATTTACCTTTATCCCAAAAACAGGGGCATGTATTTAAAATTAAGGAAAGCGTTGGACACCGGAAGAATCCTCCTAACACTGGGACTGTCCAGGAGGTAAGCTAGGAAGTCTGGTCACCCTATAAGTGTCAAAATAATTCTCAAAGAACAATACATCTTCAACAGAATGACTTTGTCCCTCTCCTAGCACATTAGTTTGAGGAAAACGAGTGTGAAATCATATGTGTATGATAGGGAGGGAACCTTTTTTGTTGTTTTATTATCAAGGAAAACCTAGATGGTGAATTCTCAAGTGTATCTAGCCTATCTAAGGATTTGTGATATCCGAATGCACTTTTCAATATTGTCATGAGTGTGATTTTTTTGCACTTTTCTTGTGGATAATCCTATCTTCGAGTTCCTTGTATCTTGAAAGAAGTCAGGCAAACATAATAGAGGAAACTTTTTTCAAAGTACTGGTCTTGAACCCTTACCAACTGGTGGCTCGATGGAAGATGAACCTAGGCAACTAGGTCTAGTTTTATTTTAGGAAGAGAAGCAATGAAGCTGCGATTAGGATTAAGAAGGCCAGTTACTTACAAATTAATCTGTTGGACCTAAAAGAAACCAGATGTATATGTATAGGTTAATTTGAGTTAAAATAATAATAATAATAATATTTTTGTGCCACCCCTCCTCTCTCTGGCTCATCCCAACCCATTCTGACTACTATGAACCCCCAAATATCCTTCTCAAACGTTCCTCTCCTTTTTAGGTCTCGCCTGTCGATGCGCATGCGCATCGAGCAAGGCGAGAGTATTGGGACTTATCCGCTCTTTATCCACACTGCAAGGAATCGTGGCGATTCCTTGCAGTGCCCGTGACTTTTAAGCTCAATGCGCATGCGCATTGAGCTTAAAAGCGCGTGCACGTCCGTCTTTGTTTACCCGCTCCGCCCCCTCCCCTTCCCGCCGTGTCGCATTTCTCCTCCCCCCTCCCCTCTCTTCCCTCCGTCTTGTTTATTTTACCCGCTCCGCCCCCTCCCCTTCCCGCCGTGTCGCATTTCTCCTCCCCCCTCCCCTCTCTTCCCTCCGTCTTGTCTTGTGAGTCTCTGTAACTGTACCCCGCCTTTCACCCATCCTGTAGTCATGTAAAACAACTCCTCGGGTTACAGCTCCTGTTTCCGAGATCTTTCTGTAACTCGTGCCACTTTCTTTTATTTAATGTCCGTGCCTTTCTTCCCATGCATAGGGTTGGCATAAGCGCTGCACATTTTAGGAAGCAGTATAACAAAGCATAATGTTTAGGGTTAAACACCATTCAAGCAAGCAGTGTGACGTAGCATCGTGTTCCCTGTTTCCCTCGCTCCAATTCCCTATAGTATTCCCTCTCCCCCATGCCCTGTCATTCCCTCTTCAGTTGTGTCGCAGCGATTTAAACATGTCTTAAACGCAATAAGCACTATGCAAGCCAATACATTACATAAAGTGACATCTTCCCCGCGCCGCTTCTGTGTACCTTTTCCCTTCAGATGCAGCGCTTTGACCCTATCTACATGCGGCATAAGCACTATCTATGCAAACTGCTGACATATTACATCGGGTTCTCCTGTTCCCTCTCTCCAATTTCTTCTCTCATTCCACTTGTTTCTCCTCACCCCTACTGCTTCCTTAAAGTACTACGGTGCACTAAAAATGTAGGGCAACTTTCGTGCCGTATAAGCAGCCAACGTGACATAACTCCTTTCTTCCCTCTCTCCGGCTCCCTCCTGTGTCTACTCCTTCTCTTGCTTGCCCCCGCTCTGCGCATGCGCCAACTGTTAGCAAGCGTTTTTATTAACAAAAGGAAAACATAGTCTAGTCTGGGAAACACAGAGGCGGGTAACAAGGGGATCCTCTAGCAGCCATGAGTGCATGAAGCTCCCCACACACTCCAGACCCAGATGTGTATGATTGCGACAGAGATGACGCGAAGAGGCTAAACATTAAGACGTCACACGGGTGCTGGATCTGAAGATACGGGAAGGGAGCATACCAACGAGATTCATGCTGAAATAGAAATGTAAACTTTCAACGCCGATCAAACCATTCAAAAATGTCTCCCTTGCAATGCCTGGTGCGAGAGTGAGTCTTTGTATGTCAGAGACTGACAGAGACGTGGTAACATTGGCGAACCCAGGGGCTTTAAGTGGGCCGGGTTCTGCCGGTGCTCAACAGCTGCATGTCTAAAAACCAGGTGCCAGACTACTGCAAGCTTCCATCCACACACAGGCTCTCCTGCACACCAACGTCATTCTTTTCGTGTGACCCGCCACAGACCGACCTTTCTACAGGGCTGAGGAGGGGGTGGGGGCAGCAGGGCGTCCTTTGCAAAAGGTTTTAAACTGTACAGTTTAATCGATAAACTTTCCATTTGGTGCATCAAGCAGGCATGCATTCCTGAATCAACACTGCATGACCCAGTTTGTGGTAATTGTACAGTTTTTCAATCCCTGGTTTAATTTCGTTCCTGGTTTTTTTTTTCATTTCTTCAAGTTGTCTCCTTAATTTAAGTGTAAGGCTTGCAAATTATTATAAACATAGATAAGAACGGAAAGACACACTCCTTTCACGTGCCCCTGGCTGTAAAAGGAAGTGACACATAGGTTGAAAGCCTACAGAGCGTGTTGTGCACATGAAAGTGACAATGCAGAAACAAAGCAGCTGGCTGCTCTGGAGTCTGCAGAGATCTTATCGACTCTATAACCGTCTCCACCACAAATGGGCCCCAAACACTGTCGATCGCACAAACTGGCCGTATGTTAAAGTGATGCTGACACTCTAATGGATGTTTTCCACTTTGAATTCTCCCAGCTCTGCCCAGAAGAGAAACTTTTTCCTTTCAAACTGATTTGCCCAGTGCAGTTCTATTCACTTTAATCCTAAATGTGAATTCCTGCTTGCATACAATAATATTGTATTTGTGCACACAAACGAAATGGATGTGTTCCTAAAAAGCAGGGAATACATACATGAAATAAATGCACATTTGAATCGTTCATTAAGGATAAAAGCATATTTGGAAATTAATTTGCCAGAGTGCCTGTGTCAACCAGGGAGGCCTTGAGGACAAATAGCTGGGCTTTCAGAAACTTGATCCCAAACACGACTTGCTCATAATATGAATGTCTCTTTTTATGAGTGCCTAAGTTCATTGTGTTTTGTGGCTCACCCTCAACCCCCCACTCACCCTCACCCTCACTCACCCTCAACCCCTCACCCTCACTCACCCTCAACCCCTCACCCTCACTCACCCTCAACCCCTCCCCCTCAACCCCTCACCCTCACTCACCCTCACTCACCCTCACTCACCCTCACTCACCCTCACTCACCCTCAACCCCTCACTCACCCTCACTCATCCTCACTCACCCTCAACCCCTCACCCTCACCCTCACCCACCCTCAACCCCTCACCCTAACTCACACTCACCCTCACTCACCCTCACCCTCACTCACCCTCACTCACCCTCACTCTCACTCACCCACCCTCACCCTCACTCACCCTCACTCACCCTCAACCCCTCACCCTCACACAGTGCAATAGGTCTCGGAGCATTTGAGTTAGAGCTTTTAGAATTGTTTATGGCTTTTTTTATTTGTAATTCTTTAGCATTGGCTACAGGAAACAAAAATGCTAAAGATTTACAAAAAAAACCATAAACAATTCTAAAAGCACTAACTCTAATGCTGCGAGACCTATTGCATTTCCAATGCTTGTTTAGTCATGGCACCCAACTAACAGACACACACGGCCACTACTTACAACAAGCATTGGAAATGCAATAGGTCTCGCAGCATTAGAGTTAGTGCTTTTAGAATTGTTTATGGGTTTTTTTTGTAAATCTTTAGCATTGTTGTTTCCTGTAGCCAATGCTAAAGAATTACAAATAAAAAAAGCCATAAACAATTCTAAAAGCTCTAACTCAAATGCTCCGAGACCTATTGCACTGTGTGAGGGTGAGGGGTTGAGGGTGAGTGAGGGTGAGTGAGGGTGAGGGTGGGTGAGTGAGAGTGAGGGTGAGTGAGGGTGAGGGTGAGTGAGGGTGAGTGTGAGTTAGGGTGAGGGGTTGAGGGTGGGTGAGGGTGAGGGTGAGGGGTTGAGGGTGAGTGAGGATGAGTGAGGGTGAGTGAGGGGTTGAGGGTGAGTGAGGGTGAGTGAGGGTGAGTGAGGGTGAGTGAGGGTGAGTGAGGGTGAGGGGTTGAGGGGGAGGGGTTGAGGGTGAGTGAGGGTGAGGGGTTGAGGGTGAGTGAGGGTGAGGGGTTGAAGGTGAGTGAGGGTGAGGGGTTGAAGGTGAGTGAGGGTGAGGGTGAGTGGGGGGTTGAGGGTGAGCCACAAAACACAATGAACTTAGGCACTCATAAAAAGAGACATTCATATTATGAGCAAGTCGTGTTTGGGATCAAGTTTCTGAAAGCCCAGCTATTTGTCCTCAAGGCCTCCCTGGTTGACACAGGCACTCTGGCAAATTAATTTCCAAATATGCTTTTATCCTTAATGAACGATTCAAATGTGCATTTATTTCATGTATGTATTCCCTGCTTTTTAGGAACACATCCATTTCGTTTGTGTGCACAAATACAATATTATTGTATGCAAGCAGGAATTCACATTTAGGATTAAAGTGAATAGAACTGCACTGGGCAAATCAGTTTGAAAGGAAAAAGTTTCTCTTCTGGGCAGAGCTGGGAGAATTCAAAGTGGAAAACATCCATTAGAGTGTCAGCATCACTTTAACATACGGCCAGTTTGTGCGATCGACAGTGTTTGGGGCCCATTTGTGGTGGAGACGGTTATAGAGTCGATAAGATCTCTGCAGACTTCAGAGCAGCCAGCTGCTTTGTTTCCGCATTGTCACTTTCATGTGCACAACACGCTCTGTAGGCTTTCAACCTATGTGTCACTTCCTTTTACAGCCAGGGGCACGTGAAAGGAGTGTGTCTTTCCGTTCTTATCTATGTTTATAATAATTTGCAAGCCTTACACTTAAATTAAGGAGACAACTTGAAGAAATGAAAAAAAAAAACAGGAACGAAATTAAACCAGGGATTGAAAAACTGTACAATTACCACAAACTGGGTCATGCAGTGTTGATTCAGGAATGCATGCCTGCTTGATGCACCAAATGGAAAGTTTATCGATTAAACTGTACAGTTTAAAACCTTTTGCAAAGGACGCCCTGCTGCCCCCACCCCCTCCTCAGCCCTGTAGAAAGGTCGGTCTGTGGCGGGTCACACGAAAAGAATGACGTTGGTGTGCAGGAGAGCCTGCGTGTGGATGGAAGCTTGCAGTAGTCTGGCACCTGGTTTTTAGACATGCAGCTGTTGAGCACCGGCAGAACCCGGCCCACTTAAAGCCCCTGGGTTCGCCAATGTTACCACGTCTCTGTCAGTCTCTGACATACAAAGACACACTCTCGCACCAGGCATTGCAAGGGAGACATTTTTGAATGGTTTGATCGGCGCTGAAAGTTTACATTTCTATTTCAGCATGAATCTCGTTGGTATGCTCCCTTCCCGTATCTTCAGATCCAGCACCCGTGTGACGTCTTAATGTTTAGCCTCTTCGCGTCATCTCTGTCGCAATCATACACATCTGGGTCTGGAGTGTGTGGGGAGCTTCATGCACTCATGGCTGCTAGAGGATCCCCTTGTTACCCGCCTCTGTGTTTCCCAGACTAGACTATGTTTTCCTTTTGTTAAAAAAACGCTTGCTAACAGTTGGCGCATGCGCAGAGCGGGGGCAAGCAAGAGAAGGAGTAGACACAGGAGGGAGCCGGAGAGAGGGAAGAAAGGAGTTATGTCACGTTGGCTGCTTATACGGCACGAAAGTTGCCCTACATTTTTAGTGCACCGTAGTACTTTAAGGAAGCAGTAGGGGTGAGGAGAAACAAGTGGAATGAGAGAAGAAATTGGAGAGAGGGAACAGGAGAACCCGATGTAATATGTCAGCAGTTTGCATAGATAGTGCTTATGCCGCATGTAGATAGGGTCAAAGCGCTGCATCTGAAGGGAAAAGGTACACAGAAGCGGCGCGGGGAAGATGTCACTTTATGTAATGTATTGGCTTGCATAGTGCTTATTGCGTTTAAGACATGTTTAAATCGCTGCGACACAACTGAAGAGGGAATGACAGGGCATGGGGGAGAGGGAATACTATAGGGAATTGGAGCGAGGGAAACAGGGAACACGATGCTACGTCACACTGCTTGCTTGAATGGTGTTTAACCCTAAACATTATGCTTTGTTATACTGCTTCCTAAAATGTGCAGCGCTTATGCCAACCCTATGCATGGGAAGAAAGGCACGGACATTAAATAAAAGAAAGTGGCACGAGTTACAGAAAGATCTCGGAAACAGGAGCTGTAACCCGAGGAGTTGTTTTACATGACTACAGGATGGGTGAAAGGCGGGGTACAGTTACAGAGACTCACAAGACAAGACGGAGGGAAGAGAGGGGAGGGGGGAGGAGAAATGCGACACGGCGGGAAGGGGAGGGGGCGGAGTGGGTAAAATAAACAAGACGGAGGGAAGAGAGGGGAGGGGGGAGGAGAAATGCGACACGGCGGGAAGGGGAGGGGGCGGAGCGGGTAAACAAAGACGGACGTGCACGCGCTTTTAAGCTCAATGCGCATGCGCATTGAGCTTAAAAGTCACGGGCACTGCAAGGAATCGCCACGATTCCTTGCAGTGTGGATAAAGAGCGGATAAGTCCCAATACTCTCGCCTTGCTCGATGCGCATGCGCATCGACAGGCGAGACCTAAAAATAACTTACTACCTCACCTTTCAAATCCGTTTCCTTCATTCTATCCCTACTCTTCACCCTACTAAACACACAAATAAAGAGCGCAAACCTAACACAACGAATACAAAAATAAAAGAAAATGAATGTACTAATCTACTAACCTCTAATCTTGAGTTCCGGAGTCCTGTGCTGCTTGCTGCAAAGCACTTCTCCGCCTTGGCTGGGGTAGTAAGCGTTATATAAATACAATTACAATTATAATTGTAAAGTGTGTGGTTTAATTTTGGAAAACAGAGCTCTGATTGTATGTATGTGTCTGCAGCTACTCGCCATTGCTTGATAACTTGGAAATGTGTTCCCATCATGCGAAATAGAAACTACATTACGGAGGAGGGAAAAGGTTTGCAGTCTGGCTATAAAATATTAAAGTATGGCTTAATAGGCTTTGGAAGACAGTCAGGTCTTAGAGGATAAGAGGAATACTGCTATTATTAAGTTAACATCATTTAGCATCACTCAGTATTGGATTTTGGAAATCTAATGAATTGATTCAAGGGATTTGTCCGTTACTGTAGCGCCTCAAAGTATACACACTTCACACTCAATGTCTGTATTGAGGTTCTGTTTTGATGTTAGGACGTCCTTGTTTTGAGGACAAAGAACTCGTTTTATTATGACCTGGTACTTGCTTTATGTATGCTTAAATGTATAAGAACGACACAATGGTTAGATATATAGTTGAAGGGTTTTACAGCTTACCTGTGCCACCACATTTTCTTTTATTTTGCACTTTGTTGAGGACAGCATTCATTTTTGTGTTTAACGTTTTTTTGAATGGGCATACTGTGCATATTTCTTTTGCCATTAATGTTTCATATATGCTTTAAACAACCTGTACAATAAATTACCAGTGCCATTAGTAAAACTTACAGAGTACATGTTTATGCCATTCGAAGACTTGTCTCATTGACAATGTGCCTGGTAGATGTAAGTAGGCAGGTTCCTGGTGGATGTGAGTATGCGGATTCCTGGTACATGTGAGTGTGCTGTTTCCTTGTAGATATGAGTGTGTGGGTTAATAGTAAATGTGAGTGTGCGGGTTTCTGGCAGATGTGATTGTGCAGGTTCCTGGTAGATGTGAGTATGCAGGTTTCCGGTAGATGTGAGTGTGCAGGTTCCTGGTAGATGTGAGTATGCGGGTTCCTGGTACATGTGAGTGTGCTGTTTCCTTGTAGATATGAGTGTGTGGGTTAATAGTAAATGTGAGTGTGTGGGTTTCTGGCAGATGTGATTGTGCAGGTTCCTGGTAGATGTGAGTATGCGGGTTCCCGGTAGATGTGAGTATGCAGGTTCCTGGTAGAGGTGAGCGTGTGGGTGTCTGGCAGACGTGAGTGCGTGGGTTCCTGGTAGATGTGAGTGTGTGGGTTCCTGGTAGATGTGAGTATGCGGGTTACCAGTAGATGTGAGTTGGAGAGTTCCTGGTAAATGGGAGAATGTGGGTTCCATTAAACAGGGCCCTTCATGGAAAAGAATTGAAGAGAATACTTAGAGTTCAAGTGGGTGGATGTGGTATCCCACCCAAGAGGGAAGTTCAAAGCAGGAGTTGGCAGACAGGACTGATCTCAAAGTGCAAGATGAGAATTAGCTGTGTAGAACATCCCAGAGACTCTCACAAAGGCGCTTCTCTGACAGGAAGAGGAGCTGCTGGCCGACACTCATGGTCTACTGAAATGACACTCACATCTGAAGGATTCAGATGTTTAAGCAACACCAGCAACAAAGTTGAGGAAAAAGTAAGGAAAATACTTCAAACCGATGCTGCCGGTCTCTGTCTCACTGTCATGCACATGGCCTCACACTGTTACATAGACTCATCACATGCTCTTTACCCTTCCCTGTTTGTCATCCGTTTCTGACTTTCTCTGTCTTGTTATCATGCTTCTCTTCGCCAGACTGGTCAACTTTTTTGTGTTCTTTTCTAGGTCTGGCATTAGCCAAGACCTTTTGTTTTTAATGCATATGCGTACTATACCTATGAAGGAGATTTAAGTCAACCCTTTTCATCCATTGGTTTACTGTAGTGGCATTAACATATATTCCCCCAGAGCATACATATCATGTGTATTTGTAAAGCACGCGTTCACCCAAGGGTATTCTTACCTAACTGTGCATATTTTGTCCACCTCAGAAGGATGAAAGGCTGAGTAGACCCACTGGGATTTGAACCTGTGACCATGAGGTCGAACACAGGCCCCTACAGTGGGTGCATTAATCCACTAAGTCACCAGACCAGGTTTGAGGATGGGACACAGGCCCAGTTCACATCTGGCATTGCCTTATCTGACTGACAATGATCGCATTCTGTTCTTCACAACGTGCACATCCATACAATAATTAGTCTCATTCCATGCTAGAGAGGTAAGGATCTGCAAAGCCAAAAGGTCAGCAACCAACACGAGACATACTGGATTTTACAGTGCTTGTTTGTTCTTGCTTTTGCACAGCCCTGGTTCCCACGCTCATTTAACATACGTACATGGTCTCTTACATTTACCATGTTACTGTCGTCAAACACAAGCCTCTCTGCCTCACACATGCGCCACATCCTTGAAATCAATATTTCATGTGCTTGCTTTCCTACTCTAATTCTCATATTTCTCTCTCTCTCTCTGACTCATTCTCTCACACTTTTTCTTTCTCTCTCTCGCTCTCATTGTCACTCTCTCTATGCCTCTTTCACTGTCTGTTTCTCTATATCAATGTCAACTTCTCTCTGTCGGTCACTCCATACGTCTTTATCAGCAGCGGGCATCATGACTCGCAGGTAGGAGGGTGGGGAGGTTCAAGGGGGGTTCCTTGGGGGTCGTGATTGCAGGAGGGAGGGATTTTTTTTTAAATCACTCACCTTGTCGCTGCCCGGCCCCACGTAGCGGTTCCTGCTCTCATGCTTCTGATTTCAGGAACAGGAAGCAGGCAGCCAGGCACCCTCCCCTAAGCCAATCTTAACGCTGTAATTGCAGGGTTGTAATTGGTCTGAGCCCCGTGACTGGGCGCTCAGCCAGGGGCTGTAGGCCTGGCCTAGTTCTCCATGCAGGCTGTAATGCAGGCTGCATGGAGTAGTTGGGAAGTGTGCATGACTGGTTTGGGAGGCCCGAGAGGGTCGACAAAATAGTCTGCGCGCTATTAGGAGTGGGCAAACCACTCCTCCACTTCCCTGCTCGCTGAGCAGCACCACCCACCCGCCCGCCCGCCCGCCCACAAAGCAGCCAAACATTGAATGATAATAACTAAAAGTTATTATCATTTTATGTTTTTGTTTGTGCACTGCTTGAAAGCTGTGGGGCGACTCACCTCCGCCATAACGGAGGAGCCGCCCCTGGTCTTTATGTTTCTCTCCTTTCCCTCCTTCTCCCTCTGATTCCTTTTGTTTCTCCCCATCTCTTTATCTCCCCCACTCTTCCCTTTCTTTATTCTGGACTTTTTTCTCTCTCAATTCCTGCCTCTCTCTCTCAAATGCATATTTTTCATTCAGGCTTGCTATTTGTCTTTATCGCTCTCTACCTTTCTTTTCTCTCTCTCCATCTCTACTCCCCCTCTCTCTTCTTCCCTTTCTCTGTTTTTCTACCCCTTTCTCATTCACCGGTCCTGTCTCCATTACTTTCCTCTTGCTTTCAAATGCTTGTTACTCATTCTCTTTCTATCTACCTCTCTCCCTTTCTCTCCAATCTTACTCATGCTCTCCCTCTCTACGTCTTTAGCTTCTTTGTCTCCCCTCCCTTTCCCTCTCTCGTACTGTTGAATGCTAGCTTACCATACTCTCCCTAGCCAGACTGCTGGGTGTGCTCACCTCTCCTCGCAAGAGGTTTCCTGCAGCTCCGGCGATAACACAACCTGCCTCTTATCTGAACCTCAGACGTGGCCCACACATCAGAGCCGCTCTCGCCAGACCATCTTTTTCTGTCCCATTTCCTTGTGAGACTGGAGTCACCTGCTTTCCTTTTCTCTCTTTCTTCTTGTCATCCTGCTCCTTTTATTTACATTATCTCTCCCCGCTAGTACATAAATCTCATTTGCAAAGCACACAGCCTCTATTAGGGAATTTCACCCCAGAATAAAGACAAAAGTCGAAGCGGTAGGTTTAAACACTCTCTATCGCATTTTCTGCTGGAAATCTATAGAAGTGGGAGAGCCAACAATTTAACAGAGAGATCCGAGCCAGGGCCGAGCCAAAGGTCTGGCTGGGATTATTCACGAGCCGAGCCTTTAATATGGTTGACTTCTAAATCATGCAATAAACATCACGTAAAATATGATAGACTCGTTAAAAATAAAAAAGTGTTTCTGTAACACGCAGAAGCGTTTCTACAGCTGGAATCACACGTTGAAAACTGCTCTCGTATGCGACAATGAATGAAAAGAAGCATGATAAATAAAATATTTGCAGAGGATCACACAATTTGGTCAAGGTTTGAAGTCAGGATTGGTCCCAGGTTTTCTGGTTTCACATTATGCAATTCACTCGCTAGATGGCTCCCTCTTTCTCTCCTTTATAACACCAAAGGATTATGCTTTATTTTGATTAATTCTTGGCGCATGATGGTAGAGATGGGGAGCAGGCAGAAACCACATACGTTCTGGCTCGTTTGGGCTCGAGGGTCCATGAAAACCTCGAGCAGACCCTGAGTCAGTCCTCTGGCTCGAGCCTCAAGCAGGGGCAAGGCTTGGCCAGTAAATGTTGGGGAGTGAGCTTCAGATTTTACAAAAATCACATTTTTATATTGTGTTAAAATAAATTATATAAGAAGCATGGCTAGAGGGGGACTTAGTGGGCAGTGGAAATGGAGAGGAGTGGCGATTGTTAGGGGTACTTAAAAACAATTATTTTGAAAAATATCTAAAATGTTTTAAGGTCTGAAAAACAGAGACAAGAGTGTGTAAACCTTTATCGGTGTGTGTGTATGAAAAAATCCCAAGTGAAATCTGGTAAACAACAGACTGAAAGCACCTATGCCCAACTATTTCATTGAGAAAACATTTATTAGTGGTGGGTAACAACCCAAGCCCCCACCCCCGGAAGCTACACCCCTGGTCTTAAGTGGCTCACCTACGTCTAGAAATTGGTTCCCGGCAATCCAGTGGCTATTTCTGTTGCCCCATAATCTGCAGGACACAAGCACCACAGTATCCCATTGCTCGTACATTTCTGTCGCACAAATCTTAATTCAGAAAGTAAAAAGCAGTGGGAAATCCAATACATCTGAAGTTAGCTGTCAACCTTTGGCTTTGACAATCTTTGTGTATGTTTTTTGTTCAGCTGTACATGGGATCACTTTTTGTGTAAGTGCACACTATGCAAGAGCTGGGGAACATCACTTACAACGCATTTTTTACAACGCACTACCATTACATCGCAACCATTACAACGCATACCATTACAACGCATTGCGCTGGGGGGCGCTCTAGGATAGGGAATATATTTAATTTACTATCCAACACCTTCCCTGCTATCCACGGGGACTGGAGTTGGAATAGTAAATTAAATAATTCACTATCCAGCACCTAAAAGCATTATGCGTTGTAATGGACTGCGTGGTAAAAACCGCGTTGTAAAGGCATGCGATGTAAAAGCATGCGTTGTAGTGACACCAATCCGCAAGAGCTGAATGCCTTCACCCATGGAGTGGTAAACCAATAGCTGAAGTGGGCTGACCCTGTGCTCCATGCTGTATGCTGTGGTAGGCAGAATAAAAATGTGAATGCACACAGACTGACTAATGGATGAGGAGAGCTGACTTATACGGTATCCAACAAATAAATACATCATACTCCAAGGATCTGTTTGTTTCCTCAGCAATTTATTTACTCAACTAAATGCTAAAGTAAATACATTTCTGAAGAAAAAACAGATCCTTTGAGTGCCACACAATCATTTGTTGGATACCAAATATCTCGGAGACCGGTCAATCTCTGATGTGCGCACCATCTTGAGAGAGCGTGTCGCAAGCAGACCTATTTTCTACTGATATATACATATATATATTACCTACTAGCGGTCTCCAGTAGGTAGTTATAGTTAGAACCTAGTTTCCATAGGAAAGGCATTTTTTTGATTTGCCTATAACTTTTGCGCCGTTTGACGAATCTTCACAAAATGTTCAAAACCAATTGTTCACTCAGGTCGGCTCCTGTCTTGAAAGTTTCGGGGTGATTCGTCACGGGGGGGTGGAGAAAAAAGGAGGGGGTCCCACAACGTGTTTTCTCCATGTTAATTTCCATTGGAAACTTTAGAAATGGCTACAGTCTGAACTGCTGAACGGAATTACACTAAATTTGGCAGAGAGATAGCTCTTGGTCCGGAAAGCACGCTTTTTAAATAGTGTAATTCCATTCAGTAGTCTTTGAGATATTTAAAGATTTACAGTATTGATATTTGAGAATTGTGAGATCTGATTAGCTGAGCTCTCCCCAGCACAATCTTGCCTCTGATTAGCTGCCAACACTTCAAACCAGGGAGGTGTTGGCAGCTATCTTGAGCCGCGGACCGAGGGAGAGAGAAAAAGGTGACAGAAAAACTTAAACAACAAAAAAAGGGGGAAGGGTAGGAACACACTGACCCCCCAGGCCTGCTCAGGGCGTCCCACAGGGAACCCAGGCCCAAAAAAAGCATTTTGTTTTTAAATTTTCGGCTGGGTCGCGTTGGGTGCGCGAATCCATTCGAAAATTAAAAACCCAAAGCGTGGACCACCACCTCCCTGGGGCTTTATAATTAATTTGCGGGGCCACACAGACCCCCGCAGCCCAGGGGACCGCCACCTACCCTGAGCTTTATTATAATAGAGTGGGGGGCCTCATGGCCCCCCCAAGCCCCGGGGACCCCTACCTCCCAGGGGCTTTATTAAAATACGATTGGGGCCTCAGGGGCCCCCCAAGCCCCAGCGACTGCCACCTACCAGGGCAAAAATAACTAATGTGTGCGGGGGGCTCGAGCCCCCCCACACTGCCCCGGGGACCACCACCTCTCCTGGGCTTTACAAATGAAGGGAGGGGGCTGTGCGGCCCCTCGCCTGGAGCCCTTGATGGCCCTGTGGACCTCAACCCACCAGGGCCGGCTCCTGCAATGTCCCGGGGTGCCCACCCCTGGGGACATTGCTGTTTGCTATGACAGGGCAGGAGCCGTGCGGTTCCCGTCCTGTCACAGCAAACTCAGCTTTGGTTTTTGGACACAAGAGCAGAAAACCTGCTCTCGCGTCCAATAACCAAAGAAGATTGCTTTTGCACAAGGGGAGCTGCATGTCAGCAGCTCCCCTTGTGCAAAAGCAATGCCAGCTCCCGCAGGAGGCAGGGAGCCGGCTGGGACCGGGGTGGGGGATTTGTGCTCCCCCCACGGTCCCCAATGGTGAGGCCAGGCCCCTTGGGATGGGGTCCCTGGGGCCAGAAGTAATTAAATGTGTGTGTGAGTGACTGCATGGGTTAGTGGGTGAATGTGTGTGTAGACTTATGAATCACTGAGCAGGTATGCATAACTGCTATTGGTGTGTCTACGGTTTCGATATTGGTAGTCTGTATTTTAGAGTGGGTGTGTGAAAGGTTTTATTAGGGTGTGAGGATGTGCATCAGATGATCACGTGGATGATGTCATCATTGATGTCATTTGAGATGCCACCAGTGATGTCATCAATGAAGTCACTGACCATGTCATGAGTGATGTAATATGTGGCGTCATCAGCAGTGCATTGCTGGGGCGCGAGTTATAGTTAGCTCTATTAACTCTAACAGCCGGATTTCTTTGGTTTTAAATGAGTGAAATGTCCAACTAACTATAAAATCCCTGAACCTATAGATTTTTCAGTGAATTTCTAAGGTTTTTTTAAATGCTAATTTCTAACTATAACGTCCCTGGAACCTATGTTTTTTCCTCAGTGAAAAAATAAATAAATAAATATATATATATATATATATATATATATATATATATATATATATATATATATATATATATATATATATATATATATATTCCTCCCAAAACGCCTAAATTCCTAAAACGCATTACATCTAAGCGCTCCAAAGATGCCAACCGTTGGTTTACCGACGAATTGAAGATTCAAAAACTCAATCTTCGTCAAGCGGAGCACCTCTGGCGGCGGGATTACGGTTCCATTTCAAGAACTCATTATATCACTCTTCTGGCCCTCTACAAGAAATCCATTTTGGAAACCAAGAAGGCCTATTTCTCATCTAAAATCCAGTTCGCCGAGAACCGGCCCAGAGAAATTTTTTCCATTGTTCAAGATTTAGCCTACTCCGAAAGGGCCTCACTTAAACCCTCTCTCTCACAATTCCTCTGCAATTCCCTCAACTCTTTTTTCTTTGACAAAATTAGCACGATCAGAGCCAAGATTCCTCTTCCCTCCCCCTCCTTCACTAATCCTCGCTGTCCCCCAGTTGCAGCACGTCTGGACTCTATTCCTCTTCTCACGGTTGACTCTTTCCTTTCCCTTCTCCCTCTGGTCAAGTCTGGTTCCCCACTGGATCCCTGTCCTACTTATATTCTGAAACAGATTTATTCATTCTGTCCCTCACCCCCCCTCTCGCTCCTCAATAGTTCACTTTCCCAGGGTATCGTCACTCCATCACTTAAATCGGCAGTGATTGTACCTATTTTAAAAAAACCTGGTGCTGACCCTTCTGTTTCAACTAACTACCGCCCTATTTCACTCCTGCCGTTCCTGGCCAAGGTACTGGAACGCCATGTTGTTAGAACTCTGAGCTCCTTTGTGGAAAGGAACAGTGTCTTGGCCCCCAGGCAGGCAGGCTTCCGCCCGCACACTCCACAGAGTCAGTGGTAATATCTGTCCTGGATAGCCTCCGGGAGGGGATGGACACTAGTCAGCCTCAGGCCTTGGTCCTCCTCGATCTCTCCGCCGCGTTCGACACGGTAGACCATGCCATCTTACTCTCACGTGTCGAGGCGGCGGGAATCGGGGGGTCGGGCTTGCTCTGGCTATCCTCCTTCTTGAGTGGCCGCACTCAAGCAGTTCGCTTGGGTGATTATTCAGCTGACTTTCGCCCTGTGCAGTGCGGGGTCCCCCAAGGATCCTCTCTGTCTCCACTGCTATTCAATCTTTACATTGCCCCTCTTATCTTTGCTTTACAACAGCTGGAGGTCTCTGTCTACAACTATGCAGATGACCTCCAGCTTATCTTTTCTCTATCCTCTTCCTCTGCGTCAATATCCAATTTTCAGTCTGTAATGACCTTCATTCAGGACTGGATGAACCACAACCACCTGAAACTCAATCCCGATAAAACGGAATTGGTGTTGACGGGTGGTTGCTCCAGTCCACGGTCTTCTCTTTTTTGGCCCCTTTCTTTAGGTTCCTCGCCCACTCCCGTCTCCTCTGTTAAGACCCTTGGCTTCAAACTCAATGAACAACTGTCCCTTCATTCCCAAGTTAGTGCGGTCGTCTCTTCAGCTTTCCTTTCTCTTCGGACAATTCGCAAAGTCTCCCGGTTTTTCTCCCCACCTGCCCTCAAACTCATTCTTCTGGCGATGGTGACGTCCCGCTTGGACTACGGCAATGCCCTCTATCATGGCTTGCCGGCGTACCTCATGAGGCGTCCCCAGCTGGTCCAGAACCAGGCGGCCCGCCTGGTATTCAACCTACCCAAATCACATCATGTCACACCCCTTCTTAAATCATTACACTGGCTCCCCGTCCAACAACGCGCCCTATTCAAGCTGGGTTGCATCATTTTCAATGCCCGGTCCGGTTCTGTTCCTGCATTTATCGGCTCTGCAATCCACGACTACACTCCGTCTAGAGAACTGCGCTCTGCCACTCATCAACTCCTCATTGTCCCTCGTTTTAAACGAAAAAAAATGGGGAGGATCCAAATTCTCTACTTTGGCTCCTGCCTTCTGGAACTCCCTCCCATTTCACCTGAGATCTTGCTCCCAGTACCCCCTTTTTAGTAAAGACCTTAAAACTTATCTTTTTACCCAGGCCTTCCCCTCTTAAATTGTCCCTTGGCCACCAGTCTTTCTCGTTCCTTGGGTGGTAGTACTACATAGCGCCATGAAACCGCTCGTGTACGCGCGCTTTAGAAATATTTTTAAACTCAAACTCAAAGTGATCCTCACGACTCCGAGCGCTCTGTTGTGGGTGCTCTGCATGGGGTGCTCTGCATGGGGGCCGGATCCTGGCCCGACATTCAATTTTCACACAAGAGATGCGGCACACAAATTTCTGGGTTATTCACGAGGGTTTATTACTCCAGCTCCGACCAACGTGCTTCAGCCTGGGAACAGGCTTTGTTCACGGTAAGTGAGCAATTAACTATGTCTACTATTTATCCCACCTGGCTATTAAGGTGCATTGTGGGACTAGTGGTTCAGTTATAAAACTGAAAGTTTCACATGATTCTGACATATAGCGTTTTAAGCACATCATTATTGACATTAAGTACTGTGACATTGCATTAATGTTGAACAGTACACTTATGATAATCATAATACAAGTATATGCTTCTTAGCTGCCGCAAAGAAGCACTGATGATTTCTATTGTGGTATAGTACCATAATTCAACATCATTCCTCAGTATGTTTTTTTACGTTTTTTTACATGAATTGGTATAGTACCCAATTTAAGCAATTCGATGTATTTACATTTCACCATAGCAGTTCATATAACAGTTCTCTGATGTTATTCCAAATGTACATAAAGTTCTTCGTCAAAGTTCATCCCTCTGGGCATTTTGGTTTTAAGTCTGATTATAAACTTAGATTCAATTTGTCGCAGTTTACGCTTTCTATTACCTCCACGTTCATCTACATCAATCATATGTATCCCATAATAGGACATAGCTCTCTAGTCACTCTTTTGACAGGATGCCATGTGTTTTGCAGTGGTGTATGACATGTCTTTGTTTTTAACTGCTCTAATGTGCCTCTAAAATGCGTTTCTTCAGAGCACAAGTTGTACTTCCTTTGTATTTAGATCCACATTTACATTGTATAACGTATACTACATGCGTGGATGAACAGTTAATTTTTTCAGAAATCGGGATGCTTCTACCATCAGCTTCTTCGAAGGTTGTTTTATTTTGGCCAATTTTGCATGCTTTGCAAGCATTACATTTTTTGAACCCATTTCTTTGGTCTGTGAGCCAATTGCTTTTGATTTTGGTTGTTTTCTCTATAAAGTGACTATGCACTAGTTTGTCTTTGAGCGAAGAAGTTTTTTTGTAGGTTATCGTTGGTTCAGTTCCTACTATCTTTCCGATATCAGGGTCCCCTGATATCAAGTGCCAATATTTTTTAATTTTACTTTTGATGATTCCGCTTTCTTTGTTGTATGTTGTTACAAAGCGCGGGGGTCCTTGGGGATCATTGGATTTCAATTTGGGAATGAGTATTGTTGTTCGGTTTTGTTTAGCAGCTTTCTTTTTACATTTTTCTAAGGTTCGTTCACTGTATCCCCGTGTTCTCAGTCTTTCAGCAGTTTCCTCAATTTTCATTTCTGCATCTCTTTCGTTTGAACAGTTTCTTTTCATGCGAATGAATTCGCCATATAGGATGCTCGCAAGTACCGGTTGAGGATGAAAGCTGGTCCCATGTAGGATACTGTTGGTGGCGTTTTTTTTCCGGAATAGAGTAGTGTGTATCCGGTCGTCCTCTACATAAACTTTCAGATCCAGGAAGTCTATTTCTTTGTCGCTGGTGTTATATGTGAAATCTAATCCAATGTTGTTGTTGCAAAGTTTGGAATAGTAGAGATCAAATTCAGTTTTAGTGCCATTGCATATTAAAAACAAATTGTCTATATAACGGACCCATAAGATCAGTTTCTCCAGATCGGCTTGGTTTATGGGATCCCATGCTATAGTTTTTTCCCACCAACCCATGGTGGTATTAGCATAATTGGGTGAAAATGAGATGCCCATGGAAGTTCCGCACTCTTGTCTGTAATGTTGTTGGTTAAACAAGAATATATTATTCGTGAGACACAGATTGATCATTGTCATTAACATTTCTGTATGTTTGAGATTGCTGATGTTCCTTTGTTTCAAAAAGTAGTGACACATATTTATTCCTACTTCGTGTTTTATGGAAGTATACAGGGAGACTGCGTCAATTGTGACCATTAGATAATTTTCATTCCACAAGATATTCTCTAATATTCGTAGGAAGTCCCCAGTGTCTTTAATATATGAGCTTTGGCTTTTCGCAATGGGGGCTAAGAATAAGTCTACATACTGTGAAACATTTTCATATAGACTTGAACATGATGAGACAATTGGTCTCCCTGGTGGATCGATCAATGTCTTATGTACTTTTGGCAAAAAGTAGATCGTTGGGATTACTGGAAATTCGTTCTTGAGAAACTTCTTTTCATCTTCAGTCAGTAATCCACTTTTTTGCCATTTCTCTAGTAGTCCATTCAGGTGTAATGTCATCTCATTCATCGGATTCTTTCCCAATTTGCTGTAGTTGGTTGGGTTATTTAGTTGTCTGTTGGCTTCTTTAATGTAGTTTTGTGTTTCCATTAAGACGATATTGCCGCCTTTGTCTGCTGGCTTTATTGTCAGGCAAGGGTCATCATTCAGTGTTTTTATGGCATTCTTTTCTTTGCTTGTTAGGTTTTCTCTGCTATTTTTCTTCCTTAGGTTGGAGAGTTTATCTATTTCTTCAACTACTGCTTCAGAGAACATATCTATTCTGTTACCAGGTGATAATGTCAGACAGAATTTGGATTCACCCACACAAACTGACCTGGATCAAGACAGCGGAGGCTGACGAAACGCGTTGGTTAATTTGTTTTGACACCCCATGGATTTAAAAATAAAATAAGAACTTTAATCGCAGTGGATTGACGATTCTGTTTGTTTGCGACTCCAACTTTCCTCCGAAACGGGCAATCTTTGCAGAAGGGGGGTCCCAAAACGTGTTTTTAACATTAAGTTTTCCATAGGGCGGTTGGACTCACTTTTAGCTCGAACGGCTGAATGGATTTCCTCAAAACTTGGCAAAATTGTAGGGACTGGTAGCCCGATGTGCCTTTGCTATGTCTCAAGATATATGCTCCAGTGGATTTTACAAAAATTAACTTTGAAAAATATATATTGGGCTACATTGGGCTATATATATGTTAGAGCCCAAATGTAGCCCAATGTAGCCCAATGTAGCCCAAAGATGGCCACCAGAGACAAAAAAAACAAATGTAGCCCAAATATCAGCCAGATGTAGCCCAACTATAGCCCAGTGACAGAATGTTCCAGAGTGTTCTAAAAAACAACTAGAGCACTAACAGTCTTACTTATGACAAAAGTATGGCACACTTGAAGTCATCTTGATTGGAATACAGTGTTTACACTTAAAACATTTAATTTGCAAAAGAACAAAATGAGGGGTTTCATTTTGCCATAGAAATGTTTTATATATGTTATATGTTTTATATATATATATATATATATATATATATATATATATATATATATATATATATATATATATATATATATATATATTCAAAGAAACACCTCCGCTTTACCGGGGGCCCCCGGTCCTGCAGGGCGGACTCTCACCAGGAACGGAGATCCTGGATAAACTGCGTGCAACCACTCCGAAAAGAAGAGAGTCCACAGTGTCTGATGATGCAGAGGACTTTATTCGTCACCTCCTGTGAAACGTGCTCATTTCCTAACGCGTTTCGACGTTGTTTACGTCTTGTTCACAGGTGAGCATGTTATACAGACTTAATAGTCACGTGCCTGTTTACCATACTACAGGCACCATAATGCATCGGAAAAGTTATTTTAGGGACTTGCCGTTATTCAAATCTTGTTTACTGGCATTATTTTCAGCTTGCTGTCCCAGGTCGGTGCACTTCGATTGAATGTTGCTTAGTGCCAGGGTTCCACAAGGAGTAAAATGATTACTGCATCTGCACTGCTTCCGAGAAAGGCGTTGTCCTCTCTCATCTCCCTTTCTCCTGCGCCCTTTGCCACATTGCTTCGGAAGTCCTAAAGAGCTGGCAAACAGGCAAGAAGCGGACCATGCCCCCTCAGTCAATATTCAAAGAAACACCTCCGCTTTACCGGGGGCCCCCGGTCCTGCAGGGCGGACTCTCACCAGGAATGGAGATCCTGGATAAACTGCGTGCAACCACTCCGAAAAGAAGAGAGTCCACAGTGTCTGATGATGCAGAGGACTTTATTCGTCACCTCCTGTGAAACGTGCTCATTTCCTAACGCGTTTCGACGTTGTTTACGTCTTGTTCACAGGTGAGCATGTTATACAGACTTAATAGTCACGTGCCTGTTTACCATACTACAGGCACCATAATGCATCGGAAAAGTTATTTTAGGGACTTGCCGTTATTCAAATCTTGTTTACTGGCATTATTTTCAGCTTGCTGTCCCAGGTCGGTGCACTTCGATTGAATGTTGCTTAGTGCCAGGGTTCCACAAGGAGTAAAATGATTACTGCATCTGCACTGCTTCCGAGAAAGGCGTTGTCCTCTCTCATCTCCCTTTCTCCTGCGCCCTTTGCCACATTGCTTCGGAAGTCCTAAAGAGCTGGCAAACAGGCAAGGAGCGGACCATGCCCCGTCAGTCAATATTCAAAGAAACACCTCCGCTTTACCAGGGGCCCCCGGTCCTGCAGGGCGGACTCTCACCAGGAACGGAGATCCTGGATAAACTGCGTGCAACCACTCCGAAAAGAAGAGAGTCCACAGTGTCTGATGATGCAGAGGACTTTATTCGTCACCTCCTGTGAAACGTGCTCATTTCCTAACGCGTTTCGACGTTGTTTGCGTCTTGTTCACAGGTGAGCATGTTATACAGACTTAATAGTCACGTGCCTGTTTACCACACTACAGGCACCATAATGCATCGGAAAAGTTATTTTAGGGACTTGCCGTTATTCAAATCTTGTTTACTGGCATTATTTTCAGCTTGCTGTCCCAGGTCGGTGCACTTCGATTGAATGTTGCTTAGTGCCAGGGTTCCACAAGGAGTAAAATGATTACTGCATCTGCACTGCTTCCGAGAAAGGCGTTGTCCTCTCTCATCTCCCTTTCTCCTGCGCCCTTTGCCACATTGCTTCGGAAGTCCTAAAGAGCTGGCAAACAGGCAAGAAGCGGACCATGCCCCCTCAGTCAATATTCAAAGAAACACCTCCGCTTTACCGGGGGCCCCCGGTCCTGCAGGGCGGACTCTCACCAGGAATGGAGATCCTGGATAAACTGCGTGCAACCACTCCGAAAAGAAGAGAGTCCACAGTGTCTGATGATGCAGAGGACTTTATTCGTCACCTCCTGTGAAACGTGCTCATTTCCTAACGCGTTTCGACGTTGTTTACGTCTTGTTCACAGGTGAGCATGTTATACAGACTTAATAGTCACGTGCCTGTTTACCATACTACAGGCACCATAATGCATCGGAAAAGTTATTTTAGGGACTTGCCGTTATTCAAATCTTGTTTACTGGCATTATTTTCAGCTTGCTGTCCCAGGTCGGTGCACTTCGATTGAATGTTGCTTAGTGCCAGGGTTCCACAAGGAGTAAAATGATTACTGCATCTGCACTGCTTCCGAGAAAGGCGTTGTCCTCTCTCATCTCCCTTTCTCCTGCGCCCTTTGCCACATTGCTTCGGAAGTCCTAAAGAGCTGGCAAACAGGCAAGGAGCGGACCATGCCCCGTCAGTCAATATTCAAAGAAACACCTCCGCTTTACCAGGGGCCCCCGGTCCTGCAGGGCGGACTCTCACCAGGAACGGAGATCCTGGATAAACTGCGTGCAACCACTCCGAAAAGAAGAGAGTCCACAGTGTCTGATGATGCAGAGGACTTTATTCGTCACCTCCTGTGAAACGTGCTCATTTCCTAACGCGTTTCGACGTTGTTTGCGTCTTGTTCACAGGTGAGCATGTTATACAGACTTAATAGTCACGTGCCTGTTTACCATACTACAGGCACCATAATGCATCGGAAAAGTTATTTTAGGGACTTGCCGTTATTCAAATCTTGTTTACTGGCATTATTTTCAGCTTGCTGTCCCAGGTCGGTGCACTTCGATTGAATGTTGCTTAGTGCCAGGGTTCCACAAGGAGTAAAATGATTACTGCATCTGCACTGCTTCCGAGAAAGGCGTTGTCCTCTCTCATCTCCCTTTCTCCTGCGCCCTTTGCCACATTGCTTCGGAAGTCCTAAAGAGCTGGCAAACAGGCAAGGAGCGGACCATGCCCCCTCAGTCAATATTCAAAGAAACACCTCCGCTTTACCAGGGGCCCCCGGTCCTGCAGGGCGGACTCTCACCAGGAACGGAGATCCTGGATAAACTGCGTGCAACCACTCCGAAAAGAAGAGAGTCCACAGTGTCTGATGATGCAGAGGACTTTATTCGTCACCTCCTGTGAAACGTGCTCATTTCCTAACGCGTTTCGACGTTGTTTACGTCTTGTTCACAGGTGAGCATGTTATACAGACTTAATAGTCACGTGCCTGTTTACCATACTACAGGCACCATAATGGATCGGAAAAGTTATTTTAGGGACTTGCCGTTATTCAAATCTTGTTTACTGGCATTATTTTCAGCTTGCTGTCCCAAGTCGGTGCACTTCGATTGAATGTTGCTAGTGCCAGGGTTCCACAAGGAGTAAAATGATTACTGCATCTGCACTGCTTCCGAGAAAGGCGTTGTCCTCTCTCATCTCCCTTTCTCCTGCGCCCTTTGCCACATTGCTTCGGAAGTCCTAAAGAGCTGGCAAACAGGCAAGGAGCGGACCATGCCCCCTCAGTCAATATTCAAAGAAACACCTCCGCTTTACCAGGGGCCCCCGGTCCTGCAGGGCGGACTCTCACCAGGAACGGAGATCCTGGATAAACTGCGTGCAACCACTCCGAAAAGAAGAGAGTCCACAGTGTCTGATGATGCAGAGGACTTTATTCGTCACCTCCTGTGAAACGTGCTCATTTCCTAACGCGTTTCGACGTTGTTTGCGTCTTGTTCACAGGTGAGCATGTTATACAGACTTAATAGTCACGTGCCTGTTTACCATACTACAGGCACCATAATGCATCGGAAAAGTTATTTTAGGGACTTGCCGTTATTCAAATCTTGTTTACTGGCATTATTTTCAGCTTGCTGTCCCAGGTCGGTGCACTTCGATTGAATGTTGCTTAGTGCCAGGGTTCCACAAGGAGTAAAATGATTACTGCATCTGCACTGCTTCCGAGAAAGGCGTTGTCCTCTCTCATCTCCCTTTCTCCTGCGCCCTTTGCCACATTGCTTCGGAAGTCCTAAAGAGCTGGCAAACAGGCAAGGAGCGGACCATGCCCCCTCAGTCAATATTCAAAGAAACACCTCCGCTTTACCAGGGGCCCCCGGTTCTGCAGGGCGGACTCTCACCAGGAACGGAGATCCTGGATAAACTGCGTGCAACCACTCCGAAAAGAAGAGAGTCCACAGTGTCTGATGATGCAGAGGACTTTATTCGTCACCTCCTGTGAAACGTGCTCATTTCCTAACGCGTTTCGACGTTGTTTACGTCTTGTTCACAGGTGAGCATGTTATACAGACTTAATAGTCACGTGCCTGTTTACCATACTACAGGCACCATAATGCATCGGAAAAGTTATTTTAGGGACTTACCGTTATTCAAATCTTGTTTACTGGCATTATTTTCAGCTTGCTGTCCCAGGTCGGTGCACTTCGATTGAATGTTGCTTAGTGCCAGGGTTCCACAAGGAGTAAAATGATTACTGCATCTGCACTGCTTCCGAGAAAGGCGTTGTCCACTCTCATCTCCCTTTCTCCTGCGCCCTTTGCCACATTGCTTCGGAAGTCCTAAAGAGCTGGCAAACAGGCAAGGAGCGGACCATGCCCCCTCAGTCAATATTCAAAGAAACACCTCCGCTTTACCGGGGGACCCCGGTCCTGCAGGGCGGACTCTCACCAGGAACGGAGATCCTGGATAAACTGCGTGCAACCACTCCGAAAAGAAGAGAGTCCACAGTGTCTGATGATGCAGAGGACTTTATTCGTCACCTCCTGTGAAACGTGCTCATTTCCTAATGCGTTTCGACGTTGTTTACGTCTTGTTCACAGGTGAGCATGTTATACAGACTTAATAGTCACGTGCCTGTTTACCATACTACAGGCACCAAAATGCATCGGAAAAGTTATTTTAGGGACTTGCCGTTATTCAAATCCTGTTTACTGGCATTATTTTCAGCTTGCTGTCCCAGGTCGGTGCACTTCGATTGAATGTTGCTAAGTGCCAGGGTTCCACAAGGAGTAAAATGATTACTGCATCTGCACTGCTTCCGAGAAAGGCGTTGTCCTCTCTCATCTCCCTTTCTCCTGCGCCCTTTGCCACATTGCTTCGGAAGTCCTAAAGAGCTGGCAAACAGGCAAGGAGCGGACCATGCCCCCTCAGTCAATATTCAAAGAAACACCTCCGCTTTACCGGGGGCCCCCGGTCCTGCAGGGCGGACTCTCACCAGGAACGGAGATCCTGGATAAACTGCGTGCAACCACTCCGAAAAGAAGAGAGTCCACAGTGTCTGATGATGCAGAGGACTTTATTCGTCACCTCCTGTGAAACGTGCTCATTTCCTAACACGTTTCGACGTTGTTTACGTCTTGTTCACAGGTGAGCATGTTATACAGACTTAATAGTCACGTGCCTGTTTACCATACTACAGGCACCATAATGCATCGGAAAAGTTATTTTAGGGACTTGCCGTTATTCAAATCTTGTTTACTGGCATTATTTTCAGCTTGCTGTCCCAGGTCGGTGCACTTCGATTGAATGTTATATATATATATATATATATATATATATATATATTACCTACTGGCGGTCGCCAGTAGGTATATATAGTTAGGATTTTTTCCCTATGGCATTTCTGAAAATTCTATGTCTAATAACTTTGGCGTTTGTGGACGGAATCGGCTGAAATTTTCAGGAAAATGGCACATTTTGTTTCTGAGCAGCTCCTGGAAATTTGGGGGGGGTCGTCAAGGGGGGGCCGAGAAAAAAGGGGGGTCCCAAAACGCGTTTTTCCCATGTTAATTTCCATAGGGCGGTTGGACTCACTTTTAGCCCGAACGGCTGAATGGATTTACACGAAACTTGGCAAAATTGTAGGGACTGTTAGCCCGATGTGCCTTTGCTAGGTCTCAATATATGTGCTTCAGTGGATTTTGAGAAATTAACGTTTAAATCAAGATATATATCTGTAACAGCGCTCCGGGCAGCGATCCGGTTAGCAAACTTTTCGCGTATCGGAACTTTGCGATGCGAAGCTGATTGGCTCCCCGGTGTCTGTCAACATTCTAAACAGTCCTGAGCGGCCGCCATCTTATCTCTCGGTAGGATCGAGAGAGAAGAAGAGGTGAAAAACGAAGGGGGAATTTAATGAAAGGGGGCAAGGTATACCCCTCTTGACCCCCTAGGATTGTTGTTGGGGTTATTAAAGGGTCCCGTGGGGAAAATAAAAAAAAAATGATTTTTCACGGTAGAAGCGCTTCACGGGCCGCGAACTGGGCCGCAAACTGGTAGCGAAACGGGAATTCGCCATTTTGTGCTTCGTTTTAATTGTTTAGAGACAAAAATTATCGCCGCACATTGGCCACAATGCATGAATATCGCTGAAAAGTCAGCGATATTCATGCATTATCCAGCAAATGCTCTTAGCCATGTTATCCACCTTCCATTGGATAACATGGCTAAAAACTGCTCTGTGCGTGAGCTTTTTTTTTTTTTTTTTGCTGCGTGACGTTTGTTAACGTTCGATTCGATGGAAATCAGGAAGTGTTGACCACCATTTTGTTACTGCGAGTAAATATTTTGTTATAAATGAATCCTTATTGATAAACATTGTCTGCGCCATCTTGCGTTTTTGTCCAATGCCACAATTTTGTCGTGCACGGCAGCCATTTTAGATGCCTTGACCAGGGCCACTCTCTGCACGCCGCCGATCCTCAGCATGGCTCCCCACCCTCGCAAAGCATCTCCCCCACGCACTGGTCACCCCCGCTCTTTCTCTCATGCATGGGCCATATACTTCCCCCCATCTGCGCTGCTCTTCTCTGAGAATCACACCCTGTGCCCGCCCGACACCTCCCTTTCACCCTATTCACTACCGCACCCTCTGACACTCCTCTTCCTCTGTGTCCGATTGTCCAGGCCGGACCTAGGCTATCACCTAGCCCTGCGGATGTAGTTTATGGCCCCAGATGTAGAGTATCCAGACATGCCAACCTTCCCGATTCAGGCGTGAGACTACTGATTTCAGTGCTAGTCTCCCGCCTCCCGATTCCTGCAAGCAAAAACCCGGGGGCATATTACCAACAACTAGCGATAATTTTTGTCTCTAACTTGTTTAGAGACAAAAATTATCGCCGCACATCGGCGAATTTTATCGCACATAAACCTTGCTATTAGCAAGGTTTATCGCAAATGCGATAAAAAACGGCCGCAATGCATGAATATCGTTGAAAAGTCAGCGATATTCATGCATTATCCAGCAAATGCTCTTAGCCATGTTATCCACTTCCCATTGGATAACATGGCTAAAACTGCTCAGGGCAGGTGTTAGGTTTTGGAGATATTCGCGCTTAGCGCGAATATCTCCAAAAGTTGGTAATAGGAGATAGCGATGGTTAGGGACTGTTTCCAGTCGCTAAAATCTTGGCACGCCCACTTTGCATGTCATTAGTGATAAATATCACTGATATGCAAAGCGGGGCCCAAGATGGTCGCTATCTCCTTTTAGCTGTCACTAACTGGTGTTAGCGACAGCTTGGTAATAGGGAGATAATTTTATCTCTTTTTTTTTTGGCTTTTAAAGCCAAAAAAGCGGAAATAACCCCCCTTGATAATATGCCCCATGATTTCTCGGGGGTTTCAGCTGATAGGGCTTGGTATTGTGTTACGTGATAATTCTTCCAGGAAACGTCAGAGGGTCGATGCAGGGGTTCTAGAAGGGGTGATAAACCATTTAAGCCTCATGAACAAGCGCATGTTCTTTTAAAGATTTATGAAGTACTCGGGGCGGCGGTGTGTGTGTGCCCTCTTTCAGGAGCGGGCGGGGGGGGCACTGCCAGCAACTTGCCAGGCCAGGCAGTGTTCAACACGTGCATCACCCTTTCTCTGCCTGCTATTGCGCTCCATGCTTCGGAAAGGTAAGAAAAAGAACGTGCATTTGAGTTTGAAATGTCCGATCTTGTAGCAGTACACTTGCAAAGACCACACATGACAATAATCCGATTCAAGGCCCCATTCACCCGATTTTTTAAACATATATAGCACTCCAACAAAGTTAGATTTTAAAACTTTATTAACATTTAACTATAATGAACGGAACAAAAACTGTAAAAACATTTAAACATTTTTCACCCAAAAAAGCAACAATGGTCAGAAGCTGTCTTTTGTGCGAATAGTCCCAAGGCAGCACAACGTGCAGAGTTCTGGACGGCACCCAGGTGATGTCGCCTGGGTGCCGCACTGGTTTTTGGGATCCTACAATGCTGCTCCGAAAATTGGCGTGGGGCGTCCCGGGTGGTGCGGGGGGAGGCCTCGTCAGTAGCGGTCTGTTGTGCGAATAGTCCCAAGGCAGCAGAACGCGCTGAGATGTGGATGGCACCCAGGTGATGTCCAGTAAACTGCCGCACTGGTTTTGGTATCCTACAATGCTGCTCCGAAAATTTGCGTGCGGCGCCCCGGGGGGGGGGGGGATTGCGTGGGGGAGGCGGCGTGAACGGGCCTCCCCAGGTGGCGGTCATCCAGCTGAGTTGCGCCCGCTCTTGCGGCTACAGCGTCTCGCTCACCATGTTGTTCAGTTGCTCCCACTCTTGCAGTGCAGCGATAGGCGCCTGCCACATGACTCTTAAAATGGCGGACGGCTCTTCGGTTTTGGGCCTGGTCCACTGAAATGGCCCTGGGACACCTTGGAACTCGGACGCTTGCCTGCTAGGGCTTGGGCTCCATTCTCGAAAAGCGTCCCCTCAGCCGTGAAGATTCTACAAAAGTCTTGGGGGCCCCCGACTCCCGCAGGCTTCCGGTGGGGAGCGGCTGCCATGATTGCTCGCGGAATGACCACGACGGAGCCACGAGATGGTGGTGCTCTCATGCTGACGCCAGCTTCAGTCTGAATGATCCAGAAACAAGGTGGGGCTTTCATCGTTTGGGAAAAAAAAATGTTCTAAACCAATGAAAAGTGTTATTTTTAGGTCATATGACCAAGCCTTCCATCTTTAGGAAACCAAAAGTAAAATGATCCAATGAAAAGTTTTATAAACAAGTCACATGACCTGTTATGCGGCATAGGGCTACAAAAAGCGTAGAAAATCCGTTGGCACGTGAGGCGGCGTCAGTAGCGGACCGATGTGCGAATAGGCCGAAGGCAGCACAACGCGCTGAGATGCGGATGGCAACGAGGTGGTGTCAAGCAAATTGCCGCACTGGTGTGGCCATCCTACAATGCTGCGCCGAAAGACGGCGTGTCCAGCTGAGTTCCGGTCACTCTTGCGGTACAGTGAGTCGAACGTGCCGAGATCCGGATGGCACCGAGGTTGTGTCCAGCAAGTTGCCGCACTGGTGTGGCCATCCTACAATGCTGTGCCGAAAGTCGGCGTGGGGTGCCCCGTTGGCTTATGAGGTGATGTCAGTAGTGGACCGATGTGTGAATAGGTCGGAACCAGCACAAGGCGCCAAGATCCGAATGGCAAGTCCTGGATATTGAGTGCCATAGTTGAGAGTTCTGAGCAGTGCTTGTAAGACTATCTGAAGCTTATTTGCACCTGCTGCAGCTTCACTGTTGCCCAAGGTGGTGTCCAGCAAATTGCTGCAGTGGTGTGGCCATCCTACAATGCTGCGCCGAAAGACGGCGTGTCCAGCTGAGTTCCGGTCACTCTTGCGGTACAGTGAGTCGAACGCGCCGAGATCCGGATGGCACCGAGGTTGTGTCCAGCAAGTTGCCGCACTGGTGTGGCCATCCTACAATGCTGCGCCGAAAGACGGCGTGACCAGCTGAGTTCCGGTCACTCTTGCGGTACAGTGACTCGAACGCTCCGAGATCCGGATGGCACCGAGGTGGTGTCCAGCAAGTTGCCGCACTGGTGTGGCCATCCTACAATGCTGCGCCGAAAGACGGCGTGACCAGCTGAGTTCCGGTCACTCTTGCGGTACAGTGACTCGAACGCTCCGAGATCCGGATGGCACCGAGGTGGTGTCCAGCAAGTTGCCGCACTGGTGTGGCCATCCTACAATGCTGCGCCGAAAGTCAGTGTGGGGTGCCCCGTTGGCTTATGAGGTGATGTCAGTAGTGGACCGATGTGTGAATAGGTCGGAAGCAGCACAAGGCGCCCTGCACTGTTGAGCTTTTTTCAATGCCTGTTTTTTGTTGTTTCCCCTCCATCAAAAACAAAAAAAATATATAAAAGTGTGCAAAAATACAAAAAAATGTTTCGAAAAGCAGTGCTTGTAAGACTGTCTGAAGCTCTTTTGCACCTGCTGCAGCTTCACTATTGCCCTGGTGTGGACAAAGATCGCCCATGACTTAGGCTGATTGAGAGTTTGTAGAAAAATGGCTTCAGATTTTCCACATATTACTCTTCAACATTCTTCCTAAATGTAACAATGTGAGACTCACTAGGAGAACGGCTGTTTATCTTTCCTTTCAAAATGCTGCCAACAATATTTTCTGAATGGAAGACACCATCTTGTAGCATAAAGGGCCGAAAGGGGTTCTGGTCTGGCCGATTGTTGGTGGAGACATTTTGACTATATCTTGGACCTGCTCGGCCTCGCCCAAAATGGCGCCGGTATAAATGGGACTCGTAACTCCTTGCCCGCAAATGTATATCTAGAAAATTTTATTGTAAGTGGCCCTGTCTTATTTTAATTACAAAATGTACGTCCACCGATTCCGCAACTGTTAGACACCTTAGTTCTTGCAACCTAATGGCCCGCTCGTTACGTTCCTCTACAGTGTAAATGTCTCCTCATCATATACGATTTCAGTTTGCTCCGTGGCCGGCCCAGGTGGTTATAGGCCCGTATTTGTATACTGACATTTTCACAATAAAGGTTTTTAAATCAAACACGGTAGTAGTATTTACATTGGTAAAGTTTTTACTTTTAGTCACTGTTTTCGAATCAGTAAAAGGCAAGTGAAATAAAGCAGTCCAATTACATGACGGATAAAAGGTATAATATGTAGGAACGTAGTAAAGATAAATGGTCAAGGGCAGTTGTGTTTTCCACTCCTGCAACATAAAGTGATCGATAAGAATCTGATAATCAGGCGTATCGGCGACTAAGACAGCAGGCCCAGTCTCTTTTACTCAACGGCTCCGTCATGGAACGAAGAAACGCCCTTTTTCTCGAAAAAGGAATATATTTTACTTGCAGGACAGTTGTAAATTTTCCGGGAAAGTACATTAGCCTGGAATATTATAACATATATGTTTTAAAAAAAATAATGTTCGAAAAAAATAAAAAGCGTAATTTTTAGGTCATATGACCAAGCTTTTCATCATTAAAATAACAAAAGTAAAATGAACCAATGTAAAGTTTTATTAACAAGTCACATGACCTGTTATGCTTACGTTACGCGCTGCGCGCCGCGCCCCGGATCACTTCCGGGTGCGCTAACGCGGCGTGTCATATAACGCATTACGCGACAACGTAGGTCAAGAATATAGTCAAAATGTCTCCACCAACCAGCGTTCGGAACACAACCCCTTTCAGCAGTCCAAAAAGTTCTGTTAAATGACAACAGAGTGGACAGGCAACAAGAACCATCAGTCAAAGAGGGGAGGGCAAGTTCTTCTCTTCCGGGTCATGTTGGGGCGCTACCGGAACTGATCGAATTGGTAGTCTACAGTGTTTCTGGATGTTTCAGACTAAAGCTGGCGTCAGCATGAGAGCACTACCATCTCGTAGCTCCGTCGTGGCCATTCCACGAGCAATCATGGCAGCCGCTCCCCACCAGAAGCCTGCGGGAGTCGGGGGCCCCCAAGACTTTTGTAGAATCTTCACGGCTGAGGGGACGCTTTCGAGAATGGGACCCAAGCCCTATCAGGGAAGCGTCCGAGTTCCAAGGTGTCCCAGGGCCATTTTAGTGGACCAGGCCCAAAACCGAAGAGCCGGCCGCCATTTTGAGAGTCCTGTGGCAGCCGCCTATCGCTGCACCGCAAGAGCGGGAGCAACTTAACTACATGGTGAGCGAGACGCTGTAGTCGCAAGAGCGGGCGGTAAACAGCTGAATGGCGGAAGAGGCACAGTGTAGCAAAAGCGGGCGGAATGGCAACTAAAACGGTAAAGGGACGCCCCACTACAGCGTGTCTTCAGGTCAAACGGATTGTGGGACAAAGTCCAGAATAAAAGAGTCATCAAAAGGCAAAAAGTTCCGCCGGACCCCGGGAGCCGGCCGCCTATGTCGGGGGCGATCTCAGGCTATACCAGTGCTATAAGACTTGGGGAGGGGGTCGGAGCCAAGCGTCTTCTCCGAGTCCGTGTCATCACACCGCCCCTCGGGGGCCTCCGTCAAGCGGTTTAGGGAGGTACCATATAACATTGTTTTCAAATGCAGTCAGGTCCACAAACGACCCTCACTTACTTTGAGAATAGTGAAGCTGCAGTAGGTGGAAATAAGCTTCAGACAGTCTTACAAGCACTGCTTTTGTAAACATTTTTTGTTTTTTTTGTATTTTTGCACAGTTTTATATATTTTTTTTGTTTTTGATGGAGGGGAAACAACAAAGCACAGGCATTGAAAAAGGCTCAAACTCAGAACTCTGAACTATGGCACCCAATATCCAGGACTTTCCATCCGGATCTTGGCGCCTTGTGCTGCTTCCGACCTATTCACACATCGGTCCACTACTGACATCATCTTATAAACCAACGTTATGTAAATAGTTATTTAATAAAATGTTTTACCCTGTTTCTTTGCTGGTGTGTTGTCTATATTTTTAATATTTGCATAGGGTTTGTCGTTATTTTGGGCGGGATGGGTGATGGAGCCGAGCTGTCTTGCAGCCCTCATGAAATCAATCAAATGGAGAGACAAGCAGGCAGGACGGATTACAACGGGGGTAAAGGCCTGCGTTAACTACTCTTCACTATCTGCAAAGAGAGAGTACTACTAAGAGAAAAGAGGGGAGGGGGGCAGCGTTCAAAGCACATCAGCGTGCATAAATACGAAAATGTTTTTATCTATCACGTACTTGACATTTTAAAGCTTTTCATATTTGCTATTAAAAAACCAATGAAATTCACAGAAAAAAACATAGGTTATAGTGGATATATAGTTAGGAATTTGCATTTACAAAACCTTGAAAATTCAATGAAAAAACCATTGGTTTTAGGCCATATATAGTTAGGAATTTGCATTTACAAAACCTTGAAAATTCAATGAAAAAACCATTGGTTTTAGGCCATATATAGTTAGGGATTTGCATTTACAAAACCTTATTTTACTCGCATAAAACCATTGAAATTCCATATATAGTTATAAGCGCTAACTATATATCGCGCACCCGCAATCCACTGCTGATGATGTCACATATTACATCATTCATGACATGGTTAGTGACATCACTGATGACATCACTGATGACATCTCAAATGACATCACTGATAAAATCACTGAAAACATCTCATTTGACATGACTGATAACATCACTGATGATATCATTCATGTGATAATACCATGAACCTCTTCAGACTCTAATATAATCTTAGATACAATCAGTGTAAACAGACAGTCACAGACTGTCACTCATCCATGGAGTTACTCACACACCTAGTCAGTTATGCCAAAAATCAATCACACCTCCATTTTCTCAACTATACAGTTATACACACCTTACTTATTCAAACATATACTAACACATATTTACTTTACTCTCTTATACAATCTCTGATACATGTTCACAATGATCCATACAGCCACTCACACATTCACTGGCTCTTATGCACAGTTATTTATAGATGTCAACTCTCACATGTACTGTGTTTTACATATGTACTTAATTTGACATGTAGCACTGAGATATCCATTCACTCACTAATACACTCATGCACAGTCAACCGCCCATACAGCTGTTTGCACATGCACTTTTGAATCTATACATATAGTGAATCAACTATTCACACATCTATGTACAGAGTCACACACCTTCCAGCCACCCATACACACACACTCAGTTTCCCATACAAATACTTGGACAACCAATCAGTAACCCATACAGTTACTCATATAGCTACTGATCAACATATGCAGCAGTTTGTAGAACAACAGATATAATGATGCACAAATTAAAACAGTTTAGTCACTAACCCATGCACTCAGTGAGACACATTTAATCACTCACTCAATCAGTCAGTCAGTCATGCACCTAGTAAATCCTTCAACCAGACACTTATATATCCACTCATTCTTCAATATGTAAAACATATTTTAACTTTACAGAAACATACAGTCACTGGATGTTGTAATCAGTGATGTCATCAGTGATGTCATTTGAGATGTCATCAGTGATGTCATCAGTGATGTCACTAACCATGTCATGAATGATGTAATATGTGACATCATCAGCAGTGGATTGCGGGTGCGCGATATATAGTTAGCGCTTATAACTATATATGGAATTTCAATGGTTTTATGCGAGTAAAATAAGGTTTTGTAAATGCAAATCCCTAACTATATATGGCCTAAAACCAATGGTTTTTTCATTGAATTTTCAAGGTTTTGTAAATGCAAATTCCTAACTATATATGGCCTAAAACCAATGGTTTTTTCATTGAATATATATATGAACAGAAACTCCTGACCGCCAGAGATAGCGGCTACAGCAGGCGTAGACCTCACTCCAAGAATAGGTGCTTGTAATTGATCTAGCAAACACCAAAAAGCCACATCACAAACTTCTGTGCCAGCAATCCATTTTATTTCAGCAAAGTGAAAAGAGCTAGTGCCCTCCCTGACGCGTTTCGCTCCGCCAGTCAGCATGAGCAAACTCAGCTATGCGATTACTTAATGTCCGTAGGACAAATATTATGCTCATTGGAGACCACTCTTTAAATATATTTACAGAGTTCTAATTGCGCCGCGGAAATGCCGCGATCCAGCAATTCACAGTGCATTGTTTGGAATAATTTTGATCCAAAAACTACTGAGCCCACAATGCATCTTAACAGCCAAGTGGTGCCTACAGTTATTTAAGGTAAACACTAATGATGGACAAATGTTTGTTACCGTGATCAGGGACAGCTTGATGTCCGAAACGCGTAGGTGGGGAACCTACAGAAAATAAACCATTAATTCAACTACTGAAGTAGTGTGCGGCGTTTTCTCTTTTGGGAGTTTTTGCTGAAAACATTAACTGCGAGGGTGTCCTGAACCTTGCCACCAGCACCAGCTACTGCTGCTCCTCTCATCTTGGGACATTTGCTCGTTAATATATATATATATATATATTCACTGAAAAAAACATAGGATGTCATGAGTGATGTCAGTGACCACGTCATGAGAGATGTAATATGTAACATCATCAGCAGTGCATTGCGGTCGCGCAAGTTATAGTTAGCTGACCTAACTATAACGGGGGAATTTCAAAGGTTTTGTATGAGTGAAATGTCCAGCTAACTATAACATATGTGAAACCTATGTTTTTTCAGTGAACTTGCAAGGTTTTTTAAATGCTAATTCCTAACTATAACATGTGTTAAACCTATGGTTTTTTCAGTGAATTTGCAAGGTTTTTTAAACTCTAATTCCTAACTATAACGTGTGTGAAACCTATGGTTTTTTCAGTGAATTTGCAAGATTTTTTAAATGCTAATTCCTAACTATAACGTGTGTGAAACCTATGGTTTTTTCAGTGAATTTGCAAGGTTTTTTAAACGCTAATTACTAACTATAACGTGTGTGAAACCTATGGTTTTTTAAGTGAATTTGCAAGGTTTTTTAAATGCTAATTCCTAACTATAACGTGTGTGAAACCTATGGTTTTTTCAGTAAATTTGCAAGGTTTTTTAAACGCTAATTTCTATCTATATCTGGTCTGAAACATATGTTTTTTTCAGTGAATTTGAAATGTTTTTAACCTGCTCATTATTGTAATATTTTTTTATTTCATATATATTTAGTGTTCACAAACTGCCTTTGTATATTATAATGGATTGACTGTACCCATTAATATGCAGTGGCACAAAAACTTTTTATGATTTGCTTAAAGTTGAACAGTATAGTCTACAACTTTAATCAATAAATAGCAGTCATAGTTGTTATTAATCTTTTTTTGTTTGTAATTTTTTCAGCGTGCGGGCACCCTCAATTTTTTTTAATAAAATTAAAAACATTTTTGGACCTTTAGGGGTCCTTCAGGTGAGGTAATTGAAATTTTTATGGTCAAGTATGTCCCCAAACGTGTACCCCAACGTTTCCATGTACGTGCTTGAAGTACATGTAATTTCCCTCCATGACCGAATATGAAGACGCATATACATTTGCGTCCAACGTTAACATGTCATCTACCAGATCCACCCTGAATGGATCGATAATTCAGTCTTTAAACATGCCATGCCAACGACTTTACATGGTATCCTTGTACGTTTCCTGGCTCTGCTGAGCTAGGCCCTGATTTCTGACTTCGAACCACTTCTGTCTCTGAAAGCTGCAGCATGGAAATGTTTCCCTGACCTTTACCTTACTCCCTGCTCAGGCGAGCGGTGCCTGGCTCAGCCTGGCCTGTCTGCCAAGACGGTATTTTGCTTACTAGTTATCAGTTCAGCCTCCTCGAAAACACATTCCAGTCTAGTGATATAGGTAAATATATTCCCGGCTGCAGAGCAAAGGGCCAAGCCTTCCTGTCCCCTTCACGTAATTCATTGCTCCCGTTACCATGGTAGGCCCATGGCCCCGCGCATTACACTTAGACACTTGTGCATTCAGTATAGAATAGCCTTTGCCCGAGAGACCTTTTACTTCAGATAAAATATCCTCCAAACACAAGATATCAGATATGTTATAGGAACAGGTCGATCTGACATGCCAGACTTCTGTCTCCTCTACTAGTGCTAAAGTCAAGCCCCCAGCTCTCCCTAGTTCCACGTCAATCACATGTCATACTAATTGCGCGCGCACCTATGTCAAAGGTTTCTGCTGACCCTGCAGAATTTCTCTATGCATCCACCCACCTATGACACTTTCTGTGACGTTTCCAGCACACACCTCCGTGTACGCCCTTGTGCACGCCTTCTTGTTACGCACATGTGTTCTTATCTTATTCTTTTCATTTGTCACGCCTACTGTATCCATCACCATTGTACAGTTTTACTATATATATTGTGTACTGTTAATGAAACGTTGACTATCATGAACTGTCACTTGAATCCCATCCTGAACCTTAGTGGTGATGGAACATGATCTCCATTGGCTCGAGCCTTTTAATTAAAGACCGTATGACCCAGATACCACGGACTCTGCCTCTCATTTGATTGAGCTATTCTTTTACCTGGTATTAATTATACGGAAAAATAGTACGGTAATTAAATTTACCACATAATTTGGCGCCCGAATAGGGACCCCTCCCCCACCCCATGCGCCGGCGATGCGTCGCAGGCCTTGACCCCTTCTACAGCCGTGACGGACTCCTATGCGCATCTGCAGGTTTTCCTGTATCTCCCTCAGGCCCACGGAGGAGACGGAGACTGCGGTTCAGCATCCAGACGAGGCGGTGAGGAGTGCGGAGGATCTCGACCAGAGCCCAGCCGAGAGAGCAAGGTCCGAGGTGTCCAGAGGCCCACCAGTTTCCAAAGCATCGAGGCGCATGCGTAGTGCGTAGCAGTAACCGGACGTCGTAGCAGTCCAGTCCAGTCCAGTGTTGAGTTTCCGAGGCCTTCCGTTCTTGCTTCCCGGTGAGTACCGTTGCTGGGGACGCATCTAGACGGGTGCATTAATTTGTGTCCGGTCAAGACGGGTCTGGGTACACAGATCCGGTCTGTACTGTTTTAGCAGTGTATCTGTACTGTTTAGCAGTGCATCTAGTAATTCAGTGATTCAGTATTCTAGTCTTCTAGCATTATCTCTCGAGATTTCCAGTATCGTGTTTTACTATGTACTAGACTGTATCTGTTCGAAATGTTTTAATGTGTTTAATGTCGTGGTATGAATGATTGTTTGCATTTCATTACTGTGTTTATTGTGTTTGCGTTCAAGTAAAGGTAACCATGCCTCTGTTCTCGAAATTACGTCAGATAGGAACTAGGAAAGGGATACTCGAAGAAGCAGTTCCCGTCCCGCCTAGGGACTCCCCAGGACATTTTATGTATCATAAACATGGCTTAGACGCCATACTGTACTTAGATTTGTGGGTGGACTACACCTAGGATCTGGCAGAGAAATATAGATGGCCTGTTACAGGGACATGGGATGCTGAGTGCATCATGAGAGTAGAAGAAGCATTGTGGAAAAAGAAAGCCAGACAATCTCAGAAAGATGCCATAGAATTGTGGCGTAAAGAATCACATAGAAGGACAGAAAAAGCAATCAGAAAAACAGAGAAAAGTAGAGAGGAATCCGAAAAAGCTAGAGAAAAAGAGTTACTAGAAGAAGGAGAACAAGTCAGATTAGAACAATTAGACCGTCAAAGAAATGCACTCATTACAGGCATGTATCCAGTTCTTGCCGAGGGCCTGCCCAAGGCGACCCCGGAAGTACCCCGTAACTTGCCACCACCTTTGGTTCCGACTAAACTCCGTCACAAACAGACCGCAGCAGACATTTTCCTTTCTTCCTATTTAGATGGCGTAGCTCCAGCATATACCAATGTACCCGTACCACCCGTTAATAATGTACAGCCGCCTGCTCCGTCTGTTCAAGCCACGACCCCTCCACGTCTCCAAGACTCGCTTCCCGCGCCCGTTGTCACTTCCCCTACTGCTACTGCTACTGTTCCACCTACTATTGGTCCTCTCAATCCTTTTGTGACAGCTGTAACCCAGAGTCCACCCCCATTACATATACCTCTTCTACCCGCCATGACGTCAGGCCATGCCCTCGCTTCTGCCTCAGGAGGTGCCGTAGGAGGCCACCTCCGCACCCCGCCACAAGTAAAACGAACGACAATCAGAGAATTAGCAATGCAACGTACACCGAAAGCGATCACATATGAAAACCTTAGACAGTATATTACAGATTGTAGATATGATCCAGTACCTGGTAAGGAAGGAGACATGATGTTAGCCTCGTTACGTCTACGACGTGTTACAGATTATTTGATGCTATTACCCGAAATGCCAAACCATCTAGACAAAATATATCATTTTATTCGAACGGGGGAGAGACCAGAATGTATTTGTGAGGCCATGGCATATCAGAAAGCTGAGACACAAGGGTTAATATTACGATTCTTAATTAATTGTTTGATAAGGGAACAAGACCGGCCAGGTGTTGTCAAAGAAGAGATGGATGTACTGACAAAATGGGGTCAGAATATTGCAGATTGTAAACATGATAAACAGAATTGTATAGATGCCATGTCCAGAAAAATCCGTAAAGAAATAGTAACAATACATAACAGACAGAAGGCTGATAGGGAAGCCGAGTCGGACAAGAATGAATCCTCGGAGGAGGAAGAAATAGAGAATCCAGTAGAGAATCAAGGTACAATGGCGTACGTAGGTAGAGTGAAGCTCCCTAAACAGTATTCTTTTGATAGACCTTTTGACAGACCCATTCGTCTAGAAAGCAAGAAACGTTTCCTTTCCCCCATACCAGAGCAATGTTCTCTTGAACATGTATTTCAAGATACTGATAAAATACTGAAAGAAAGAATAGGTTATCATGAACTTAACACCATGCGCGATCAGGAACTAGCCCGGTCAGCAGTTCAATGGGCTGGAAATGACAGTATATATAAAGATGATTCAGTAGCGCAAACATTTTTGAGCCTTACTCCAGAAGAACAGCGACTAGCTGGTATATACATGATCCAACATCTCATTACACTATATGAAAATCAGCAATCCGACCCAGGTCCATTGTATAATACCTTGCAAGACTTACTCCTGAGACGATGGAGAGGCCTAGGTACCGATTTAATTAATACCATTCTAGAACAACGTCACAAGTACAGAACTTTCCTGACTCCACATTTCATTTCTGTTCCACCCCCAGTAAGACAGCCATATCACCTAGACAGACAGAATCCCTTACGAGAAGTTCATCCCGTCCAGATTCCAGGGGGTACGCTTCAACGCGTATTCGTATACACTCCTTTGACCAAAATGGAATTATTGGAAATGAAGAAAATAGTACCTTGTCACGATAAAGACCCTGCAGGGTTCCACCGTGAATTGAAAGACATGTTACTCATGGGAGACTACACGTATTCCGACATTCTTAAATTGTTAAAAGTATTGTTGCCAGCAGGGATTTACGAAAAACTGAAAGAGAAAGAATGGGAGGTGGGAGATAAAAAGATTATCTGGACTGAATTAGAAGACGAGGAAAAGACACGTACCCCAGGTTTAGGTCTCGGGGACAAAACTAAAGCACTACCAGGATTATTAGTACAGGTTTTGCCTAGATTATTGACAGTTAAAAAGGAAGACTGGGATGCAATCTCAGCCTGCAAACAGAAACAAGACGAAGACACTAGTGATTTTTATTCCAGATTCGAGAAATGTTTCATTATTAATAGTGGCCTGAAAACAAGTAGTGAATCATATCCACATCTTTTTGTGACCAAATTAGTCGAGAATTCCTTACCACAGGTTAAAAATAGAGTATTGAAAGTCGAAAGCACATGGCAAGCAAATATGCCTTCCCAAATGTTACAGATGTTACAGTACCACCAGAACAGAATTAGAGAGGAACACGATCATGAACAGAGACGTATGAAAGACACGAAAATGAAAGTACTAGTTGCCCAGTCTGTTCCAGCAGATGGTCAGAAGAGGGGTAACACGCAGAACCCCCAGACTAGTCATTCTGCAGCTCCTGTTAAAGGGAATTGCAATTACTGCAAACAGCCAGGTCACTTCATAAATGAATGTGCCGTTCTTAGACACAATATTGCTACAGGCAAAACGAAAGAAAGACCACGTCCGCCTAGACCAGAACACGTTCCACAGAATATCCCACAGAATACGCAACCTCCACAGAATGCACAGCAACATCCTTCTATGTCTGCCTTGATGCCGGTTGCCTTCATCTCGCTCTATGCCTAGACACTAGAGAACTCGCCCTGACTGTCTGCAGTGAAGCAGAAATCTCCGCATTGATTTCGTGGTTTCTTGAGATTACGATCTTTAACCAGCTTCATAACAGATGAAGATCTCAACTTCATCTCTGTTTGGTGATTAAAGTGCCCCCTTTTCTATCGAGTGGCAATTCCATCTTCAAAGTCAAAGTCAAAAGATAACTTTATTTCGATTGAATTTACAATCATAAAAAGTACAATTAAAACATTACAACATTATAAAAATTCAGTTTGCTCATTGGCTGCTAAGGAAGGCAGGCATTTTACAGGTAAACACTAACACTCTATATACAAGAATAATAACACAGTAGTCAGTAAAATCTTAGGAAACAGTTGCCAATAGTTGGGAATGAGTTTTCAAGCAGGCTTTGAGAAAGCAGGCTAAAGTTTTGGCAACGTACGGGGTGTCTAAGTATTGAAGTGCCAAAAGGGCCGGTCTGCATCTTCTCAGTCCTAAGTGCCGGAGCAATGGAACCAGCCATCGTTTCCGCGGGGACTTATAGAAACCGCAGAAAAAGGTTACATGCAGAGTTGACTGGCGAGTAAGACCGTCACAGGGACAGTTTGTTAATTCCCGTGACCAGTCTAAGGGCACAGGCAGTGAGACAAGGCGATAAAATGCATCAAACCGAAATCTAGTTAAAACATACCTCTCATAATTTGACAGAAAAAAAGACAAATAAGGTTGAATGCCATAAGAAGATTGGACCATCGTTAAATGTACATTTGACTTTTTGACAAGTTCAGAACACAGACGAAGTTCGCTTAAGTGGTCAGCACATAGCTTTTTCAAAGATTTCCTAGATATGTCCAATAGAGATTCAGGGTCAGTGAAATATGCAGGGTGGTTCAAATCTGTCAAAAATTTTGAAACATATAACAGCCAAGGAATCTTTCTCCAATGGGACAAAGTGAGACAGTCAGATATTAGTGACCTAGTTAGATGACATTGCTCCTGGGTCCATATACGATGCCATAGTAGAATCGGCTGGTATCTAATGATGTCAGTCAGATACTCCCAGCCGAGTTCCACATGGGTACCGTAAGTAGGAGCACTACGGGGGAGGGCTAATATGTATTTCAGAAAGTAGTTTTCTATGATTTGAAGCTCATCTGCAGACACATAGCCCCAGACTCCAGCCCCGTATGTAGCCACACTCATGCATTTAGCTTGGTAGATCTTCAAAAGCACAGTAGGAGCGGGCTTGCCCAGTTTCCTAGAGAATGAAGTCAGTGCTGATGTTGTGCGTTGAAACTGCAATTTTTTGCTGGATATGGCAGGTTTCCAGGACAGATGATTATCAATAAGGATACCTAGGTAGGGATAGGTGTTGGCAGTTTCTAATCTGGTCTTCTCAATAAAGAGAGATTTACATTTTTGGGCTCTCTTACCGATATTCATAACGAAAGTCTTGGACTTATTGACTTTGAGACCAAGAGAAGACATAAATTCGCAGTATTTTTCTAGTTGGGTCTGAAGTCGATTAGGTGTCCTTGCTAGGATGACTGAATCGTCTGCATACAGTAATGCAGGGATAGGGCGGGAGCTTATGCAGGGGAGATCTTTGCTGTCAGCTAGCATCGCTTGCTCCAGTCCATTAGTATAGATGTTAAATAGGAATGGAGCAAGGACGCATCCCTGCCTTACGCCTTTTTCGATGTTAAAGGATTCAGTAAGCTCCCCTTTGATACCGTATCTCACACAAGCTTTTGCGTCCGAGTATAGCTCTCGGAGAAAATTCAGCAGTGCAAGATCTATGCCCAGATTTTTCAGGATCGCCCATAACTTGGAATGAATTACGCAATCAAATGCGGAACTCAAGTCCACATAGACTAGATGAAGTTTACCGCCTTTGGCCCCAGCGTATTTGCCTATAAGTAAAGTCAGGTTTAAGGCCTGTTCCACAGTGCCCAGGCCCTCCTGGAACCCAAACTGTAAGTCAGTTAGGATCTTATTCTCTGTGGCCCAGTCCCTTAATCGCTCCAGGATTAGTCTGCCGGCAACCTTGCCTAGGGAATCCAAAAGGGAGATGGGCCTGTAGCAGGCTGGGTTGTCCCGATCTCCCTTTTTGAAAATGGGCAGGAGCACAGAGGTAGACCAAGAATCAATAAGGCCGATCTGGGTAACTGCAGACATGACCTGTGTGATAATTGGAGACCAAAGATCTATGTTGCTCACAAATATGTCTAAGGGGACCCCATCTGGACCGGGCGCTTTACCGGTCTTTGAGGAAGTCAGTGCTGTGATTACCTCCACTAGATCGAAGTGGAGGTCAATAGGGAAGATGTTATTGCTAGTGGGAGCTTCCGCATCTGGTCTGGGAGCCTCGATTGTCAAGGGGTTGTCCCCGAAGATCTGCGAGTAGTGTGCTACTCATTTATCAGCGGGTACTGCCACATCTAGATGCTGTGTCGCGGTTTCATCAGCTAGGAAAGGGGCCTTAACTGTTCTCCAAAACATGATGGAGTCCTTGGTTAGAGTGCTCTGATGTAGTTGGGCCCAGAGATTATTTTTTATTTCCCGTTTACGGGATTGCTGTGCCATCTTATAGTTTTTCCTTAAGGAGGCGATTTGGGGCTGGTCCCTGTTCTGATTGTGTAGAGCATTTTTCAGTGCACGCTGCGCTTTACGGCAACGGGAGTCAAACCACCCTCTGGAGTCCTTATCATTGTCGAGAGTCCTATGTGGACGAGTAAGCTCTTGTCTGATGACTTCTAATATTTTGACAAAGCTGGAGAGGATCAACTGGGGGAAGATGACGTCTCCAGACAGTGGTGGATTAAAGGAAGGGTTTTTTGGATGATCTTACTGGTGATCTCTGTGGGGTTGGTCGTCGACCACTTAACAGTATAACCGTTAATTTTACTCATCTCCAGGGAGGGCTGCGCTAAGAGACTCGTTTTTGGGCAGGCTGAGGATGGAGTATTTAATACTATGGTTATGCTATTTGAGTAGTGGTCGCTTGAGGGGTCGGTGCCAGTTGTAAATTGCTTCAGTCGGTTGTTTAGGGATTGGGAGCATAAAATAAAATCGATGATTGTGGTGGCTCCTCTACCGTGAAAAGTCGTCTTGAACTCTACAGCAGGACTCACTAAAATGTTCGCGAATTCAAGTTCTAGTGCAAAAATACAAGTGTTTAGTGCATGACCCACTGTACTGTGGGTGAAGTGGGCCAGAGGGACATCGTGCTCGTCTAAAAGCCCGCAAATACCTTTGTTATAGTTGTTACACAAATACACATTGAAATCCCCACCCCACACAATATGACAATATAACTGTTGGTTCATAGCTTTTTGGTCTTGTAAATACAAAGTAATTTCCGACAGAGATTTTACACAGTCGCTGGGTGAAGAGTTATTATACATATTGATGAGATAATAACAGGAGTTATTGTCTGGAACAATTTTGAGGATTTGAGAAATTGACGAGACTAACAGAACTTCCATGATCGTAAAGGGAATTAAGTTGGAAACATAGATGGCTAAGCCGCCCTTGGATCTACCATGAGTGGACGGTAAGGAAGGAAGGTGAAATGTTTTAAAACCCTGGATATGAATAGGGTCAATTGCCCAAGTTTCTTCTAGGCAGATTAACTTAAATTTATTGGTTACTTCCACCCAGGACTGAAGATGGATTTTCGATCTTAAGCCAGCTACGTTCCAGTATAAAATTGGAAGGTCCTGGGTTGATGAAAAAGTAGGGTTTGGAGGCTGAGGTTCAGCTGAGGAGATGTGGGAGTTGGGACGGGGACTGAGTGGTTATGACAGAAGGAGGAAGGTTAGGTTTAGGCTCACTGAGTTGAGGAGTAGTAGATTGTAGGTTTGGAAGCGGGTCTGCAGGGGTAGCTGACGTGGTGTGACACGCGACCTGGTGGGGAGAAGATGACTGCTGTTGGGTCAGGGTGTTCTGGGGAGGGCAAGACTCGAGCTGGGTACCATATAAAGATGGCGAGAGGGAGCCAGCCGTCCGAATGCTCTTACAGGGGTCTTTTGGGTTGGGAAAGACGCTGATGTAACTGCTGTCTGTTATGGGTCGAGATGGTAGTCAGTCCACAGAGTCATGAACAGAGACGTATGAAAGACACGAAAATGAAAGTACTAGTTGCCCAGTCTGTTCCAGCAGATGGTCAGAAGAGGGGTAACACGCAGAACCCCCAGACTAGTCATTCTGCAGCTCCTGTTAAAGGGAATTGCAATTACTGCAAACAGCCAGGTCACTTCATAAATGAATGTGCCGTTCTTAGACACAATATTGCTACAGGCAAAACGAAAGAAAGACCACGTCCGCCTAGACCAGAACACGTTCCACAGAATATCCCACAGAATACGCAACCTCCACAGAATGCACAGCAACATCCTTCTATGTCTGCCTTGATGCCGGTTGCCTTCATCTCGCTCTATGCCTAGACACTAGAGAACTCGCCCTGACTGTCTGCAGTGAAGCAGAAATCTCCGCATTGATTTCGTGGTTTCTTGAGATTACGATCTTTAACCAGCTTCATAACAGATGAAGATCTCAACTTCATCTCTGTTTGGTGATTAAAGTGCCCCCTTTTCTATCGAGTGGCAATTCCATCTTCATTTATAGCACAACTTGATTTGATCCTCGCTATAACGGAAAACAGACCCTCTATCTACATCACATTGAAGTGACTTTTTGCAGAATAAATAGGAGCTTCTCCATTACTTTGTGTCACAATACCGTTTGGCTGAGCCCCTTCCATCATTAAACTTGCAGCGTTCCAATTGAGATTACAGTTGGTCCTATACAGTACGTAATTGACATCAGTCCTGAGGATGGTCTCGTAAAGTGTTTTCTAGGAGACCGAAACGTCGACATTCACCTTATCCCTGTTTTGTCCTATTATTTCTGACCTGGGATAGTTGGTTTTTAGGTCCTGCTGTGTTACTTCTCAAATTTATTTTTTCTTTGTACCTGCAGTCCTAATTATTCAAATGGTTTTCATCTGTATATGACACTTTTTATCACTTGATTTGCTTTGATAAAGTCTATTTTTATAAATACACCTTTGTGCTTGTTGTTTATATGTTGTTTATGTGCTAATACCTTGTTTAAGTCATTTTCAAAAATTTCAGTCTCTGTTGTGTGATGTATTAACTACATATAGGGATCATTAATCTTTCCCTTCAAATTAATCTAAAATCACTAAACTCTATTCAAACGAATTCCCTTGAAGGCACTCATACCCCTTTATCATTATTAATAGTGGCCTGAAAACGAGTAGTGAATCATATCCACATCTTTTTGTGACCAAATTAGTCGAGAATTCCTTACCACAGGTTAAAAATAGAGTATTGAAAGTCGAAAGCACATGGCAAGCAAATACGCCTTCCCAAATGTTACAGATGTTACAGTACCACCAGAACAGAATTAGAGAGGAACACGATCATGAACAGAGACGTATGAAAGACACGAAAATGAAAGTACTAGTTGCCCAGTCTGTTCCAGCAGATGGTCAGAAGAGGGGTAACACGCAGAACCCCCAGACTAGTCATTCTGCAGCTCCTGTTAAAGGGAATTGCAATTACTGCAAACAGCCAGGTCACTTCATAAATGAATGTGCCGTTCTTAGACACAATATTGCTACAGGCAAAACGAAAGAAAGACCACGTCCGCCTAGACCAGAACACGTTCCACAGAATATCCCACAGAATACGCAACCTCCACAGAATGCACAGCAACAGACAGTAGCTATACCCCAACCCCAACCCATTGCCGCAACACAACATGTCACACAGCAAATGTACCAGTATGCACAGTCCGATTACCCTGATTATCAGCAGTACACATGAAACAGCCTAGAGAGGGAGGTTGGCTTGCCCCTTATCGAGGTTCCTGTAGATCAAGATGGTCCCTATGTACATAGTCAGGTATTAGGGAAAGACAGAAAATTCTTGATTGACACAGGGGCGAGCAGAACTACCATTAGTCATGACGAGGTTCCAGGGGCACCCCTCTCAGGCTCACAGAATGTTTCCCTTGGATTTTCAGGAAAGCCTATTGTTAACGAAGTATCAAAGCCAGTTCCCCTTGCAGTTGGTCCATTGTCCCGTACTACAGATCTGTTACTTACGAAATCATGTCCCGAAAACTTGCTTGGTATTGAAAGCTGCAGCATGGAAATGTTTCCCCGACCTTTACCTTACTCCCTGCTCAGGCGAGCGGTGCCTGGCTCAGCCTGGCCTGTCTGCCAAGACGGTATTTTGCTTACTAGTTATCAGTTCAGCCTCCTCGAAAACACATTCCAGTCTAGTGATATAGGTAAATATATTCCCGGCTGCAGAGCAAAGGGCCAAGCCTTCCTGTCCCCTTCACGTAATTCATTGCTCCCGTTACCATGGTAGGCCCATGGCCCCGCGCATTACACTTAGACACTTGTGCATTCAGTATAGAATAGCCTTTGCCCGAGAGACCTTTTACTTCAGATAAAATATCCTCCAAACACAAGATATCAGATATGTTATAGGAACAGGTCGATCTGACATGCCAGACTTCTGTCTCCTCTACTAGTGCTAAAGTCAAGCCCCCAGCTCTCCCTAGTTCCACGTCAATCACACGTCATACTAATTGCGCGCGCACCTATGTCAAAGGTTTCTGCTGACCCTGCAGAATTTCTCTATGCATCCACCCACCTATGACACTTTCTGTGACGTTTCCAGCACACACCTCCGTGTACGCCCTTGTGCACGACTTCTTGTTACGCACATGTGTTCTTATCTTATTCTTTTTATTTGTCACGCCTACTGTATCCATCACCATTGTACAGTTTTACTATATATATTGTGTACTGTTAATGAAACGTTGACTATCATGAACTGTCACTTGAATCCCATCCTGAACCTTAGTGGTGATGGAACATGATCTCCATTGGCTCGAGCCTTTTAATTAAAGCCCGTATGACCCAGATACCACGGACTCTGCCTCTCATTTGATTGAGCTATTCTTTTACCTGTTATTAATTATACAGAAAAATAGTATGGTAATTAAATTTACCACACAGGGACCCCCTAAGAAGGTCTAGGGGGTCAGGGAGTGTCTTCACTGCCTCCTTCACCAGGTTCTCCGCTTTCATTTTTCACTCTCTTCTGAAACTACACAAAATGGCGGCTGTTTGGTGCGCGCAATGTGCGCGCACCTCGCAACTTTAAAAAAAAAAAAGTTTTTGTGCCTTTTGGGGTCCTTCAGGGACACCCTCAGAAGGCCTAGGCAGTCAGGAAGTCTCTTCACTGCCTCCTTCACCACGTTCTCCACTTTCATTTTTCACTCTCTTCTGAAACTACACAAAATGGCGGCTGTAGGGTGCGCACAACGTGCGCGCACCTTGCGACTATTTAAAAAAAATACATTTTCTTTTTGCCCTTCGGGGTCCTTCAGGGATCCCTTGAGAAGGCCTAGGGGGTCATGGAGACTCTACCCTGCCTCCTTTTCACGTTCTCCAATTTAGTTTTCAAAACTGTTCTATCTCGTGGGGAGCGTGCACCGTGTGCGCACCTCCGGATTTTTCAGAATTTTTTTTGGGGGGGTGGGGCCTTTGGGGTCCTTTCAGGATGTCAGGGGGTCTCCACCCTGGCCCCTTCTCATGTTTCCCACTTTTTTTGGGAGCTCCCTTCTGCCTCGAAGACAAGATGGCGCCCAACACTTCCTGATTTCGACCGATTCGAATGTTGGCAGACATCCAACAGCAATTCAGAATTCAGCTCGCGCACGCATTGGTGCGCGCACGGTGCGCGCACGGTGCGCGCCTATAGATATATACATTTCTTTCAACTTCATTTTCTCAACAACTACTGAAAGGATTTACACCATTTAAACAAAAGGACGATCTGCGAAACAGACTCTACCATTTTGCCAAATTTCATGTAATTCCGTTCAGCCATTCGGGCTGTAGCCGTGTCTAATCGTCCTATGGAAAATAACATGGGGAAAACACGTTTTGGAACCCCCCTTTTTTCTCAGCCCCCACTTCACGAATTCCCCCAAAACTTTCAGGGAAGAAGCGGAGCGGAGCGGACCATCTTCTTTGAGAAATTCACGAAGATTCATCAACGACGCCAAAGTTATTCCTAATAGAATGTTGCGGATTTCCTATTCAAACTAGGTCCTAACTATAACTACCTACTGGCGACTGCCAGTAGGTAATATATATATATATATATATATATAAGGCATACAACGTCTTCAATAGCAAGTCTGCCAAAGACGAGACAAAGCCGCAACTGGTGCAAAAATTATTTTAATGGAGCTAAAACACCAAGTCCACCATGATGCGTTTCAGCCCGCGAAGGGCCTTGATCACATGACAAACACTGAGAAGGTAAGGTGACCTTTTTAAAGTGCTAGCATGCTGATAGTAATGCATGAACATAGAGGACAGACTACTGTCTACCTGATTGCGGTCAAAAACATACATGGGTAATTTGCAATAAATATGTCTGCAAATATAATTGTAAAATACAGTAAGCGGCAAAGCTATAAGGCATGGTTATGGCAGTGCAGTAAGTAAAAACTTAGAAATAAAATGATAAAATGATACTATATCGGTATCCTATATACATGCCTAATCGAATTGCTACTGCAAACAAATTCATCATGCAACAAGCTCGCCTAGGACATTTGTAAAAACAATGGACCAATTTTAAATAAAAAGGAACCCATTTTGATCTTTTTACCCAAACATATTTGTCGCGTCCTATTCATCTATTCCCATTATTGCATTTACCGAGATAAAAACCAAAGCAGATTGCTTTTGCACAAGGGGAGCTGCATGTCAGCAGCTTCCCTTGTGCAAAAGCAATGCCAGCTCCCGCAGGAGGCAGGGAGCCGGCTGGGACCGTGGGGGCATTTGTGCTCCCCCCACGGTTCCCAACGGTGAGGCCAGGCCCCGGGGGATGGGGGATATATGTATATTTGTATGTATGTATGTATGTCCCAAGCACTCCACTTGCCACTGGCACTTCAATCCTAAAGAATGGAGCGCGACCACATAGAAGGTGCTGACAAATATTTGCAAATATTTGTATTGTCCCATCAGCATGCCGGCCACAATATGTATATATATATATATATATATATATATATATATATATATATATATGCGCACGAACTTCTCCCAAAGAAAGAAGGCAGAGACCCAGGGGAATCAGTTGGAAGCTTTATTGGTGTAGCATTGGCGAATGCATTTCGGCATCGTGTAGCCTTCTTCAGCGCCCAAAGCCTCCAAGAAATGAGGGAACAAGCTGACAAAGAGTCCTGCCTCCTTTTATCATGTTAGTGCAGGCCCGCTCCTCCCCCTGCCGATTGAATGCACACCTGTGTAGAGTCCAGTGCATGCTGGAAAACTACATGTCCCAGAATCCTCCTTGCTGGACTCTCGACGGTGTTGCAAGGGGTAAACAAATGAAATATATATATATATATATATATATATATATACATATATATATATATATATATATATATATATATATATGCAATACCTCGCAGCTGTGCTCCCCTTGGTGAATTACGAGGCAAGGACCAACTTGTAACAGCATACATTATTTATTGTCAAACAGACAGACTGCCATGACGCGTTTCGGCCGTCCCAGTGGCCTTGGTCACCTTTCCTGAAATGTTCTGTTGCTTGACAATTACTTTTTGTGCTGTATCAGCGCAATTAGCCGACCCCAATTCCCAAGAAATCTCTGTCGGCACTATGCCAACACTGGTCGGTTTATCCGTATTCCTCCTCTCTCCATATATATATGTATGTATATGTATTCACTAAAACAAAGGTTACAGGGACGTTATAGTTAGGCTCAGGTTCCACTCATATAAACCCATTGAGATTCATCCATTACAGTTAGTGATCTAACTATAACTCATGCCCCGCAATGCACTGCTTATGGCCATACATATTACATCACTCATGACATGGTCAATGACATCACTCATGACATCTCAAATGACATCACTGATTACATCATCCAGTGACTGTGAGTGTTTAAAAAAAAATTATGACTGTTAAATATTGTTCAGATTGGTGATTCCTGATCAGAACAGTTCACACTTCTATGGGGGTGCCGCAGGGCTTCTCACTGAGTCCTACTTTCTTCAATCTATATGTGACCCTCTTAGCTGATAGCATCAGGCAGTTTGGCTTTTCACTGGTCCCCTACGTGGACAACACCCAGATTGTGGTGTACATCTCAAGCACTCTGGAGGAAAACGGTGCTCGCTTTAATCAATGTATGTCCCACATAGACCAATGGAGGAGTGCAAACTGCCTAAAGCTTATTGGAAGCAAAACAGAGGTTCTCTTGTTGGGATCCTATACCTCTTTTTGGTCACAGAACTGGTGGCCTCTGGACATGGGAACTCTCCCTACCCCAGTGCATAAGGTCAAGAATATGGGTATCATCTTTGATATTAACAAGGTCGCATCTCAGGGTTATCTAACACTGAAATCAATCCATAAAGTGAGAGCCTTTATCCCCCCGGATGCAGTAAAAACACTGGTGATGAGCGTAGCAATGGCTAGACTGGACTACGGAAATGCTCTTTACTTGGGCCTTCAGAAACAGCACATGCTTAAACTTTAACGGGTGCAAAATGCTGCCACCAGAATGTTGCTGAATATTCCCAAGTTAAAGTCCGTTTCCCAAGGCCTAAAAAGACTCCACTGTCTCCCGGTAAAAAAGAGGACAGAATTTAAATCCCTATGCCTAGCGAACAAAGCTGTGCATGGGACAGGACCTGCGTCCCTCAAACAGCACTTTTCATGGTATCATCCTTGTAAAATGCTATGCTCAGCTAAGAGCAAACTTCTCCAGACACCCAAATTTAGAAAGGTTCACTGGGGAGGAAGCAGCTTCATCCTGAACACCGTAAAATTGTGGAACATGCTCCCTCGAGTCATTAAAAACTGGCCAACATTACTCTCAGAAAAGCATTGAAAACTTGGCTTTTTTCAAATTAATTCCTACCACCTTTTTCATAAAGCTGGCAGACTCCTCCGATGCAGTGCTTAGACACCCCTGGGCATTCGCGCGCTATATAAATCCCACAATCAAATCAAAATTAAATATATATACCAAGGTGCATTAGTAAATCAGTGGTGTATGAGTGCCTATATGGATGATTCAGTGGGTGCAGGACTGACTGTATTAGTGAGTGATTAGGTGTCTCAGTGAATGTATGGGTGAGTGATAGGTTGTGTGAATGTCTGTATCAGTCTGTCAGTTGGTGTCTAAGTGCTGTATGGATGTGTGAGTGGGTATGTGAGTTTCTGTATGGGTGACAGATTGGTTGTCTGAGTACCTCTATGGGTGTCTGTGTGGGTGGGTGAGGGGGTGTGTGACTGCATGTATGGATGGGTTAGTGGGTGCATCAGTAGATGTAAGGAGCATGTGTGAGGGGTTTTATGGGTGAGTGAGTGTGTGTATGGCTGTGTTGGTGAGTAAGTGCCTGTGCCAGTGGTATATGGGTGAGTAACTGGGTATGTGAAAGGCATTCTAGGTGAGCGGTGGAGTATATGAATGACTGTATGGGTGAGTGAGTGAATGTAAGAGGGGTTGTATGGGTGAGTATGTGATTGTGTCAGTGACTGTATAGGTGATTGAGTATGTGTTAGTATCTGTGAGAGTGAGCGTGTGTAACTGTATAGATGAGTGGCTTGAAATTGACTGTATGGGTGATTTAGTAGGTGTGTGAGTAGCTCTATGGTTGACTGACACAGTGTGTGAGTAGTTGTATGGGTGTATGAGTGGATATGTCAGTGGCTGTATTAGTGAGTGAGTGGATGTATGAGTGGCTGTATGGGTGAGTGAGTGGATTTGTGTGTTGACCTATGGATCCGTGAGTGGCTGTGTAAGTACTGGTATGGGGGTGTGAATGGGTTTCAGAATGGTAGTGTGGAAGGTAAAGTGCGTATCTAAAAGGTTATATGGGGGTGTGAGTAGGTGCTTCAGGGATTCTGTGGATGACGTCATCAGTGATTTCATTTGAGATGCCATCAGTGATGTCGCTGACCATGTCATGAGAGATGTCATATGTGAGGTCATAAGCAGTGCATTTCGGGAACGTTAGTTGTAGTTAGTTCACTAAATATACTGCTACATTTCACTTGTTTTGTACAAGTGAAACCTGAGCCTAACTATAACATCCCTATAACCAATGTGGTTTTCAATGAGTTTCCAAGGTTTTTTAATTCTATTTCCAAACTTTAACGTCCCTGTAACCTTTGTTTTTTCAGTGAATTGCTATGTTTTTTTAAGTTGTAGTCATATTTGCAGAGTGTTGGAGAAAGGGGATGGGACCTCCAACCAGCTCTCAGCAATCCCGCTGTGTAGGACTTACCAGAGGGTACCTGGAGGGCTTCTTGGTCCCCAAGGTCCCTCAGGAATAAAATGGACATGATCCCCCAACCAGTAGTGCACCAGGATCCATGCTTGCAGAGTGGCGGAGACATGGGGCGTGGCCTCTGAAGACTTCTTAGCAATCCCGCTGTGTGGGACTTACTGGAGGCAACAGAAGGGGTAGTTGGCCCCCAACGATGTCTCCAAGAAGTCCCACACAGCAGAATTTCTGAGAGGTTTTCAGTGGCCACGGCCCTCTCCCCACCATTCTTCAAACGCACCTCCTGGTGCACTACTAGTTGGGGGATGAAGTCCCCATGGCTCTTCAGGGTCCCTAGGTGCCAACACCCCTCCTGTTACCTCTTGAGGGTCCTTTGGGGCCAACTACCCCTCCTGTTACCTCAAGTACCACACAGCTGGATTGCTAAGAGGTTGTCGGAGTCTAAGCCCCCTTTCTCCACCATTCTGCAAAGGCACCTCCTGGCGCACTCCTGGTTGGTGGAAAAAGTCCACTTTAGTCCTGAGGCCCTTCGGAGTAAAGTAAAATTCAGCCCCCAACCAGTAGTGTGCTAGGAGACATGTTTGCAGAGTGGTGGAGAAAGGGGACAAGGCCTCTGGTGAGTTTCCAGGCTTTTTAAAAACAAAAGTTTTCTATTTTTAGGGAAGGAGGGCTGAGTAGCCCCCTTCCCTTCCCTGGGCCAATTTCAGCCTGGGTACCCCATCCCCCGGGACCAGGCCTTTTTAGAATGGGGAGGAGGCGGTGTGAGCCCCGGGCTGATTTAGACCCCCATCCTCCGGGGCATGGTCTTTCTTTTTATTTTTCAAAACTCTTTTTTTTATCAAAGGGTGGGGCTCCCATCATTGGCTGATTTTGGCCAAAGGGACCCCATTGCTCGGGGACCACCCCTTTTTTCAGTTAATCATTTTTTTTTAAAAAGGGATGGGGCCGTGCGCCCCACCCTTCTGGGCTGGATTTTGTAACCGGAGACCCCGTCTCACGAGGCTAGGCCTCTAACTTGGGCGCCCTGGGCCCACCCAGGGCACCCAGTCCTTTTTGTTGGGGACCACAGGGAAAGCATGAAGGCCCCCATGGTCCCTGCCAGCACCCTGCATCCTGCAGAAGCCGGCCTTGCTTTCAGACAGAGGAAGCTAGTGAACATGCAGCTCCCTCTGTCCAAAAGCAATTCTGCTCCGCTTTGACTAAGTAAGACCATTTTTAATGCTCTCGCTTGCTTAAAGGGGAATAGTGTTTACTAAGACTTTCCAGAAGCACTAATGCTCCCACCAAGCCACAGCAAACACCAATGTTCCAGGGGTGGGTACCCCAGGACATTGCTGAAGCCAGCCCTGGGGCAGCGTGGCCACCTACTTTCAAGCATTTCACCACAATGAGGTGCTAGTCTCGCAACATACCCCCTTAAATATTCTGTTTGTGCCCTGGGAGTTGGTGATCCCCGGGGCTGCAGGGGATGCCTTAGGTCATCCCCCGCATTCCATTAAAAAAATAAAATAATGTATGTGCCCTAGGGAGGGGGTCCCCAGGGCAGCGAGGGAGCCATGCAGCTCCCCACATGTTATTACTGCCCTGAGAAGGTGGCGGTCCCCAGGGCTGCGAGGAAGGCCATAGGGCCTCCCTTGCATTCCTGTGATAAAAAATATATGTGCCCTTATGATGTGCGGTCCTAAGGGCAGCGGGGGAGCTGTGCGGCTCCCCCACCAGCAATTTACATTTACTGCCAATGGGGAGGTGGCGGACCCTGGGGCTTACAATAACATTAGGAGGGGGCCAGCGAACCAGCTCCTATATTTATTACACGTGCCCTTGGGACCAGGCCCAAATGAGAGCGGATTACAAACAATTTTTGAGTGGGAATTGCGGATCCAGCATGATTCCTGCCTAAAGTTTTTTGGGCCCTGCGGGGTTCCTGTGGGACCTCCCAAGAGGTTTAGGGTGTCAGGATGTTTCTACCTTGCCCCTTTTCTTTTTTGAAAGGTTTTTTATGTGACTCGGTTCAACCTGGTCAAAAGATGGCTACCAACACTTCATGGTTTGAAGTGCTGGCAACCAATCAGTTCTCAGCTCAAGATCTCAAATGGGGATGCAGTTCTTCTGTGTCCCCAGTTGTATTTCTTAAAAATCTTTACATTTCTCAGTACTTACTAAACCGATTCACACCATTTAACAAGAAGGGCGCTTTCTGGACTAACAGCTACCTTGATGGCAAATTTGGTCAATTCCGTTCAGCAGTTCGGGCTGTAGCCGCGTCTAAAGTTTCCTATGGAAATTAACATGGAGAAAAAGCATTTTGGGACCGCCCCTTTTTTCAGCTCCTGCTTGATGGATCACCCTGAAGTTCTGAAGCCAGCAGGTGAAGTGACTGGCAAACTCGTTTTGAAAATTTCTTGAGGCTTCATCAAACCATGCCAAAGTTATTGACAAATGAAAAAATGCTCTTCCTATGGAAACTACATCCTAGCTATACCTACCTACTGGTGACCGCCAGCAGGTAATATCTATATTTTACCTACTGTTCTAACTATACCTACCTACTGGCCAGTAGGTAATATGTCTATATTATCTACTGGCAAGGTAGCTATAGTTGGGACCTAGTTTCCAAAGGAAAAGGGACACCCCCGCGCCGCACGGCCACCAGCTGCTGCGTGTGCCCCATCGCCTTGCCCTCTGCCTCGCTGCCTGCCTCGCTGCCGGCTGCCGGCTGACTCTGCTGTTGCTGTTTTTGTTTTGTTTTGTTTTTCATTTGTGCCTGTTCTGTTAGATTCTCTGCCCGTGTTAGAGTGTTTTGTTTTGTTTTGGTATCCATTTGTGCCTGTTTTTGTAGACTTCTGCCCGTGTTAGCGTGTTTTCCTTCCTGGTTGCCCGCCTACCTCGCCGCCCTCCGCCTTCCCTCCCCGCTCCCGCCACCACCGCTGACCCCGCCCCTTTTTCCTTCTGTTCCCTCCCCGCTCCCGCCTCCCAGCTGCTCCGCCCACCCGCGCACTTGGCCTTATATGGCGACCGTGCGACGCAGGTGAGTGTGACCCACTTGTGGGACACCCCCGCGCCGCACGGCCACCAGCTGCTGCGTGTGCCCCATCGCCTTGCCCTCTGCCTCGCTGCCTGCCTCGCTGCCGGCTGACTCTGCTGTTGCTGTTTTTGTTTTGTTTTGTTTTTCATTTGTGCCTGTTCTGTTAGATTCTCTGCCCGTGTTAGAGTGTTTTGTTTTGTTTTGGTATCCATTTGTGCCTGTTTTTGTAGACTTCTGCCCGTGTTAGCGTGTTTTCCTTCCTGGTTGCCCGCCTACCTCGCCGCCCTCCGCCTTCCCTCCCCGCTCCCCGCTCCTGCCACCACCGCTGACCCCGCCCCTTTTTTCCTTCTGTTCCCTCCCCGCTCCCGCCTCCCAGCTGCTCCGCCCACCCACGCACTTGGCCTTATATGGCGACCGTGCGAACGCGCAGCGGGCACGCCGATTGTGCGCCGAAGGCGCGCCAAAGGTAAGCCCGTCTGTGCCCGTCCGCGCCTGGACCGCGCCCAGTGCCAGGACCCCTGGCCCTCGAGGACCCCGACCGACCCGCCTGACGTACACCGCCGCCACCCTCATCGCACTCAACACCGGCCGAGTCCCAGGATGCTGCAGAGCCACCCCACGACGCGTCCACGGACCCTTCAGCTGCAACACCTGCAAGTTCACCTGCATCCGGACCTGCCCGACACCAGCACCTGCCAAACCGAACACCAGGAGCAACCACCTCAAGTGCATCCTGCTCAACACCCGCTCCGTCCACAGACACGCCATCGAACTCTGGAACCTCCTCGACACCACAGCCCCTGACGTTGCCTTCATCACGGAGACCTGGATGAACGCCTCCTCAGCGCCCGACATCACCATCGCCATCCCAGAAGGATACAAGATCACCCGAAAGGACCGCAACGCCAACCAGGTGGGAGGAGGCATCGCCATCATCCACAAGAACACCATCCGCATCACGACCAGCACCGACAACACCCCACCCTCCGCCGAACACCTGCACTTCCAGATCCATACCGACCCGAAGACCACCCTCAGAGGCACCCTGATCTACCGACCTCCGGGACCACGCACACAATTCAGCTAGGACATCGCCGACTTCATCAGCCCGCACGCCCTCCCCTCCGCTGACTACATCCTCCTGGGGGACTTCAACTTCCACCTGGAGAACAACAACGACTGCAACACCAGCACCCTGCTCGACAACCTCGCCAACCTCGGACTCAAGCAGCTGGTGTCCACCCCCACCCACCTCGCCGGACACACACTCGACGCCATCTTCTCATCCAGCAGAGACATCGCCTTCATCCACGCCACAGAACTCCACTGGACAGATCACAGATGCATCCACTTCACCTTCAGAAGAACGACGACCCACCACCACCAGCAACAGGTTGCCCGAAGAAGCTGGAACAAGATCACAGCCGACCAGCTCGCCGCCTCCCTGAGCCAGCACCCTCCCGCCAGCTCAGCGAACCCCAGCCAGGCCGCCGACAACCTCACGAAGTGGATCAGCAACTGCGCAGACGAACTCGCCCCACTGAGGACCCCGCCCAGCAGACCCGGCAGTAAGAGAGCCCCATGGTTCACCGACGAACTCAAGAGCTCCAAGAAGAACTGCCGAGCCCTCGAGAAAGCCTGGAGAAGGGAACCCACGCCGGACAACAGGACCACCCTCAAGCTCGCCACCCGGAAACACCACCAACTGATCCACATCGCCAAGAAAACGGCTTTCAAGAACCGACTGGACAACAACGCACACAACTGCAAGGAACTCTTCAACATCGTGAAAGAGCTCTCCAACCCCAACGCCGGAAACAACGACATCACCCCTTCGCAAGACCTCTGCAACTCCCTCGCTTCCTACTTCCACAACAAGATCGCTGACATACACGACAGCTTCAGCACTCAACCGACGCACGCCACGACCGCAGGACCTCCACCCACCACCACCCTCCGCGCCTGGACCCCAGTCAACACCGAAGACACCGTCCACACGATGAACTCCGTCCACTCCGGATCTCCAACCGACCCCTGCCCTCACCACGTCTTCAACAAAGCCGACGCTGTCATCGCACCCCACCTGCGGGACATCATCAACACCTCATTCGACACCGCCACCTTCCCCGAGAGCTGGAAGCACGCCGAACTCAGCGCTCTACTGAAGAAACCTACAGCAGACCCCACCGAACTCAAGAATTACCGTCCCATCTCGCTCCTCCCGTTTCCTGCCAAAGTCATCGAGAAGACCGTCAAGAAACAGCTGGCCACCTTCCTCGAGACAAATGGATCCCTCGACCCATCGCAGTCCGGTTTCCGTGCCAACCACAGCACCGAGACCGCCCTCATCGCCGCCACCGACGACATCCGAGCCCTGATGGACAACGGGGAAACAGCGGCCCTCATCCTCCTAGACCTCTCCGCGGCTTTCGACACGGTCTGCCACCGTACCCTAGTTCAGCGCCTCAGCAACGTCGGAATCCAGGAGAAGGCGCTGGAATGGATCGTCTCCTTTCTCGACGGAAGAACACAAAGAGTCCGCCTACCACCGTACAAGTCAGAGGCCACCAAAGTCATCTGCGGCGTCCCTCAAGGATCCTCACTGAGCCCGACTCTCGTCAACGTCTACATGAGCCCCCCGCGGCCATCGCACGCCAACACAACCTCAACATAATCTCCTACGCCAACGACACCCAGCTGATCCTCTCCCTGACCAACGACCCCGCCGCCACCAGAGCCAACCTGCACGAAGGGATGAGAGAGGTAGCCGAGTGGATGACGACGAGCCGCCTGAAGCTGAACACAGATAAGAAGGAGGTCCTCATCCTGGGCTCCTCGCCCTCCGCCTGGGACGACTCCTGGTGGCCCCCCGCCCTGGGCACCGCACCCAAACCGACGGACCACGCACGCAACCTGGGTTTCATCTTGGACTCCTCCCTCTCCATGACCAGGCAAGTCAACGCCGTCTCCTCGTCATGCTTCAACATCCTGCGCATGCTGCGGAAGATCTTCTGGTGGATCCCCACAGAGACCAGGAAGACCGTCACCCAGGCCCTCGTCACCAGCCGACTGGACTATGGCAACGCACTCTACGCCGGAACCACCGCCAAGATCCAGAAGAGGCTCCAGCGCATCCAGAACGCCTCAGCCAGACTCATCCTCGACATCCCACGACACAGCCACATCTCCGGACACCTAAGAGACCTGCACTGGCTCCCGGTCAACAAGAGAATCACCTTCCGCCTCCTCACCCACGCACACAAAGCTCTCCACGACCAAGGCCCGAGCTACCTCAACAACCGACTCAACTTCTACGCTCCCAAACGCCACCTCCGATCCGCCAGCCACGCCCTCGCCGCCGTCCCACGCATCCGCAGAGCCACCACAGGAGGAAGGTCCTTCTCCTACCTGGCCGCCAAGACCTGGAACTCCCTCCCGGCCGACCTGCGCCTGACCCAAGACCACCTCTCCTTCAGGAAGAAGCTCAAGACCTGGCTGTTCGAGCAGTAGCGGCACCCCCCCCCCCCCAAGCGCCTCGAGACCCTACGGGTAGGTAGCGCGCTCTATAAATGTCTTTGATTGATTGATTGATTGTTTTGCCAATAACTTTGGGGCAGAATCCTCTTGAAATTTTCAAAATTAGAATGACTTTCTCTTCAGTGGCTGTCTTGAAAGTTCCAGGTTGATTCGGGAAGTGGGGGTTGAGAAATAGGGGGTGTCCCAAAACACGTTTTCGCCATGCAATATCCCATAGGTTTTTTAGACATGACTACAGCCCGAAACAATAGACAGAATTACACCAAATTTGTCAGAAAGGTTGCTCTTCGTCCAGAAAGTGACATGTTTGTTATTTGGTTTATGTCCGTTGAGTAGTTTTCCAGCTATTAAAATAAATCCAAATTTGAAGGGCGTAAACCGTCCCGCTCTCATGCACATATCTGATTGGCTGCGAACACGTCAACTAGGAAGTTTTGGCAGGTATTTGGGGACTCTGCTTCAGCCGAGTCCCGAAAAAGTAAAGAAAAAGGGGCAGAGTAGGAACACCCTGACCTCTAGCACTGGTGCTGGGGTCCTCCAGGAACATCAACAGTGTAAAAAAAGCATTTTTTTAAATATTTGTGCCACAAAATTGTGACGAATTTTGTTGCACAATTTTTGTAAAAAAAACAAGCGTGGGCTTCCGCACTTGTTTTAAAAAAAGCCCCCGGGGGGGTCAGGTCCCTGGGGCATGCACTTATATTAGACAAATACAGAAAGGGGTGAACAGGGCCCCCTTTCTGAGGCTCTCATGAGCCCCCGGGACCACCACCTCCCTGGTGCTTTACTGAAATGAAGGAGGGGGGCCATGGGGACACACCTCCATTGGTATCTAAGAGCCCTGGGAAACGCCATCTCCCCAGGGCTTCATTTAAAAGAAAGGAGGGAGCCCGCACGGAATCCTCCTCCTGAGACTTACATATGCCCCAGGGACCATCAGTTCCTCGCACCTGGCCCGTGCATACTAAAGAGAGGGAGTATGCTGCCCCTCTTCTGGTTCAGAAAAGGGGGTGGTGATGGACAGAGTATCTGAATTAGCAGAACACTCCTACCCAGTCAACAGATCAGGGTTTGATCCATCACCGTTTTTTAGCTCACTGCACCATCCCAGCTCAGAACCTGGTTACATGCAAATTAGTCTGTCCCTGGCCCAGTGCATCATGGGAACAAGGCAGACCAAACTACCAAGCCAATTCTTTTACTGGAAAGGAAACAAGCTTCCGGGGACCGGTTTCTGGCATTACAGCCGTCTTCGGCCCGGCTTGCTTGAATCCTGATGGTGCAGTGAGCAAGGGACTCATGTCTGAGCATACCCTTCCACGCTTATGGTGGACAAAACGATTCAGAAAAGGGGGTGGTGATGGACAGAGTATCTGAATTAAGCAGAACACTCCTACCCAGTCAACAGATCAGGGTTTGATCCATCACCGTTTTTTAGCTCACTGCACCATCCCAGCTCAGAACCTGGCTACAGGAAAATTAGTCTGTCCCTGGCCCAGTGCATCATGGGAACAGGGCAGACCAAACTACCAAGCCAATTCTTTTACTGGAAAGGAAACAAGCTTCCGGGGATCGGTTTCTGGCATTACAGCCGTCTTCGGCCCGGCTTGCTTGAAACCTGATGGTGCAGTGAGCAAGGGACTCATGTCTGAGCATACCCTTCCACGCTTATGGTGGACAAAACGATTCTGAAAAGGGGGTGGTGATGGACAGAGTATCTGAATTAAGCAGAACACTCCTACCCAGTCAACAGATCAGGGTTTGATCCATCACCGTTTTTTAGCTCACTGCACCATCCCAGCTCAGGACCTGGCTACATGCAAATTAGTCTGTCCCTGGCCCAGTGCATCATGGGAACAGGGCAGACCAAACTACCAAGCCAATTATTTTACTGGAAAGGAACCAAGCTTCTGGGGACCTGTTTCTGGCATTACAGCCGTCTTCGGCCCGGCTTGCTTGAATCCTGATGGTGCAGTGAGCAAGGGACTCATGTCTGAGCATTTCCTTCCACGCTTATGGTGGACAAAACGATTCAGAAAAGGGGGTGGTAATGGACAGAGTATCTGAATTAAGCAGAACACTCCTACCCAGTCAACAGATCAGGGTTTGATCCATCACCGTTTTTTAGCTCACTGCACCATCCCAGCTCAGAACCTGGCTACATGCAAATTAGTCTGTCCCTGGCCCAGTGCATCATGGGAACAGGGCAGACCAAACTACCAAGCCAATTCTTTTACTGGAAAGGAAACAAGCTTCCGGGGACCGTTTTGCTCACTGCACCATCTGGATTCAAGCAAGCCGGGCCGAAGACGGCTGTAATGCCAGAAACCGGTCCCCGGAAGCTTGTTTCCTTTCCAGTAAAAGAATTGGCTTGGTAGTTTGGTCTGCCCTGTTCCCATGATGCACTGGGCCAGGGACAGACTAATTTGCATGTAGCCAGGTTCTGAGCTGGGATGGTGCAGTGAGCTAAAAAACGGTGATGGATCAAGCCCTGATCTTTGGACTGGGTAGGAGCGTTCTGCTTAATTCAGATACTCTGTCCATCACCACCCCCTTTTCTGAATCGTTTTGTCCACCATACGCGTGGAAGGGTATGCTCAGATGTGAGTCCCTTGCTCACTGCACCATCAGGATTCAAGCAAGCCGGGCCGAAGACGGCTGTAATGCCAGAAACCAGTCCCCGGAAGCTTGTTTCCTTTCCAGTAAAAGAATTGGCTTGGTAGTTTGGTCTGCCCTGTTCCCATGATGCACTGGGCCAGGGACAGACTAATTTGCATGTAGCCAGGTTCTGAGCTGGGATGGTGCAGTGAGCTATAAAACGGTGATGGATCAAGCCCTGATCTTTGGACTGGGTAGGAGTGTTCTGCTTAATTCAGATACTCTGTCCATCACCACCCCCTTTTCTGAATCGTTTTGTTTAACATAAGAGTGGAAGGGTATGCTCAGATGTGAGTCCCTTGCTCACTGCACCATCAGGATTCAAGCAAGCCGGGCCGAAGACGGCTATAATGCCAGAAACCGGTCCCCGGAAGCTTGTTTCCTTTCCAGTAAAAGAATTGGTTTGGTAGTTTGGTCTGCCCTGTTCCCATGATGCACTGGGCCAGGGACAGACTAATTTGCATGTAGCCAGGTTCTGAGCTGGGATGGTGCAGTGAGCTAAAAAACGGTGATGGATCAAGTCCTGATCTTTGGACTGGGTAGGAGTGTTCTGCTTAATTCAGATTCTCTGTCCATCACTACCCCCTTTTCTGAATCGTTTTGTCCACCATAAGCGTGGAAGGGTATGCTCAGATGTGAGTCCCTTGTTCACTGCACCATCAGGATTCAAGCAAGCCGGGCCGAAGACGGCTGTAATGCCAGAAACCGGTCCCCGGAAGCTTGTTTCCTTTCCAGTAAAAGAATTGGCTTGGTAGTTTGGTCTGCCCTGTTCCCATGATGCACTGGGCCAGGGACAGACTAATTTGCATGTAGCCAGGTTCTGAGCTGGGATGGTGCAGTGAGCTAAAAAACGGTGATGGATCAAGCCCTGATCTTTGGACTGGGTAGGAGTGTTCTGCTTAATTCAGATTCTCTGTCCATCACCACCCCCTTTTCTGAATCGTTTTGTCCACCATAAGCGTGGAAGGGTATGCTCAGATTTGAGTCCCTTGCTCACTGCACCATCAGGATTCAAAGAAGACGGCTGTAATGCCAGAAACCGGTCCCCGGAAGCTTGTTTCCTTTCCAGTAAAAGAATTGGCTTGGTAGTTTGGTCTGCCCTGTTCCCATGATGCACTGGGCCAGGGACAGACTAATTTGCATGTAGCCAGGTTCTGAGCTGGGATGGTGCAGTGAGCTAAAAAACGGTGATGGATCAAGTCCTGATCTTTGGACTGGGTAGGAGTGTTCTGCTTAATTCAGATTCTCTGTCCATCACCACCCCCTTTTCTGAATCGTTTTGTCCACCATAAGCGTGGAAGGGTATGCTCAGATGTGAGTCCCTTGTTCACTGCACCATCAGGATTCAAGCAAGCCGGGCCGAAGACGGCTGTAATGCCAGAAACCGGTCCCCGGAACCTTGTTTCCTTTCCAGTAAAAGAATTGGCTTGGTAGTTTGGTCTGCCCTGTTCCCATGATGCACTGGGCCAGGGACAGACTAATTTGCATGTAGCCAGGTTCTGAGCTGGGATGGTGCAGTGAGCTAAAAAACGGTGATGGATCAAGTCCTGATCTTTGGACTGGGTAGGAGTGTTCTGCTTAATTCAGATTCTCTGTCCATCACCACCCCCTTTTCTGAATCGTTTTGTCCACCATAAGCGTGGAAGGGTATGCTCAGATGTGAGTCCCTTGTTCACTGCACCATCAGGATTCAAGCAAGCCGGGCCGAAGACGGCTGTAATGCCAGAAACCGGTCCCCGGAACCTTGTTTCCTTTCCAGTAAAAGAATTGGCTTGGTAGTTTGGTCTGCCCTGTTCCCATGATGCACTGGGCCAGGGACAGACTAATTTGCATGTAGCCAGGTTCTGAGCTGGGATGGTGCAGTGAGCTAAAAAACGGTGATGGATCAAGCCCTGATCTTTGGACTGGGTAGGAGTGTTCTGCTTAATTCAGATTCTCTGTCCATCACCACCCCCTTTTCTGAATCGTTTTGTCCACCATAAGCGTGGAAGGGTATGCTCAGATGTGAGTCCCTTGCTCACTGCACCATCAGGATTCAAGCAAGCCGGGCCGAAGACGGCTGTAATGCCAGAAACCGGTCCCCGGAAGCTTGTTTCCTTTCCAGTAAAATAATTGGCTTGGTAGTTTGGTCTGCCCTGTTCCCATGATGCACTGGGCCAGAGACAGACTAATTTGCATGTAGCCAGGTTCTGAGCTGGGATGGTGCAGTGAGCTAAAAAACGGTGATGGATCAAGCCCTGATCTTTGGACTGGGTAGGAGTGTTCTGCTTAATTCAGATTCTCTGTCCATCACCACCCCCTTTTCTGAATCGTTTTGTCCACCATAAGCGTGGAAGTGTATGCTCAGATGTGAGTCCCTTGCTCACTGCACCATCAGGATTCAAGCAAGCCGGGCCGAAGACGGCTGTAATGCCAGAATCCGGTCCCCGGAAGCTTATTTCCTTTCCAGTAAAATAATTGGCTTGGTAGTTTGGTCTGCCCTGTTCCCATGATGCACTGGGCCAGGGACAGACTAATTTGCATGTAGCCAGGTTCTGAGCTGGGATGGTGCAGTGAGCTAAAAAACGGTGATGGATCAAGCCCTGATCTTTGGACTGGGTAGGAGTGTTCTGCTTAATTCAGATACTCTGTCCATTACCACCCCCTTTTCTGAATCGTTTTGTCCACCATAAGCGTGGAAGGGTATGCTCAGATGTGAGTCCCTTGCTCACTGCACCATCAGGATTCAAGCAAGCCGGGCCGAAGATGGCTGTAATGCCAGAAACCGGTCCCCGGAAGCTTGTTTCCTTTCCAGTAAAATAATTGGCTTGGTAGTTTGGTCTGCCCTGTTCCCATGATGCACTGGGCCAGGGACAGACTAATTTGCATGTAGCCAGGTTCTGAGCTGGGATGGTGCAGTGAGCTAAAAAACGGTGATGGATCAAGCCCTGATCTTTAGACTGGGTAGGAGTGTTCTGCTTAATTCAGATTCTCTGTCCATCACCACCCCCTTTTCTGAATCGTTTTGTCCACCATAAGCGTGGAAGGGCATGCTCAGATGTGAGTCCCTTGCTCACTGCACCATCAGGATTCAAGCAAGCCGGGCCGAAGACGGCTGTAATGCCAGAAACCGGTCCCCGGAAGCTTGTTTCCTTTCCAGTAAAAGAATTGGCTTGGTAGTTTGGTCTGCCCTGTTCCCATGATGCACTGGGCCAGGGACAGACTAATTTGCATGTAGCCAGGTTCTGAGCTGGGATGGTGCAGTGAGCTAAAAAACGGTGATGGATCAAGCCCTGATATTTGGACTGGGTAGGAGTGTTCTGCTTAATTCAGATTCTCTGTCCATCACCACCCCCTTTTCTGAATCGTTTTGTCCACCATAAGCGTGGAAGGGTATGCTCAGATGTGAGACCCTTGCTCACTGCACCATCAGGATTCAAGGAAGCCGGGCCGAAGACGGCTGTAATGCCAGAAACCGGTCCCCGGAAGCTCGTTTCCTTTCCAGTAAAAGAATTGGCTTGGTAGTTTGGTCTGCCCTGTTCCCATGATGCACTGGGCCAGGGACAGACTAATTTGCATGTAGCCAGGTTCTGAGCTGGGATGGTGCAGTGAGCTAAAAAACGGTGATGGATCAAGCCCTGATCTTTGGACTGGGTAGGAGTGTTCTGCTTAATTCAGATTCTCTGTCCATCACCACCCCCTTTTCTGAATCGTTTTGTCCACCATAAGCCTGGAAGGGTATGCTCAGATGTGAGTCCCTTGCTCACTGCACCATCAGGATTCAAGCAAGCCGGGCCGAAGACGGCTGTAATGCCAGAAACCGGTCCCCGGAAGCTTGTTTCCTTTCCAGTAAAAGAATTGGCTTGGTAGTTTGGTCTGCCCTGTTCCCATGATGCACTGGGCCAGGGACAGACTAATTTGCATGTAGCCAGGTTCTGAGCTGGGATGGTGCAGTGAGCTAAAAAACGGTGATGGATCAAGCCCTGATCTTTGGACTGGGTAGGAGTGTTCTGCTTAATTCAGATTCTCTGTCCATCACCACCCCCTTTTCTGAATCGTTTTGTCCACCATAAGCGTGGAAGTGTATGCTCAGATGTGAGTCCCTTGCTCACTGCACCATCAGGATTCAAGCAAGCCGGGCCGAAGACGGCTGTAATGCCAGAAACCGGTCCCCGAAAGCTTGTTTCCTTTCCAGTAAAAGAATTGGCTTGGTAGTTTGGTCTGCCCTGTTCCCATGATGCACTGGGCCAGGGACAGACTAATTTGCATGTAGCCAGGTTCTGAGCTGGGATGGTGCAGTGAGCTAAAAAACAGTGATGGATCAAGCCCTGATCTTTGGACTGGGTAGGAGTGTTCTGCTTAATTCAGATTCTCTGTCCATCACCACCCTCTTTTCTGAATCGTTTTGTCCACCATAAGCGTGGAAGGGTATGCTCAGATGTGAGACCCTTGCTCACTGCACCATCAGGATTCAAGCAAGCCGGGCCGAAGACGGCTGTAATGCCAGAAACCGGTCCCCGGAAGCTTGTTTCCTTTCCAGTAAAAGAATTGGCTGGTAGTTAAACTGCCCTGTTCCCATGATGCACTGGGCCAGGGACAGACTAATTTGCATGTAGCCAGGTTCTGAGCTGGGATGGTGCAGTGAGCTAAAAACGGTGATGGATCAAGCCCTGATCTTTGGACTGGGTAGGAGTGTTCTGCCTAATTCAGATACTCTGTCCATCACCACCCCCATTTCTGAATCGTTTTGTCCACCATAAGCAAGGAAGGGTATGCTCAGATGTGAGTCCCTTGCTCACTGCACCATCAGGATTCAAGCAAGCAGGGCCGAAGACGGCTGTAATGCCAGAATCCGGTCCCCGGAAGCTTATTTCCTTACCAGTAAAATAATTGGCTTGGTAGTTTGGTCTGCCCTGTTCCCATGATGCACTGGGCCAGGGACAGACTAATTTGCATGTAGCCAGGTTCTGAGCTGGGATGGTGCAGTGAGCTAAAAAACGGTGATGGATCAAGCCCTGATCTTTGGACTGGGTAGGAATGTTCTGCTTAATTCAGATACTCTGTCCATCACCACCCCCTTTTCTGAATCGTTTTGTCCACCATAAGAGTGGAAGGGAATGCTCAGATGTGAGTCCCTTGCTCACTGCACCATCAGGATTCAAGCAAGACGGGCCGAAGACGGCTGTAATGCCAGAAACCAGTCCCCGGAAGCTTGTTTCCTTTCCAGTAAAAGAATTGGCTTGGTAGTTTGGTCTGCCCTGTTCCCAAGATGCACTGGGCCAGGGCCAGACTAATTTGCATGTAGCCAGGTTCTGAGCTGGGATGGTGCAGTGAGCTAAAAAACGGTGATGGATCAAGCCCTGATCTTTGGACTGGGTAGGAGTGTTCTGCTTAATTCAGATTCTCTGTCCATCACCACCCCCTTTTCTGAATCGTTTTGTCCACCATAAGCGTGGAAGGGTATGCTCAGATGTGAGACCCTTGCTCACTGCACCATCAGGATTCAAGCAAGCCGGGCCGAAGACGGCTGTAATGCCAGAAACCGGTCTCCAGAAGCTTGTTTCCTTTCCAGTAAAAGAATTGGCTTGGTAGTTTGGTCTGCCCTGTTCCCATGATGCACTGGGCCAGGGACAGACTAATTTGCATGTAGCCAGGTTCTGAGCTGGGATGGTGCAGTGAGCTAAAAAACGGTGATGGATCAAGCCCTGATCTTTGGACTGGGTAGGAGTGTTCTGCTTAATTCAGATACTCTGTCCATCACCACCCCCTTTTCTGAATCGTTTTGTCCACCATAAGCGTGGAAGGGTATGCTCAGATGTGAGTCCCTTGCTCACTGCACCATCAGAATTCAAGCAAGCCGGGCCGAAGACGGCTGTAATGCCAGAAACCGGTACCCGGAATCTTGTTTCCTTTCCAGTAAAAGAATTGGCTTGGTAGTTTGGTCTGCCCTGTTCCCATGATGCACTGGGCCAGGGACAGACTAATTTGCATGTAGCCAGGTTCTGAGCTGGGATTGTGCAGTGAGCTAAAAAACGGTGATTGATCAAGCCCTGATCTTTGGACTGGGTAGGAGTGTTCTGCTTAATTCAGATACTCTGTCCATCACCACCCCCTTTTCTGAATCGTTTTGTCCACCATAAGCATGGAAGGATATGCTCAGATGTGAGTCCCTTGCTCACTGCACCATCAGGATTCAAGCAAGCCGGGCCGAAGACGGCTGTAATGCCAGAAACCGGTCCCCGGAAGCTTGTTTCCTTTCCAGTAAAAGAATTGGCTTGGTAGTTTGGTCTGCCCTGTTCCCATGATGCACTGGGCCAGGGACAGACTAATTTGCATGTAGCCAGGTTCTGAGCTGGGATGGTGCAGTGAGCTAAAAAACGGTGATGGATCAAGCACTGATCTTTGGACTGGGTAGGCGTGTTCTGCTTAATTCAGATACTCTGTCCATCACCACCCCCTTTTCTGAATCATTTTGTCCACCATAAGCGTGGAAGGGTATGCTCAGATGTGAGTCCCTTGCTCACTGCACCATCAGGATTCAAGCAAGCCAGGCCGAAGACGGCAGTAATGCCAGAAACCGGTCCCCGGAAGCTTCTTCCTTTCCAGTAAAAGAATTGGCTTGGTAGTTTGGTCTGCCCTGTTCCCATGATGCACTGGGCCAGGGACAGACTAATTTGCATGTAGCCAGGTTCTGAGCTGGGATGGTGCAGTGAGCTAAAAAACGGTATTGATCAAGCCCTGATCTTTGGACTGGGTAGGAGTGTTCTGCTTAATTCAGATACTCTGTCCATCACCACCCCCTTTTCTGAATCGTTTTGTCCACCATAAGCGTGGAAAGGTATGCTCAGATGTGAGTCCCTTGCTCACTGCACCATCAGGATTCAAGCAAGCCGGGCCGAAGATGGCTGTAATGCTAGAAACCGGTCCCCGGAAGCTTGTTTTCTTTCCAGTAAAAGAATTGGCTTGGTAGTTTGGTCTGCCCTGTTCCCATGATGCACTGGGCCAGGGACAGACTAATTTGCATGTAGCCAGGTTCTGAGCTGGGATGGTGCAGTGAGCTAAAAAACGGTGATGGATCAAGCCCTGATCTTTGGACTGGGTAGGAGTGTTCTGCTTAATTCAGATACTCTGTCCATTACCACCCCCTTTTCTGAATCATTTTGTCCACCATAAGCGTGGAAGGGTATGCTCAGATGTGAGTCCCTTGCTCACTGCACCATCAGGATTCAAGCAAGCCGGGCCGAAGACGGCTGTAATGCCAGAAACCGGTCCCCGGAAGCTTGTTTCCTTTCCAGTAAAATATTTGGCTTGGTAGTTTGGTCTGCCCTGTTCCCATGATGCACTGGGCCAGGGACAGACTAATTTGCATGTAGCCAGGTTCTGAGCTGGGATGGTGCAGTGAGCTAAAAAACGGTGATGGATCAAGCCCTGATCTTTAGACTGGGTAGGAGTGTTCTGCTTAATTCAGATTCTCTGTCCATCACCACCCCCTTTTCTGAATCGTTTTGTCCACCATAAGCGTGGAAGGGCATGCTCAGATGTGAGTCCCTTGCTCACTGCACCATCAGGATTCAAGCAAGCCGGGCCGAAGACGGCTGTAATGCCAGAAACCGGTCCCCGGAAGCTTGTTTCCTTTCCAGTAAAAGAACTGGCTTGGTAGTTTGGTCTGCCCTGTTCCCATGATGCACTGGGCCAGGGACAGACTAATTTGCATGTAGCCAGGTTCTGAGCTGGGATGGTGCAGTGAGCTAAAAAACGGTGATGGATCAAGCCCTGATATTTGGACTGGGTAGGAGTGTTCTGCTTAATTCAGATTCTCTGTCCATCACCACCCCCTTTTCTGAATCGTTTTGTCCACCATAAGCGTGGAAGGGTATGCTCAGATGTGAGACCCTTGCTCACTGCACCATCAGGATTCAAGGAAGCCGGGCCGAAGACGGCTGTAATGCCAGAAACCGGTCCCCGGAAGCTTGTTTCCTTTCCAGTAAAAGAATTGGCTTGGTAGTTTGGTCTGCCCTGTTCCCATGATGCACTGGGCCAGGGACAGACTAATTTGCATGTAGCCAGGTTCTGAGCTGGGATGGTGCAGTGAGCTAAAAAACGGTGATGGATCAAGCCCTGATCTTTGGACTGGGTAGGAGTGTTCTGCTTAATTCAGATTCTCTGTCCATCACCACCCCCTTTTCTGAATCGTTTTGTCCACCATAAGCCTGGAAGGGTATGCTCAGATGTGAGTCCCTTGCTCACTGCACCATCAGGATTCAAGCAAGCCGGGCCGAAGACGGCTGTAATGCCAGAAACCGGTCCCCGGAAGCTTGTTTCCTTTCCAGTAAAAGAATTGGCTTGGTAGTTTGGTCTGCCCTGTTCCCATGATGCACTGGGCCAGGGACAGACTAATTTGCATGTAGCCAGGTTCTGAGCTGGGATGGTGCAGTGAGCTAAAAAACGGTGATGGATCAAGTCCTGAGCTTTGGACTGGGTAGGAGTGTTCTGCTTAATTCAGATTCTCTGTCCATCACTACCCCCTTTTCTGAATCGTTTTGTCCACCATAAGCGTGGAAGGGTATGCTCAGATGTGAGTCCCTTGTTCACTGCACCATCAGGATTCAAGCAAGCCGGGCCGAAGACGGCTGTAATGCCAGAAACCGGTCCCCGGAAGCTTGTTTCCTTTCCAGTAAAAGAATTGGCTTGGTAGTTTGGTCTGCCCTGTTCCCATGATGCACTGGGCCAGGGACAGACTAATTTGCATGTAGCCAGGTTCTGAGCTGGGATGGTGCAGTGAGCTAAAAAACGGTGATGGATCAAGCCCTGATCTTTGGACTGGGTAGGAGTGTTCTGCTTAATTCAGATTCTCTGTCCATCACCACCCCCTTTTCTGAATCGTTTTGTCCACCATAAGCGTGGAAGGGTATGCTCAGATTTGAGTCCCTTGCTCACTGCACCATCAGGATTCAAAGAAGACGGCTGTAATGCCAGAAACCGGTCCCCGGAAGCTTGTTTCCTTTCCAGTAAAAGAATTGGCTTGGTAGTTTGGTCTGCCCTGTTCCCATGATGCACTGGGCCAGGGACAGACTAATTTGCATGTAGCCAGGTTCTGAGCTGGGATGGTGCAGTGAGCTAAAAAACGGTGATGGATCAAGTCCTGATCTTTGGACTGGGTAGGAGTGTTCTGCTTAATTCAGATTCTCTGTCCATCACCACCCCCTTTTCTGAATCGTTTTGTCCACCATAAGCGTGGAAGGGTATGCTCAGATGTGAGTCCCTTGTTCACTGCACCATCAGGATTCAAGCAAGCCGGGCCGAAGACGGCTGTAATGCCAGAAACCGGTCCCCGGAACCTTGTTTCCTTTCCAGTAAAAGAATTGGCTTGGTAGTTTGGTCTGCCCTGTTCCCATGATGCACTGGGCCAGGGACAGACTAATTTGCATGTAGCCAGGTTCTGAGCTGGGATGGTGTAGTGAGCTAAAAAACGGTGATGGATCAAGCCCTGATCTTTAGACTGGGTAGGAGTGTTCTGCTTAATTCAGATTCTCTGTCCATCACCACCCCCTTTTCTGAATCGTTTTGTCCACCATAAGCGTGGAAGGGTATGCTCAGATGTGAGTCCCTTGCTCACTGCACCATCAGGATTCAAGCAAGCCGGGCCGAAGACGGCTGTAATGCCAGAAACCGGTCCCCGGAAGCTTATTTCCTTTCCAGTAAAATAATTGGCTTGGTAGTTTGGTCTGCCCTGTTCCCATGATGCACTGGGCCAGGGACAAACTAATTTGCATGTAGCCAGGTTCTGAGCTGGGATGGTGCAGTGAGCTAAAAAACGGTGATGGATCAAGCCCTGATTTTTGGACTGGGTAGGAGTGTTCTGCTTAATTCAGATACTCTGTCCATTACCACCCCCTTTTCTGAATCGTTTTGTCCACCATAAGCGTGGAAGGGTATGCTCAGATGTGAGTCCCTTGCTCACTGCACCATCAGGATTCAAGCAAGCCGGGCCGAAGACGGCTGTAATGCCAGAAACCGGTCCCCGGAAGCTTGTTTCCTTTCCAGTAAAATAATTGGCTTGGTAGTTTGGTCTGCCCTGTTCCCATGATGCACTGGGCCAGGGACAGACTAATTTGCATGTAGCCAGGTTCTGAGCTGGGATGGTGCAGTGAGCTAAAAAACGGTGATGGATCAAGCCCTGATCTTTAGACTGGGTAGGAGTGTTCTGCTTAATTCAGATTCTCTGTCCATCACCACCCCCTTTTCTGAATCGTTTTGTCCACCATAAGCGTGGAAGGGCATGCTCAGATGTGAGTCCCTTGCTCACTGCACCATCAGGATTCAAGCAAGCCGGGCCGAAGACGGCTGTAATGCCAGAAACCGGTCCCCGGAAGCTTGTTTCCTTTCCAGTAAAAGAATTGGCTTGGTAGTTTGGTCTGCCCTGTTCCCATGATGCACTGGGCCAGGGACAGACTAATTTGCATGTAGCCAGGTTCTGAGCTGGGATGGTGCAGTGAGCTAAAAAACGGTGATGGATCAAGCCCTGATATTTGGACTGGGTAGGAGTGTTCTGCTTAATTCAGATTCTCTGTCCATCACCACCCCCTTTTCTGAATCGTTTTGTCCACCATAAGCGTGGAAGGGTATGCTCAGATGTGAGTCCCTTGCTCACTGCACCATCAGGATTCAAGCAAGCAGGGCCGAAGACGGCTGTAATGCCAGAATCCGGTCCCCGGAAGCTTATTTCCTTACCAGTAAAATAATTGGCTTGGTAGTTTGGTCTGCCCTGTTCCCATGATGCACTGGGCCAGGGACCTCTAATTTGCATGTAGCCAGGTTCTGAGCTGGGATGGTGCAGTGAGCTAAAAAACGGTGATGGATCAAGCCCTGATCTTTGGACTGGGTAGGAATGTTCTGCTTAATTCAGATACTCTGTCCATCACCACCCCCTTTTCTGAATCGTTTTGTCCACCATAAGCGTGGAAGGGAATGCTCAGATGTGAGTCCCTTGCTCACTGCACCATCAGGATTCAAGCAAGACGGGCCGAAGACGGCTGTAATGCCAGAAACCAGTCCCCGGAAGCTTGTTTCCTTTCCAGTAAAAGAATTGGCTTGGTAGTTTGGTCTGCCCTGTTCCCAAGATGCACTGGGCCAGGGCCAGACTAATTTGCATGTAGCCAGGTTCTGAGCTGGGATGGTGCAGTGAGCTAAAAAACGGTGATGGATCAAGCCCTGATCTTTGGACTGGGTAGGAGTGTTCTGCTTAATTCAGATTCTCTGTCCATCACCACCCCCTTTTCTGAATCGTTTTGTCCACCATAAGCGTGGAAGGGTATGCTCAGATGTGAGACCCTTGCTCACTGCACCATCAGGATTCAAGCAAGCCGGGCCGAAGACGGCTGTAATGCCAGAAACCGGTCTCCAGAAGCTTGTTTCCTTTCCAGTAAAAGAATTGGCTTGGTAGTTTGGTCTGCCCTGTTCCCATGATGCACTGGGCCAGGGACAGACTAATTTGCATGTAGCCAGGTTCTGAGCTGGGATGGTGCAGTGAGCTAAAAAACGGTGATGGATCAAGCCCTGATCTTTGGACTGGGTAGGAGTGTTCTGCTTAATTCAGATACTCTGTCCATCACCACCCCCTTTTCTGAATCGTTTTGTCCACCATAAGCGTGGAAGGGTATGCTCAGATGTGAGTCCCTTGCTCACTGCACCATCAGAATTCAAGCAAGCCGGGCCGAAGACGGCTGTAATGCCAGAAACCGGTACCCGGAATCTTGTTTCCTTTCCAGTAAAAGAATTGGCTTGGTAGTTTGGTCTGCCCTGTTCCCATGATGCACTGGGCCAGGGACAGACTAATTTGCATGTAGCCAGGTTCTGAGCTGGGATTGTGCAGTGAGCTAAAAAACGGTGATTGATCAAGCCCTGATCTTTGGACTGGGTAGGAGTGTTCTGCTTAATTCAGATACTCTGTCCATCACCACCCCCTTTTCTGAATCGTTTTGTCCACCATAAGCATGGAAGGGTATGCTCAGATGTGAGTCCCTTGCTCACTGCACCATCAGGATTCAAGCAAGCCGGGCCGAAGATGGCTGTAATGCCAGAAACCGGTCCCCGGAAGCTTGTTTTCTTTCCAGCAAAAGAATTGGCTTGGTAGTTTGGTCTGCCCTGTTCCCATGATGCACTGGGCCAGGGACAGACTAATTTGCATGTAGCCAGGTTCTGAGCTGGGATGGTGCAGTGAGCTAAAAAACGGTGATGGATCAAGCCCTGATCTTTGGACTGGGCAGGAGTGTTCTGCTTAATTCAGATACTCTGTCCATCACCACCCCCTTTTCTGAATCGTTTTGTCCACCATAAGCGTGGAAGGGTATGCTCAGATGTGAGTCCCTTGCTCACTGCACCATCAGGATTCAAGCAAGCCGGGCCGAAGACGGCTGTAATGCCAGAAACCGGTCCCCGGAAGCTTGTTTCCTTTCCAGTAAAAGAATTTGCTCGGTAGTTTGGTCTGCCCTGTTCCCATGATGCACTGGGCCAGGGACAGACTAATTTGCATGTAGCCAGGTTCTGAGCTGGGATGGTGCAGTGAGCTAAAAAACGGTGATTGATCAAGCCCTGATCTTTGGACTGGGTAGGAGTGTTCTGCTTAATTCAGATACTCTGCCCATCACCACCCCCTTTTCTGAATCGTTTTGTCCACCATAAGCATGGAAGGGTATGCTCAGATGTGAGTCCCTTGCTCACTGCACCATCAGGATTCAAGCAAGCCGGGCCGAAGATGGCTGTAATGCCAGAAACCGGTCCCCGGAAGCTTGTTTTCTTTCCAGCAAAAGAATTGGCTTGGTAGTTTGGTCTGCCCTGTTCCCATGATGCACTGGGCCAGGGACAGACTAATTTGCATGTAGCCAGGTTCTGAGCTGGGATGGTGCAGTGAGCTAAAAAACGGTGATGGATCAAGCCCTGATCTTTGGACTGGGTAGGAGTGTTCTGCTTAATTCAGATACTCTGTCCATCACCACCCCCTTTTCTGAATCATTTTGTCCACCATAAGCGTGGAAGGGTATGCTCAGATGTGAGTCCCTTGCTCACTGCACCATCAGGATTCAAGCAAGCCGGGCCGAAGACGGCTGTAATGCCAGAAACCGGTCCCCGGAAGCTTGTTTCCTTTCCAGTAAAAGAATTGGCTCGGTAGTTTGGTCTGCCCTGTTCCCATGATGCACTGGGCCAGGGACAGACTAATTTGCACGTAGCCAGGTTCTGAGCTGGGATGGTGCAGTGAGCTAAAAAACGGTGATGGATCAAGCACTGATCTTTGGACTGGGTAGGCGTGTTCTGCTTAATTCAGATACTCTGTCCATCACCACCCCCTTTTCTGAATCATTTTGTCCACCATAAGCGTGGAAGGGTATGCTCAGATGTGAGTCCCTTGCTCACTGCACCATCAGGATTCAAGCAAGCCAGGCCGAAGACGGCAGTAATGCCAGAAACCGGTCCCCGGAAGCTTCTTCCTTTCCAGTAAAAGAATTGGCTTGGTAGTTTGGTCTGCCCTGTTCCCATGATGCACTGGGCCAGACACAGACTAATTTGCATGTAGCCAGGTTCTGAGCTGGGATGGTGCAGTGAGCTAAAAAACGGTATTGATCAAGCCCTGATCTTTGGACTGGGTAGGAGTGTTCTGCTTAATTCAGATACTCTGTCCATCACCACCCCCTTTTCTGAATCGTTTTGTCCACCATAAGCGTGGAAAGGTATGCTCAGATGTGAGTCCCTTGCTCACTGCACCATCAGGATTCAAGCAAGCCGGGCCGAAGATGGCTGTAATGCTAGAAACCGGTCCCCGGAAGCTTGTTTTCTTTCCAGTAAAAGAATTGGCTTGGTAGTTTGGTCTGCCCTGTTCCCATGATGCACTGGGCCAGGGACAGACTAATTTGCATGTAGCCAGGTTCTGAGCTGGGATGGTGCAGTGAGCTAAAAAACGGTGATGGATCAAGCCCTGATCTTAGGACTGGGTAGGAGTGTTCTGCTTAATTCAGATACTCTGTCCATTACCACCCCCTTTTCTGAATCGTTTTGTCCACCATAAGCGTGGAAGGGTATGCTCAGATGTGAGTCCCTTGCTCACTGCACCATCAGGATTCAAGCAAGCCGGGCCGAAGACGGCTGTAATGCCAGAAACCGGTCCCCGGAAGCTTGTTTCCTTTCCAGTAAAATAATTGGCTTGGTAGTTTGGTCTGCCCTGTTCCCAGGATGCACTGGGCCAGGGACAGACTAATTTGCATGTAGCCAGGTTCTGAGCTGGGATGGTGCAGTGAGCTAAAAAACGGTGATGGATCAAGCCCTGATCTTTAGACTGGGTAGGAGTGTTCTGCTTAATTCAGATTCTCTGTCCATCACCAACCCCCTTTTCTGAATCGTTTTGTCCACCATAAGCGTGGAAGGGCATGCTCAGATGTGAGTCCCTTGCTCACTGCACCATCAGGATTCAAGCAAGCCGGGCCGAAGACGGCTGTAATGCCAGAAACCGGTCCCCGGAAGCTTGTTTCCTTTCCAGTAAAAGAATTGGCTTGGTAGTTTGGTCTGCCCTGTTCCCATGATGCACTGGGCCAGGGACAGACTAATTTGCATGTAGCCAGGTTCTGAGCTGGGATGGTGCAGTGAGCTAAAAAACGGTGATGGATCAAGCCCTGATATTTGGACTGGGTAGGAGTGTTCTGCTTAATTCAGATTCTCTGTCCATCACCACCCCCTTTTCTGAATCGTTTTGTCCACCATAAGCGTGGAAGGGTATGCTCAGATGTGAGACCCTTGCTCACTGCACCATCAGGATTCAAGGAAGCCGGGCCGAAGACGGCTGTAATGCCAGAAACCGGTCCCCGGAAGCTTGTTTCCTTTCCAGTAAAAGAATTGGCTTGGTAGTTTGGTCTGCCCTGTTCCCATGATGCACTGGGCCAGGGACAGACTAATTTGCATGTAGCCAGGTTCTGAGCTGGGATGGTGCAGTGAGCTAAAAAACGGTGATGGATCAAGCCCTGATCTTTGGACTGGGTAGGAGTGTTCTGCTTAATTCAGATTCTCTGTCCATCACCACCCCTTTTTCTGAATCGTTTTGTCCACCATAAGCGTGGAAGGGTATGCTCAGATGTGAGACCCTTGCTCACTGCACCATCAGGATTCAAGGAAGCCGGGCCGAAGACGGCTGTAATGCCAGAAACCGGTCCCCGGAAGCTTGTTTCCTTTCCAGTAAAAGAATTGGCTTGGTAGTTTGGTCTGCCCTGTTCCCATGATGCACTGGGCCAGGGACAGACTAATTTGCATGTAGCCAGGTTCTGAGCTGGGATGGTGCAGTGAGCTAAAAAACGGTGATGGATCAAGCCCTGATCTTTGGACTGGGTAGGAGTGTTCTGCTTAATTCAGATTCTCTGTCCATCACCACCCCCTTTTCTGAATCGTTTTGTCCACCATAAGCCTGGAAGGGTATGCTCAGATGTGAGTCCCTTGCTCACTGCACCATCAGGATTCAAGCAAGCCGGGCCGAAGACGGCTGTAATGCCAGAAACCGGTCCCCGGAAGCTTGTTTCCTTTCCAGTAAAAGAATTGGCTTGGTAGTTTGGTCTGCCCTGTTCCCATGATGCACTGGGCCAGGGACAGACTAATTTGCATGTAGCCAGGTTCTGAGCTGGGATGGTGCAGTGAGCTAAAAAACGGTGATGGATCAAGCCCTGATCTTTGGACTGGGTAGGAGTGTTCTGCTTAATTCAGATTCTCTGTCCATCACCACCCCCTTTTCTGAATCGTTTTGTCCACCATAAGCGTGGAAGTGTATGCTCAGATGTGAGTCCCTTGCTCACTGCACCATCAGGATTCAAGCAAGCCGGGCCGAAGACGGCTGTAATGCCAGAAACCGGTCCCCGGAAGCTTGTTTCCTTTCCAGTAAAAGAATTGGCTTGGTAGTTTGGTCTGCCCTGTTCCCATGATGCACTGGGCCAGGGACAGACTAATTTGCATGTAGCCAGGTTCTGAGCTGGGATGGTGCAGTGAGCTAAAAAACGGTGATGGATCAAGCCCTGATCTTTGGACTGGGTAGGAGTGTTCTGCTTAATTCAGATTCGCTGTCCATCACCACCCTCTTTTCTGAATCGTTTTGTCCACCATAAGCGTGGAAGGGTATGCTCAGATGTGAGACCCTTGCTCACTGCACCATCAGGATTCAAGCAAGCCGGGCCGAAGACGGCTGTAATGCCAGAAACCGGTCCCCGGAAGCTTGTTTCCTTTCCAGTAAAAGAATTGGCTGGTAGTTTGGTCTGCCCTGTTCCCATGATGCACTGGGCCAGGGACAGACTAATTTGCATGTAGCCAGGTTCTGAGCTGGGATGGTGCAGTGAGCTAAAAACGGTGATGGATCAAGCCCTGATCTTTGGACTGGGTAGGAGTGTTCTGCCTAATTCAGATACTCTGTCCATCACCACCCCCATTTCTGAATCGTTTTGTCCACCATAAGCGTGGAAGGGTATGCTCAGATGTGAGTCCCTTGCTCACTGCACCATCAGGATTCAAGCAAGCAGGGCCGAAGACGGCTGTAATGCCAGAATCCGGTCCCCGGAAGCTTATTTCCTTACCAGTAAAATAATTGGCTTGGTAGTTTGGTCTGCCCTGTTCCCATGATGCACTGGGCCAGGGACAGACTAATTTGCATGTAGCCAGGTTCTGAGCTGGGATGGTGCAGTGAGCTAAAAAACGGTGATGGATCAAGCCCTGATCTTTGGACTGGGTAGGAATGTTCTGCTTAATTCAGATACTCTGTCCATCACCACCCCCTTTTCTGAATCGTTTTGTCCACCATAAGCGTGGAAGGGAATGCTCAGATGTGAGTCCCTTGCTCACTGCACCATCAGGATTCAAGCAAGACGGGCCGAAGACGGCTGTAATGCCAGAAACCAGTCCCCGGAAGCTTGTTTCCTTTCCAGTAAAAGAATTGGCTTGGTAGTTTGGTCTGCCCTGTTCCCAAGATGCACTGGGCCAGGGCCAGACTAATTTGCATGTAGCCAGGTTCTGAGCTGGGATGGTGCAGTGAGCTAAAAAACGGTGATGGATCAAGCCCTGATCTTTGGACTGGGTAGGAGTGTTCTGCTTAATTCAGATTCTCTGTCCATCACCACCCCCTTTTCTGAATCGTTTTGTCCACCATAAGCGTGGAAGGGTATGCTCAGATGTGAGACCCTTGCTCACTGCACCATCAGGATTCAAGCAAGCCGGGCCGAAGACGGCTGTAATGCCAGAAACCGGTCTCCAGAAGCTTGTTTCCTTTCCAGTAAAAGAATTGGCTTGGTAGTTTGGTCTGCCCTGTTCCCATGATGCACTGGGCCAGGGACAGACTAATTTGCATGTAGCCAGGTTCTAAGCTGGGATGGTGCAGTGAGCTAAAAAACGGTGATGGATCAAGCCCTGATCTTTGGACTGGGTAGGAGTGTTCTGCTTAATTCAGATTCTCTGTCCATCACCACCCTCTTTTCTGAATCGTTTTGTCCACCATAAGCGTGGAAGGGTATGCTCAGATGTGAGACCCTTGCTCACTGCACCATCAGGATTCAAGCAAGCCGGGCCGAAGACGGCTGTAATGCCAGAAACCGGTCCCCGGAAGCTTGTTTCCTTTCCAGTAAAAGAATTGGCTGGTAGTTTGGTCTGCCCTGTTCCCATGATGCACTGGGCCAGGGACAGGCTAATTTGCATGTAGCCAGGTTCTGAGCTGGGATGGTGCAGTGAGCTAAAAACGGTGATGGATCAAGCCCTGATCTTTGGACTGGGTAGGAGTGTTCTGCCTAATTCAGATACTCTGTCCATCACCACCCCCATTTCTGAATCGTTTTGTCCACCATAAGCAAGGAAGGGTATGCTCAGATGTGAGTCCCTTGCTCACTGCACCATCAGGATTCAAGCAAGCAGGGCCGAAGACGGCTGTAATGCCAGAATCCGGTCCCCGGAAGCTTATTTCCTTACCAGTAAAATAATTGGCTTGGTAGTTTGGTCTGCCCTGTTCCCATGATGCACTGGGCCAGGGACAGACTAATTTGCATGTAGCCAGGTTCTGAGCTGGGATGGTGCAGTGAGCTAAAAAACGGTGATGGATCAAGCCCTGATCTTTGGACTGGGTAGGAATGTTCTGCTTAATTCAGATACTCTGTCCATCACCACCCCCTTTTCTGAATCGTTTTGTCCACCATAAGAGTGGAAGGGAATGCTCAGATGTGAGTCCCTTGCTCACTGCACCATCAGGATTCAAGCAAGACGGGCCGAAGACGGCTGTAATGCCAGAAACCGTTCCCCGGAAGCTTGTTTCCTTTCCAGTAAAAGAATTGGCTTGGTAGTTTGGTCTGCCCTGTTCCCAAGATGCACTGGGCCAGGGCCAGACTAATTTGCATGTAGCCAGGTTCTGAGCTGGGATGGTGCAGTGAGCTAAAAAACGGTGATGGATCAAGCCCTGATCTTTGGACTGGGTAGGAGTGTTCTGCTTAATTCAGATTCTCTGTCCATCACCACCCCCTTTTCTGAATCGTTTTGTCCACCATAAGCGTGGAAGGGTATGCTCAGATGTGAGACCCTTGCTCACTGCACCATCAGGATTCAAGCAAGCCGGGCCGAAGACGGCTGTAATGCCAGAAACCGGTCTCCAGAAGCTTGTTTCCTTTCCAGTAAAAGAATTGGCTTGGTAGTTTGGTCTGCCCTGTTCCCATGATGCACTGGGCCAGGGACAGACTAATTTGCATGTAGCCAGGTTCTGAGCTGGGATGGTGCAGTGAGCTAAAAAACGGTGATGGATCAAGCCCTGATCTTTGGACTGGGTAGGAGTGTTCTGCTTAATTCAGATACTCTGTCCATCACCACCCCCTTTTCTGAATCGTTTTGTCCACCATAAGCGTGGAAGGGTATGCTCAGATGTGAGTCCCTTGCTCACTGCACCATCAGAATTCAAGCAAGCCGGGCCGAAGACGGCTGTAATGCCAGAAACCGGTACCCGGAATCTTGTTTCCTTTCCAGTAAAAGAATTGGCTTGGTAGTTTGGTCTGCCCTGTTCCCATGATGCACTGGGCCAGGGACAGACTAATTTGCATGTAGCCAGGTTCTGAGCTGGGATTGTGCAGTGAGCTAAAAAACGGTGATTGATAAAGCCCTGATCTTTGGACTGGGTAGGAGTGTTCTGCTTAATTCAGATACTCTGTCCATCACCACCCCCTTTTCTGAATCGTTTTGTCCACCATAAGCATGGAAGGGTATGCTCAGATGTGAGTCCCTTGCTCACTGCACCATCAGGATTCAAGCAAGCCGGGCCGAAGATGGCTGTAATGCCAGAAACCGGTCCCCGGAAGCTTGTTTTCTTTCCAGCAAAAGAATTGGCTTGGTAGTTTGGTCTGCCCTGTTCCCATGATGCACTGGGCCAGGGACAGACTAATTTGCATGTAGCCAGGTTCTGAGCTGGGATGGTGCAGTGAGCTAAAAAACGGTGATGGATCAAGCCCTGATCTTTGGACTGGGCAGGAGTGTTCTGCTTAATTCAGATACTCTGTCCATCACCACCCCCTTTTCTGAATCGTTTTGTCCACCATAAGCGTGGAAGGGTATGCTCAGATGTGAGTCCCTTGCTCACTGCACCATCAGGATTCAAGCAAGCCGGGCCGAAGATGGCTGTAATGCCAGAAACCGGTCCCCGGAAGCTTGTTTTCTTTCCAGCAAAATAATTGGCTTGGTAGTTTGGTCTGCCCTGTTCCCATGATGCACTGGGCCAGGGACAGACTAATTTGCATGTAGCCAGGTTCTGAGCTGGGATGGTGCAGTGAGCTAAAAAACGGTGATGGATCAAGCCCTGATCTTTGGACTGGGTAGGAGTGTTCTGCTTAATTCAGATACTCTGTCCATCACCACCCCCTTTTCTGAATCATTTTGTCCACCATAAGCGTGGAAGGGTATGCTCAGATGTGAGTCCCTTGCTCACTGCACCATCAGGATTCAAGCAAGCCGGGCCGAAGACGGCTGTAATGCCAGAAACCGGTCCCCGGAAGCTTGTTTCCTTTCCAGTAAAAGAATTGGCTCGGTAGTTTGGTCTGCCCTGTTCCCATGATGCACTGGGCCAGGGACAGACTAATTTGCACGTAGCCAGGTTCTGAGCTGGGATGGTGCAGTGAGCTAAAAAACGGTGATGGATCAAGCACTGATCTTTGGACTGGGTAGGCGTGTTCTGCTTAATTCAGATACTCTGTCCATCACCACCCCCTTTTCTGAATCGTTTTGTCCACCATAAGCGTGGAAAGGTATGCTCAGATGTGAGTCCCTTGCTCACTGCACCATCAGGATTCAAGCAAGCCGGGCCGAAGATGGCTGTAATGCTAGAAACCGGTCCCCGGAAGCTTGTTTTCTTTCCAGTAAAAGAATTGGCTTGGTAGTTTGGTCTGCCCTGTTCCCATGATGCACTGGGCCAGGGACAGACTAATTTGCATGTAGCCAGGTTCTGAGCTGGGATGGTGCAGTGAGCTAAAAAACGGTGATGGATCAAGCCCTGATCTTTGGACTGGGTAGGAGTGTTCTGCTTAATTCAGATACTCTGTCCATTACCACCCCCTTTTCTGAATCGTTTTGTCCACCATAAGCGTGGAAGGGTATGCTCAGATGTGAGTCCCTTGCTCACTGCACCATCAGGATTCAAGCAAGCCGGGCCGAAGACGGCTGTAATGCCAGAAACCGGTCCCCGGAAGCTTGTTTCCTTTCCAGTAAAATAATTGGCTTGGTAGTTTGGTCTGCCCTGTTCCCATGATGCACTGGGCCAGGGACAGACTAATTTGCATGTAGCCAGGTTCTGAGCTGGGATGGTGCAGTGAGCTAAAAAACGGTGATGGATCAAGCCCTGATCTTTAGACTGGGTAGGAGTGTTCTGCTTAATTCAGATTCTCTGTCCATCACCACCCCCTTTTCTGAATCGTTTTGTCCACCATAAGCGTGGAAGGGAATGCTCAGATGTGAGTCCCTTGCTCACTGCACCATCAGGATTCAAGCAAGACGGGCCGAAGACGGCTGTAATGCCAGAAACCAGTCCCCGGAAGCTTGTTTCCTTTCCAGTAAAAGAATTGGCTTGGTAGTTTGGTCTGCCCTGTTCCCAAGATGCACTGGGCCAGGGCCAGACTAATTTGCATGTAGCCAGGTTCTGAGCTGGGATGGTGCAGTGAGCTAAAAAACGGTGATGGATCAAGCCCTGATCTTTGGACTGGGTAGGAGTGTTCTGCTTAATTCAGATTCTCTGTCCATCACCACCCCCTTTTCTGAATCGTTTTGTCCACCATAAGCGTGGAAGGGTATGCTCAGATGTGAGACCCTTGCTCACTGCACCATCAGGATTCAAGCAAGCCGGGCCGAAGACGGCTGTAATGCCAGAAACCGGTCTCCAGAAGCTTGTTTCCTTTCCAGTAAAAGAATTGGCTTGGTAGTTTGGTCTGCCCTGTTCCCATGATGCACTGGGCCAGGGACAGACTAATTTGCATGTAGCCAGGTTCTGAGCTGGGATGGTGCAGTGAGCTAAAAAACGGTGATGGATCAAGCCCTGATCTTTGGACTGGGTAGGAGTGTTCTGCTTAATTCAGATTCTCTGTCCATCACCACCCTCTTTTCTGAATCGTTTTGTCCACCATAAGCGTGGAAGGGTATGCTCAGATGTGAGACCCTTGCTCACTGCACCATCAGGATTCAAGCAAGCCGGGCCGAAGACGGCTGTAATGCCAGAAACCGGTCCCCGGAAGCTTGTTTCCTTTCCAGTAAAAGAATTGGCTGGTAGTTTGGTCTGCCCTGTTCCCATGATGCACTGGGCCAGGGACAGGCTAATTTGCATGTAGCCAGGTTCTGAGCTGGGATGGTGCAGTGAGCTAAAAACGGTGTTGGATCAAGCCCTGATCTTTGGACTGGGTAGGAGTGTTCTGCCTAATTCAGATACTCTGTCCATCACCACCCCCATTTCTGAATCGTTTTGTCCACCATAAGCAAGGAAGGGTATGCTCAGATGTGAGTCCCTTGCTCACTGCACCATCAGGATTCAAGCAAGCAGGGCCGAAGACGGCTGTAATGCCAGAATCCGGTCCCCGGAAGCTTATTTCCTTACCAGTAAAATAATTGGCTTGGTAGTTTGGTCTGCCCTGTTCCCATGATGCACTGGGCCAGGGACAGACTAATTTGCATGTAGCCAGGTTCTGAGCTGGGATGGTGCAGTGAGCTAAAAAACGGTGATGGATCAAGCCCTGATCTTTGGACTGGGTAGGAATGTTCTGCTTAATTCAGATACTCTGTCCATCACCACCCCCTTTTCTGAATCGTTTTGTCCACCATAAGAGTGGAAGGGAATGCTCAGATGTGAGTCCCTTGCTCACTGCACCATCAGGATTCAAGCAAGACGGGCCGAAGACGGCTGTAATGCCAGAAACCAGTCCCCGGAAGCTTGTTTCCTTTCCAGTAAAAGAATTGGCTTGGTAGTTTGGTCTGCCCTGTTCCCAAGATGCACTGGGCCAGGGCCAGACTAATTTGCATGTAGCCAGGTTCTGAGCTGGGATGGTGCAGTGAGCTAAAAAACGGTGATGGATCAAGCCCTGATCTTTGGACTGGGTAGGAGTGTTCTGCTTAATTCAGATTCTCTGTCCATCACCACCCCCTTTTCTGAATCGTTTTGTCCACCATAAGCGTGGAAGGGTATGCTCAGATGTGAGACCCTTGCTCACTGCACCATCAGGATTCAAGCAAGCCGGGCCGAAGACGGCTGTAATGCCAGAAACCGGTCTCCAGAAGCTTGTTTCCTTTCCAGTAAAAGAATTGGCTTGGTAGTTTGGTCTGCCCTGTTCCCATGATGCACTGGGCCAGGGACAGACTAATTTGCATGTAGCCAGGTTCTGAGCTGGGATGGTGCAGTGAGCTAAAAAACGGTGATGGATCAAGCCCTGATCTTTGGACTGGGTAGGAGTGTTCTGCTTAATTCAGATACTCTGTCCATCACCACCCCCTTTTCTGAATCGTTTTGTCCACCATAAGCGTGGAAGGGTATGCTCAGATGTGAGTCCCTTGCTCACTGCACCATCAGAATTCAAGCAAGCCGGGCCGAAGACGGCTGTAATGCCAGAAACCAGTACCCGGAATCTTGTTTCCTTTCCAGTAAAAGAATTGGCTTGGTAGTTTGGTCTGCCCTGTTCCCATGATGCACTGGGCCAGGGACAGACTAATTTGCATGTAGCCAGGTTCTGAGCTGGGATTGTGCAGTGAGCTAAAAAACGGTGATTGATCAAGCCCTGATCTTTGGACTGGGTAGGAGTGTTCTGCTTAATTCAGATACTCTGTCCATCACCACCCCCTTTTCTGAATCGTTTTGTCCACCATAAGCATGGAAGGGTATGCTCAGATGTGAGTCCCTTGCTCACTGCACCATCAGGATTCAAGCAAGCCGGGCCGAAGATGGCTGTAATGCCAGAAACCGGTCCCCGGAAGCTTGTTTTCTTTCCAGCAAAAGAATTGGCTTGGTAGTTTGGTCTGCCCTGTTCCCATGATGCACTGGGCCAGGGACAGACTAATTTGCATGTAGCCAGGTTCTGAGCTGGGATGGTGCAGTGAGCTAAAAAACGGTGATGGATCAAGCCCTGATCTTTGGACTGGGCAGGAGTGTTCTGCTTAATTCAGATACTCTGTCCATCACCACCCCCTTTTCTGAATCGTTTTGTCCACCATAAGCGTGGAAGGGTATGCTCAGATGTGAGTCCCTTGCTCACTGCACCATCAGGATTCAAGCAAGCCGGGCCGAAGATGGCTGTAATGCCAGAAACCGGTCCCCGGAAGCTTGTTTTCTTTCCAGCAAAAGAATTGGCTTGGTAGTTTGGTCTGCCCTGTTCCCATGATGCACTGGGCCAGGGACAGACTAATTTGCATGTAGCCAGGTTCTGAGCTGGGATGGTGCAGTGAGCTAAAAAACGGTGATGGATCAAGCCCTGATCTTTGGACTGGGTAGGAGTGTTCTGCTTAATTCAGATACTCTGTCCATCACCACCCCCTTTTCTGAATCATTTTGTCCACCATAAGCGTGGAAGGGTATGCTCAGATGTGAGTCCCTTGCTCACTGCACCATCAGGATTCAAGCAAGCCGGGCCGAAGACGGCTGTAATGCCAGAAACCGGTCCCCGGAAGCTTGTTTCCTTTCCAGTAAAAGAATTGGCTCGGTAGTTTGGTCTGCCCTGTTCCCATGATGCACTGGGCCAGGGACAGACTAATTTGCACGTAGCCAGGTTCTGAGCTGGGATGGTGCAGTGAGCTAAAAAACGGTGATGGATCAAGCACTGATCTTTGGACTGGGTAGGCGTGTTCTGCTTAATTCAGATACTCTGTCCATCACCACCCCCTTTTCTGAATCATTTTGTCCACCATAAGCGTGGAAGGGTATGCTCAGATGTGAGTCCCTTGCTCACTGCACCATCAGGATTCAAGCAAGCCAGGCCGAAGACGGCAGTAATGCCAGAAACCGGTCCCCGGAAGCTTCTTCCTTTCCAGTAAAAGAATTGGCTTGGTAGTTTGGTCTGCCCTGTTCCCATGATGCACTGGGCCAGGGACAGACTAATTTGCATGTAGCCAGGTTCTGAGCTGGGATGGTGCAGTGAGCTAAAAAACGGTATTGATCAAGCCCTGATCTTTGGACTGGGTAGGAGTGTTCTGCTTAATTCAGATACTCTGTCCATCACCACCCCCTTTTCTGAATCGTTTTGTCCACCATAAGCGTGGAAAGGTATGCTCAGATGTGAGTCCCTTGCTCACTGCACCATCAGGATTCAAGCAAGCCGGGCCGAAGATGGCTGTAATGCTAGAAACCGGTCCCCGGAAGCTTGTTTTCTTTCCAGTAAAAGAATTGGCTTGGTAGTTTGGTCTGCCCTGTTCCCATGATGCACTGGGCCAGGGACAGACTAATTTGCATGTAGCCAGGTTCTGAGCTGGGATGGTGCAGTGAGCTAAAAAACGGTGATGGATCAAGCCCTGATCTTTGGACTGGGTAGGAGTGTTCTGCTTAATTCAGATACTCTGTCCATTACCACCCCCTTTTCTGAATCGTTTTGTCCACCATAAGCGTGGAAGGGTATGCTCAGATGTGAGTCCCTTGCTCACTGCACCATCAGGATTCAAGCAAGCCGGGCCGAAGACGGCTGTAATGCCAGAAACCGGTCCCCGGAAGCTTGTTTCCTTTCCAGTAAAATAATTGGCTTGGTAGTTTGGTCTGCCCTGTTCCCATGATGCACTGGGCCAGGGACAGACTAATTTGCATGTAGCCAGGTTCTGAGCTGGGATGGTGCAGTGAGCTAAAAAACGGTGATGGATCAAGCCCTGATCTTTAGACTGGGTAGGAGTGTTCTGCTTAATTCAGATTCTCTGTCCATCACCACCCCCTTTTCTGAATCGTTTTGTCCACCATAAGCGTGGAAGGGCATGCTCAGATGTGAGTCCCTTGCTCACTGCACCATCAGGATTCAAGCAAGCCGGGCCGAAGACGGCTGTAATGCCAGAAACCGGTCCCCGGAAGCTTGTTTCCTTTCCAGTAAAAGAATTGGCTTGGTAGTTTGGTCTGCCCTGTTCCCATGATGCACTGGGCCAGGGACAGACTAATTTGCATGTAGCCAGGTTCTGAGCTGGGATGGTGCAGTGAGCTAAAAAACGGTGATGGATCAAGTCCTGATCTTTGGACTGGGTAGGAGTGTTCTGCTTAATTCAGATTCTCTGTCCATCACTACCCCCTTTTCTGAATCGTTTTGTCCACCATAAGCGTGGAAGGGTATGCTCAGATGTGAGTCCCTTGTTCACTGCACCATCAGGATTCAAGCAAGCCGGGCCGAAGACGGCTGTAATGCCAGAAACCGGTCCCCGGAATCTTGTTTCCTTTCCAGTAAAAGAATTGGCTTGGTAGTTTGGTCTGCCCTGTTCCCATGATGCACTGGGCCAGGGACAGACTAATTTGCATGTAGCCAGGTTCTGAGCTGGGATGGTGCAGTGAGCTAAAAAACGGTGATGGATCAAGCCCTGATCTTTGGACTGGGTAGGAGTGTTCTGCTTAATTCAGATTCTCTGTCCATCACCACCCCCTTTTCTGAATCGTTTTGTCCACCATAAGCGTGGAAGGGTATGCTCAGATTTGAGTCCCTTGCTCACTGCACCATCAGGATTCAAAGAAGACGGCTGTAATGCCAGAAACCGGTCCCCGGAAGCTTGTTTCCTTTCCAGTAAAAGAATTGGCTTGGTAGTTTGGTCTGCCCTGTTCCCATGATGCACTGGGCCAGGGACAGACTAATTTGCATGTAGCCAGGTTCTGAGCTGGGATGGTGCAGTGAGCTAAAAAACGGTGATGGATCAAGTCCTGATCTTTGGACTGGGTAGGAGTGTTCTGCTTAATTCAGATTCTCTGTCCATCACCACCCCCTTTTCTGAATCGTTTTGTCCACCATAAGCGTGGAAGGGTATGCTCAGATGTGAGTCTCTTGTTCACTGCACCATCAGGATTCAAGCAAGCCGGGCCGAAGACGGCTGTAATGCCAGAAACCGGTCCCCGGAACCTTGTTTCCTTTCCAGTAAAAGAATTGGCTTGGTAGTTTGGTCTGCCCTGTTCCCATGATGCACTGGGCCAGGGACAGACTAATTTGCATGTAGCCAGGTTCTGAGCTGGGATGGTGCAGTGAGCTAAAAAACGGTGATGGATCAAGCCCTGATCTTTAGACTGGGTAGGAGTGTTCTGCTTAATTCAGATTCTCTGTCCATCACCACCCCCTTTTCTGAATCGTTTTGTCCACCATAAGCGTGGAAGGGTATGCTCAGATGTGAGTCCCTTGCTCACTGCACCATCAGGATTCAAGCAAGCCGGGCCGAAGACGGCTGTAATGCCAGAAACCGGTCCCCGGAAGCTTGTTTCCTTTCCAGTAAAAGAATTGGCTTGGTAGTTTGGTCTGCCCTGTTCCCATGATGCACTGGGCCAGGGACAGACTAATTTGCATGTAGCCAGGTTCTGAGCTGGGATGGTGCAGTGAGCTAAAAAACGGTGATGGATCAAGCCCTGATCTTTGGACTGGGTAGGAGTGTTCTGCTTAATTCAGATTCTCTGTCCATCACCACCCCCTTTTCTGAATCGTTTTGTCCACCATAAGCGTGGAAGGGTATGCTCAGATGTGAGTCCCTTGCTCACTGCACCATCAGGATTCAAGCAAGCCGGGCCGAAGACGGCTGTAATGCCAGAAACCAGTCCCCGGAAGCTTGTTTCCTTTCCAGTAAAATAATTGGCTTGGTAGTTTGGTCTGCCCTGTTCCCATGATGCACTGGGCCAGAGACAGACTAATTTGCATGTAGCCAGGTTCTGAGCTGGGATGGTGCAGTGAGCTAAAAAACGGTGATGGATCAAGCCCTGATCTTTGGACTGGGTAGGAGTGTTCTGCTTAATTCAGATTCTCTGTCCATCACCACCCCCTTTTCTGAATCGTTTTGTCCACCATAAGCGTGGAAGTGTATGCTCAGATGTGAGTCCCTTGCTCACTGCACCATCAGGATTCAAGCAAGCCGGGCCGAAGACGGCTGTAATGCCAGAATCCGGTCCCCGGAAGCTTATTTCCTTTCCAGTAAAATAATTGGCTTGGTAGTTTGGTCTGCCCTGTTCCCATGATGCACTGGGCCAGGGACAAACTAATTTGCATGTAGCCAGGTTCTGAGCTGGGATGGTGCAGTGAGCTAAAAAACGGTGATGGATCAAGCCCTGATCTTTGGACTGGGTAGGAGTGTTCTGCTTAATTCAGATACTCTGTCCATTACCACCCCCTTTTCTGAATCGTTTTGTCCACCATAAGCGTGGAAGGGTATGCTCAGATGTGAGTCCCTTGCTCACTGCACCATCAGGATTCAAGCAAGCCGGGCCGAAGACGGCTGTAATGCCAGAAACCGGTCCCCGGAAGCTTGTTTCCTTTCCAGTAAAATAATTGGCTTGGTAGTTTGGTCTGCCCTGTTCCCATGATGCACTGGGCCAGGGACAGACTAATTTGCATGTAGCCAGGTTCTGAGCTGGGATGGTGCAGTGAGCTAAAAAACGGTGATGGATCAAGCCCTGATCTTTAGACTGGGTAGGAGTGTTCTGCTTAATTCAGATTCTCTGTCCATCACCACCCCCTTTTCTGAATCGTTTTGTCCACCATAAGCGTGGAAGGGCATGCTCAGATGTGAGTCCCTTGCTCACTGCACCATCAGGATTCAAGCAAGCCGGGCCGAAGACGGCTGTAATGCCAGAAACCGGTCCCCGGAAGCTTGTTTCCTTTCCAGTAATAGAATTGGCTTGGTAGTTTGGTCTGCCCTGTTCCCATGATGCACTGGGCCAGGGACAGACTAATTTGCATGTAGCCAGGTTCTGAGCTGGGATGGTGCAGTGAGCTAAAAAACGGTGATGGATCAAGCCCTGATATTTGGACTGGGTAGGAGTGTTCTGCTTAATTCAGATTCTCTGTCCATCACCACCCCCTTTTCTGAATCGTTTTGTCCACCATAAGCGTGGAAGGGTATGCTCAGATGTGAGACCCTTGCTCACTGCACCATCAGGATTCAAGGAAGCCGGGCCGAAGACGGCTGTAATGCCAGAAACCGGTCCCCGGAAGCTTGTTTCCTTTCCAGTAAAAGAATTGGCTTGGTAGTTTGGTCTGCCCTGTTCCCATGATGCACTGGGCCAGGGACAGACTAATTTGCATGTAGCCAGGTTCTGAGCTGGGATGGTGCAGTGAGCTAAAAAACGGTGATGGATCAAGCCCTGCTCTTTGGACTGGGTAGGAGTGTTCTGCTTAATTCAGATTCTCTGTCCATCACCACCCCCTTTTCTGAATCGTTTTGTCCACCATAAGCCTGGAAGGGTATGCTCAGATGTGAGTCCCTTGCTCACTGCACCATCAGGATTCAAGCAAGCCGGGCCGAAGACGGCTGTAATGCCAGAAACCGGTCCCCGGAAGCTTGTTTCCTTTCCAGTAAAAGAATTGGCTTGGTAGTTTGGTCTGCCCTGTTCCCATGATGCACTGGGCCAGGGACAGACTAATTTGCATGTAGCCAGGTTCTGAGCTGGGATGGTGCAGTGAGCTAAAAAACGGTGATGGATCAAGCCCTGATCTTTGGACTGGGTAGGAGTGTTCTGCTTAATTCAGATTCTCTGTCCATCACCACCCCCTTTTCTGAATCGTTTTGTCCACCATAAGCGTGGAAGTGTATGCTCAGATGTGAGTCCCTTGCTCACTGCACCATCAGGATTCAAGCAAGCCGGGCCGAAGACGGCTGTAATGCCAGAAACCGGTCCCCGGAAGCTTGTTTCCTTTCCAGTAAAAGAATTGGCTTGGTAGTTTGGTCTGCCCTGTTCCCATGATGCACTGGGCCAGGGACAGACTAATTTGCATGTAGCCAGGTTCTGAGCTGGGATGGTGCAGTGAGCTAAAAAACGGTGATGGATCAAGCCCTGATCTTTGGACTGGGTAGGAGTGTTCTGCTTAATTCAGATTCTCTGTCCATCACCACCCTCTTTTCTGAATCGTTTTGTCCACCATAAGCGTGGAAGGGTATGCTCAGATGTGAGACCCTTGCTCACTGCACCATCAGGATTCAAGCAAGCCGGGCCGAAGACGGCTGTAATGCCAGAAACCGGTCCCCGGAAGCTTGTTTCCTTTCCAGTAAAAGAATTGGCTGGTAGTTTGGTCTGCCCTGTTCCCCTGATGCACTGGGCCAGGGACAGACTAATTTGCATGTAGCCAGGTTCTGAGCTGGGATGGTGCAGTGAGCTAAAAACGGTGATGGATCAAGCCCTGATCTTTGGACTGGGTAGGAGTGTTCTGCCTAATTCAGATACTCTGTCCATCACCACCCCCATTTCTGAATCGTTTTGTCCACCATAAGCGTGGAAGGGTATGCTCAGATGTGAGTCCCTTGCTCACTGCACCATCAGGATTCAAGCAAGCAGGGCCGAAGACGGCTGTAATGCCAGAATCCGGTCCCCGGAAGCTTATTTCCTTACCAGTAAAATAATTGGCTTGGTAGTTTGGTCTGCCCTGTTCCCATGATGCACTGGGCCAGGGACAGACTAATTTGCATGTAGCCAGGTTCTGAGCTGGGATGGTGCAGTGAGCTAAAAAACGGTGATGGATCAAGCCCTGATCTTTGGACTGGGTAGGAATGTTCTGCTTAATTCAGATACTCTGTCCATCACCACCCCCTTTTCTGAATCGTTTTGTCCACCATAAGCGTGGAAGGGAATGCTCAGATGTGAGTCCCTTGCTCACTGCACCATCAGGATTCAAGCAAGACGGGCCGAAGACGGCTGTAATGCCAGAAACCAGTCCCCGGAAGCTTGTTTCCTTTCCAGTAAAAGAATTGGCTTGGTAGTTTGGTCTGCCCTGTTCCCAAGATGCACTGGGCCAGGGCCAGACTAATTTGCATGTAGCCAGGTTCTGAGCTGGGATGGTGCAGTGAGCTAAAAAACGGTGATGGATCAAGCCCTGATCTTTGGACTGGGTAGGAGTGTTCTGCTTAATTCAGATTCTCTGTCCATCACCACCCCCTTTTCTGAATCGTTTTGTCCACCATAAGCGTGGAAGGGTATGCTCAGATGTGAGACCCTTGCTCACTGCACCATCAGGATTCAAGCAAGCCGGGCCGAAGACGGCTGTAATGCCAGAAACCGGTCTCCAGAAGCTTGTTTCCTTTCCAGTAAAAGAATTGGCTTGGTAGTTTGGTCTGCCCTGTTCCCATGATGCACTGGGCCAGGGACAGACTAATTTGCATGTAGCCAGGTTCTGAGCTGGGATGGTGCAGTGAGCTAAAAAACGGTGATGGATCAAGCCCTGATCTTTGGACTGGGTAGGAGTGTTCTGCTTAATTCAGATACTCTGTCCATCACCACCCCCTTTTCTGAATCGTTTTGTCCACCATAAGCATGGAAGGGTATGCTCAGATGTGAGTCCCTTGCTCACTGCACCATCAGGATTCAAGCAAGCCGGGCCGAAGATGGCTGTAATGCCAGAAACCGGTCCCCGGAAGCTTGTTTTCTTTCCAGCAAAAGAATTGGCTTGGTAGTTTGGTCTGCCCTGTTCCCATGATGCACTGGGCCAGGGACAGACTAATTTGCATGTAGCCAGGTTCTGAGCTGGGATGGTGCAGTGAGCTAAAAAACGGTGATGGATCAAGCCCTGATCTTTGGACTGGGCAGGAGTGTTCTGCTTAATTCAGATACTCTGTCCATCACCACCCCCTTTTCTGAATCGTTTTGTCCACCATAAGCGTGGAAGGGTATGCTCAGATGTGAGTCCCTTGCTCACTGCACCATCAGGATTCAAGCAAGCCGGGCCGAAGACGGCTGTAATGCCAGAAACCGGTCCCCGGAAGCTTGTTTCCTTTCCAGTAAAAGAATTGGCTCGGTAGTTTGATCTGCCCTGTTCCCATGATGCACTGGGCCAGGGACAGACTAATTTGCATGTAGCCAGGTTCTGAGCTGGGATGGTGCAGTGAGCTAAAAAACGGTGATTGATCAAGCCCTGATCTTTGGACTGGGTAGGAGTGTTCTGCTTAATTCAGATACTCTGCCCATCACCACCCCCTTTTCTGAATCGTTTTGTCCACCATAAGCATGGAAGGGTATGCTCAGATGTGAGTCCCTTGCTCACTGCACCATCAGGATTCAAGCAAGCCGGGCCGAAGACGGCTGTAATGCCAGAAACCGGTCCCCGGAAGCTTGTTTCCTTTCCAGTAAAAGAATTGGCTCGGTAGTTTGGTCTGCCCTGTTCCCATGATGCACTGGGCCAGGGACAGACTAATTTGCACGTAGCCAGGTTCTGAGCTGGGATGGTGCAGTGAGCTAAAAAACGGTGATGGATCAAGCACTGATCTTTGGACTGGGTAGGCGTGTTCTGCTTAATTCAGATACTCTGTCCATCACTACCCCCTTTTCTGAATCATTTTGTCCACCATAAGCGTGGAAGGGTATGCTCAGATGTGAGTCCCTTGCTCACTGCACCATCAGGATTCAAGCAAGCCAGGCCGAAGACGGCAGTAATGCCAGAAACCGGTCCCCGGAAGCTCCTTCCTTTCCAGTAAAAGAATTGGCTTGGTAGTTTGGTCTGCCCTGTTCCCATGATGCACTGGGCCAGACACAGACTAATTTGCATGTAGCCAGGTTCTGAGCTGGGATGGTGCAGTGAGCTAAAAAACGGTATTGATCAAGCCCTGATCTTTGGACTGGGTAGGAGTGTTCTGCTTAATTCAGATACTCTGTCCATCACCACCCCCTTTTCTGAATCGTTTTGTCCACCATAAGCGTGGAAAGGTATGCTCAGATGTGAGTCCCTTGCTCACTGCACCATCAGGATTCAAGCAAGCCGGGCCGAAGATGGCTGTAATGCTAGAAACCGGTCCTCGGAAGCTTGTTTTCTTTCCAGTAAAAGAATTGGCTTGGTAGTTTGGTCTGCCCTGTTCCCATGATGCACTGGGCCAGGGACAGACTAATTTGCATGTAGCCAGGTTCTGAGCTGGGATGGTGCAGTGAGCTAAAAAACGGTGATGGATCAAGCCCTGATCTTTGGACTGGGTAGGAGTGTTCTGCTTAATTCAGATACTCTGTCCATTACCACCCCCTTTTCTGAATCGTTTTGTCCACCATAAGCGTGGAAGGGTATGCTCAGATGTGAGTCCCTTGCTCACTGCACCATCAGGATTCAAGCAAGCCGGGCCGAAGACGGCTGTAATGCCAGAAACCGGTCCCCGGAAGCTTGTTTCCTTTCCAGTAAAATAATTGGCTTGGTAGTTTGGTCTGCCCTGTTCCCAGGATGCACTGGGCCAGGGACAGACTCATTTGCATGTAGCCAGGTTCTGAGCTGGGATGGTGCAGTGAGCTAAAAAACGGTGATGGATCAAGCCCTGATCTTTAGACTGGGTAGGAGTGTTCTGCTTAATTCAGATTCTCTGTCCATCACCACCCCCTTTTCTGAATCGTTTTGTCCACCATAAGCGTGGAAGGGCATGCTCAGATGTGAGTCCCTTGCTCACTGCACCATCAGGATTCAAGCAAGCCGGGCCGAAGACGGCTGTAATGCCAGAAACCGGTCCCCGGAAGCTTGTTTCCTTTCCAGTAAAAGAATTGGCTTGGTAGTTTGGTCTGCCCTGTTCCCATGATGCACTGGGCCAGGGACAGACTAATTTGCATGTAGCCAGGTTCTGAGCTGGGATGGTGCAGTGAGCTAAAAAACGGTGATGGATCAAGCCCTGATATTTGGACTGGGTAGGAGTGTTCTGCTTAATTCAGATTCTCTGTCCATCACCACCCCCTTTTCTGAATCGTTTTGTCCACCATAAGCGTGGAAGGGTATGCTCAGATGTGAGACCCTTGCTCACTGCACCATCAGGATTCAAGGAAGCCGGGCCGAAGACGGCTGTAATGCCAGAAACCGGTCCCCGGAAGCTTGTTTCCTTTCCAGTAAAAGAATTGGCTTGGTAGTTTGGTCTGCCCTGTTCCCATGATGCACTGGGCCAGGGACAGACTAATTTGCATGTAGCCAGGTTCTGAGCTGGGATGGTGCAGTGAGCTAAAAAACGGTGATGGATCAAGCCCTGATCTTTGGACTGGGTAGGAGTGTTCTGCTTAATTCAGATTCTCTGTCCATCACCACCCCCTTTTCTGAATCGTTTTGTCCACCATAAGCCTGGAAGGGTATGCTCAGATGTGAGTCCCTTGCTCACTGCACCATCAGGATTCAAGCAAGCCGGGCCGAAGACGGCTGTAATGCCAGAAACCGGTCCCCGGAAGCTTGTTTCCTTTCCAGTAAAAGAATTGGCTTGGTAGTTTGGTCTGCCCTGTTCCCATGATGCACTGGGCCAGGGACAGACTAATTTGCATGTAGCCAGGTTCTGAGCTGGGATGGTGCAGTGAGCTAAAAAACGGTGATGGATCAAGCCCTGATCTTTGGACTGGGTAGGAGTGTTCTGCTTAATTCAGATTCTCTGTCCATCACCACCCCCTTTTCTGAATCGTTTTGTCCACCATAAGCGTGGAAGTGTATGCTCAGATGTGAGTCCCTTGCTCACTGCACCATCAGGATTCAAGCAAGCCGGGCCGAAGACGGCTGTAATGCCAGAAACCGGTCCCCGGAAGCTTGTTTCCTTTCCAGTAAAAGAATTGGCTTGGTAGTTTGGTCTGCCCTGTTCCCATGATGCACTGGGCCAGGGACAGACTAATTTGCATGTAGCCAGGTTCTGAGCTGGGATGGTGCAGTGAGCTAAAAAACGGTGATGGATCAAGCCCTGATCTTTGGACTGGGTAGGAGTGTTCTGCTTAATTCAGATTCTCTGTCCATCACCACCCTCTTTGCTGAATCGTTTTGTCCACCATAAGCGTGGAAGGGTATGCTCAGATGTGAGACCCTTGCTCACTGCACCATCAGGATTCAAGCAAGCCGGGCCGAAGACGGCTGTAATGCCAGAAACCGGTCCCCGGAAGCTTGTTTCCTTTCCAGTAAAAGAATTGGCTGGTAGTTTGGTCTGCCCTGTTCCCATGATGCACTGGGCCAGGGACAGACTAATTTGCATGTAGCCAGGTTCTGAGCTGGGATGGTGCAGTGAGCTAAAAACGGTGATGGATCAAGCCCTGATCTTTGGACTGGGTAGGAGTGTTCTGCCTAATTCAGATACTCTGTCCATCACCACCCCCATTTCTGAATCGTTTTGTCCACCATAAGCGTGGAAGGGTATGCTCAGATGTGAGTCCCTTGCTCACTGCACCATCAGGATTCAAGCAAGCAGGGCCGAAGACGGCTGTAATGCCAGAATCCGGTCCCCGGAAGCTTATTTCCTTACCAGTAAAATAATTGGCTTGGTAGTTTGGTCTGCCCTGTTCCCATGATGCACTGGGCCAGGGACAGACTAATTTGCATGTAGCCAGGTTCTGAGCTGGGATGGTGCAGTGAGCTAAAAAACGGTGATGGATCAAGCCCTGATCTTTGGACTGGGTAGGAATGTTCTGCTTAATTCAGATACTCTGTCCATCACCACCCCCTTTTCTGAATCGTTTTGTCCACCATAAGCGTGGAAGGGAATGCTCAGATGTGAGTCCCTTGCTCACTGCACCATCAGGATTCAAGCAAGACGGGCCGAAGACGGCTGTAATGCCAGAAACCAGTCCCCGGAAGCTTGTTTCCTTTCCAGTAAAAGAATTGGCTTGGTAGTTTGGTCTGCCCTGTTCCCAAGATGCACTGGGCCAGGGCCAGACTAATTTGCATGTAGCCAGGTTCTGAGCTGGGATGGTGCAGTGAGCTAAAAAACGGTGATGGATCAAGCCCTGATCTTTGGACTGGGTAGGAGTGTTCTGCTTAATTCAGATTCTCTGTCCATCACCACCCCCTTTTCTGAATCGTTTTGTCCACCATAAGCGTGGAAAGGTATGCTCAGATGTGAGACCCTTGCTCACTGCACCATCAGGATTCAAGCAAGCCGGGCCGAAGACGGCTGTAATGCCAGAAACCGGTCTCCAGAAGCTTGTTTCCTTTCCAGTAAAAGAATTGGCTTGGTAGTTTGGTCTGCCCTGTTCCCATGATGCACTGGGCCAGGGACAGACTAATTTGCATGTAGCCAGGTTCTGAGCTGGGATGGTGCAGTGAGCTAAAAAACGGTGATGGATCAAGCCCTGATCTTTGGACTGGGTAGGAGTGTTCTGCTTAATTCAGATACTCTGTCCATCACCACCCCCTTTTCTGAATCGTTTTGTCCACCATAAGCGTGGAAGGGTATGCTCAGATGTGAGTCCCTTGCTCACTGCACCATCAGAATTCAAGCAAGCCGGGCCGAAGACGGCTGTAATGCCAGAAACCGGTACCCGGAATCTTGTTTCCTTTCCAGTAAAAGAATTGGCTTGGTAGTTTGGTCTGCCCTGTTCCCATGATGCACTGGGCCAGGGACAGACTAATTTGCATGTAGCCAGGTTCTGAGCTGGGATTGTGCAGTGAGCTAAAAAACGGTGATTGATCAAGCCCTGATCTTTGGACTGGGTAGGAGTGTTCTGCTTAATTCAGATACTCTGTCCATCACCACCCCCTTTTCTGAATCGTTTTGTCCACCATAAGCATGGAAGGGTATGCTCAGATGTGAGTCCCTTGCTCACTGCACCATCAGGATTCAAGCAAGCCGGGCCGAAGATGGCTGTAATGCCAGAAACCGGTCCCCGGAAGCTTGTTTTCTTTCCAGCAAAAGAATTGGCTTGGTAGTTTGGTCTGCCCTGTTCCCATGATGCACTGGGCCAGGGACAGACTAATTTGCATGTAGCCAGGTTCTGAGCTGGGATGGTGCAGTGAGCTAAAAAACGGTGATGGATCAAGCCCTGATCTTTGGACTGGGCAGGAGTGTTCTGCTTAATTCAGATACTCTGTCCATCACCACCCCCTTTTCTGAATCGTTTTGTCCACCATAAGCGTGGAAGGGTATGCTCAGATGTGAGTCCCTTGCTCACTGCACCATCAGGATTCAAGCAAGCCGGGCCGAAGACGGCTGTAATGCCAGAAACCGGTCCCCGGAAGCTTGTTTCCTTTCCAGTAAAAGAATTGGCTCGGTAGTTTGGTCTGCCCTGTTCCCATGATGCACTGGGCCAGGGACAGACTAATTTGCATGTAGCCAGGTTCTGAGCTGGGATGGTGCAGTGAGCTAAAAAACGGTGATTGATCAAGCCCTGATCTTTGGACTGGGTAGGAGTGTTCTGCTTAATTCAGATACTCTGCCCATCACCACCCCCTTTTCTGAATCGTTTTGTCCACCATAAGCATGGAAGGGTATGCTCAGATGTGAGTCCCTTGCTCACTGCACCATCAGGATTCAAGCAAGCCGGGCCGAAGATGGCTGTAATGCCAGAAACCGGTCCCCGGAAGCTTGTTTTCTTTCCAGCAAAAGAATTGGCTTGGTAGTTTGGTCTGCCCTGTTCCCATGATGCACTGGGCCAGGGACAGACTAATTTGCATGTAGCCAGGTTCTGAGCTGGGATGGTGCAGTGAGCTAAAAAACGGTGATGGATCAAGCCCTGATCTTTGGACTGGGTAGGAGTGTTCTGCTTAATTCAGATACTCTGTCCATCACCACCCCCTTTTCTGAATCATTTTGTCCACCATAAGCGTGGAAGGGTATGCTCAGATGTGAGTCCCTTGCTCACTGCACCATCAGGATTCAAGCAAGCCGGGCCGAAGACGGCTGTAATGCCAGAAACCGGTCCCCGGAAGCTTGTTTCCTTTCCAGTAAAAGAATTGGCTCGGTAGTTTGGTCTGCCCTGTTCCCATGATGCACTGGGCCAGGGACAGACTAATTTGCATGTAGCCAGGTTCTGAGCTGGGATGGTGCAGTGAGCTAAAAAACGGTATTGATCAAGCCCTGATCTTTGGACTGGGTAGGAGTGTTCTGCTTAATTCAGATACTCTGTCCATCACCACCCCCTTTTCTGAATCGTTTTGTCCACCATAAGCGTGGAAAGGTATGCTCAGATGTGAGTCCCTTGCTCACTGCACCATCAGGATTCAAGCAAGCCGGGCCGAAGATGGCTGTAATGCTAGAAACCGGTCCCCGGAAGCTTGTTTTCTTTCCAGTAAAAGAATTGGCTTGGTAGTTTGGTCTGCCCTGTTCCCATGATGCACTGGGCCAGGGACAGACTAATTTGCATGTAGCCAGGTTCTGAGCTGGGATGGTGCAGTGAGCTAAAAAACGGTGATGGATCAAGCCCTGATCTTTGGACTGGGTAGGAGTGTTCTGCTTAATTCAGATACTCTGTCCATCACCACCCCCTTTTCTGAATCGTTTTGTCCACCAGAAGCGTGGAAGGGTATGCTCAGATGTGAGTCCCTTGCTCACTGCACCATCAGGATTCAAGCAAGCCGGGCCGAAGACGGCTGTAATGCCAGAAAACGGTCCCGGAAGCTTGTTTCCTTTCCAGTAAAAGAATTGGCTCGGTAGTTTGGTCTGCCCTTTTCCCATGATGCACTGGGCCAGGGACAGACTAATTTGCATGTAGCCAGGTTCTGAGCTGGGATGGTGCAGTGAGCTAAAAAACGGTGATGGATCAAGCCCTGATCTTTGGACTGGGTAGGAGTGTTCTGCTTAATTCAGATACTCTGTCCATCACCACCCCCTTTTCTGAATCATTTTGTCCACCATAAGCGTGGAAGGGTATGCTCAGATTTGAGTCCCTTGCTCACTGCACCATCAGGATTCAAGCAAGCCGGGCCGAAGACGGCAGTAATGCCAGAAACCGGTCCCCGGAAGCTTCTTCCTTTCCAGTAAAAGAATTGGCTTGGTAGTTTGGTCTGCCCTGTTCCTATGATGCACTGGGCCAGGGACAGTCTAATTTGCATGTAGCCAGGTTCTGAGCTGGGATGGTGCAGTGAGCTAAAAAACGGTGATGGATCAAGCCCTGATCTTTGGACTGGGTAGGAGTGTTCTGCTTAATTCAGATACTCTGTCCATCACCACCCCCTTTTCTGAATCGTTTTGTCCACCATAAGCGTGGAAGGGTATGCTTAGATGTGAGTCCCTTGCTCACTGCACCATCAGGATTCAAGCAAGCCGGGCCGAAGATGGCTGTAATGCTAGAAACCGGTCCCCGGAAGCTTGTTTTCTTTCCAGTAAAAGAATTGGCTTGGTAGTTTGGTCTGCCCTGTTCCCATGATGCACTGGGCCAGGGACAGACTAATTTGCATGTAGCCAGGTTCTGAGCTGGGATGGTGCAGTGAGCTAAAAAACGGTGATGGATCAAGCCCTGATCTTTGGACTGGGTAGGAGTGTTCTGCTTAATTCAGATACTCTGTCCATCACCACCCCCTTTTCTGAATCGTTTTGTCCACCATAAGCGTGGAAGGGTATGCTCAGATGTGAGTCCCTTGCTCACTGCACCATCAGGATTCAAGCAAGCCGGGCCGAAGACGGCTGTAATGCCAGAAAACGGTCCCCAGAAGCTTGTTTCCTTTCCAGTAAAAGAATTAGCTCGGTAGTTTGGTCTGCCCTTTTCCCATGATGCACTGGGCCAGGGACAGACTAATTTGCATGTAGCCAGGTTCTGAGCTGGGATGGTGCAGTGAGCTAAAAAACGGTGATGGATCAAGCCCTGATCTTTGGACTGGGTAGGAGTGTTCTGCTTAATTCAGATACTCTGTCCATCACCACCCCCTTTTCTGAATCATTTTGTCCACCATAAGCGTGGAAGGGTATGCTCAGATTTGAGTCCCTTGCTCACTGCACCATCAGGATTCAAGCAAGCCGGGCCGAAGACGGCAGTAATGCCAGAAACCGGTCCCCGGAAGCTTCTTCCTTTCCAGTAAAAGAATTGGCTTGGTAGTTTGGTCTGCCCTGTTCCTATGATGCACTGGGCGAGGGACAGACTAATTTGCTTGTAGCCAGGTTCTGAGCTGGGATGGTGCAGTGAGCTAAAAAACAGTGATTGATCAAGCCCTGATCTTTGGACTGGGTAGGAGTGTTCTGCTTAATTCAGATACTCTATCCATCACCACCCCCTCTTCTGAATCGTTTTGTCCACCATAAGCATGGAAGGGTATGCTCAGATGTGAGTCCCTTGCTCACTGCACCATCAGGATTCAAGCAAGCCGGGCCGAAGATGGCTGTAATGCCAGAAACCGGTCCCCGGAAGCTTGTTTTCTTTCCAGCAAAAGAATTGGCTTGGTAGTTTGGTCTGCCCTGTTCCCATGATGCACTGGGCCAGGGACAGACTAATTTGCATGTAGCCAGGTTCCGAGCTGGGATGGTGCAGTGAGCTAAAAAACGGTGATGGATCAAGCCCTGATCTTTGGACTGGGTAGGAGTGTTCTGCTTAATTCAGATACTCTGTCCATCACCACCCCCTTTTCTGAATCGTTTTGTCCACCATAAGCGTGGAAGGGTATGCTCAGATGTGAGTCCCTTGCTCACTGCACCATCAGGATTCAAGCAAGCCGGGCCGAAGACGGCTGTAATGCCAGAAACCGGTCCCCGGAAGCTTGTTTCCTTTCCAGTAAAAGAATTGGCTCGGTAGTTTGGTCTGCCCTGTTCCCATGATGCACTGGGCCAGGGACAGACTAATTTGCACGTAGCCAGGTTCTGAGCTGGGATGGTGCAGTGAGCTAAAAAACGGTGATGGATCAAGCACTGATCTTTGGACTGGGTAGGCGTGGTCTGCTTAATTCAGATACTCTGTCCATCACCACCCCCTTTTCTGAATCATTTTGTCCACCATAAGCGTGGAAGGGTATGCTCAGATGTGAGTCCCTTGCTCACTGCACTATCAGGATTCAAGAAAGCCGGGCCGAAGACGGCAGTAATGCCAGAAACCGGTCCCCGGAAGCTTCTTCCTTTCCAGTAAAAGAATTGGCTTGGTAGTTTGGTCTGCCCTGTTCCCATGATGCACTGGGCCAGGGACAGACTAATTTGCATGTAGCCAGGATCTGAGCTGGGATGGTGCAGTGAGCTAAAAAACGGTATTGATCAAGCCCTGATCTTTGGACTGGGTAGGAGTGTTCTGCTTAATTCAGATACTCTGTCCATCACCACCCCCTTTTCTGAATCGTTTTGTCCACCATAAGCGTGGAAAGGTATGCTCAGATGTGAGTCCCTTGCTCACTGCACCATCAGGATTCAAGCAAGCCGGGCCGAAGATGGCTGTAATGCTAGAAACCGGTCCCCGGAAGCTTGTTTTCTTTCCAGTAAAATAATTGGCTTGGTAGTTTGGTCTGCCCTGTTCCCATGATGCACTGGGCCAGGGACAGACTAATTTGCATGTAGCCAGGTTCTGAGCTGGGATGGTGCAGTGAGCTAAAAAACGGTGATGGATCAAGCCCTGATCTTTGGACTGGGTAGGAGTGTTCTGCTTAATTCAGATACTCTGTCCATCACCACCCCCTTTTCTGAATTGTTTTGTCCACCATAAGCGTGGAAGGGTATGCTCAGATTTGAGTCCCTTGCTCACTGCACCATCAGGATTCAAGCAAGCCGGGCCGAAGACGGCAGTAATGCCAGAAACCGGTCCCCGGAAGCTTCTTCCTTTCCAGTAAAAGAATTGGCTTGGTAGTTTGGTCTGCCCTGTTCCTATGATGCACTGGGCCAGGGACAGTCTAATTTGCATGTAGCCAGGCTCTGAGCTGGGATGGTGCAGTGAGCTAAAAAACGGTGATGGATCAAGCCCTGATCTTTGGACTGGGTAGGAGTGTTCTGCTTAATTCAGATACTCTGTCCATCACCACCCCCTTTTCTGAATCATTTTGTCCGCCATAAGCGTGGAAGGGTATGCTCAGATGTGAGTCCCTTGCTCACTGCACCATCAGAATTCAAGCAAGCCGGGCCGAAGACGGCTGTAATGCCAGAAACCGGTACCCGGAATCTTGTTTCCTTTCCAGTAAAAGAATTGGCTTGGTAGTTTGGTGTGCCCTGTTCCCATGATGCACTGGGCGAGGGACAGACTAATTTGCATGTAGCCAGGTTCTGAGCTGGGATGGTGCAGTGAGCTAAAAAACAGTGATTGATCAAGCCCTGATCTTTGGACTGGGTAGGAGTGTTCTGCTTAATTCAGATACTCTGTCCATCACCACCCCCTTTTCTGAATCGTTTTGTCCACCATAAGCATGGAAGGGTATGCTCAGATGTGAGTCCCTTGCTCACTGCACCATCAGGATTCAAGCAAGCCGGGCCGAAGATGGCTGTAATGCCAGAAACCGGTCCCCGGAAGCTTGTTTTCTTTCCAGCAAAAGAATTGGCTTGGTAGTTTGGTCTGCCCTGTTCCCATGATGCACTGGGCCAGGGACAGACTAATTTGCATGTAGCCAGGTTCCGAGCTGGGATGGTGCAGTGAGCTAAAAAACGGTGATGGATCAAGCCCTGATCTTTGGACTGGGTAGGAGTGTTCTGCTTAATTCAGATACTCTGTCCATCACCACCCCCTTTTCTGAATCGTTTTGTCCACCATAAGCGTGGAAGGGTATGCTCAGATGTGAGTCCCTTGCTCACTGCACCATCAGGATTCAAGCAAGCCGGGCCGAAGACGGCTGTAATGCCAGAAACCGGTCCCCGGAAGCTTGTTTCCTTTCCAGTAAAAGAATTGGCTCGGTAGTTTGGTCTGCCCTGTTCCCATGATGCACTGGGCCAGGGACAGACTAATTTGCACGTAGCCAGGTTCTGAGCTGGGATGGTGCAGTGAGCTAAAAAACGGTGATGGATCAAGCACTGATCTTTGGACTGGGTAGGCGTGTTCTGCTTAATTCAGATACTCTGTCCATCACCACCCCCTTTTCTGAATCATTTTGTCCACCATAAGCGTGGAAGGGTATGCTCAGATGTGAGTCCCTTGCTCACTGCACTATCAGGATTCAAGAAAGCCGGGCCGAAGACGGCAGTAATGCCAGAAACCGGTCCCCGGAAGCTTCTTCCTTTCCAGTAAAAGAATTGGCTTGGTAGTTTGGTCTGCCCTGTTCCCATGATGCACTGGGCCAGGGACAGACTAATTTGCATGTAGCCAGGATCTGAGCTGGGATGGTGCAGTGAGCTAAAAAACGGTATTGATCAAGCCCTGATCTTTGGACTGGGTAGGAGTGTTCTGCTTAATTCAGATACTCTGTCCATCACCACCCCCTTTTCTGAATCGTTTTGTCCACCATAAGCGTGGAAAGGTATGCTCAGATGTGAGTCCCTTGCTCACTGCACCATCAGGATTCAAGCAAGCCGGGCCGAAGATGGCTGTAATGCTAGAAACTGGTCCCCGGAAGCTTGTTTTCTTTCCAGTAAAATAATTGGCTTGGTAGTTTGGTCTGCCCTGTTCCCATGATGCACTGGGCCAGGGACAGACTAATTTGCATGTAGCCAGGTTCTGAGCTGGGATGGTGCAGTGAGCTAAAAAACGGTGATGGATCAAGCCCTGATCTTTGGACTGGGTAGGAGTGTTCTGCTTAATTCAGATACTCTGTCCATCACCACCCCCTTTTCTGAATCGTTTTGTCCACCATAAGCGTGGAAGGGTATGCTCAGATGAGAGTTCCTTGCTCACTGCACCATCAGGATTCAAGCAAGCCGGGCCGAAGACGGCTGTAATGCCAGAAACCGGTCCCCGGAAGCTTGTTTCCTTTCCAGTAAAAGAATTGGCTCGGTAGTTTGATCTGCCCTGTTCCCATGATGCACTGGGCCAGGGACAGACTAATTTGCATGTAGCCAGGTTCTGAGCTGGGATGGTGCAGTGAGCTAAAAAACGGTGATTGATCAAGCCCTGATCTTTGGACTGGGTAGGAGTGTTCTGCTTAATTCAGATACTCTGCCCATCACCACCCCCTTTTCTGAATCGTTTTGTCCACCATAAGCATGGAAGGGTATGCTCAGATGTGAGTCCCTTGCTCACTGCACCATCAGGATTCAAGCAAGCCGGGCCGAAGATGGCTGTAATGCCAGAAACCGGTCCCCGGAAGCTTGTTTTCTTTCCAGCAAAAGAATTGGCTTGGTAGTTTGGTCTGCCCTGTTCCCATGATGCACTGGGCCAGGGACAGACTAATTTGCATGTAGCCAGGTTCTGAGCTGGGATGGTGCAGTGAGCTAAAAAACGGTGATGGATCAAGCCCTGATCTTTGGACTGGGTAGGAGTGTTCTGCTTAATTCAGATACTCTGTCCATCACCACCCCCTTTTCTGAATCATTTTGTCCACCATAAGCGTGGAAGGGTATGCTCAGATGTGAGTCCCTTGCTCACTGCACCATCAGGATTCAAGCAAGCCGGGCCGAAGACGGCTGTAATGCCAGAAACCGGTCCCCGGAAGCTTGTTTCCTTTCCAGTAAAAGAATTGGCTCGGTAGTTTGGTCTGCCCTGTTCCCATGATGCACTGGGCCAGGGACAGACTAATTTGCACGTAGCCAGGTTCTGAGCTGGGATGGTGCAGTGAGCTAAAAAACGGTGATGGATCAAGCACTGATCTTTGGACTGGGTAGGCGTGTTCTGCTTAATTCAGATACTCTGTCCATCACCACCCCCTTTTCTGAATCATTTTGTCCACCATAAGCGTGGAAGGGTATGCTCAGATGTGAGTCCCTTGCTCACTGCACCATCAGGATTCAAGCAAGCCAGGCCGAAGACGGCAGTAATGCCAGAAACCGGTCCCCGGAAGCTTCTTCCTTTCCAGTAAAAGAATTGGCTTGGTAGTTTGGTCTGCCCTGTTCCCATGATGCACTGGGCCAGACACAGACTAATTTGCATGTAGCCAGGTTCTGAGCTGGGATGGTGCAGTGAGCTAAAAAACGGTATTGATCAAGCCCTGATCTTTGGACTGGGTAGGAGTGTTCTGCTTAATTCAGATACTCTGTCCATCACCACCCCCTTTTCTGAATCGTTTTGTCCACCATAAGCGTGGAAAGGTATGCTCAGATGTGAGTCCCTTGCTCACTGCACCATCAGGATTCAAGCAAGCCGGGCCGAAGATGGCTGTAATGCTAGAAACCGGTCCTCGGAAGCTTGTTTTCTTTCCAGTAAAAGAATTGGCTTGGTAGTTTGGTCTGCCCTGTTCCCATGATGCACTGGGCCAGGGACAGACTAATTTGCATGTAGCCAGGTTCTGAGCTGGGATGGTGCAGTGAGCTAAAAAACGGTGATGGATCAAGCCCTGATCTTTGGACTGGGTAGGAGTGTTCTGCTTAATTCAGATACTCTGTCCATTACCACCCCCTTTTCTGAATCGTTTTGTCCACCATAAGCGTGGAAGGGTATGCTCAGATGTGAGTCCCTTGCTCACTGCACCATCAGGATTCAAGCAAGCCGGGCCGAAGACGGCTGTAATGCCAGAAACCGGTCCCCGGAAGCTTGTTTCCTTTCCAGTAAAATAATTGGCTTGGTAGTTTGGTCTGCCCTGTTCCCAGGATGCACTGGGCCAGGGACAGACTCATTTGCATGTAGCCAGGTTCTGAGCTGGGATGGTGCAGTGAGCTAAAAAACGGTGATGGATCAAGCCCTGATCTTTAGACTGGGTAGGAGTGTTCTGCTTAATTCAGATTCTCTGTCCATCACCACCCCCTTTTCTGAATCGTTTTGTCCACCATAAGCGTGGAAGGGCATGCTCAGATGTGAGTCCCTTGCTCACTGCACCATCAGGATTCAAGCAAGCCGGGCCGAAGACGGCTGTAATGCCAGAAACCGGTCCCCGGAAGCTTGTTTCCTTTCCAGTAAAAGAATTGGCTTGGTAGTTTGGTCTGCCCTGTTCCCATGATGCACTGGGCCAGGGACAGACTAATTTGCATGTAGCCAGGTTCTGAGCTGGGATGGTGCAGTGAGCTAAAAAACGGTGATGGATCAAGCCCTGATATTTGGACTGGGTAGGAGTGTTCTGCTTAATTCAGATTCTCTGTCCATCACCACCCCCTTTTCTGAATCGTTTTGTCCACCATAAGCGTGGAAGGGTATGCTCAGATGTGAGACCCTTGCTCACTGCACCATCAGGATTCAAGGAAGCCGGGCCGAAGACGGCTGTAATGCCAGAAAGCGGTCCCCGGAAGCTTGTTTCCTTTCCAGTAAAAGAATTGGCTTGGTAGTTTGGTCTGCCCTGTTCCCATGATGCACTGGGCCAGGGACAGACTAATTTGCATGTAGCCAGGTTCTGAGCTGGGATGGTGCAGTGAGCTAAAAAACGGTGATGGATCAAGCCCTGATCTTTGGACTGGGTAGGAGTGTTCTGCTTAATTCAGATTCTCTGTCCATCACCACCCCCTTTTCTGAATCGTTTTGTCCACCATAAGCCTGGAAGGGTATGCTCAGATGTGAGTCCCTTGCTCACTGCACCATCAGGATTCAAGCAAGCCGGGCCGAAGACGGCTGTAATGCCAGAAACCGGTCCCCGGAAGCTTGTTTCCTTTCCAGTAAAAGAATTGGCTTGGTAGTTTGGTCTGCCCTGTTCCCATGATGCACTGGGCCAGGGACAGACTAATTTGCATGTAGCCAGGTTCTGAGCTGGGATGGTGCAGTGAGCTAAAAAACGGTGATGGATCAAGCCCTGATCTTTGGACTGGGTAGGAGTGTTCTGCTTAATTCAGATTCTCTGTCCATCACCACCCCCTTTTCTGAATCGTTTTGTCCACCATAAGCGTGGAAGTGTATGCTCAGATGTGAGTCCCTTGCTCACTGCACCATCAGGATTCAAGCAAGCCGGGCCGAAGACGGCTGTAATGCCAGAAACCGGTCCCCGGAAGCTTGTTTCCTTTCCAGTAAAAGAATTGGCTTGGTAGTTTGGTCTGCCCTGTTCCCATGATGCACTGGGCCAGGGACAGACTAATTTGCATGTAGCCAGGTTCTGAGCTGGGATGGTGCAGTGAGCTAAAAAACGGTGATGGATCAAGCCCTGATCTTTGGACTGGGTAGGAGTGTTCTGCTTAATTCAGATTCTCTGTCCATCACCACCCTCTTTGCTGAATCGTTTTGTCCACCATAAGCGTGGAAGGGTATGCTCAGATGTGAGACCCTTGCTCACTGCACCATCAGGATTCAAGCAAGCCGGGCCGAAGACGGCTGTAATGCCAGAAACCGGTCCCCGGAAGCTTGTTTCCTTTCCAGTAAAAGAATTGGCTGGTAGTTTGGTCTGCCCTGTTCCCATGATGCACTGGGCCAGGGACAGACTAATTTGCATGTAGCCAGGTTCTGAGCTGGGATGGTGCAGTGAGCTAAAAACGGTGATGGATCAAGCCCTGATCTTTGGACTGGGTAGGAGTGTTCTGCCTAATTCAGATACTCTGTCCATCACCACCCCCATTTCTGAATCGTTTTGTCCACCATAAGCGTGGAAGGGTATGCTCAGATGTGAGTCCCTTGCTCACTGCACCATCAGGATTCAAGCAAGCAGGGCCGAAGACGGCTGTAATGCCAGAATCCGGTCCCCGGAAGCTTATTTCCTTACCAGTAAAATAATTGGCTTGGTAGTTTGGTCTGCCCTGTTCCCATGATGCACTGGGCCAGGGACAGACTAATTTGCATGTAGCCAGGTTCTGAGCTGGGATGGTGCAGTGAGCTAAAAAACGGTGATGGATCAAGCCCTGATCTTTGGACTGGGTAGGAATGTTCTGCTTAATTCAGATACTCTGTCCATCACCACCCCCTTTTCTGAATCGTTTTGTCCACCATAAGCGTGGAAGGGAATGCTCAGATGTGAGTCCCTTGCTCACTGCACCATCAGGATTCAAGCAAGACGGGCCGAAGACGGCTGTAATGCCAGAAACCAGTCCCCGGAAGCTTGTTTCCTTTCCAGTAAAAGAATTGGCTTGGTAGTTTGGTCTGCCCTGTTCCCAAGATGCACTGGGCCAGGGCCAGACTAATTTGCATGTAGCCAGGTTCTGAGCTGGGATGGTGCAGTGAGCTAAAAAACGGTGATGGATCAAGCCCTGATCTTTGGACTGGGTAGGAGTGTTCTGCTTAATTCAGATTCCCTGTCCATCACCACCCCCTTTTCTGAATCGTTTTGTCCACCATAAGCGTGGAAGGGTATGCTCAGATGTGAGACCCTTGCTCACTGCACCATCAGGATTCAAGCAAGCCGGGCCGAAGACGGCTGTAATGCCAGAAACCGGTCTCCAGAAGCTTGTTTCCTTTCCAGTAAAAGAATTGGCTTGGTAGTTTGGTCTGCCCTGTTCCCATGATGCACTGGGCCAGGGACAGACTAATTTGCATGTAGCCAGGTTCTGAGCTGGGATGGTGCAGTGAGCTAAAAAACGGTGATGGATCAAGCCCTGATCTTTGGACTGGGTAGGAGTGTTCTGCTTAATTCAGATACTCTGTCCATCACCACCCCCTTTTCTGAATCGTTTTGTCCACCATAAGCGTGGAAGGGTATGCTCAGATGTGAGTCCCTTGCTCACTGCACCATCAGAATTCAAGCAAGCCGGGCCGAAGACGGCTGTAATGCCAGAAACCGGTACCCGGAATCTTGTTTCCTTTCCAGTAAAAGAATTGGCTTGGTAGTTTGGTCTGCCCTGTTCCCATGATGCACTGGGCCAGGGACAGACTAATTTGCATGTAGCCAGGTTCTGAGCTGGGATTGTGCAGTGAGCTAAAAAACGGTGATTGATCAAGCCCTGATCTTTGGACTGGGTAGGAGTGTTCTGCTTAATTCAGATACTCTGTCCATCACCACCCCCTTTTCTGAATCGTTTTGTCCACCATAAGCATGGAAGGGTATGCTCAGATGTGAGTCCCTTGCTCACTGCACCATCAGGATTCAAGCAAGCCGGGCCGAAGATGGCTGTAATGCCAGAAACCGGTCCCCGGAAGCTTGTTTTCTTTCCAGCAAAAGAATTGGCTTGGTAGTTTGGTCTGCCCTGTTCCCATGATGCACTGGGCCAGGGACAGACTAATTTGCATGTAGCCAGGTTCTGAGCTGGGATGGTGCAGTGAGCTAAAAAACGGTGATGGATCAAGCCCTGATCTTTGGACTGGGCAGGAGTGTTCTGCTTAATTCAGATACTCTGTCCATCACCACCCCCTTTTCTGAATCGTTTTGTCCACCATAAGCGTGGAAGGGTATGCTCAGATGTGAGTCCCTTGCTCACTGCACCATCAGGATTCAAGCAAGCCGGGCCGAAGACGGCTGTAATGCCAGAAACCGGTCCCCGGAAGCTTGTTTCCTTTCCAGTAAAAGAATTGGCTCGGTAGTTTGGTCTGCCCTGTTCCCATGATGCACTGGGCCAGGGACAGACTAATTTGCATGTAGCCAGGTTCTGAGCTGGGATGGTGCAGTGAGCTAAAAAACGGTGATTGATCAAGCCCTGATCTTTGGACTGGGTAGGAGTGTTCTGCTTAATTCAGATACTCTGCCCATCACCACCCCCTTTTCTGAATCGTTTTGTCCACCATAAGCATGGAAGGGTATGCTCAGATGTGAGTCCCTTGCTCACTGCACCATCAGGATTCAAGCAAGCCGGGCCGAAGATGGCTGTAATGCCAGAAACCGGTCCCCGGAAGCTTGTTTTCTTTCCAGCAAAAGAATTGGCTTGGTAGTTTGGTCTGCCCTGTTCCCATGATGCACTGGGCCAGGGACAGACTAATTTGCATGTAGCCAGGTTCTGAGCTGGGATGGTGCAGTGAGCTAAAAAACGGTGATGGATCAAGCCCTGATCTTTGGACTGGGTAGGAGTGTTCTGCTTAATTCAGATACTCTGTCCATCACCACCCCCTTTTCTGAATCATTTTGTCCACCATAAGCGTGGAAGGGTATGCTCAGATGTGAGTCCCTTGCTCACTGCACCATCAGGATTCAAGCAAGCCGGGCCGAAGACGGCTGTAATGCCAGAAACCGGTCCCCGGAAGCTTGTTTCCTTTCCAGTAAAAGAATTGGCTCGGTAGTTTGGTCTGCCCTGTTCCCATGATGCACTGGGCCAGGGACAGACTAATTTGCATGTAGCCAGGTTCTGAGCTGGGATGGTGCAGTGAGCTAAAAAACGGTATTGATCAAGCCCTGATCTTTGGACTGGGTAGGAGTGTTCTGCTTAATTCAGATACTCTGTCCATCACCACCCCCTTTTCTGAATCGTTTTGTCCACCATAAGCGTGGAAAGGTATGCTCAGATGTGAGTCCCTTGCTCACTGCACCATCAGGATTCAAGCAAGCCGGGCCGAAGATGGCTGTAATGCTAGAAACCGGTCCCCGGAAGCTTGTTTTCTTTCCAGTAAAAGAATTGGCTTGGTAGTTTGGTCTGCCCTGTTCCCATGATGCACTGGGCCAGGGACAGACTAATTTGCATGTAGCCAGGTTCTGAGCTGGGATGGTGCAGTGAGCTAAAAAACGGTGATGGATCAAGCCCTGATCTTTGGACTGGGTAGGAGTGTTCTGCTTAATTCAGATACTCTGTCCATCACGACCCCCTTTTCTGAATCGTTTTGTCCACCAGAAGCGTGGAAGGGTATGCTCAGATGTGAGTCCCTTGCTCACTGCACCATCAGGATTCAAGCAAGCCGGGCCGAAGACGGCTGTAATGCCAGAAAACGGTCCCGGAAGCTTGTTTCCTTTCCAGTAAAAGAATTGGCTCGGTAGTTTGGTCTGCCCTTTTCCCATGATGCACTGGGCCAGGGACAGACTAATTTGCATGTAGCCAGGTTCTGAGCTGGGATGGTGAAGTGAGCTAAAAAACGGTGATGGATCAAGCCCTGATCTTTGGACTGGGTAGGAGTGTTCTGCTTAATTCAGATACTCTGTCCATCACCACCCCCTTTTCTGAATCATTTTGTCCACCATAAGCGTGGAAGGGTATGCTCAGATTTGAGTCCCTTGCTCACTGCACCATCAGGATTCAAGCAAGCCGGGCCGAAGACGGCAGTAATGCCAGAAACCGGTCCCCGGAAGCTTCTTCCTTTCCAGTAAAAGAATTGGCTTGGTAGTTTGGTCTGCCCTGTTCCTATGATGCACTGGGCCAGGGACAGTCTAATTTGCATGTAGCCAGGTTCTGAGCTGGGATGGTGCAGTGAGCTAAAAAACGGTGATGGATCAAGCCCTGATCTTTGGACTGGGTAGGAGTGTTCTGCTTAATTCAGATACTCTGTCCATCACCACCCCCTTTTCTGAATCGTTTTGTCCACCATAAGCGTGGAAGGGTATGCTTAGATGTGAGTCCCTTGCTCACTGCACCATCAGGATTCAAGCAAGCCGGGCCGAAGATGGCTGTAATGCTAGAAACCGGTCCCCGGAAGCTTGTTTTCTTTCCAGTAAAAGAATTGGCTTGGTAGTTTGGTCTGCCCTGTTCCCATGATGCACTGGGCCAGGGACAGACTAATTTGCATGTAGCCAGGTTCTGAGCTGGGATGGTGCAGTGAGCTAAAAAACGGTGATGGATCAAGCCCTGATCTTTGGACTGGGTAGGAGTGTTCTGCTTAATTCAGATACTCTGTCCATCACCACCCCCTTTTCTGAATCGTTTTGTCCACCATAAGCGTGGAAGGGTATGCTCAGATGTGAGTCCCTTGCTCACTGCACCATCAGGATTCAAGCAAGCCGGGCCGAAGACGGCTGTAATGCCAGAAAACGGTCCCCAGAAGCTTGTTTCCTTTCCAGTAAAAGAATTAGCTCGGTAGTTTGGTCTGCCCTTTTCCCATGATGCACTGGGCCAGGGACAGACTAATTTGCATGTAGCCAGGTTCTGAGCTGGGATGGTGCAGTGAGCTAAAAAACGGTGATGGATCAAGCCCTGATCTTTGGACTGGGTAGGAGTGTTCTGCTTAATTCAGATACTCTGTCCATCACCACCCCCTTTTCTGAATCGTTTTGTCCGCCATAAGCGTGGAAGGGTATGCTCAGATGTGAGTCCCTTGCTCACTGCACCATCAGAATTCAAGCAAGCCGGGCCGAAGACGGCTGTAATGCCAGAAACCGGTACCCGGAATCTTGTTTCCTTTCCAGTAAAAGAATTGGCTTGGTAGTTTGGTGTGCCCTGTTCCCATGATGCACTGGGCGAGGGACAGACTAATTTGCATGTAGCCAGGTTCTGAGCTGGGATGGTGCAGTGAGCTAAAAAACAGTGATTGATCAAGCCCTGATCTTTGGACTGGGTAGGAGTGTTCTGCTTAATTCAGATACTCTATCCATCACCACCCCCTCTTCTGAATCGTTTTGTCCACCATAAGCATGGAAGGGTATGCTCAGATGTGAGTCCCTTGCTCACTGCACCATCAGGATTCAAGCAAGCCGGGCCGAAGATGGCTGTAATGCCAGAAACCGGTCCCCGGAAGCTTGTTTTCTTTCCAGCAAAAGAATTGGCTTGGTAGTTTGGTCTGCCCTGTTCCCATGATGCACTGGGCCAGGGACAGACTAATTTGCATGTAGCCAGGTTCCGAGCTGGGATGGTGCAGTGAGCTAAAAAACGGTGATGGATCAAGCCCTGATCTTTGGACTGGGTAGGAGTGTTCTGCTTAATTCAGATACTCTGTCCATCACCACCCCCTTTTCTGAATCGTTTTGTCCACCATAAGCGTGGAAGGGTATGCTCAGATGTGAGTCCCTTGCTCACTGCACCATCAGGATTCAAGCAAGCCGGGCCGAAGACGGCTGTAATGCCAGAAACCGGTCCCCGGAAGCTTGTTTCCTTTCCAGTAAAAGAATTGGCTCGGTAGTTTGGTCTGCCCTGTTCCCATGATGCACTGGGCCAGGGACAGACTAATTTGCACGTAGCCAGGTTCTGAGCTGGGATGGTGCAGTGAGCTAAAAAACGGTGATGGATCAAGCACTGATCTTTGGACTGGGTAGGCGTGTTCTGCTTAATTCAGATACTCTGTCCATCACCACCCCCTTTTCTGAATCATTTTGTCCACCATAAGCGTGGAAGGGTATGCTCAGATGTGAGTCCCTTGCTCACTGCACTATCAGGATTCAAGAAAGCCGGGCCGAAGACGGCAGTAATGCCAGAAACCGGTCCCCGGAAGCTTCTTCCTTTCCAGTAAAAGAATTGGCTTGGTAGTTTGGTCTGCCCTGTTCCCATGATGCACTGGGCCAGGGACAGACTAATTTGCATGTAGCCAGGATCTGAGCTGGGATGGTGCAGTGAGCTAAAAAACGGTATTGATCAAGCCCTGATCTTTGGACTGGGTAGGAGTGTTCTGCTTAATTCAGATACTCTGTCCATCACCACCCCCTTTTCTGAATCGTTTTGTCCACCATAAGCGTGGAAAGGTATGCTCAGATGTGAGTCCCTTGCTCACTGCACCATCAGGATTCAAGCAAGCCGGGCCGAAGATGGCTGTAATGCTAGAAACCGGTCCCCGGAAGCTTGTTTTCTTTCCAGTAAAATAATTGGCTTGGTAGTTTGGTCTGCCCTGTTCCCATGATGCACTGGGCCAGGGACAGACTAATTTGCATGTAGCCAGGTTCTGAGCTGGGATGGTGCAGTGAGCTAAAAAACGGTGATGGATCAAGCCCTGATCTTTGGACTGGGTAGGAGTGTTCTGCTTAATTCAGATACTCTGTCCATCACCACCCCCTTTTCTGAATTGTTTTGTCCACCATAAGCGTGGAAGGGTATGCTCAGATTTGAGTCCCTTGCTCACTGCACCATCAGGATTCAAGCAAGCCGGGCCGAAGACGGCAGTAATGCCAGAAACCGGTCCCCGGAAGCTTCTTCCTTTCCAGTAAAAGAATTGGCTTGGTAGTTTGGTCTGCCCTGTTCCTATGATGCACTGGGCCAGGGACAGTCTAATTTGCATGTAGCCAGGCTCTGAGCTGGGATGGTGCAGTGAGCTAAAAAACGGTGATGGATCAAGCCCTGATCTTTGGACTGGGTAGGAGTGTTCTGCTTAATTCAGATACTCTGTCCATCACCACCCCCTTTTCTGAATCATTTTGTCCGCCATAAGCGTGGAAGGGTATGCTCAGATGTGAGTCCCTTGCTCACTGCACCATCAGAATTCAAGCAAGCCGGGCCGAAGACGGCTGTAATGCCAGAAACCGGTACCCGGAATCTTGTTTCCTTTCCAGTAAAAGAATTGGCTTGGTAGTTTGGTGTGCCCTGTTCCCATGATGCACTGGGCGAGGGACAGACTAATTTGCATGTAGCCAGGTTCTGAGCTGGGATGGTGCAGTGAGCTAAAAAACAGTGATTGATCAAGCCCTGATCTTTGGACTGGGTAGGAGTGTTCTGCTTAATTCAGATACTCTGTCCATCACCACCCCCTTTTCTGAATCGTTTTGTCCACCATAAGCATGGAAGGGTATGCTCAGATGTGAGTCCCTTGCTCACTGCACCATCAGGATTCAAGCAAGCCGGGCCGAAGATGGCTGTAATGCCAGAAACCGGTCCCCGGAAGCTTGTTTTCTTTCCAGCAAAAGAATTGGCTTGGTAGTTTGGTCTGCCCTGTTCCCATGATGCACTGGGCCAGGGACAGACTAATTTGCATGTAGCCAGGTTCCGAGCTGGGATGGTGCAGTGAGCTAAAAAACGGTGATGGATCAAGCCCTGATCTTTGGACTGGGTAGGAGTGTTCTGCTTAATTCAGATACTCTGTCCATCACCACCCCCTTTTCTGAATCGTTTTGTCCACCATAAGCGTGGAAGGGTATGCTCAGATGTGAGTCCCTTGCTCACTGCACCATCAGGATTCAAGCAAGCCGGGCCGAAGACGGCTGTAATGCCAGAAACCGGTCCCCGGAAGCTTGTTTCCTTTCCAGTAAAAGAATTGGCTCGGTAGTTTGGTCTGCCCTGTTCCCATGATGCACTGGGCCAGGGACAGACTAATTTGCACGTAGCCAGGTTCTGAGCTGGGATGGTGCAGTGAGCTAAAAAACGGTGATGGATCAAGCACTGATCTTTGGACTGGGTAGGCGTGTTCTGCTTAATTCAGATACTCTGTCCATCACCACCCCCTTTTCTGAATCATTTTGTCCACCATAAGCGTGGAAGGGTATGCTCAGATGTGAGTCCCTTGCTCACTGCACTATCAGGATTCAAGAAAGCCGGGCCGAAGACGGCAGTAATGCCAGAAACCGGTCCCCGGAAGCTTCTTCCTTTCCAGTAAAAGAATTGGCTTGGTAGTTTGGTCTGCCCTGTTCCCATGATGCACTGGGCCAGGGACAGACTAATTTGCATGTAGCCAGGATCTGAGCTGGGATGGTGCAGTGAGCTAAAAAACGGTATTGATCAAGCCCTGATCTTTGGACTGGGTAGGAGTGTTCTGCTTAATTCAGATACTCTGTCCATCACCACCCCCTTTTCTGAATCGTTTTGTCCACCATAAGCGTGGAAAGGTATGCTCAGATGTGAGTCCCTTGCTCACTGCACCATCAGGATTCAAGCAAGCCGGGCCGAAGATGGCTGTAATGCTAGAAACCGGTCCCCGGAAGCTTGTTTTCTTTCCAGTAAAATAATTGGCTTGGTAGTTTGGTCTGCCCTGTTCCCATGATGCACTGGGCCAGGGACAGACTAATTTGCATGTAGCCAGGTTCTGAGCTGGGATGGTGCAGTGAGCTAAAAAACGGTGATGGATCAAGCCCTGATCTTTGGACTGGGTAGGAGTGTTCTGCTTAATTCAGATACTCTGTCCATCACCACCCCCTTTTCTGAATTGTTTTGTCCACCATAAGCGTGGAAGGGTATGCTCAGATGTGAGTCCCTTGCTCACTACACCATCAGGATTCAAGCAAGCCGGGCCGAAGACGGCTGTAATGCCAGAAAACGGTCCCCGGAAGCTTGTTTCCTTTCCAGTAAAAGAATTGGCTCGGTAGTTTGGTCTGCCCTGTTCCCATGATGCACTGGGCCAGGGACAGACTAATTTGCATGTAGCCAGGTTCTGAGCTGGGATGGTGCAGTGAGCTAAAAAACGGTGATGGATCAAGCCCTGATCTTTGGACTGGGTAGGAGTGTTCTGCTTAATTCAGATACTCTGTCCATCACCACCCCTTTTTCTGAATCATTTTGTCCACCATAAGCGTGGAAGGGTATGCTCAGATTTGAGTCCCTTGCTCACTGCACCATCAGGATTCAAGCAAGCCGGGCCGAAGACGGCAGTAATGCCAGAAACCGGTCCCCGGAAGCTTCTTCCTTTCCAGTAAAAGAATTGGCTTGGTAGTTTGGTCTGCCCTGTTCCTATGATGCACTGGGCCAGGAACAGTCTAATTTGCATGTAGCCAGGTTCTGAGCTGGGATGGTGCAGTGAGCTAAAAAACGGTGATGGATCAAGCCCTGATCTTTGGACTGGGTAGGAGTGTTCTGCTTAATTCAGATACTCTGTCCATCACCACCCCCTTTTCTGAATCGTTTTGTCCACCATAAGCGTGGAAGGGTATGCTCAGATGAGAGTTCCTTGCTCACTGCACCATCAGGATTCAAGCAAGCCGGGCCGAAGACGGCTGTAAAGCCAGAAACCGGTCCCCGGGAGCTTGTTTCCTTTCCAGTAAAAGAATTGACCTGGTAGTTTGGTCTCCCCTGTTCCCATGATGCACTGGGCCAGGGACAGACTAATTTGCATGTAGCCAGGTTCTGAGCTGGGATGGTGCAGTGAGCTAAAAAACGGTGATGGATCAAGCCCTGATCTTTGGACTGGGTAGGAGTGTTCTGCTTAATTCAGATACTCTGTCCATCACCACCCCCTTTTCTGAATCGCCCCTCTTCTGGAGACATTAATGGCCCTCAGGGCCGGTTCCTGCTATCTCCCGAGGTGCCCACCCTCGTGAGATAGCTGTTTGCTTTTGCTGTGACAGCTCCTGCCAAATGAGAGAAAACAGTAATTCTGCCCCCAGCAAGCTGGAGCAGTCAAACTGCTCCAGCCTGCTGCGGGTTGAGTCTCCATCTGTCTCACTGGCTGCTGTCATGCAGGCATGGAAACAGATGAAACAATTGCTTCCTCATACAGGGAGCTGAATTTTTAGACGCTCCCTGTGTTCGGGAGCAATGCCAGCTCCCGCAGGAGGTGAGTTGCCAGTAGGGACCGCAGAGGACTTGAGGCTCCCCTGTGTTCTTCAATGATACATGGTTGGGGCCCTGGGTCGGGAAAGAGAACCCAGGTAGATGTGGTCAGGCCATGTTGATGGCTTCCCAGGGGCCAAAATCAGCCCAGGGAGGGGGGCTGCATGGCTCCTCACCCCCATTGAAATTTGATCGGGCCTTTGGGATGCTCATTTGATAGAAAATAAATCTTGGGAAGCACTTACTAATATAAACAGAGGGTGCCCCAGTTGAAGCACAGCGTCAGTAACGCACAAAATATCCTAACTTCTTGGGCATTGGGGAAGGCAATGCAAGTGTATTTCCTCTCATATTGCATATTGAAAAACAATCTGAAATCCTTAATGGAGGTGACTCCATCGTTGACCTGTTGGAGTGGAATCAAATCTTTGGAGACTGTGACGAGTGATTTATTTTTCTCCTGGTGAGAGCAGAGTCTATAATTCTCCATTTTAATTACCCTGAGTATGCGAATGCCCAAAATCATCTGCAATCTCTGTCTGTTTAGCCAGGGTCCGTTTTCTTTGGTAGTATGTCATGGTCTTCCTGGCTTTTTCCAAGTTGATGAACAGCTTACCAAAAGATCCTTGAGCACGATTCTCACCGATTTCGGTGGTACATTACTTATATAGAGGAATTAGAGGACATCTCCACCAAACAAAGACGCATGTACCTCATTTAATTTTCGAGAAGTTCCCCTGTTTCGTGGAGATTTTCCTCTTTGTAGTCTCATTGATTCACATTTTCTCAGATTTGTGGATGGAGGCACTAGAGGAACAATTACATTGCCAAAATTACATGCACAGCTCATGGTCCTTTACTCCGATGTAGTGTAGAATATACACAAGACATTCACCCAACGATGTAGCACTTACTAATTAACAAATGAAAGCTTTCCAGTTTGGTAGACATTTTTTGGCAAATGTGGGGACTCTTTTTGGGAAAAATGAGGTTCGATTCTGGCCCTGATGCTGATTTCACAGAAATTAAACCTCAACGGGAAGCACTTACAAATATAAAAATAGCCTGTGCCCCATTTGAAACTCCACTTCAATAAAGAACAAATGATCCTATCTTCTAAGGCTTGGAGAAGGCAAAGCAAGTGCATTTCCTCTTGTATTCCACATTGAAAAACAAGATGAAATCCTTAATGGTGGTGAATTCATCATTGATCTATTGGCGCACAATCTGATGTATAGTGACTGTGATGAATGGTTTCTTTCTTGTCATCTCATGGTGAAAGCAGAGTCCATGGTTCTACCTTTTAAATACCCTAGGTGTGTAAATGCCCAAAATCCATTGCGCTACTCACACACCCAGTCACAGACATACACAGGCACTCACAAACCCACTCACAGACCAACACAGGTACTCACAGACACACACAGGCACTCAGACACCCACTCACACAGGCACTCACACACCCACTCACAGACCCATACAAACACTCAAACCCCTACTCACATAGGCACTCATAGACCCACTCACAGACCCGCACAGCCACTCACACACACACTCTCAAAAGTGACAGGTTACAGTTAAGATTAAAAAGTTAAAAACAGGGAGGAGGAGCCAAGCCGGCAACCGAGATGGCTGCCTAGAAACTCAGCTCCACCGATCATCGCTCCCTGGGTCCCTATCCTGAAGTAATCCTGTGCCCACTCCACGCTCCCTGTTACCGGAATGTGAGCGGTGCTCCTGGGCGGTATCCTGGACCCTTTTAGTGCTTCGGATGCGGAGTTAGAACGCCCGGCAGTTTGAGGCCTGGTCGGCTCTGAAGCCTGGCCCTCGATTGTCTCTGGGGGCCGCCCGTGGTTTCCACAACACCGGTCATCGTCCGTCGGAACACGCCGGCCTGACCCAAACAGTGTAATTGATGCCCCGCAGCCATTGCCTTGACGTATAGTCCTCGTTAGGAAGAGTGCGGGCCACGTGTGGACACGAGACGGTGGGAGAGCTGCTGGCCCCCTCATCCATGACATTTCACAAGAATAGAAAAAGGACTACAATTTTCCTTCGTGTGAAAAGAGCACTCCTCAGCAGAGAATTACAGAACCGGCAGCAGGAACGTACATAAAATGTAATTTGTGGGACCAGTAGCTTGCCTGTTAATTAAATTGCTTTCCTGAATCAATTGGCAAGTATCCCTGCCTTGTAAAACATAAAAAACTAAAAAACACCTCCCACCGTTTTCAGTCGACCTTCTCCAAAAACGGGGAAATGAGAAAAAAAAATGTTTTTTAATTTACTGGAACAGCTGGTTAAAAACGGGGACCGTCCTGGCAAAACGGGAACGCCTGGTCACCCTTGTCTGAACCGTTATTTTCTAGTCTGAAGAGCATTATCTGTTGATGTACCCCTTCCACTCCAGACTTGTTACCTGGGTGTAGCGAAGTGGTCTAAGAGCGCTTCGTGCGGCGGGGTGGCCTGCGGCCGAGGGGAGGCTCGCTGAATGGTCATTGGAGTCTGTAGTGTACCCGAGCGCAATTGCAAGCTCATTCTCGCTGACCTGCAATGAGAGGACAGGACGACATGGCAACCAAACTAGATTCGGATAAACCTGCGCCTCGCTCCTCCAAAGGTTCTAGACTCGTCCAATCAAATAAACAGAACCGGGACACCTTGCCGAAGGGATCCCCGGTGGAGCTGAAGAAGTCAGAGCGGGTCGGTGAAGAGATCTTAACCGCCTCTACTGAGCCCACACTGGCAGATCTTAAGGTCGCCATTAACGGAGTACAGGCGACGTTGGGCCAGAAGATGGAGGCCTTGGATTCCAAACTGGACTCGGTCACGATCGAGATGGGTCTGCTTCGAGCGGACCTATCAAAGACCAACGAGAAGGTGAAATCAGTCGAGCTTAAGACTAATAGCTTAGTCGATGATGTAAGTCAATTGCAGCAAGAGGTGGTGACCTCCAGACCTCTAAGACTCTAAAAGGTTGCAAGCTTGACGACTACGAAGGGAGGGTCAGACGCAATAACGTCCGAATCCTTGGAATACCTGAGAAGTCAGAGGACCAAACTCCGGATCTGTTTGTCAAAACTCTTGTTCTTAATCACCTTAAGCCTAAAGGTCTCAGCCACTTCTTCACAGTTGAGCATGCGCATAGGGTTCCAGGAGGTGGACCATGGCCGGGAGCCCCACCCCATCCCATGATTTCAAGGGTCCTAAATTTTCGAGGCAAAGACGTGATCCTGCAAACTGCACGAAATGGTCCGCTCAGGAAGTACGAAAATGCAACCCTTTCCTTTTTTCCAGATTTTACCCAGATGGTTCAAAAACAGCGTCAGAATTTCCTAGCGGTTAAAAGGAGACTGAGGGACAAGGGGCTAAAGTATGCAATGATGTTCAAAGCCCGACTCCGAGTGGAGCTCAAGGGGAAGACATGGTTCTTTGACAATCCCGAGGTGGTGTCGGATTGGTTGGACAGTGTTGCCGAGGCTGACGAGGAGGATCAACACCGGGACGAAACGGAAGATCAATAACCAAGAGTAAGAGTGTTCCTGGGTTAAATGGCGGGTTCTTGTTGTCGGGGATGGTATGGATGCTTGACATCTCTCTTGATTAGCTAATTCTGAACAAGTGTAGTCTTACATTGACTTAGAATGGGTATCTGTGATGGAGCGGGGAGCGGGGTGGGTGATGAGCTGAGTGGGTCCTCCCTCTATTTTCTACCTCTAGTTAGTTGTAGATTAATGTTGGGGCAAAAAAGGGGTGACACACACTGCTAGTTGGGGATGCACGTATGCGTTAGGCAGGGGTGCAGGGTGGGGGGTGGAGGAAGGGGAATTGGGGGATGGTTTGCATTTTTGTGTGTCACATCCTTATTTAATCATTTTATTGTTTTCATGTTTTTTGTTCAAGGCATCGAATCATTAAGTAACATTTATGTGTTGCCTCGATCAGAGGATTGTCACTTCCGTTTGATGTATGATGATGGGGGGTAGGGAACTGAGGGTATTGAGCTGGAATGTGAATGGGTTGGGGGATAAAATTAAACAAAGTGTGGTTTTGCAGGATCTTAAACGTAGGGCGCCTGATGTGGTCTTGCTTCAGGAAACACACAAGTTCAAGTTCAAGTTCAGAAATTTGTATAGCGCACTACTCACCCAGGGGGTCTCAAGGCGCTTGAGGGAGGGGGGGTGCTTTACTTTTCAAATATCGAAGTTTTTAGTTGCTTTCTGCAGGAGAGGGGGTTTTGTGTAAGGCAGAGGTGTGTGGGGAGAGAATTCCAGGTTTTGGCCGCTAAGTAGGAGAAGGATCTACCCCCCATGGTGGATTTATGGATGCGCTGAATATCAGCGAGGGCTTGATTGGACGATCGTAGATGGCAGGTAGGGGTGTAGAAGGACAGTCGCGTGTTGAGGCATTCGGGTCGTAGGTCGTAGAGGGCTTTGTGTGCGTGGGTAAGGAGACGGAACGTTATTCTCTTGTTGACGGGGAGCCAGTGGAGGTCTTTCAGGTGACCGGAAATGTGAGCTTGACAGGGGATGTCCAGTATGAGTCTGGCTGAGGCGTTTTGTATGCGTTGGAGTTTTTTCTGTAGTTTGGCTGTTGTTCCGGAGTAAAGGGTATTTCCGTAATTCAGGCGGCTTGTGACCAGTGCGTGGGTGACTGTCTTTCTTGTTTCGGTGGGGATCCAGCGGAAGATTTTTTTGAGCATGCGTAGGATGTTGAAACATGATGATGAGACTGCGTTGACTTGTCTGGTCATTGAGAGGGAGGAGTCCAGGATGAAGCCCAGGTTACGTGCGTGATCCGTAGGTATGGGTGCGGTTCCCAGGGCCGGTGGCCACCATGAGTCGTCACAGGCAGAGGGGGATGAACCTAGAATGAGGACTTCCGTTTTGTCCGAGTTTAGTTTTAAACGGCTGTTCTTCATCCACTCGGCTACTTCTTTCATTGTCGGTGGGTAGCTCCTGTAGGGTGATGCATAGAATGGGGTACAGGTTGGTGGCCCACACTGGCTTCACTTCAGGCTCCAGGGGGGCTGGTATACTGTTTAGAGGGCACTTCCGTTGGTTGTTGACCCCATTATTGAAGATGACAGAGGCAGATATGTTGGGGTGACCGGTCGTTGGGAGGGGCAGGTCCTTGCCCTATTGTCGGTATATGTTCCACCGGGTATGCAGGCCGTTACTTTTGTTGATTTGGGAAAGGTTCTTGTTGATCTGCCGAGGGGGTTATTGATATTGGGGGGGGATTTTAATGTGTGGTTTCTGGAGTTCTAGATAGGCATCCCCAGCGGGACACAGGGCGTGCTCAGAGATGGTTGCCCGACTTCCTAGATGCTATGGGGTTGGTGGATTGCTGGCGACTACTGCACCCGGATCAGAGTCAATATACATTTCATTTTGGGGCCCATGGTAGTCTTTCCCGCTTAGATTACTGTTTAGTGCCCGCGGCCCATGCATCTTATGTTGCTGAGACGGTTCATCTGGCTAGAGGCATCTCTGATCATTCCCCACTCTGGTTTCGGTTCAGTGTTGCGTCGGGTTCGGCAGGTAGGGTTGCCCCTATTAATCCATGGCATATACGTAACCCCAGATTACGTAAGGATCTTGTTAAGGCTCTAGAACATTATTTCCTTGATAATGCGGGATCGGTGTCTTCTTCTCTTTCGCTCTGGGAAGCTTTCAAGACTGTTGTCAGGGGTCAAGCTCTGTCGTTGATAGCCGGGACAAACAAAGAGAGGGACAAATATGTTGTTGAAGCAGAGGCTGAGATAGGTCGCCTGGAATTGGACCTGGAGCGGGAGGTAACACGCGCCATACTGAATGTTCTGACTCTTAAACAATTTGACCATAGACCTCTTGTCACTGATAATGCCAGGGCCCTTAGTAGGGAGCAGCAGGGCCATTTGTATGACCTCGGAGATAAGGCAGGGAAACTCATTGCTTGGCTGGACAAAAAGGATGGGGCGGATCGGGTAGTCCCAGAGCTAGTGACAGCTGAGGGGGTTCGGCTTACAGACCCCCAGGATATTGTAGATAGCTTCGCGGAATATTACCTAACCGTGTATACCTCGGTCTCGGATCGACCAGAGGAGGACTCCCACTCGTTGCTTCGAGATATCCAGCTCCCATGTTTGTCAGCGGAGGATCGTGAATTTATGGATAGTGACCTCGCAGCCGATGAAATAGCTTTAGCAATACGATCCCTGAATTCTGGTAAGGCGTTGGGTCCCAATGGGCTCCCAATTGAGATGTATAAGCTAAGTCCGGATAAGCTAGCTCCTCATCTTAAAGCTATGTTTGTGGAGGCCGGTGAGAAAGGGATACTGCCTTATGATCAGAGAGTGGCCTCGGTGGTGGTCATCCATAAAGAGGGGAAACCAAAAACGAGCTGTGCCTCTTATAGGCCCATCTCGTTACTGAATGCGGAACCTAAAATACTTGCCAAACTTCTCTCTAATAGGGTGATTAAAGTGATTATGGACTGGAACACCCGGATCAGTCGGGCTTTATTCCTCTCAGGAACACAGCTCTAAATTTGCAAAGGTTGCATGGAGTGATAGCTAGGGCGCATACCCTATGGAAGCCAGCCATAATAGCCTCACTGGACGCAACAATGGCCTTTGACACTGTAGAATGGCCGTATCTGTGGGCAGTGCTGGCTAGATTTGGATTTGGTTCGGGTTTCATTCGGTGGGTGCGTTTGTTATATACGGAACCGCTTGCCCAGGTTGTGGTAAACAATCGGGTTTCGTCGTCTTTTCGTCTTGGCCGGGGCACTAGACAGGGTTGTCCCCTCTCTCCCCTTCTTTTTTCGCTGGCACTGTAACCCTTGGCAGCTTGGATTCGCTGGAAACCTTCCATCCGTGGTATTCGGTGGCCTGCGGAATGGGAGGACCGAATCTCGTTATACGCGGATGACATTTTGCTCTATTTCACCTCCCCTAGGAAATCCCTTATAGTGGTGTGTGATGTTTTGGCCTCCTTTGGTAGAAATTCCGGACTGTCCATAAACTGGGAGAAATCTCTCTTGTTCGTTCTTAGTGGAGAAGTCCCGGTTCCTCCACGGAATTGTCCGATACAGATTAATACGGGAGGCTTTAAGTATTTGGAAATTTTCATTTCATTGGATCCAGCGGCTCGGTATGCGAGGAATCTTCTTCCTCCTCTGCAGAGACTAAGGAGTGACACTGCTGGTTGGAGGAGACTTCCCCTCTCACTGTTGGGGCGCGCTGCTCTTTTTAAGATGATGTCCCTGCCTCGGTTTCTTTATGCTCTCCAAAATACCCTGGATGTTGTGCCGGCCAGTTATTTCCGTGAGGTGGAGGGGCTACAGCGTAGTCTATTATGGGATGGTAGACCCCGTATTAGTTTATCTAAATTAACGTTCCCATGGTATGAGGGGCGTGTGGCCCTCCCCGATATCAACTAAACTTCGGGTGCTAATTGAAGTTTTGCAAGCGCTAAAGAAGTATCACACCCTCTATTCCACGCACAACAACAGACTCAAAGGGTGCTTCAAAGTTATAGGAGGAAAACACCCAACTCCTTGCTGCGTAATCAAATGATTAGGCACAATCGGATTTCACAAGAATTGAAGCACTCCACATGTGATAGCCCAAATTCAGCTCAGTCCATATAAAAAGACATCCAGAGAATCTCCCATGCAGATTATCTTCTTTTATTCCTTAAAATTCAGATCCAATCCCAACCAACGCGTTTCGCCGAGGTTATTTAATACCTCTCGGCTTCGTCAGGGCTGGAAACAATACAAAATAATATGCTCTTACCATATTATACATTTCCGTACATTTTGAGAATAGATAGAGCCCCACATGGCCCAGTAGAAAACCCGTGTCCATATTTACACACAAAGGGGTGAATACATGCTTGTTCTTAAAAAATATAGCAGCTCATTACCTTAAACAACACAAAAAAAACCAACTCATTAATTTCCAATGTGGAAACAAGAACTGCCTACACCGATTTGGTGAATTTGTTCGTGCACAATACAAGTGGAATAAACATCAAGTGAAATTGCTCCCATAATTCCTAAAGTCTTTTTAAATCAAAATTCAATACTCATAATTTACCTTATCTTCAATTTGAAACTGCCTAGAAGGAGAAACAGATCCTTACTCTCAAGGTATGACAAGAAGACCTGCTTAATTAGGTTCAGATAACAAATAATCTTTGTTTCATACCTTGAATTTCTTACTGGGGTGCTTGAACGCATTAATCTCTGCACTTTAGCTTAGCGGAGGGAATAGTATCCTTGAATTTGTGATCTCTAAAAGGAAATATACAGCCATGTGTAAAAACAACTCACTCTATCTCTAGTTGTGCTAAGTCTTAGCATTCCCTTGTGTTTATAACATGTCAAAGCCTCACCTGCGCTTCTATCTATATGCTCCAAAAACGAACTCCACTCGTCTTGTATCTCAAAGTCCAAACCACCTTATCTGTAAATAAAAAACCATCATCATATTCGCCACAATCTTAGTCTGATCGTATTAATTAATCTTAGCTCTCTATCATTGTGATTCTCCATACCTTTCACCTTCTTTATCCACTGCCGAATAACAATCTGTTCACTCCGCTGCCCTCATTGATCCGCACCCCTCTTCTGTTAAATCAAAGGCGCGTCGTTATAATTACAAAACTTCAGACACTCACTATTTTTACTATATTCTAGTTTCTGTAGCGCCCTTACCTTGCTCGACTCGGCGTCCCGTGTACAGGCAGCGCCATCGCCCTGTCTCACGCCCGTTATGTGGCGTGCCTAAACATAAAAAGCGGACTTACTTGGTAATAGACTGAGCGCCATCTTAGAGTGGGGAAAACTCGCTAAACTCGCATTTTTCATTCCGTTAATGTATTAAAGCATGTCCTTCAGTACTATAAACATCATCGAAACCATATTGCATGACTTTAGGAAATATATTCCCTATTACGACCCTCTCAATTGGATGAGTAATATAGTTACTTGAAAACAAACATCTGTAAAATTTACATATTTAAACCGAACATTTTTTTAAAACGAACATATTAATCTTCAGATGGCAGTCACACAGCATCAATATTAGTACAATCCCACTCTAGTTTGGATGCACAGTATCTACTAGAAAAATACATTAATATTCTGAGTCTAGAATAACATTTCTCGTCATGGATAGAACATTTGTTAAATGTTGTTTACATAGTGCTAATAATGCTCTCTACTCATCTTTTTACATAAGCTACTATGTTTGAATGATAAGATTTAGGCTCATATCAATTCATCCATGCCACATTTACTAGTCACCCAGAAAAAATTCCAATTCTCGATCAAAATTTAGGCCATCCTCTACAGCCCGCAAATTCATGATCCATCTTGCTTCCTGCCTCCTCAATTTCAGTTCTCTGTTACCTCCTCTAGGATCTATACCCACATGGTCAATTCCAAAGAACTTGAAGTTTTTACTTTGATCTTGCTTTTTGCATGTAGGTATATGTTCTGCAATCGGGTACCTCATGTCATTATTCTTTACCGCTCTCAAGTGTTCGCTCACCCTATCTTTCAACTTGCGAATTGTGCTACCCACATATATTTTTGAACATTTACACTCTATGATATAAATCACATATTTCGTGCTACAAGTTATATTAGTCCTTATTTCATATTTTTTGCTGTTCGACACTTGGAAAGCCTTTGTCTTGTCCTTGGCAAACCTGCACATTCCGCAATGTCCGCATCTATAGAACCCCTTTGAGTGTTCGTCCAGCCAAGTTAACCTCTGTTCATCTCTTGGGTAGCTGGGACTTAGCATTAATCCTAGGGTCTTGCCTCTTCTATAAGTAAATTGAGGTCTCCCTCCCCGATTTCAAACGGTATTACTGGGCTTCCCAGCTGGCTGCCATAAACCAGGGTACGTACGGGTCAGTGTCCGATCCCGGATACATGATGAATAGATGGCTCCTCCCGGGAGGCAGTTATAATAGGGCATTGTACTCTAATCTGGCGAGGCTGAATTTGACAGGGCCGACTCAACACGTGGTGCGGGTCTGACACGATGCCACGAGCTCAATGGGATGGAGAAACTGGTTGACGTTAGCTACCCCACTGTTTGATTCGGAAAGTCTGGGCAGATTGTGGAAGACAAGAGGTTTCGATAAATGGGATTTGATAGGGATCTCTACCATCTGTCACATTTGGAATAAAGGGAAGTTTAAGACGTTTGAGGAACTGCAGGATGAATTTGAGCTGAGTAGAACCGAATATTTCCACTATGCACAGATCCGGCACGCATTGAAGGCGGCTCTGCCTCCGGGGAGGAATTACCGAAGGCATCACTACTCGAGGATAGGGTTTTAGATGGCCTTCTGCCTGAGAAAACTATTTCCCTGATATATAGAAAATTGATTAATCGGTTCTTCTCACAGATCTGAGGGATAAATGGACGCAAGATGGCTTGGAGCGAGACGATGAGGATTGGCAGTCGGCTGTCTCCTCACCACGGGAGGTCGCTATCCCGGCACGATTGAGGCTTGTGCAATTGAAGACATTGCACAGGGTCTATGTCACTGGACCCCGCCTTGTCAGGATGGGACTGTCTGAAGCAGGTTTGTGTAGACGGGGTTGGGGTCTCGTGGGCACATTCCTCCATATCCTTTGGGAATGTCGAAGTATCGCAGAATACTGGAGTAGGATCCACGACACAATGCATGAGGTTTTGGGGGTAGCATTGGTGCCGGAGGCAAGGAGGTGCCTCCTTAATGTCTGGGAGCCCACTGATCTTACCGTGGTGCAAACGAAGTGGACCACACTGGGCTATATATGATAGCGAAGAGAAATGTGGCTCAGCTTTGGGGATCCGAGCGTACTCCTGCCCTCGAGGGATGGAAGGAAGACATGGATTGGTGTTGTTTCGTGAAAAGACTGTTTATGTAGCAAGAGGCCGACCTCGAAAGTGGGCATCAGTGTGGGGATCTTGGAACCAGTACAGGGGGGAGATCTGTGAGCCACCCAGAGATTCTGTATTTGATACTTCCCCATCCCTGTGAATCTTTTGAGTTATATGTATCTTGTTCCCTATTCCCACCCACCCCCCCCCCCCCACACTCTTCCCTGACAAGATGTAATTGTGGTGGGGAAGTGTTTCCTCTGTATTGTGATTTATTTGTGATGCCTTGCGTTAATAAAAAGAAATATAAAAAAAAGAGAAAAAAAAAGTTACAATTAGGTACAAATTCACTGAAAAAACCAAAGGTTACAGGGACATTATAGTTAGGTTCAGATTTCACACACATGAAGCCATAGAAATTCAGCAGTTATAGTTATCTGAGCTACCTAAAAATTACCCCCCTGCAATGCACTGCTTATGAGCTCACATATTAGAACACTCATGATGTGGTCAGTGCCATCACAGCCAACATCTCCCTTAAGTGCAATTTATCAAGCCATGCAAGGCCACCTTGTGTGGCACTTAGTGACTTGATAAAACAGGAGTAATGCAACGCAGCGCACATTGTGGCATTACGTTACTCTGCCCCAAGGAGAAGTTCCATGGGTGTTGCATGGTGTTCCCACATACCACTCACGGATTTTGGCACATTCCCAGATTTACCATAAGTGGTGGACCTGGGAATTTCTTCTTGTTTCTTCTATTCGTAATTGTAATTGTATATATATAGAACTTACTACCCCTGATAAGGCGTCAAAGCTCTTTTTGACTAGTAGCATACTACTCCGGAACACAAAAAGGATTGGTGGTGAACTAGTATAGGGAAATATGAATTAATTTGAGTGATAAACATGTGAGTCTGTTAGTTGGATTGAAAAGGATAATGGATGGATAAAAGAGGGAAGAGTCTAGAACGTTTTTATTAGGAGATCATTGTAGTAGGAGGAGGACTGGGGTGAGTAAAGGAGAGATGGAGGAGGGAAGTCTCTGGAAATGGATTAAGGAAGCATAGTAGAAAAATGAGGTGTCAGATGATTCTAAGGACTGATACATCCCAGAAGAATTTAGAAAGGGTTGTTCGGGAGATCTTAGTAGTAAAATGAGGTTTGGGGTAGGGGTGGGGGGTGAATTCCGCTCCACCGGTGGAGTTCATGGAGTTTTTGGCACTCCGTGCACCACTTACTGTGCAGAGTTTTTCTAAAAAAATCAGTCGACCACTGGCTGAGCGGAGTTTACAGATGGCCCGCGCTCACCCCATCTTATACGCCTGTTGCATCTGCTGCTCAGGCTTCCCTATGCCTATAATGCTCAAGGTAACAGTGCCTCGTCATCTTGCCCTAAGGAACTTGTTACTACTGACAATAGCAAAGGCCGGTCTATGCTTAATTTCTGTATCTTTCAGCTGCATGGTATGTGCATGCTGCGATACTATTGGAAAAAAAATTCACAGTTTTTACACCTAATAGGTACTCACAGTTGTTGCAAAATGTGGTGGCGATGTCCTGGAGCGGTAATTTTAGTGTTCAGTGTTTCCTCGAGATTAAGCCTTCTGCTCAATGGGGAATATTGTTCTATTACTACATTACTGGACGTTTCACCACCTTTGTTCGATGAAGCACCCTGAAATGTGTTTTCTTAAATTCTTATGTATTTAAATTTAGGGGTGTAAATAGGATAGACGAGTGAGTGTGGGGCAGGGGTTCGGTTTGGGTTTAGAACAAGGGACCATACCAACAGATCTGTCAGGGTAAGCTCAAGAAACGCTTCTTCAAGTGTTGGAAAATAGTTATTGCTCCTTACTGGAGCAATGGTGGTGAGACAATCAGTAATAGCAGATGCCCCATCCACAAGTGTCTTAGTTGCTCACCCTCATTTAAACGCAGGAAAAGTCCTGTATTTCTGAGGTGGAGATGTATCTGGCTACACCATCAGGCAATCTCTCGCCAGCATAACAACTCCCGGTCACACGCGGATATTGCTTTTGGAGCTCAGAAACAAACCCCTGTTTTAAAAACTGCTGACCAGCTGGTTAACGTGCCTTGGCACGCATTGTTGGCAGCATTGTTTCTTTTGGGCAAAGCTGCTCCGACGATATCATTGAAAAATGGTAGGTGGATTGGTTGTAGCTGGGGCAGCCGACCTTCTAAGCTATGTATGAAAAGTCCTTTGAGCATCTATTGACACAGATAAATGGACATATGGGGACACTTAACAGAGAATCACAAGCATTAGAAATGCAATAGGTCTCGCAGCATTAGAGTTAGTGCTTTTAGAATTGTTTATGGGTTTTTTTGTAAATCTTGAGGGTGAGTGAGGGTGAGTGAGGGTGAGGGGTTGAGGGTGAGTGAGGGTGAGGCTGAGGGGTTGAGGGTGAGGGTGAGTGAGGGTGAGTGAGGGGTTGAGGGTGAGGGGTTGAGGGTGAGTGAGGTTGAGGGTGGGTGAGGGGTTGAGGGTGAGTGAGGGTGAGTGAGGGTGAGAGTGAGGGTGAGTGAGGGTGAGTGAGGGTGAGTGAGGGTGAGTGAGGGTGAGGGTGAGTGAGGGTGGGTGAGGGTGGGTGAGTGTGAGTGGGGGTGAGTGGGGGTGAGTGTGGGTGAGTGTGGGTGAGGGTGAGGGATTGAGGGTGAGGGGTTGAGGGTGAGTGAGGGTGAGGGGTTGAGGGTGAGTGAGGGTGAGGGGTTGAGGGTGAGGGGTTGAGGGTGAGTGAGGGTGAGGGGTTGAGGGTGAGTGAGGGTGAGGGGTTGAGGGTGAGTGAGGGTGAGGGGTTGAGGGTGAGTGAGGGTGAGGGGTTGAGGGTGAGTGGGGGTGAGTGAGGGTGAGGGGTTGAGGGTGAGTGGGGGTGAGGGGTTGAAGGTGAGTGAGGGTGAAGGTGAGTGAGGGTGAGTGTGGGTGAGTGTGGGTGAGTGTGGGTGAGTGTGGGTGAGGGATTGAGGGTGAGGGGTTGAGGGTGGGTGAGGGGTTGAGGGTGGGTGAGGGTGAGTGAGGGTGAGTGAGGGTGAGGGGTTGAGGGTGAGGGGTTGAGGGTGAGTGGGGGTGAGTGAGGGTGAGGGGTTGAGGGTGAGTGAGGGTGAGGGGTTGAGGGTGAGTGAGGATGAGGGGTTGAGGGTGGGTGAGGGTGAGTGTGAGTGAGGGTGAGTGAGGGTGAGGGTGAGTGAAGGTGGGTGAGGGTGAGGGGTTGAGGGTGATTGAGGGTGAGGCGTTGAGGGTGAGTGAGGGTGAGGGGTTGAGGGTGAGGGTGAATGAGGGTGAGGGGTTGAGGGGTTGGGGGTGAGTGAGGGTGAGGGGTTGAAGGTGAGTGAGGGTGAAGGTGAGTGAGGGTGAGTGTGGGTGAGTGTGGGTGAGTGTGGGTGAGTGTGGGTGAGGGATTGAGGGTGAGGGGTTGAGGGTGGGTGAGGGGTTGAGGGTGGGTGAGGGGTTGAGGGTGAGTGGGGGTGAGGGGTTGAAGGTGAGTGAGGGTGAAGGTGAGTGAGGGTGAGTGTGGGTGAGTGTGGGTGAGTGTGGGTGAGTGTGGGTGAGTGTGGGTGAGGGATTGAGGGTGAGGGGTTGAGGGTGGGTGAGGGGTTGAGGGTGGGTGAGGGTGAGTGAGGGTGAGTGAGGGTGAGTGAGGGTGAGTGAGGGTGAGGGGTTGAGGGTGAGGGGTTGAGGGTGAGTGGGGGTGAGTGAGGGTGAGGGGTTGAGGGTGAGTGAGGGTGAGGGGTTGAGGGTGAGTGAGGATGAGGGGTTGAGGGTGGGTGAGGGTGAGTGTGAGTGAGGGTGAGTGAGGGTGAGGGTGAGTGAAGGTGGGTGAGGGTGAGGGGTTGAGGGTGATTGAGGGTGAGGCGTTGAGGGTGAGTGAGGGTGAGGGGTTGAGGGTGAGGGTGAATGAGGGTGAGGGGTTGAGGGGTTGGGGGTGAGTGAGGGTGAGGGGTTGAAGGTGAGTGAGGGTGAAGGTGAGTGAGGGTGAGTGTGGGTGAGTGTGGGTGAGTGTGGGTGAGTGTGGGTGAGGGATTGAGGGTGAGGGGTTGAGGGTGGGTGAGGGGTTGAGGGTGGGTGAGGGGTTGAGGGTGAGGGATTGAGGGTGAGGGGTTGTTGGGATAATTATATTTTGTACAGAACAGCGCAAGTGTGTGTTGAGGGTTTTTATCCCTCATCCCTATGAGAGAGGGGTTGGGAGGACGGTTCAAGCAGTGAAGAGGGCGTGGGGGGGTGAGCACGCAAATACAACTGTGTATCGAGATAGCATGTGCTTGCGGTTGCAGAAGGAACAGCTTCAATAACCCAGTGATAGTGCATAGATGGGCAGCCTTCCCAAGTACCACGCACGGCATCTTAATTGCAGCGAATACGCACAGCGAGCACTAACTTTTATTTTCAAGCCGCCTTCAACGCTCACGTCTTTCGGCAGCTTAATTTATGCTAATATCCACTCTTAGCTTTAAGCCGCCTTTGCTCATCATGTTCCCAAAGATATTTAAATGTAACCTAATGAAACAGGTTACCTTTATATATATGGCGAGTCAGCATTAAACTGTAGTTCTAAGCCGCCTTTAACATCTATGTCCTTGAGCACCCTCTCCTAAGCAAGTGTCTCTGCGAGCTCCGCTGTGTTAATGTATTTTAAACAAATGAGTTAGTTGAACTCCACTCGCACCTTAATTGCAGCGAGAACGCACAGTGAGCATTAACATTTATTTCCAAGCCGACTTTAAAACTCACGTCCCAGAGCAACGTAACTGATGTTAATATCACTTTTACCTCTAAGCCGCCTTTGCTTATCGTGTTCCCAATGATATTTAAATGTACGGCGGGAAGGGGAGGGGGCGGAACGGGGGCGGAGAGGGGAGAGGTGCGAGTAAAATAAACAAAAAAAAAGAAGCCGGAGGGAAGAGAGGGGAGGGGGGAGGAGAAATGCGACACGGCGGGAAGGGGAGGGGGCGGAACGGGGGCGGAGAGCTGAAAAGTGTTGCTGCAACGTGTGGATGCTTGTGAAGGACATCATGTAGTGAAGATGCTCCCTTGGCGTAAGGAGCATAGTAGAGAAGACGTGGTGAGGAGGCTGATAGCTGGTGAGTTCAGGATTTAGCATGCGGCCTGTGCATGTATGTAGGGGACATGCAAAAAGACCAGAGATGTACTTCGATCCTAGGACAACAAGTGAACGGGGTAGCTGGTTAGTATTTTAGAAAGGGTATATGCTGGATCTGTGTCACACGGCGGGTAAACTAAACAAAAAAAAAGAAGCCGGAGGGAAGAGAGGGGAGGGGGGAGGAGAAATGCGACACGGCGGGAAGGGGAGGGGGCGGAACGGGGGCGGAGAGGGGAGAGGTGCGAGTAAAATAAACAAAAAAAAAGAAGCCGGAGGGAAGAGAGGGGAGGGGGGAGGAGAAATGCGACACGGCGGGAAGGGGAGGGGGCGGAGCGGGGAGGGGGCGGAGAGGGGAGAGGTGCGACACGGCGTTAGACGGAAGGAAGAGAGGGGAGGGGGAGGAGAAATGCGACACGGCGGGAGGGGGCGGAGCGGGGGAGAGGGTGTGTGTGTGTTGTTAGGAGACGGACGTGCACGCGCACGCGCTTTTAAGGTCAATGCGCATGCGCATAAGCTCAATGCGCATGCGCATTGACCTTAAAAGTCACGGGCACTGCAAGGAATCGCCACGATTCCTTGCAGTGTGGATAAAGAGTGGATAACTCGCAATAGTCTTGCTTGCTCGATGCGCATGCGCATCGACAGGCGAGACCTAAAAAACGAATGCTCATGAACAAATAGGTAAGAAACAAAGTAAAACCAATACCCACTACCCCACTGAGATGCAAACACCCATGAACACAGACCATGCACACATATATATCCATGCCTCAAAACAAATAAGCTGGCCAAGACATGAGAAATTGGTAAAGGTAAAAATGTGTGAAAATCTCATTTTTTTTATTTGCACAGCAACATCTCATCTCATCGCCATAGCCCCACTTTATGAGCCAAAGCGCACACTCAAGTTTTTCTCAACCTGTGAATCAGACTGTAACTTGGCAGAGAATTCTATCACTGCCGCTCTCGGCACAATTACCCAAACGTAACATTTCATCCACTTAACAGTACACTTCTGACCTGTATGCTGAATATTAGTTCAGTGCCAGATGATCGCTGCGCTGTCTCGTTTCACCGGCAGCAATGCAGTCCATACCTACGACTCCCCAGTCCCCAGGCACCGGTGAAGGCAGCTCCGCTCAGCTCCTGGAGTGATCCTCCTGGACTGGAAGTGATATGAAATCCTGGACCGGGCGCCAGGCGCTGGCCCCCGGCTGGAGACTGCAGGTAAACTGAAACTCCTGGGCTGGGAGCAGGTCTTTTACAGCAAACCCCAAAGGCCTGTTGTTGTATGCAGACTAGAGTGAAATAATAATCCAGAGCACAAGACATACCTTGGATAGAGTTGCAGATCAGGACAGTATGTGCCCCTGCATATTGTATTGCATTGTAATTGCATTTATATAGCGCTTACTACCCCTGACGAGGCGTCGAAGTGCTTTTTCGGCGGGTAGCACGCTACTCCGGGACCCACAGAGGATTAGTGTTGAATTAGTATAGTAAAACATGCAAGTACATTTTAAGTGGTGGAAAGGTTAGTCAGTTATTTGGATTTGGAATGATAGCGGAAGGATAGAGGAGGACAAAGGTTTGTATTTATATAGCGCTTGTTGACGCACGCTATTCAGGAAGCCTACAAAGGATTAGTGGTGAATTATTATGGTGAAATATGAAGTAATTTCAGTGGTGGATATTAGTCAGTTACTTGGAGCGAGAAGGATAGCGGAGGGATAAAAGGGGAAGAAAGATTTGCATTCATATAGCACTTGTTACCCCTGTTGAGTGTTGAATCGCTTTTCTGGCGAGTAGCACGCCACTCTGAAACCCATAAAGGATTACTGTTGAAAATTAGTATAGTAAAAAAAAAATTCAAGTAATTTGAATAGCAAGGCAGTCATGGGTTAAGTGACCAGAGTCACCTGACCTGACCAGGACAGGACCGGATTCCCGACTCCGGAGTCCTGTGCTTTATGGTTTACAAAGGGACCGTACTGGAATGGAACGCGCTCGCCTTTAAGACACCAGCACCCAACTGGAAGAATCCTAAGTGTTTGCAGTACAGTCTGTTAGTTTTTAGAAAGATGCCTGAATATTCCACCTCATCCACAAAATGACAGGGATGGTCCTACATGTCATTTTATTATAGGGAAAGGGAAATCTGCCCGCTTGCTGAACTCTGTGAAATTCCATGGAGTTTTTCAACCACTCTATGGAATTCTGTGGAGTGAAAGTCCACAAGCTCCACCCACCTCTAGTTTGGGGTGATGCGCAAGGAGAGATAGAAGAGGGAAGAGTCTAGAAAGGCTTATTTTGGGGATCACAGTAGTAGAATGAGGTTAGGGATGAGTCACAGACTCAAGGTAGAGGATATATTGAGAGAGGCATAGGGTGAAACATAGGTTAGTGCATTGGAGACACTGAAATGAGTTTGTTTTTACAGTAGGTGTTAACTAAAAAATATATAGATCTATAAATACATGGAAAGTATACATGTATAAGGAAGGTAATATATCAAGATTTAAGTTCTATTTAATTATGCAGACTTTTAAGTGTTGCTTTAATTTGAGCTAATTTATTTGTGTATTTTTTTCTTTTTCTATTCAATATTTTGTTGGTGAAGTAATTGTAGATAAATAGTTATGATAAAAGTTACATATTGTGATACATAAATAATCGTGGAGCCCTATGCATCTAATCAAATAACTTATATGAAAACTATGCTGTGACCTACATACATGTTACACATAGAATAATAAAACCATAAGTAATAAGTACATTTGTTAAGCGGACCTGAAGAATAGCTATATATTTATGAACATAATTATTATACATATTTATACAAAGAAATACACATATCTAGATACATGCATATATCAAATTAAATGCTTATAAACACATGGATATGCTGTCCATTTGTATTTGAGTATGGTGGTAATGTAGAGAAGAGCCAACTCTTGAGTATTCTTCTGAAGGTAAGTGAGTTATCCATTGATCTTATGGCTGGGGGTAGTGAGTTCCATAGTTTGGCTGCTTGAACAGAGATTGATGTGTCACATATGTTTTTTTTCTTGTATGGTAGGATGGTGAGGCAAAGTGCCAACTTGGAGCAGACGTTCCTTTGTTTTTTGTTTTTTTTTAATTTTTAAAACCTTTATTATAAAAGAGCACACAGCTATTCAGCCTAACATCCCGGAGGCAAGGCAGCATAGTACCAGGAGGTGAAAAGTGCAAGGTGATTCACAGCAGTACATTGAAGGTTGTTCTTTTTATTTTTTAAGAAAGAGAACTAAACCAAGAAAAGAAACGCCAAAAGGCGCGTGAAAAAGGCAATGGAGCAATAGAGTCATCAAGGAGTCGGCAAAGGGCAGAGGAGGACAGGTTAAGAATCGATAAAAAGTATGAATGGTAGGATGGAGAGGGGGGGGAGGAAAAAACAGGAGAAGTACAAACAGTATAAAACAGTTGGTGTCACAGGTTACGGTGATGAGTGTTCGTCCAGGGGGACAGGTTCCGGCGGCAGGCACACATCGCCCCTGTACGCATTCCATGCCCCCCACACTTTATTCCATGTCTGAGGCCTTCCCCTGGCTACATAGACCGTCTTCTCTCGGAACATGCACCAATCCATGTTGGCTTTCCATTGTACCACCAGGGGGGCTGTAGCCGCACCCCACTTTTGAGCAATATCACGTTTAGCAACCATATTGCCCAATGTCACCCAGCGAGTCTGCGCCGTGTTGTGGTCAGTCGGCTCCCAAACGTTAAGGAGACACCTCCGCGCCTCTGCAGCCAACACCACACCAGTCACCTCACCCATAATCCGGTGCACTCTCGCCCAGTAGGGGGCATATGCAAAAGCCGAGGGCCGGTAACATACACCCGGTGAAGGATTTTAAATTGCACCAGTCGGAGACGTGAGGAAATAGCGACCTCCTTAGGGGAGGACACTGCACTCTGCCAGTCCTCATCGTCAAGCTCCAGGCCGTCTGCCGTCCATTGGTCTCGCAAGCACAGGAGGAGATCAGTTCGAACATTAATCAACTTCTTATATGACAGGGAAATAGCGCTGTCAGGCATATGGCCATCCAGTATCCTGTCCTCTAAGGGGGAGCTTTCGGGGATCTCTCCCTCCGTCGGCTTGGCAGAGAGCAACGCGTGTCTCAGCTGGGCGTAGCGGAAAAACTCCGAAGCGCCCAAACGGTATTCGGCCTGCAGTTGAGGAAAAGTCTTGACTTCGCCCTTAATAACCATGTCGTCCACTCTGGAGATGCCTATGAGATCCCATTTGTCGAAGCCCTTGGTGTGCCACAGCCTGCCCAAGATATCCGAGTCGTACAGCGGGGTAAATCTAGTCAGTCTGCCCTGCCAACCCTGTGTTTTAGTGATCGTCCGTCAAATATGAACCGCTGCCTTGGTCGGGCCTGACAGGCGCCGATCGAAGGATCTAGAATACAGAGCGCGATAGTAGTTGCCACCGCGTAAGAGCCACCTGTCCATTGCGTAGCCTGGGCTATCAACAGGGCCATACAACCCGTGGTTAATAGCAGTGAGCTGAGAGGACCAATAGTACCGACGTACATCCGGTAGGGCTATGCCACCGTCGTACCATGGTAACGTGAGCTTCTGGATGGCGACACAGGGCCGACCATCCCAGAGCAAGGCCCGTTGCAAACTCTCAATCTCCCGAAAATAGCGGGCCGGAACCGGGTCCTGAGTGTTCTGTAAGGCATACAGGAATCTGGGCAAGGACATCATTTTGAACAATGCTGCCCGGCCCAGAAGAGAGAGCGGGAGCTTGCGCCAGCTATCCACGTCTCTCCGCAGCCGCTGGAGGGGGGGAGCAGGTTGTGGTCATATCTCGCCTTAGAGCTGCCGGAAATGTATATTCCCAGGTACCTGAAGCCCTGTCCGGCCATCTGGATATTGCAGCCTCTGGGGAGGCGCAGTGTGTCCCCCTTAAGAATGTAAAGAGAAGACTTGGCCCAATTGATGACCAGGCCAGAGTGGCGTCCAAAAAGCCTGAGCACGTCGCATGCCACAATAAGCGACTTGCAGGGGGAAGTAAGGTATAACAGAATATCATCCGCGTACAGGGAAATTCTATCTTCAAAGCCTGGGGCCCAAGTTATGCCATGTTAGTCCGGGTGTGTACGTAGCATGGCCGCAAGCGGTTCAAGAGCCAGGGCAAACAGGAGAGGCGACAGGGGGCAACCCTGCCTAGTACCACGGTGAAGGGCAAAGGACGCCGACACACGGCCGTTGACCGTGACATTAGCCAGCGGAGAAGCGTAAAGGAGTTGCACCCAACTCACAAAGACCGGTCCAAATCCAAGCTTCGCCAGCACCGCCCAGAGATAACTCCACTCAAGAGAGTCAAAAGCCATCGTGGCGTCAAGAGAAGCGAGCACCGCCGGTTCCTCAAGGGTGTGGGCTCTGGCCATAACACCATGGAGCCGACGTAGGTTAAGGGCAGTGTTACGGCGGGGAATGAAACCCGACTGGTCCGGGTGCACCAAATCACTGATGATTCCTACCAATCGGTTAGCAAGCAGTTTGGCTAGGATCTTAGGCTCCACATTTAGGAGAGAGATAGGGCGATAGGAGCGGCACACATCTCTCGGTTTCCCCTCTTTGTGAATAACCACAATGGTGGCCAGCCTCTGATCCAAGGGGAGGAGGCCCTCATCAAGTGCCTTCAAAAACATAGTCCGCAAGTGCGTGGAGACCACATCCGGTCGAATTTTGTATAACTCGACCGGAATACCGTTGGGGCCAGTCGCTTTACCCGATCTCAATGCACGGATCGCCAAGGCGATCTCGTCAGCGGATATGTCTCGATCTAGGTCGGCACGGTCCTCTTCAGAAAGACAGGGAAGGTCAATCGTTGAGAGGAACGCAGCCGAGTCAGCCTCGGAGCGGTCTGAGTTGGAAGTGTAGACACCCCGGAAATAATCAGCAAAAGACTCGGCAATAGCACTTGGGTCCGTGACGGCGACCCCATCGTCGCCCAAAATCTCAGGCACCACGCGGCTAGCCATCTCGCGCCTGTCCAGCCAAGCCAGCAGTTTCCCAGCTTTATCCCCAACGTCATAAATACGACCATGTTGTTCCTTGGCCAGGGTAAGAGCTGCATTCGCGGCAAGATCATGGTATTCCGTCTGTTTAAGGGAAAGGGCTTGTAAAAGAGAGGGGTCGGGCTCAGGTCCCAGTCGGGACTCGAGGCGCAAAACCTCGTCTTCAATGCATGTGAGGTCGGCATCTCTGACTCGCCTGGCCTCCGCAATGAGAGCAAGAGCCTCACCCCGTAACACAGTCTTGAATGCCTCCCACAAAGTAATAGCCGAGCCAACCGAACCTACATTCTCCGAGAAGTAGAGGTCGATGGCCTTAGCAAGGAGCGCACGAGTCTTGAAATTACGGAAATACCATGGGTTAACCGCCACCGGCCGGTCAGACAGGACGATGGTAAAATCAAACGAAACCCACAACGGGGAGTGGTCGGAGATACCCCGTGCCAAAAAACAGGCCTCGGAAACGGCAGATGCATGCGCAGCTAAGGTAAAAACGTAGTCTATACGGGAGAGACTACCATGGGCACTCGAAAGAAAGGAGAAATGGCGGAGCGCTGGATGCAATAGTCGCCAACCGTCCACCAAACCCATGGAGTCAATAAAGGAAGGCAACCACAGTTGGGAACTGCGGAGATCCCTCGGCGGTTGGCGGTCCAGGGAGCCAGAGCAGACTGAGTTGAAGTCACCCCCCATTACCAATAGACCATCAGGCAAAGACAAAATGGCGCCACCAAGGTCCTGGAAAGTACTGGATTGTAGGCTGGGGGGGAACATAAACCGAAAGCAGCGCGAGGGAACGCCCTTCCCATCTCCCCGCCACTGCAGCGTAGCGCCCCCTCTCATCAATCACAGTGACGTCTATCTCAAGGGGAAGAGACGCACGCACCAGGATTCCCGCCCCCCGGGAGCCCGAAGAGAACTCAGAGTGGGCCACCATCTTGTAGCCTTTACGGTTAAGAGCTTTGCAAGAGTTTCCAATCAAATGCGTCTCTTGTAGGAGTACAATATCGGGCATATGTCTTTTAAGCAGTTGGATCACCACCCCTCTCTTAACACGGTCACCCAACCCATTAACATTCCAACTGATCACTTTTAGTTTCCTACCCCCCATTGTCCCACAACCCGTCCCATCCAACCCCAGCCAACCCAACCAGCAAGTGAAAAACATCAGTAAGCATGACCCATTGCCTAGAGGAAAGAAGAGAGAAAGAACAAACAAACAAATAAACTTGAACAAATGAACCCCCCACCCTGCACCCCTGCATCAGACTAAAAAGCCCCCCCAACCAGCAGTGTGCCTGTCACCCCATAAACTACTCTACAAAAAGTCCCAGAGGAGAAAGGAATCTCTGCGAACACCTCCCGCCACCCTCCATGAAAAAACAGGAAAGTCAGCAGGGTCCCTGAAAAACAATACCGACAGTCTCATGAAGCGGGGTCACCAATCGCCTGTGGTACACAATATAGCCAAGTCTTATGGATCCAAGCCACCAGCCGCACCTCCTTCGTGTTCATCTTGAGCGTCCCGACGCGGCGACAAAGTGTCCAACCATTCACTCACATTCTCAGCGAAGTCAAAGAACAGGGCACGGCTCTCATGTTCAACCCGGAGTCTGGCAGGGAACATCATAGAGTACTTGTATCCCATGTCTCGCAGGCGCCGCTTCACGCCCGCATAGCTCTGGCGTTGTCGTTGAACAGCCCTGGTAAAGTCCGGGTAGAAGTGTATGTCAGCGTTCTGGTACTTAAGCGGCCCTTGCCGTCTGGATGCCTGCAGGATCGCGTCTCGGTCCCGAAAGTTGAGAAGCCGTGCTACGATTGGTCTAGGCGCCATGCCCGTTTTCGGCGGGCCGCCCGGCACCCGATGGGCATGCTCCACGGAGAAAAAGTCACTGAGACCAGACGGTGCCAAATGGGTCTTGATCAGGTCCTCCACAAAGAGGTCCGTAGCCGCTTCCTCCGATCCCTCCGGAACACCGACTATGCGGACGTTCTGCCGCCTGGCACGTCCCTCAAAGTCCTCCAGTCTCCTCGAGAATTGGTCCGGAGTCATCCGCAGGTTCCGGCCCTCGGTTTGCAGGTCCGAGACGTCGGCCGTTAGGCTGGAGGTCTTAATGTCCAATGACTTCACTCGATCATTAGTCTTGCCCAAGTCGGCTCTAATGAGAGTAAGATCAACAGCCATAGTGTCCACCTTGTGGGTTAAGGTCTCATGTTGCTGTTGCATGTCAGCCCGAAAACTGGTAATGGCACCCATGATGTCGCTCAGGGTAGGCTCGGAGCCATCAGGTGAGCCTGTAGCTGGAAGGCTCTTGGCTGAAGATCCCGTGGCAGGCGGCGTCTTCGGCTGGACATATCGCTCAATTTTACTCTGTTGCGACTGTGCTCTTCCACGGACGCCTTTGTTCGACGTCTTGTCGGGGTCCCCTCTGCCAGCCATGTTGGTTCCGATGAGGACAAAGGCTGCACCAGCCAAGCCCGAGCCCAGCGAGCCAAGAAGAAAATCCGAGCTAGGCAGTCAGACCAGTTCGATGATAGAACCCACTGTAGGCACTAGCACGCCACCAGTAGGGACAGCAGACAGTCACTACGCAGTCCAATCGTGCGGAGTGGCGAAGACCGGAGAGACAATGGCACAGCCCTGGCACGGAGTTCCATTCGACGTAGCTCTGCGTAGGAACCACCGATTCGAAGGCGGAAGGCAGCTCCCGTCTCAGTAGACCATCAGCAATAAGAATCCACCCGCGTGGATCAGGATTTCAGACAGGATATATGAGGAGGATCGGAAGGTCCGCGGAGCTCCGAGCTTACGCGGCCATCTTGGTTGCCCGCGAAGCTCCTCTAGACGTTCCTTTGTTGAATGTATTTGGTGATTTTATTCCTGATAAAAAGGGGTCCTGTTCCATGTATTGCTTTGTAGGCGATACAAAGCAGCTTGAATGTGGATTGTCTGGCAACCGGTAACCAGGCAGGGGAGATGTGGGTTTGTAGCTTTACATGTAGGAACAGTCTGGCAGAAGAGTTCTGAATCCGTTATAGTCTTTTTATAGCTGATAAAGATGATCCGTGGTAGAGGCCATTGGCGTAATCACGTTTAGACAACAGGAAAAAGTTATTAGCATGCAAATTTTTTGGGAAATCCCTGGTGGAGGAAGACGAGTTGCAGAGCTTTCATAATAATGAAGCTTGATCTTGCTAATTTTGACACTTGGAGATTTATTGATACCTTGGAGTCCGTGGTAATTCCAATGTTTATTACTCCCTTAGATACTTTAGGAGGTAGCCTCAGATCATCAGGCCAAGCAGTGAGTGGGTCATAATTTTTTCCAATCGCCACATGTGAGCATTTTAGTTTTGGAGGCATTTAATTTGAGATGGCTTCATGTCATCAACTGATCATCGCTCTGAGGCAACTGAAACTTCGTGAGTTTCCAATGTCTATGGGGCTTTTCAGTTAAAGGAGTATTTGTGTGTCATCTGCATAGTTATACCACGTGGGCTGAAATTCATTGATCATTGCCGGTAATGACTTCATGTCGATGTTGAAAAGCATGGGTGAGATGATAGAGCCTTGAGGGAACCCTGCTTTGCGTAGTACGGTTTGGATGAGAAAGGTGGAGAATGGATAACATTTGTTCTGTTTTGAAGGTAGGTTTATGCTGCATACAATGCACGATGTGATCCTCCATTGCTGCATAATTCCAGGGTCTATGATTACATTCAGTGCATACAGCTCTAAAGGCACAGCAACTCAACTGCCTTTAACTGCCCAAGTCACATCAGTGGAACAGATTTCCAAGAGTGCCTACCAAAAAATTACTCCATTCACTAGGCATAACTCAAAATCAACAACACTTATGCTATGCGTCTCTCTATGGAACGCCTATATTGTCCTCTTTAGTCATGAAAAAAATCTCAGAAAATTCCACAAAGTTTTAAAGGAGACACATCTTTCAATGGTTTGCACCACTGCTCATCTACTGTAGTACTGCTTCTGGTAATTTCGTCCAATAGATAGTTGTTTGCAGCTGATGGCTCTCTGCTATATATTATTCCGTTATCTACTCCGACCCCCCGCCAGAAAGTTCACCAAAATGCCTACTTGGCAATAACGAGTCTTATACCAAAGAAAACAATAGTGCCCTGCATAAAAATAGGCCATCTATTTTCCTAACAAAGTAGACAGCCTGGCAGGTCAATAAGCCAACTGGAAAACACATTTGCAGAATTGGGTATTTTGTCCATTTAAAACAGGAGATTTTGGCAATAAAACTAAATAGACAAAATCCTTAAACTGTATTCCAGAAGGATCTAAAGCACTCCTAAAATTATTCTGAGGCAAATGAATAAACTTGTGCCTCACAGCATCCTGCATCGTGAAATCCAAAGGGTAAGCAGGTAGCAAGTGTCTGGCTCTAAAAATATACTCTCTTTATGCCATGTCTGGATCGCTACCTCCTCTGCAAACCTCTTCTTGGGAGGGAAGGGGTAGTCAATAATAATAGGAAATGCAGCTTGTTTTAAGGCATTCGGCTACTCAGTGATCTTCTACCATGGTGCATGAGAAATATAAACTCGGGTCAAGAACAGAAGAAAAAAAGCGGCTAAATAGAGGAAAGAAGCTGTAGATGGTCATGACTTCCACAAATGCTAGTAGCACCACCCGGACTAGTAGACGGCGAGAATAGGGCAATAGCCGTCTAGTGGGCAGGATGGGAAGGGAGGTATACCAACAAAAGATTTGTAATAGTAAGCTTTATTTCGATACAGTACATATCATAAAAGCAATACAAAACATCAAATAAAACAATACAAATTACATAATATAAAATACCTTCAGGTTTGATAATAAAAGCAATAAGAGCGAGATGTGCAAATAAGGATATCATTAACATTTGAACACCCATACGGAATATAGTTCATCAAGGGGCACTTTACTGGAGCAGCAGCTTCCTTGAGGTTCTTATACGCCAGGCCCAACCTAAAAATTTTGCCATACAACATGCAAAAAATGGGCGGGCATCTGAGCATAGTATGCGTAGGGCTTCTGAGTGTGATCTTGTTCCTAGGCTCCTACACAATGGTTTTAGCCATTTCGATCTAGGTGCTGCATAGGCCTTACACTCAAACAGTAGGTGGGCGATGGACTTAACCCTTGAAGCACAGAACGGGCAATGCGGAAGCGTTTGAAGTGGAGGTTTCCAGGTAGAGGTAAACGAGCCTAGGGGGAGCACACCCACCCTAAATTTAAAATACAGAGATCTGTCTCCAGAATTATGAATCAGGTCCAGATAGGGTTCCCTATAGGGGAGCTCCTTAACTAACAAGAACTTGGCGACAGATTTGCAGTGGTTGGAATTGTGCATTCTCTTATTGTTTACCCATAGCCAGTACACCTTCTTCAGGAACTGCTTAGGGGGTGCGGTTTTGTTGACCCAAGCGTCACCCAAATCCAGCTCATAAAGGAGGCGTTTGACTTCCCTAAACCAGGGTATCTTACTACAACCTGGAAGCGACAGAAGGTCTTTTAAGGCGTCAGCATAGCTGCACAATTCGGGGACGTTCCAAATCCGGGACCAGAGAAGCAAAGGTCGTAAATTAGCTTGCTCACAGATTGGGCGAGTGCCTGTATCTAACAGTAGTGGGATTGTAGGAGTACTATGGGGCAACCTCATCAAATCCTTGTGAAAATTATTTTCAAGGTGGGCCAGGGTATCAACTTTCTGTAAGCCCCACAGTTCAGCCCCATACAGGGCGGCGCTCACAACCCTCGCTGTGTAGATATCTATCAATGCCCCGATTGGTTTTAAGGATGAGGCTCGCTGTTCCTTAAGCAAGGCTCCAGTGGCCCTTTTGTGAGTCAGGAATACCTTTTGGTGGTGTGCCTTCCAGCTCATGGTATCACAGAGCCGTATTCCGAGGTAATCAAATTCCTTGACTCTTTCAAGGGGGATAGAGTCTAAGGCAGGAGGGGTAACGGATTTCTTAGGAGGGTTAAGGACAAGGAATTTAGTCTTGCCTATATTTATTGCCAATCCCCTGGAGTCACAAAAAGATTTAAAGCTTGTGAGCAATTTCTGAATGCCCGCAGGTGTTTTAGATATCAGGAGGGTGTCGTCCGCAAACAGGAGAGTTGGGACTTTTCTGCCCGCCAGGGTGGGTGCATCTGCTGGATGTTCCAAGAGATGCTCCACCACTCCGTTTACATAAAGAGAAAACAGAGTGGGGGCAAGCACACACCCCTGGCGGACGCCCCTGTCTACTGGGATACGAGGTGTTTTTTCTCCCTGGACACCCCATCTGATCTGGGCGAAATTGTCTTCATGGAATTTTCTAAGCAAGAGCAGCAAGTAGGGTGGTAGACCTAGTCCATCGAGGACATTCCAAAGTAGTGCCCGTGGGACCAGGTCGAAGGCAGTACGCAAGTCTATAAAGACTAGGTACAAACTGCCCCCTCCCAGTACCACCACCTTCCAATATAGCATTAGGAGACGGAATGTCTGCTCGATGGTGCCTGTCCCTGATCTAAATCCTGCCTGAAAATCAGACAGAATTTTTCCCTCGTCAACCCACTGCAGAATCCTACCCAGAACCACCTTGCCTGCCACCTTTTGGGTTGAATCCAGCAAACTGATGGGACGGTAGTTGGCTGGATCGTCCCTGCTACCTTTCTTAAATATTGGCACAACTTCAGCGCCCCTCCAAGAGTCAGGAAAGGAGCCTCCCATCAAGACCTCGTTTAGCAGTGAAGCAATTAATCTGCTCCATACTGCTGGATGGGACTTCAATAGGTCGCCTGGGATTCCATCGGGGCCCGGTGCCTTGTTAGAAACAATACCACCGATTGCCCTTTCAACTTCCTGGTTAGTGAAGGGGTCGACGATGATAGGGGGGAAAACTGTTGGGCTAATCAAGAGGCCCGGGCCCGGGCATGCAAGGGATATCCCCTGAGTCTCAGAGTATAGTTTGGAGAAGTGAGCAAACCAAACGTCACCGGGAATGTTGCAGGTTAACTGCTGGTCAATGGGCTTGTCCCTTACTCTTAAAAAACAAAAGATTTGTACGACGTTTGTTACTTCTTAAGCGATAGTAGATCCCTGTTCTTTCTTACGCAATAAGCAGTATCAATCTTTGCCCAACAGTCAGAGAACACACTGTCCAAACTGCAGCTTAACATTCTGTATTTATTATATAACTTATTGGCTAGGCTTCACTTATATATTGGCTTCAGTCCAAGTATGGATGATATACACATTCATTAATTCAGTATTAATTATCAAAGTAAGTACACACTGAACACCTGTTTGTGCTACAACATTTTACCCCTAATTCCTGTTTGTTATATAAAGTATCCCTTGCATTTTCTTCCACCTTCTTATTAGGAGAGACTGTCTCAGAGGATGGCCTGTGACCCACCTCTGGTTGATTTTTTCATTTATTCAGCACAACTATCTCAGAGGTCAAATCAGTATCTCTGATGGATTTTTTATGGATTTTTCTTAGAGATTCCTGTGGAGTTGAGGATTTTCCCTCTGATGTTAATTTTGAACAGTGCTCAGAATGAGAGTGGACCCTTTTTGCGATTTTTCCACAGATCTTTGTGGTACATTATTTATGATTTTGGAATAACTATAGCACAGACTTGGTACATGGGCATATTCACAATAGCAAGATACGTGTTGGATAACAAAAATCATTAAAATAACAATTAGCAACTGAAAAAAATAACAGCAATAGGCATCTCATATCTGTATATGAACAGTACTAGAAAAGAAGTATTTTAGCAAATAATTATAATAAAGCAAGACAAAACAGAGTGAGTCAACATGTCAATTCCAACTAGGCCATTCAGGTCAGCCAAGGCAATTTGATGAACTTCATTTTAACCAAAGTGTCTCACGAATAAGACGATTTTCAGATTTTTTTTTTACTTGATCAGGCACATGGGATGGAGCTCCAGTCTTCTTGCGTTACCTGAGAAGAAAATAGAAAATAGTTACTTACCTGTAATTGTAGTTCCTCAGTATTGATTCACATGCTTGAATCATCCCAGTCGTCGAGACGGGAGTCCCACAGCAACACCAGACTAGCAGTCCCATGCCAAGGATAGCCCAGAGGTTGCAACCATGGCCCCCAAGTTGCCCCGTCACATCACTCCAACAGAACCAAACTTCTGCCAATCAGAGACAATCGGACTGAAGACCACACCCTCAGAGGCCACCATCTTTCAGATTTCAAAGCACTTGTGTGAAGAACCTGTAATGGTAGGTTAGCCTCTTGTGGGCAGGAGAGTGAGTCCTATGTGAATCTATGAAATATATCAATAAAGAAGAACTACCATTACAAGTAAGTAACTTTTTCTTCTGGGGTAGTGTGTGTTTCCTTGATTCACTTCTTGAATCAGATTAACAAGTACTATACAGTATTCAGAATAAATGGATACAATGGATGGAGGGAAATTAAAGGATGGGTCACTGCTTGGCCTACTGCTTCCTCATCCTTCTGTAGTGCCTCTTCCAGACAGTAATATTGCATGAAAGTATGTGCATTCTTCCATGTTGCTGCTCTGCATATGTCAGTTAATAAAACAATAGCAAAAGGAGCAGTACATGCTGCGGCACTCCTGGTAGAATGGGATGTTTTGTTGCTGTGCAGTGATCTTCCTGATTTTGTATGGCAAAATAAACAGCAGATGAAACCCTATGCCCTGCTACAAATGGCATTTCCTTAGTGTGGACTCCTAAATATAATTACGATTTGATCTGAATTTCTAAACGTTTTGGTCTTGTCCAAGCAGAATGTCAGACATTTTTTGACATTCAGAGAGTGTAAGGCTCTTTCTAGTATTGTACTTGGATGTGGAAAAAATATAGTTTGTAAAACTGGCTCATTAAATGGAAATCTGAAGGCATTTTAGATGTAAACATCTGGTTAGTTCTCAAACTATTACTGCGAAATTGGAGGTATGTCTCTTTAATTGTGAAGGCCTGTATTTCACTGAACCTCTGCACTGATGTCAATGCTAGAAGTTAAGCCACTTTCCAAGAGATAAACTTTATCCAGGCAATGTGTATTGATTGATTCAATGGCAGTCGCAAACGTTGTAACTGTTAAGACAAGGACCACCTGCTATTAGTGGCAGTTCCAAGGGCTGGGAAAATGCTTTTGTACTCAAAAATCCCCTGGCAACTGCAAAAATAAACACTCACAATAGACACACATTCACTTCAGACTCACTTCAGACATGCATTCTGCGACACACAAAGAAAGAGGAAAATGCCTCTCTGGATTGTTTTTGTGCAAAAAGGTGTCCCTCCCTGCACAAAAACAATATTGCCTACAAAGCAGGCACCCTCGCACCATGGTGCAATGGTGACTGTGTTTGCGCTAGGCAACACATTGTGGGCCGGAGCGGGGAAAAGAAAGGAATGTGCCGATTTACATTTAACAATGCACAATTCTGACCTTTCCCTGTAACGCACTACCGCAAGGTGGCTTGCTGCACTGCGTGACTTAATGGTAAATATGCCCCCTTATGTTTCGTAGTGCGTTCAGATATGCAGAAAGACTTTCATTGCTCTAATATAACCGGACAAATCTCATCTTGAGTTTACCCTTAGATGCTGAATAGAGTGGATTTTTCAGCTGCCTATTAAAGGCGAGATGATTATGCAGAAGATAAAAAGTCAGAGGTGCAAGTTCCACTACTTGGCTAAAAGGTCAGAAAGAAGAGCTGCCGGCATGGTCTGATTTGCAAAAACAGGTAGATGAGGACCGTAGACCACTGGAATGTAAGAGACAAAGTGTGTGTTTTTTTCATTGCCGCTCAATGCTCAGTGGAAGAGGTGCAATCATTAAAAATAGAATATCTTGCAATTGGTAACGAAAGGATATTTTCCAAGTAAGCCAAGATGGAGGTATGATGGTGAATAGCTCCAGATGATCTGCAGTCTTACGATCATACAGAGCCTAACACACAGGTAAAGAGTTACTGCAGTCACACGAGAGCACAGGATTGAATGGACAGTTGTGAGAAAGGGAAGGGATCACTTTGTGCAGAATCATTATTAGAAAGGAGCAGGTAGTAGAACATCAGTTGACTTCCAGCGTGAAAGAACATGATTGAACAGAAGAGCACATTTTCTAGATCTGGAAAGAATGTGGGTGATGTCTGACAGAATACCCTCCTAAAGGAACAATGACAACATGGTGAGTTTGAGAGTTCTTCCTCTTTTAGGTGGCGACTTCTTAAGTCAGGAGTGAAAACTGAACTGGTCTTTTCCAGGGTTGAAATGAAGCCTAATGATAATTTAAGTATCATCCACACAAGGCATGAAAGAATGGCTGAAAAACTGAAAAGTTGTATCAGAAGTGTAGCATAAATACTGAAAACAGGAGGTATTTGTTGGGAATAAGTTGAGAGTAATTGGCAAGAAATTTAGTAAACCTGGTTCCCTGCATAGTAAAGTGACATGCAACTTGGCTATGAGGCATAAGGCCTGGTGAAAAATTCACATAATTACCAATATTAAAATTACATGAAGTACTCAAAAAATGAGCACAGGTCAGTTGTAGAGACCCATTTAGTCCCGCTGAACTAAAGTACCTTAATCCTGGTTGTGTCTACATTGATGATCCCGTTGATGACAGGGTTTCGTGGTGTAAGCAAGGTGAAGCATCCGTTCCAATTCAATCAGCGGCGGCAAAGCACTGGTCCTGATCCACGCACCAGTGACAATGTATCTGCTCTGATGAGTGGGGTGTTGTGATGTGGAGGTTCAGCATCGTCGTCAAGGCTGCCATCAAAGAGGATGCAAGAACCTTGCACTGGGATGGGCGTTGCATGGTGATCATTCCGAAGGTGATGCGTCGGTGTCAATATACACAACAGCAATGATGAGTCAGTAGCAATCCACAGCAGAGGTAATGTACTGTTTCTGATCCAGGCAACAGTGGCAATGTGCTCATTCTGATACGCCCAATGGCGGTGATGCGTCGTCGACAGCGGATTCATCGGTTCTGCAGGAGCAAGAACCTTAGGCCTGCTTCCAATGGTCTGGTGCTGGGGTGGCAACACTTGCCAGGGTAGACTCACAGATGGCAGAGTCCCGGTGCAGAAGCAGGGTTGGAAGTCTTTTCCCTGAGACTTCAGATTAGGAGGCAAGCTAACTAGCCCTTGGAGTCACTCTGGGTTCTGGGTTTAAGTGATGCACAGCCAGTCCTTCTTACCCAGGTATGAGAGCAACAGGTGGCAGGTCAACTAGGCATAGGAGGGGTCCAGCAGAGTAGCGGTCCAGCAAAATGGCAGTCCTTTCAGCAGTACAGCAATCCTTCTTCCTGGCAGAGCACGATATGTCCAGAAGTGTTCCAGGAAGGGGGGTGTCTGAGGTCCTTTACTTATACCCAGTGGTGTATTTGATGTGAGGAGCCTTAAAAGAGATGCCTTTGAAGTGCACAGATGTCCCGCCCTTCCTGCCCTGTCTCTAGACTCACTGCAGGGGGTATGCAGCACTTTGTGTGTGGACAGAACACAGCCTATTCAGGTGTAAGTGAGACTGGGTCCAGCTCCCCACTCCCATCCTGCCAGTATGGCCCATCAGGTCACACCTAAGCTCCCATTGCGTGTGGCTGTCTAAGGGGATTACACAAAGCCCAGCTGTCACCAACCTCAGACATGTGATCAAAGATAGATAGCAAGCACCAAATGGCTAAAGCAAGAAAATGCCAACTTTCTAAACATTATAGCATTGCAATTTAAAACCCGACTTCACCAAAAGTCTATCTCTTCACAATTTGGAATTACACTTATAAAATGTAGTAAGGTATCCCAATGCTATCATTTGGGAGGGATAGACCTTACAGTAGTGAAAACAAAAATTAAGAGTTTTTTCCTACTAGGACATGTAAAACTTACAAGTACATGTCCAACTTAATAAATACATTGCATCCTACCCTTGGTGCTGTCCAGGGTCTACCCTAGGGGTCACATATGTATTAGAAAAGAAGGTCTGAGCCTGGCATGAGGTTTAACTTGTCAGGTCAACATGGCAGTTTAAAATGCACACACAGGCTCTGTAATGGCAGGCCTAAGACTAGGCCTGGGCGGAGTTCGCAGAATTCTGCTACGTGGAACTCTGCAAAGCGACATAAAACCTCAGCGGGGTTCCGCAACTGGCAGAGTGCAGCACGAACTGTAGTTTACGCTAATCTTCCTGTCATTAGGGTAGAAATTCTACCCGAGCAGCAGCTTGCGCTCGCCAACTTACCATTGGCGAGCGCGAGCGGGGAAAAAACTCAGCTGCACTACGCAGAGCGGAGTTTTCTGCACTCCGCAAACTCCTTGGAGCTTGGAGTGCAGTAAACTCAGCAAACTCCATGAACGGAGCAGAATTCACTGCCCAGGCCTACCTGAGACATGTTGCAAGGGCTACTTAGGTGGGTGGTACAATCAGTGTTGCAGGCTCACAAGTAGCATTTAATTTACAGGTCCTCTGCACATGTAGTGCCTTTACTAGGGACTTATAAGTACATTAAATATGATAATTGTAGATAAGTCAATGTTACCAGGTTGTAGGGAGAGAACACATGCACTTTAGCACTGATTAGCAGTGGCAAAGTGCATTGAATTCTAAGGCCAGCAAAACCGAGGTCAGCAAAAACAGGAGGTCTGAAGGCAGAAAATTATGGGAAACCACATGAAGGAAGCCAGGGCTAACATGCAGTATTACCCAAATTGACAGCTTCAAAATTCTGCTCTATTTGTTAGCACAAAATACAGTTTTGTGACAATTTTTTGGCATGAGGACGCATTTTGAGCTAAAATTAGTGCAAACCCCATGTGACGCAAACAACAGCCATTCATGTAAAGTTAATTCACATTCTTCCCAAGCTCCTACCATTAAATTTGTACCCGAACCAAGTCTTAGTTACATGATGTGGAATAATATTGTAACAACAGGCATTTCAAGGAACAATTGTAAAGTAAAATGCCGAAAATTCTTTGACATTGTGCCAGCTTAAATGAAATTTTGCACTGACCTATAGGTCACTGAACTGCTTGAGAAACTGGTATCTTGCTTGCTTTTGACCCCAGCACACATGGAATCCTGGGGGCATATTACCAACAACTAGCGATAATTTTTGTCTCTAACTTGTTTAGAGACAAAAATTATCGCCGCACATCGGCGATTTTTATCGCAGATAAACCTTGCTATTAGCAAGGTTTATCGCAAATGCGATAAAAAACGGCCGCAAAGCATGAATATCGCTGAAAAGTCAGCGATATTCATGCATTATCGAGCAAATGCTCTTAGCCATGTTATCCACCTCCCATTGGATAACATGGCTAAGAACTGCTCAGGGCAGGTGTTAGCTTTTGGAGATATTCGAGCTTAGCGCGAATATCTCCAAAAGTTGGTAATAGGAGATAGCGATGTTAGGGACTGTTTCCAGTCGCTAACATCTTGGCACGCCCACTTTGCATATCATTAGTGATAAATATCACTGACATGCAAAGCGGGGCCCAAGATGGTCTCTATCTCCTATTAGCTGTCACTAACTGGTGTTAGCGACAGCTTGGTAATAGGGAGATAATTTTATCTCCACTTTCTTGGCTTTTAAAGCCAAAAAAGCGGAGATAAACCCCCTTGATAATATGCCCCCTGGTTCTTTGTACAGTGAGGACGAGGCCTAAACCTGACTGCAAGGCCCAGAGAATGGCTCTGAGATCAGGAGGGGTGCCATAAGCATACTCACTAGTGAACACAAGACTACCATCTAAGCCATTTTGGGACATGAAAATTGAGGGAAAGTGGCAGCATACCATTTTCCAATTCATAATGTTGGACAGGTCTTTTTACCTGTACAAAGAGAGTGTGATGTTTGTAGACCATTTGTGTAAAGGTTTGTTAGCTGCTGGAAAGCCAATGTGAGAATAGTTCTGCCAGACATAAAATGAGTGCCCTTAGCTTTTGAGCCTTTGGAAGGAAGCCCAGGAATAGGTGAGCAAGGTAGTTGTTTGAAAACATCACATGGTGTTGCAGGAGAGGATGGAATGCTCTACAGTGAACCTGTGAATTCTAGAAGCTACCATGAGGCTAGTGGTTTCTCTTGGTTCCTCTAGTGAGCAGTACTTTTGTGTAATCATTGGCCCATGAGGTTACTTTCAACATGACACTTAGGCATTCAAGAGACCCAGGACAGGTTGGAGTGTTTGTTGTACTGGCCGGGGATACACTTGGACCGAGAGAAGTTATGTAGAACATGTCAAATCAGTGGTACGAAAGGAGGTAAGATCATGACACTGTTGTTAATTCAGACTGTAGTAGGTGTGGTTTTGAGCCAATGGAGATTAGCATTGTTGTTTTTATTTGGACTGTGGAATATCAGGTGGCTTTGAGGACCACCGTGCAATGCACCTATGCTAAAGGCACTTGACTATTGTAGCCCTTCACTGTACAAAATTAACACCTCACACAAGGGAGATGGAGTAGTTCTGAATTTGAAAACAAGGGCAAAGACACACTAGGTCACTGTGATTGATAGGTCAACCGGAATGGGCAGATATGAATCCTCTCCACCTCGCACAATATGCGGGGTGGGGGTTTAGGGCATCCTTTTTTTACATTCCAGCATCAAATCCTGCTGGCGTGTCAAATTCTAATTGACATGTCTGTTGGGATTTACATATACCACTTTGGGTGCACTTGAAAAGAAGAAAACAGGATTCACTGTGGGAGCAGTGGCTGCTTCAAACTGGGTTTTAGTGTTCGATGTGGGAGGACACCAGGGTTACTATTGCACACTCCCCACACACCCCAGGTCTCAGAGCTCGATCTGAGTGAGGAGAAGACTTTTGCCATCTTGAAATTGTCCAAAGTGGATAGGGTTGGCCCCAATAGCTTTTATCCCATAGCTTACGGAGTGCCCATGAGTACCTCTCACCCGCTAGTAAGTGCCACGCATAAATGTGCCATCTCCTGACACCAGGTTCAGAATGCTTCTTCACCTGAGGAAGAACCATTGAGGACTGGACCTGTTGTCTGTGACCTGAGAGGATTTGTGAATGTCTGGGACTGCAGCTCTTGTACCCAAGACTATGAAGTGGACTTGCCCCTCTACATACCTTGCAGGGAGGCCCCCTCAATTTTCGTTACGCCAGTGCAAGGGCCAAAAGGCTGACTGCCTGTTCAAGCTACAGGGATACAACAAGCTACAAGTGGCCTTTCCTTGCAACTGTGTAGCTGACCAGTGGCAAGTGGACCTGAAAAGGAAACTGCCGTTGGGCTCTGTCTGACACCATGTAAGTCTCTAAGTGCCTCCCCATAGGCCCTGGGAGGCTTTAGATGTGCACTCCTGTAGACGATTGGGACTTAAAAATCAGAAGGTAAAAGCTGTGACCATGTTGAAATGGTTGGTGTATCTGACCTGCATTCCATCATGGTCAGCATCAAATTGCACCTTGGTCCCTGTCTACCGCGACCATTAACTGTCATTAGCACTTTGTGCTTCTTGGCACTATTCCTACTTCTAGCTTTGAAAAAACATGTCTTCAATTCCCCTTATTAGATTTGTGTCCTTTTGTTAATTAAATGTTATTATATTGTCTAATTCAATCTGATGTTTTTATTGTTTTACCTTTCAATGGTATTACTGTTTTGTCTAGCATAAATACTTTACACGTTGCCCTAAGTTAAGCCTTTCTGCGGATGTATGTCATTTCTACGCGGTGTTTACACCGCGCTACCATTACAACGCAGGTATCACAACGCAAGTCGTTACAACGACTTGCACTGTAGGTGCTGGACTTAGGAATAATAAGATTTTCTATTCCAACACCAGGCTACGCAACAGTAGGGTAGGTGTTGGAATAGTAAATCTACTATTCCTTAGTCTCTAGCGCCATCCAGTGCAAGTCGTTGTAACGACTTGCCTTGTGATTCCTGCGTTGTATTGGTAGCACGGTGTAAACACCGCGTCATAATGGATGTTCCCCTTTCGGCTCTGTGCCATAGCTGCCAGTGGGTTGAGCTCAGGTCAACCCACTGTCAAGGGTTGTAATAGTTTACCCACCCCAAATAATATTCTATTTTCTTACACAAGTGGTGTATTAAGCCCATCCCTCCATTGTTTTCTATGGCCTAAGATGCTGTATCTGAAAGTGACCATGTGTGGTGCTTGATTGACTCCAAGGCTGGGCTGGAGCACAATAATTACTGTTTTGTATCCTTTTGAGCTGTAGTATCTTTAGAAGTATAGTTTGCGAATAGCAATGGTCTTATGTTTTTGTAGGTGGGGTTGTATTAGTATGTCCCTCCCTAAACATCTCTGTGCCCCTTCCTAACTCTTGTTATTCCTCCCAAAACCTCTCCCAATTTGTATTAAGAATTCCCCATTTTCCAGCCACTTCCATTTGACCCTCCCACATGTACACCTAAATCATATTCTTATGTGTGCCTAGATCGCCGCCACTTTGGCGGAGATCTCTGTAGAGAAAATATTGGAAGGGTAGAGGTGGAAGATTCAGCATGTAAGTTCGTGAATAGCATTTTGTAATGCATGAGTGGTACTACTGTAGAAAAATGTTCTATACTACAAAATAAAGTTTGTGAATAGACTTCACGATTTGGAGGGTGCCCGAAAGAGAAATTCTTATACCTTGTTCCTGCAGACATGTTGTAGTAGTGGTATAGATGAAAATAATCGTAGAGTAGACAAAAGCAGCATGTAGTGGACTATTATGTGCACAGTACCCCAGAGTTCCAGAAACTGCATTTTATGAGGGGAAATGATGTCTGGAGCGGTGAACAGACAGAATATTGAGTTGTTTTTTCAAACTACAACAATATTGAGTTTGAAATAATGAGGTACAAGAACATCAACAGCAAGTGTATAGTTGAACAGAATATCGACAGTAAGGTGAGCAATATCGTATTTTTAAATACTGAAGACAGTAATATAATTCGTAAAAATATTGTTGTTAATAATATCGATATTTATATTCGTTTTCTGTATTTTAGTAAGTATGTAAAAAGTATGTGATGTAATTTTTGGGTATAAGTGTAGTTTTTTTTATGTATGTGTTAAATTTTTAGTAGTAATGACTTTTATGAAAATTAATTTTTGTGTATTTTAGTTCTGTAGCGGGTTTGGGTTTATAGGGGAATAGGGTGGGAAGTAATTTAATTATCATAAAGTAATTGTTAATTTGTATTTATTATTTGTTTATAATTAATATATTATCAATTAATTATTAATGGCTTAATAATTAATATTAATGAATCAATTGATTTTTTTTTGGTTTCCTCATATACCATTATGGAATTCTTGAAGGGAACTTAGGCAGCTCAAACAGAAAGAGGTCAAACCTGTCCGGCCCTGATGTTAAATGACCAAATTCAGAAGAAGCAATGCCCGATCCCTCAAGTTGCCACTGCTTCCCCAATCCGCTCCTGTTCACGCCGTAACTGGCACCCTGCGTAACATAGGAGATATAGGAACCAGCAGGGCCCAGAATGAATCATAGGAAACCAAATTACCGTTTACCTGCTTTGCCATGCCACCAGGGGCTTCCAGATCTTATCAATGCTTGTGGGATTGCATGCCATATCCGATTTACTGGTGAGAATAACGTGTTTAAGGCAATTAGAAAAAGAAGAAGATATTGGATCCTTCCAGGCTCTGCATATTTCGCGCCTTGCAAGAAGTATAACTTAGAAAATAAACCTTGTATTAAGATTGTTTATGTTATAGGCAACTCCCAAACCAAAAAAATAGTACTAGTAGTTATTACTATCGATATTTGGAGAACATCTTCCAGAAAACCCTGAATCAGATTCCAATAGTTCCTTATTTCTGAGCAAACAGCCAGCATATGCACATCATCAGCGGCCAAAAATCTACATCTCGGGCAATAATATTCTAGATTGGAGAATTTCATGAGTTTTTTTGGAGATATATATGCCCTATCCATAGTGTATAAATGGTTCCGTTTTAGAGTGGCCGGCTTTACCACAGCCTGCAAGATGATGAATGAATCAGTCTATAAACCCATAGAGATTTCATTATCTAGTGTTTGTGTATTGTTCCACAGTTTTTGTATCTCAGGTTCAGAGATGTTCTCAGCTTCTAGCATAGCTGTATACCAGTACGAAATTTGATTTTTCCACCTATCTCTTCTGAATATTAAATCAAATTTAGGGTTGGGTTTATTAAGATTCCAGGGTTTAGTTAACCACCATCTGGACAGCTGATGATATTTAAACTTCGTGAGGGTTCCCCCAGTTAGACTATATAGTGCCTCCCAGCTGAGAAGCTGTGAATCTTCCTGGAGATCCCCCCAAAGCTCCAGCCCAGCTGCCCTAAGAGGACGAGATAATTGGTCTTGGAGGCAAGCCGGAGTTCCAGGTGATTCCCAGATCGGAGCCTGCTCTACATAATAAGGAATATCAAGTTTCTGCCTCACAAAGACCCAATTTCTTATAGCTGTCCCCAGAATCATGAATCAATTGATAATTATATTAATTGTGTTCTTTTTTTAGGAGTGGGTTGTGGGTTTATAGGGAATAGGGTGGGTAGTAATTTAATTATAAAAACAATAATTCTTTTGGTTTATTAATATTTATAATTGATTTATTAATAATTAAATATTAATTGGTTATTCATTAATAATAATTAATGAATAGATAATTATATTGAATTAGTTATTTTTGTTTTAGGATCAGGTTGTGGTTTTATAGGGTATTGAGTGGGAAGTAATTCAATTATGAAAAATATTTATTAATTTGTATGTATTATTATTTATCATTATTTTATTAATAATTAATTATGAATTGCTTAATAATTAATATTCATGAATCAATAGATAATTATATTAATTGTGTTCTTTTTTTAGGAGTGGATTGTGGGTTTATAGGGAATAGGGTAGGTAGTAATTTAATTATAAAAACAATAATTCTTACTTTGTATTTATTAGTATTTATAATTGATGTATTATTAATTAAGAATTGGTTATTCATCAATAATAATTAATTAATAGATCAATATATTCATTGTGGTATTTTTTTTAGGAGTGGATTGTGGGTTTATAGTGGAATATGTTGGGAAGTAATGTAACTATAAAAAGGTCAATATTAATTTTCATGTATTACTACTTATAAATAATTGATTAATAATTGATTATTAATCGGTTATTAATTGTTATTAAATAATTAATTGATAATTATATTAATTGTGTTTTATTAGTAGCGGGTTGTGGGTTTAAAGGGGAATAGAGTGTTTAGTAATTTAATTAAAATAACGTCGTAAATATTCATATTCATGTATTAGTATTTATAATTAATTTATTCTTAATTAATTATTAATTGTCTATTTAATTTTAATAATTATTTAATTGATAAGTATGTTAATTTAAACCCTCTGCTATCCAACACTTTCCTTATTGTTGCACTCACTGGATTGGGAATAGTTATTTTTATTCATACGCTATCCAACACTTTCCCTACTGTTGCACTCTCTTGAGTGGGAATAGTAATTTTTACCCCTTCACTATCCAACACGTTCCCTACTGTTGCACTCTCTGGAGTGAGAATAGTAAATGTTACCCCTACTCTATCCAACACTCTCCCTCCTGTTGCACTCACTGGAGTGGGAATAGTAATTTTTACCCCTCCACAATCCAACACTTTCTCCACTGTTGCACTCACTGGAGTGGGAATAGTTATTTTTATTCCTACACTATCCAACACTTTCCCTACTGTTGCACTCTCTGGAGTGGGAATACTAACTTTTTACCCTACGCTATCCAACACTTTCCCTACTGTTGCACTCTCTGGAATGGGAATAGTACATTTTGCCCCTACGATATCTAACACTTTCCCTACTGTTGCACTCTCTGGAGTGAGAATAGTAAATGTTACCCCTACTCTATCCAACACTCTCCCTCCTGTTGCACTCACTGGAGTGGCAATAGTAATTTTTACCCCTACGCTATTCAACACTTTCCCTACTGTTGCACTCTCTGGAGTGGGAATAGTAAATGTTACCCCTATGCTATCCAACACTATCCCTACTGTTGCACTCACTGGAGTGGGAATAGTAATTGTTACCGCTCTGCAATCCAACACTTTCCCTACTGTTGCACTCACTGGAGCGGGAATAGTACATTTTACCCCTACACTACCCAACTCTTTCCCTACTCTTGCACTCTCTGGAGTGTGAATAGTAATTTTTACTCCCCTGCATTCCAACACTTTCCCTACTGATGCACTCATTGGAGTGGGAATAGTAATTTTTACCCCTCCGCTATCCAGTACTTTCCCTACTCTTTCACTCCCTGGAGTGGGAATATTCATTTTTACCCTCCGCTATCCCAAAACTTTCCCTACTTTTACATTCTCTGGAGTGGGAAAAGTAATTTGTACATCTTCGCTATACAATACTTTCCCTACTGTTGCTCTCACTGGAGTGGGAATAGTAATTTTTACCCCTCTGCTATCTAAAACTTTCCCTACTTTTGCACTCACTGGATTGGGAATAGTAATTTTTACCCCTACGCTATCCAACACTTTCCCTACTGTTGCACTCTCTGGAATGGGAATATTAAATTTAACCCCTCTGCTATCCAACACATTCCCTACTGTTGCACTCACTGGAGTGGGAGTAGTAATATTTACACCTCCGCTCTCCAACACTTTCCCTACTGTTGCACTCTCTGGAGTGGGAATAGTAACTTTTAACCCCACGCTATCCAACACTTTCCCTACTGTAGCACTCACTGGAGTGGGAATATACATTTTTTGCCCTACGCATTTCCAACACTTTCCCTACTGTTGCAATCTCTGGAGTAGGAATAGTAATTTTATTCCCTCCGCTATCCAATATTTTCTTTCCTGTTTTAGTTAATGTAGTGTAAAAAGATTTTTTTTAAATTAATATTTTAATTTGTTATATATTTTTTGTTTTTAATTTACATTATTGATGTATATTTCACCATGTGGATACGCCCACTGAGGCGGGGACTTGTGAATAAAACGCAGGTGCTAGAAAAAGGAATGCTTTCAGACAGTTCAAAAGCAAAGTCCCTGATGAAATGCAGCAGAGCATGAAACGCGTCGGACTGACATTTGCACAATCTTGCTGGCTGTCCTTTTCTTCCTGTGCACGGCGACCTTTAAATAAATAGGATCAGCAATGCTTACCTGTTGTGGGCTCTTCCAAAGTTGGCGAAACTTTTCGAATTTATGTTGGCGGCCACGCCCGGGTCGCGGAGGAGCCCCGCTGTTTGGAACAACGGACCTGCTGCAGCGCCAGATGGTGCAGCGGCTTGAGGAACAGGTGCTGTGATTTAGAGGTGGCAAGACGCCGGCATCAGTAAGGAGTACATGCCTCAACCCACTGGGGTAACATTGAAGTATTGAACAATTGAAAGCATTAAGCCCACTGTGGAAATACAGCACTGCAAGTACCATAATTCACCATGTGGATACGCCCACTGAGGCGGGGACTTGTGAATAAAACGCAGGTGCTAGAAAAAGGAATGCTTTCAGACAGTTCAAAAGCAAAGTCCCTGATGAAATGCAGCAGAGCATGAAACGCGTCGGACTGACATTTGCACAATCTTGCTGGCTGTCCTTTTCTTCCTGTGCACGGCGACCTTTAAATAAATAGGATCAGCAATGCTTACCTGTTGTGGGCTCTTCCAAAGTTGGCGAAACTTTTCGAATTTATGTTGGCGGCCACGCCCGGGTCGCGGAGGAGCCCCGCTGTTTGGAACAACGGACCTGCTGCAGCGCCAGATGGTGCAGCGGCTTGAGGAACAGGTGCTGTGATTTAGAGGTGGCAAGACGCCGGCATCAGTAAGGAGTACATGCCTCAACCCACTGGGGTAACATTGAAGTATTGAACAATTGAAAGCATTAAGCCCACTGTGGAAATACAGCACTGCAAGTACCATAATTCACCATGTGGATACGCCCACTGAGGCGGGGACTTGTGAATAAAACGCAGGTGCTAGAAAAAGGAATGCTTTCAGACAGTTCAAAAGCAAAGTCCCTGATGAAATGCAGCAGAGCATGAAACGCGTCGGACTGACATTTGCACAATCTTGCTGGCTGTCCTTTTCTTCCTGTGCACGGCGACCTTTAAATAAATAGGATCAGCAATGCTTACCTGTTGTGGGCTCTTCCAAAGTTGGCGAAACTTTTCGAATTTATGTTGGCGGCCACGCCCGGGTCGCGGAGGAGCCCCGCTGTTTGGAACAACGGACCTGCTGCAGCGCCAGATGGTGCAGCGGCTTGAGGAACAGGTGCTGTGATTTAGAGGTGGCAAGACGCCGGCATCAGTAAGGAGTACATGCCTCAACCCACTGGGGTAACATTGAAGTATTGAACAATTGAAAGCATTAAGCCCACTGTGGAAATACAGCACTGCAAGTACCATAATTCACCATGTGGATACGCCCACTGAGGCGGGGACTTGTGAATAAAACGCAGGTGCTAGAAAAAGGAATGCTTTCAGACAGTTCAAAAGCAAAGTCCCTGATGAAATGCAGCAGAGCATGAAACGCGTCGGACTGACATTTGCACAATCTTGCTGGCTGTCCTTTTCTTCCTGTGCACGGCGACCTTTAAATAAATAGGATCAGCAATGCTTACCTGTTGTGGGCTCTTCCAAAGTTGGCGAAACTTTTCGAATTTATGTTGGCGGCCACGCCCGGGTCGCGGAGGAGCCCCGCTGTTTGGAACAACGGACCTGCTGCAGCGCCAGATGGTGCAGCGGCTTGAGGAACAGGTGCTGTGATTTAGAGGTGGCAAGACGCCGGCATCAGTAAGGAGTACATGCCTCAACCCACTGGGGTAACATTGAAGTATTGAACAATTGAAAGCATTAAGCCCACTGTGGAAATACAGCACTGCAAGTACCATAATTCACCATGTGGATACACCCACTGAGGCGGGACTTGTGAATAAAACGCAGGTGCTAGAAAAAGGAATGCTTTCAGACAGTTCAAAAGCAAAGTCCCTGATGAAATGCAGCAGAGCATGAAACGCGTCGGACTGACATTTGCACAATCTTGCTGGCTGTCCTTTTCTTCCTGTGCACGGCGACCTTTAAATAAATAGGATCAGCAATGCTTACCTGTTGTGGGCTCTTCCAAAGTTGGCGAAACTTTTCGAATTTATGTTGGCGGCCACGCCCGGGTCGCGGAGGAGCCCCGCTGTTTGGAACAACGGACCTGCTGCAGCGCCAGATGGTGCAGCGGCTTGAGGAACAGGTGCTGTGATTTAGAGGTGGCAAGACGCCGGCATCAGTAAGGAGTACATGCCTCAACCCACTGGGGTAACATTGAAGTATTGAACAATTGAAAGCATTAAGCCCACTGTGGAAATACAGCACTGCAAGTACCATAATTCACCATGTGGATACGCCCACTGAGGCGGGGACTTGTGAATAAAACGCAGGTGCTAGAAAAAGGAATGCTTTCAGACAGTTCAAAAGCAAAGTCCCTGATGAAATGCAGCAGAGCATGAAACGCGTCGGACTGACATTTGCACAATCTTGCTGGCTGTCCTTTTCTTCCTGTGCACGGCGACCTTTAAATAAATAGGATCAGCAATGCTTACCTGTTGTGGGCTCTTCCAAAGTTGGCGAAACTTTTCGAATTTATGTTGGCGGCCACGCCCGGGTCGCGGAGGAGCCCCGCTGTTTGGAACAACGGACCTGCTGCAGCGCCAGATGGTGCAGCGGCTTGAGGAACAGGTGCTGTGATTTAGAGGTGGCAAGACGCCGGCATCAGTAAGGAGTACATGCCTCAACCCACTGGGGTAACATTGAAGTATTGAACAATTGAAAGCATTAAGCCCACTGTGGAAATACAGCACTGCAAGTACCATAATTCACCATGTGGATACGCCCACTGAGGCGGGGACTTGTGAATAAAACGCAGGTGCTAGAAAAAGGAATGCTTTCAGACAGTTCAAAAGCAAAGTCCCTGATGAAATGCAGCAGAGCATGAAACGCGTCGGACTGACATTTGCACAATCTTGCTGGCTGTCCTTTTCTTCCTGTGCACGGCGACCTTTAAATAAATAGGATCAGCAATGCTTACCTGTTGTGGGCTCTTCCAAAGTTGGCGAAACTTTTCGAATTTATGTTGGCGGCCACGCCCGGGTCGCGGAGGAGCCCCGCTGTTTGGAACAACGGACCTGCTGCAGCGCCAGATGGTGCAGCGGCTTGAGGAACAGGTGCTGTGATTTAGAGGTGGCAAGACGCCGGCATCAGTAAGGAGTACATGCCTCAACCCACTGGGGTAACATTGAAGTATTGAACAATTGAAAGCATTAAGCCCACTGTGGAAATACAGCACTGCAAGTACCATAATTCACCATGTGGATACGCCCACTGAGGCGGGGACTTGTGAATAAAACGCAGGTGCTAGAAAAAGGAATGCTTTCAGACAGTTCAAAAGCAAAGTCCCTGATGAAATGCAGCAGAGCATGAAACGCGTCGGACTGACATTTGCACAATCTTGCTGGCTGTCCTTTTCTTCCTGTGCACGGCGACCTTTAAATAAATAGGATCAGCAATGCTTACCTGTTGTGGGCTCTTCCAAAGTTGGCGAAACTTTTCGAATTTATGTTGGCGGCCACGCCCGGGTCGCGGAGGAGCCCCGCTGTTTGGAACAACGGACCTGCTGCAGCGCCAGATGGTGCAGCGGCTTGAGGAACAGGTGCTGTGATTTAGAGGTGGCAAGACGCCGGCATCAGTAAGGAGTACATGCCTCAACCCACTGGGGTAACATTGAAGTATTGAACAATTGAAAGCATTAAGCCCACTGTGGAAATACAGCACTGCAAGTACCATAATTCACCATGTGGATACGCCCACTGAGGCGGGGACTTGTGAATAAAACGCAGGTGCTAGAAAAAGGAATGCTTTCAGACAGTTCAAAAGCAAAGTCCCTGATGAAATGCAGCAGAGCATGAAACGCGTCGGACTGACATTTGCACAATCTTGCTGGCTGTCCTTTTCTTCCTGTGCACGGCGACCTTTAAATAAATAGGATCAGCAATGCTTACCTGTTGTGGGCTCTTCCAAAGTTGGCGAAACTTTTCGAATTTATGTATATATATATGTATTTATAATGTTTAATATGTTTTTAACAATTTATAAGTTATTAACCCCTTCGCTGCGGCGGCAATCCCGCCGCAGCGCTAGGGGTGCGGGGGGGCCGAGCGGCGCTCGCATGCTCGTGACGGAGCCGCTCCGTCACGAGCCGCGGTTGAGCTGTGCTCGTGACAGAGAGGTTCCGTCATGGCCCCGCCCGCTCAATAGAATGAACCGCGCAGGCGCAAAATCAGCGCCGCGCAGGCGCGGCAGCAGGGCCATGACGGAACCGCTCCGTCATGAGCACAGCTCAGCCGATGCTCATGACGGAGCGGCTCCGACATGAGCATGAGAGGGGCTAAAATAATTATTTATAAATATTATTAAGTATATATATTATATTTTATACATATATATGTTTAATTTATTTTTACATTATATGTATTACTTATAATTTTAAACATCTTCTAATAATGATAATTATGTTTGTTTTAATTATATGTATTATTTACTTTATTTTAAATTATTTTGTAAACATAAAAAAAACGATATTTTTAACAACAATATTTTTAACCCCTTCCCTGCGCCGTGAATTCCGCCGCAGCGCGGGAGCTAGGGGCTGGGCGTGGCGCTTCGGCACTCATGATGGCTCTATGCCGTCATGCCTCACCGGCGGCATGTGCTCATGACACCGTGGTACCATCACAACCCCGCCCACTCGTTAATTTTCCCACGAAGGCGGGGAATTAGTGCGGCGGGGGAGGAGCTGCAGCGGTATGATGGCTCCACGCCGTCATGAGCACACGCCTACTTTGACTCATGACGGCGTGGAGCCGTCATGAGCACTGAAGGGTTTAACAACAATATATTTTTTCGATATCTTCGTACTTACCATTGTGTAGATAGGACATTAATAATCTGGACATCAATATTTTTGAGTCTATATTTTTGTACCTCGATATTCTGTCTGTTGATAGTCTGTCAGTGATCCGTTTGGAGCTTTGACAGTAGTGAAACCGGAAACATCCTAGGAAGTGAGGGAGTATTCTCCGAATTCGTTTTTTTTCAAAAGACATTTTTACTGTCATTTAAAAAGCAGCATACATAGAAGTAATTACACTGACAAGAGCTAGTGAATGATTCATCATTTAAAATGTATTGTGACAAATTAAAACATTTTTAAGATGGTATAAAAGAAAGGGTGTAAAAGAGAGGAAACAACAAAGTGTTCTGAGTACACATATAGGCTAATATCTTCTTAACATTATATAAAGCAGTAAATAGAGCCACGGAATTTCCCTGAATATTGTAACATTTTCCAAAGTAATGTCTTCTTTTTTTAGAATGGACTCACTTACAAAACAAGTGTAAATATTTCATTAATTCAGCCTGTCTCCTCCACCAGTTGTCCCAATGGACAAGCAGGACCCATTCAGGATTGCCGAAGGATACCTGCCTTACTTTTGAGAGCTATGCACTCTTTGTACATCTTTGTGCATTTGCTAGAGAAGCATCATCATGTCTTGGGACCATTATAGTGGGGTCTTCTGTGAGCCCATAAAAGAACATCAAGAAAGAAAGAACCTTATCCTTCTTGCCAATTCCTATCCCTGTGTGAGCCATTCATCTGTGAAGCGGGTGCCCTTTTCTTGAGTCTTCAGAAGCCCAGTCAAGTGTATTTTGTCCATGTGATGACATTTCTGATACCTAAATTATTTGGTCCTACATACAGCTGGTGCCATCCCTGAAAATCTAGATGTCCCCTATGTGCATCATTGACCGCACTGTGACTTAAGAGGTTCTACCCCTCTACCATTTTGATTTCACTTCCGCATGTGACCTGTCTATGTCCTGCGGTGGTCCTTGGACCACGGTTGAGATATTTCCTACCTCTGGCTGGAATCAGTCAGAATTTCCCCCTACCTAAGTGCATTTACCAAGTCAACTCTCAGAGACATTATTCATCCCTGATTCCGAGCTGGGGCAAATATTCTTGGTCACCTGTTCAAATTAAGATTAGTCTTATTCTCATAATGACCATGTGTTCCTGGGAGAGGAGCGCGTAAGAGCAACTGGCTGAGCAGGATGCAGGCAAAAAAATCTTTTGCTTTCCAGTCGAAAACTAGTTTTGCTATTTTATAAATAATTAAGGGTGTTCAAGTCTTGCTTTTTTAAGATCTGTGTTCTTCTGACAGATAATGATGTGATATTTTTCTGTGAAGAACAGGTTATTTTTTATATTAAAAGTATTAACCCATGTGAAAGACACAAACATTTTCAAAATGATTGTTAAATGTTTAACAGGCAATTAGCGTGCAGGTGAGACGGGATCCTTAACAATAATAGCTGGGAAATCATATTACTGCAGCTGAATCTTATCTACTGACCCTCACTGCACAAATGAAAATCTGTGGGCTTCAATTATGTTCAAAACTATCTTCAGAAAAGTTCTCATAATAGCCTAAAAAAAACTGTCACAGAAAAATATGTCTTTGTACAAAAAAGTAGCCTTTTTATTGCATTTAATTGTATGAAGCTTGATGTATTATGTTCTCTAATTGTGTGAATGGACAACAAAATGATTATGGAAATTATATCACATGGAAAAGAACAGGGTATTAAAATACTTTCTTAAAGTAAAGGAATTTTAGAGGCTTTGTACTGATCACTAATGCAAACATAAGCGTGAAAACTGAAAGTTCAAAATAAAGCGAATAGTCTTCTTTCTCAATCAATCAATCAAGCATTTATATAGCGCGCTACTCACCCGGAGAGTCTCAAGGTGCTTGGGGGTAGGGGGGTCCGCTACTGCTCGAACAAGCAGGTCTTGAGTTGCTTTCTGAAGGAGAGGTGGTCCTGTGTCAGGCGGAGGTGGACGGGGAGGGAGTTCCACGTCTTGGCCGCCAGGTAGGAGAAGGATCTTCCTCCCGTTGTGGTTCTTCAGATGCGGGGAACGGCGGCTAGGGCGTGGCTGGTCGATCGTAGCTGGCGGGTGGGAGTGTAGAAGGTCAGGCGGTCGTTGAGGTATCTGGGGCCTTGGTCGTGGAGAGCTTTGTGTGCGTGGGTGAGGAGTCGGAACGTGATTCTCTTGCTGATGGGGAGCCAGTGCAGGTCTCTGAGGTGTCCGGAGATGTGGCTGTGTCGGGGGATGTCCTGGATGAGTCATGCTGAGGTGTACTGAACGCGCTGGAGTCTTTTCTGCAGTTTGGCTGTGGTTCTGGCGTAGAGGGAGTTACCGTAGTCCAGTCGGCTGGTGACGAGCGCCTGGGTGACCGTCTTCCTGGTTTCGGTGGGGATCCACCGGAAGATCTTCCGTAGCATGCGTAGGATGTTGAAGCATGTCGTGGAGACGGCGTTGACTTGTCTGGTCATCGAGAGGGAGGAGTCCAGGATGAAGCCCAGGTTGCGTGCGTGGTCCGTTGGTTTGGGTGCGCTGCCCAAGGCAGGGGGCCACCAGGAGTCGTCCCAGGTGGAGGGTGATGATCCCAGGATGAGGACTTCCGTCTTATCCGAGTTCAGTTTCAGGCGGCTGTTCTTCATCCACTCGGCTACGTTTTGCATCCCTTCGTGTAGGTTGGTTCTGGTGGTTGCGGGGTCGTTGGCGAGGGAGAGGATCAGCAGGGTGTCGTCGGCATAGGAGATGATGTTGAGGTTGTGTTGGCGTGCGATGGCCGCGAGGGGGCTCATGTAGATGTTGAACAGCGTGGGACTGAGCGATGATCCTTGTGGTACGCTGCAGATGACTTCGGTGGACTCTGATCTGAACGGGGGGAGGCGGACTCTCTAGGTTCTTCCGGCGAGGAAGGAGATGATCCACTCCAGTGCCTTCTCCTGGATTCCGATGTTGCTGAGGCGCTGCACTAGGGTGCGTTGGCAGACCGTGTCGAACGCTGCGGAGAGGTCCAGGAGGATGAGTGCCGCTGTTTCCCCGTTGTCGAGCAGGGCTCGGATGTCATCGGTGGCTGCGATGAGGGCGGTCTCGGTGCTGTGGTTGGCTCTGAAACCGGACTGCGAGTGGTCGAGGGATCCATTCGTCTCGAGGAAGGTGGCCAGCTGTCTGTTGAGGGTCTTCTTGATGACTTTGGCCGGAAAAGGAAGGAGCGAGATGGGGCAGTAGTTTTTGAGGTCGGTGGGGTCCGCTGATGGTTTCTTCAGTAGGGCACTGAGTTCGGCATGCTTCCAGCTCTCTGGGAAGGTGGGGGTGTCGAAGGAGGCGTTGATGATGTCCCGGAGATGGGGTGCGATGATGGAGTTGGCCTTGTTGAAGACGTGGTGAGGGCAGGGGTCGGTTGGTGATCCGGAGTGGATGGAGTTCATCGTTCGGATGATGTCTTCGGTGTTGATCGGGGTCCAGGCGCGGAGGGTGGTGGTGGGGGCGTTGGTGCGGTCGTAGGGTGCGTCGGCTGAGTGCTGAAACTGTTGTGTATATCTGCGATCTTGCTGTGGAAGAACGAGGCGAGCGAGTCGCAGAGGTCTTGTGATGGGGTGATGTCGTTGTTTCCGGCGCTTTCTCTGTTTGTGGTCAACAGTAGAGAAACCTCTAATCACAGTGTAAAGACGTTACTTCAAGCTACCCCTGTGCTGGTTCCAGGCAAGTCGGGAGGGGGAGATAAAGGGACCCCTTGACTTCTTGGAGCCCCAGGAACAGCAGATATACTACAGACCATACAAGAATAATGCTTGGCGTTGTAGACAAAAGTAGATGAAGTGCGGACGAGCCGCGGACCCTGCAGGTAAGAGCAATGGGGCCGGGGGATTTCAACAGACGAGGGAAAAGTAAATAAATAATTAGTTTTCCCTTGTCGTCATCTGTCGAAATCCCTCCACTTAGCCCCACCCCCTTTCCGATCTTCCCTGCCCGGGCTGCGGCTGTGTGGCACACCTGCAACAACACTTGTGTGAAACTGTTGACAGAGTATCGGGCGCAGAGTGGCGTATTTCTAATCTGGAGAACATTGTGACAACTTTGAAGGCTGAGGTGTGGCGACTGACCTCGGCTATGCTCATATTGGAGGACCGTGCCAAAGATGCCAAAAATCACACCCGCAGGAATAGCATTACATTTGTAGAGTTCTCGGGGGGTTATGGAGGTAGCCTCCACTAAACTGCTCCTAGAAAATTGGATTCTGACATGGACCCCGAGAGAAAAACTGTCTTTCTATTTGATCAGTGAGCTGGCTTATCGTTCCCTGGAGGCAAAACCACAGCTGGGTGAATCTCTATGCCCCATGATAGGGAAGGTGTTAAACTACTTGGAAAGAGACACTATCCTAAAGGTGGCCAGAGAATGTACGGATGTGCACTACCAGTCACCCTAGATTTATTTTTTTTATAATCAACTTTATTAAAATTTGATCAAACCACAAATTCATATTGGCATCCAAATCAAGCATAGTATCATATTGTACAGCCACATCCATTTGCAGGATAAAATCATACATAGGATGTTCCCAAAGCATAGAAGACAGGCACCCACCCCTCAAGACAACAAGTTGAACCATTTGCCCCATATCTTTCCGAAGAGTTCAGGGCAGCCCCGGGCTTCAAAGAGGGACTCCTCCTGCGTCCCATACCAGTCCACCCACCTGGGAGCATAGTGCCGCTATATCTCACTTCGCCACTAACCACCGCTGTCCCAAGGAAATGCTTGTCGGCCCGAGAGCCATCCAGGCCATCAAACACACCTAGAATCAGGCGCAAGGGGTCATGGGGAAAGGTCCACCCCAGGGTTTTTGATAGCTCCAATTCCACACCCGCTCGGAATGGAGTAAGGACAGGGCACTGCCAGACCATATGATAGAAGTCCGCGGGACACCATGGACATCCGCGATCTCTTGCCCCCCCCCCCATAAAAAACGGGTGAAAAAAACTTCAAACTTCCGGAACCAGCTTGCTGGGAGGTGAAAGGAAAGATTCTGCAGAATATATAAGTACAGGGGGAGAACCATCAATTAAAAAAGGCCCTGACCATGTTGAACTGATTCCCGTGTCCGGGGGTGCAGCGGATCAAAAGCTACACCGACTGAGGCTTCGGGCGCTAATGGCGGCAGCGCGGCTGTGGGACGGACAGCAGAGCGCGAAGTGAGCCTTTAAAGAACCACAGCGGAAAACCCGGCAGCGCAAGGAAAGCTGCAATAGGTGAGCGCGTTTACGGTCATTAGCGCTCGGGGGCAGACAGCTGACTTTCGCCGATCGGATGAATGCAGTGGGATCGGCCATGCAGAGACTTCACTGACCTTTACCAAGATGGCGGCCGCCACTCGGTAATTCCTGAGCACCGAAGCAAGGTCTCTTCCCACGTTATCTTTAGCTAAAAAGACCGTTTTTGACGCCAAACGAGCACTGCTGGTAGCCATTTAAACATGTGAGAAAGGTTTTAGTTGCACATTCAGAATTCCAGAGAGAGAGGATAATCGCTGCTCTGTGTGCCTACAAAGCACTCTCTAATGATTCAGATGCACGTGTTGTTCATACTGGCTGATGTTTCTGCGCATGGAAACCCAAGTCTGCGGAAATGAACACATGAACACATGAATTGCTCGACATCAACCCACAGGGGGCTCCCTAATGTCCCAGTCTCAGCTAACACCATGTGCAAATGATAAATGAATAAATGGGTCGCTCTACTCCTCATTTGCCTGCTGCGTAATGCTATTAATGTCAGTGATCTAGGTGCTGGCTGACTAATCTCCTCCTCAGGCGGGTGCTGTCTGCTCTGCGCTACGTGAGTGCCGGAAGAGAGCCCTTAAGTTGCTGCCTAAGCATCTAAGCATCCCAGAGAAGGTTACAATGGATACCAAAGATCAAGGAACCCTTGAGAGACTTAAATCGGACCACTCGAACCCGGGGTCACCAAACAAGCCAAAGAAAGTCACTCCGGATGCACTGGATATGATACTAAATAGGTTAGACGAGGTGAAGGACTTAGCCAAGGTCACTAAGGAGGAAGTGGTGGCAATCCGTCAAGATATCGGAGACACCAACGCGCGTCTAACAGAAACAGAATCCCGGATCAGTCGCCTGGAAGACATAGAGGTTAAAACCTCAACGGCCTTGAAACACCTCCACATCTCCTCTGACCAGACAACCAGACGACTAGCCGAGTTGGAGGACAGGAACAGGAGAGGGAACCTACGTATCTTTGGAATTCCGGAAGGATCAGAAGAGTCGGAAGGTTCATGCATCAAGTTCTTGGAATCCTGGTTCACTAAAGCCACGAACATGACTTTCGCAAATCCTCTGGAATTTGATAGAGCACATAGAGTCCCAGGGAGAATCACTAAAACACAGAGAGGACCAAGACCCATCGTATGTAAACCCTTACGCTACCAACATGTGGAGCAAATCCTAGCCTTCGTGAGAAAACACAATCATATTCTATGGAAGGACACCAAGGTCTACATCTCTCAAGACTACAGTAAGGAGACCGTCGAAACAAGGAAGGCCTTCCTCGCCCTTCGTCCACATCTGTCAGTGAAGGGATACCAATTTGGCTTTGTGGGCCCAGCGAAATACCGGGTGACGATACGAGGATCGGCTCACTACTTTACGGACCCAATGAAGCTCAAACGCATGCTTGAGGATGTGGAAGAACGAGACATGGAGCGCGACATGGAAACTAATAACTTGGATGGTCTATCAGCCTCGGCTTCTGCTTCAGGATACAAGTGACCACGTTAGGTCTCATCATAAAGTTTTCTGTGCTCTGTTGTTATTAAAAGCCTGATGGGCTTATCTGTTGCTGGGTTCCTACCGGATAGATCTCAAGTCTACGGATGTCCTGGAAGTCTCTTTAATTTACCTTTCTGGTTCAGGCTGGCGTGGTCCAGCTGCTATTGATCTGACCTTCTTGTCTAAAGTTGGCTCGCCTTGTTGGCTCCAATGAGACGATGGCTGGTAATGTATACATTGTAAAGTGTTGTCTAACTCCAGACTTTGGTACACTGTCAGGCTACCCGGAGTAGACCGAATTCGTTCTGGCAATACTGTGTCTCTTTGACTATTGATTACTGATGTTCTACTGTTCTCTGCTTAGGTTATTCGCCACTGATGCGATGACTTAGATTGTACGAGCCACTTCGTGCCTTGATGTGAGATATGATGCCATAATATCTTCCAATAGGTCATGATGATGTATCCTCAAATTTCTGCTCGATAATCATAGTTTAGTGAACACTCAGAAATTATTCTGCTTCACCAGGAAGGTATAATGAGTGTGCGCTGTTGATCACATGTCGGTTTTGCTACATCACTTCAACGTTCCACTGCTTGCATAGCCTTTTATATGCATTTTCCGTTATATATTGCTGTTCCAATGTCTATAAATGACTAAGTTTAGGCGGGGGGTTACTGTGGTTTTCCTCACGTCGCCATGCTTCTGTATCACAATTGGGGTGGGTGGGGTGGGGGGTTGCGTGGGGTTGGGAGGGATGGGTGCTGTGTTCTATGTTTTGTATTATTTTTCCTTCTTTCTCCTTCATTCTCCTTCTTTCTTTTTCCTCTCCTTTCCGTACCACCTCTTTCTTTTCTGATCTGTCTCTTTGCTCTTGACTGGACAGGATGTATCATGCATATGATGTGTTTGCATATCTATACTCAGACTAAGCGTGCTATATCATTGGGTATCCAGGTATCTGGTGGTTGTTTTCGACTGTATTTCATCTTAAGTGGCAGAACAATATGTCCTTTACATGATGCGCCGAGTACTATGTTTTCCCTTGGGTCTCTTGGTACAACCATGACACATACACCATTGTAAATGTCACATAGAACGCTGTCCACTCCACTTGGTACAACCTCTCTTGATCGATTGAAAGTTTTATCCATGAATGTTAAGGGTCTGAATCAACCCGTTAAAAAACAAAAGATATTAGATTACTTGCGGAGACAAAAGGGGGACATTGTTCTGCTACAAGAAACCAAATTGGATGCTAAACAATTCTATACTCTGCGCAACAAGTTTTATACAGAGGTTGTAGGATCAAGTGCACTCGGTAAAAAGAATGGGGTTCTGGTATTATTCTCAAAGAAGTCCAAGGTAGAGCTACTGTCATCCTCGTCAGATGAAAAAGGTCGCTGGGTTACGGTGAAACTCACTAAGGATAACACGGAATTCTTTGTCACTAATGTTTACGCACCTAACACTAATGATTTAGAATTCTGGCAGGATTTAGTAAAGCAGATTGCAACGGTACCTGATACAGCGATACACATAATTGGGGGGGACTTTAATCTTCCGTTTGACCCGGCCTTAGATAGGGACTCTAAGTGTACATTCAAACCAAACAAATCACATAATGCCTTCATCAAACTATGCCAACAATTCCACTTAATTGATGCGTGGAGGATACAAAACCCTACTGATAGAGACTACACATTCTACTCTCCCCCTCACGACTCGTTCTCCCGCATTGACTACATTTTCATTACACAAAATGGCGTAGCAAGGATAGAGGATACTTCAATTGAGCCAAGGGTACTGTCGGACCACTCATGTATATCTCTATCCATCAGTAACATTAAACCATCCCCTAAACAAACGTCCTGGAGACTCAATGAAGAAATCCTGCACAAAGAACAGAATAGGACTAAAATCTTGGAGGCTATTAGATCCTATTTGGAGACTAATGTGAGGGGGGACACTTCAGAACTAGTGCGATGGGAGGCCTTAAAAAGCACAATAAGGGGGGTGTGCATCAAAATCCGTTCAGCAATGAATAGGGATTGTAATGCGAAGTTAGAAGGGTTGGAAGCTGAGATAGCTACTTTAGAGAACAAACACCAAATGACAAGGGACCAGGAAACGTTCAATATCATGACCCATAGAAAATACGAATATAACAAGCTAGTGAGCGAAAGGGCGGGAGTGTGGCTAGATAGGAAGCGAAGGTTTAAGCTATGTGAATCTAATAAAGCCGGTAAGAGCTTGGCAGCATACTTAAAATTTAAAGTACAAAAGAATGCTATTAATGTTATCAGGGACTCGGCGGGAGTCGCTCATTCGGACCCCCAAAAGATAACCGAGGTCTTTAAAGACTTTTATGAGGACCTATACGCTAAAAACGAGTTGGTGGTGGAGGACAAAATTCAGGAATATTTACAAGAATGTGTACTGCCAAAGTTAAAGCCTGAGGAGCAACTCAGTCTGAATGGGCCGATCTTGGCTAATGAGGTGGAAAAAGCGATCAGGGGGTTAAAATGTGGGAAAGCACCAGGTCCGGACGGCTTCACGGCCAAATTTTATAAAAGTTTTGCTACGGACTTGGTTGATCCTCTTCTAAACCTCTTTCACGAATTTACGGAGTCAGGAGAAGTCAAAGGCACGTTGGCAGAGGCGACTATTGCAGTCCTGCCTAAGGACGGCAAAGACCCGTCACTTCCAAAGAACTACAGGCCGATTTCCTTGATTAACCTTGATTGTAAATTACTAGCCATGATCTTGTCAGCCCGTCTACAAAAAGTCCTCCCTACCCTAGTACATCCGTCTCAAGCGGGTTTCTTAAAACATAGACTATCTAGTGATAACACCAGAGTACTGGCCCACGCTCTAGAAAAAGCGAAGCTTTTGACAACCCCTACGGTGGCAGTCACACTAGATGCGGAAAAAGCCTTCGACAAGGTAGATTGGTCCTACCTTGAGGCAGTTTTACGCAACTTCAACCTTGGAGAGACGTTTACTAAACTCGTAATGGCTTTGTATGCCGGCCCTACTGCTAAGGTCAGAGCGGGCGGCTCCTTCTCTTCCTCTTTCTGCCTAAAACAAGGGACGAGACAAGGTTTCCCACTATCGCCCTCTCTGTTCTTATTGGCAATAGAACCCTTTTTGTGGCATATCAGACACAATGAAGCCATTGCGGGGGTTCCATTTGGTGATTGCACTGTAAAACTGACTGCATACGCCGACGATGTCCTGATCTTGACGGAAAAAGCTGACGAGGCTATCCCGGCCTTGATGGACACAATTGAGGGGTTCTCTAGAGTCTCAGGATATAAATTAAACAAGGATAAAACAGAGGTTAAGTTGCTAAACAACATCGGGATAAAGGAATTCTGGGAGCATCTGGCCTTACCTGGCAACCGAAAGCTTTTAAATATTTGGGCCTAGACTTTGAGAAGGACTTGATTACGACTCTGAAGTTAAATGAAGACTCAACATTAAAAAAGATATCCACTTTGTTAGACAGCTGGTCACCAAAATTTTTGTCCTGGTGGGGTAGGGTTGAGACGCTAAAAATGATGTGCACGCCTCTAGTTAACTACCTGGCTAGCATGCTCCCCATGACGTTCTCAGATGAATTTATTAAGAAGGTAGACAAGCTGTTTGGAGAGTTCCTATGGCGAGGGAAAAAAGCCAGGATATCACTTAAAAAGCTGCAGCTAGCAAAAGATAAGGGCGGCCTGGGCCTGCCCTCGTTTAGGAACTACCAAACGGCCTTCCTCTGTAAGCAAGGGGCCCTTTGGCTGGTTGAGGATACGTCCTACACTCCAGTATGGCTAACTATTGAACGGTCGTTATTGGCAGATGCACCCCTCTCGTCTCTCCTCACCATGGATCTGGCCCACTTACCTCACTCTAAATACATCCTTCTAAACAACAGAAGAGCACTTCTCCGACTTGACCAGTACCATAAGACTGCTCGGGTGATTAAGAGATCCACCCTACTCTCACTATGGCATAACCCTAAGATCCGGATAGAAGGGAAAACCCTCTTTTGGGAAGTGTGGGCTGAGAAAGGTATACACATAGTGAATGACCTCTATGATAAGGGCAGACCCCTGCCCTTTTCGACATTGCAAGAAAAGTTTAGCTTACCACCCATAGAATTTTACCAGTTCCTAAAACTGAAGGCCGCTATCTCCAAATGCCCCCTCAACACAGACTTACCCTGGCTTGTGACCCGGTTACGAATACTATACCATGCTGACCACTTTGTATCGAGAATATATAAATTGCTCCTTCCCCTACCCAAGAAACCACATAGGCTGAACGAAATTAAGTGGGAATCGGAACCTAATTCCACAGACATTGCATTAGACTGGGAGGTGATACACAACACCGCACTGACAAACAAGATATCCCCGATCCTATGTCAAACGAAATATATGCTGTTAAATAGAGTGTTCTGGACCCCCCAGAGATTGTTTCAATGTAAACTGAGGGATACGCCTACCTGTTGGAACTGCCATGAAGCTCCTGGTGACTTGGCACACATGTTTTTTCATTGTTCCCTATTGCGATCATTTTGGAGTAAAATATTTACATACATTCAACAAGTACTTGGAATCACGCCTGTCCAAGAATTCATATATGTCATTTTAGGTCCTCTGGAAACACAATTGCCGGACATTCATGACAGACAATTGCTTGATATTATGCTGACATTGGCGTGCAAAGTCATTCTTTACAAATGGAAAAATTTTGACGAAGTCAACTTCAAAATGTGGCTGGAATGGCTTTCATTTTTAAGAGGGGCATATAACCCTGCACTACAGTCAGCCACTTGGAAGCCCTCAAACAAAAAACTCTGGGCATCCCTGGATGCGTCATCCTCCCACTTTGAGCCACCATGATGTGCATCTCAACACTCGGCTTTCCTAGACAGAATCTAGGTGGAACTTGTGGTGTTTACTTTTGTTTTTGTATACTTACTGTATATTCTCTGCTGCACACACAGTGTGCCACGTCTGGGTAAACCAACTACTATTGCCCTATGGATACACCTGTCCTCTCTCTTCTCACCTCTTCCTTCTCTTCTCCTCTATCTTTTCCCTTTTCTACCTCTCTTTCTCTTTCTCTCTCTTCCCTTTCTTATCTTCTTCTCTTGATTTGCTTTTTGATTATTGTAAGTGTCATGATACCAAGAATTTGTTCATTTACACCTTTAAAGATTTATTGTATTGTCTTTATTTTTATCTTTATTCTTCAATAAAAAAAGATTTGAAATAAAAAAAAAAGGGCACTTCTACCCAATGAGATAAGAGGAAGAGATTGCCATTTTCTAAGATCCGCCTTGGCCTTGGTGAGTTGGGGTGTAATGTTCAGGGCCCACTCAAGCTCTGGAAGCAGTGCAACCCAGATCCCCAGGTACTTGAAAGATTGTCTGCACAGCGGGATGGTTGTCTGCCAATCAAAACAGGCACGGGACGGGTGGAGGGGAACAGAGTAGACTTCACCAGGTTGAGCCGAAGGCCCGAAACCTGTTCAAAAGCGGAGAGGACCTCCAAGCAGCGTGGACCAGAATTCTTGGGATCCGCCAGGAAAAGGAGGACGTCTTCGGCGTATAGGGCGATCTTATCGACCCGCCATAGGTCCCACGCCCATCCACATGTGCAGGAATCTTGTTGTGTAAGGGAGGCCAGGGGCTCCATTGCTAGCGCAAATAAGAGCGGCGTGAGCAGACAACCATGGCGAGTGCCCCTCTGCATAGGAAACGCCCCGCACAGCACGCCGTTGACCATGATCCTCTCTTTAGGGCAGGAGTACAGAACGTGAATGAGGCGTCGGAAAGACAGGCAGAACCCCATCACCTCCAGCACCTCATCCAAATAGGTCCAGTCCATCGTATCAAAGGCTTTTTTTAAATCAATAAAAAGCAGGGCCAAGTACGAAGTGAGGCGTTGTGCAAGTGTGAGGTGGAGATGGCAAATACAGTGCCATGTACCCTGGGCAGGCATGAAACCGTATTGGTCCAGATGGACCAAATCCTGTAAGAGAGGACGGAGGAGTTAGGCTAAAACAGTAGCGAAGATTTTCACCTCTCTATTGATGAGGGAAATAGGGAGATAGTCCGCACAAGCAATGTGTCTTCGGGAGCACCACGTCTGTTTCGGGAGGAAAGAATCCTTTCTCCACCATGTGGCAAAACGATTCCACTAAGTACGGGACCAGCAACTCGCGATAGGTCTCATAGAATTCCTGCGGATAGCCATCTGGTCCTGGCGTCTTACCGGAGTGCAAGTGAGAAATGGCCTAATTAATTTCTTCCGAAGTGAGCGGGAGATCAAGAGTCAATCACTCAATCAATCACAGCATTTATATAGCGCACTACTCACCCGGAGGGTCTCAAGGCACTAGGGGAGGGGGGGTCCGCTACTGCTCGAACAGCCAGGTCTTGAGCTGCTTCCTGAAGGTGAGGTTGTCCAGGGTCAGGCGGAGGTGGGTCAGGAGGGAGTTCCAAGTCTTGGCGGCCAGGTAGGAGAAGGACCTTCCTCCTGTGGTGGCTCTTCGGATCCGGGGGGACGGCGGCGAGGGCGTGGCTGGTCGATCGAAGTTGGCGTGTGGGAGCGTAGAAGTTGAGGAGGCTGTTGAGGTATCCTGGGCGTTGGTTGTGTAGGGCCTTGTGTGCGTGGGTGAGGAGACGGAAGGTGATTCTCTTGTTGACTGGGAGCCAGTGCAGATCTCTCAGGTGTCCGGAGATGTGGCTGCGACGGGGGATGTCCAGGATGAGTCGTGCTGAGGCGTTCTGGATTCGCTGGAGTCTCTTCTGGAGTTTGGCGGTGGTTCCGGCGTAGAGGGAGTTGCCGTAGTCCAGACGGCTGGTGACGAGGGCCTGGGTGACCGTCTTCCTGGTCTCGGTGGGGTTCCACCGGAAGATCTTACGTAGCATGCGCAGGATGTTGAAGCATGACGAGGAGACGGCGTTGACTTGTCTGGTCATGGAGAGGGAGGAGTCCAGGATGAAGCCCAGGTTGCGTGCGTGGTCTGTTGGTTTGGGTGCGCTGCCCAGGGCGGGGGGCCACCAGGAGTCGTCCAAGGCGGAGGGTGAAGAACCCAGGATGAGGACTTCCGTCTTGTCCGAGTTCAGTTTCAGGCGGCTGTTCATCATCCACTTGGCTACGTCTGTCATCCCTTCGTGTAGGTTGGCTCTGGCGGTGGCGGGGTCGTTGGTGAGGGAGAGGATCAGCTGGGTGTCGTCGGCGTAGGAGATGATGTTGAGGTTGTGTTGGCGTGCAATGGCTGCGAGGGGGCTCATGTAGACGTTGAAGAGGGTTGGGCTCAGCGAGGAGCCTTGAGGAACGCCGCAGATGACTTTGGTGGCTTCTGATCTGAACGGGGGGAGGCGGACTCTCTGTGTCCTTCCGGTAAGGAATAAGATGATCCATTCCAGTGCCTTCTCCTGGATTCCGAAGAGTCTCTGAGATTGTTAGGGAAAGACATGGGAGATGGGTCCCTGTCTCTGACAACAGTGCAGTTAGGGATGCGCTGGGGGAAGGTCCGTATAGAGATTGGCATAGTACTCTGCAAAGGCTTGGGCGATAGCCCGGGAGGTGCAATGGTGGATACGATTCACGTCGCACATTCTAGATTTTAATATTTCCGGATTGCAGCCATCGACTCCAGCAGCAGGCGATAACCTTTGATGCAGGAAAACAAAAATTGAGGTCCCTAAACTTTACATATATGCTGCTATTTGTGGCTGGGCTCAGAATTATCCACAATGCCAAATACTACTTCTTTGACACACCAGAAGTGGCATGGGAGTGGGGTATGGAACAGAAGAGTCTGCGGAGCAACTCACCCCCCCCCCCTGCGTAGGAAATGGAGGCGGTTGGAGAGAGATGAATGTGGCCTATCCATGCGAGTATGCATAGTTCAAAATACTCGTAGCAAGGGTGACTGTCCTTAGTGACTATCGGACTCATTTGGCTTGGAGGTGGGCGTGCTTGTCCAGTGTCTGGGCGCAGGAATAATACCAACACTGGGGAGGTGGGACGTGGTCGAGATGGTGGAGGCAGCTTCAACAACATCGCAGACACTCGAGCCTAATGACATTGTTGCCCACACCTGAGTGGCACTACATGTTGCCTGGAGCCTCGTATTTTGCTTGCCAGCAACTGCAGATACTATCATGATGACTGTTGTATCGGGAACGCATTAGGCACTATGAATCTGCCACTGCATCCTGCCTGAAAAAGGTGCGGTTGTTTAGGGTGACAGATACTTCTGCAGAAATGAAAGTATAAGATGAGAGAGTTCGGGGGGGTTCTGGGAGATAGTTGGGGCCCTGTTGGCCTTAGTTTGCTACTCCATGCGTGCAGGTGACATAGTGCAGTTTGTATGCCCGAAGCAGTTAGAGAGGGTGGGGTGGATTCACAGCCAGTGAGCAAAAAGACACTACCAGCCCAATGCAGAGGTTAAAAGTTATGAGGTAGAATCTTAATTGGCTACTAAATTACATCAAATGGGGAACCATACTCCAATTCACTTGGAGACAGAGGCTAGATGTTCTTGTGCTGCAGGAGACACACTTCTTTGATAAGAATTCCCCCCTCTTGGCCAGATATGGGTATAACAGGGTGTTTCACACGAGGCATGTGCATGTTCTAAAGAGATGGCTAACCTATTAAATAACAGGTTCCCCATGCAATATTCTTTACCGATTCATATCCTGGTGGCAGGTATGTCATAGTGGAAGGGATGCTCAGTGGCAGAGTTTACAGTTTAGTAGGTGTATATATATTCCTTTTTTTTTTAAAGTATTTTAATTTTAATTTTTGTCAACACAAAAATGTAGTTTGAAGCAAATTTATACAAGCTAAATCATAATCCAAAACATAATCATAATAATCAAATATTTTACATTAAATTAATGAAAGATAAGAAGAGAAGGCCTAAAGTAGTCAATTAAATAACTCCATTCATTTCCCTTTATACCAAGTGGTAGTATAAATAGGCAACTTTTTAAATACATTTTAGAACAATGATCCCCAATTCAAATAAAATTTCCGCATTGATTGAACATCCCTTGCTTTAGCTAGTGCTTTCTCCATGTCATGTATTTGCCTGACCAATACCCACCAATCCATTACTATGGGAGCTTTTGATGATATCCAAACCTGTGCAATTGTAAGTCTTGCGCAGACAAGCAAAACGGTTAAAAGGACTTCGTTATCAGATCTCAGCTCCCTTCCCCCCATCAGTATCTCCATGACCGTTAGTGGTGTACTGATCCCTAATTTTTAGCGACAAAATATGTTCTACGTTCTGCCAAAATCTCGAGAGTTCAGGGCATGTGACAAACATATGCTGTATATCTGCCACAAATAATTCACACCTGGGGCATTTTGCTCTATCGTTTGCCTGGGTATTAAGTGACCATTTTGCTATTCGATCCGGGGTATAATATAGTAAGCAGATTGTGTGAAACTCTTGCATTCGCAGATTGGAGGAGTGAACTCCCCCAGAGATTTTACTAAGTGCATACAATATATTCTTAGCCGAAACCCTTATACCCATAATTCTAGTCCAACAAGCAGCTATTCTGGGGCTATACTCCCATCTGGGGCCATATAAGCTTTTATATGCTCTACTTATCAGGGTTTTATCACTAGAGTCATATAAACAGTCCATTATATCTGAATGAGACAAATTCATCAGTTTAAGATAAATAATAAAATAATCGCGTATCTGTACATATTTAAACTGCATGTTGTCTGTCAATTTATACACAATCTGCATTTTTCCGAACTCCATAAAGCCACCGTGATCGTATAGGTCCCCTAAAAACGTTACCCCACAGTTAGCCCAGCGTTTCCCCGTCCAATCGTGAAAAATTCTAGGCAGCCCTGGATTGCCCCAAAGAGGAAATTTGTCATTCGTTAATGTCAGGCCATACTTGAGAGGGATAGCACGCCATATAATTATACAATCACGAACCGTCTTAAATTTGACCCTTTTGAAATAATTCGGGTCATTAGTTCTAAACAAAAACAGATTGCTTTCTGCTGCCAACAAAAATGTATGATAATAGGTGCTCTTCTCACTGTGAATAAAGCTACGAAGACGACCAAAAAAAGCAGACCAAAAATAAATGTTAAAATCCGGGAAATCTAAGCCTCCATTATTAAAGGGGAGTTTTAGCAGTTCCAGGGCTTTTATCGCTTTTTTATAGCCCCAAATGAAACTGCCAAGAATCCCATCTAATCGTTTAAAAAAGGACATAATCAATTGCAGCGGGATCAATCTAAACAAATACAAGAATTTGGGCACTATCTTCATTTTTATGATGTTTATACGCCCTACAATACCAATGGGTAGCCTATGCCAGCTCTTAAGTAGTTTAGCCGTCTCTTTTAATAGGGTGTCATAATTTAAAGGAATTATTCTTTCAATCTGTGCCGCCATCTTGATTTCCAAATAAGTAGCAATCGAACATACCCCCCGTAACGGAGATGCAGATTTATAAATCAATAAAATCTGAGTTTTATTAATATTCATTTGTACCCAGATATCAAGCCAAACTCTTGCGCTTCATCTGTAACCACTTGCAGGTCCCCCCTTTGGTTCCATTGAGAACACCGCTATGTCGTCAGCGTATGCTATAACTTTAAGGAAGTTGTCCCAAAGCATATAGGGACTAATTAGCAGCTGATTTTGAAGAGTTGAAACGAAAGATTCTATGTAAAGGGCAAATAAAAGTGGTGATAAGGGGCACCCTTGCCGGGTGCCCCAAGAATCGGGAAATCAATTGATTGTAACCCTGCATACACTATCTTGGCACTAGGTTTATCGGATAGAGCTTTTATCCACAACAGATATTGCCCTTTGATTCCAAAGGCAACAAGTGTAGCCCATAAAAAGTCTCACCCCACTCGGTCGAATGCTTTTTCAGCATCTAACAATATCATACCGAGTGGGGTCGACTGAGTTTTTGCTGCATCAAACGCAGAGACAGCCATGTTCACGAGGGCAGTCGTGTCTCTCCCCTGAATGAAGCCATGTTGATAAGGCGACACAAACTAGATAGCACAGGAGATAGTCCATTCACACGAATCTTTGCAAATATTTTTGCATCGGAATTGATGAGCGAAATCGGCCGATACGACCCACGCTCCTCTGCCAGTTTACCTTTTTTAATAAAGAATATGATTTGCTTTATTTTCCATGAATCAGGAGCCTTACCCTCTTCACCAATAAACCTTATAACCTGACTGAATGGTATCACTAGCACCTCCATAAACCGCTTATAAAATTCCAAAGGAATGGTATCGTCTCCTGCTGCTTTACCCGATGGTAAAGAGGCAATTGCTGTTTTTGTTTCTTCCATTGCTATATCCCTGGCTAAACAATTAGATGTTTCGTTTTCCACACATACAGGGAGAATTATTTTGTATGTAGTTGGATATTTCACCTTGCTTAGGCTGGTGCTCCGGAGTACATAGCACTTGATAATAAGCCACAAATTGTTCCAATATCTGTTTTCGATGTTCATATAATTTGTTGTCAGTCCCCTTAACCTTCCCTATAATTGTCTTGGCCCTATCATCTGCTACTCTAAATGCTCAGATCTTACCTATCTTCTCCCTGACTCATATTGGGCCAAACGATACTTATTTAATTTAACTATACTCCTCTCCCTGAATGTTTTTTTCAGCGCTGATCTACAATCCACTTGGCTATACCCCAACTCATCTGTACTTTTAAATCCTCTAGTAACTGCATCAATGTGCTCGTCTTCTATCTTCCGTATGTAGGTGTATATCTTCCAACAACACTATGAGGGGGGACTGTTGAGAACCTCCAGATTCTTCTGATGAGGTTCCCATACGGACACACTAGTATAGGGTGAGAGTCTAATATGGTAATGACCTCATGCTAGGAAAGGTAAAACCATGACACTCTGCCACCGGAAAGGAGACCCATCTCCAGACCTCGTTGTCATAAATATCAACATAAATATATATATATATGCATATATGAAGTATAAAAACAATTTACATAATTAGCAAATAATTATCACTTGAAAAATAATAAGTATTTAATTATTACTTAATTAACTTTCCACCCTATACCCTTACAAACCTAGCAGCCCAACCCTAAAATATAACAAAAACTTAAATGTTGAACACAATTTAAATAATTAATAATTGTTAGAAATGGGATTTCGGGTTAGCTAACGCTTACGCCAAAGCCAGGCAGAAACCACCATTCCTACGTCAGGGTAAGGGAGTCACCCGCCAAGACAACCCCTGCTCACCCTCTTGGTAGCTTGGCACGAGCAGTCAGGCTTATCTGAGAGGCGATGTGTAAAGCATTTGCGCACGCACCCACCAGCAACAACATCCAAGGCCCCCCACAAAAGGAACTCCACACAAGGTATATGTAAAAATAGCCTTTGTATTACACCAAAACACATTAGATAGAAACACACACTTTACAATGTGCCAACAGGCACGGGCAGAATTTACAAGAGATTAGGTACAGGACAGGGCCACAGGCACCACTGTCAGGAATATGCACTTAGTAGAACTTGCACTTAGAACATATAACAATCAGAAGCTTCACACATGATGCCTAGAACATTCAGAGGTGTAGGAAAGACACATGATGTATAAACATACATTCAGCGGTGTAAGGAACAAGGCACATGATGCATCAAAACACATTCAGAGGTGCAGCACAGGAGAACACATGATGCATAAACAACACAATCAGAGGTGTAAGAACAAGGCACATGACGCATAAAAACACGTTTAGAGGTGCAAGAAAACGCAATTGCGCATATCTCACATAAGCCACCACCTGTGGCAGTCCCTAGGCCAACTGGCCTCTCTAGGGCTAGGACGCCCTGTGTCCCAAAGTCAGGGGGGCCTAAACGTAGCAGCTGCCCACTAAGTGCTGGGCAGCTGGAGCAGGGAGCCTGGCACCAACGTGCCTCCTGGCTCTCTTTTGGGGACTCACAATAAAACCACTGTGCAAACCACTGTGCCCCAGAACATCGTGGGAGCCTTGCAGGCTTAAGCAACCCAAAACAGCTGTGCCCCTGAGCCGCTCGTGGGCTCTAAAGAAATAAAATACGACACTTAGGAGCCTCGCAGGCTCGAAGTAATAATGCACTGCCCCTGAGCCTCGTGGGCTTGAACAACAGTGGCCCACAACGTTGGAGTCCCTCTCGGGGGACTCGAGAACAAATGGGGCGATTGGGAGCCTCTCAGGGCTCGTCCACAAATATGCCCCCATGAGCCTCACAGGCTCGCAAATAAAAACGGGCGGGTTGAGCCTCTCGGGCTCTGATGAAATGCCCACATGAGCCCCTCGTGGGCTCGAGAAGCAATGGGGCATCGCTGGGGCCTCTCAGCGCCCCCGCAAGGATTCTGCACCTCTAGAGGGGGGCAGGCACCGGCAATGTGCCCCGACGCCCCCCCTCCTTCCGCACAGCACCAGGCCCCACTCACCGGCTACGAGGGATTCCTCTCCTGTGGGCGGCGGTAGCGGGGCTCTCCCCATCCCTGGGAGCCCCGCTCGACAGCGCCTCTGTTTGCCCGGTCCCCCATCTCGGGACCGGGACTTAGGGTGGGGCGGCCCCGGGGCTCTCCCCAGCTAACGGGAGCCCCGAGCCGTGGGAGGACTCTGCTCCTCCTCTCCAGTCCGGCGGGCAGCCAATCACGGCACAGCAGCGGGCGGGACTTCCCTCGCAAACAGGAAGTCCCGCCAAATGTCAGGCACGCCGGTGCCTGGCTTCCTTTTTGCGGCGCGAGGGCCGCGGCGGAGATTCAGACCGGCAAATGAGGGGTGGGCACCCTCGGTGCTAAAATAAAAGGCAGAAGCGAGGTGGGCACTCGCAAAGGAACTCATAAACGGGGTGGGCACCCGTAAATAGAACAAATACCATAACGAGCATAATGCAGGGTGGGCACCTGCGATGAAGGGGCCACGGGAGGAATCCCTATGCTTGGGATTCCCTCACACACGGCCACAGGGGAGAGGAGCCACACGCTCCCAGGGCGCCCACAGGCGGGATCAAGTCCTGGGGCTAGGGCAACAGCCAAGAAACAGGTGCTGGAGGTCAGGGGAGTAAAGCAGGGCCCAGAGGCCAGCACACAGGGCAGTCCAGAAGGGAGACAGCCCCCATGGCAGTCCCTCCTGGGCCCCACCATTAGCAAAGCCCCCTGTGTCAGGGTTCAGGAAGTTGAGGCGTCCTCCAGGCATCTAGGGGCTGGGCAGGGCACAGGGAGGCAAGCCTTCCCCTGGGCCCCAGCAGCAGCACGCCCCTGGTAGATTCAAGTCAGGAACAAGAACATTTAGTAAGGGGACACAGCCCCTTTTTATACAGTCAAAACCTTTGTCTCAGGGTGCAGGGTGGGGTAAAACCAGTCGCAGCTGGTTTTGGAGTACTTTGTTTTCCTCAGCCACCCCTTCCATTCACAAGGCAGGCTAGGGTCATCAGTCGCACCACATGGGGCGGAGCCAGCATTGTGTGTTGAAAGCTCAGCCCTATTCAGGTCCCAGGTGCACCACTCCCTCACCTCACACATGCTAATCTCAACACTCACCACTGGGGCAGACCCATGGAGCCTGGCACACCAGCCAGCTCCAGCCAATCACAAGCCAGCACATTCACTGCACAGACAGGCACACTTCTAGAAGTGGCACTTCCATATTAGACACAAACACGCTGCACGCATCATTGCGCAGCATTTAATCACACGAGTCCGCACATGCCAGACTCGAGCCTGCACACCCCACGCATCAGGAACTTCCAGGGACACATACATTCCCCATGCATTCCTATGGGAGGGCAGGCCTATCTCACCACACGCACTCAGAGTGCGCACGCACTTTCCACTGGGACACAGTGAAAGTGCACAGAAACCAAGACATCACTATAAATAATTAATAACACCAAGCAAAAAGTTCAGGGGTGAACCTGCCAGAAGGGCCAAGTCCAACAATAATCAATCAAATAATAAATTAATAATTAATTATTATTCATTTAACTTCCCACCCTATACCCTTATAAACCCAGCAGCACACAACTAAAATATAACTCAGACAAACAAATATTACACAATGTACATACTTCTTAATCAGTTAAAACATTTAAACAAATGATCAACTTATTATAGTTAATTCTTAATCAAATTCCCACCCTATACCTCTACAGACGTAGCAACTTGCACCTACAATAAAACTAAAATAAATCAATATGACATAATGAAGAAATTAATGTCAATCACATACTTAATTTGAAACTATGAATGTATTTATTAATTATTATTAGTAAATTAACTTCTCACCCTATCCCCTACAAACCCAACAACCCACTACAAAACTATAAATAACTGTTAACAATTAAATTAAAAACTCCAAATCACTTAAAATTACAAACTATGGACCCCATTACGATGTTGGTGCATCTGACCGGCATCGTGACAAAAACAGGACAATCCAACAAGGATTCAGCGATCCTGCTTCCCAAATTATGATGCGATCGCCTTCACGTGGTTCAGAAAGTATATGTCTCCTATTGTGGCTTGCGATGCGGGCCACAGCACAAGTTGCAATAGGAAGATTACACTCTTTAAACAGCCCTGCAGCGTGTGGCAGGCCAGCCTTTCGTTGGAGGGCGGACCGCCATTAAAATGCTGTCTGAAAGGGACATCGTAATCCCTACGGCGGTGTCTGAGCCAACACCACCCCTATTGTAGGGTAATACGTTCCGAGCGACGGATAGATGGGCTCCTTGAGCCTGTTGGAAGCGTTAGTCGGTCACTCCGCCCGCTGCCTCTGACCGCCCGCATCATAATATGGCGGTTGGACCGGGTAACCAGATGTCGGTCGGACTGCAACAGACGGCCTTTTTGGTTGCGATCTGACAGACATTGTAATGAGCCCCTATATTTGTAATAACTATGGGCCCCATTATGATGCTGGTTGGATGAGAGTCCGACCATCATCGTGTCAGAAACGGGACTGCCCGACAAGGAGTCGGTTGTCCTGCTTCCAAAATTACGTTGCAACCGCCTTCACTGTGGCTGAAAAGGATATGCTTCCTATTGTGGCTTATGATGCAGGCCGCAGCACAAGCCGCAATAGGAAAAATACACTTTTTAAATCAGTTGTTCATACCTTAGTAATTTTCAGGTTGAACTATGAAAGTGCAACCCTCTGGGTCCTACCTAGATCTATGTTGCCTCTTCTGAGGGCTTCCCTTAACTCTGCTGCAAGGCTCCTCACAAGGTCAAAAAGATACAGCCACATCACTCTGATCAACAGGCTCCAAAGTGGCTTCCATATGAGTCAAGGATTGAGTTAAAAATTGCCAGCATGACCCATAAAGCAATACACTTCAACACTCTGAGTACCTTGCACAAACAACAACTGGAGTTATCTGGTGGCTGTAGATCGTCTAGAAGCTCTAGCACCTTATTGCTGAAATCACAGAAAATCTATAAAAAGAAAATGTAAACTCAAGCCTTCTCGGGTATTGCCCCGAGAATCTGGAACTCCCTTCCTCCAGAAACAGACTGATCGCCTCATCTGTATCATTTAAAAAAAGGAAGTCAAAGTGCTACTAATTAACACATTTTTGTTTTAAGGCTCATGTACTCTATTAGTGCAAAAACACCAGAGTGACCCCTCAAAGCCAAGAGCCATGGTACTATAGTCAATATTAAAAAACAGCTACTCTTGGCAAGTCGATAACCAATCAATAAAAATGACTATTATTCAAACAATCAGACCATACTACTTCACCAGTCTAGGAAAGGAAAAACCAAAGGATATGTATATATACAAAAATGTAATTTAAACAACATCAGAATGTACATCACATCACTTTCAGCAATAATAAAAATTGATAAAATAATATATCATACAATGATTGAACATAAAAAAAATCAAAGAGAGATAAAAACAACAGTCATGAGTATTTGTCATTAGCAATGGCTATTCCGAAAGAATAAACAGCAGTATTGGCAACATTTGATTTTTTACAGCGGTAAAAGAGCAGTCCCAGTCCTTGGAAGGGAGCTGGAATTATACAACAAAGGCAAGCGACTACAGAGTTCTGTGAAGTTTACAAGCACTGTGCGTCACAAAGTTTGCTAAGGTCTGAAAAGTTTGCAAAACTGTGCCTGTGAGAGAAAATCGAGTGCGGTTTTTTTTTGTGGAATAATTATTTTCTTGCAACTTGCAAGCACTTTTTTGGAAAGGAAACGCTATATCTAATAGCGATTTTGCGTTGAGACTTTTTATCCTCAAAATAAAAAATGTGTTCGCCCTCCTTTTTAACCTTTGCATTTTTTTACAGTTCCGAGGATTGCATTCTTTTGACGAAAGTTTCATAAAACTTGATGAGACACCTTTTCTAAGTGCACTCACTCGCCCACCTACACAAGACCGCGGTACCCGGCAGGCTGGGACTGAAAACGTCTCGAGGGTTTCCAGTATAAAGTAGCGCACTTAGTACGTCATGCCTGGGTGCCTGCTCGTGCAGCACTTCCCATAACATAACTGTGACGCCATCTAAACACTTCCATAGTAAATGTAGAACCGCTAATGGGTTTGAAGGCCAGCCCCCAGGGGGCGCCCCTGACTGAAGTGATGGTGATGCTGCATGGTGTGGTAGAACGGGGACCAGTGGGCCTGCTGCCAGGTTAAAGCTGAAGAATACAAGCCAAACTCCTTCTTAGACCTTGTAGCTTACAAGGACGACAGGCCTTCGCTGTAAAATAACACGGCAGACATCACATTTGACGGCGTGCTACTGCTGTCCGTAAAGCAGGGACACTTCAATGCCAGGGCCATAAATCACTCTCTCCCCCTCGGCTGCAGAGGAGAGCCGCGGCTCCATCCTCCTCGCAGATAACCTTCTGGTTGGTTCACGTAAGAGCCAGGGATCAGCACAGAAAGGACCCGAAACCGATTGGACAAGCTTCTAATCTCCTTATCTCTGCCCGCCACAGCCCTGCAGGTTTTGCTATCTGAATGGGGATTGGGGTCTCTCTCCTGGGGGGCGCTAATACCCCCCACAGTCTCCACAAAAAAGACTGTATTTAGCTATCTCAGATGGCAGAACAGTACTTCCTGTTTTTCCCAACTGATAAGGTTTCCACCCACCTACAGACTGGGTCAGACAAGAAAGTACGCTTTTTTTGGGAAACATTTGCAAAGTTATCCAGTGTTATGCGTGCTCACCTGCCTCCCTTCTGATGTATATTATGATTTGTGGTTGTCTCTGTGCCCGCTTTTTCTCAGCCCAGCCTAGGAGTTGGATTTCCAAAAATGAAGACTTATATATGCTTATCTCACATCTAAAATAAAGGCCGCAAATAAGACTTCTTCAGGACGTAGGGCTGGTCAACAATTAGCATGGGTCCCAGGGTTATTTTGAAATGGTTCGCAGCAACGTTGCACCGGTGATGGGCAATTTAACACCATTATTAAACTGACCTTTCACTGACAGACTGGTTCGAAATGATATTTTTGCATCCATCACTTGCCGAAATGTCGCTGCAATATGTTTCACCACTGCTGCAAAGTTTCTGTGAGCAGTGCAATGCAGCCCAGTGCTTGTGCACTGTCCTAATGTTTCTAGTCCTAATGTTTCAGTAAGTCCGTCAACTGACAGCAATGACAACCCTTTCAGCATAGTATTTTTACCTTTCAGCTCCGCCTTTGTTTCCCTCCTTTTAGTCTCATATTTTTCTCCTCGTGCTCAGCTCAGTGTGGTCACAACGTCTTAACAAGTATAAGGTTCTGACCCAAGGCACCCGTACTATCTTCCATTTCATTCCTGAGTGCTAGAACAGTTTTGGCTTGTATCAGTGGCATGGGGCAAATTGATGGGGCCCCATCAACAGAATGGGGAGGGTCCCCTTAATCCCTTAACCGCGTGGCAATTCCGCCGCGGTGCAGCGGTTTAAGGGAGTGGGCAGGGCCAGGTCGGCCAACGGACGTTCGCAGTACTACAGAGGTAGTGCTTGCGACGGCCGTTGACCGACGAACTCACGCAAAGGGGTAATCTCCCATATCGCACAGATATTCATTGGCCTTGGGTTCAACGGGGCACCCCTGAAGGGTTGGCGGGTGTGGAAGGCCTGGAGCACCTGCACCGCAGGATCTGCTGGGGCCTGCGTTATTCCTTGTTCGTATTGTAATGGAACACTCATATGAACACTAGAGGTGGACATGTCTTCGACTCTAATTAAGGCTGCTTCTCCCTAAAACCAGCCCCGCATTCTGACCCTACGACTATTCCAATGTTCTTGCACTGTAAACATTTCCATATTCCTTCCCTCAGTCTTTATACCGTTTAGGTTATGTATATCCTTCAAACCAGAGAAGGTTCATTCCCCCACCATTAGTCTCAAAATCATTCAGAGTGCGGTGCACAGGATAGGCCTGTCTTCTACTCTACCGAAAGTTCAGTCACCCTACCGCAAGTCCTTCACGCTTTCTAACAGTCAATTGCCACTGGTGAGCATGTTTTGATATTTGATATTTGATATTTATTAATTTTTATATAGCGCGACTATCGCTCCGGAAGGAGCATCTTGGCGCTGAGCAATCAGAGGAAACCAACTTGATGGAAATGGCTTTACAGAGAAGGTTCAGACACTCTATCCCCGGTGTCCTATTCTCCTGTGAGTACACTGCCTGGAGTGGGCTTGTCTTCTGCTCAACAGAGGCTTGTTTACCATTCAACTAATATTGCACTCTTTATTTATTTTATTTTATTTTTTTTAATTATTTTTGGTATTTATACACATACATACATACAGACCACAGGGATAACTTTGTATGGGTGACCATCCTATGCGGTATAGGGTAAGCGTTACATGAGAATAATTTTGAAGGCCTCCTTTTGCTGGTTATACAGTAGTGGCAGGTAGTGAGTAGAGTGGGAAGAGAGGAACATGTGAATAAGTAAAAAGAGAGAGAGAGAGAGAGATTAAATAGCAGCTCCAACAGCTTAAGCGAGCACAGTGTCAAAGTCGAATGAGTTTTCTTGTTTGATAGTTCATTCGAAAGTTCACGTTTTTACCGTAGGTCAAAAATGTCCACGCAACTGTCCAGTGATTCCCATAGGTTCCCGGAGGTGGATTTCCAGGGTGAGTATCTTATTGCTAGGGAGTCGGCTCCTCTTAGGTAGGTGATCCAGTTGAGCCAACTGCTGTAAGATGTTTTAGAAGTGTCCTTCCAGTTCGTTAGTACTGACTTGGTTCAACGATGATCTTAAGAAGTCCAAGAAACTCTGCCGCTCCCTTGAAAAGGCCTGGAAAAAAGACCCAACCACTAGCACAAAGGACTCCTTCAAAAACGCCACCCGCACTCACCACCAACTAATCCGAAAGGCCAAGAAAACAGCATTCAAGGATCGACTTGACAACAACACCCACAACAGCAAGGAACTTTTCAACATCGTCAAGGAATTTTCCAACCCCTCGGCCAACTCCAACGACATCACCCCCTCTCAAGCCCTCTGCGACTCCCTAGCCTCATTCTTCCACAACAAGATTGCAGACATCCACAACAGCTTCGACAACCAACCCAGAGACCAACCCACCCAACCATTGGCTGAACATCCTCCCCCCGTGAACACCCTCAACGACTGGAACCCAATCTCCACTGAGGACACAATCCGCCTGATGATTTCCATCCACTCAGGATCCCCCACAGACCCATGCCCTCACCACATCTTCAACAAAGCAGACACCGTCATTGCACCGCACCTCCGAGACGTCATCAACTGCTCCTTCAACTCCGCCACCTTCCCGGAAAGCTGGAAACACGCTGAACTCACCGCCCTTCTGAAAAAACCCACAGCGGACCCCACCGAACTCAAAAACTACCGCCCCATCTCGCTCCTTCCATTCCCGGCCAAAGTCATCGAGAAAGCCGTGAACAACCAACTCGCCGCTTTCCTCGAAGCCAACAAATCCCTCGACTCCTCACAATCTGGCTTCCGAGCAAAACACAGCACTGAGACCGCCCTCATCGCAGCAACAGACGACATTCGAACTCTATTGGACAATGGAGACACAGTCGCCCTCATCCTCCTCGACCTCTCTGCAGCCTTCGACACAGTCTGCCACAGCACCCTGTTACAACGCCTCAATAACATCGGAATACAAGGCAAAGCACTGGAATGGATCACCTCGTTCCTCACCGGAAGATCCCAGAGAGTCCGCCTCCCACCATTCAAGTCAGAGGCCACTGAAGTCATCTGCGGCGTACCACAAGGATCTTCACTCAGCCCCACCCTCTTCAACGTGTACATGAGCCCCCTCGCGGCCATCGCCCGCCAACACAACCTCAACATCATCTCCTACGCGGATGACACTCAACTGATCCTATCACTCACCAATGACCCCAGCACCGCCAAAACTAACCTACACGAAGGAATGAAAGAAGTTGCCGAATGGATGAAACAAAGCCGTCTGAAACTGAACTCAGACAAAACAGAAGTCCTCATCTTAGGTACATCCCCCTCTGCATGGGACGACTCTTGGTGGCCGGAAGCCCTTGGAAAATCACCCATCCCGACAGACCACGCACGGAACCTAGGCGTCATCCTGGATTCTTCACTCTCAATGAACAGACAAGTCAGCGCCGTATCCTCATCCTGCTTCAACATTCTTCGCATGCTCAGAAAAACATTTCGCTGGATCCCCACCGAAACAAGAAAAACAGTCACCCATGCTCTAGTCACGAGCCGACTGGATTACGGAAACACCCTCTACGCAGGTACTACCGCAAAACTCCAGAAGAAACTCCAACGAATCCAAAACGCCTCAGCCAGGATCATATTAGACATCCCGCGCAACGAACACATCTCTGGTCACCTGAAAGACCTCCACTGGCTACCCGTCAATAAGAGAATCACTTTCCGACTGCTAACCCACGCACACAAATCACTCTACGACACCGGACCAGAATGCCTCAACTCACGTCTGTCCTTCTACACCCCCCCCCGCCAACTTCGCTCTTCTAGCCAAGCCCTCGCCACTGTACCTCGCATCAACAAGACCACCATGGGAGGCAGATCCTTCTCATACCTGGCTGCTAAGACATGGAACTCACTCCCCGCTTACCTGCGCCTCACCCAGAATCACCTAGCATTCAGAAAACAACTTAAAACGTGGATATTTGACAAGTAATCCTCCTCCCCTCCCTAAGCGCCTTGAGACCCTCTGGGTAGGTAGTGCGCTATACAAATTCTCTGACTTGACTTGACTTGGCTGCAGCGGTTAGGAGGAGATCAAGGAGCTCCCTTTCTCCCTCTCTGGGGAGTTCTGTTCGAATAAAGCCCATGGTGATTGAGGCAAAGTCTCTTATTATTTTACATTTGAGCACCTTCTCTATAAAGTCAAATACCCTCCCCCTGAACCCATTGAGAGTCGGGCACAGAAAGACCAGGTGTTCGAGGTCACCTTTGGCTGCGTTGCAATTCCAACAAGTGGGGTGGTCTCTAAGCCATAGTCTGTGTAGGCGGTCAGGGGTCCAGAATGTTTTATGCAGAAGCCATAGTTTGGTCTGTGCGAGGACTGGGGTAATCTTAGTCTGTGTGGCTGATGACCATAGAGTGTTCCACTCTCGGTTGTCCACTGGCGGGTGTATGAGGTCGTTCCAATATTTTTCAGTTTTGTCGTTGACATTCGATTTTTGCGCGCTGGGAGTTTTGTATATGTTTATAAAGAAACAAGGGAACCCAAAAGGTTTGCCATAGGGACCTTGGGCAGTATCATATTATACAAAACAGTGGTCCCTATTCATGGGAAAAATGTGTACAAAACAATAATCATACACCTGATAAGTGTATTGTCTTTTGTCCAGCCGGACAAGTAATTTATTTTAGCTTTCTAGTACATAAAACGAGCAGTGTGGACAAATTAATAACAAGTGGGCACAGCCGTGACCCACAACATTTAAGACAAAACAACAAAAAGAATGGCCAAAAGGGGCAAAGCAAAAATATGTCTGTGTACTTGTAGTCAGTGTTACAGACAAGGATTATCATAAACACACCATTGCATTTCACAATATTTCTATATCATGTTGCATAAGGGGTTTTTTGGTCGACGACGTTTCGATGCCTTAGTTACATGAGGGGCATCATTATCAGGACAAAAATTAAATCATTGTTGTCTTATACTTTCATATATTTTCATTCTACCTTTTGTCGGATTACTTCAAATTTAAGAATTACATTTAGGGGAAAGCAGGGAGAAAAAAAGGGAGAAATGAATATAGTTAGGCATGTTTCTTTTAAAAGTTGTTATCCTCATCTTTAGTAGTAACCATTTACTGAGTGAAGTAGAACGGTGCAACAGAGAGCAGTGTTTCTGTGACCATGAAGGAAGGGTGGATCGGGCGGGCGCAGTGCCGGTTGCAATCCGGAAGTATAACGGTGAGTAGTGACTAGGGCCGTTCAGCGAGAAAACATAGTGAGCGGAGGCAAAAAATTGCTGTGCTATTACTTTGGGACCTTGTAAACATTGAAACAGGTGCTGTATGGAAGTGCTGTACTCGACGTTAATGTGTGTACAAAACTATGGTGAAGCCCTACAAGTGGTGATCGTGGCGCCAGTGGGTGGAGAAAATTGCATACTGCATGCACAGGATAGAAAGCGGCGGTTCTCTGTATAGCAAAGTATATACACAACCTACGCGCATTGTCTTTTGGTGTTTCGGCGGGTCTTAAGAATTCAAAGAATCGAGAAAATTGGCATCTGAAAGGTAAAAGTATTACAATTAAAGGAGGACAAGAGGAATTCTGGGTGTGGACCGGCAATGCGGGAGGCGCATATATTTACCGGTAAAGCCGCGTCCAGCAATTATTCAGTCTGGTACCGGATCGGAGCGTGATAGCTCAATCTGTGGGGGAATAGGGTGAAAACGGTCAGACCGCTATAACCGGGCAAGTCTAAAGTTAATGGAAAAACCCGGGAGGGGCAGATACTTACATGCAAGCGGCAGTGGCACTGTGGCGGGTGTGGTGCTCTGGTGTTGGCTCAGCGTGTGCTGGTTCATGCAGTATAACAAGCCCCATGGGCTATAGAAAGCGAGGAGGGACTTGGGGGGTGAACATCATCTGTCATAAGTGCGTGATTGCGGCGGCCATCTTAAGGTGGTGAAAATTCGATTACTACTTGCAAGATGTGAACGAACGGCGCCGGTGCACGGCTTTAAAAACGGCGCTGAGGGTTTTTCCATTAATCACCTCAATCTTTTTAGCTGAAGCCCAGAAGTTAGTAGGTACATTAAATGGTATCATAACAGCCAGTCTTCTTTATTTGATGGTGTAGCCATGTGTTTTACATAGAATCATTTTTATCTAAAATGGAATCATACAGGCCTTCTTTTTTTAATTACTATAACTAAATGTTACAATATAATGTATACTGTTCCTTAGCTTTGAAGTCATTGTTGTGCTTCTCACATGTTTATTATTGGCTGAATCTATATGTATCTAGAGGCCATGCTGAAATGCCGTACTCTCAAATAGGCAATGACATCCTGAGGATTCTTGCCATTCTAAACCCAACCAAGTAATAAACCAAGTCACCCCTGATTTTACAGTGATTATCTATTGGGTTCAGTTAGCTACCCAGGGTACCTAACACTTGGGGGTACCTTAGGATGGCGGGCGAACTTTGTCCGCCCGCCATCCCTTTGTACAGAGGGACTTCCCGTCATTAGGGCGGGGGTCCCATTCCTGCTATTAGGATCCGCCCGCCACAGTGGTGGTCGCATCAAGCATTCCTGACGTTGTGGCGGGCGGTGCACACAGCACCGCCCACCACAATGCCAGGAAGGCATGTTGTGCACTTCCATGCATAACATGGCAGGCACCACGCGGTGCCTGCCATGCTGTGCATGCAACTGCTGGGGGTTACCATAGGTACCCCCCATGTGCATCCCCCACCCCCAGAGTCCCCCGGGGCCCTCAACTGGCCCCCCAAGCAGACTACACCTGCCTTTCCGTGGCGGCAATGCCGCCACGGAAAGGCATTCCCAAAAGCACATTGTAATATGGCTGGCGGTGTCAAACAGACACCGCCACCAAATTGCAGCCTTTTCCGCCCGGTCTCAAGAAGACTGGGGTGGAAATGCGGCGGACGGTCTTTCTGTCCGCCGCGGACCCCCCAGCCATAATAATATGGCGGGGGGTCTTTTGTACAGGGATGGCGGGCAGATTGCCCCCGCCGGGCCGGCGGTGACTACCGCCGGCCTGCCGGGGGCAATTCCCCCCTTAAGTGATGACCCGCCTGTTTAGCGGGTCAAACAAGGGTTGCACAGCCGTGTGCGTGTTGGTATTCCAATTAATACACCTCCCCCTGCCATCCTAATGGGGCCCTTAGCCTTGTTCAGGTGAGGAAAATGATCCCTACCCTGGCCTATGGGGGAGCGCCTCCTGGAGAGCTTGTCTTGATTTAAACTGCAACTATATATTATGCTATGGGTAGTAGAGACTGCTGCTACCTTTCATGCAAGCCGTTGGGGTCTGGCCCCACACATCAGGCACTAGAGACTGACACAGTCTTCCATGTAAGCCATTCGGTATTACCGCCAAATAAAGGTCAGTAGAACATGTTGCAGACTCTTGTGCAAGCCACTGGATATTACCACTAAACAGTGATCTGCAGACATTGTCACTGACATCCATGCACACCATTTGCTACTGGCAGGAAACAATGGGCAGCATAGGGCCCAAACCCCCCAGCATGACCCCCGCCCCAACCTCATGCAAGCCCACATCACAACTAACCAGTCAAGGGTGTGGGTAAAAAGTGGCCATGTTTAATCTTCCAAAACATTCATAAACATGACAAGATCATACTTAAAATTCACATTTCAGGATTCAAATATTTACACTTTTAATATGTACAAGTATGTTAATTTGTTCCAACCACTACTTATGTAATAACTACTTCCTCCAGCACCGAGGGGCCCTCTGGCTCGCACCTCCAAGCTGAGAATCACGCAAGGCGCAACCCACCTGCATTCTTGAGCGGTGAGCCCCCCAGCCCACGATCCTTGTCCGTCATATCCAGGGGGCCACCCCTCTACCACCAGACTGCCAAGGAGGCTCGTGTGACCTGGCGCCCTTGCCTCCCCATCCGGTGTCCCTATTCTCCTTGTGGAGAGCTTACTGTCTCTCCCCTCAGTGCTGGCCTCCGGAGTATGTAAGCGGGCCTCCCGTTACCCCCCCCCTGCAGATCAATGTTCTGTGGCATCTTTTCGCCACTACCCCTCCTAGAGCCGCTAATTTCAGGGACGGGTGGGTGGGAGATTAAGGAATATTCCCGATCCGGTGTCCAGGGTGGGAAAAAGAGGGCACGCAGAAGTGTTCCTAGGATTAAATAGCTCATCCTGGCCCTGCCCTCCCTACCTGCGGAATCCCGCCGGAAGTGCGTCATAAGTTGCCCCGGAAGGAATTCATGTCCAGTAGCCAACCGGCTACCGGACAGACAATGGGGGTGTGGCGGGGATCACAAATTTGCTAGCATTCGCGACAAGAATTTGCAATTCTATTAAGGACACGGAGGCGAGGATTATGCTTCTCAATCTTTACTAGAAGCTCACAGCAGCCAATGAAAATGCTTGCTTTTCATTCCAATAAAAACGTTAAACTGCATATCCCATCATGCTTTACACATAACCACGCCCCCTTAGTCCATAAGAGGCCTTAGCCTGCCGCCATCTTCCTCTTTCTTGCGGCGAACAGCTCCAACCGAACTTTGTAAACTCCAGAACTCTTCCAACGGGAAGAAGAAAAACAACCTCAGGCGAACCATCTCGGCATTCTTCGATGCTCAGTCACCTTTTTTATCAGAACCTGAAAGAAAGGATAAGAGACCGTAACCACCGTAACCATCTGGGTGGGCAAGCATTTTATAACGTCATATACAATGCCGGGTGGGATAATCCTCGCCTCCGTGTCCTTAATAGAATTGCAAATTCTTGTCGCGAATGCTAGCAAATTTGTGATTCTATGTCAGGACCGGAGGCTTCTGATTATGCATGTTTAACGCTTATTGAAAACAACAGAGGTAATATCCCCCACCGGCTTATAATAATACGTTTTGAAGGTCGATTCCGATGACCAATCAGCACACTGCATGATATCATGGATGTTGGAGCCCAACATGAACGATTTCGATGCCATAGCACCCCTGACAGAGTGCGCACCAAACATGGTGATGTCAATGCCAGCTTCTTCCATCACAAAACGAAGCCATCTGGCAATGGTGGCCGCAGCCACAGCTTTGAACGGCTTTTGTAAGGCTATCAAAAGCTGCGAACAGCCCTGAGGCCTAACTGCCGCAGTACATTCCTCATAAGTCTTTAGACATTGAACGACACATAATTTCTCATTCTCCTGAAATGCATTATAAGATACATGTGTAGACAATGTTTTAGTACGCCTAAAGATCTGAAAAGAAACTCCTTCTGGAGTAAATACTCTACCTGTTATGTCCAGTGCTCGTACGTCCGACGATCTCCTGCACGCTGAAAGGCAAAGCAACATGGCCAACTTAGCTGAAAGCTGCTTTCTGGAAAGGTCCTTGTTAGCAGGCCATTTGTCAAACAGGTCTAAAACTCGCTTAACATCCCACAAGCCAGAATACTTAGGTTTAGGGGGATTCTCAACCCTAATACCCTTCAACAACTTGCACACGACCGGGTGCATACCAATTGGTCTCCCATCCAGCTGAACGTGGCCCGCTGAGATGGCCGACCTGAAATTGTTGACCGACCGATAGGCCAGACCCTGTGACGCCTTATCCGTTAGGAAGTTTAGCACATTGGGTAAGCCGGCCCCCACGGGATCCAAATGTCGTTCCACGCACCAACCCACCCAGCCTTTCCAGGCCGAGGAGTACCGCTTCCTCGTGGAAGGAGCCCAGGCTTGCTTGATGAAATCTGCAGCCCTGCTCGAAATCCCTGGCACTTGCCACTGTTGCCTGAAAGCCTCCAGGCCATCAGCCGGAGCCTGCCCTCCATGATCAATGGATGTTTCTCCTGATGAGGGCCCAGCAACAGCATTGTCGATTCCGGGAGGAGTCTGGGTAAGTCGCAGCTCCACTGCATCAGCTTGGGGAACCAAGATTGGGACGTCCACCAAGGTGTCACCATTACCACTTCCGCGTTCTGTCTGATTACCTGTGACATCGCCCTTGGGATCAGCAGGAAGGGGGGAAACGCATAATGAACCCCCACTGACCAGTCCTGGAGAAAGGCGTCCGTCGCCTGAGCCAACGGATCCGGTCTCCAACTGAAGAATCGAGGGATCTGGTAGGTCAGCCTCGAAGCAAATAAGTCCGTCTCGAACGGACCCCAAATGCTCTCCAGCCACACAAACATCCTCGGGAGCAACTTCCAATCGCTGAAGTCCCGGAGGTACCTCGAGTTCCAGTCCGCTACCTGATTGGACTGGCCTGGGAGATATTCTGCAATGACCGAAATCTGGTTGCGGAGGCAATAATGCCAAAAGTCTTTGGCTATTTGTACAAGCATGGACGACCTCGTGCCTCCCAATTTGTTGATGTACCTCACTGCCGAAATGTTGTCCAGACGCAGGAGGATACAACAGGACGTCTGCTGTGGGGACAACGTTCTGACCGCGAACGACCCCGCCAGTAGTTCCAGACAATTGATATGGAGAGAAAGTTCCTCCGGGGACCATCGTCCTCCCGTGGAGATGTCTCCACAACGCGCGCCCCAGCCCCAACGGCTGGCGTCGGACTCTATCGTGACTTCCGGAAGTGAACCGAAGATCGCTCGACCATTCCAAGCGTCGACGTGTCCCAACCACCACTGCAACTCCGTCCTCACCTCCTGCGTGAGGGGAATGCTGTCCGAATACGAGAGACCCTTCTGCAGGTGTCTGATCTTCAACTGTTGCAGGGCCCTGTAGTGCAGCGGGCCCGGGAATATCGCTTGGACTGAAGACGCTAGAATTCCTACCATTCTCGCCAGCGCTCTCAAGGAGACAGACTGACTGCTCAGCAGTTTCCGGATCTCCTTCTTCAGATCCCGGAGTTTGTCTTTCGGAAGGCACAGTTGGGCCATCACCGAATCCACCGTGAAACCTAGAAAATCTATAACTTGTGAAGGAACCATGACCGACTTCTTGGTGTTTATAACAAAACCCAGATCCTGTAAGATAGTCGTGGTCAGTTGGAGGTGTCGTAAGAGATTCTGCCGACACTGGTCCACTATCAGAATGTCGTCGAGGTATATGATGAGACGAATACCCCGTTCCCGAAGGTACGCCACTACCGGCTTCATCACCTTGGTGAAGCACCAAGGAGCCGAGGAGAGCCCGAAAGGCAGAACCAAATATTCGTACCATCGGTCTCTCCATTGGAATTGAAGAAACCTGCAGTGTGGGGGAAAAATTGGAATAGACAGATACGCGTCTTTCAGGTCCAGCCGGACCATCCAATCTCCCACCTGCAGTAGATCCGTTAAAAGATGGATGCCTTCCATCTTGAAATGGTTGTACGTCAGGAATTGATTGAAGTCCTTGAGATTTAACACCAGTCTGTTTCCACCCCCTTTTTTCTGGATCACAAATATGTTGCTGCAGAAACCGTGAGGGCAGCGCATACTTGGTGCAATCGCGCGCTTCTGCAGCAAGGCCGCTATCTCTTCGTCTATAAAACTGGCCTCTAGTTGGGAAAAATGGAGAATTGGGGGTACGTTTGCCTGAATAGGACGTGAGTAAAACTCCAGGTGAAAACCCTGAACTGTCTGCAAGACCCAAGCGTCCTGTGTAAGGTCCTCCCACCGCCCCAGGCAGTGCCGAGTCCGACCCCCCAGAGGAAGAAGGGAAGTATCTGAAAGTCTCACCTGAACTCTGCTGATGCTTGAACTTCCCCCGGCCATCTCCGGTTTGATATCTGTTTTTGTTGAACCTCCTACGGGAGGGGTAGAATGTTCCTCCTCGTGTTGAGTCAAAATCATTCCTGCCCCTTCCGAAGTCGCCTCTGTGGGGGCCAGGAGGACCTCCTCGGCCTGACGAGCGACCCCCGCCTCGTCCGGCCCTGTGAAAAACACCCTGGCTGAGGGCGCGCTTGATGCCCGACTGGGCCTTGTCCAATGCCGTAAAGGTACCGACATATTTGGAGACGTCCTTGACGAACTTGTCACCAAAAAGAAGACCTTCTGCAAGGGGTCCCGGTTCCGCGTCAGCGAGCTCCGTTAGATTCGAATCCATCTTCATAAGCAAAGATTTTCTTCTTTCTGCAGAGACGGCGCAGTTTGCGTTGCCCAAAAAACATATGGCTCTCTGGGCCCATCCAGCTAGCACGTCCGGATTCATGATGACAGAGGTCTCCTTGGCCACAAAGGCCATTTCTAGGATCTTTGCCAAGGGGCCGATGGCATCCAACATTTTGTCCTGACACCCCTTCCATGCCCTATCAAGACCCCTCTTCGGGTCCTTGGTGAACTTCTTCAGAAAGGTGAGAAGGTTAGGGTCAATCTCCGGTGTTTCCGCCACTTGATTTGGGATTTCAGGTCTAGGGCACTCTGAGCGCAGACGGTTTCTCACTTCCCTAGGGAAGGACTTACGCAAATTATCGTGAATATAAGCTGTGACCGCTGCAGGCGGCATTTAATCTTGCGATCTGGGATGTACAATTTCCAGTGGATCAAAGGTGAAAGGCGTATCATCCGGCGCAAGGCTCCTGGGCTGCGCCGCCTTTGCCTTCTTTGGAGGGTTGCGATCCTCCGAGGTGTCGGTGTCTGTGTCGGTGTTCGTGCCAGTATCCGTGTCCGTGTCTGTGTCATGGACCCTGCGTTTAGCTGTGGCCTTGGCCCCTGCGTAAGAATGGTCCGCCGTGTCCGGCAGGGTAGCTAGAGCCTGCATGTGAGGCCAAGTGGCAGAGTCCCCTGAAGGACCCGAGGTGGATGCATCACCCTTCTTTTTCTGGGGTTTGGTAAAGCCATGTCTTTTGGCAAATCCCTCTAGTTGTCGTCGGATAGGACGAAGGGCTGTGGCCAGTGCCTGGTGCACCGTCTGAGGAACAGTAGTTTCCATTGCCCTGTTGACAGAGGACTGGACCGAAGCGTCCAAAGCACTGACAAGGTTGTCCTCCAAGGCAGCCGACTGCCTGTTCTCAAATTCCTCCTCCTCATAGTACCCTTCATGAAACTGCTCTTCAGACATTCTGCTGCACTGGAAACCTTTCAAGGTTAAGTTTATACACACCAGGTACAAGGAGGGTCAGGGGGGGGGGTCAGCCCACCAAGCACACAAACTTCTACTACCTTCAACCCCCTCAGCAAAGCTGTAGTCAAAGCGGGCCAGAGACCCAGGCCACTGCAATACCTTGAGCGTGTGCGCGCTCTAAACGGCCTTTGTTTTGTATTTTACCACCTCACCAGGCGATCGTGTAAGGCAGAGGGATCCTTCCTAACACTCCGACGTGTAAAACACGTTTGAATAACTAAAACGGGTTCGCGCCGCGACGTGCAGCCCAAGCGCTACTGAATCCTACTAAGAAATAGCCCAATTCAGCGCGCTTTGGGGCGCACGTCGCTGCCGAGAGCCACCCGGCCTGAAAACGCGTCAGCGGCGATTAGGGAAGCCGTCTGCGCATGCGCTAAGCGCGTGAACACTACGGGGATCACCGGGCTCTGCAGGCTCGATAAACAAACACACAGGCCTCCGTCTGCCTCCGGTCAACGACCGAGCTACCCTCGCGCCTAAGAAGCGCGCTCAAGCCACATCGAGGAATCGAAAGAACGACGGGCACCAAGGTGCTCCGCCAAATACCGCTACTCCCCCTAAAGAGGTAATACCTCAGCAAGCCAATAAACACAGTGAAATCAACACAATAAACGCAGTGAAATCAACACACAGTGAAATCAACATACGCAATATGTACAGTGTCATACAGCAAGATGTACAGTATCAATTAACCACAACTCCACATAACGTGGGCAATAGAAAAACACAGAGGGAGTAAACAATGTGTACTTAGCTCTGTGAGCAGCAAAGAAAGAGGAAGATGGCGGCAGGCTAAGGCCTCTTATGGACTAAGGGGGCGTGGTTATGTGTAAAGCATGATGGGATATGCAGTTTAACGTTTTTATTGGAATGAAAAGCAAGCATTTTCATTGGCTGCTGTGAGCTTCTAGTAAAGATTGAGAAGCATAATCAGAAGCCTCCGGTCCTGACATAGAATCCGGGGGGCCGGGTCCTACGTGCGCGCTTGTCGAGTTCTTACGCTTTTTCAAAGACTTACACTGCTTTCCATGCAAGGGACAGGGTAAGGACATAAGAGAGTCGTCCTAGTGACCCATGGCTGAAACAGACTTCATTAGAAACAATTGGGTAATGGCAACAAATCACCGACAGCAGAGACTACTGCAACCTTCCACGACAATAGGCAGCAGACGGCATCGAGCACTCTGTCCTCCTTTACAGAAGGAAAGAAGACAATACTAGAGGTTACAAGACGGAAAATACCTTGGCTCTTGTCCACCCAAATGCAGCAGTTAGTGGGTAAAAGAGGTCTTTCTCGCACTGACCTGTAAGGTGGGAAGAGAGGCAGGCAGGAGACGCCTTGCCCCTCCTCTGCCAGCTGGCAACTAATGGCAGCAATAGTGGCAATTAAGAGGCTGTGATTAAGCCTGCTAATAATGGGTCTGAGTGAGGGGGAGGGAGGGCACTAATTGAGAGGATATTTAGCTCAAATAGGAAATGCCCAGATACTCCTAAGAGATTTATGGCACTGCAGATGAGAACCAGTGCTCTGTCCAATTATCATGCATAGGAGTTTCATACCGAGGCTGTCCTTTCTCTTTCCTGTTTCCTCGTGTATTTCCCTGACTGCCGCCTCGGGACGTGTGGCAGAGGTGGGGTAGCTTTATAGAGGTCGGGCATTGTGAATTCTGTGCTGGCGCTGACACAAAAAGACCAAATTACAACAGTTTCAGTGGATAGATTCACTGTATCCCATATGTTTATCTCTTGTGTTTTGCACAAGGTGCACCCTTTCCAGAGGCCAGCCACCCAGGAGCACTAAGAATTGTGCAACTGTCCAGTGGTGTAACAATAATTGAACCTCCCCAGCAAGGTACACAGAGGGGCCCCCCTTCTCCTGATTTAATCCGGAACTCTCTGGCCTGAGTACTGTACTGAGGGGGGCCCTGCAGCACAGGGGCCCCCCTGCACCGCGGGGGCTGTGGGGGCCTGCGTTACACCCCTGCAACTGCCCAATACACATTTCAACCCATGCATAAACTCCCTCTTTAAGCATGGGTCGGAGTTGCGTGTTTAAATGTATTAACGCAAGCTATAATTATCAGATGCGTTAAATACCTCAACCTCCATTAACGTTCAGCAGGCCAAGCCTGCCGCAATGTAACAGTAGAAAACATATGGCATTTACCATAACATGCAGATTTTGGTGCATTAAACACCAAAATCGTCATGGTATTCCCCGTGAACTTGTTGTAATAGGTGTTATTTATCGCACCCAATAAATAACGTACCCTGTGGTATTGTCTTTTATCAGCGCCTTCATTCGTCATCAGGTCCATAGAATCACATTGGGTACAAGAATCTCTTGGTCATCCACTCAAAATTTATATTATTTCACCAACAGAGACATGATCGGCCATTGGTCTAAATTGCTAAATATCCAAGTGCCACCATTCATTTGTTTTTTGAAAGGCCTTTTATTTTTCTAGAAATGTTTGCATTATAATAAGCAGATCAGCCCAGCCAACGTGTTTCATTCAAACACTCGGCTGTTCTTTAGGGCTGTAAAATACATTTACAATTCATTTTCATACTAAAAACACAGATTGAAAAGGGCAATATTATTTTACACTGTTGTGACTAACTACATACAGCGCTCATTGTGAATTGAAAACAGTCCACTTTAAGAATTCATCAATTGGAACCAATATTTTTCATTGATGCATCCTATAATGTTAATGATTCCTATCATCAAGACATGAATTTGTCCTGGACGATGATTTCGGGGTCAAATGCCAGGAGTGGCAGGTTATGGGATGTACTCATTGGAACTTTAAAAATGGAGGAGTGTTTGTGAAAAGGAGGCTGGAGGGTTGGCCCAGAGAGAGGTGAGGGGGGAAGATACAAAGAGAGCAACAACCACAGATGTGTTGAATGGGTCAGGCAAAGATCTCATGCGTGGACCTCTGTGAGAGCGTTTAATTTTCAGCCATTTTTTTTTTATTTTTTTTTTGGGAGTGCTAAGGGTTTCTGAGGAGATCGGGTAAGGATTTAAGAGGGGCTCAAGTTGAAAGATTTGGAAATATGAAATGAAGAAGGACAAGAATACTACTCAAGAATACTACTCAGTAGGAGTAAAACGGACCATAGAGGGGAATGAGCAAGATCAAATACAGAGGCAAGGTGTGGGTATTCCTGGTGGTGGTGTGCAGTGAGTACTTGGGAAGGAGACGTGTGGTACTAGGAAGAGCATTCAGGCATGACGATGTTAGCAAGGTGAGACAGAGAGGTGTTTATTGTGTTCAGAAATTGCCTGTGAGCAAGTGGGTGGCCATTTGCATTCCTTCAGAATCGGTGCTACAACAGAGGGCTGTGCTTTAGGACGGGGGAGCACAGATTGAAGGTATGGGAGGTGGCAATTAAAGAAAGTGTGGGACTGTGTGACACCTAATGATACCAGGACTTAGGAGTAATGAATACCCTTTAGTAGTTTACTTTTCATAGGTTAGAGGTCAGCGAAGGCAGCCAACCTATGGCAAAGAGGCAGGTGACCATGCGAAGAGGCAGTGATGGTCAGTGGGTACTGATCAGCTGGCAAGGGTTAGGAGGGATGGAGCCAGTTGCTTCCAACATTGTGGGAGAGAATGGAAGATGGCTGCATACTGATTTTGATCCACCAGTGAGAAAACGACCTGGTGCAGCTATCAGGTTTGGAACTTTTAAAGATGATGAGGAAAGACTTAAAAGAGATACAGCATAGATGGGAAAACACATATGTTTGTTGGGGTCAACTGTTACGTAGGAGAGTAAGGAGAGGGGTTCACAAACCAGCAGCCGTTAACAGCTCTCACGACTAGGTAAATGGATGAACTTCGGGCTTTTGTAAATCCCAGGGCACAGAGGTGAGGAGGCATGTTGACCTAAGATACAAGTGGACCATGCTGTTTCGGCAGAATGGAGTTCATCTGTCCCTCTTCAGGAACAGGATTTATCAGATGAAGATAACAGAGGTTTTGAAGGAATAGTGGAAGAAGAGGAAGTGACCTGGGGAGACAGAAAGGATACCTCAGCTGAGAGTGTTCTGGTGTTTGGATGAGAGAGGTCGGTTGAGAAAGTTAAGATCGGAGAAGGTTAGAACCAGGACTGTATGGAGAGTGAACATTTCAAGGAAGGAAAAGTACCTGCAGCCTCAGTTTAGTTCAAGCAGGCTAAACAAGATGTTAAGGGATATTTGGTGATTATGAACAGGATGTTTCTATTTTGACTAATTGTGTTACATGATGGGGTGGGTAAAGGGGAGTAAGAATCCTAAAATGTGGTATATATATTATTATTTTTTAACTTATTTATCATTAAGTATGACAGTAGCAAATCAAACAATAACCCCAGAGTTGGAGGAGCATTAACACGAGGACAACATATTCACATTGCGTAAAGGACACAAATAAAAACTGGTGGTACAACATTGACAGATGGTTTGGTACATGAGAAGTTGGTACAGACAGCAGGAGGTCAGACAGGGTAGGAGAGCAGGCCACGTCAAAGTCTCACAGCTGAATAATCACAAGGCCCATTCAAAACTCACACAGACAATATCAAGAATCAAGACTCCTGTCCCGCAAATTCCAGTGTCTGGAAGTAGTCCCTGCGAGGAAGCCTAATATCCTTTGGTCTCCAGGTAGGAGTTTGGAGGGTGGAATATAATTCACTAGTAGTATCGCAGTACATTAGGCTGTTCAACCCAGCTTTGGCATTGGAGGGGTGTCTGCTCCCCCAGTGAAGATCGATTTCACACTTAGCCAGGAGCAACAATTCGAATGCAGTGAATCGTCGGGCAGTCTTAGGTATGTCCAGAACATACCCCAGCAAGGCTATCAGTGGGTCTGGAGCAGTCGCCATGCCGATCATCTGGGCTAAGCGGGAGTGGCTGTCACACTAAAAGGACGCAACATCACTGCCTGTCCACGTCTGTGTGCAAAAAATTAGCCCCATCTGTGTGGCTATGCGGACAGCTAGAGGTCCTCGCAGGATCCAGGCAGGCGAGGGCGCTAGGGGTGACATAGGCTCTAAGTAGGAATTTGTGACAGTGATTGGGTGAAATACCGTGTGTTTGGGGACAGCATGCTTACTAAATTTTATTGGTTAAGTGTCGCCCTCTCTCAGCCTCCGAAGTGCCCCTGAGTTTCCCCTTGGGTAGAGAAAGATGGACAATGCATGCATGGTATAGTTTGGAGACCAGCCTACTTCCATTGCCATCAGTGACCACGTGTGTCAAGGGGGGGAATTCCTCTGGGCCGACGGATAGGATGGTAGCAGTTCTCAGAAGGCGCTATGGAGGCATCATAAAACGAAGCAGCCCATATAGGTGGTATTGGTGAAATGCGCGTCATCCGCTTGGGAGAAAATGTGACCGTCTGGAAAGAAATCACCAATTGTGTGTATATTTTGTCATCACAGAGTGCGCTGGAAATATTTCTCCTGTGTTAGAGGAAGCAATTGATTGTCTGGCAGAGGCAGCACCAGGGAGTACAGGAGCCCTTCCCCATATAACCGGAGAAGCTTCCTCCAGGCCCTCCTGGTGATTGAGCGCTTCTGGATATCCGTGGGATCAAAAGGGAGCACTGCAGGCAATATCAAGCAGAGTGGTCTTGGCTCGGCGAAGTGCCTAAGGATGGTACCAGTAATGGGGAAATTGACACTATGCTGCAAAATAATGAAAATGAAAATGTGGAACACCAACCTCACCCCGCTGATACAGAAGAACAAGAGTGCCACAGCCTATGCCCGGGCACCGGCCCACCCAGATCAATCTAGATAGTATACTCAGTATTGAAGCGAAAAATTAATTAGTAAGAGGAATGGGTATATTTAAAAACAGGAATAAAAACAGGGACGAACCGCCATCTTTATGATAGTGATACGATCCGCAATTGAGAGGTGAAGGTGGAGTCACCATTCCACCTGGGTGGTCAGTTTCTCTATGGCATGGCCATAATTCAGTTGAATGACTTGCTCTTTGTTGCGATGTAGGTAAATGCCAAAGTATTTAACTGGTCCCTCACACCAGGTCAGAGGGAATTCACATTGCACGGCCGCATTGACTTTTTTAAGGGGAATAACTCGAATCTGGTCCAGTTGATGTGGAGGCCGGAGAGGCCTCCAAATCTATCTTGCAGAGTATCGGAGGTAAGTTATCAGCAGGGTAACATACAAATAACTAAATATGGTCTGCTTAGAGCGACAGTAGCACGGGCCCTGCTTAAAGAGCAAGCCATGATGCAGATGTCTTTCCGAAGATGCCACACCAGTGGGTCCATAGCGATAATAACAAGCATTGGCATGGTCAATAGGTCTCGCCTTTGGGATCTTATAAGTGTTTAATCAGAGATATTGGCAATGTTTTTAAGGTATGTTGTAGAGCAATGTAGCTTCTGTGTTCAGCACTGTAAAGTTTATTTACAAGTTGGGCTTAGTGTAGTGATGTAAGGGCAGTGGCATGGTATGGAATGTATTGGTGAGATGTGATATGATGTGTGTTGGTGGGATGAACCCAATAACCCCATGGGACCATCTACACACGGGAGCTACGGAAATCGGGAACATGACGAGAGACTGGAAAAAGCGGCAGGAGAGGGCAGAGCCTAAAGACTAAGATGCACACGAAGGGATGGGTAGACACCAAACACTACTGACACTCCAGGTGACTGGCCGCAGCCAAAATCAGAGGAAGGGAGGACAATGCTCTAGTGGACAGCAGCGCGGGGGAGGTGGGTAGTTGGGGGAAGATGGGGGGAGGCTAGAGAGACACCCATGAGGATTGGGAGATGCTCGTTGTATTGTGCACTAAAAAATGCTGACTCCATGATAATGATATTTGGACAGAATAGGAGTAAAATATGTTAAATGCATTTCTGTTAAGAAGTCTGTTTTAATGATGAATGCACAAGCTTACAGCTGAATACAAAAGACAATAATATATGTTTTAAAAAAAAGATGTGTGTTGGTGGGATGTATGTGTGTAGTGTGTTTTGATGGTGTGTATGTTGGTGGTATATGTCCTGGTGGGCTGGGGCAGCTGACTCCTACTGACATCACACAGTGATTTTCGATCACTGACATTACAGTGCCTCGCCAGGGGCAGTAAGCGCTATGAAAATCCACAATAAAGCTGTGTTTTGGCTTTCAAAAGTCTTTATCCTGAATCAGAATGTGCTTGCATGTATTTATTTGTTTTTGCAGTTTTTGTATAATGCTAACTCTACCTGATGGTATCTGAGTGGTTTACATAAGTTCCAATTCCATTACACATGGTCACGGTGATTTTTTCGGAGGAAGACCAGCACAGGGAAATTAAGTGATTTGCCCAGGATCACAGGATGTTGAGCTGAAATTGAGACACAGACCTTGTTCCTCAGTTTTGAAGTCCCCAGCTCAAGCCGTTACACCGCAACCTCTGTGAATATGGGTACAACCCCAAGCGTGCACCCGAGGGCACAGTAAACATGCATTACAAGATGTCCACAAGCTCTACACAATGCGCTGTGCTTTCGCTTTTGCTTGTTTCTCTCAGATCTTCACTAGGAGCTGAAGGGCTCAAATTGCTGGCACACATTATTTATGAACATGGTTGTCTGTACGAGCCTACAACGGACCTATAAGATGCACCGGACTGTCACCCGCTTGTTTTGAATATATTCTCTTTATTGTAAACATTTTTCTGGTGTCCTGTAATCTCTTGTTACCTTCTCAATAAAGTTGTTTTAAAAAAAAGGAGGGCCCTTTCGATCACTGACATTTCAGCGCCTCGTTAGGGGCAGGAAGCACTATGAAAATCTACAATATAGCTGTGTTTTGGCTTTCAAAAGTCTTTATCCTGCATCAGAATGCACTCGCATGTATTTATTTGTTTTTGCAGTGTTTATATAGCGCTAACTCTACCTGACAGTATCTGAGTGGTTTACATAAGCTCCAGTTCCATTACACACGGTCACGTTAATTTTTTCGGAGAAAGACCGGCACGGGGAAATTAAGTGATTTACCTAGGATCACAGGATGTTGAGTTGAAGCTGAGACTCAGACCGCGCTACAAATAACAAACAAAGAAGAGTGGGAGGGGGTGCAAACAAGGAGCGCAGCTGCTAATGAAAACAAGCAGCTTAAGAGGAGTGGTGGGACCGGGCACAGGAATGCAGCTGCCGCCCTGCGCGCTGCTGCTCGCTCCAGAGAGCAAAACGCTGTGGAAGTTAACATTACGAAAAGAGGTGGGACATGCACCCGCCTCTAGCCATTTGTGTGCTTTCATTAGTGAAAGACACACACAAAAGCCAATCCGATGTGTGGGAGGAGTCAGACCCACACAGAGAAGTTTTGAGTACTTACAAGAAGCCTCCCATAGAGCAGCGCAAGCGCTGCGCTAGGCTCAACCTTAAAAGCAGTGGGACAGGGGACAACCCTGCCTTGTCCCTCTAGTGAGGTCGAAAGGACACGTGAGAAAGCCGTTGGCCTGAATCGGTGCTACTGGTTGGGCATGATCAATGAAATAAACTGCACGTTATACCCAGTTTAATTAGTGTTGCATCCAAGAAGGGCCACTCTAGGGAGCCTTTTCTGCGTCCATTAGGGCCACAGTGGCCAAGATCTCTGGGAACATTCTGTTAAGCACAGAAAATACAGTATGCAGGTTTAAGGATAGGGATCGGTGGGGGATAAAACCTGTTGAATAGGAGAAATAATATGATTTAACAGAAGTGTGAGGCATGTGGCAAGGACCTTCACCAATATTTTATTATCAAAATTGAGGAGCGCCATGGTCCTATAAGAACCACAGTACTGCAAGTCCTTGCCAGGTTTCAGAAGTATAGTGATTACTGCTTCCTGCAATGTCGGGGGGAGTACCCCCACCTCGAGAGATTCTGGGTACATGGTGAGTAAGTGGATAGTTGAAAGGTGCTTTAAGTTTATATAAAAGGCCCCTGTAAGTTCACCCATGCTCAGAGCCTAGGATCCGTCAATTGAATCAATTGCTTGAACTATCTCCTTACACAAAATTGGCTCGCTGAGAAACTGTTGCTGGGCATTTGTGAGCCAAATCATAGCTATCTCAGATATGATGATAGATTAGTAGTGTTCCCAGCCAGACAGGAGGTATAAAGATTTGTGTAGTAGGTGAGCAATGCGGCTAATACCTTGTCGTTTTTAGTCACCCGCATTCCATCTGCTAGTTGCATTTCTGGGTTGTAAGAATCACCCTAGGGTGGGCAAAGTAATTTAGCAAATGTGAGACCAGTTTGTTCTCCCTAACCGTAATGGCATGTCCTTACTTCCTCAAAAAGTGTGCCTTTCACGATATTCAGCCAACAGAGAGGTGCACCTAAGAAATTATGACAAGGTTTTTTGCTGGGCCTCCTCCTGGTCCAATTCATCAACTCGGTTTCTAAGAAAAGCAGAGTCCTATGTATATCGTGGAGCACCCCAGAAAGCTTTGAAATAAACTCTCCCACATGGTAGCCTGTGTAGTAACTGAGCCACTGTTAAGCTCAAACATCTCATCGAGCAATGCCATGCTTGAGAATCACCATTGCCGCTCCAAACCAACTCTGACTGGGATGCATAGGGTCATCTGGACCTAGCAGTGATCAGAGAGTGTCCATGCAAGGTGTGAGATGGCGCCCAGCCATGGGGTAAGGGGAGTTGATATGAGCCAATAATCAATACGGATCCATGTAATAAAATATATATGCAGGGGAAGAGGATTGGAGCAATCGTCAGGGATCACGTAGCATGTAAGTGTTGCAGAGGTTGCGAAGGATGCACAGTGAGTGGGGCTTATACAACATCGCATCTCCTGTAGTGTCTAGCTGAGTATCAAGGATCATGGTAAAATCACCTCCCAGTATGATATGATCAGCTTCTATGCATCCTATCAGGACCATGAGCTTTTGGAAAAGGTCAGGAGTGTCGAAGTTAGGGGCCTAAATGTTAATTAGCAGAACGCGCAGCCCTGCCAGGATGTCAGCTACTATGATATACCTACTGCCCTCATCCAGGAAGTTGGCTGTGGGGTGAAAGGGGAGGTTTTTATGTATTAATATGCAGACTCCATGCCAAAATGTGCTGCAGCATGAAAAGTATACGTTTTGGACCCATGAGGAGGCAAAGGTGTGGTAGGTCCCTGAGGCGAGGTCCGTCTCCTGAAAGGAGGCTGTCTGTGTGCCATGGCGGGCCAGGTACTGCTACACTTGTTTCCCCTTGCGAAGATTGTTGAGTCCCTTAATGTTCCATGAAAGGAATGAGCTGTCCACTATGGACCTTCCAATATTACTTGTCACCACCATGTGACTGTGACCCAAGCATGTCACAGCAGTGTGAACGCAAAGTGTCCTCTATGGTTGAAAAATGTAGAATCACAAAAACAACCAACCAGCCCATAGTCACCCCCACCCTTCACCCACACCAGGCAGGAACAAGCCTGGAGAATCCCAATGAAAATACCCAAAAAGAAAGGAGGCGACAGAGTAGTATACACCTCGGGGGCATGGTATGGAAGGCAGGCCCCACTTGTAGTATAAGTTAGTAGGAGCAATAATTGGGAAGGTGTCAAACAGTGTCATCAGTGGAGTGCAATCGGGGAAATAGCAGAGCAGACAACTGCTGGACATCTCAAGCCACCGGTTCCAGAGGTCGATCCGAAGGGAGTCCAAACCAAGGGCAGACACCAACTGGGAATTTCAGTCCGGGGGGGTGGAAATAAGTCAATGATTGCTGCTGCATGAAGGTCGGGGGGAGCACTTGGGCGTGCCATGTCTTAAGGGCCAATGGTCCTTGGCGTATTTGTTACAGAATGAGAGGGTGTCCGCCGGGTTCTCAAAATAGCATTATTTACCATTAACATCCACCCGCAAAAGGGCTGGATAGATTATTCCGAAGCGTAGGTCCAGCTTCCACAGTGCTGATTTAGCATTGACAAATTTGCAGCACATCTCCTGTACTGCCATCGGGGAAGAGGCAGATCACAGACCCCTGGTACTGAAGTGGATCCTGTTCACTACAAGTCTCAGGGCGATGTTGCGGTCCCAGAAATTAATAAGTCTGGCTAGTATTGGCCACAGTGGTGTGCTAGGGAAAGGGTGTGGCTGATAGATCTGTGAGCTCTTTCTACAACAAAGGTGGAGGTGAAAGCCCGGCAACCTAAGAGTTCAAAGATCAAGCGTTCCACACACAGGTCTAAACAGCCTGTGTCGGTAGATACCGCAATACCCAGTATGCTGAGATTATTACCGTATCCTCGGGCCTCGAGATCTTCATTCTTGATGGCTACTGTCTTAAGGCAGTATTCCAGTTTCTCTAGTCTCTTAGCTGTCGTGGCTGCCCCATCCTCTATGGCAGAAATGCACTCTTCCGCACTGTCCAAGCAAGTGGTTTGTCTGTCTAACGTACCCGCATGTGATCATGGTGACCTGCGACGGTGTCAAGCCGGACATCCATATTGCAAAATCTAGCCTGTAATTTCAACATAATGGCGTTGGTGCTGGAACATTCTCAGGTGGTAGGACCCCAGCCTAACCCGCCTCCATATCAGGCACAGACTCAGGTATGTCTGTGATTTTGGACTTGTCAAACGGTAATTTATGCTGATTTTCATCACAGCGCACGACTTCTAATGGAGCTCCCTGTATGGTGGCACTGTAGCCAGGCAATCAGGTGGGTCCGATGGGGGTGGGGCAATGTGAGCATTCAGGGAAGTTCAACTTATTATGCCAAGTGTGCTGCAGATCAAGGATTGGCAAACAATCTGCAAGGCAGAGGCCGAAGGATGGGGGCGCAAGAGAGAGACCAGCGTCCAGGGTACAGCCCATGATTGCATCAGCTCAAACGGTACTGTAGGCCTATGCAGTTGCTGCTTGTCCGAAAAAAACAGAGTTAGACAGACCAGTGAGTCAGGTCCCAGAGGTGTGGCTAAATCGAGAACCCCCCTTTCCCCCCGGAGGGCAGCCAGGACAGCAGTCGTGGGGGGAAGAAGCACTCAATATACTGCACCAGTCAGTGGGGGCCCTGCACAGAAGAGGTCAGCAAGCTGGGGGACTGCAAAAACAAGGTGAGTCAATTGGGCCCTCAAGGGGGCGCTGTCAACAGGGAAGCCGCCACCAAGCACACAACAGGAGTGGCTGAGGTCGCAACGCCCTACCTCTTGGCGGCAGGCATAGGTCCTCAAAGTGCTCCGAATCCCCAGCAGACAAATGTGAGTGACGGAGGGTGCTCGCAATTCTCAGCAGTAGGACTGGGCCTTTATTACAGCTCCCCCAGGCCCATAAGGATGATCGCACAGTCCACTGCGCAGCACCTGATACAGGACCCAGAGCCAGTAGCAGGTCAAAAAAGCAGGCGCAGCAGCATTAATAGCGGTGGTCTACTGGTGGAGTGCTGGTGTAGGCTGATGTGCCGCCTGGATGGTGCTGTAGGCGGTTGGGACTGGAGGCAGCATCTTTAAACCATGGTGTGTAGGTTGGTTCCCAATGGTGTTTTTTTCAGACCGAGCCGCATATTTGGATGGCAGTACATCACAGCTCTGGCATTGTGGCAGGTACAAGGAGGGTGGATGCCGTACAGGAGAGCACAAGCAACTCAGCAAGGCCCAGCAACCTCTTACCCCAGGCTCACCCGTGGCCCCGGTCACCCCGAAGCCACCGAGGTAGGCCAGGCTGCTGGGTGCTCACAGCTGACTGGCATCGCGGGGGTGTTCAGCCGCATTCTTTTCGCCACTTACTTGGCCAGCAGCCAAGTAAGGGAGTTTGGGGGACTCAGATTGTTCAGGGAAGGTGGAAACGGCCCATCTTTGCATGGGAGGGTCCAAGTACACTAGAGCTTCAGTGCTGTGCGCCCATCTTGGTTAGTGACATGGCCACACCCCCAAGGGATGGTATTATTTGGTATTATTTAAGGGAGAAGAGATGGATTAGAGTTCTTAGTTAGGATGTTGTTAGAGTCACTTGGGACATATGGCTAAGCTGAAGGTTGTTTTAATTTGAGACCTGCTTGCCTTTAATAAAGATGCATTTTGTACAAACAACCTTAATCCCAGGAGTCAGTAATTCCCTAGTCTGTTTAGAGACTGACATGGTGAGTGCCTGTGGATAAATGTGTGTGAGCGTGCAGTACCACTGTGTGGACTGTGGGTGGCAGAACTAGAGAAATGAAAGTGACTAAAGACATTTTAACACTGTAAGAGGTTAAAAGCAGAGATCTCTGGGAGGTAGCCCAGATGGGATGATCCCCATCAGATGCTCCAAATCGAGCCTGTGCTCCTCAGACGTGACTTAAAACTGCCCAAGATTGTTATGCAAGTAACTTCCGAATGAAGGGCTTTAGGAATGATGGCCCTATTCTGTAGAGCACTATTGATTCACCAAACCATTATTTATTGGTAAATAAAGATTATCTCACCGATTCTCAGAATCTATTTGCATTACTACCTATCCACTTCAAGGGAAATTCAGGGGTTAAATCTCTGAACCCTAATCTGAAACACCATCCCGCACAGAATGATTTTGAGGGGGCAATACCCTAACATCAGTGAGTATGGTGCAACTTGTTAAAAATCTTGAAAAAAATAGCCATGTTGTTTTTTGCATAGAGGAAAATTTACCAACCTTTGCTCAACACACGTGGGCAGCAGCCGCAAATGATTCCCTAATACAAAGACCACGAACAGCACAAGTAGCAGTATCAGCAGCATTCATGCAAATATACTTCACTCAAGTGAAACATGTGAAATGTAGGCATCAGCAGTGCATTGTTCTTCGTGCACAGGAGGTACTTGAATGTACAGAACACTGGGGCGCAAAAGCAATGCAACCCTTATGTTTGATTTATCAAACCACGCAATGTCACCTTACGTGGTCCCAGGTGGCTTGATAAATCCAGAGTAACGTAACGCAACGCATCCCACTGCGTTGCGTTACTCTGCACCAGGAAGGCATTCCATGGGTGGAGCGTGGGTGTTCGCAAGCATCCATCCATGGACTTTGGTGCATTCCCAAATTTGCCATTAGTGGTAGACCTAAGAATGCGTCAAAAGGACGCGCCCCCCCAGGTGAGGCGTAATGAGGAGAAAAATCTTTATTTCTCCTCGTTACTTCTGTGCTAGAAAGAGGAAATTGTCCCACAGGATTGTGCCCCTTCCAGCACAAAAACAATCCTGCTTACAACACAGGCACCCTTGCACCATGATGCTAGGGTGCCTGCGTTGGCGTCAGGCAGGTCATTGTGCACCAGCGTTAGAAAAAAACGGGAAAGCGCAGTATTTAACGTTACAGAGCACATTCCTACCCTTTCCCTATCACGTGGCGCAGCAAGGTGACTTGCTGTGCTGCGTGATAATTTGCTAGATATGATCCTTGCAACTAGACAGCGGCAAACATAGAATAATCATACCAGAGGCAGCAGCAAAAGCTTCCCTTATTCACACAGCAGTCACAACAAAGGCAAGCTTCCATCACACAGAAGAAGCAAATTAAACGAAGCAGCAGCACAAGCTTCCGTTTGTCATACTGGAGTATAACAGTAAAGGCAGCAGCAATGCAAGCTTCCCTTACTCACACATCACAGTCACAGCAAAGACATCAGCAACACAAGCTTCCCTTACTCACAAATCACAGTCCCTGCAAAGGCAGCAGCAGCACAACCTTCCCTTACTCACGCAGAATAATAACAGTAAAAGCAACAGCAGCACAAGCTTCCCTTACTCACACAGGAGAAACACGGCAAAGGGAGCAGCAGCGCAAACTTCACTTACTCAAATAGTCCAGTTACTGTACAGTTGTGGTACTACAAATATCTCTTACTCATGCAGGGCAGACGGTACACATGCACAGCACTGAAGGTTTCCCTGAAGAAAGCGATGTCAAGAGTGGTGGCGTCAAGGTGGTCCCAGAATTCTGTGTTGTGTTTGTGGAGGGACCACACATTGAGAAGGATGCAGTTGAGGTGGACGGCTGCCTTGCCGGTCAGCTGGGAGGCAAAAGGGGTTGATGTGATGGAGTGGCTGAAGGTGCAGTTACACTTCCAGCAGGCGAATGGTCCAAGAGTCTTCTTTGGTGATGCTTGGTGGCAGGTGGCGTATCATCTCGGGTTGAGGGCGAGAAGGGTGCTGGCGTCGTAGCGGTGAGGGTTCCTGGTGTCTAGATCACAACAACTCACCCTTGTTTTTGCTCCTGCATCTGGTGGTACCATCCCTGGAAAGTTGTTTTCCAGTTTGGGGGGCAACATCTGAATTGTTGTTCATAGCTTAAGTTTTCTCATTCGTGATATTGTTTTAAGTGCTGAAGAACCATTGGTAGAATTGTGTTCAGTTCTCAAATACTAACCTGGTGCATTGCCCTCCCGTTAGAGGAAATATGTGCTGGGTTGTGATCCAACTTGAAGGGTACCTTTTTGTATTGTGTCTGGTGGTGGAGGCCTCACCTTCAGAGGTGTATTCGGATGTTGACGCTACCCCTGGCACTTGAGCGATTTCAGGAAGGGTAATTGAAGTGCTCATCTAGAGAACTGTATTAAGTGCACAAAGTCATGTGTGTTTAGTTGGGATTGAATAGATGGCGAATGGATGAATGCTGGGTGGTCAATATGCACATGGTGTATTGGAAATGGGTAGTGAATGGTGAATGAATGATTAATTAATGAAATTGAATAGATCAGTAATAGATGGGCAATGGATGAATGGTGAAAGATTGGCTAATAGATGGTATGGTGAATAGATTATGAGTATTAAATGAATAGTGAATGGCGGAAAATTAATAAATGGTGAAGAACGAATGAATGGTGCATAATTAATCCATGATGAATGGTTAATGGATACTGAGGGTTTGCTGTTAGACCGATAGATTGATGGATGGATTGACAGACTGACAGGTAAAACGATGAATGTATGGATGGATGAAGTAATTTGAATGGAATAATGGATAGAGACTGCAGGTATTGATGGGTAGAGAGTATAAGTGCATGAATAAATGGATGGAAGCATGGATGGATAGTTTACGTGTATGTTGAATGTTAGCGGGTGGATGAATTGAAGAAAGGCAACAGCATTGGGAACGATGAGGAAGCACAAAGAGTGCCATTGGAAAGCAGAGACATGAGCTCAGGCGGCAGGACTGCAGCATGGCTAAAAAGAATCAATCAAGAGGCATAGAATACAAGGAGGCATTGGTGAAAGATAGGAGAAACACTCAGGAAACTCCTGAGGTGCGTTGTGCACACTAAAGCAGGGAGTGTGAAGTGGGATCCTTTCACACAGAAAGAAGCAACTGTTTTAAGGGATCTACTGCAGCGGCCAGACTGGCACGGCATGCTTTCTTGATGCCAAAGGAATCACTAAGCAATGGTGTGAATGATATGCAATGAAGGGGATATTGTGTGTTTTTTAGGTATAGCCTACCAGACAGTGCAAGCTGTTTGTCTGAAAAAGACCTATTGTCAGCTTACCAAGAACTTCCAGGAGATTGCAGACTTCCCATTGCTTACCATGGTTGGCTTTATTGTCACTTACATTTGTTTGTTTCTTATTCAATACTTTTCTTCCCCCATTATGTCCATCTTATGTTTGTCCTGCCTCTGATTGGCTCCCGTCTCTCCGATTGGCTGGCATCTATTATTTCACTGTTCACATTTTGCTTATGGTTAAACATTCCATGAGAGTTCATGTGATTTTTCTAGCCATCTCCATTGCTTATCTTCCCTTCCCCTGCTTGGTGTTGCTTTCTCTCCCGCCTGTGTGCTTCTCCCAAACCCCCCTGTTGTGTTCGCCCTCATTTGCGTCTTCCTCTTGCCCCAAGTTGTTTCTTCATCTCTTGCTTCTCCCCTGCCCTGTGTTGCCCCATTCCTACTGTGCCGCTGTTCTCCTCCTCTCCTCCACCCACATTTACTTAACCCACCGTATCTACTCCAGTTACTGGCTCCTCTATTTTACTCCATCTCCCACCCCTGAACTCACTTTTTTTGTTTTTGGAGGGCCAGATAGGAAATTATTAACCCAAACATGCACCACCTTCCGACCACCTGGTTTAAAAAAACACATTCTTGTGCATCTTTGTTTTATTTACCAATCCATCGTAGAACGGTGATAAAAATTAAAAAAAAAGGCTCCAACATCATTTGCGAACTGGCACATACATCATCATGCATGCACGTGCACCTACAAAATTATGTCTTTTTTCATTTTTTTCTATATTGGTGATGCTGCAAGCATCACCAAACATGTTTTTGGGCCAATGTTGTTCAGCATTGCCAAAGGCATTGGCAAAACCAATAGGTCCCAAAGATAAAACCGATTGGCTTTCCAAAGCTTGTTTCAACTTGGTGTGGTCAGAAGGCGGGACCTCGGCCAACCTACTGTACTGAATCACTGCATATGTGTCGCTGCAGTGACACTCGAACGCTAACGTCAAAAATCGTATCCCACCAGACAATACATTCTTAAGGTGTATTTTGTGATCAGTAAATGAATTTGTTTGAGTGTGTTTACATTTGGCAGGTGTGTGTGTGTGTACATGGATGAAAAGTCTGAACGGAAACATTTACTTATGAATCTGTGGACAAACATGTGAGGTCTACTTGTGAGGGGCCTTAAGTTTGATCTCAGAAATGTACTAGCTAATTACGCTCACTGCATTTTAATTACTCATTCAGTTTGCCTGACAAGTCCACCCTCGACATTTCATCACTGTAGTGATTTATGACACGTGTCTCCACTGTCTCTCTTTGATAGCTCCATGTCATTTGTCTCCCATGTTTTGGTTTGATATCAGCCATGTACTTAGTCATGCTGTCTCCTATCCTCCCGTTGATATCTCTTCCTTGAGTTGTTAACTCCATGTTTCCCTTTGATAGCTCCCCAATATTTACTAATTGTTGTGGGTGACAAAATCTATAAAAAAAATATTGTTTGACACAAATATTGTGTTGTGCCCTAAATATGGTTCACAAAAATACTAAACCATTTTTTCTAGAATTCTAATATTTATACTAATAGGGCGATATTTATTGTGATCAATATTTAGGACACGATGCTTTTGTCAGAGGACATGCCTCGGCATTGTAGTAGAATTCTTTTATAAGAACTACCGCTTTAGCTATTTTGTCACCTAGTTCCTCTTCAATACCTCTTCCTTTAGTTTTTATTTCCATATATCAAGTGTTCCCCTCTGATACTCAACCTTTATTTACTAAAGCCCTTGCCTCCCATGTTCCACTTTGATACCACCCCTTTAGTTGGCCATTCCATATGTTTTCAATGTTTTCATCTGATATCTGTTTGATTAGTTATACATGCTATGTGCCCCAGTGTTCCCTCTTGATAGATCTTCCTTTAGTTTTTATTTTCATATATCCTGTATTCCCCTTTCATACCCCTATATTTACTAAAACTTTGCGCCTCCCATATTCCACTTTGATAACACACCTTTAGTTATTCATGCTATGTATTTCCAATGTTCCCATTTGATGTCTCTTCCATTAGTTATTCATGTTGTCTGTCTCTATTTACTGAGTACTTAATTTGTAAAAAAAATAAGTTCCAGGGCTCTCGTCAGGTGGCCAGTGCAGCAAGCACTGCCTGTGCCATGCTCCAACTACTAGCCATCACACTCCTACAGGTGTGACAATTTGGACTATTCCGGGCCCGCAACGCTAAAAGAATGCCTTGGCCAAATAATAATAGTAATTTTTATTGTATAATGAATTAATAATTAAATGTTATCGTAGTTATCTCTGAATTAGCCACGCAGGGCCACCTAGTGGCAGGCTGTCACAAACTCTTGTGTCTCCTTCATATATATCTAATTAGCTGTTCCATCAATGTTCCCCTTGAGATCTTCCTGTTTAGGTGTCCTCCCAGGGTGTTTCCCATGTCCTCCTTGATATCTACCCTTTAGTAAGCTTTGTCTTGTGCCCTGATTTTCCTTTGTCAGCGAGGAATAAGGTGCCCTTGGTATTTAAACGTCTAGTTATTCTGTCTATCTTTCTCGTTTCCCTTTAGTATCTTTCACTTTTGATATAAATACTATATGTCCTCCTGCTCACCTTTGATATGCCCACCTTTAATTATCCATACTATGTGTCCACCTTCTTTCCATTTAATATTTCCATCATACTTATTAACACCATGGTCTGCATTACAGTGTCTTGGTGGAGCAAAGTGTGTGTGTGCCTATTTTCTGTGCCTCAAGGGCACTGATGTATTACAGGAGGGGATGCAGGCTCTTGGCGACATTTTCTGAAATATTGATAGTGGTGGTGCACATATGATCTAACGAGGGCATTCCCTTCCCTACAGAAATGATGGAATTGTTTGCCTCAGCGCCCACACCATACTATGGAAATAACCATGAAGGCAAAGAGGCAGTCGGGGTGCAATGACTGTGCACTACACAAAAAGGTGGCATTCTATCAGATTACCCCCTAAAGGTAGCACTCTGGCAGGACTCCCCAGACATGCCCAAGCAGGTGGGAGCAGTAACACATTGTACCTGCCTGCAGACAGTTCTCTGTCCTCCTTTAAAGTGCAGGCAGGTGCCACCTGAACAGTGATGGATGGAACAGCTGCTTCAAGCATCCACTCTGTCTTTCATTAATGCACTGCCCCCAGAGCACACCTGCATTCACAGATGCTTCTGAGGGGCAGTACATTGATGGTAATAAGGCGAACTATCAGCACCAGATACTTCTTGTTAAAGGTGCACTATGGATCAGACTGGGTCAGTGTATCTTTACCATAACACGGTACTATGTGTTCACTTTTTATAACTCTGCCTTTAGTTATTTCTACCACGTGCCCCAAGCCCCCCTGTGATATCCCCCTTTTAGTTGTTTGTACCACACGTCCCCATGTTCCCCTTTGATGCCCATCCTTTAGTTATTCTTCCCTTAACTCTCCCATGCTCTTTTTTGATAGCTCCCATTAAGTTAATGCATAACAAGAGGGTGGTAATTGAGTCGCAAATGGAAAGAGGTCCCCAGGGGACCCCTTCCCCTTTGTGACTGGCTCTGAAAATATTTTTTAAGTTCAGGCAGTGGTCCCAGGGACCACTGCCTGCCCTTAAAAAATTAAAGAAAACGTTTCATTTTTTATAAAAAAATGCATCCCGTTTTCCTTTAAGGAAAACGGGCTGCATTAAAAAAACTGCTTTATTTAAAACCAGTCCCAGACATGGTGGTCTGCTGAGCCCAGCAGGCCACCATACCTGGGAGGGCCTGCCATTCCCAATCAAATTGCGAGTGGCTCTTTAATATTCATGACCCCATTGGAAATCGCTTACAGTGTCTCTAGTACTGTTGGACATCTCAATTTGCGACTCGCAAATTGGGCGGTCGTACATCTGGCCCTTTGAGTCTTCTGTGTCGCCCTTTGATATCTCTCTGTTTATTTATTTATGCCTTGAGTTCTCAATGTTCCAGTGTGATATCTTCAATTTTAGTTATTTATACCATTAGCCCCAAATGTCATTTTAATATGTCATCATTCAGTTAGCTGTACAACCTTCTCAATATGCCACCACCTTCCTTCTCCCATTAGTCTTTTTCTGTGAATGTATACTCAGTGCTTCTAGTTCTCTACCAACCGGATTCCATTTGATATGGCCTCTTTAAGAGTAGTTTTTCTAGGCCTGGGCAAAATTTCAACTTCACAGGCATAATTTCATGTACTTTCAGTAATGCTGTATTACACTTGTTACATAAAATTCCTAAAAAGATGCTATTAACGTCACATAATTCAGCGCACTTTAAAAACATGAACTACGAGAACGGAAATGGCTGTGGTTTGCGGCACTTGTGTTTTTTTGCACTATAGTTTTCACATACATTCTGGGTTTCAAAATGGATGTCATTACGAATTTCAGGCTAAAATATAGTGGCAAATGCCGCTGTTGCTTTTTGCATAATTTCACAGAATGTTTTCGAAATTTCACATAATTACACAAAAGCAAAATAAGTAAATTTCACATACACCAAGTTTTTCTCCATGTATCCACCATGCTCCCACTTCGTCCCCCTTTAGTTGTTGATCCCCGTGTCTCCCAATCCCAATCACCATTTTACATCCACGATCTTTCAACATAACATAACATAGCATAGCCCCATCCCCCCTGATTTCACTTCTCACCCTCCGTTTTGCATCTACCCCCTGCTCCACATTGTTGTTTCTCATCTGTGTTTCTCACTTTGTGCTTGACTCCCAGAGAAGCCAAGAACATTTGGATCTGCTTCGCCAGGGAGCAAATGACCTGCATGACTTTTGGATCAACTTAGCCAGGGAATAAATACTGTAGCTCTGCTTCTAAAGTGCAGCGGTACCAGGAGCCCCAGGACCTACAATCACTGCGTGGAGTGTCACAGTGGAGGAGGTCAAGCTGTCTACTTTCTTTCATTGAAGTGTATCACTGCCTGCACTTACACGTAATACCAGCTGTGCTACTGCCCTCCCAGAGACTCTCCAGGATGATTGCCTCAGAGCCGCAGAACCCCCCGCACAGAACTGAAGATCCCCCACCACACAGCGCCTTGAGACCCTTACGGGTGATTAGTCACACTTTACAAGACACATGATTGATTGAGTGGAGCATAGCGCTCACGTCTACTTTCAGATTCACAAGGCTCAGATTTGATTCCAAGGACTCCACAGTTTTACAGCATAATAATTTTAGGTGCCACCTATGAGCTAGATTTTAGCTCTCTGTAGGCAAAAGGCTGCGGTGGACCACAGTGCTTTAAGTGACACAAAAAGCTGGATAGATGGGTCTCTAAAAGGGCTGTGTGGCCTAGATAGTTAAAGGCTCAACACACATGAACAACAATCCTGTGCTTTACCCAGCATTCTGCCTAACCAGCATTTAGATGCCTCTTTGGGGGGTTTTGTTATTGTATACAGACCTATCTCACAACAACAGGCATGCCTAAAACAAGCCAGGCCTATTGGCTTTATGAGTGCTTGTTAGCAGTTTGATATAAATGAATAACATTGATTTAGTAAATAAATAGAATTGGTAACTACAGATGACACATATATGACCATCACTATATGTGCACTGGAGCGACCCTAAGGATTAGATGAGCATGTAATTTGAACATTGCTGTGCCCACTGACTCGCACTGCCTTCAGCTTCAGCTGCGGAGCTGATGAGGCAAGGATTCGCCCAAAATACGACTTGCCCCATTCAAGAACCTCGCCGTACGTATAATCATATTAATCAATCTGTTCGTCCTTTATTTAGCATTTTCCCCTACACGCGGGTGTCCCCGAGAGGCTCGCATATGTGTTTCCTCATCTTTACGAAGCTTGCACTAAACGGCTGCTCTGCCGAAAACCAGTCTGCGCATGCGTCGGTCATACCCATGTGATGTGACGCACTCGCATTCTGGAGGGATTGTATTGCTCATGCGCACTGATGCAGAAATGGCCGCTTGTCTCTCACCACGCTCTCTGCTTGCCCCTGCTGCTTTTTGCCTATCTGTCTTTTGCACTAAATCTCTAATCGTATAGCCACTATAAAGTAAGGGTGGGTTAGAATTTATCATGGTATACAGTGTGATCATTTTGTGTATGATATTAATTTGTTTTCGCTTACTTTTCATGTACCGCGTCTCTGGGGCGGGGAAATCGGGAGTGGAGCCATGTTTGAGGCTCTGCTGGGCATCGTCACATGGCAAGATCAGAACTCCACTGCGCAGAAGCTGAAGCCTGCCAGCTGGCTCCTGAAGCCAAATGCGCCTGAGAAACCAGCTCAGGAGAGGCAACTCACCTTGAGAAACCAAGAACATTGTTGCAATGCTTTGTGAACTCTTATTCTTCATTGTACTAAATGGATGGGAACGTGAACCTGAGGGGCGGGCCTGAAATATTAAAAATTCATGATGGGAACGGTGAAATTTGGAGGTGGTACTGTCCGCACCACCTCTCCTGACCAATCATAACATGAGAAACTGTCACTTGCTACATTGATGGGTGGTCTGAGGGTCCCCAAAATAGTATAATTGCCCTAGTTTGGCTTAGGAAAATCGTCCGACTTGTCCGAGTAGCAGACCTGTCACTGACCCTACGATCTCTATAGGTGCTCACTTGAGAAGTGCTGCGGAGCACTCTGTCCATATTTTCCACAAACTCCTAAGGGGTGGAAATAATCCTAAGTGCTGACGAAGCATTTTGCTGGGAAATTCGAAAATCCCTTTGGGGTATCTGGCTGAATCCTTGCGGGAAGGAGTAAACGCAGGCGTTGCTTCTGGAAAGCTGTGGGTGTTGGTCGTACCTTGGTGAACCCAGTCCTGATCCCAAATCCTGAGGGGTATCCTGTCCTTACTGTCCGTGAGCTGTACCTGCTCGCTTCCTGGCATTCCTACCTGAGGGTCCTTGTCCCGTCCTTTCAACTGACCCGTGGCCAGGGTTAGTCATCTCTCTGAATTAGGTAATTATAGTCCCGTGGGTTTGTGTGTCACTCTCTGTCTCTCTCTTTCTCTAAATGCTTAGGAACTACTTTATCTACATTGAAAGCTGGTTATAACAGTGATTATTAGAATTGTTCCAATTCTCTCCCCTTCCCTTAGGAAATCATCAAACTGTCATTTTACTAGAATGTTCCGATTTTCCCCCTCCCTTTAGTTGGTTTGCAGTGAATCTTGCCAGAATAGTTTTAAGCACATAAGATAAGTACATGTTCTAGGTCCCGTCCGTATCCAGTGTTCTAGTATAAAGTGACAGTGACTAGCTGTAATCTAATATTCCTCCCACTAGTTTCCCTTATTATCAATGGTTCTAGTGCTAATTCTCAGTTATCTGATTACCTTGGTGTTAATGTGTGACGTATTATTTTGCCTATCGCTTATTGATGTGTTTTACTTCTTTTGAATTTCTATATAAAACTTTGAACTTCCTCAGGTGTCTGTGGTCATTATATAAAGTATTGGATAAGTGTGTACTGATATTAAGTAGCAATTGGTTTAGGAATTGTCTACTTCTTTCTTTCTAGCTCCAGGTCCGTCATAGTATTAGTGCCTGTGGTAAGTCAGGTGCATGGTAGGCAGAGGTAAAGCCAATCCTAAATACTCTTGGAAGCGCGCAAGAGGAAAGGAAACCCTCATCACCCGGTTCGCCACAAGTGATTAGTGTGGTATTTTGAAATTATTACACGTCAGGGCCCAGTGCGTGTATGAGTAAGTAAGCTCTGGTGACCCGGGTGGCCTGCGCGCTCTAACAGTATTTTCTGGCTAGCAGAGGATGGTTTGGACTAGTTAGATTAGGTAGACAGGATAGTTGATAAACAAACCGTGGAAAATAAAATGTGCTGCTGATTTTACTGTATTTGATTTAAAACTGTTTATACATTTTGAAATGTTTTAAGGTTTTATATGTGTTGGAATATGACGTTGTGTGTTGTTAACTAAAACGTGCACTCGCACTTTAGAAAAAGTAAAAAGTTTCCGTTACCTTGTAAAGGAGGGAGTCAGTCGGCGAGCTGCTCTGACGTCACTCCGTGCCGCGCTGGTATTAGTCAGAACAGCGGGCGTGTAGCGAAGCTGAATTTGTGAAGGAGGGGTGAGTGCCGAAGCGTGAGACTCCGTCTCGCGAAGAGGCCGCGCACCCATTGGTTAAGGTTTTTTTGTATTCTCTAACCTGATTGGATATTGTGAAATAAAAGTCGCGCTAGCATTGGAAGCACAAAGGTAAACAAAATTGATCAAGCCGAGTTAGAAGCGAGTCTGGAGACTTGCAGGTGGTATCCAGAGTTCATACCAAATCCACAGTACTTAGGGTTCAAGAAAGAACAGACCCTACGAGGTAGACCACAAAAGATGTACGGACAGAAAAGGAAAATGTCCTTCCCTGATAAAATAAAGAATTTTTTTAAAACAGACAAGCCCATTAGAACGAGGGAGGGGGTGATCATTCCTCCCCCGAATACACCTGCTTCATTCATGATGTTTGAGAAGGGGTATCATACTTGCGTGTGGTTAGAAAATTGGGTAAGATATTCTGCAGATGATGGAGTTTTAGCGTTTCCTATTAATGGTACCTTTAATGGTAGGATCCTGTCTAACTTAAGGTCCCGCATGAATGAATTGCATCCTAGACCCAGACTGACCCAGTACGAAGCCTTAGAGGAGTGGGAAATTGAGGCTTTTGAGAGGGATAGACCCCGGATGGACAAGGGAGTGAGTAGATGGTATCCGAGGGTCCATAATGAAACTAAAGAGCAGAAGATGAAACAGTGGAGACTAAACATGATGACAGAGGGTTTGTTTCCACTGAGGGGAGTATCAGAACCAGAAAAAGGGAAAAGTAAAGAAAAGACCCATCACACCATGCCCATAGGTGAGTCAGAAGATGAGCACCTAGAAGACTTGTTAATGAAAACACCTTGTCCCTATGCAGCCGAGTTTGAGCCAATGAGTCCCATGAACCCGTTTTCCAAATATCCCAGAAGTCGAAGAGATAGCGAGACAGGTGGAACAGGTACAAGCAGTAAAGCTAGTGAAAAGGATGGGTTTTGCAGACCTAAACCTGTGGTCCCGAATTATCAGCCGTTTGGAGAGGGGCCCCCACAGTTGGTTGTTCCAACTGCTCCGAGTATTTATCCTTCCTTAGTACCTCAGGTGTTGCATGATAATTCTGCAGACACGGCGTTGCGAGAAAGGGAGAAAGAAGCTCTGGCTAGACAGCGAGAGGAGTTAGTTCGAACCCTTACCCAGATACATCCCCATCCCGATTCCTTGACTATTCCTGTAACTATTGGTCCAGCTATCCCACTGTATAAAAATGACATGACTAGTCCCCATCCTCCTGTTCTCTCCCCAATAATGCCTATTCCTTGCATCCCGACCCCGAAGAGGGAAGTATACATGGATGAAGATCAAGAAAGTGAATGTGAATCTGTGGTCCTGATGGACTTGCCCATTAGGGAGCCTAGGGCAGGTACATCGGGGGCAAGAGGTCGAGCTAGACCAAAGGAGGTAGTGATTGAAGGTACGTCAGGGGTAAGGAGTGCTACGGTAGTATCCCCAGAAGAATTAGACAGATGGTCAAAGGGGCTGGAGAAGGAGACCACTCCCCAAACCAAAGCATTGGAAATATATAAATTAAGGATAGAAATAGAAGAAATGATGGCTGGAAATGTAGGAGTTGAGCGCCTAAGCTCGTACAATGAAGAAGAGTTACTGTTTATCAGCAAAAACTTGACCCGGAGTGCTAGGTCGCTCCATGAAAAGATAATGGATACAGCCACAGAGATGGGAATTGATGTCAGTAATTCTAAAATCCTTCAGAAACCCTATAGAGTAGACTTTACAGACAAGGATTTGGAAAGCTTGAATGTGGTGGGAAAACAGATCCAAATAAAGGAATTGTTAAAACTTCTGCAGAAGTGGGGAGAAGTGGGAAAATGGAGAACCCGGTGGGCAAAGAAAAGGGAAGAAAGTAAAGCTAGGTCGCAGACTTCGGAATTCGCGGTAAAGGAAGTGACTCCAGCCGAAAAATTGTGCCCCATGAGGGAGGTCCCGGGAGGGAAATATGTCCATGTCCCTTGGTCTCGACAGGATATTGTGTCATTTACAAATGATTTCCCAAAATTACGAGAGAAGCCAGTCGACTGGTACAGACAAGTCGAACGCTTCATAAAAGTTCAGAAGTGTCTGCTGAAAGATCTGGATGGATTTTTCGACATTGTGGTCCCTGTAGATTTGTGGACCGACTGTAAAATTGAGATTGATTGGCCCAGTGAAGAATACGCCAGAGATGAGAAAACAGGGGCTCCTGCACCTGAAGTAATGAGGAAGTATGAACAAGTCATACAATACCTCAAGAAAAAGGTACCAGCTAAGGAAACTGATTGGACCAGAATAGACAGAACTACCCAAGAGCGAGACGAAACTGTTCACTCCTTTTATGAAAGGTTACTACTGGTGTTCAAAACTTACAGTGGTATTGATAATGTCGACATGAAGGACATGACCCACTTCAGTTATAGATTTGTATTGGGATTAAGGCCTGAAATATCCCAATGGATTCGAGATAATAAAATCAGTTGGCAGGGAAAACCAATAGATGATGTCCTGAAGTATGCAAAATATTGTGAGGATGAAATCGAAAATAAAAAGAAAGCCCTCAAGGAGAAAGTGATGTGGGCTCAAGTGAAATTGGCTGAACAACAAGAAAAACAGCTAAGCAAATTAACTACCAGTAATAACACACAGAACGCAACAGCTGGGGGGGGGGGAAAGCCCCGAGTTAAAATGAGTCGGGAGGAGGCCATGAAAAAGTTCCCGTGTCATGGGTGCGGCCAGATAGGGCATTGGCGAGACGAGTGTCCACACCTGCAGGCCGGTAATGCCCCTGTAAATGGTTTAACTCCACAGGTACCGAAAGAGGGGACGAGAAAGATCCAGCAACAGGTAAAATTACCTCCTGTACCTCGCGCACCTAGACAGAACTATAAGTATCAGGGTCAGCAGAATGAAAGGGCGGAAGTATGGGAAGGCGAGAATGAAAGAAATGCGACCATTCCACAGTATTTGTTGAACGATACTTTCCTCTGTGAAGATCAAGATTGACGGGGCCTGAGAGGGGAGGACGAGGAGTGCGTACTTGGCGCCTCCTTACCGGTAGACCAGAGTGGACCATACATTGAAGGAAAGGTGGAAGGGAATGATGTCACCTTTCTGTTGGACACTGGGGCTACCAGATCTACTGTGAGATCAGTGGATGTTCCTAACCTACCCCTCTCGGGAGAAGCTATCCAAGTAGTGGGTGTCTCTAATCAAATAATAAGTACACCAGTAACAGAGCCAATGGAAGTTTCTATAGGAAATTTCAAGGAAATGCACAGATTTGTGGTCTGTGATTCCAGTCCTGTGAACCTATTAGGACGTGATTTGCTGTGTAAAATGCACTGCACCATCTTTTGCTCACCAAAAGGCGTCGAACTTCAGACCCCCGATGAAGATGGGTTGTACAAACTGATGTTGGCCAGACCAGATTCAGCTCTCAAAATATTATCAGTTGAGGATTTGCCTGAAGAGCTCCAGTTAAGAGTAGTTCCAGAAGTGTGGGATTTCACAGGAAAGGATGTGGGTTTAATGGCAAACGTGGACCCAGTTAAAATAACCATTAAAGCCAATGCTGTATACCCCAAAACAAGACAGTACAAAATGAGTGCAGAAGTAAAAACAGGAGTAGCAACTGAAATTACCAGACTGCTCGAAGCAGAAATAATAGAAGAAGTGTTGAGCAGTCCCTGTAATTCCCCGATCATTGGGATCAAGAAGCCGAGTGGAAAGTACAGGGTAGTGCAAGATTTGCGCAAAGTAAACCAGATTGTTGTGCCTTGCTGTCCGGTGGTGCCGAACCCTGCAGTGATACTATATCAGATTCCCTGGAATGCAGAATGGTTCACTGTCATTGACCTGTGCCATGCATTCTTTTCCATTCCATTGCATCCTGAAAGCAAGTTCCTTTTCAGTTTTGAATTTGACAGCCATATCTATGTCTGGAATCGTGTCCCCCAGGGGTACACTGAAAGTCCATCGATTTTCAACCAGATACTAAAGAAATGCCTTGAAACCCTAGTGCTGCCAAAGGAGTCTGTTTTGGTACAGTACATAGATGATCTGCTAGTGGCATCTAAAACCCAGACGGACTGTGTCACTGACACCATTGCCTTGCTGAACCATCTAGGAAAGGGAGGACATAAAGTGTCACCTGACAAGTTACAATTCTGTAAGAACTCAGTGAAGTATCTGGGACACCAAATAGAAAAGGGAATCAGGAAAGTTACATCAGAAAGGATCAAAATAATAAAAGACATGGAACTGCCTAGAACGCAGAAAGAGGTTAGAATGTTCTTGGGCGTTGTAGGTTACTGCAGACAATGGATTGTAGGATTTGCAGCTCTAGCAAAACCTCTGATAAAAATGACAAGGAAAGGAGTGGAAGACCCTGTTAGGTGGGACAGCGAAAGCATGAGCGCTTGGGTAACTCTGAGGAACTGTCTATGTACTGCTCCTGCATTGGGGATGCCTGACTACTCCAAGAAATTTGAGCTATTCTGTGACACCAGAGAAAATTGTGCTCTTTCAGTCCTGACCCAAGAGCACGGATTAATTAGACGACCAGTGGCCTATTTCTCGGCCACCTTGGATCCGGTGGCTGCTGGATTACCTGGATGTCTGAAAGCAGTCGCTGCTACTTGTGTCAGTCTGGAACAGAGTGAGAACATTGTCATGGGACATTCTGTCACGGTATATGTTCCTCATTCTGTTGTAATCTTACTGACTAGAACTAAGACCCAGTACCTCACACCTAGTCGGCTGACTAAGTATGAGAGAATTTTGATTGGTGCTGAAAATGTGACCATTTCCCGGTGCAATGTCCTAAACCCTGCGACATTGTTACCCGTTCCTCTGGATGTGGAACTTGACGAGGAAGGGGAACATAATTGCATTGATCTAACTGAGTTCAGTACTAAGCCCCGTCCCGATATCCGTGAAATAGCACTACTCAATGGAGACACGACAATGTTCGTGGACGGCTCATGTTTAAGACATGAGAGCAAGGGTTTGTGTGCTGCCTATGCTGTGGTCACGTTGACGGAAACATTAGAAGCATCTTACCTGAGCGAAGTGAAATCTGCACAAGTGGCGGAGCTCATCGCGCTCACCAGAGCATGTAAGAGGGGTAAGAACAAGAGAGTAACTGTTTACACAGACAGCCAGTATTGTTACGGGGTTGTTCATGACTTCGGCCAATTGTGGTTGCAAAGAGAATTCATGACTTCCTCCGGCACACCTATCAGAAATGGAAAGGTGGTGCATAACCTACTGGAAGCTATTCAATTGCCCCAAGAATTGGCTGTGGTCAAGTGTGCGGCTCACCGACCAGGAAATGATGATGTGACCGCCGGTAACAGGTACGCTGACCAAATTGCACAGTTCTGTGCCCGATACCAAATGTCCCTCCAAATTGCGTTGTGGGGTGGAACCAGCTGCCAACTTATGTTGTTTGAGAATGTGTCAACGTGGGAAGAATTGAAAGAGATACAGCAGACAGCAGACAGACAGGAGAAAGGAAGATGGGCAGCAGAGGAATGCAAGTTGAGAGATGATGGTGTGGTGGTGAACGAGGATGAAGTGCCTATATTGCCTGACAGCCTGATAGACCCCATGGTCAGAATGATACATGGACCTACACACATGGGACGGGATGCAATGTGTCGGGTGTTTGAAAAGGTGTTCTGCAATTCAAAGTTCAGGAATCAGGCGGAAAAGTTTTGCCAGAGGTGCCTAGTGTGTCAGCAATTCAATGCAGGGAAAAAGACTGTGGTAGAACAGAGTAACATCGGAAAAGCGATAGGTCCCTTTGTCAGGATACAGGCCGACTTTATAACCATGCCTAAATGTAAAGGGTACAGATACGTCTTAGTCATAGTTTGCCTATTCTCCAGGTGGGTGGAAGCATATCCAGCAAAGAAAAATGATGCCATAACCACAGCCAAACTATTGCTTAGGGAGCTGATACCTAGGTTTGGAATTCCAGAGACTATCGAAACGGACCAAGGTGGGCATTTTGCCAACGAAGTCCTATTGGAACTCTGTAAAGCATTCAAAATGAAGCAAAGACTGCACTGTGCCTACCATCCAGAGGCTTCTGGGGTAGTGGAGCAGATAAACGGCACCATTAAATCCAGACTGGGAAAAATGTGTGATTCCACAAAAATGAACTGGATAGAGGCTTTACCCCTTGTGCTGATGAGTTTGAGGAGTATTCCGAGCAGAAAAACTGGCCTGAGTCCCCATGAAGTGTTGATGGGAAGAGTGATGCGACAGGCATGGGTACCCGGACACAAACTGCTAAGCATTTCTGATGACATGGTATTAGAATACTGCAAGCAGCTGGGTGACCAAGTGCGTTCTCTCTCTCAGCAGATTGGAGAGACTGAAGACGAGTGGCCAAAGACTCCGGCACACAAACTGCAACCTGGGGACTGGGTGGTGTTGAAGAAACACACCCGGAGCAGTTGCCTGAAACCGAGGTGGGGAAAGCCACGACAGGTGATCCTCGTCACTACAACTGCTGTGAAGTGTGCTGGCGTACCGAAGTGGATCCATGCCAGCCACACAAAGCGGGTAGCTGGAGAAAACGCGACTGGAGCTGAAGGCAGTTCAGCTGAGGAGGCTTCCGAGGAGGAAAGTCCGGAGGTAGCTGACATCGCACTGCCGAGCACAAGTCAAGACGTTGAATGGTATCCAGCCGAAGACCCGGTTCAGGACCCAATACGAACCAGGAAATACTCCTACTTAGACAGTGAGTGGGATAGTCCAGGTGAGTTAGAAATAGAGGATGCAGGTCAGGTCAACGAAAGTCACGACACACCTGATCAGGAAGTAGGCCAAGTAGGGTCAGATCAAGACATCGAAACACCTCCTTTAACTCCAGAAATTGGAGAGGGACAGTTAGAAATTAGGGCTGACGTTCATGCAGAAGAAAACGAAGAGGTCGAAGAGCATGAACAGGAACAGATAGAAATAGATGGACGTGCTCAGACAACAGAAATAAAAGCAACCAGAAGTAAAAAGCAAGTGCGATTTGAATCTGAGCAAGGGCAGATTAGGGACCAGGCAGAAGAAATAGATGAAAGACCTGGAACTAGTCAGACAGGCAGGGAAACAGTGGTGCCACAACAAGAAGTAAAGAGAGTGCACGAAGAAGGCCAAGTTTCCTCAACTACTGGGAGGCACGGAGGCAGAAGTGAGCCCAGGTACGTCAAGAGACTGAGGCTCAGACTAAAAACAGTCGGAGAAAGACTGAAAGACCGAAAGAGGGCTGAAAGTGAAAGGAGGGCAGCCCAGGTAAAGTCACTGAGAAAGAGTGACAGGATAAAGAAAAAGAACAGACTGTATCAGAGCCCTGAATGGACGTACTTTGTGTTGGAAGAAATTGATGATCCACACCACAGTGGCCACAGTGACGAAGAGTCTATTGCTGATCGGAGTTCTGACGAAGACCCTCCGTAAAAGAGTCCGAAGTGAGCCCTTGGTGCGAAGAAATTCAGAGGGGTAGCAAAGGCCGCCTGTAAGCTGAAGGATGTCTGATTCGAGTGTCTCTGGAAGATCCAGATGTGGGTGTCTTAAAATGTGTTGTAAGATATGCTGTTGTAGTATAGCGATACTAATAGTAATATGGATAGGACTATCAGTTCTACTACCTTTTATGGTAAATAGAGACCCAAATTTTTCCCCTACTGAACCCGAAGTAGCAGACGTAGAAGGTGTCCAGACTGTAGAGACTCCACGCAGTTTAGCAAGACGCGACAAATCAGTCTCACTGACAAACACAAGACCTAAATTAGAAGCATCAGGTGAGGATGGACTACATTACCGAAAATTAAGAAACAGGACGCAGCTAAATGTTTTCGCTAACTTATTAGTGCATTACGTAGAAGCTATGGAAATAGAAGACTGTTATGTCTGCATGATGCTACCAACCTCAGTGGCTGAAGGCGTGACATACCACCATCTACCTTTGACCTATGGAATCTCCTGTAGTGTATTGGCTAGTTTGTTTTATAGACACACTTTACAGTACTATTATTCTGATGTTGACGTCGTATTTTCTGAACTTCCTATTAGAAGAAACTTGAACCGTGTACATACAACCAGTAATGTGACAAATTATATGGGAGAATACTTTCTGACTATAGGTAACATAGATTTAGATGAAGCGAACCAAGCTAATCTGACCTGTTCTCTGCAAGAGCAGGAAAAGATGTTTATAAAAATGGCAGAGAAACGAAGAGAAAAGCTTCAAAGGAAGGCAAGTGATGAAAAAGACAGAATTCCTAGGTGGGCTGAGCACATGGATAACACCTCGCAAAGCGAAGCTAGTCCTGCCTTGTTGTTGGATTTTGAACGAAAGGGAAAACTGTGCATTCATAGGGAAAGAACAGAGTATTATAACAATATATTCATTGGTTCCAGCGAGTGTGAACATAATTACAAGATAATTGGTGGTTGGGGTTTCAAAAATGGGTCAGAACCTGTGTTTCCCGGAATATATTATATATGTGGGAACAAGGCTTATTTCAAATTGCCGGATCACTGGTATGGAAGCTGCTACTTTGGCATTGTCTTTCCAAAGATATACCATGTGAACAATGCAGCTGGAAGCAATGAAGGAACTAATGGCTTAGTGCGTAGTAGACGTGAAAGTATAGGTGAAATTATAGGTGATGTTTTCAGTGCACTGATACCTGGAATGGGGGTGGTTCTGAACACTCATAAAATCTATAAATTGTCTACAGTAGTGGACCGGTTATCAACTGACACTGCTGGTGGTTTCCTGATGATCAATACCGAATTGGTTGCGATCAGATCAATGGTTTTACAAAACCGTCTTGCCCTTGACACCCTATTAGCAAAAGAGGGCGGAGTCTGTAGAATGCTGAAAGCACAACATTGTTGCACTTACATTCCTGATAAAAGTATCCAATTAAAGCAATATGTAAGGAACATAACTGATTTGGGAAAGGAACTCAAACCATTAGAGGTTGACAGTGCCTGGATAAGATTTACTGGAGGTCTCTCCTCTATAGGTAGTTGGTTTACTAACCTAGGTAGAAGTCTTCTGTGGAAAGTCCTGATGCCAATGGCTGTAATAGGTGTAGTTATATTGATCATTTTTATCTGCTGCAAATGCCAGAAACGCAAAAAGAAATACATTGTGAATCAAAGGGGAGTGAAAAGAAACATTGACGAATTAGAATTAGACGAATTGAAGCATGAAATATACAAAAAGGCGAAAGTTCACCACTCTCAGAAAGAAGCTGCGAGAAAACTGAATAATAAGTTTGTTGAAATTGAAATGAATGACATGAAAGAATGAAAAGTTGGCATCTGATTCCTTTATGGTGATGATAGTAGATATCATCAAAGAGGGGATTGATGAGGCAAGGATTCGCCCAAAATACGACTTGCCCCATTCAAGAACCTCGCCGTACGTATAATCATATTAATCAATCTGTTCGTCCTTTATTTAGCATTTTCCCCTACACGCGGGTGTCCCCGAGAGGCTCGCATATGTGTTTCCTCATCTTTACGAAGCTTGCACTAAACGGCTGCTCTGCCGAAAACCAGTCTGCGCATGCGTCGGTCATACCCATGTGATGTGACGCACTCGCATTCTGGAGGGATTGTATTGCTCATGCGCACTGATGCAGAAATGGCCGCTTGTCTCTCACCACGCTCTCTGCTTGCCCCTGCTGCTTTTTGCCTATCTGTCTTTTGCACTAAATCTCTAATCGTATAGCCACTATAAAGTAAGGGTGGGTTAGAATTTATCATGGTATACAGTGTGATCATTTTGTGTATGATATTAATTTGTTTTCGCTTACTTTTCATGTACCGCGTCTCTGGGGCGGGGAAATCGGGAGTGGAGCCATGTTTGAGGCTCTGCTGGGCATCGTCACATGGCAAGATCAGAACTCCACTGCGCAGAAGCTGAAGCCTGCCAGCTGGCTCCTGAAGCCAAATGCGCCTGAGAAACCAGCTCAGGAGAGGCAACTCACCTTGAGAAACCAAGAACATTGTTGCAATGCTTTGTGAACTCTTATTCTTCATTGTACTAAATGGATGGGAACGTGAACCTGAGGGGCGGGCCTGAAATATTAAAAATTCATGATGGGAACGGTGAAATTTGGAGGTGGTACTGTCCGCACCACCTCTCCTGACCAATCATAACATGAGAAACTGTCACTTGCTACATTGATGGGTGGTCTGAGGGTCCCCAAAATAGTATAATTGCCCTAGTTTGGCTTAGGAAAATCGTCCGACTTGTCCGAGTAGCAGACCTGTCACTGACCCTATGATCTCTATAGGTGCTCACTTGAGAAGTGCTGCGGAGCACTCTGTCCATATTTTCCACAAACTCCTAAGGGGTGGAAATAATCCTAAGTGCTGACGAAGCATTTTGCTGGGAAATTCGAAAATCCCTTTGGGGTATCTGGCTGAATCCTTGCGGGAAGGAGTAAACGCAGGCGTTGCTTCTGGAAAGCTGTGGGTGTTGGTCGTACCTTGGTGAACCCAGTCCTGATCCCAAATCCTGAGGGGTATCCTGTCCTTACTGTCCGTGAGCTGTACCTGCTCGCTTCCTGGCATTCCTACCTGAGGGTCCTTGTCCCGTCCTTTCAACTGACCCGTGGCCAGGGTTAGTCATCTCTCTGAATTAGGTAATTATAGTCCCGTGGGTTTGTGTGTCACTCTCTGTCTCTCTCTTTCTCTAAATGCTTAGGAACTACTTTATCTACATTGAAAGCTGGTTATAACAGTGATTATTAGAATTGTTCCAATTCTCTCCCCTTCCCTTAGGAAATCATCAAACTGTCATTTTACTAGAATGTTCCGATTTTCCCCCTCCCTTTAGTTGGTTTGCAGTGAATCTTGCCAGAATAGTTTTAAGCACATAAGATAAGTACATGTTCTAGGTCCCGTCCGTATCCAGTGTTCTAGTATAAAGTGACAGTGACTAGCTGTAATCTAATATTCCTCCCACTAGTTTCCCTTATTATCAATGGTTCTAGTGCTAATTCTCAGTTATCTGATTACCTTGGTGTTAATGTGTGACGTATTATTTTGCCTATCGCTTATTGATGTGTTTTACTTCTTTTGAATTTCTATATAAAACTTTGAACTTCCTCAGGTGTCTGTGGTCATTATATAAAGTATTGGATAAGTGTGTACTGATATTAAGTAGCAATTGGTTTAGGAATTGTCTACTTCTTTCTTTCTAGCTCCAGGTCCGTCATAGTATTAGTGCCTGTGGTAAGTCAGGTGCATGGTAGGCAGAGGTAAAGCCAATCCTAAATACTCTTGGAAGCGCGCAAGAGGAAAGGAAACCCTCATCACCCGGTTCGCCACAAGTGATTAGTGTGGTATTTTGAAATTATTACACGTCAGGGCCCAGTGCGTGTATGAGTAAGTAAGCTCTGGTGACCCGGGTGGCCTGCGCGCTCTAACAGAGCTCTGAACCATGCTCCATTCTGAACACCTCCCAGAACCAGAACTCAACCGGATACCTAAGTGCAACTCAGCTCACTTATACCATGCAAGCATTGGTAACCCCAATAGCTCAGTCTTTTAGAGACAAGGCCTCTTGGCTTTGCCAATTTTTGGTAAAGTAAATTTCAATTACAAATCAAAATTACACAAAAACAAAAGAGAAGTTACAAATGTTAACAATGCAAAAGTCTTTATATACATAAAATATTCAATGAATACACAGTAACATATTGATAAACCCATTGGCAAAGCCAATAGGTCTCATAGCGCGACCTATTGGCTTTGCCAATGCTTGCTTATTCTTCCCATGCCTTCAAAGCCTGCTTTGATCTCTCTCTCTCTTTTGTTATGCGTCTCATGCCTTCGGTGTCCCCTTTAATATCTCTCTCTTTTGTTATTCTCCCCGTGCCTTCGGTGTCCCCTTTGATTTCTCATTTTTTTATTGTTATCCCCAGGTCTGCAGTATCATCGACATCTCCCTCTTTTAGTATTCACCCCATGTCTGAACTCGCTTTGGTACATTCCTCTTTTATTATTCTCCCCGTGCCTGCACTGTCCTCTTTGGTACATCCCCCTTTTGTTATTTTCCACATACCAGCACTCTCCTCTTTGACACCTCCCTGTTTCGTTATTCCACCCATGTCAGCACTGTCCCCTTGGATACCTCCCTCTGTTGTTATTCGACCCATGACGCCAGCGCCCCTTTGATATCTACCTTTGCTTTGATAGCTCCCTCTTTCATAATGCTCCCTATGCCAACAGTGTCCCATTCAGAATCTCCCTCTGTATTTGATCATATCGGATTTGGCAAACTTAAAAATTAAGGACAAAATATCACAGAAGCATTGCTCTGTTGAGTCTACATATTCTATCGCCTACAATGCTGAGTGTTATATTTGTAAAGAATATTTAGGACACAATTTGGCAGACAATATGTAGGCCGCGATATTTTGTTCCCAAACCATGTTATTTATTTAATCTTCGCCTGTGTCTCTCATGCCCCCTTTGATGTATGTGTTTACTTCGCACAGTTTACCCTTCAGTGCGCTCCTTGCGTGCACGTGTCTGCGGAGTGAACGCCGCGCCCCTCGCGCAGCCCTCCCCCACGTCTTCCTCCCCCCGCTGCACGAGGATGCCGGGATAGCGTTCAGTGAGCAGCTGCTGGCGGCCGAGGTGAGACGGCTGCCTGGAGAGCAGTTAGTGGATAATTAATATTTGCTGCTCTGTGCTGTGATGGCTGTACATCTTCAAGTGACAGGGGTTGGGAGGAGCCGGGAGCGAGAGAAAGGGAGGTGGACCTGGAGAAACGGAGAGAGGAATGAAGAAGGAGGCTAGAGAAAGAGAGGGGAGGATGGACAGGGAGGTGGAGGGAGAAATGGAAAAACTGAGGGGAGAAAAAGAGAAGGAATAGGGACTGAATTGTAAGGAGAGCAAGGAGAGAAATGGGGAAAAAATGAGGCGGTAGAAGAGGGAATAGAGGCCAGGCTGTAAGGAGAGCAAAGGAGAAGGTAGAGAGGAGTGCGGCGTGGTGTAGGAGGGGAGGGATTGAGTGGAAGATGGAAAATATTTGGATGGGGGTAGAGTGGAGAGAGATAAGAAAAATAAAGAGTGAAGAGGTGAATGGAGAGGAGGGGGAGGAATGAAGGAGGAGGTTAGCTATGCAGAAGTGGCGTAATGGCCAGCGCTGCCTACTTTGGAGCTTAGGAACCAGGTTTGAGGCTCAGCGTCGGCTCAACATCCTGTGATTCTGGGCAAATCACATATTCTCCCTGTGCCTACCAAAAATGAATGTGTACTTGTGTAACTTAACCCCTTGCATGCGACCGCGATTCTGTGCCTGTGCGGCAAAATCGCAAGTGGGCGGGTTCATGACGGCCCCCAGCCATCATCAGCACACGAGCGCCGTAGTGCATGACGGCTGGGGGCCGTCATCAGCATGCAAGGGGTTAACTGATGCACATGTAAAGAGCTCCACTACCTTCGGGTCGAGTTTGCGCTATATAAAACTGCACAAAAAAAAGTGGAGGGATGGATAGGGCGGGAAGGGATGGTGAGGGAAATGACAGAAATTGAAGGGAAGGAATGTGGAGAAGAAGGGAAAGGGAAGAATGGGCAGAAAGGGAGATAAATGGAGGAAAGAATGGTTGGAGGGAATCAGCCTTAAGAGGTAGGAGATTGGAGCGATCAGAGGAATGGCTAGAGTAGGGAGGAGGTGGATGAAGGCATGGGATTTTGTGGAATAAGGAAAGGGTAGGGAGGGGAGAATGTATAGGATCAGGAACAGAGAAGCAGCGAAGAGTGACGGTAAGAGGAGAGAGGACAGGAGCACAGAGGGGCGGGCAGAGGAGTGGGTTGATGAGCTGATATACATTAGAGATGCATGGGTAGAATTTAGAAAAGATGAACGGGAAGAATGGACGAGGATGTGGATGAGAAGAGAGAAGACAATGGAGACGGACGAGGTTCGGAAGTAGGAAGCTAACATGAGTGGCCGCTCCATTAGGGCAGAGGAGCGCTGCCTCGCCACCAGCAGAAAATAAAATGATAATAAAAAGGGGTTTAAACCCGTAAAAAAAAAATTGTTTTTTAATTCCTCTACCCGCTCCCAGGACTCTGATGAGTTTTGGGGGCAGGTCCAGGGAATTAGACTGCTGGTGGGGGAGTGGTGGGTACTATCTTCACTGTGCATGAGGTGTTTGGCCGCCATCTCAGTCCGGCCAAACCCCTCATGCGAAGTGAAGCTCTCTCCAGTCCCAGCTGCGTGGCGGGAGATGGAGAGAGCAGGCACAGGCTCTCAGTCTGCCTGGGAGTGTAAGTTGCTGGCGCTCTGGACAATCCTGAAGATGCTTTCATGCGAGAGCAGCAGAGCAGCTTCAGGACTGGACACAGGGCAGGCTGGGAGACTGTGCCCAGGACTAGAAGAACAAGCATTTGCAATGCAATAGGTCTCGCATTAGGAAAGTTTGAGCTATTGGTCTTGTAAATGACAATTTATTTATTTATGTGTTGTTTTTGAAATTATCTAAATTAATAGCTTTGTCATTTACAATGCCAATAGTTATAACTTTCGCAAACGTGACACCTATAGCATTTGTAATGCAACATGTTTTGTATTTATGTGACTTAGATATATTTGATATTACAAATAACAATGGTTTTTAATTTTTTTTAAATAATTAATACTTAAATAAAACTGATTGTAATTTATAAAGGCAATAGCTTAAAGTTTTGTAAATAACTTTTGTGAAGATTATGTTCAGTGTATTTTATTGTGACGAACATCAAAGAACAGGGTCTTTTAGATTAAAATATGCTTCTCATTGTTACACACCTATCTGGTACTACTAACAAGTATTGGCAAACCCAATAGGTCTGACTTCTCTCAGACACATGTCCGTTATTGGATTTTATGTCTAGCAGGTATAACAGAAAGCTCACAGAGAGGCACTCAAATATTAGCCAGGTGGCACACAATTTGAAGTGCAGGAATTTAGCTAACATGCTTTAAGCTACACCCCCAAGTACCTAGGCCATACCTCGTGGAAGTAATTCATATTGACGCCTCGTTGCCTCTTTTCGATACCTACACTTTTTATCCTACGTTGTGTTATACTCTTTTTCTTGTTTCGACTCTCCCTGTGCACTCTGGTATTTCTGGGGTCTTTGCAGCATGGCAGTTGCATGCACCTCACTGCCCCCTCAAGAGTGACTGGAGCTGATCGCTGATCCCTCCTAGGGAGTGACGTCTAAGCCAGCTCCTGCAGGACCTGGTCCATGCCCGACTCTCAGAATGTACACATGAGAATAGTTTACACTGAACAAATCTAAGTGGAAGTGATCTACATAGTGCTTGACGCAGGAGTCTGGCACGGATCAGGCCCTCCTGGACCTTTGTTGGACACCACAGCATTAGGTATTCTTATTATGTGTGCAGGATCTTAGGCCTAGATGTAGGTAATAGCAATTTACCGAATGGTAAATACCGAATTTTACAGATTCGGTATTCACTATTCGGTAATTGCTATGTAGGTAAAATAATCTGTAAAAATACCGAATCTGTAAGATTCGGTAAATACCGATTCTGTAATTACAGAATCGGTATTTGCCATTGATTCCTATGGGCATTGAAGCCCATAGGAATCAATGGCAAATACCGATTCTGTAATTACAGAATCGGTAAAATTACCTATTTTGCAAGGGTGACAGGGTGTCACTTTGACACCCTGTTGCACCCCTGTTTCTGACTTGTGTGCCATGTGACACGCAGACATGCCCTTAGGGCATGTCTGTGTGCCACATGGCACAGGTGTACATGCACAGATGTGCATGTACACTGGAATTCGTTATATACCATGGAATAGTATTCCATGGTAAATAACGATTCGGTAAGGGCTTGTGGCACTGATTACAGTGCCACCTACATCTTGATTTACAGAATCGGTATATTTACCGATTCGGTATTTTACCGATTCTGTATATTTACCGAATCGGTAAATATACCGATTCTGTAAATAAAATGCCCCCTACATCTCAAAAGCCAAATACTAAGGCTCCTACATCTGGCCCCAAATGCAGCTAAGAGTCTCCCCCTGAGTTCGAATATGGGTGACCTCTTGGGATGCAGACGTGTCACCCGAGACTGCACCACAGATGCACTGCACTGCCCCGCGCACAGATACCGCACACACTTAAGTCTGTGCACTTGGTGCAGAGTGAATGTGTGAATCTGTGACAGCACTAGCAACAGCACATTAGTGAAACATAGATCAGCTACATGAAGGTGCTGGCCTGCCTTTCACTGTGCAGGCACAAACCGGTCTCACTTTTAAAGGGGAGCAGAAATACCCTGCAGATGAGTTCAGTGAGTGACAGCATCCCTCTGTGGGGGTGCCTTCTGGGTCCCTGAGACCTCTATTTCCCGACTCTAGGAAGTGCTCACTGTGTTTACTGATTGTGTACCTCTTTGATAGGACAAAATGTCGGTGCACCCCAAATAGTCTCTTTGCCTGCCCCCTGCACATTACCACCGGCATAGACCTGTGATACAGAAGGGGTTATGAAATGATCTGCAGCCCCTTGGGAAGGGTTTCAACACGCACCTACAAGATCCCGTTGTGCTGTCTGGGCACTGTGCATAACACAGCCCCCGACATAAACATAACGCCAAATGGCACAAGGTGGCTGTCGCAAGGGCACACCACCGATAATGTATGAAATATAGGAAAGGGCAATACCCATAAATTGTATCAAATTTCACATCTGTTAAACTAACACAACTTGGATTTGGAGGAGGAAGAGGTATATGCCATGACCCCTGCGTAATTAACGATGAATTGCACATTTTCCGGAGCTTACCCGCGCACGTTTGTCATTGCTTAGAAATGTGTACTGGAGAGTCAGTATCTAATATGCCATGGCCCCTGCGTAATTAACGATGAATTGCACATTTTCCGGAGCTTACCCGCGCACGTTTGTCATTGCTTAGAAATGTGTACTGGAGAGTCAGTATCTACCATATATACAAATGCTAAAACAAGACACTGCTAGATCACCTTTTCACAATGGTGCAACGCTGTGCACAAGTGCAACCGATGACATCACCAGCACCTGGCTCTTTGTAAATTTAGTGCATTTTTTCCCACCATTCGCACAACGAGTTCTGCAGATTTGCACAGGGAGCTGCCTGGACAGAACTTTGATATGTCTGCTCCGGGGTTATATAAAATAGACGTCCTTAATTGCAAAGCACCCCCCTCTATGGGTTTCACTGCACCACTCTCTTCACACATGTGTCGGCGACGTCGTTAGTGAGGCACACAATGTATCTGAAAAACCATTATACAAACTCAAAACAGCATTACCATTTAATAAACAGACGATGTCATTATATAAATCGGGTTTGCTGGTTATTTGCGGAGGGCACAGCTCTGGAATTCTCCGGCAGCGCGGCAGCCGCAGGCACCTCTCGCAGAGCACACAAGCGCGCCCGGCACTTCAGAAAGATGCATTACTTAACAAGACGTGCAGGGCGAGTGCCGGTCCGGCGAGAAGGGGCGGGACTGCGAGATCAGATTCTGATGCGCGCCTTCTGATTGGGCTGTGCGACGTCACATGATCTCCTTCAAACGTAGTTGTTATTATGTCCCGGGCGGAAGTCAGGCAGGCCGGGGGCGGGACGTGAAGACACACCGGAAGCCCGGGCGGGCTCCCGTGAGGTGAGAGCCTCGCACGCACAGAAGTATGAGACCGCCGCCGCCTGCAACGAGCCCTCGCCTGGAGACGAGTACCGGTGAGTGGGGGCCTTTGCTGAGCTGCGAGGGCGGGGGACATGTGTGTGTGCGTGGGGCGGCGGGGGGCTCTGTATGTGTGTGAGCGTGCGTGTGTGTATGTGTCTTGGAGTCTGTGTGTATGCGTGTGTGTATGCGTGTGTGGTGACTGGGGGGGGAGAGTGTGTGTGTGTGAGCGAGCGAGTGTCTGTCTGTGTGTATGCGCATGCATGTGTGTATGTGTGGTGATGTGCACGGTGAATGTGGACGGAGCCGATGTGCGCGTGCACGAGGTCAAATCCACAGGCTAAAGCGCGTGGCACCCTCTTGTCCTAATCCCCCCAAAGTCGATCACTATAGTTGTCGAACTGGACTAGAGCATCCTACGGATGCTAGTCCAGCTCGACCTAAAAACGAGGCGATTAGCGGGAGACTGCAGCGGCAAGTTAAGTTTATTTTCTTTCTTGCCCCCTAAACCCTCCCCACCTTTAACCTCCCTCCCTCCTCTGCCCTGGCCCGCCCCCCACACTTTTTCATGGGACGGGCCGCTACTGGAAGCTAATGAAAGTTGTGAATGGCAAGCAAGCTGCAAAGACAAAAGTCTGCATCTTCATGTCGCAGCTGTCCCATCCTGTGCTTTTGGGTACCCAATACAGTTCTATCAGTTCATTTCACATCCCAGGTGGCTACTCCTTGGCTTTTACAGTTGAGCTCTGGGTTGCAACTAGCTGGAGAGACTATACTCTATAGGAACCTGTACTCACAACTCGGTACTGTGAAGAGCTACAACCAGAAGATCTGTGTGTGCTTGAGGAATGCTTCCTGGATGTTTGAACTGCATGCTGCTCTTTCCTACCAGACAAAGATGGAAGAAGTTTTAAATGCACACTGATGTGGCTGCCTGTGTGAAAAAGGACCAAACATTTAGCCACATAAGCTGCCCAAGAAAACCAGAGCCACCTATGATATAGTGGAGACTTAATCAGTCTGACCAGAAACCAACATGTAATGAAATATGAAATGTATTCAGCATAGTAACACTTTGAGGCGTTTTTGCACTATTTAGAGAATTAGGAAGTGGTAGTGCTGCTTGAAGTGAAGGTGAGTTGGAACCCATTGCAGCAAGGGCTGGGTTTTGAGAAACTTCATAAACACCTGCAGTTCATGGTGCCATGAACGATTGTACGAGTTCCTCAATTTTGCACAGTGGGGTCTAAAATTAGGAGGAACAAATCAAGAGTCAGTGGAGAAGTGAGACACTTTACTATTATCAACTTTGAAGTGAAAGAATACGTTACCTATCTGGGGCCAGATTTACCTTTCCTTCATGCAACGCAGGCCACCAAGCAAAGTTGTTGCACTGCTTTGCGTGAAAGCGAGACAGCTGAAATGCACCATATCTACTAAGATTTTTTTTTAAAGATTTTTTTTAACATTGTTCTTGCAGAGAGCAACTCAGTATGTTACAATCATAATTCCCACAGTCATAAAACAAATATTCTCAATATATAAATCAAGGATAATGCAATACAGTGTCCTTTTGTAGAAACAGCAGCTATCCAATGCCATATACTGTGCAACTCACTAAATAATAGGATCTGAAAGAACAGTATCTAAATCCTATGCAAATAAACAAATAACTCCCTCCCCACCACCCAGGGTCATCTAGATACACCCCTCCCATTGCCTATTGTAATGACCGGATTCTCAGACCAAGTATCACCCAATCACCTAGATACAACCAACCCGGCCAAAACGTAACACCATCCCTTTCCGGACCCTATTTACAATGGTTCCTGAATACTTACCCGGGAATGGGGCACTCGCAAAATACAAGGTTATATCATCAAACACACTGCTAGATCTAAGGGGTTACTAAGAATAGTCACTAATAACTATGGAATTCCATGTCCCATCCTATGATCTTACCATATAGCCCCGCGACAATCTGGCCCGGACTATTCTACCCTCCTTCTCACGGTGGCGAGCAGCTCACGCTACCACACCAACCACAATTGGTGTTCTCACTAATGCCCTATCTTGAGCAATCTCACTACACACCAATCCCAATTGGTGTTCTCATTAACGCCCTATCTTGAGCGATCTTACTGTCCTATTAATACCTTCCTCTCTCTCTCTCTATTGGGGAAGTTTCTTTATAACTAATATTTACTGGGGGTCTATCTTATATAAATTGTTATCCCTCATGTGATAGATGGGAGATCCGATCCTCACACACAAGAACTGACAAATTGTTACACTTAAGAATTATTCCCTGATATAAAACTCACATCAATCTCCTGCATCAGTTACCTGTAGGAAGGGAATCGCCCATCCTTCCATACGATAGCACCTGGCTGTAAAGAAAGGTTAGCTTTATCATGAAAATAATAATCAAGTATGTGTTCGTTACAAACTAGGGTCCCTTTATTTTACAATAACATACAAAGAAAACATTATATTATAACGTCACAATACTACCTAACAATCTAAGCATAGCCTGAAAAGTAAAGGAAAGAATTAGTATAAATACACTATAATAGCAGGACAGACTTCACCTTATAATTACGGAGTCCGGTTCTAGCTGTCATCTGGGTCCCTCTCTCGTCTGTGCCTTGGCTCATCTCAGATTCTACTCTGCACCCACGGATACACGTCTGCACCGCTATGCCCCTTCAAAGCATTGGAACCCTTCTCCTGTCTTCTTCTTCTCTGTGTCTCAGCTCTGCACCGATTACTTTACACTGCTTCCTCTCTCCCACAAACTGTCTTCACCTTCAGACTTGAATCTAATGATATAGTTTCAGCCGCTCTGGAAACCATCTGTTCAACTAACTTCTACACTTTGATTATTCTAACTCCGACGTTTAACTATCTCGAACTGCTCTAATAGACTGACTCATGATGTAACTTCAGTCTCTCCAAAAGATCATCAGCCTACGATCGCTCCAAACTCCAATTGACATCTGCAACTGCAACTGTCAACTGCTGACTGCTTTCTCCTCTCTACACCTCGATAATATAAAGAGCTCCTCGTTCATGGAAATTTCCAGACAGTAACCTGCCGCCCACCAGATTCCTGTGCTAGGCTCCGGGCCTCCGACGCTCCCACAGTGGCCAACTGCTGTTTCGTCTAAAACCCGAGCTCTGCTTACATTCCTCCGATAAGGGCCAGCTCTGACCGGTTCCTCTCCAGTGAACAACAGCTCATAAATAAAACATCACTCTTGACCTACAAGCGCCTCGAGCAGCCGAGGCAGGAAAGAAAATGGAGTCTCTCTCGTTTGGGCCCTGTAGGCCCAAAAAAGATGAACGAGACGCATAGCTCTATCTAAATACATAAACAAGCCCTACCAATAGGTAATATAGTATCAGGAATAAAGGATCTACCCTCTAATGTAGGCCTTCAGGCCCAAAAATGATGAAAGGACATATTATTATGCCAAAGTCATAGGCTAATCCTAATAATAGGCTGAAGATAGGGATCTTTCCACTATACTAAGATGGTAGTAGACTAAAGTCACCATCACTCAGAAATAGGACAAAATATCCGGTCACTACACTTCACCCTTGACTTTCGTCAACTAACATCTGTCAAACTGAGCGAACATCTGATGAAGAATAATAATAAACAAAACTGACAGACCTAGACATAGTGTGTAGTCTAAAAATTTGAATTATGGAAGGGACACATTGAATGCAACAACAAATAGCAACTAAAATAGAAACAGCAATCAAGACACCCCCCAACACTTGACGCAGGGAGTGTAAATCGGGCAACCAATTGAAAAGCCAATCAAACCACCATTGATCTATATGTTGCCTGACTTCTTCAGTTAATTCATGAAGTTTATCAATATGGGACTGGATGGATTTAGAATGGTCTGACAAATTAAAACAACAAAGGCCATCAAAATCTGAACAGCCATGACCATGTTTAAGTAAAAGGTAATCTATTGCAGCTCTATTTTGTAAAATGGCTCTACGCTCACCTTGAGCATCTAATAAAAGGTCAGATAAAACAATAGAAGTATGGTTAATAGATTTGACCATCCAACAAGCCAATTTTCTGATTGATTTAGCATTGTAGACAGATAATGCAGGAACACCTAAAATAGAAAACGCTAAACTAAGATACTCAGATGGAGAAAATAAATGTAATGAGGAATCACAATTGGCTTTCAAAGACGGGGCATCACGTGTAGGTTCGAGAAATAACATCAGGATGTGAAGAAAACATTAATAAACTCAATCTAGTAATAGCACAAGGACCTCCAGTAATATTAGCAGGAATATAGGGCCAAGATGAATTGCCACATGAAAATAGCCATCCACTAGGTAATAGCACCATATGATAGTGACTAGGGATAACTACAAGACGCCTACAAGTCATATTATTTCTAACAGAAGTACATGATTTAGATAGTCTTTCGAAACATAGAGTTCTTTCATGGGCAGTAAATGAAGTAACATTTTTCTGTCTCAATTGAACGCACTTGCCTATGATTTTAGGATCACAGGTCATGAAAAAGCAAAGATCACCTCTGTAATATTGTAGGTCATTATTTGGGAATTCAAAGGGGCTGTAAATCAGGCAAAACTGTGCATAGAGCACAGTAATCATAGGCTGCAAAATCACTAAAAATTACATTGGGATGAACATTCGATAAATTAAAAATATGGGCAAGTGTCTCCATAGAAGTTGGGACAGCAACCAAGCAGGTCGCTAAAATATCAGTCACTGAATGCATAGGGGTCAAACAGAAGTGATTAGAGTTAGTTAGTCTCCGGGCTAGAGACGTCCAGAAATTAGATGACGAATCCCACGACACAGAAGAACGATGTCTTCGGTCCAAGGAATTATTCCAGTCCTGGGGGCTCTCCCGTCTCTCGGCGCAGCAAGCCAAAAGGAGTCCAACGATGACACTTCCGACAGCAGCACGATGGTCTAGGAGAACGGGATCAAATACAGGTATTATTCATTCTCGCAAATAACATTTATCAGCTGGGACAGCTTCCCAGCTATCTTGCCCTGGCCTCATAACTATGACTGTATTATCCTGACCGGTTGCAATTATTTCAGCCTGTTTAGGGGGATTTTTAGGTGACTGAACCCACACTCTTGCTCCGGGATTATCAGTGGAGCCAAAACCCTTTTTTCCTCGTACAGATAACAGAGTTGGGGTGTGGTAAATATTTGATTTACCGTCCTAATTTCTATGCAGGTAAGTACTTAATCAATAATAACTCAATCGGAAAGAAAGAGGCAGAGTCCGTGGTGTTAGAGTTCTTAGGGGTTTTATTCCTTAAAAAGGAATGGTCAAGACCTGGATATCATGTTCCTGCAACCACAGGGGTTCAGGAAGGGATAGAGCAATATTTTATTGACAATACATAGCTTATATACTTAAGTTGCATTATAGAAACCAATACAGTAGGCGTAACAGCTGAGAGAAACAAGATAACAGCATCCACGTGGTAGTGATACGTAATTAGAAGGCGTGAACTGGGCGTGAACATGGAGGTGTGTACTAGAAACGTCTCAGATAGGTGTCACAGTGGGTGGCAACAAAGCAGATTTTTGTAATGTCAGCAGAAATCTGAGGCATGGATGCGCGCGCAGCTGCATGACGTATGATTGACGTGAAACAGACGGGTGCAGGGGACTTGACATTTACACTGGCGGAAAGAGACAGAAGTCTGGCATGTCAGATCAACTCGTACTTCTATCATATCTGATATCTGATGTTTGGGAACCATACTATCTAGAGGGAAAGGTCTCTGGGGTAGAAGCTATTCTATACTGACTGTGAATGCGTGTATAAGCGCCTAAGTGTCTGCATGGGATGCGAGGGGCATGGGCCTTCCATGGTAACAGAGGCTATGAATTACTTGCACGGAGACAGTGAGGCCGGGCCCTTTGCTCTGCAGCTGGGGGAATGTTTACTTAAACTAGTAGGCAGGAATGCAGTTTCGAGGAGCGGAACAGATAATTTGAAGGTTGAATACAGTCTTGGCAGGCAGCAGGCTGAGCTAAGCGCCATGAGCCGCACAGGGAGTAAGGCAGAGGTCACGAGTACAGAGACAGCCTGGGCTGAGGCTTTCAGAGTCAGAAAGCAGAGGAAAAAAGGCTCGATGGCAGAATTCAGGGCCTAGTTTGCCAGAGCTGAAAAACGTGTAGAGTACACCATAAAAAGACGTTGGCAAGGCATACTTGGAAACGGAATATTCAACCCATTCAGGGTGGGTCTGAAAGAGGACATGTTAACGTTGGACGCAAATGTATTTGCGTCTTCATAGCTGGCACAGGAGGGAAGTTACATGCACTTTAAGCTGGTACATGGAGACGGTGGGGACACGCTAGGGAACATTACTTGACCATAAAATTTATATTTCCTCATTCCCTCCTTGTTCCCTACGGACCCTTCATGATATATCGATCCTCATGAATCGATCAGTCTGTTCTTGTAACATCATTTGCTCATCTTTCTTTCTTTCACGTTTTGAGAAAAAACTGGAATGTTCAATGCACGATGTGGCACACAGTCCACATATCGCTGGCCCACACTGTAGGCACAGGCAACAACTGAATACTATGACGAGGGCAATGCCTAGGAAGGATAGGATCTTCCATCCCCAAGCGGTTAACGTTGTCCAGAACCAACCGGACCAAGTCCAGGTGCCTTGATTCTGATGTATCAGATTTGCAATTTTATGAAGACGTGTAATAGCTTGGTATACTGTTGGCGCGTTTTCTGGGATGAAAACACAGCAACTTGACCCGATGACCTTCCAAGCTCCGCCTCTGTCTGCCAAGATGACGTCAATAACAAGACGATTCTGAAGGACAACAACCCGCATGGCGGACTGCTCCTCTGTTAAGTTACCCAGGGCGGAGGCAGTTTCATTCACTACTGCTTCAAGTGTTCTAGTTAATCTGCGGATTAGTTTACTATTTTGGACGGGGCCTGTGAAGAAAAAGAATCCTTTATTGAAATCTGTGTACTGCTCCCATGCCGTTTCAGTATAGTCGACAATCGGGAGATCTCTTCGGAGTCTATTCTTTACTAGATTTGTATTTCTGTGATAATCAGGAGGAGCTAGAAAAACAGGTGGCAGAAGGAATGCAATGTAACAGGTACCATCCCAATCTGGGGGTAAGCGTATGTATGCGGTATGGCCACAAACAAAATAGGAATGACGAGTAGCTCTAAAGGAAGATTTGCCTTGGTCACTGAATTCGACCACAGTAGTACATTTGCTATGACCTAAGTGTACTGAACCCTTCTTACTGACACATAATTCACCAGTGACTGGTAATACGGACATAGCAGGGAGAACTGGAGCAGCTTCGGATTCAACAGTAAGAATCATAAGGTTAATTGTATAATTACCTAATCCATATACTTCATTTTCTAGATCAGTTCCTATTCTAATGGGAAGTCCCTTCTTGTCAGGATAACAGGCATTGAGCAGAACTAAGTTCAAGTTTCCCCAAACCCAGTTCCCTTTAAAAACAGCAATATCAGGATCTACAGAATTAATTATTCTAAACCAGGCACCACAGGAGCCATTGTGTGTGAACGGGTACGGAAAGAGGGGCAGAACTCCCTTGTATTTCTGGTAGGGAGGGAGTCGGCCACATATCCAGCAGTTTGTAGCGTTGTTAGTCTGATGGGAGTGATGTAACATACTAATGAATGTGTTGTTGCGCAGCGCAAGTCTGTAAGAAAGTTCGTGGGGAGGTAATTCACTAAAGGAATGTTCGGCAGTGTCATTATAAGCAGATTGTTCACGCTTGAAAATAGGATAGTATATAGAAAGCAATATACTAGCAACAATAATCAGAAGGCTTAGAAAAAACATAATCAATAATGTCACTATACAGTGACTACGGAGTGATTTACAATATGTACATTTCTTGAGTTGTCTCTCTCTCTCTCTATCTCGATCTAGGGGATACATGTCAGAAACTATTTAACCGATTCACCTAGGGGAGGACTTAAACAATTAAACTGTCTGACTTGCTAGATCGGAGTTTCAGTCTGTACTCCTCTTGGGGAGTTTTCTCTTGTTTCGGAACTTTAAAGTCACTAGGTTCGATACAGTCTTTGGAAGGGGTGAACGAGTCTTTTCCTGGCATTAGTTCATTGCATTTTTTTATATGGCTTGTATGGATCCACCCCTTTCTGCCTTCGATTTTGATAGCGGTCCTCGTTGTGAGAAGGACGGACTTCGGCTCTTTCCAGCGGGGCTCCAGCGGACTTTTCCTATCGAAGTTCCTAATTAGGACCAGATCTCCGGGACGGACATCATGCGGCTTTACATCTGTGTTGTCAGGAAAGGCTGCGGCAACCTGTGAACGACATGATTGGAGTGCAGACATCAAGGAGGCAAGGTAATCTGTCAGCATATTACAATCAACATCGGTAATTTTCTTGGGTATGGGCGTCCCCCACATATTCGGTGGTCTGCCAAAGACCACTTCATACGGGGATAGTCCTGATCGCGAGTGGGCGACCATCCTCATGTAGAACAATGCAACTGGCAGGGCGACTATCCAGTCGACCCCTTTCTCTTTACAAACTTTAGCAAGACGGGTCTTTAATGTCTGGTTATGCCTCTCTACAAGGCCTGCGGCTTCGGGATGTCGGACACAATGGAATTTCCACTGATATCCTAGCAGCAAGGAAACCTGCTTCATTAATTCGGATGAGAATGGCTGTCCGTTATCTGAGTACATGACACGAGGCAAGCCGTATCGTGGGAAGAATTCACGAACCAGCTGCCTGGCAGTGGTCGGAGCAGTGTAATCTGGGACTGGATATGCTTCAGTCCAACGGGAAAGTGCACAAACAATTACGAGGACGTATTTGAATCCTCGACAACGGTCCATCTGGATATAATCCATCTGGAGGACTTCAAATGGTGATCGGGAGGATGAAATCCACCTTGCTCTACAGGGACGCTTTTACCTGGATTGAACTGACAACAGATCATGCAAGTACGCACTTTCTGTTTTGCTGCTGCTCGTAAGTGCTTGTTATACCAGAGATTCTGTAAACTGTCTAACATCGCTTTCTCTCCTAGATGTGCTGGACTATGTGCTGTATTGATTATGACTTGAACCATAGAGTCGGGGAGAAACCATGTAGATTTTCCCTTCGTCATCCATCCTTGATCTGTCTGGATCCCTCCTAGTTCGGTCCATTTCTTTATTTCATCTGCAGTAGCATGTGTCTGAATATCGATTACATCTAGGGCGGGATCCCTAACTGTCATACAATGTGTCGGTACTATTGTCTTTGTCACGTCAGTTGTCTGAGTGTGAGTCAGTGCTGTATGCTTTGCTGTCTGGTCTGCCAGGTCGTTTCCCTGGGAAACAGAATCTGTAACTTTAGTATGTGCTTTACACTTCATGACGGATATGCCTGAAGGCAGATGTATTGCTTCTAACAGTGCTTGGATGAGGGGACCGTGTTGGATCTTGGTACCATGAGAGGTCAAGAAACCTCGTTCTTGCCACAACATTCCGAAGTCGTGTACGACTCCGAACGCATAACGGGAATCCGTGTATATGTTAACATTTCTGTTCTTGGCTAGTATACAGGCTCGGGTCAGAGCAATAAGCTCTGCCGCTTGAGCAGACAACGTATCAATACGATATGTTTCTTTGACTTCAGTTTCAGTGGTCACTGCATATGCGGCCACTAATTCTCCTGTACTTGTTCTCATACATGAACCATCCACATAAAGTGTCAGGTCTGGGTTCGTCAATGGAACATCTGTTAAGTCTCGTCGGGGCTTTGTTACTGCATTAATGATCTCTATACAATCATGCGTGGCTGGATCTGTCATTATTGAAGGTAATAATGTAGCGGGGTTCAGAATGCTGCAGCGTCTGATTTCTATGTGTGGCTGGAATAGTGTTAATTCATAACCTGTCAGTCGTGCTATAGTCAAGTGTTGAGTCTGAGTTCTGTTTAAAAGAACCTCTACAGAATGTGGAACTTGTACTGTTAATTGATGTCCTAAAACAATTGAGTCGCTCTGTCTGATTGCTAGTGCTGTTGCTGCTACTGACTTTAAGCACGCAGGGAGTGCCTGGGCTACTGGATCCAATGTACTTGAAAAATAAGCGCAAGGCTTATGTGAACCTGCTTGATCTTGAGTGAGGACAGACAACGCTGTACCATCACGTTCTGTAACAAAAAGTGTAAAAGGTTTGCTGTAACATGGTGTCGCTAAAACTGGTGCTTGACATAAAGCTTTCTTTAATTCTTCAAAGGCTTGTGTATGTTCCTGAGTCCACGGAAGGGCAGTCGAAGTTGCTGCCTCCTGTGTTGTCAACTGAATGAGTGGTTTAGCTAGAAATGCATACTGAGGAATCCATTGTCTACAGTACGAGGTGAGGCCTATAAAGGCCCGCACTTCCTTTTGTGTCTGGGGTTGTGGCATATTTACGATTAACTGGATGCGATCAGGAGTGAGCTGTCTCCCCACTTTGGACAGCAAGTGACCCAAGTACACAACTTGCTGAACACAGAATTGTAGCTTCGAAGGAGACACCTTGTGCCCCTTGTCGGCCAGAAAGTGTAAAACTGTCAGTGATGCTTGTTCACATTCGGGTTCATTTCGTGCGGTGATCAACAGATCATCGACGTATTGCAGTAAGGCGGTGTTAACTGGCATTTGAATACAATCTAGTTGTCTTTTCAGTGCTTGACTATAGATGCTGGGGCTTTCTGTGAATCCTTGAGGTGCGCGTGAAAATTTGAAACTTCGTCCATTTAAACTGAATCCGAAAAGATATTGGCTCTCTGGATCAATAGGCACACTGAAGAAGGCGTTCTTGAGGTCAATTACAGTAAAGAACGTTGCTTCTGGATCAATAGCAGTCAATAGGGAAGAGATGTCGGGAACCACAGGGTACTGTGGAACGATGCATTTATTCAGTTCTCGTAAATCAATCACCAGCCGATATACTGGCGGTGCATTGGGGTCAGTACGTTTAAGAATCGGAATGATGGGGGAATTACAGATATTGTAGTCGGTCTCTACGACCACTCCTTGGGCAATGAGCTCTTCAATGATTTCCAGTAAAGCCACTACAGCATCGGGCGGTAACTTGTATTGTCTGATTCTCGGTAAAACAACACCTGGTTTCAGTGTAACACGGTATGGAGTAATGTGCATGCAGCCTACATCGGTTGGGCCTTGTGCCCACAGGTGATCTGGTACATTTTTCAATCTGATATCAAACTCTCGTAATACATAGTGACCCTTGAAATCTCGCAGAAAGAGTCTAACTCCTTCCGGAGAACAACATATCACTGCTCCTAGAGCCTTCAATGTCTTTATTCCTAACAGATTTTCTGGACATGATTTTGTAAGTAATAGGTCTGTAACACGTGATAATGGACCCACAGCCAGGGGGACTGGTTCTGATACCTCATTTACAATAGGCTGTCCTGAAAAACCAAGGGAAACATTCTGTGAGCCTGAGAGGGGTGCCCCTGGAACTTCATCATGGCTGATTGTTGTGCGGCTTGCCCCTGTGTCAATTAAAAACTTTCTGTCTTTTCCCAATACTTGACTGTGTACATAAGGACCCTCTTGATCTACAGGAATCTCAATAAGAGGCAAGCCAACCTCCCTCTCCAGGCTGCTTCATGTGTATCGCGGATAATCGGGGTAAGCAGATTGGGCATACTGGTACATCTGTTGTGAAACTTGCTGAGTCGCGGCAATGGGCTGTGGCTGTGGTACCGCTACCGTCTGTGCTGTGTGAGATGAAACATGCGTAGGCTGTGTATTCTGTGAAGTCTGTTGCTGGACCTGGTCTTGTCTAGGTGGATGCGGTCTTTCCTTAGTTTTACCTGTTGCTATATTATGTTTCAGAACTGGGCATTCATGTACGTAGTGACCTGGCTGCTTGCAATAGTTGCATGTCCCTTTAACGGGAGCTGCGGCGTGACCTGTCTGGGTCGTACCCTTTCTCTGGCTGTCGGCTGGAACTGATTGGGCTACTAACATTTTCATTTTCGTGTCTTTCATGCGTTTTTGTTCATGATCCTGTTCTTCTCTGATTCTGTTCTGATGGTATTGTAACATTTGTAACATCTGTGATGGCGTATTTGCTTGCCATGTACTCTCAACCTTGTATACACGGTTTTTAACTGCTAACAGGGAATTCTCGACTAGCTTTGATACAAAAAGATGCGGGTACGACTCGCTACTTGGTTTAAGACCACTATTAATAATGAAACATTTCTCGAATCTTGAATAAAAGTCACTAGTATCTTCATCTTGCTTCTGCTTACAGGCCGAAATTGCGTCCCAATCTTCCTTTCTAGTTGTCAGTAATCTTGGCAGAACCTGTAATATTAAACCTGGTAATGCTTTAGTTTTCTCCCCAAGGCCTAGCCCTGGGGTACGTTTTTCCTCCTCGTCTTCTATTTCTGCCCATACAATCTTTTTGTCTCCTACCTCCCATTCTTTTTCCTTGAGTTTCTCGTAGATGCCTGTGGGCAGCAGTACCTTTAACATTTTCATGATATCTTCATATGTGTAATCTCCCATCAGCAACATATCTTTAAGTTCTCTGTGAAAACCTGCAGGGTCTTTATCATGACAGGGTACTAGTTTCTTCATTTCCAATAGTTCTAACTTGGTCAGAGGCGTGTGTACATACACACGTTTCAGGTTATTATCGGTACCCATAACTGGATGCACTTCTCGTAAGGGATTCTGACTTTCAATGCCATGCAGACGCTCCATATGATACATTTTTCTTTCTGGGGGCGGAGCGGGAACATATTCTGTACTTAAGAAAGTGTTGTATCTATGTCGTTGTTCTAGAATTAATTGTATTAACTTGGTACTTAGACCTCTCCATCTGTCCATGAGTAATGCTTCCAATGTATCGTGTAAGGGACCTGGATCAGAATGTTGGTTTCTGTATAACGTGAGGAGGTGCTGAATCATGTATACACCTGCTAATTTCTGTTCGTCTGGGGAGAGGTTCAGAAATGTCTGCGCTACTGTGTCATCACTATATATGTTCGGATTGTCAGCCCATAGTACTGCTGACCGGGCTAGTTCTTGTTCATCCATAGAATTGAGTACATGGTACCCCATTCGTTCTCGAAGCCTTTTATCAGTCTCTTGGAACTGATGTTCCGGAGAATTCGGTTTTGTTATGCCAGAGAGAAAAACTCTCTTGCTTTCCGGACGAATGCCTTTCCTAAGGTAAGTTCCCTTACCTACATACGCTATCGTGTCTGTAGTCTTTTCTTGTTCTTCAGGTTCTTCCTCCTCCTCGGAGGAAGCTTTTTCTTTCTCTTTTTCGTGTATTTCTATCACTGCTTTTCTTATTCTCTTGTACATACTGGCTATGCAACCCCCTTTATCATGTTTTCCTTCGGATATATTTTGACCCCACTTGTTGAGTGCCTCTATTTCATCCTGTTCTGTCTCAGGCCTGTCTCGTTCTCTTATTAGACAATTTATGAAAAAACGTAATATATATGCTTGAGTGTCAACTTTCTGATGTGCCATGGCCTCTTTAATACTTTCAGGATCTTCCCCAGTCTGGACAAAATGGTATATTCTATCTAAGTGCTCTTTCATTCCTGAGAACAATATTAGGTAATCTGTAGCTTGTCGCAATCGTAGTGATGCTATCAACATCCTATCGTCTTTGCCGGGTACTGGATCGTATCTGCAAACTGGAAGCGGTTCTTTGAGCATGTCAAGACGGGGTGATTGGAACGTGAAAGGGTTCTGTATGTCCCTAAGGTGTAATCTGTGTGTTGCTGGTGGGGTCCGAAGACCCCCTGTCGCACCTCCTGAGGCGGAAACTTGGACATTATCTCTCTGTGGAGTCTGTATGTGTACTTGAACTTGTCTTTTAGTAAGGTCAGGTAGAAGCGGTTTCAGTATATCAATCTTAGGTGCGGGAAGTGGTGGAGGTGCAGGAACGGAGGACTGTCGAACGGGGAAACCTGATTGCGGTAATGGCGGGGTAGGGTCTGGAGGTGGGTTGCCACCTCCGTCACCGTCGGTAGGCGGGACGCGGACAGGCAGATTGGTGTAAGCGGGTGCTCCATCCTCTAGATAGGAATTCAGGAATATGTCTTTAGTAGTCCTGTGATTTACTTTAGTTGGAACCAGTGGTGGCGGCAGATTTTTCGGTATTCCTGAAGTGGCCTCAGGCGAACCCTCGGCCATTAGATACATGCCATTTACGAGATTATTTCGTGCACGGTCTATTTGTTCTGATTTTACTCGGATCCCTTCAGTAACTAATTTGTTTTCTTGGGCCTTATCTGATTCTTTAAGTCTGTCTTCTCTACGGAGTGCTTTTTCAGCACGCTTATGTGATTCTTTACGCCAAAATTCTATGGCGTCTTTCTGAGATTGTCTGGCTTTCTTTTTCCATAGTGCTTCTTCTACTTTCATGATGCACTCGGCATCCCATGTTCCGGTAACAGGCCATCTATGTCTTTCGTCTAGATGCTTAGTATAATCGGCCCATAAATCTAGATACAATATGGCATCTAAGCCATGCTTGTGGTACATAAAACTTCCAGGAGTGTCCCTAGGGGGGATAGGAATTTCTTCCTCTAGTATCCCTTTCCTAGTTCCTATCTGCTTTAACTTGTTGAAAAACGGCATCTTGTTTACTTAATACTGAATGCTCAATCCTTGCTACTTAATACTGAATACAGCTAGTTACACAAGAACACAATAATGCACATTAAAAACAGTCACACTCATACCACGACATTAATCACATGGAAAACATTTGAGACATATATGACTACCCCCTATATCGGATGTACTGCTAAACAGCACAGATACACTGCTAAGAACAGTGCAAAAACTTGAAATAACTGATATACTGCTAAACAGTACAGATACACTGTCTAAAACAGTGCAGACCGCGTTTGTGTACCCAAACCCGTCTTGATACATCCCAGCAATGGTACTCACCGGGAAGCACGGAAACAGAAGGCCTCGGAAAACTCGACTGGACCGGACTGGACTCGACTCGACTCGACACGTGGATACTTCGGGAAACTGGTGGGCCTCTTGACACCTCGGACCTTGCTTCTTTCGGCTAGGCTCTGGTCGGGATCCTCCGCACTCCTCACCGCCTCGTCTGGGTGCTGATCGCAGTCTTCGTCACCTCCGTGGGCCAGAGGGAGATACAGGAAATCCTGCCAGTACGCGTAGTTTCCGTCTAACTGATGGCAGGGGACAGAGCTTGCAACGCACCAACCGGCGCGTGGGGTGGGGGAGGGGTACCTATTCGGGCGCCAAAATAATGTGGTAAATATTTGATTTACCGTCCTAATTTCTATGCAGGTAAGTACTTAATCAATAATAACTCAATCGGAAAGAAAGAGGCAGAGTCCGTGGTGTTAGAGTTCTTAGGGGTTTTATTCCTTAAAAAGGAATGGTCAAGACCTGGATATCATGTTCCTGCAACCACAGGGGTTCAGGAAGGGATAGAGCAATATTTTATTGACAATACATAGCTTATATACTTAAGTTGCATTATAGAAACCAATACAGTAGGCGTAACAGCTGAGAGAAACAAGATAACAGCATCCACGTGGTAGTGATACGTAATTAGAAGGCGTGAACTGGGCGTGAACATGGAGGTGTGTACTAGAAACGTCACAGATAGGTGTCACAGTGGGTGGCAACAAAGCAGAATTTTGTAATGTCAGCAGAAATCTGAGGCATGGATGCGCGCGCAGCTGCATGACGTATGATTGACGTGAAACAGACGGGTGCAGGGGACTTGACATTTACACTGGCGGAAAGAGACAGAAGTCTGGCATGTCAGATCAACTCGTACTTCTATCATATCTGATATCTGATGTTTGGGAACCATACTATCTAGAGGGAAAGGTCTCTGGGGTAGAAGCTATTCTATACTGACTGTGAATGCGTGTATAAGCGCCTAAGTGTCTGCATGGGATGCGAGGGGCATGGGCCTTCCATGGTAACAGAGGCTATGAATTACTTGCACGGAGACAGTGAGGCCGGGCCCTTTGCTCTGCAGCTGGGGGAATGTTTACTTAAACTAGTAGGCAGGAATGCAGTTTCGAGGAGCGGAACAGATAATTCGAAGGTTGAATACAGTCTTGGCAGGCAGCAGGCTGAGCTAAGCGCCATGAGCCGCACAGGGAGTAAGGCAGAGGTCACGAGTACAGAGACAGCCTGGGCTGAGGCTTTCAGAGTCAGAAAGCAGAGGAAAAAAGGCTCGATGGCAGAATTCAGGGCCTAGTTTGCCAGAGCTGAAAAACGTGTAGAGTACACCATAAAAAGACGTTGGCAAGGCATACTTGGAAACGGAATATTCAACCCATTCAGGGTGGGTCTGAAAGAGGACATGTTAACGTTGGACGCAAATGTATTTGCGTCTTCATAGCTGGCACAGGAGGGAAGTTACATGCACTTTAAGCTGGTACATGGAGACGGTGGGGACACGCTAGGGAACATTACTTGACCATAAAATTTATATTTCCTCAGGGGCAGTACCTTTTTGAATCTCACCACTGAAAACGGGCATAATTATCAATTGAGCAACTCGGTCTGCTTTGTGTATCAGTAAATCAGAATCACCACTGTTTAATAGGATCACTTTAATCTCTCCTTGATAATCACTGTCAATGACACCTCCGAGCACCTGGATACCTTTTAAAGCCAAGCCAGATCTCAGGGCAATTAATCCAAAACTTCCAGCAGGTATTTGGACACCAATGCCGGTCTCCACAATAGTAATGTCTTCTTTCTTTAAAGTAATGGTGTTTATAGAATGCAGGTCTAGGCCTGCAGAACCTGGGGTTGCTCTACATGGAGCCAAGGCTCCAGGGGAAATTTCCCAATACATCACTGTACTCTCCACTGTGTTAGGTTTAGCATCAATAGCTGGAAGAAATAAACGCATTAATGGGGAAGCAGAATTCAAATAAGGACGATTATTCAAAATTAACAATGCATCAAACAAATGATCTCTCCAGTTCCTCTAGTTGTCATTTGATAACCTACGTAATTGATCTTTCAACAAACCATTCATTCTCTCCACAAGGCCTGCTGCCTGTGGATAATAAGGTATATGAAACACCCATTCGATGTTGTTCTCCACACAAAATTCCTGCACTAGTCTGCCTTTAAAATGAGATGCGTTGTCAGATTGTATTTGAAGTGGAACACCATAGTACAACATGATTAACTCTAACGTTTTAATAGTATTTATCTGAGTATCTCTCTTACAGGGAAAAGCCACTAAAAGACCACTAAAAGTGTCTACAACTGTACAAACATATTGACAATTTTTACTCATGGGAAGAGGACCTATATAATCTATTTGCCAAATCTGTGCAGGCGATTTTCCTCGATGTAATTGACCTTTTACAATTTGGGGCACTTCTCTCTGTCTAGAATGCTGACATGCGGGGCAATGAAGTATAACGTCTTTAATCAAATTGAGAGGAATATAAATTCCTCGATCAGCAGCCCACCTGCTAGTGATTCTTTCTCCAAAATGTCCTGACTTCTGGTGGGCCCATTTCGCCAATCCCGCCAAATCAAAATCTTGTTTGTCCACCATTGCCTCAGAAATTTTAGATTTCTCATCTGCAACTTGGAAGAAAAAGTTTATCAAGGGAGTCTACATGTGTGTGTGCATCAACATGAAAAACTGTCACGTTACTCTGAGGAAGTAGTTCCCAAATCTCTTGCCATAAATGCTTAAGCCAAAGCTCCTTAGAATGCAGTTTCCAGTTATGAGAATACCATGTGGGTAACCAAACCGCTAGACCATTAGCAGTGGACCAAGAATCAGTAAAAATATGACATGTATCAGGCAGTTCTTGTTTCAAAACTTGAAAAAACAGCATATAGTTCGGCAAATTGACTACTCTTTCCCTCATCTGTGGTACTTAGCAATTTCTGTGTGATCGGATTGTAGGATACTGCTTTCCAATGCCTCTTCTCTCCAATAGACCTCGCTGAACCATCCGTAAACCACACATGTTTTCTGTCCTCCACGGACAAATCATCAAATGGCTTACCCCACTTAACAGGGGATTCCTGTACTATAGGTACGGAGCAATCACTTTCTGCCTCTCCTAACGGCGCCAGCGCCACTTGCTCATGTAATGTTGCAACACCCTTCGGTCCTACACGTGCTCTGTCTTGGATATACCATTTCCATTTAATCACACTTGATTCTTGAACGCGTCCAATCCTATGAGTTTTTGGTGAACTCAAAACCCATTGCATAATAGGAATTTCAGGTCCTAAAATCACATCATGTCCCAAAGTCAGTTGCTCGGTATCCACCAGAGCCCAATAGCATGCAAGTAACTGTTTCTCAAATGGTGTGTAACGCTCACCAGCATCAGGTAACATTTTAGTCCAGAAACCTAACGGTACTTTTGTTCTACCTTGTTTTTGCCACAAACTCCAATTTGCATAAGGGCCTTGCACAGACACATTCAAATCCACATCACCATCACGCACGGGCCACAAATCCAAAGCAAGCTGAATCGCTTCTTTTGCCAAATCAAATGCATCTTGCTGTGGTTTATTCCATTCAAACACATTCTTTTTACGGGTAACTTTGTACAAAGGGGCTAATATCTGACTCAAATGTGGGATATGTTGACGCCAAAAGCCAAATAAACCAATAAATCTCTGTGCTTCCTTTCTATTGCACGGAACTGCAAATTCTGCAATTTTCTGTTTTACCTGCGGAATCACTTTTCTATTCCCTTCATGCCAATTAATGCCTAAAAATTTTACACTTTGTGCTGGACCTTGCAGTTTGTCTGGATTCATTTCTCAACCTTTACTTTGCAAATGAGCTACGATTAGATCTAATTGGATCTGAACTTGTTCCTCTGTTTCACCTTGAATCAAAATATCATCAATGTAATGCCACACCTGTATTTGTGAACTTATCGGTACTTCAGTTAAATGTTCTGCCACCAGCCGGGGACAGATCGTAGGACTATGCACATAGCCCTGGGGAATACTTCTGAACGTCATTTGACGTCCATTCCATGTAAAACTGAACTGTTCTTGACACTCAGGGGCAATCGGGATGGAAAAGAAAGCATTAGCAATATCAATAGAAGCATACCAAGTTCCTGAATGTTTTAGAATTCTCTTAATCAAAGTAATAATGTCAGGTACTGCAACAGTCAAAGGAGGTGTATGTTTGTTCAATTTGCGATAATCAACTGTCATGCGCAAAGATTTATCACTTTTGCGCACCGGCCATACGGGATTATTCCAGGCAGAAGTAACCGAAGTTATAACTCCTGCATCCACTGAATCCTGAATTGTAGCACTGATCTCTTCATGCCCACCTGGAATGCGATACTGTTTCTGGGAAATTACTTTTGTAGCTTGGGGAATTTTTACAGGAGGAATTCTCAAACGACCAACTCTCATGGACTTTGATGATATATAATTCCTGTCTCCAAATCGATAACATCCGTCATCTAAATATAATGTCATACCTTTCAAAATATCGATTCCAATTATATATTCAAGAAGGGGTACTACTAATACAGAATATTCTTTTTGGGGAATTCTACCTATTTTCATTTCAACATTAGCTTGTACTGCGGGAGTTTCTTTACCACCTAATCCTGTAATTGTGAAAAATTGTCCTTTAAATTTCTTTGGGTTTCCATAAATTAAAGTGCCCTCCGCTCCTGTATCTACCAATGCTCGGGCCCTCTGTATGTTACGATGCCTCCAAAAAATTTCAATATCTACATAGGGTCTATTATCTCTGTGAGCCCAATTGCGTACCGGAGCTTGACCTATTTCCTAGTCGGTTTTATTGCGTTCCATTGCCCAAGTCAAATCAGGATAGGGACTTTCAAATCTTTTAGGTAGTGTCACCTCTCGTTCATACTTATTTCCCTCACGTAATGGATTTTTGTCATCCACAAAATATTGTGAATTTCGCTCAGAAAATCTGTGTCGTCTATCTCTCATTCTCAGTTCAGGAGATTCATCCCTCTCCTCTCTATGTCTGCTTTCAAAACGCTCATCTCTCCCCCTCTCTCGCTCCCCCTTTTCCTCTCTCTCTCGTTCACAACAGGGAGACACATCTCTCTCAGTCCATCTTCTGCCATGCCTGTCAGATTTATCACGGTTTGTATCATCAGCACTGTCATCAGAATGATAATGATCATAATCCTGTTTACGTACTCACCTAGCACCTTCCTTTTTGTCTAAGCTACGTTTGCGGAACATGGCCCACAATCGATTATTCGGCTCACCATCAATATCTTCTCTTTTCACACCATCTGCCAACAAGGCGAGAAACATGTCACGTCTAGTATATCGATAATTACCACCAGTACGACCCTCAGGTCTGGATTGTCTGTCCGGTTTAAGCCACTCACCCAATTCACCAAGCTGGCGCACAGCCTCAACCACAAGAGACAAAGGACTGCCAGTCTGATTAATCAACAACGTCATCATAACTTGCTTATAGGCAACAGGGGCGGATCGAATAATTCTATTCCACACAGAAGAAGTTAATAAGCCATTCATCAATCTGTTAGACGTGCTCAGAAGAAATTGCAGTTTTCATCACCTCCTCTTTCAGTCTCTGCGAGGCGTCTCTTAAAGTATACCACGGCTTATCATTCAAAGGCCAATCAGATTCAGTAGGATATTTGTGATTACAACCCTCCGTTGCTAATTGAAGCAAACTAATCTGTCCATTAACATTATAATTCCGAAAATGATCTTGCACAGTTGAATCGGAACTCAAAGAACGGAACTTCAGCGCATCTCCCATATCCAACATGATGCCAGCAGCACCCAACTCAAAAAGACGCACCATCCATGTAAACAAGGCCACACCAGGCCGTTGTCGAAATCGATCTAAAATGTCACTAACTTCCTGTTGTGTAAAATCTTCAAAACTATCTAAAGGCATCCCATTGCGATTGCCAGGAGCCTGTTGTAATTTTCTCCGAAAGACAGGATGTGTAGAAACCTCCGCACGATCATCACATTTACACTGATCGTTAGATTTACAAGAAGCACACGATTTACAGTCACGTTCAGTACGAGAAGGTTCACGCCTCTCATTCTCCTCAGCCGAGGAGCTAGACTCATTCGAGTCCCAGATATTACCATCCCACTCATCAAGGTTCCAATCGAGCCCTGCTTTCGCCACAACCAAACGCACTTTCCTTTTACTGACTCGACCACGTCGATGTCTGTATTTGTATTTAGCAATACAAACTGCAGCTCTTTCTGCAATAGTCTGGTATGCATCAAGTTTGTCAGCAAGCAATTTATTCTGACATCTCAAGAGAGTACAAGCATTCTGCACTTCAACAAACTGTTCTTCAAAGTCTTTGCATTGACGCTGTAACTTCACAAACTTCTCATGTACAAGCTTGTACGCATACAACAAAATCCAACCTCTCCGTCCTAATATAGGAAGCTCCTCGCCCTTCACAATCAGCGCTTTCTGTAAGCAAGTAATCACCTGAGCCGGATCCGCCTTTTCCAGACAAGAATTCCAGCTCTCACTCAAACCAGTACAATCAGCCCATTCATGAGCTAGCGCCTCATAAGGCGTCGATTCCCATCCGGGAATTTCAATAGGCAATTTAAGAGTAAATTTTGACTTTCTCAAAAACATTGTATCAAAAGTAGAAATATATACAGAAATAAACAAAAATATACAAAAAGAACCTCCGCACACGCCTAGCACAAACCAACAAGATGAAAACAAAACGCGCTACAAAGCTTTCGTAAACAGTTCGTGACGCCAAATGTAATGATCGGATTCTCAGACCAAGAATCACCCACTCACCTAGATACAACCAACCCGGCCAAAACGTAACACCATCCCTTCCCAGACCTTATTTACAATGGTTCCTGAATACTTACCCGGGAATGGGGCACTCGCAATATACAAGTTCATATCATCGAAAACACTGCTAGATCTAAGGGGTTACTAAGAATAGTCACTAATAACTACGGAATTCCATGTCCCATCTTATGATCTTACCTTATTAGCCCCGTGACAATCTGGCCCGGACTATTCTACCCTCCTTCTCATGGTGGAGAGCAGCTCACGCTACCACACCAACCACAATTGGTGTTCTCATTAATGCCCTATCTTGAGTGATCTCATTACACACCATCCCCAATCGGTACTCTCACTAATGCCCTATCTTGAGAAATCTCACTACACACCAATCCCAACTGGTGTTCTCATTAACGCCCTATCTTGAGCGATCTCACTGTCCTACTTATACCTTCCTCTCTCTCTCTCTATTGGGGAAGTTTCTTTATAACTAATATTTACTGGGGGTCTATCTTATATAAATTGTTATCCCTCATGTGATAGATAGGAGATCCGATCCTCACACACAAGAACTGCCAAATTGTTACACTTAAGAATTATTCCCTGCTATAAAACTCACATCAATCTCCTGCATCAGTTACCTGTAGGAAGGGAATCGCCCATCCTTCCATACAATAGGACCTGGCTGTTAAGAAAGGTTAGCTTAATCATGAAAATAATAATTTAGTATGTGTTCGTTACAAACTGGGGTCCCTTTATTATACAATAACATACAAAGAAAACATTATATTATAAAGTCACAATTCTACCTAACAATCTAAGCATAGGCTGAAAAGTAAAGGAAAGAATTAGTATAAATACACTATAATAGCAGGACAGACTTCACCTTATAATTACGGAGTCCGGTTCTAGCTGTCATCTGGGTCCCTCTCTCGTCTGTGCCTTGGCTCATCTCAGATTCTACTCTGCACCCACGGATACACGTCTTCACCGCTATGCCCCTTCATAGCACTGGAACCCTTCTCCCGTCTTCTTCTTCTCTGTGTCTCAGCTCTGCACCGATTACTTTACAATGCTTCCTCTCTCCCACAAACTGTCTTCACCTTCAGACTTCAATCTAATGATATAGTTTCAGCCGCTCTGGAAACCATCTGTTCAACTAACTTCTTCACTTTGATTATTCTAACTCCGACGTTTAACTATCTCCAACTGCTCTAATAGACTGACTCACGATGTAACTTCAGTCTCTCCAAAAGATCATCAGCCTTCGATCGCTCCAAACTCCAATTGTCATCTGCAACTGCAACTGTCAACTGCCGACTGCTTTCTGCCTGCCTCTCCTCTCTACACCTCGATAATATAAAGAGCTCCTCATTCATGGAAATTTCCAGACAGTAACCTGCCGCCCACCAGATTCCTGTGCTAGGCTCCGGGCCTCCGACGCTCCCACAGTGGCCAACTGCTGTTTTGTCTAAAACCCGAGCTCTGCTTACATTCCTCCGATAAGGGCCAGCTCTGACCGGTTCCTTTCCAGTGAACAACAGCTCATAACTAAAACATCACTCTTGACCTACAAGCGCCTCGAGCAGCCAAGGCAGGAAAGAAAATTGAGACTCTCTTGTTTGGGCCATGTAGGCCCGAAAAAGATGAAAGAGACGCATAGCTCCATCTAAATACATAAACAAGCCCTACCAATAGGTAATATAGTATCAGGAATAAAGGATCTACCCTCTGATATAGGCCTTCAGGCCCGAAAATGATGAAAGGACATAATATTATGCCAAAGTCATAGGCTAATCCTAATAATAGGCTGAAGATAGGGATCTATCCACTATACTAAGATGGTAGTAGACTAAAGTCACCATAACTCAGAAATAGACAAAATATCCGGTCACTACACCTATATATCATGAAAATCAGTATGGAACCAGTGCAATAACTCAGTTTCAACATGTGCCCCCTAATCCACCCGAGCAATGTACATACTACCCTGTCGTCGTGCTCAGATTGCACCCCCAGTGTCCCCTCAGTATTACATGAGGGAGAGGCTTTGACGTCCTCCCAAAGCGGAGCCTCCAGAATCATTCCCTGCCATGCACTCACGTCATCTTCTAATCTGTCGTCTCTTTGGACTCGCCTCATACGAACTACCTCCGCCATTGCCCATTCAACCAGGTCCCTGGCCCAAATCTTTAGTGTAGGTGGCTGCGCACTCATCCAATGAATCGCCACCCGCCTAATTGCCAACACTAAGCCTAGCTGCAAAAATAGTCTTGACATTTCTTGCCCTTGGGCCTAGAGATAAGTCCTAGTAGTACCCGCCTACTCGAGCGTTGAATTGACCACCCTGTTACTTGTTTCAAATGATCCAATACCGCCTCCCAAAAGGGGGTCACCATTGGGCAATCCCATACTATGTGCAGGAACCTCGCATCAGCATATCCACACCTGGGGCACTCAGAGGACCTGTCAGAGTATATTTTGTATAGTGTATATGGGGTCAGGTATGTTTGGTGTACAATGTTATATTGAAGTAGTTTGAAACGAACATTAGAGCTAATTTGTTTGACCTCTATATGCACCTTTTCCCACTCAGTCTCTGTCAGAGGCATCTCAAGTAGTTCATCTCACTTGCTCTGTATTGGCAACAGAGCCACCGCAAAGTGGTCACTAAACGCCCTATAAATATGCGTTACCAATCGGTAGCCCCGACCATTGTGACCAGAGTCCAAAGGGTATTAGATACGGCCGGCTCTTTGTGGAATGACGGCAGCACCTCATGCGATATCGCCGAAATCTTGGCGTGTTGGAGGTATTGTTCACGACCTAAATTAAACGCTGACACAGCCTCCGCTCTAGTGAGAAATCGCTTATTCAGGTACATGTCTCCCATCGTATCACAGCCTCCTGCCGTCCATCGAGTGGTGGACATATGCTGGTCGACATTCTTAAATGGTGGTACCGCCCAATGCGGGGCCTCCTGAGAACATGGGGCTCTTTTCACCACGTTGCGTACCATGTATTCCCATATATTAGCCACCTGTCTAATAATATACGGAAGGTGCACTGGGACCTTCGATCCCAACATAAGGAGTTCCGGTAGTGGGGTCTCTCCATAGGTCCCTCTCAACAGCCGTTTCTCCCAATTGTCGCCATCATCCAGCCAGTGTACCGCATGCTGTAATTGTGTCGCAATATAATAATATGTGAATCTGGGGACTTCTAACCCTGCCTGCTCCCAAGTTCTTTGGAAGGTAGTGAGCTTCACTCGTTTACGTTTACATCCCCACAGCAAGTCCACCAATAATTGATCCAATTGTTTGTAGTACACTCATGGGAATCGATAGAGTGAGCTTTGCAAAATATAAAGACAATGTGGAAGAACCACCCTTTTGATCAATGAAATCCACCCCATCAGTGACAACCGGAGGTCTCTCTAGAGCCTGATGGAATTTTTAATCCCCTCTATTGCACCGCCCCACATTCAGGTTGTGGTATACATCTTGGGTATGGGCCAGCCTGACCCCGAGGTATCGGACCAAGTCAGTAAGCCAACCCATTCCTACTTCCGGCAGATCGTCTAGACTCACCCCTCTCAGGTTACCCATGGGGAAAAGTTTGGATTTCCCCAGGTTAAGACAGAGTCCATAGAGTAGACCAAATCGGGTAAGTTCCCGAAGAAGCTCCGGGACCGCCACTTCTGGTTGAGTGAGGTAGACTATTGTGTCGTCTGCATATATTGACACTACATATGTTGAATCACCCACCTAAACCCCTCCCCAGCACTCCATTCGTCTGCGAAGGACAGTCGCCAGCCGCTCCATCACTAACGCAAAAGGAGCAGTGACAGGGGACAACCCTGCCGCGTACCGCGCTGGAGCACTAGCTTATCGGACACCTGGTTATGGAGTCGAACCCAGGCTGTCGGACCAGAATAAAGCAGCCTCACCCACCTCATATACGAGTCTCCAAGTTCCATCTGAGCCAGAACCCACCACACGTAATCCCACTCAACCCTGTTGAAGGCCTGACGGATATCTAGGAGACATAGTGCCCAGGCCGAGCCCTCAAGTACTGGTGCATTGCATAAATGCGCCAGACGGCGCTAATTATGTGTTGTACTGCGGGTTGGGATGAACCCAGACTGGTCAGGATGCACCAGTTGTGTCATATGTGGTAAGAGCCAGGCCACCAACACTCCACTAAAAACCTTCATATCAATAATGAGGAGAGAGATAGGGCGGTAGGAGCCCCGGAAGTGGGGGGTCCCGGTCTGGTTTAATAATCATGAAGACCACCATATCTACTAAGATATGGTGTATGTATGCTGTTTCTAGTGCTGGTGCACTGTGTGTTGCCTAGCACCAACACAGGCACCTTTGCAACTTGGTGCAAGGATGCCTGTGTTACAAGCAGGATTGTTATTGTGGAGGAAGAAATATCTTCCTGCACAAAACAATCTTTTGAGGCTTTTTCCTCTTTCTATCTGTGCTGTGGGAAGTCACACACAAACAAAAGATGAAGTCATCAGAAGAAATAAAGATATTTCATCTCATTATGCCTGGTTCAGGAAGGTGTAGCATTTTGACACAAACTTGAGTTTACTCACCTTAATACATCTAGGATTGCATTAAAACCCATGGGTGAATGTGTGGGAACACCCATTTTCCACCTTTGGGATGCCTCCCCATTGCAAAGAAGCCACACAAATCTGATATACATGTCTTTGTAAATCTCAATTAACATTTTCTGTTGTGCCTTATTTAATGTGCCCTTGTGTACTGACCTCTTGAGAAACCAATTTCGTGGTCTGTTTTTTAAAGTTATTCGTGTAGCTAGTTCACCTCCTTGTGAAGTTTTAGGTTTCATTCATTGTGGTTTGTCTTCATGCTAGGTTCACCATCAGCAGCACTGAAAATCTAGATGCTTTGTCAAGCTACTCTGCAGAGAGGGAATGAATGTGGCATGACACAGCAATGGTGGTCCTCTTTTGCAGAGAGATTTTAGGGCCGCATTACTCATGCAGCTCATTTTCCTTCATTTCGTCAGGCCTTTAAAAAGGTGCCACCGGTGCAATGAAGGAAAATGCGCTGCATTATGGGGAATGCGCTGCCCCCAGGGCAGCTGCAAACTTGTGCTGCTCTGCGAGCAGCGCATTCACGTGAAATATGGGGCGCCTGCCAGAATATGTGGTATTGTTTGTCAGTCGCTTGCCTAGGTGCCACTCTTCTTCAAACACCAACACAACTCTTTTCACCCAATGGTTCTCACCCGCCATTGTGCTAAAACTCAAAATAAACTAATTCGGTGCTTGCTATGGGGGGAGAAGGGGGGGGTGGATACGCTAGAGACAAAGATGGCTACCTAGTTGTTATGCTCCAGCACCGGCCGCTCCTGAGTGCTTGGTTTTCCCCATCATTCAGAGTACCACAACGGTAACTGGGCAGATTGAGGGGGCAGTGGCTTGGAGGTGAGAGGGTGGGTGCCGCTGACCTGGTGCAGCCCAACACTGGCCTCAAAAGCCCCGCTGTGACAGGAGCCGCGGGTGAGATTGAGGCCACCAGTCCTCATTGGGTTGCGCGGTCATGCTGTCCCATGCTTTGTCGTTTGGAACCACGACAGTATGGCCCTTGCCTAGCAGGGGGCAGCCCTGGGTGCCGCGTGGGAAAACCCACCCTGGTCAGGACAGACGAAAGGTGGTCGGGTGCCATTATGAGGGGATGCCCGCCCCTGCAATGGCAGTGACTGCATGCAAGCCCAGGTACTCGAAGAATGGCACTCTTGGGTACACAACGTATTTGAGCACGGTCGTCAGGAGTCCTCTTTGCTATAACTTAGTCGCGACACTTGGATTGCAAGGCAGAATGCTTCTTCTACATCACTCATTTAGCAATAATGGGGTATGGAGACCCAAAAGATGGGGAACTCCTGTTTGACCAGAATAAACCTGCCAGGCAACACGCCTCCTTCTCAGACTCTGAATAGGGCCCAACATTGGTGGGCACTGCCGGGGTCCTGGATGGCACTGCTTCAATCTGGCAGACCTACAGACCAGCTTCAAATCCATCGAGGCGTGCTTTGACACCCTCACACACCGCCTAGCTCGCATGGGTGAGTGCTTTGATCGACAATCTGTGAGGCTCGACGTTTCAGAAAAATGCATTTAGGAAGTCAAAGATCACTCAACGCTGGACACGAAAAGGATAGAAAATGTTGAAAGATTGTTGAAGGCAGTGGTTGCCAAGAATGAAGATCTTGAAGTGCACTCCCCCCTCAACAACCTCCAGATCCTGGGTATGGCAGAATCCACAGATATAACCATCTGACCTCTTTGTTGAACGCCTGCTGTCAGAGCTCTTTGGCAGGTAATAATTTTATGGACACGTTTGTGGTGAAGTGGGCCTATAGCGCTCATGGCCCGACCGCCACCACGTGCTCCCCCACGTCCGCTCATAACACGCATGCTCAACTTCCGCAACTGGACAGTGGCTCTGCGCCTTGTGCTGGAGTGGAGCCCCCTGTCCTTCCAGTGTTCAACCATCACTATCATTCCTGATTTCACATTGGAGGTGCAGAAAATGAGTCATAAAATTGCAGAACTGAAGAACACTCTAAACAAGTAGGGGCTAAAATACAGTATGATATATCTGGCTCTCACCTGAAGGTGGCGGTAGATGGAAAGGCCAAGATCTTTGCCACCCCTGCAGAGGCAGTGGACTATTGTAAGCGGCACTGCTTACCCAGGAGTTCTTCCCAGCGCTCCACTCTGGATCGCTCCTTGCCAGTTATTAATCAGAAGGGTGCATCCCTGTCTGCGAACTGAGCATGGACTGCTCCACTAGACTTTGTATATTTGTTTGCTTCCATATGGGATTGTTGGTGTAACTTGTTCAATGTATTATGCTTGGTGGCTATTCGTGAGGGCATTCTGCTGTCTCATTTCTAATCCAATCAATGGTATGTTTCTGCCCAATTTTTCAGGATGGACCCTCTCTGCTAGGGTGTTGCCACCTCTCAAGGTGTACACCAAAGTGATTGACACTGGGTTATTTTTAGGGCTCGCATGAGGGCCCTCTTGAAAGGGGGTTTAAAAATAGACCTGCAAATTCCACAAATTCCAAACGCTTGTGCATGTGATTTTCTTTTTGTGGCCTGCTGTTGGCCTTTCACTGCTTGCTGTTATGTAAGGTAGACACCAATAGGCGAGAGGCTGGCGCATAGCTCCGCCCCTGGCCTATTGTTGTCTATTACGCGCATTTCCTGACATATGCTTTCAATTAATTCAAAGCATATGGCAGGAAAGGCGCGTGCGTGACCCGACACCAGGACCTCGCAGTTGTAATCCCCCACCTCCCTCCCACCACCACCAGCAGCTCCCACCCGTTGCTTGCCTCTGTTTACTTGTTTTCATTAGTTCTCTCAAAGAAACATGCGCTTTTCTGATCATATTTTGCAACAACTGGTCAGATATTCAGAGTTTTGTTATTTCATGTTGATTTAACTGAAATGTCTTTTTTAGCGCCTTCGCTTCATTTCCTTCATGTTAAGAAAGCAAAGCACTACGGAGATAAGAGTGACGTGTCATTAGTGAAAGGGTTTGAAAAGTATGCTTTAATGTATGAACTGAATCTAGGTTACACTCAGTACGCACACAGGTCCACTAGTCTGGATCGAGCCCTCTTTCCCTCCAGTCACAGCCGATCAGATCTTAGAGCGCCTAACTCACATACAAGGCGCTTTCCTAAACAGCGCCAGGTGAGCATGAGATCCGCCGCGCAACGTGTCCGAGCGGAATAACCGAGCGTTTAATATTGTTTACAAAGCGGGCTACTCAAGGCGCCTGCTGCAAGAATAGGGCTTTCACTTATAGTCGCTTTAATTCCATTAACAATGGATTTGTTGCTATGTATGATATTGTCACGTAAAATCCACTAACATGTCGACATTGGTAACAGTTCGCACGGATAAGGTGATATGCCAGATTAGTTTTCCCTTTTAATTTGTTGAAAATAAATTGTACTTGACCTAAAAGCAGGGAACTCATTGTGTTTTTTAAACTAAGAAATAATGTGAAGTATCACAGTTAAAAAAGTTGAAGGGGACACTCGGATTTGAACCAGGGACCTCTTGATCTGCAGTCAAATGCTCTACCACTGAGCTGTATCCCCAGCTGATCTTCGCTGTCTTTCCATCTTATTTATCTACATCCTCTATGTACACCTGCACGCCTACATTTTATATTTAGAGATTCACATCAAGTTGAGAGTAAGGCACCAGTGTAGAATTGTGGAAGAACAAGAAGTAGCCAATATTGAATTTTCTTTCACAATCACTTTTTTACTATTATCCTGTGCAAAGGCTGGAAGCTCTTGAAATCAGGCTAAATGAAGACAGGAAATGTATGAAAAGAAACTAGACTGCACCACAGTGCACATTTACGATTAACAGGGTGGGGGAGAACGGGGTATTGGAGGGCAAAGAGGGAGTGTGGGAGGAAGGAGAAGAAGATAGAACCCGGTGTCCTGTCTACTAACTAATGGTATGGTACAAAAATTACTTGTCCTATTGGTTTGCAGTCTTGGTCCCAGATTCACCAAGACTTTGCATGGGATTACTGCTATATTTTTAATGCAGACTCAACTAGAGTGAGAGTGACTGCAGAGTGAGAGTGACTGCAGAGTGAGTGACTGCAGAGTGAGTGTGACTGCAGAGTGAGTGTGAAAGCAGAGTGAATGTGAGTGCAGAGTGAGTGCAGAGTGAGTGCGGAGTGAGTGTGATTACAGAGTGAGAGTGAGTGCAGAGTGAGTGCAGAGTGGGTGCAGAGTGAGTGCGACTGCAGAGTGACTGCAGAGTGAGTGTGAGTGCAGAGTGAGTGTGAGTGTAGTGTGAGAGTGAGTGCAGAGTGAGTGCGGAGTGAGTGTGACTGCATAGTGAGTGTGACTGCAGATTGACTGCAGAGTGAGTACGACTGCAGAGTGACTGCAGAGTGAGTGCGACTGCAGAGTGACTGCCGAGTGAGTGCGACTACAGAGTGAGTGCAGAGTGAGTGCGACTGCAGAGTGTCTGCAGAGTGACTGCAGAGTGAGTGTGACTGCAGAGTGACTGCAGAGTGAGTGTGACTGCAGAGTGACTGCAGAGTGAGAGTGACTGCAGAGTGAGGGTGACTGCAGAGCGACTGCAGAATGACTGCATGGTGACTGCAGAGTGAGTGACTGCAGAATGACTGCAGAGTGACTGCAGGGTGAGAGTGACTGCAGAGTGACTGCAGAGTGAGAGTGACTGCAGAGTGAGAGTGACGGCAGAGTGAGAGTGACTGCAGAGTGACTGCAGATCGTCCGCAGAGTGAGAGTGACTGCAGAGTGACTGCAGATTGAGACTGACTGCAGAGTGAGAGTGACTGCAGAGTGACTGCAGAGTGATAGTGACCACAGAGTGACTGTAGATTGACTGCAGAGTGACTGGAGAGTGACTGCAGAGTGACTGGAGAGTGACTGCAGATTGAGAGTGACTGCAAAGTGACTGAAGAGTGAGAGTGACTGCAGAGTGACTGCAGAGTGAGAGTGACTGCAGAGTGACTGCAGAGTGAGAGTGACTGCAGAGTGACTGCAGAGTGAGAGTGACTGCAGAGTGATTGCAGAGTGAGTGACTGCAGAGTGAGAGTGACTGCAGAGTGAGAGTGGCTGCAGAGTGAGAGTGACTGCAGAGTGAGAGTGACTGCAGAGTGAGAAGGACTTCAGAGTGACTCCAGAGTGACTGCAGAGTGACTGCAGAGTGAGAGTGACTGCAGAGTGACTGCAGAGTGAGAGTGACTGCAGAGTGACTGCAGAGTGAGAGTGACTGCAGAGTGACTGCAGAGTGAGAGTGACTATAGAGTGAGAGTGACTGCAGAGTGAGAGTGACTGCAGAGTGACTGCAGAGTGAGAGTGACTGCAGAGTGAGAGTGACTGCAGAGTGAGTGTGAGTGCAGAGTGAGTGTGAGTGCAGAGTGAGAGTGAGTGCAGAGTGAGTGGAGAGTGAGTGCGACTGCAGAGTGAGTGTGACTGCAGAGTAGTGTGACTGCAGAGTGAGTGCGACTGCAGAGTGACTGCAGAGTGAGTGCGACTGCAGAGTGACTGCAGAGTGAGTGTGACTGCAGAGTGAGTGCAACTGCAGAGTGACTGCAGAGTGAGTGTGACTGCAGAGTGAATGCAGAGTGACTGCAGAGTGAGTGTGACTGCAGAGTGACTGCAGAATGACTGCAGGCTGACTGCAGAGTGAGTGACTGCAGAGTGACTTCAGAGTGACTGTAGAGTGACTGCAGAGTGACTGCAGGGTGAGAGTGACTGCAGAGTGAGAGTCTGCAGAGTGAGAGTGACTGCAGAGTGAGTGACTGCAGAGTGACTGCAAAGTGAGAGTGACTGCAGAGTGACTGCAGAGCGACCGCAGAGTGAGAGTGACTGCAGAGCGACTGCAGAGTGACTGCAGATTGAGAATGACTGCAGAGTGAGAGCAACTGCAGAGTGAGAGCAACTGCAGAGTGAGAGCAACTGCAGAGTGAGAGTGACTGCAGAGTGAGAGTGACTGCAGAGTGACTGGAGATTGACTGCAGAGTGACTGGAGAGTGACTGCAGAGTGACTGGAGAGTGACTGCAGAGTGAGAGTGACTGCAAAGTGACTGCAGAGTGAGAGTGACTGCAGAGTGAGAGTGACTGCAGAGTAACTGCAGAGTGAGAGTGACTGCAGAGTGAGCGTGACTGCAGAGTGATTGCAGGGTGAGTGACTGCAGAGTGAGAGTGACTGCAGAGTTAGAGTGGCTGCACAGTGAGAGTGACTGCACAGTGAGAGTGACTGCAGAGTGAGAGTGACTGCAGAGTGAGAGTGACTGCAGAGTGAGAGTGTCTGCAGACTGAGAAGGACTGCAGAGTGACTGCAGAGTGAGAGTGACTGCGGAGTGCATAGTGAGAGTGACTACAGAATGACTGCAGAGTGAGAGTGCCTGCAGAGTGCCTGCAGAGTGACTGCAGAGTGAGAGTGACTGCAGAGTGACTGCAGAGTGAGAGCGACTGCAGAGTGACTGCAGATTGAGAATGACTGCAGAGTGAGAGCAACTGCAGAGTGAGAGCAACTGCAGAGTGAGAGCAACTGCAGAGTGAGAGTGACTGCAGAGTGAGAGTGACTGCAGAGTGACTGGAGATTGACTGCAGAGTGACTGGAGAGTGACTGCAGAGTGACTGGAGAGTGACTGCAGAGTGAGAGTGACTGCAAAGTGACTGCAGAGTGAGAGTGACTGCAGAGTGACTGCAGAGTGAGAGTGACTGCAGAGTAACTGCAGAGTGAGAGTGACTGCAGAGTGAGCGTGACTGCAGAGTGATTGCAGAGTGAGTGACTGCAGAGTGAGAGTGACTGCAGAGTTAGAGTGGCTGCACAGTGAGAGTGACTGCAGAGTGAGAGTGACTGCAGAGTGAGAGTGTCTGCAGACTGAGAAGGACTGCAGAGTGACTGCAGAGTGAGAGTGACTGCGGAGTGCATAGTGAGAGTGACTACAGAATGACTGCAGAGTGAGAGTGCCTGCAGAGTGCCTGCAGAGTGACTGCAGAGTGAGAGTGACTGCAGAGTGACTGCAGAGTGAGAGTGACTGCAGAGTGACTGCAGAGTGAGATTGACTGCAGATTGACTGCAGAGTGAGAGTGACTGCAGAGTGACTGCTGAGTGAGAGTGACTGCAGAGTGACTGCGGAGTGAGAGTGACTGCAGAGTGAGAGTGACTGCAGAGTGAGAGTGACTGCAGAGTGAGAGTGACTGCAGAATGAGAGAGTGACTGCAGAGTGAGAGTGACTACAGAGTGAGAGTGACTGCAGAGTGACTGCAGAGTAAGAGTGACTGCAGAGTGACTGCAGAGTGAGAGTGACTGCAGAGTGAGAGTGACTGCAGAGTGACTGCAGAGTGAGAGTGACTGCAGAGTGACTGCAGAGTGAGAGTGACTGCAGAGTGACTGCAGAATGAGAGTGACTGCAGAGTGACTGCAGAGTGAGAGTGAGGCTCCTCCCAGTGCTTTGTCCATGTCCTGGTCACATTTAATTTGGATCTGGAGCTGGAAGGATTACTTTGTGTGGCTGCTGCTGGATATTTGTATTTGAGGACTTTTTTTTGGGTTACATTTGAATTTGAGATTTTACAAGTAAGTTGGTGTTATTTGTTTGGGGCATTGCAGTTGCTGCAACTACAATTTTTAAACTTTTTCAAAACTTTAAAGAAAATATATTGTGGGTAGGCACAGTATCCAGTAGGCCCAGGGTTAGTCATGGGTGCATGATACAACTGTTTCTGTGAGTTTTGTTGAACTTAAATATAATTTATGTCATGGAATTGAATAGCTCACTGTTATATGTGGAATTTTTATTTTATTTTGGGGTTGCGTGTAAAGCCACACTAGCCAGTAGGCCCAGGGGGTAGTCAGTGGTGCATGGACCAAGTCTTTCTGTGGGGTCTCTTGAAGTTTAAACATCATTTAGGGCATTGGATTGTGGTGATTTTTGTGTGTTTTTTCGATTTTTGTGGGGTGTTGTTTTGGGGCCTGGCCATGTGGGTGGTGGCCATTTTGAGGCCTGGTCCAGGCAGGGCCTGGTCATGTGGGTGGAGGTCAAGGTGTCATTTTGTAGCCAGGCAGTGTGCTTTGTACCATAGGCTGTACCCAGTCTGCCTCCTTTCATCCATTATGCCCAGGGGTACTCAGTGGTGCATGAAACAACTCTCTCTGTGGGATCTCTCCTATTAATGTAAACATCAATTTTTGATTAGAAATAATTAAAAAATTTATTTTTGGACTTTCCGTTTTTGGGTGTGTTGTAATAATAATAAATGCCTAGTTGCAAATATTAATTGAAGAACGACATATGCAACATTTATTTAACTGATGTTCCTCTGGCTTCCTTTGCTTTTAGGTGCACAAAGTGAACCACGAATCATCCTCATCGTTCATCATCAGTGCCAGGAAGAAGTCATGCTGTGGTGTGTGCAGCACAACATCACATGACATCACGTGTGGCCACAGACAACTCTGCAACTAGTGCAACTACGGCCTGCTGTTCTGACATCTGAAGAAGATGGGCCCAAAGAAAGGTGGTCGTAGCTCCTCTACAAAGAAAGTTGCCAGTAAGAAGGAGCAGAAGAAGCAAGTGGCACCACTTATCAAGGAGACTGGAGTGCCCACAGACACTTTTTTTGGAGAAAAAAAACTACGCCTGCAGCAGTGGTGTCCGCCGGGGACCAAGCGGGGAGCAGCACCTCACCTTCATTGGTCTTAGTGCCACCACGCCAAGTTAGGCCCAAGGCAATGAGTGCCGCAGAGGCAGCCACTTTAATTGCTTAATCACCATCGACCAGTGATGTTGGCGTTGACTCATCGCAAGAAAGTAGCATCCAATCAATGCAGGGTGTAACTCATCTGACGAGTGTTCAACCACAGCCGCAACAACAACCACAGGTGCAACAAGGAGAGGCGCAAGGAGAGGCGCAAGGAGAGGCGCAAGGAGAGGCGCAAGGAGAGGCGCAAGGAGTGGCGCAAGTAGAGGTGCAAGTAGCGGTGCATGGAGAGGCGCAAGTAGAGGCGCATGGAGAGGCGCATCGAGAGGCACAACTGCCCACAATGCTTGTTCCTCCAGAAGTAGGGGCACATCAGGAATCGAGATTCAAGCGGAGGTATCATCCGAGCAAGCCACTCCTCCTGATGATCCATTGTCTTACAGATCCCCAGCAAGAAAAAGGTCAAGGAGGGCTAGTACAAGTTCTTCTTCAAGCCCTCTTCCTTCTGATAATCTAGATCTTGATTGCAACCCACCAATGCAGTCTGAGAGGGAGGCACGCCATGAGCCAACAAAGGTAGCTAAGCCTAAAAGGAAGGTTCCTGCAAGGCTTTCACTTATGGGTGATGACGACGAACAAGAAGTGGAAGAAGTGGTGTATTCTGCTGCTGATGAACAGTCTGACGATGACGTCCCAGTCATCACAGTCGTCACTCCAGCCCCAGCGGGCATGCAGCAGACAGACATTTTTACCCTATCCCAAATTGCTGCTGAGCGGGATGTGGGCGGCGTGACACTGGTACCACCACCAACACAGGTAACTACTACACCAACACGACCTACAGCTGCCATATTTTCTCTTCAGAAGGGTCAACAGGGACCTCCATCCAGCTCGACCTCCGTTACCTCAAGTAGTGGTGCTGTAACTGTAAGTGCAAAACAGAGTCAAATTCGGCCACGCCCATCCTCCACTTCATCTGGAATTGAAAGTAGCACCTCCACCACCACCACCAGAAATCTCAACTCCCCAGTTTGGGACTTCTTTAGTATTAGCAAAAAGGCGGAAAACCTAGTTGTTTGCTCGATTTGTAAAACTGTAGTTAGTCGGGGTAAGCTTGGTACCAACTATGGTATCGGAGGCCAGAGAGGTCATCTCCAAAAACATCACACTATCCAGTGGGAGGCGCACCTAAGTAAGATCCGGGAAGCCAAAAGTACAACAAATCCAAATATATCCATTGATATTGCATCTGATGATGATGAGGGGCTGATGATCGTGCAGGGGGGAGGTGAAGAAGCGACAGACATTTTTTCTGGTGCACACAGTACCCCTGGCATCAGCACTGTAGTGGTAGCGCCCACACCCTCTACCCCGGCAACATCTATGAGGCACACTAAGAGTCTGGGAGAGACACCAATGCAAAAAAGTACATCACTGAGCCTAACTGGGTTGAAGAAGTCTGGATCATCATCATCTCGTATGAAAATGGTCCAGACCACCATTAAAAGCATGATTTGGTCGGAGGCGCCATTAGAATGCAACCACCCAAAGGCACGTCTTTATAATGTAATGCTGGCTAAAATGTTAGCGCTGGACCTTCTCCCTTTTCTCTTTCGTGGAAGGGGTGGGTTTTCTAGAATTTGTGGCAACAGTCTGCCTAAATGGAAGGTTCCTAGCCGGTCCTATTTTGCCAGAGTTGCGGTTCCAGCACTACATCAAGATGTGCTGGAGGTGACTGGGGCAGCTTTGCAGAAGAGTGCTGTTCACACTATCTACCTGACAACAGACATGTGTACCAGTTGCCAAGCCCTTGATTACATGTGCATCCCTACACACTGGGTCTCTTTTGCAGGGGTTGGAGACAAGATGTCTGCAGGTGTTGACACTGCCACAATTTTTCAAGCTAGTCGGAAACATGCAACAGTAGCCATGTTTGCCATGGAGAAATCTCATACTGCAGTAAACATTTTGGAGGAGTTTAACAGTAAGGTCTTTGAATGGCTGCATCCAAGAAAGCGCATGATTGGTTATGTTTCCACGGATAATGGCAGTAATATAGTTGGGGCCATGAATGATGGTGGCTATTTCAGAGTGCCGTGTTTGGCGCACAGTATTAACATTGTTGTTCAAGATTTCTTGAAAAAAGAAAAAAAAGTCAGCAAGTTACTGACCACCTGCCGAAGAATCTGCACACATTTCAGCCATTCATTTAAGGCCCGGAAGCAGCTGAGGATCATTCAACATGGCCGTAGAGTGCCAGTCAGAGGACTCATCCAGGAGGTGGTAATACATTAGAACTCAATCTTCTACATGCTTGAGCGTCTGTCTGAGCAGTGCTTGGTAATCAATGAGTATGTCTGGGTAAAACGGAACCGCCATCTTGGGGGGAGGCAGGGTAGCGTTCCAGCTCCTGGACGCCTCCCGCCCTCCCTCACTACATAAGGAGTGCTTGTGATACTGCATTTAGATTACTTGTTCTCCCCTGAGGCGGAAGCCGGGGGCATTTCTTTTGCTAAAGCCATTCCCAAACCTATCTTGTGTGAGAGTGTGTGAATTTAAGCTTTGAACTGTCTGTGTGGTGATTTACGACCTCCTACAGTCACGCTGACCGGCATATTTTTAAAAAGTGTACATATCTTAATTGTGAGATTTTAATTATCGGACACTGACCGCCTGCATGTTTTGACGAGATCTAGTCGTCACAGGGGTCCCGATCTTCAGTCCTTTACCGGTGCAGCCGAGCACAGCGCTCTCGCCGGCTGGGTAAAACGGAACCGCCATCTTGGGGGGAGGCAGGGTAGCGTTCCAGCTCCTGGACGCCTCCCACCCTCCTCCCACCCCCCAGCTGGATATGGATATAAGGAAGGGGCTTTCCCGTCCGCGCAGCGGGCGGGCGCAGCGGGCGCGCCGATGGCGCGCTGAAGGCGCGCCTAAGGCAAGCCCGTCTGCGCCCGTCCGCGCCGGACCCGCGCCCAGCGCCAGTACCCCTGCTCCATTTGCCTCTAAAATTCGTTGGTCCTCACAGCAACTGCTTCACCTCCGTCATGCTACCTGTGTTCCCTTCACCTGCTGTAATACCTCTAACCTAGAAAATACTGCATATTCCTGCCCTCAGTGCAATTTCTCTCTTCCTATGGTACCTAAAGCACCGTTACTTTACTCAATTATCAATGATCAGCCTCCTACCATGTTAACGGCCGCATTACTCAATTGCAGATCTCTTCCAGCCCACGCCCACGACATCTGGCTATCTCTTGACACCCATAATTGGGATTTACTGTTTCTTACCGAAACTTGGATAAAAGACTCCTCCAAACCGGATATCACCTTGGCTACTCCCCCTGGCTATTGTTTCACTGGCATCAATCAAGACAATTCTAAGACCGGAGGGGGTCTTGCGATTATCGCTAAATCCCATCTTAAATTTAATCTGACAAAAATCCCCAATCTGGGCCTCATTGAAGCCGCTCACTTTACAATAATGGACCCCGCTGGTACCATCTGCGCAGGCATACTAGTCTATAACCCCCCTGCTGTTACCTCTTCCTCCCTTACTACTTTGATGCATACTATCGCTGATTTCTCGCTTAAACACCCCCATTTTACTGTATTAGGAGATTTTAATATTCACATGATAATCCTTCCTGCACTCTTGCATCCTCTCTGTTAGATACCTTACAAGGACTCACCCTGCCCCAATTAGTAACTGGTCCGACCCATATAGCAGGCCATACACTTGACCTCATCTTTTCTAATCTTCCTTCTCTCTCTACCTTTCCCCCCACCCCTTTGACTTGGACCGATCACTTCCTTATTCCTTTTTCTTTCTCTGCCCCTTCCCCTCCTCCCCCTATTCCCCTTAATCAAGGTAAAGGACGTAAATGGACCAAAGTTACTTGTGACTCCTTGGAGGTTCATTTTCATTTTCACCTTAATCAGCAAAATGACCTCAATTCAGAAACTTTGAGACTGAACTTGTCTCTCTCCGATGCACTTGACTTGGTTTCCCCTCTTGCTCCTGTCACTTCCTCCAGATCCCGTCCCTCTGCCCCCTGGTTTTCTCCTCTGCTACGCGAAGAGAAGAGCAAGTGCAAGCGGTTGGAACGTAAATGGAGACTCAACTATGATCCTTCAGCCAAATTGGCTTACAAATCTGCCCTGAATACATTCCATAAACTTAAACGCTCCTCAATGAGAACCTACTTTTCCAATCTTATTCAGCAGGCGCAGAATTCTTCAAAAACTCTTTTTTTCTATTGTAAAAGATTTTGTTCACCCCCCTGCTTCAAAATCCCTCTGTACTCCCTCACAAGATCTTTGTAATGGATTGTCTGATTTCTTTCAAGAGAAGATAGTTAAACTCTCCTCCTCCTTTGCAACGACTCTGGATCACCCTGACGATTACCCTTGTCCCCCCTCTTGTTCCTTTAATTCCTTTACCGAGCTAACTCCAGACCTTGTGTTAGCCTTGCTACGCAATGTTAAGTCTGGTTCCCCTCTGGACCCTGTCCCGGCCAAAGTCATGGGCATTCTTGCCCCTATTCTAGTGAACCCGTTTCTTTCCATCTGGAATACCTCTTTGTCACATGGCCATTTTCCCTTAGTTTGGAAACAGGCTAGGCTTGTCCCCATACTGAAAAAACCTGGTGCCGACCCTTTACTTTTTAGCAACTATCGACCCATCTCGCTCCTGCCTAAACCTGCTAAGATTCTGGAGAAGGTGGTACAGAAACAAGTGGCACTGTACCTAGAGTCTAACCAGTTGCTACATGATTCTCAGTCCGGCTTTAGGTCCGGCTTTAGCACTGAGACTGCACTGCTTGAAGTCTCTGAAATCATCAGGGAATCAGTGGATAGGGGCGAGGAGGCCATGTTGGTCCTCCTCGACCTATCCGCTGCTTTCGATACTGTCTCCCATAAAATACTTACCACCCGCCTACAACAGCTAGGGGTCGGTGGGACAGTGCTGGCCTGGATTACCTCTTTCTTGTCTAGTCGCTCTCAAAGGGTTATGATGCACCCTTTTGAATCCGAGGACAAACCTCTCCTGTGCGGAGTGCCCCAGGGCTCTGCTTTGAGCCCACTACTGTTTAATGCTTATGTGGCTCCTTTGGCCAAGGTAGTGGAGTCCTGGGGGGTCAGGGTGGTCTCCTATGCTGACGATACTCAGCTTATTTTTTCATTTCGAGACCATTCTGACTCCCTCTTCTCCAATTTTAGAAACTGCCTTGGTAACATCTGCACCTGGATGTCAGCTAATCATCTTGCCCTTAACACTGATAAAACGGAGGTTCTTTTCTTCAGTAAGAAATCTCCCCCTCCTGCAATCCTTTGGTGGCCTTCCATCTTGAATCCCCCTCCCACTCCTGTGCAGGCAGCTCGCAACCTCGGCTTCACTTTTGACAATTCCTTGTCTGGAAGTGCTCAAGTCAACAAAGTGGTAGGGTCCTGTTTCTCCAAATTACGTATGATCAGGAAAATCTTCCCCTTCCTCCCTCAATCTTCACGTAAAACTGTGGTTCAGGCTCTTATCACCACCCATCTAGACTATGCCAACAGTCTATATGCAGGTGTCCCCCTCTACCTCATTGATCGCCTGCAAATAGTCCAAAATGCGGCGGCCCGGCTTATCGGTAACATCCCTGCCCGCACTTCAGTCAGAGCCTATCGAGAAGAGCTTCACTGGCTCCCCATTCTACGACGCATCGATTTCAAAATACTGATCCTGACATTTCGGGCTATACATGGAATTGGCCCGTTATACCTGAGAAAGCGTCTTAAAATTTCTGTCTCAGTCAGACATCTCAGATCCAACAACCTTCGTCTGCTGATGGTTCCTAGATTCAAGCTTTCTCGGACTGGCGGCAGATCCTTCACCGTCACTGCTGCCAAGCTCTGGAACGGTGTCCCCCTTGACCTCAGGTTTTGCGAATCCGAGCCTATCTTTCGTCGCAAACTCAAGACCTGGTTGTTCACTAAGCGGTAGGACCGGGCACGATCAAATTATCGCTTTTCTTAGTCCCTCTGTATGATTTTTTTTTGTAAAACCTTTATTTTGCAGTATAGTAGAAGGGAAAATAAAAAAAAATAAAAAAAAATAAAAAATATATAAAATAAAACAGGCGACACACCGCCACGAAACCCCACACAGGGGGCGCAAAGAAGGGGGAGGGACTCATCCAAAGGGGAAGGGCGATAGAGCTCAGTCCATCCATAATAGGGATTCTAGTCCAACATAGGCAGCGGCAGAGCGAGGCAACGCTCAAAGTCCGCATGTGGCATTGTAGCCCTCCCCAGGCACAGTTAGTCGCAGCGAGAGAAAAGGGGGAAAGGAGAACAGAGAACGAACACCCCAACTATCCCCCTCCCACAACCCTCCCCAACATCACCCTCCCCCCAGTGACGGCGACTAGCACTCATAGCACTCAACACAGGCATTCTTGAAATCAAATCTGGAAAAGATGGAGAGATCGCAATGTTGGCGGGCACACAGCTGAGGGCAAACCTCGGGATAGAAATCGCACAAGTGAGCCCCAATTGTACATGAAGTTCTTAAAGCGCCCAAGGAAGATGTCAGAAAGGCGTTCCATGCTTAACAGACGCCACAGTCGGGCATGCCACAAGGAAATGGCCGGGGCAGATGGGGATTTCCACGCTGCCGCTAGAGTCTTTTTGGCCGCACCCAAACACAGCCACATCACCCTCTTGTCCGCCTTAGTCTGGTGTTCAAGTAGCGGGTCTCTAAGCCCCAGTAGGACAAAGTCCACGGAGTTCGGTATCGGGTAACCCAAGATGTCTCTAATGTGGGATAGAATCTCAGCCCAGTACGGCTGGATGGTAGGGCAGTCCCACCAAATATGTTTAAAGTCTCCCAACATCCCACAGCCCCGCCAACACCTATCCGAAGTAGCTGGGAATATGCGGCGCAACTTTGAGGGATACAGGTACCAATCAAAGATGACTTTCATATGCGCTTCTCTGAGATCAGCAGAGTGATTGTGCGCTGTCACGTCTCTCCATAGGTCCCGCCATTCGATAGCAGAGATGTCCCTCCCCAACGTGGCCTCCCAGTGATCCTGATACCGTGGGCGTGGTGACACGGCAGAGTCTAATAACAGTTTATACAAGAAGGAGATCGCGCCCTTCATGGTGGTAGTGTGAAGAAGGAAAGACTCAAATTTTGACAAGGGTCTGGTAGCCGCGTCCACCACTGCAGGTGATGTAGCCCAATGCAGGAGTTGGAGATGCCTAAAGCGCTCCGTCGGGAGGACGCCATAGTCCCTCATACAGTTGTGGAAAGTGAGGGGTACGGCGCCATGGAACAAATGGGTAAGTGCTCTACAGCCACCCTCCCTCCACCCGTTAAACGGTCCCTCCTCCAGAGCCGGTGGAAAAGCCGGATTGAAATGAATTGGGGTGAAAGGGGACGGGAACGTGGTCCAGCGGTCATCTCCGCTCACCGTGTCCCATACCTTCAGCACCGTGCTCGTGGGGGTGCTAATGTAGGCATTCCTGGGGCGGTCCGCTTTAGGTTTCCAGGCTAAGTCCCAAACGGAGCGGCCCGCCACGCTACGGTCCATGTGGAGCCAGTGTTTCTCCGACTGCTGTTGGGACCACTCTACAATGACCCTCAGTTGGGCAGCTTTGTAGTATAAATGCAGGTCCGGAAAGCCCACCCCCCCCTCCGAGCGTGGGCGCCTCAGGACGTGGAAAGGGAGCCGTGCCCGGCCGCCCTGCCAGACATACCGGAGCATCATGGTCTTTAATTGGCGGAAGTAGTCCAGCCCTATCGGAATAGGTAACGCCTGGAATAGATACAACAATTTGGGAAGGAGCACCATTTTGAGGGCGTGCACCCTGCCTAGCCACGAGATGTATTTAGGCTTCCAGCGTTCCAGCCCAGCCCTCACGGAGGATAGCATCGGGGGGAAATTAGCGTGGAACAGGGCATTCACGGTAGAGGTCAGTCGTACGCCTAAATAGAGCAAGGACTCTGAAGCCCAGGCAAGTGGGGTGAGCAGCCCGGCCGCGTGTACCTCCCCCGTCGAGAGAGTGAGGTTGAGGATGTAGGATTTATCAAAATTCACCTTAAAGCCCGCCACTTCTTCGTAGGCTGATAGCACTGAGTGGACATGTGGCAGTGACAGCGCCGGGTCTCTGATGGACAGCAGAACATCATCCGCAAAGAGCGAGATCTTGTGCTGTTCACCCGTAAAGGGAAGACCCAAAATCCCCTCATCACCCCGGACTGCTAATGCCAATGGCTCAATACTCAGAGCAAAGAGAAGAGGTGAGAGGGGACAACCCTGGCGCGTCCCTCGGGAGTGGCGGAAAGCCGTGGATCTATGGCCATTGACCAAAACACGGGACGTGGGCCCACTGTAATTAGCCTCAACCATCTTCACGAACGCGGGCGAGAAGCCGAAAGCCACTAGAGTCCGATGTAGAAAGCCCCAGTCGACGCGGTCGAAAGCCTTCTCTGCGTCGAGCCCCACGAGTACCGCGGGTATGTGGAAGCGCTCCGCCTTCTCGATGAGGTGTATGACGCGGCGCAGGTTATCATGGGTCTGTCTGCCCTTGATAAATCCCGATTGATCAGGATGGATCAGGGCCGGCATCAAGTCCTGTAGCCTAGTCGCCAAGATAGAGGAATACAGTTTGGCGTCCAAATTGAGGAGTGCTATCGGGCGGTAGGAGGAACAAAGGGTAGGGTCCTTCCCTGATTTGGGAATAATGCTGATTAGCGCCTCAGCCATAGAGTCTGTGGTTCTGCCCTCAATCGCCATTGCGTTGAAGAGGGAAACCAAGTAGTCGCATAGTTCAGAAGCAAATGTTTTGTAAAAGAGGGCCGTGTAGCCATCAGGGCCGGGGGCCTTGTGCAGCTTCAGGTTTTTGATGGCCTCCAGGATCTCCTCACGGGTGACGGGGGAGGATAGCAATTCGTTCCATTCTCTAGAAACCTTCGGGAGTGGCAGGCCCTCCAGGAATTTGGACTGCGCGCCGGGATCGAGAGTGTCACTCGAGTAGAGTGCCGCGTAAAAGCGTCCGAAGATGGCTGCTTTGTCCGCGTCTCTATGCTGGACAGATCCTGCCTGATCGCGAATACCCCCGATATATTCCTTCTCGTGTTTGTCCCGCAGTTGTCGGGCCAAATGACGCCCGATCTTGTTGCCCTGGGAGTAGGAGGTACGCCTGAGTCGCAGAAGGGTGAATTCCGCCCTGTTATTGTAGTGGGCCCTCAGTTTCCCTCGGACCGCTGTTAGGGGGCGTAGGGTCACCCTGGATGGGTTCGCCTTGTGGGCCTGCTCCAAGGTAGCCAATTCCAATTCCAGAGCCTCCCTCTCCTCGCGCCGCAGTTTGTTCAGGTTCGCGTTGAGAGCGAGGCACGTGCCCCGCAGGGAGGCCTTGCATGCGTCCCATGTGGTATATACCGACGTGTCCGAGGGTGGGTTAAGGAGGAAGAAATCACCAATTGCCTTACGCAGTGCCTTACACGACTTCTCGTCCCGGACCAGAGCCGCCGGAAAGTACCACTTACGCCAACCATCCCCCCCAGCGGCCCAGCGCAGTCCCAGAACAACGAGGCTGTGATCCGACAGTGAAAGTGGAAAAATACTCGCCAGTTGTACATCTCCCCGAAGAGCCTGGCTGAGTAGGATATAATCAATACGGGAGTATGTGTGGTGTACGTTGGAAAAGAAGGTGTAGTCTCTGGCCTGTGTGTGAAGAAAGCGCCAACCATCAAACAACCCTAGATCTCTCAACTGTTGCTTAGTTTTGTCCGAAAAGACGCCTGTGTCCACCCTGCGGCCCCCAGAGCGATCCTGCCCTCTGTCCCATACCATGTTGAAATCGCCTAGCATTATTAAGTGACCCTCCACAAAGTCCCCCATTCTGTCCAGCAAATCCTGCAGAAAGCCATTCTGACCCGTATTAGGGGCATACAAGACAGCAAAGGTACACAGGCGGTCTCGCAACAGACCTTTCACCAGAAGCCAACGGCCGTCTCTGTCCGCACTCACACCCAGGGGCTGAAAGTGAAGGGAAGCCCGGAAGAGTAGGGCCACCCCTCTGTGCTTCGTGGCTGCAGAGGCCCTGTAGATAAGGGGGAACTGCCGATGACGAAGCCTCAGTTCATCTCTCCTAGCTAGGTGGGTTTCCTGGAGGGCCACTATATCCAGATGGTGATCTATGATGTACTTCCAGAGCTTCTGCCTCTTCTGTGGGGAGTTAAGGCCCTTGACATTCCAAGTCCCTACGCTAACATGCATTAGGGCTCACACAGATTCCATGCCATGCTCACCATCAAACAGTCACGAGGCCCGCCCCAGACTCGTACTTGCCCCACCAGCCAGGCCCAAAGAGAAAGAACAACCACGGGGTCCCCAGGGAAGAAACCCAGCCACAACCAATTCAGGAGGCCCTCCCGGCCACCCCGCGAGTCCCATGAGGCAGCCACATCACCAAGGCACATAAGGGTCAACAAGGGTAGTTCCCAGAATCCCACGTAAAACACAAATGAAAGTAACGATAATGAACCTGTCATCCCATATTCTCCACACAGCGTCGCCGCCACCCCTCGAACACCCAACCCCGCCCCAAAACACCCCGTTATGCCACCCACAATCAGAGCGCCAACAAACCCCCCCAGCACCCCACCAAGAACAAAGAACAACAAAATGCCCCTCAAGGCACTGAACCTGAACCTCGCAGTCTTCAGTTCCAGCAGGTCACGGTTCAAAAGTCCCCCACTGGACTGTGGCAGGGGCAGGGGAGTCCACTTTGGGATCCCCAGGTCCGAATCCGGGGTGTCTTCTCCAAAAGTACCTTAGTACCCCGAGGACCTCAGACCAAGAGCCCCCTCCGACGCCACTTCGCTGTTGTGGGGTCAAGCTGCTCCAGAGCCCAGCTGGGAGTCCGCCACAGTGGCGGAGGCTACCGATGCTACCGCTGCATCCCTCTCCTGTGCACTAGCCGCCGAATCTGGTCGCCGTCGCTCCGGTGATGGGCCCACCCTGTGCCACGAGGAAGAGCGCCGCCGCCTACGGAATGGCGAGCCATGCGCCTCCTGCGATGGTGTCGTCTCTTCGATGCCCAGCAGCTCCTTCGCCACCTGTAGGGAGTTGATCTGCCTCAATCTATTCTCCCACCGAAAGACGATCCGGAAGGGGTGACCCCACGAGTAGGGCACCCCACGCTCCCGGAGGAAGGCGGTCACAGGTCGGAAATCCCTCCGTTTCTGTAAGGTTGTCGCCGCTAGATCCTGGTACAGCTGGGGGCGGTGGCCCCTGAATTGTAATGAGGAGATGGTTCTAGCCTTCCTCAATATCCTCTCCTTCACCTGAAAGTCATGTACGCAGACAAGGATGTCCGGCGGTGGGCCCCCATTTCTCCTGGGTAGCCCCACTCTGTGCACTCTGTCCATCAGGATGTCCCGCACTCCTTCATCCTCTAGGATCTGAAGGAACAAGGCCAGGACGTACCCACGCAGGTCCCCCGCTTCACCATCCCACGGTACCGCCTTAATACGTATGTTGTTCCTTCTGGAGCGGTTTTCCAAGTCCTCTGTGTGGGTTTGTAGGCTCAGATTCTGCTCCGTGAGACGTAGGATGTCCTGCTGGAGTTGGTGCACATCATTCGCCATGCTAAGGTCATGGTCCTCCAGCGTCGCCACCCTCTCGCCGATCCCATCGACATCCCTCCGCACCTCCCTGAGGTCCGAGGCCAGCTGTGTACGGAGTTCGGTAATATCCTCTTTGATGGTAGCGAAGAGTTCCTTCATGAAAGCCTTGGTCGCCGGAGCTTCATCATCCGACTGTTTAGAGGAACCACCGGCTCCCGGCGACGCAGGCTGTTGCGACGGTTTGGAGGCCCCCTCCTTCCCCTTATTCCCTCCTCTGCGCTGTGAGTTGGACATGGCCGCGAACTCCTTCACCCTCCTTCCACCAAACTCTAGGCAGACGCGGTCGGGAGGACCAGTCACCGGCAAGGGATTCACAGCTTCGGGCCTCCTGTCGGCGGCGTAGTCCACCTTGTCTCGGGTTCAAGCAGGCGTGCTCAGTCGGCAAGGCGGCCTCCCCCTCTCGGGGCGTTTACTGCACACCGGTGCCCGGGTTGGGCACCCACCTCCAGTGCTCACAGGACCATGCGGGCCGTTGCGGGAAGAGACCCCCTCCTGGTGGTCAGTGAATGCAGCTCGCCACCATCCGGCCTCCGCGTCTTCCAGCTGCGTCCCCTCCTCTACCTCAGGGCGCAAGGGGCAGCAGCACAGGGTCAGCGGTCAGCCGAGCGCAGGTCCGAGGGGAACGCGGTGAGTGTCTCCAGCTAGCAGCACAGTGAGTGCGAGCGCCAAACAGGGGTACATCAAGAAGGCGGCGCCAGTCTGCACGGTGGGTCTCCCACCTCAGGCAGTTAATTGCCCCAGCCGCTGGTGCAGGTGGAATGCTCCTTCGGGCAGGGCCAAGCAGCGTAGAGGAAGCGCCCCTGGTTCGCAGGTGCCGCTCTCGATCCGCCCTCGGCTCAGGTCCAACTTAGCCGCGGTGCCTTGCGCGTCCCCGCCAGTACCTCGCGCCTCACCGCTGTTCCGGTGTACCTTCCGCTGTGCTCCGGTGGCGGGGGTAGCAAGGGCGCCCCGGCCTGTCCGTCTCCGTCGGGGTCAGGGCCGCTGTCTGTGAGCCCGCCCCGCTGGGTCCGCCGATGCGCTCCTCCCCGCAGTTCCCCGCAGGGACGCGCCCCGCTCCTCGTCTGACCCACGCCGGGGTCGTCAGCAGCAGCCGGGCTCGCCAGGGGCGAAACGTCGCTCGAGGGGAGGCCGGGTCCTCCAGTACGCGAGGACGCGGCGTCACAGGCCGCAACTTGGATCGACCCCCAGAGGCGCCGTAGGCTCCAAAATTCCTCCTCGGCGGCACCGGAGCACTCCGCCAGTCACCACAATTCGCAGGGCGCCGAGCAGCGCTCTCGGGACCCCGCTATACGCTGCTTTGTAGAAGCGGCGCCGGAGAGGATCGAAAGTGCGTCCTACTCCGACGCCATCTTGGCCACGCCCCCCCTCTGTATGATTTTATTCTGGTCTCTCTTCATGGGGATAATCCTGTAATCCTAGCGCCGGGACACCTCCGTCGGAGGTAGCTGTGCGCTCTATAAGCTTCAAAATAAATAAATAAATAAATAAATATGTCTGCACAGGCTTCTTCTATGAAAGACATGAGGCTAGAGTTGGAGGAATGGGACCTAGTTAAAAGCATGACAGACATGCTTCGTCCTTTTGAGGTCTTCACGCGTGAAGTCAGCAGGCAGGACTGTACTTTGGGCAAAGCTATCCCATTGTTGAACATGCTAGAGCACCAACTGAAGGCGGTGTCTTCAACGTTCCGAGTTGATGCTGAAAAACAAGACGCATATCAGTTGGCAGAGAGCTTATTAAGCCGCCTAGTTGACAATGCAAGGCTTAAAGCAATACATTTAGAACAACATTACATTTGTACTACTATTCTGGATACACTGTACAAAAAGGCACTGGCCAGCAAAGCATTCATTCCTTTTAATGAAGCAGATGTTTCAAAGTACAAAAATTGGCTAGCTCTGTCAGCCACTCGGTTTGAAAAAGAGTGGCAGGAAATTGAAGGAACCAGCAGAAGTTCTACTGAATCAGCAGGCCATCCGGCATCAAGGTCCACTTCTGTGGCCGAAGGCAGTCACTTTCCCTCACAGCCGTTACCGACACCAGCAACCGTATCATCATCCTCACCTGCACCAGGCCCAGCCATAATATTGTCGGAAGCGGATTGGATAACTCATCAAGGGTTTGCTCGTTCCATTGTTGATGCAAAGGCCTCAGATGGTACGCAAAGTTCAGCACACCTGGATGACCTTGAGTGCATGGTGCAGGCCTATCTGGATGACCCAACAGAGGTCTACATTGATCACAACCCATTGCTGTATTGGTATGGGAAAAGGGATCAATGGCCACTGATCACCAAGCTGGCTCTAAATTATTTGTCTTGCCCACTTGCAAGTGTGACTTCTGAGCGTGTTTTCAGTGCTGCTGGTGCCATTGTAACTTCAAAAAGGACCCGCCTCTCGCCCAAAAATGTGGAGAGGAATGGAGTGGTCAAGCCAGTGTAGTATTGGTATGCCAGAGTCCAGACAGCAGTTCATGTAAAATTGCGGATATGTGACTTGCTGCATACAATTAGATGGGCCCGATGTAGGAGCCCTAACACCGATCGGAAACGGCCGATTTCGGCTGTTTCCGACCGGTATTAGGGTTTTCTAATGTAGGAGCATGCTTTACAGAATCGGTATTTTACCGAATCTGTATTTACAGATTTGGTAAAATTACCGAATCAGTAAATACAAACTCGGTAAAAATACTGATTCTGTAAAAGCACATGTAGGTAGCACATCTTTGAGTGCCGCAGGCCTTTCAGATTCGGTATTTTACCACCCAATCCAATTGGGTGGTAAAATACCGAAATCAGGTGTGCATGCACATCTGTGCATGCACACCTATGCAATGTGACACACAGACATGCCCTTAGGGCATGTCTGTGCGCCACATGGCACACAAGTCCGGAATTGGGGTGCCAGAGGGTGTCAAAGTGACACCCCCTGCACCCTTGCAAAAATCGGAATTTACCGAATCGGTAAATACCGATTCGGTATTCACCATTGATTCCTATTGGCTTCAAGGCCCATTGGAATCAATGGGGGATACCGATTCTGTATTTACCGAATCGGTAAATACCGAATCTTACAGATTCGGTATTTACCGATTCTGAAATACCTACATGTGCCCCCTTCTATTTTACCACTTCTTAAATACCGAATGTTAGAAGTGGTAAAATAGAATTACCTACATCTAGCCCAATATGCTTTGTCTGTCTGTGTCAAAGAGGTATGCTACATCAGGTTGGTTCACTCAGTGGTGTCTGCCTTGACCGTCTGCATGGCCCTGGCCTGCTGTGTACTAATTACTATCCTTGAAATGGAGACTCAGAGTACGCACTTTAGAAATGATGCTTGTATGTGATACTGTCGCCTCATAAACTGAAAGTGTTATTTTTACACTACACACCGTACCTTATATTTTTTTCTCAGTGGTGTTTTTTAATATCACTCCCTGTTTTTCCATCAACATTTACAGGCCGGCTTTTACCCTGGGTGATGGGAAAAATGTTTAACTCAGGCTTACCATTAGTGATCCGCAATTCCGCATCCGCCAGGCAGGCAGTGGACAGTGTGTCTGTCTGGTCACCAAGATTGATCCACGGAGCGTCAGATGGAATGGAGGAGTACCGCGAATAAGAGGAATGGCTGGATGCATGCAACTTCCAAAATTGAACTGGACAACTACAACATACAGTTACAGTATCCTCTTCACTTCTCCTTATCTTTTAAATAATGTTATTGTTGTGAACTTCTACGGGTGTGACTCTGTGCGTTTGTTTACTCTCTGCTTCAAATTCATCCCTCCAGATATTTGATAAGTTTCTTTGCTATTTTTAAAACTAATTTAATGTACTAATAAGTGTGTATTCTCTCTGAGGGCAGATAGGCAAGTTAAATTGCGTAATTAATGCAGCCCTGTACTGTCAAATTGTTTCTTCATAATTGGTAAGTTGTAGTAAGTACTACTTTTCAGTAACCTAACCATCCATTTAGCAAACAACTTCATGCATGCAGTAGTGCACTTCCTTTATGTCCCTTAAAAGATTTATGGATATCTTCGTATCAAAAGATTTGTTTTTCTTCATTTGTTGTTTGTCCATGCTGTCTTTTTTTTCCTCTCTCCACAAACCTTTCCCAAAAAACCCCATTCCCATCCAGTTTTCAAACCCTAACCCTCTTCCCCCGGGCTGTGTGGTTTTCATTGAGGTGTGACTAAATGACAACAATAATTCCACACACTTGCCGGGGAGGATTAGGTCAAAGCAACAGAAAATCAATTTCAAGGCTGGTGAAGGAATCCGAGGATATATTCTTATTCTTATTCTGCTTGACACACACCCACCAAAGTATTTGCAAATCAAATCAGAATTTCATGTGCGCCATCAAGTGGATTGATCATCAACAACATCCTCCTCCTACACGTGACAAATCGAATGCTTACGCTGCTGTGTCCTTCACCTTCAGTACTATTTCTTGTAGTAGCCATACGCCACCCAACTAGTACTTATATTTTGAACAATTTAGCATTGCTTAGGCTACAATTTATGGCACTGTTCTTGTGTACTGTACTATCTATCATACTGTTATAATGCTACGCTCAAGCCACTCAATGTTTCTTTTTTTTTATATGCTGCTACTGCCAGTGTGTACCACTACCACTACTACTACCACCACAACGATGACATTTCATCTGTCCAGGATTCCATAGCTAACCTTAATCACGATTTGCCATGCACCCAGCCCTGTGCCTAGCCCTATTCTCAAACACGAATCACAGGTAAGATAAGCATTTTGGGGGAGGAAGAATAATGGAGTAGGAGGAGAGGAGAGACTGACGGTAGTACTAGTAAAGTAGCCAGTTAAGATTCAGGAAAACAAGCATACAGTTAACCCCCCTACCTCCCCACAAAACAGTAAAAAAAACGCGTATGCTATGTTTAAGTAGAGAAATAAATAATTATTGGAGCCCTAACAAAAATAAACTATCCCACAAGAAGACCCGACGCACCCCCTCCCTAACCCCAACCAATGTCCATGAATCAAATCAGTCCCCAAAAGTCCAAAAACCCCAACGCCCAATTCCCACCCCCCCAAAAGTCTTTAAAAAAAGGGCAAGGGACAGTCTCTCTACCTCCGCTGGTGGTGTCCTTTGGCCAGGTGGTCACGCAGCTCTCTCTGGAGGTCCTTGAGCAGGGCTTTCTGCCTCGCCACCTCCTGCTCAAGGTGGGACACTCTCAGGGTCAAGCGGTGCACAGGACCCTTGCACTTGCAGGTACTGTGGGGGGCAGCTGTTGTTTTTGCTGCTCGGCGGTGGCGGGTGGCTGCCGGACCGCAGCTCCGTACCGCTCGAGGTTTGCGCTGACTGTATGACCCAGGGGCAGCGGAGGAGGATGCAGCTGTCGTGGATGTTGTGGTTGCCTAGACTGCGTGTCCTCCTGCTCGTGGGCTACCAGCCGCCGATAATCGGCGACAATTGCCTCCAGCTTCTGTTGCCGGGCCCGTCTAGCCAACTCCTTCCTAGTTAGTTTAGAAGTAGTATCTATATGAAGAAATAAAACCATACTGTAACCAATGCTCTTTAAGATTAACACAAAATAATTCATCAGAAAGTTGTGTCACAGTAGCACTAGCAACTTGCAAGCACAGTACATAACATTTGTGGCATGTATCTATCTAACCTCCCACTTCGTCGGCCTCTGCTATAACATTAGTGGGAGTTTCAGGAATTATACTAGCACTATATGGACTCAGACAGTACACCATTCTTCTTCTTCTCTCTTGTTTTGCGAAATTGGTACGTAAACTTGTGGAAGCCGGCATAATGCCAGCCCAGTCAACTTGCACCCGAGAAAAATAGACGCAAGCCATGATCATTGATGACACAGACTTGTGTTACTGTTACCTGTCCAGTAGTAGTACATGCAGTTGGTGAAGCTCTTACTTTTCTATTACGGGTGGCACTGGCCATACTCTGTTACAAGGGCTACTGCTCAATTTATGTTTCACCCTGGCCTGCCCCTGACTACTTCAAAAGGAAAATGAAGAAGATAATATGATCATCTATCCCTTCACAGGACATTTGCTGACATATGGGACATATGGGATGACTTTAGGTGCTTTGTTTTTGATTGACTGAACACCGATAGGCCACACATCAATGTCAATGACAGAGTTGTAAAAAGAAATTTAACAGAGGTAGTGCGTGGTCCCCGTAATTGCCGGATATATGCTGTGCTTGCAAACTACTGTTACTAGTCATGGTAGTATTCTGAAAAATTACAACGTCTTTCCTCGGCTTTGCTACTCTGGTACGGAGGTGCGGTGTTACATGCTCTTCAAAGTAACACTCTTCATCCAGTGCCCGTCTACTCTGTCTACATACACCTATGCTATCTATGAGGAAGATACCATCCCGGCATCCATCCATTCAAAGTAAATGTCAATCACTCTTCATAATGTCTCAAGTGGACAAACCTTAGTTTTTCTCACCGAAAAACAACCTTTTTTTTATTTTGTAAACCGCCAGCCATGCATCCGTGCTTGACTTGCATTTGAATTTGAACTAAAGGATATATTGCGCACACATACAGTTTCTGTTTCACCCACCCAGGCAGCCCTCTTTTCTTTCTCCTTCCACCCATCCTTGCTACAGCCTTCAACCGGCCCTGCAACAAATTCCCAGCAACCTCGGGCAGCATTCAAAAACACGTATCATTCTTTGCCAGTCATTACTTTTAACTCGCTCGTCCTTCCTTACACCCTTCTTTCCCTTTTCGTTAATCCCATCCATCAAGTTCATCTCTGAACTGACTTGGCTTCTCGATAAAACTTTCACAGCTGAGTTGAAGTCAAATTTAGAGGAGGCCATTGGTTACTGGTCAACTGAACACCCGCCGCTAATGCTATTGCTAATGCTATTGCTAATGAGAAGTCAAGGGTGACTGTCTTCTGCCTGGTTGACAAAAACTTAGTTCTAAATTTGTAAGTCTTCTTAACAGTAAAGTGTACTTGTACTGTACAACATATACACCCCTGCAGAGAGCCCACTATGCAATCTCAATAAGTAAGGAATATAATATCTTACCACTGCCAGCCACTACCGTGGCATCCCCCACAGCAGTTCCTGCTGGATGTGGCACCGCATCCGCCCCTGGAGTGCCCACCTCCGCGCTGGCCCCGGCACAGGTGGATGGCTGTGCCGATAGTGTTAGGCCTAGAAAATACATTTAATATTTTTAGATGCCATATACACCACTCCCTATTTTGTATGGAAATAAAACATTTTTACTAGTACTACATAAACAAATTTAATAACTTGCGACTCCCTAGTCTAAATTAAAAATGTCCCTTTCTTCAGGGAAGGGTGTTTTTTATTTATGCTTAGCCATAACATGTGATGCTACACTTTTTGGCACAACTGATGAATGCTTGCTTTTAACACGCACCATTTTTCTCCTAACAGACAGAAGCTTCCCTTCTACGAACAAGAGCAAGATCATGATTAGTCGGAGTCGTCAACCCCCAAGACTTTAAGTTCCAAACAGGTGAGGGCTCTCCCACAATTAATGTGTGTAATCAGCCACTTTTCAGTCCTTTACTGTTTATCTAATATACGTTTTTTTTATAAATGTTTTTAATATAATGCACAATTTAAATTTTTACAGAGTACACACAGAGCTAGTTGTTTTACTCTTAATAAAGCTTTAAAACTTATATAGACTCTGTGGTTTTTGGTCATGAGTGAGTGAGCGAAAGGGTTTGCAATTTGCAAGCATGAGTCCAGGAGTCTTTTAAGTAAGTAAGTAATTCTTTATTGTTTGATTAATTAAAATCTTACAATATTTCAATTACAAAAACATTTTCAATGTATACAATACAATACAATACAATAAAAAAAGAAGGCATTTCTTTTATCCTTAAAATTGAGATGATTGGACTTAAATAAAAATATAATAGAATTTTTAAAAATTATCTATTTATTTGTTTATGATTTCATAAAAGCTTTTTTCCTCATCTACTTTTCTAATTCAGTAGTTATAATTTAATTTTTTTTTACAAAGGCAACGTTATATAACTATATCATTTGGATCAAGACAAATGTTCAATGCCTGCCTGCATGTTCTTGTGGCCCGACGATTAAAATGAGGTTTAAGTAATGCACATCTTTCCCTGCTAAGGCCAGGACAGATACATAGGAGATGGACAATATTTTCTTCTCCACCTTTGCAAAGTCTACACAATAAACTGGAGTTAGTTTTTTTCCATGGCAGAGCATGACTAAGGCCTGGCAGAATTCCAAATCTTGCATTCATGAAACATTGTTTGCTTTTTTCAGACCACGGTATCTCCAAGTATTCTTGCACTTTCTTTTTTTCATATCCATTTATTACTGTCCACGCGTGCTTTCTTTTTGCCAGCACGTCTTTATCATGTAATAGTGATAAGCAACTCGTTGTTCAATTCACTATTTTTTTAAACGATCCATTGTTTATTGTATTGTTCCATATAGGCATCAGTGAAAACTCCTCTAGTGCATCATGAAGATATCTCCCAGCAAGTGATTTTTTATTATTATTTACTTCTTGCCAGAGTGTTGGAACTGGGGTAGCCTGGCCTAGGGCAAGACTAACAGATCAGAGGCACAGTGTAAAGGTTGCAGACCACCCAACAGTAAAACCATGCAATAGCACTCAAAAAGAAAACGCTACACCAAAAATGTGGAAAAATAAGTACTGCTTTATAAAAATAATTTACTCTTCGGTTTCAGAATATACAATTTAGGACATTTCAGGTTATCTTAGTACCAGTAATTATGCTTCTTAAACTGCTAAGCAATTTTCAGTTAGATTCCAAATTACATCTCATTTGCCAGGAAATCAATAATGGCACTTTCAAAATTTATCCAATCACCACATTAAACAGAATTAGCAGTACATCTCATTAAGCTCTATACTTATGTAAACTTTGCTATTATGACTTCCTTTTAGAGATTATCACTCATTACAGTTTCAGTCATGGAATTGTTACAACCTCTATAGAAATGCTAACTTTTATCATCAATTAACATACCTAGTACATTTCTAATCAATCTCAGAGTTAGTTAGGTAAGGTAGTGCACAATATTGGTCTCCTACAGCACTACTAGCCCCTTCTTTCTCAGACACAGTTACTGAAGGTTTCTCAAATACTGGATTTTGCTTTGACACCAGCAACCTTCCTTTGTTACTCGCTCGCTCAAGCTACTCCCCTCACCATTCCCATCTGTGGAAGGACACAACTAATGACCAATGTGTCTCCCTGCAGGCTTGAACACCACTTAATTGGGTGGAAGTCACTTCCCCACTGATCTACCTCCTTACTTGTGATTCAAGGAGTTGGGGTCGTCCTGCGCCAAGCTTACAAGAAGAACAGCAATGAAGGGGGTCGAGGAGCTGAGGCTGGGGAGGCCCTCTCGCCTCACAACGCTCCACAATGCTCACTCCCCCGCTCCTTCCTCCCCACTCGGGCCAGCTCCTCTGCGTGGCGCTCGAGTGGAAGGTATGCCAATTTCCAATTGCCCACAGATTACTATCGGGCCTTTCAGCTTCCCCCTCCCTGCTCGGCCAGCTCCTCTGCGTGGCGCGCGAGCAGAGGGAGAAGGCGGGACTCTTTTTGGGTTTCCTGAGGCGGCCGGCGCTCCTTCGTGATGCTCGGCGGGGCCACTACCCTCGCGGACCTGCGCAGTAGCGCTCGCCCTGATGCTGCCACACTCCGCCTACGCTACCAGGAAGGAGGCGTCCACCCGGGCCTGCTCGATCCTAGGCCCCTCCTGCGCTCGGGACACTACAGCGCTGGGGCATGCGCGAGGAAGCAGCGTCTCCTCCCTGGAGAACGCGCACTCGCGTCAGCGCCTCCCCTCACTCTCCTCACCTCCGGGGACCGGGGAAACCTCTACAGGACGGCTCCTCACCTCCGGATCCAGCCAATGCTCCGCACAGCGCTGCTTGACTCGCGCCGGTTAGGGGCAATACAGCCTGTCACTTCACTGCCTCCTCCACCACAGGTAGGAAGAGGGACACGATGGCGATGTGGCACTAGGGGAGAGGGGATTTCCAGCAGTCGGTCTGCGACCAATTAATGAACCTGGTAAGGGGAAGGGGCACCAGGATTAGCCTCACTTCGTTTGGAACCCTTACTACAACGACCTCACTGGGATCCTTAAACTGGAACAGTCTCTTTGGGATCCTATGCTGGGCAGAGGACTACACTCTTCAGTGGAAGAAGGTGGTTGGGAGGGATTGGTCAGAAGTAGAAGGGGGAACGTCTCCCTGTAGTGGCTGTCTGTCACAGGGACAAACTAACTGCTCCCAGTGCGTCCTCCTCCTTTCACCACTGCCTCACTCCTCCACTCTCTGGTCATCACAAAATGGCTTCCTAACCTCTGCCCTTATATAGACAACCCCCACAGAGTCCAGTAGGGTCCAGAAGGTTCTGGAAGGCCTAAGGTTATCCTATGGGGCTGACTAAGGTGTGGCAGTTGGAAACAGTTAGGGCCCTCCATTTTGTGAATACAGGAGTTTCCTGTCAGAATAGGCCTCTGGGCCTGAGGTAAAAAACTATGAGGGACAAAAGAACACCTATCCCCTTGGCCAACACCTATAAAAAGTCAGTGGACAAAAATTATCAAGGGTATGAGGGGCAAAAAGGGGACAAAATAAATAATAAATAGGAGGGACTACGTCAAAAAAAGCCAGACAGGTCTAACACAGAGTATTTGTGAAATTTGATTATCATGGTCATTCTTAAACCTATACCACATTTTAATAAACTGACCTTTTCTTGCTAACTCTTGATTGGTCAAACCGAATTCCAGTCTTATTTGTGCTGGTGAAGCGTTCTTTGGAAGGTGGAAGAGAGATCTATATACTTTAGAAAGTGCCTTATTAATTGGTGCCGCATCCTTACCCATTAATGCCTCACTTCCATATGTAATAGTTGGGAGCAATTTAGCACCTATGATTTTCAATAGTGGGCCATAAGTTAAACTTCCAAGGGATTTCTGTGCTATCTTGAATGCTGCTGTTAATGAGTTGGCTTTCCTTTGGATGTCCTGTTTCTGGAGGAGATAATTTCCCTTCTGGTCAAACAGTACCCCCAGGTATTTGTACACCTCTATTTGTTCAAGTTGATTATTTCCCATGTACCATTTGTTTTTTTGTCTCATATTTTTGTTCCTAGATACCACCATGATTTTTGTTTTGGTTTCGTTAATAACCATTCCATTTTCGTTTGCATACAAGAGTGTACTGTTGATTAAGCGCTGGAGACCTATTTTAGTGTGGCTTAATAGGATCGCATCATCCGCATACATCAAGTTGGATATCAATTTTCCCCCCAGCTTAGGGGGATGTGCATTAAGGTCGTTCAGGTTGACCGATAGGTCTCCTAGAAATAGATTAAAGAGGAGGGGGGCCTTAACACATCCCTGTTCCAGCCCTTCCAATGCAGGAATTTCCTTTGATAATGTCTGACCATCTCCCATCCTTACTCTCACCCAGGTTTTGTTGTGCAGCAACTGTATAAGTTTTAATAGCGCGGCCGGGATGCCTTTTTCCAAAAGTTTTTTCCACAATAAATTTCTTTGCACACAGTCAAAAGCAGACTTAAAGTCTACAAAGCATAGATATAAGGGCAATTTTATTCTCAGTGATTTTTCAATTGTTAGCGATAATGCCATGATGTTTGTCATTGTTCCAAGCCCTTTAATGAATCCAGTTTGATTCATTGGTAAAATATTGTTTTCTGTTACCCATTCATTTAGTTTGTTTAAGAGCACTCCAGCAAACAGTTTAGCATCTGTGTCTTGTGAGGTAATAAGTCTGTAGTTCTCTGCGAGAGACCAATTACCTTTCTTATATATAGGAGAGATTAAAGATCCTCGCCACGAATCAGGGATTTTTCCCGTCTCTATCACTTCATTGAATACCTTTACTAGGTACGTCAACCAAAAATCAGGATTTTCTTTATATAGGGCAAATGGAATCCCGTTTGGTCCAGGCGCCCCATCTTTCTGCTTCTTAATCAATCTTATCAAATGCATTTTAGTCATTACAAATTGTTCTTGCATCTCATCCCTGGCTGTAAAGCTGTTTTGCATACTCCCAGCGATTTTTACTGCACCATTGTTGTTTAGATGTTTTTCTAGGAAAGTTGCCCATTCTTGTTCGGTTATTGATGACGAGACTACCAATTTGCTTGGCCGTACTAATCTGTTTATAATTTTCCAGAATTCTCTCGCATTAGCCTGTTTACTTGCATGTAATAGTTCCTGTTTTGCTTGATATTTCTCATTCCATATAAGTTTCTTGAGGTGCTGGTTCAGAGTTTTTAAGTTAGTCAGGGTCTCCTCACTAGTCATTTTGGAATTTTGTTGTCTTCTTATCCTATTCCGTGCTCTTTTTAACTTTGTTATTGTGTATGGGAGATTCATGTGTGAGTCTTTTTCCTCTGCTTCCTTATTCAACCTCATATTGCTTGGGTTACTCCGGGATTGGGGTTTCACTAATTTTCTGGTAAATTCCACCCATTGATCAACGGCTGACTCATTCCTATTTTCAGTGAAGCAACTCTTTATAATATTTTCAACTTTTTCATTCATGCTGTCCTTATTGAAATTGGCCCAAATTATTTTTTTTATAACTTATCGTTCCAGTAGTCTGAGAGGTCGGGACTCTAACTCCGAGTCTGTAGTCTTATGTTCTGGGTTGTATAATCATTGGGGATAATCGCTGCATTCTGGAGATAAATAACTGACACACTAGCTAGTCAGTAAGGAGATTGGGGGTTCAACTTCTGTTATGACCAAGGTTTTTGGAAAGTCTAACTGCGCCTATTATCACCAATGCCCTATTTCATGTCCATAGTTATGTATGTGCAGACTAGTCCCTGCAACAGTAGTAGTATGTCCTCCTATCCAATCAAAAAGTAAACCAGTATCTTATTATTGGTGGCCATTGACATTTTATTGTTGGGAATTATCAAAGCATAAACATTTAGAAGACTTCAATAGACATTATGGACAACCCAGAGGACTGCACTCAGTGCCTAGAGCTATTGCTGAATAGGAGTTTTGTTTAACACCTTTTGCCAACTGTGCAAGCTTAGCTAGCTACACAGACAGACTAATAATAATCTAGTAGTAGCACAGACAGTCATAGTAGAGGCAGGATAAGAATTTAGAAACAGTCTACAAGAAGATCAAAGACGATTTAGGAAAAAATAGAATTATGAGGAACGTTTGGAATAAATAGGTGCTGTAAAAGATAGGGAAGTATAATTAATAATATTAACAGGAAAACTTACTGGGGCCAGCAAAAGAGCCCTCTGAGAACCTATCCTGGCCTTCCTGTAGTTCCTGCTCTGCCGGCACTGCTACCTCCTCCTCCTCTGTCCTCTTGCCCCTGGGGGGAGCTGATGTACAACATGAAAGAAAGACACAAACATGGATGATTGTTGTCAACCACTCAAACATTTCAAATAAACAATAACAAACTATTTTGGGGAAATAGACAACAATTGCACAACATTTATTGACCTATCTGATGTGGTCTACTAGGATATTAGTATTGCTGGATTCGCGGGCCGTCTAGTTGGAAAGTTATGTAACTCACTAAACCAACTACAAAAGTTTCTACTAGGAATGGCTGGCAGCACACCGCAGCACGCGAAGTGACAGACACAGTCCGTCATGATTGCGGACCACTAAAAAGTTTCCTACTAAATAGTAAATAACCAGTCATAATATACTTAACCTATCAATCCACCACCACTATCTCTTCTTAGTGGCAGGAATACAAAGGAAGGACTGGACTTGAGTCTCTAGTGACAAGCATTACACAGTTCTATAAAGTACACTCATACATAATCACTCAGGCCAAATGAGCACAAAATTGAAAACAAGTAAGCATAGTAGCACCGCCAGTGAGCAAGCGAGCACCTGCAATCACAGAAGCTTTTGAAACATAATTTACCTGCAATGTAATCTCCAGTGTCTAGCATTACGCACTTCTGTAGAGTACACTCATACATAATCATCCAGACCAAATGAGCACAAAATTGAAAACAAGTAAGCATAGTAGCACCGCCAGTGAGCAGGCGAGCAGCCGAGCACCTGCAATCACAGAAGCTTTTGAAACATAATTTACCTGCAATGTAATCAGCAGCATTCTTGTTCTTCGGAAAAAACAAATATTTGCAATATCATAACACAGAGCAGGAGAAAACAAAGTAGTGATTAAATAGCTACTATTACTCACCAAGCCCAGGGATCTCCACTCCAAACAGGTCGAGCAGGTCATGTTCCTGGTCCAGGATGTTGGACCACTGGTGCGTCGCCTGGTTGTAGGTGCGCCGGACCCCAGGCTCCCGATACATGGCCCGGCACACCTTACCCCATAGCTGGCGACGCTCCCGGAGCCCGTACCCGGCACCGGGCCTGCCTCCTGCCGCAACGGTCTTGGGGAGGTGGCGCTGGACGAAGAAAACCAGTACGGCCACCTCCACCGTGCAAATACATCCTCCCCCCTTAAGCGACCGCAAGGGAGCCAGCTATGGGGTGTGGGACTCTTCCCCTTAGACCTGCCGGCTCCCTTTGCCATGGTCCTGGGAGAAAGAAGAAAAGAATAGGGAAAAAAAGTAAGTAAAAGAAAAGAGAGAGCTAAACAAAAAAAGTAGGTATTAAAGTAACAAAAAGTTGAAAAAAACACAAAATATAGATGTAGAAACAGAGAGGGATAGATAATGAGTAAACAAGATAAAAAAAAGTTCAAACAAACAAAGGATTGCAAAGATTAAAGCAGGATAGATAAAGCATGCCCAGAACCATAGCAATGAATGAAAAACAAGATGGCCGCGCCCATTGCGACCATGTGGGTAAGTTTGCGTGATATTTCCCCCGCGAGCCGGCAAAAACGGACGCGAACATGTAATTGCGCCCGCACGTATGAAAAGCCCAATGGGAGCATACAACTTGCGCCCAGAAACGGAAATACACAACACGAACACTGAAAACAAGATGGCCGCGCCCATGGGTAACTTCACGGTAGCTGCGCTGAAAAAAAAAACCACGAACACGCAAAAATAAAAAATCCGCAAATTTGCACAGATTCGCGAATTTTGCGGACTGTGAGTACGTATTCCCACAAATTCACGTACTGCGAATTCGCAAATTTCACCCATACTTAGTTTTTACCTGCTGCTAAGTAATGGAGACATCTAGTCGAGAGACTCAGGAGAGTGAACTGCTGTGCATGACATGGAACTTTGAGGCCTCAACAATCTGTGCAAAGGGAAACAGGTGCTTTCATACCTGACACGGCATGGCGTCAAGGTGGCGTTTCTTCAAGAGATCCACCTTCCACCCCTGGACGCTTGCCTATTAGCTTCAACCGGGGGGGGGACATCGATATTTCTGTTAGTTTAGCTCCTATTCAGGAGGGGTATGTACACTTAATCATGAGTGTCCAGTTTACACACAAGGCTAGTGTTATAGATGACGGAGGGAGAAACGTGATACTGTCCAGCTTGTTGGGCAGTTGGATCGTGCTGCTAGTTAACATATATGTGCCCAACACTGAACATATATGTGCCCAATACTGAACATATCCAGTTTTTACCAGGAGGATTCCTTTCTGATGTGACAGGTGGAAGGGGATCTGATATTCTGGGGAGGGGACTTGAATACTGTTCCCAATACATTGGTGGACACAACAGGGTCGCAAGCCTTGTGCTCTGCGAGTTTTCCGAGATATCACCAAAATGTTTGGGTGCACTGATGCTTGGTGCCTATACTCTGCCTTGATCCCTGCTTACACATTTTACTCTGCCCCACACGCCATATGGACCTAATAGATTACTGGTTCCTCTGCACTAGTGCCACTATTTGGATCTCTGAGAAGACCCATTTACCCCACACTCTCTATGATCATGTCCCAGTGTGGTTGGTGCTGCGATTGCCTACTGCGCGGAACCCAGTGCAGAAACTGTGCCCCCCCTCTAAAGCTATATATGATCAGTTCTTTCAGACGGAGCTGCATGATTCCATTTTGGAATACTTTCCCCCTAATCAAGGCTCTGTTGGTACCCAAGCCACTCTATGGGAGGCCTTCAAGGCCTACATCAGGAAGGGTTAGCATCTCCAAGCATGCAGGTGTTTTGCATGACTTCCATACCCGTCTTGGAAGTATTGAGAATGAACTCCTCAACATAAATAGAGCCAACACACCATTGGGTCATGGCATTTTGCAGCACTGCCGAGCTGTTCTGATGGAAAAGTTCCGCAAGCTTGCGGACAGAGATGAGACATACCTGGGTAAATATGAGCAGGCACGGTGGCACTGAGGAGTGGAGCATCGGCCACACGCTGACTCGTCTATTACAATAGACAGAGCGGGTATATTGCAGGCCTCCTAGAAGCAGGGGCAACCCATAATAAATAACAATAGTATACTACAGGAGCTGGTGCATTACTATGAGCAATTGTATATTGCACAACTGATTTACATGGCTGCGGCGACTGCGGAATACCTGGAGGAAGCAGCAATGGTGTGGTTAACCAATGGTCTGTGGCAGCTCCTTAGTGAGCATAACAAGTGCTTCTAATGAACCATTAGTTGCATCCCCCTGGGCACTCCTTCTGGTACCCGAAAAACCAGGACACCACAAATCTTATATAGTTGTTCAAAAAACATTTACTTTATTCTTTATCCTATTTCATTAATGAAATTTACTCATCATTTCATTTTGTTTATCATTGTTTCTCTTAGTATGGCAGTGTTGCTCTATTCAGCTCCTATGCATTTCGGGCTGGGAGCCCTTCCTCAGGGAGCATCACTGTAAATCAAGAAATAACAACATAACAATTCGTCCATCCTCAGATGCAGAAATGCAAAACCCAAATCCTACCAATATTATTGCCAAACTGTTAACCCCCTTCTTTTTGAAGGTGATAAAAGTGATTTGTGGTGAGTAATAATGTGCGTGTTTAAAACGTACCGGTCTACTGTGCTTTGTGCGCACGTGCAATACTATCTGTTAATAAACAACGCGCAAATATATGATAACGCGGTGTCAGGCTTACATGCCTTCCTCTCTTTCTTAATCGTGCTTCTACTACAAGAAACAAAAACGATATCATAATGAAAATGAGAACAGAAACACTCTAACAATTACAGTTCAACCCAAAAATAATGCGAAAGGACATACTCGATATAAGCATTCCGACATGAACGTTCAAACTCTTCCCGCTTTCACCAGACGCTGTAGGCGCCTCGTGTCTCTACCATTAAACTACGTGATTGGATACCCACGAAAGGTCACGTGCTCCCCCTGTTCCTGATCTGGAAGACAGACTTCTCCACGGCCCGAATATCAAGACAGCCGCTCTATAAACTATACCGCTCCAAAATTAATAAATGCTCCAAGTAAGCCATGTAACCGCAAAACCACCAATGAATTCCCTGAAGTGAAAAATGCGATGTGTTCAAAAAACGGACGTAAAGGAAACGATCGAAAAAAATATTAGAATCATGATGTGTGCCTATTTAAGTGTGTGAAAGCTAAAATGTGTTCCCTCCCGTTAGTTAACATTTTAAGAAATAATCAGACATCATGAAAGTCTCATAAACATGATGAATATGATAAATACCACAAAAATATAAAAATACCAACATAAGGACCAAGGCTGAGCACCTGTTTCAAAAAGTCAGCTCCTTAGTGAGGCCACCTCCTGCGAGAAAATTGTTCAGACCATAGATGCCCTAAATGGGTCTAAGTCTCCTGGGCTAGACAGCCTCACAGGCAGCTTTTATTAACCCTGGGCGTAGGACTACGCTACGCTCATGGAGTGTGCGTAGTTTGTGCTACTACGCTCTACGCGAATTGCACGTAGCACTGTGCAAAAACGCATAGCAGGCATTTTTTGCTTGCTCGCGGGCCTCAACGTCAAGTTGGCAACTCCGAGCCAGCAAAATCAACATCCTGGCAAGACTTTTTCCTAGTTCGCAATCAGCAACATCAAGTTGTCGATCGGAAGCGTGGAAATTATACCTCTCGGCGAGATTCTAAACGTGGGGAGTTCAGGTTTCTCATTACGAGTGGGGGCGTATGTTCGCGACCGTTCAAGATGAGAAACTACCAGTCCCTGTTGAGAAAGCTGCTAGTTGAGTACAAATCTACTCGAGCTGCAGAAAATGACCGCTTGCACTGTGCAAGATGCCGTTTGCAATGATTGCACAGTGCAGACAAGCATCTGGCACTATGCAATCAGTGCGAACAGCATTTTTCCTACCGCACTATGCAGTTTGCGTAGCTACACGTAGCTCGCGTAGTGCAAAGTACACTATGCGTAGCTAAGCGTAGCGCTACTACGCAAACTATGCCTAGGGTTAGTTTTTATAAGGCCTATAAGCATTTACTTGCCCCACACCTGCTAGAGGTATATACTGAGGCCCTGGAGGCGGGTCTCCTCCTTCCCATTCTTTGAAGGACTGTCATCATGTTGCTTTTAAAGCCTAACAAGCCTCCTAACTTGTGTTCATCCTACCGGCCTCGGTCCCTTCTAAATCTTGATAACAAAATCCTAGCCAAGACTATTGTTAGCTGTTTTGCCCTGCCGATGGAGCAAATAATACAGCCATTACAGACTTGTTTTGTTCCACATAGGTCTACCATGTCATGCACTCACCTGGTCTCAACTGTGGAGACAACACTAGAGCCGATACTGGACCTCCTATTCTTCCCGCGGACAATGCAGATCCAGGAACCGAAACGGAGATGCCACACTGTCCTCCTGGGGCAAGAGGGATGGGCTAAAATAAGAAAAGAGAGACTTCTAATTTCTAATTTAAAATATTTCTAGAGCGCAACGTACACCTTGCGGTTTCTTGGCGCTAAAGAGACTTGCTGTGCTGGATCTGCTCAGCATTTGTGCGATACTGCATAACAGGAGTTGTCACTTCTGAGACCTTCTACATATGCGAAGCAGAGGTGCACTGCACCAGAACCTCTGGATTTACGATGAGGCAATGCACTGGAAATAACAAGAGGAGGCAGTTTACATCCGCACAGTAACAAGTCTTCACATACAATGAACAAACGCTAACTTTAATGACACAAACTTACAAGTTTCATGAGCAGAGTTCCATGAGAGCAGAAATACCAAAATCATAGATTGGAGTGTGGCACTCCTAGGAATAATCTTGAAATACAGATTGGATTTATTGACACTCCTAGAAGTAAACTTGCAGCAGAGGTGGCAGTGACTTGACCACCTAAGGATACACTTGAAGCACAGGGTGGATACTAGGTTGATGCATATATCAAAGACTCTGAAGTGCTTTCTCTTGGTACCACTGTTCATCAGAGTAACACAAGACTAAAGTCTTTAATCTGGGAGAAGTGACAGTTCTAGCATTAAGGTTGTAAGGAGAGTCCGTAGTAGAAACACACAAGAAGCACTGGAAGAAATCACAGAGAGGAAAAGTCTATAGTCTTTGAAGACGGGGATACTCAGTCCTATTTTACTACTTTAGGAGGTTTAGTGGGCACTAACCTGATATCAAATACTTAGCCTAGTACTTCAACTTGTTCGAAGAAGATCTTGAAGCCTTGACTCAGGGAGACGCGGATGGTCCGGAGTAGCTGTGCAGGAGACAGCAAGGAGGAAGATGTTGAAAGAGCGAGTGCCAAGGGAACCACTGGTGTAGCTGTACTTGAAGGAGAATGGAGCGCTTCTTGGTTCTGACACGATTCTTCAGGTTAGTGTGAAGGTTGACGCGTGTTCTGCAAGGAGCAAGGCCAAGCGAGGATTCGGGTTTGGGCATGGTTTTTATACCCTCTCAGAGGCACAGTGGATGTAGCTAGATCAAGAGCATCATGTGTGGCACATGGCCATCTGGAAGGTTCTCGAACCTTGGGGAAAACATGTGTTAGTACACTCTATATGACCTTACAGAATGAGCAGGTGCAACTTGTTGATCAGAATAAAATAACAGGAAACAATGTATCATTATTGCTCGAACATACATAGTGGAAAACAACACCAAGACCCCAGTAACGGGGAGAGCCAGGCTTGCCATTGGCTCACAGGATTCTGGGGATGCTTAATGGAAAGCTACATCAAGGCCTTAGGAACAGCAAAAGTAGTTAAACCATGGGTTCATCGGATGAGGGAAATGCTTGCAGGGGTGCAAGCGTAATGGGAATTACCGGTGCTGAGGAAATTGGTCATGAGTGTGCTGAGGAAGCATCAGTCATGAGGGCACTGGGGGAACATTGGCCATGAGGGATGCTGGAAGGGCGTCAGTCATGAGGGAGCTGGGGGAACACTAGCTATGAGGGATGCTGGTGGTGCATCAGTTGTTTGGGGTGTTGGGGAAACATGGGTCATGAGGATGCCAGGGAAGCATCAGTCATGTATATCATAGCATTTATAGGGCACCATAGGTTAAAGCAACATAAGCCCTGCACGCTAGACCACTACACAGAGGAAGCAAGAGCCCTGCATGCTAGACAACTATTCAGAGGACGCAAGAGGGGGTAGTGGCAGAGAGGGAGCAGAAGTGGGTCTTGACACACCGCACTCAATCTATGCACCATCTGTGCAGTGTTCAACCAGATGAGCCCAATATGCCGACCACAGTGGCCCTCTTAGATACTGAGAAGGCATTTGATTAGCTGGACTGGACCATCTTGAAGGCCATGTTGGGTAAACTGGGACTTACCCGGGGTTACATCGACCTTACAGTGCTGTTATACTCTGGATCGGTGGCCTGATTGGGGGTCAATAACACCCTCATAGATCAGTCTCCGGTGACTAGGGGGACCTGGCAAGTGTGCCCCCTCTCCCTGCTACTTTTTATCACATCAATGGACAACTGCAGGAATTGCACCTCCATTTTGGCTTGCGGGTTAGAAATGGCCCATTGTTAATATCTACGCATGCAGATGATATTGTGCTCTTTGTCAGGCAATCTGCAGATAATCTAGCCCCCCTAATATAGGAGAATGTTTTTCGTTGAGTGGCTTTCCATCAACTGGGTCAAATCAGTTACTTCCCCTCACTTATACTACAGAATGCTTCGCTCACGAATACCTGTTGGCATGGTGGAATGAGACGGCAAAATTCTTGGGCATCACCCTACAACGGCAAACAGAGATGGCAGTGCACTTAAATTACAGCCTGGCTGTGGAAAGGCTGACATTAAACTGGCGCTTTCCATTGCGGGCAGAATTGATATTATTAAGATGGTGGTTCTACCCTGCTTTTTATATCAGTTTACTAATATTCCCATTCCTCTGATATATGTTTTTTTCACCACAGTGAAAAGCCTCCTGATGCGGCTGATCTGGGTGGGCCACTACCCCCGGATCAGGTGGAAACCTATTGTTTCCTCATGACAGAGAGGGGTTTTGTGGTGCCGAACCTGCAGCTCTGGTTCCTTGCAGCGCAGTACCACAGGTACCATAGGACTGCCCGTTTGCCTTATGTGAGGCCCGGGAGAGACCAGGCAGGGAAACTCTGCTCTTTCCTCTTCTTCCCCTGGGTATGCAATAAACCTTGCGGACATTCAAACTTTGTTGACGACCGCCTGGGCATGGGTGGGGAGGGGGCTTGATTTATTCCCCAGGGGTCTCTATGGTGCACAACCCATGGTTGTCTCTCACAGGGGAAAAGATTCAGCGCGCATTAACAGCCTTCCATCTATATACGCTGGAGGATAAGTTATATCACATGGACCACTTCATACTGGGACTACATAACACTTTGCGAGATAAACTCCCTTCCGTCCTGCTGGAACCGGACTAATTCCCACTGCTGACACTGGTAATCAATTCCACTGAGAAGGTGTGGTTGGTCTCCAAGCTATACCAAACTAGTGTTGCGCTGCGCCTCCACTGTACAAATAAAGTCAAGGCTCCACAGGAACCAGAACTAGGACATATTATCCCCGTTAAAACTTGGCGCTTCTGTTGTGCACAAACCAGGCTTGTTTCCCCCAATCAGAGTCACAAACTGCTACATTATACATTTTTACAGCGAGCATACATAACCCCGTGCAGCCTGGCTAGAATAGATCCTAAACAAAAACAAAAAGAAGGGCCAAACGGATCAATTAAAGACTCTCGGACAGAATCCCCTACTTCAATTTGTCAATCACTAAAGTAGTCCGAAGTCTATTCAAAAGAGTGTTCCTTGATGTATAAACACTAATAGTCTCTAGTGCTCGAAAACTAGAGTACCAAAGACAAAGAGAAAGGGTTTAGAAAGAAAACAGAGTCAAGAAGCAGAATGAAAGGCCATCACTTGGATGACCTCAAGAAAAAAAAAAACTCTGCGAGGGATCATTGGTGTCCTATCATTACACAGTACGTGTCCAGTGTCATCATCTACCCCGTAAGCTGAAACATGTCGCCCATAAGAGCAGTACTGTATCTTAAATGCTCTTGATTTATTCGTTTCACTGTTTTTAGATAGGAGTACATCTGTGAGATTAGATTTAAAAGAGTTATTGATACTCTGCGTCTCCGTTGTATACCCTTTATTAATTCACATTCTGTTTTTTTGTTTCTTGCACTGCACTATTCTTTAAGAGAGTCTTTCCCTCTTACACTATTCTCTTGTATATAACTCTACAAGAGGATACAACTATTTTCTTCTATCCCCCTCCGGGATGGAGGTAGGGTGAAGTATAGTTGTTTGGCATCCCAGATGATGACACTGGACACGTAATGTGTAATGATGGGACGCCAATGATCCCTCGCGGAGTTTTTCTTTTCTTCTTGAGGTCATCCAAGTGATGGCCTTTCATTCTGCTTATTGAGTCTGTTTTCTATCTAAACTCTTTAGAATAGATCCTACCGACCCGGATTACTTCCCGTAGTGCGAGGCCGATAACTCAGATGTTATAAACCTCTCGTGGACATGCTCCGCTATCCACCAGTATTGGGCATGGATTCTCACGCTTCTGTCCTCCATGACTGGCACTACATTTGACCCTGATCCCTGACAGGACTTACTGGGCTACGTCTAAATCGTTCCACGGGGCATCTGCATATTTGCTGCCATGGCACTACTGCTTGCCGAGCGCAGTGTGGCAATGGGATGGAGAAGTAAACTTTGCCCTAAAAAGTCAAACTGGTTGAAAGATACAATGTATTGTGACACCACCGGCGAAGTGTTTGCTTCCATGCAAACCCCCACATCGTGACCTAAAGATATTTAGCACCCCTTACGAGACTATCTCCTTACACATGCAGATGGGCTTTCTGATTAAGACTCACTGGTGTTTCACCTGACATTTTGGCTTGTGTGCGTTAGTCTCCTCCCTTTCCATACGTTTGTTGCCACACTGGATATGGTCTGGTGCTCTGCTTTGGCTCGGGGTGCTGTGTTGCATGTTCTTCTTTCTCTTTTGATCATCATAGTTATCTGTATCTGATCCAAATGTACATCTATAGCAGCTGCTACGTGTATGGGTCTGATTAATTCACTGGTGCTTTTCAGAATGCATGTATGTTTTATTTATTTATGATATTTTTATTGCGCATGCAAATACCCGAAGGTGTCTCGGCGCATGTGGGGGCTAGAGGGACCGAACAGCAAACTCACTGGTTGAACAACCATGTCTTTAGGAGCCTACGGAAGCTCATCAAATTGGGGGCATTTTTGATAGTAAGTGGCAGAAGGTTCCAAAGCTTAGGCGTAGCAACCAGAAAACGTCTGTCTCCCCAAGTTGCTGTTCTTGTGCGAGGTACAGGTAGGAGGCAGGTGTTGGCAGATCTCAGCTGCCTTTTAGGGGTGTACAACTGAAATGCATCAGTCAGAAACTTGGGTCCGACGTCATGCACTGCCTTATAGGCAATGCAGAGGGCCTTGAATTTAATTCGGCCCTCTACTCTAAGCCAATGAAGCTGACGAATGGCGGGAGTAGTAGGCTGGCGGCGAGGGATGTCTAAAAGAATTCTAGCAGCCGCGTTCTGTATGGACTGCAGCTTAGACAGAACGAGTTTCTGAGAGTTAAGAAAGAGGGCATTTCCGTAGTCAATTTTGGAAAACACTAGGGTGGTAACTAGGGTCTTCCCAGCTGAGATAGGGAGGTAAGGCAGCAATTTCTTGATTTTCTTTAAAATAAAGAAGGCAGATGACACAACCTTGTTGACGTGAAGGTTAAATGTCAGCTTACTGTCAAAAATAACTCCCAGGTTTCTCGCCTTTTCAACTGAGACAGGTGGAGAGCCCAGCTGGTTGGGCCACCAGATGGAGGACCATTCCGGGGAGAGTTTGCCGAAGGTCATGACCTCAGTTTTGTCTGAGTTAAGCCTCAGACAATTGGAGGACATCCAAGTACTGACAGCGAGCATGGCCCTTTGGAAATTGGCTGCCACCACTGGGCCGTCCTTGTGGATCGCCAGCACCAGTTGGGTGTCGTCTGCGTAAGATGTAAGTCGCACCCCATGGGCCTTTATTACCCTTGCTAAGTCCGCTACATAGATGTTAAATAGCGTAGGTCTTAGCGAGGAGCCCTGTGGGACTCCACAAGGTAGTGCAGAGATGGGAGAGTAGAAATTACTCAACTTGACTGTCTGGGTACGGTCGGCCAGAAAGGATGAAATAAGATCTCTGGCCATGCCGTTTATCCCCAGAGCTGTGACACGGTCGACCAAAATAGCGTGGTCGGCCGTGTCAAATGCTGCGGACAGGTCCAGAAGAATCAGAACGGCCACACCTCCCTGGTCCATAATGGTTCTGATCTCATCTGAGGCCTTTATTAAAGCGGTCTCGGTTCCATGCCCTTTCCTGAAGCCAAACTGCGTTTCGTCTAGAAGTTGGTGAGTATCGACGAATTCTGAGAGTTGTTTATTCATCAGTGCTTCGCATATTTTGGCAGGAAAGGGGAGACACGCAATAGGTCTATAACTGGCCAAAGCAGTGGGATCCAGGGAGGGTTTTTTCAAAAGAGGTTTAATCACTGCCTTCTTCCACGGGGCAGGATAGTGACCAGTTTGAAATGCGGTGTTACAAATTTCCATAAGTGGGCGAGAGATCACCTCACTTAGATTGGCCATCACTGAGGGGGGACAGGGGTGCAAGGGGGAGCCAGACTTAATAGTAGAGACAAGTCTGCTAATTTGGTCTTGTGTGGTGGGAACAAAAGAAGAGAAGGGATCATGGTCAGTGACAGGTTCTTCCTTACTGCTGACTCTGGATCTTGTCCCTACATCCCCAGCAAAAGAAGAATAAATATCTGCCACCTTAGTGATGAAAAAGCTGGACAAAGCATTGCAGAAAGGCTGGGAAGGTTCAGCTCCAAGACCCGACGAAGGAGTGGACAGGGAGGTGAGAACAGCTCTCTGGCAGAGTTCCTGGCATTATCTATTTGGGTCGAGAAAAAGGTCGTTTTTCGAGCAGTGATAGCCTTTTTATATATTGTCAGGGCATCTTTGTAGGATTGCTTGGCTATCGGGCAGTAGGATTTCCTCCAACGCCTTTCTAAGTTCCTACAGTGTTGTCGGTGAAGCCTGAGCTCTTCGGTGTACCACACCGCCGACGGAGATATTCTGTTGGGTCGTATAGACTTCTCCGGGGGCCACCAGATCAGCAGCATTCCGAATCCAGTCTTGGAAATCGGAGGCTGAGGGGGCAGGGTTGGGTCCTCTTATAAGGGAGGATAATGTCAGGATGTCTACCATCTGAGGGATATCAGCATTCTTCCAGGCACGGGTTCCTACCCTAGTGGGTGGCCTGGAGGGGGGAAGGTTAACAGGCCGAGTATGTATACCAAAGATAATGGCCCTATGATCAGTCCACGTGAGGGGCAGGATATCTAATACAGAAATGTGTGGGTTGTTAGTGAACAAACCATCTAATGTGTGTCCCGCCTGGTGAGTAATTCCCTTTACCAATTGTTGAAGTCCTAAGGTTAGGAAATCAGCAGTGAGTTGAATGGTATCGTGGTTGCCCTGTTCCTCCAAAGGGAAGTTAAAATCTCCCAGTATCATGTATTCCGTCGAGCATATAATATGGTCATTTAGCTCAGAGAGAGTGGCAAGAAAGGAGTTTCGAGGTCCAGGAGGTTGATATAACAAAATTCCTTTGGGTTTGTTTGCAATTAATGTTGATAGCAAAGGTGGCTGCTTCACAGATGGAGGATTGAATGGGATCAAGCGTAGTGCGGTACTGATTCTTATAAATAATGGCGAGTCCTCTACCTCTTCCTATGTGTCTGTCATGTCTCGCGACACTATAAACCTCAGGGGTTGCCTGGCAAAAGTCCGGTCCTGAGCCAGCGTCTCCCCAGGTTTCAGTGGCGAAAAGGAAGTCAAGATCGTGGGCAATGATAAACTCACTAATATATAAACTATGGCATGAAAGGGAGCGCGTTTTAATAAGCGCTGCTCGACAGCCATGAAAATGAGTAATATTCATATCCTGAGAGCACATATTAGTGGGGGCGTCAGAAGCTGAGGAGTCTGGCAAACAAGGAGGCGGAAGTTGGTATTGGCACCCAGGACAAGGGAGAGGGGTAACACCCACAACAGTAGAAAGAGAAAGAGGCAAGGTGATACAGTGTTGGCAAAAATAGCCAGGGTTCAACTGTCTTAGTTGCAGGGAGGAGTAACACACTGAGGGGCCAGGGGTCATGGCCCTGGGCCGTGTCCGGTCGCGGACGGGCGCAGACGGGCTTGGCTTAGGCGCGGCTTCGGCGCGCATCCGGCGCGCCCGCTGCGCCAGCCCGCTGCGCCGTCTGGTCATGGTGACAGTTATATAGGGTGTGAGGAGGGTGGGAGGCCGGCGCGACTAGAGCGCTGCCCCAGCCACACCAAAGATGGCGCCCACCGTCGCTTACAACCGGCTCAATAAACGGCTGGGCGAGGCAGGGAGCAAGAAGCAGTAGCGTGTGGAGGGGTGTCAGTGTGCCTCAATAAAATTCCCCTTTTAACTAAGTAATTTAGAGCCCCCAACAGAAAAATAGTGACACGAGTTAAAAGTCCTTAAAAAACGATTTACACAGCGTGATAAAATCAGCAAAGATGAGGGTTCGGTCCGAACTGGCTCGCAGCCCTAGTACTCTCACTAGGGAGAGCTCTGAAAGGCAGCGAAGCGGAATTCAGGCCAGGCTAAATAGCTTGGGAGGGCGGGAGGCCGGCGCGACTAGAGCGCAGCCCCAGCCACACCAAAGATGGCGCCCACCGTCGCTTACAACCGGCTCAATAAACGGCTGGGCGAGGCAGGGAGCAAGAAGCAGTAGCATGTGGAGGGGTGTCAGTGTGCCTCAATAAAATTCCCTTTTTAACTAAGTAATTTAGAGCCCCCAACAGAAAAATAGTGACACGAGTTAAAAGTCCTTAAAAAACGATTTACACAGCGTGATAAAATCAGCAAAGATGAGGGTTCGGTCCGAACTGGCTCGCAGCCCTAGTACTCTCACTAGGGAGAGCTCTGAAAGGCAGCGAAGCGGAATTCAGGCCAGGCTAAATAGCTTGGGAGGGCGGGAGGCCGGCGCTACTAGAGTGCAGCCCCAGCCACACCAAAGATGGCACCCACCGTCGCTTACAACCGGCTCAATAAACCGCTGGGCGAGGCAGGGAGCAAGAAGCAGTAGCGTGTGGAGGGGTGTCAGTGTGCCTCAATAAAATTCCCCTTTTAACTAAGTAATTTAGAGCCCCCAACAGAAAAATAGTGACACGAGTTAAAAGTCCTTAAAAAACGATTTACACAGCGTGATAAAATCAGCAAAGATGAGGGTTCGGTCCGAACTGGCTCGCAGCCCTAGTACTCTCACTAGGGAGAGCTCTGAAAGTTTTGTTTGTTGCTGCTTTGTTTATATTACCTGAAAATGAAAATAAAACTTAGCTCTTTAGGTTATAATAAAAACACAAACCTTTAGAGACTGATGCTAGAAGTGTCATGTAGCAACCTGTTCCTTGGATCCTGGGCATTGCCTCTCGCTGTGTTCATTGCCATTGCGTGGTGGCATCTTAGAAAGCTCCCCCTATGTCTGTGATGGTTTTGATGTCTAAACATATCTCACTCCCTCCTCACTTGGGTTTTAACAATGATGGTGGTGAGAAGAAATACTACAACTGCTGTGCATGCACTGGCACCATTGATCTCCCACTGGAGCACTACAGCTGAGTGCTCAGTTTGCCATCACTGGCCTTTCTCCTAGAAAAACATAGGGGCATATTATCAAGGCAGGCAAGATGAAATTATCGCCGCTTTTGCGGCCGTTTTCGGCAGCAAAGCGGCGATAATTTCATCGCCCTATTAGCTAGCTGTCGCTAACATCAGTTAGCGACAGCTTTTAGGTGATAACGAGCGGTTTGAGGCCCACTTTGCATGTCAGCGATATCGCTAATGAAATGCAAAGTGGGCGTACCCAACCAGTTAGCGTCTGAAAGCAGTCGCTAACGTCGCTATCGCCTATTAGTAAGGCAGGCGTAGCGATAAAAAAATTCACGCTAAGCGCGAATATCGCTAAAAACTAACCCCTGCTCAGACCAGTTCTTAGCCATTATATGCAATGGGAGGTGGATATTCTGGCTAAGACCCTATTGGCGATGATGCGTGAATATCGCTGGTTTTCCAGTGATATTCACGCATTTCGCCGCTATCGCCGGTTATTTGATCGCATTGGAGATAAACGTTGCTAATAGCACGTTATCTCTGCGATAAAATCCGGCGATGCTTGGCGATAAAAAAAATGTCGCTAAGCTTCTTTAGCAATAAATATCGCTAGTTGTTGATAATATGCCCCATAATCATCCTGAAATACTGAAGGCTTTCTCCTACTCAATATGTGCCCAATCCAAGATGCCCTAAAGAAACAGTTCAAAGCGTCATCTTTTGAAGACGGCTACCCCATAGACCTCATAGTTGCCACTAAGCCACCTCCATGACACACAATCACACTGGTTGCAAACTGTTGTATCGCCAGATAACTGTACAGCGAAAATGTCACCAGTACATCATCTCAATGCATATATTGCACAGATGACTCGTTGCTGTATTCCATGAATGTGGTTTATTATTTGTTTCCTTGTTTTCCCAACTCTTGCTCTTTCATGTGGATTATTCCTCCTGTTTGTGGACTCTATCTGCTGCAGATGACTTCCTCAGTCTCCCAGTTGAGAGATTTTAAATTAATGTTTGTTTTTGTAAAGTCCTGTGAAGGGCACTGTCCATTTTCTTATCGACGTAGACCCCATTATGGCAAAATAGAATATAGTATAAGAAATATGCCAGTAGCACCTTGTGTACCTCTTCATTCAGAGGATTTCAAGGATATCTTTTTTCTGATGAAAGACGAAACACCTGAGAGATAAAGAGTATTTGTCAGCAAAACTGAGAGTGACAGGATGGCAGTTACATTGCTTTTTATCACTGACAAAAGAGGAGCAGCATTGTGGTGGCCTTCTGACTCCAGGCACCTTCTGGCGGATCAAGGAGATGAAACTCCGATATGGCCAATACCGTACTAGTTTCAATGGTAAAAACTCAGGGTGAGAGCTGCGGTAAGCACCAATGTCGACGCGCATAGCTTTTAAGAGTTAAAAATACCAAGTGCACAATCTTTATATATCCCAGAAACTAAGGGCCTCATTTACTATATTTTGACTTACTGCAGTGCAGCAAGCCTTCCTGCTGCACTGGCATGCGTCAAAATAAAAGGACAGGAATACGCCTTATCTACTTAATGCGGCGCATTACGGTCCTTCTCCGCTGCGCTGGCGCACATACAGCTGCTGTGCGCAAACGTAGACACACCTGCACCATGGTGCCAGGGTGCATGCATTGCAGGGATCATTTTTGTTGTGCAGGAAGGGACACATTCCTGCACAAAAACAATCAGTAATGGCGTTTTTGCAGCACACATAGAAAGAGCAAAAAACTAAGAGAAAAACAAGGTATTTCTCCTCGTTGCTCCACTCATATAGTATTCTGACGCATTCCCAGGTTTACGGCACTCTGTACATCTGGGTATGTGTCAGATTACATGGATGTTGTGTCGTAATGCCCACAGCAACACCCATCGAACACCCCTTTCTCGCAGAATAATGCATGAAAGGGACCATATTTACATGGCCATGAAAGGTCACGCAGGGTGACCTTATTTGGCCTTGTAAATACGGGCAGGCACCCTGCACTGCCGGTGCTTCTAAAAACTTGATTTATCCGCGGCCAATGGACTTGTAAATGAGGCCCTAAGTAGTTAGGAAGTAGCAAAACAGGTGTCGGTAGAGGCCTTAAGAATTTATGTCAAAATTTTGGGCTTCCCAGGATCATAATTTCAGTCATATTTGAGTTCAATTTAAATGTGTAATGACTCATTGGACATGCCACAACAGGGATAAAGTTACGTATATGATCCGCACAAAAATCACTGTTCATACTAAGGAGGGCTCGATTGTCTGGTGCATACATATAACGAAAGCTCAACGGATTTAAACTGGAGGTCAAGCAGAACATCATGAACAATTAACTGAACCGGACTGAGGGAAGATATCTGAAGAATGCATATTTGGGGGAATCCATGTCTGCAAATATTTCTTGAAATTCATGTCGCGAGACAATACAGTAAAGCATCATCTTCTGGTTTTAGAGGTAATTAATTATTTCCCCAACACGGTAAGATCGATAAACAGAACTCCAGGTAGTCTTTGATGCTGAGGTGTTACCCATTATACAATAAGTTTAAAAATCAAGGGCACCAAATTTATTGAGATCTCTGGACACAATAAACGGTTAACTCTGGTTTTGCTTTTTAGTATATTGTTAGACGTGGCATCTTTGGCCTGTTTTCCCCTGTCTTTTTTGCTTCTGACCTGTTTTTTAGGGCTCGCCTATTATATCCCGCAGGGATTAATAGGTGAGACTATAGGGGCTAAAATAAGAGCTAAACTAAGCTCTCAAAAGCAGATTTCCAGAAGTGCATGTTCTCGTGCACGAGCTTGCCCGAGCCTTCTGCCTGCCTCCTGCCTTTGAAGTGAAGCTGAGCTTCACTTCAAAGGGATCTGCTCCCCCGTCTCCTGCTTCACACTTTTCACGGCCGCCAGGCCGTGTCTCGCATTTCTCCTCCCCCCTAATTATTTACTTTCACGGCCGCCAGGCCGTGTCTCGTTATCCCTTGTTTCTCTTTATTTTTGCTGCATAGGCTTGTTATTTTTTTGCCGAGGGCCCGGCAGCAGCAAATATCATTTTTCCTATTTTTCTTACTCTTGCTTACTTTAATATTTGTCCTTTACTGTTCTAAAATAATGATTGGCCATGTTCGAACGGTATACTTAAAATACTAAAATGTTTGCAACTTTGCATGCTTCGGTGGCCATCTCCAACGACTATTCTTTATTACCGCCTTCAAGATGACCTTTTATGCATCTTTATATGTCGAAACGCACTGGTAGCCAGTCTGAAGTTCCCTTGTGTCGATGCAAACATGCAAACCCTTCAAAAGCAACACCGTTTAAGTTTTTCAGTACTTGTTTATGTATCCTTTTTCTTGAGCCCTCCAAATTGACCACCCTGCCGTATGGCGCTATATAAAACTACCAAATGAAGGATTAACCACTTCTGGATAGTTCCCGGTGCAGTTATATTTTGTTTGTAGTCTAATTTCGTTTGAGTATAAGCCTTAAATCTGAGAGCACCTTTTTCCTCGGACGTGCTGTGGAAGTTTGTATGAATGTGGAATCTGGTTCATGTTTAACCTCCTTGCATTTTGCATTTCTTTTCGTTTGAAGCGCGGCCCTTTCACAAACAACTGCTAGCAATCTAGACATTTAAGTTGCCTTAGCTGGCATCCTCATCAGCCTCCAGTGAACCAATTGCCTTTACTGAAACCAAACTGACACAGTTGGCACGGGAATAGGCAGACTCGTCTTCCAGATGGTTTGTAAATTTGCTCCTGACAGCTCGCTCCCTTGCGCCCCTTCTCACTTTACAAGCCTCCTCACCTGCTCGCCCCGTGGTAGGCTATCTGAAAGGACGTTTGTAACTGGGACGTCACTGTTGAATGTAGCGGGAACGTGTGAGGCTGATTAATGAAAGTGGGCGGAATTCACTTCTTTAATAATTGCAGCCATCTGTCAGCCAGTGTGCTTAGTCTGCTGTAAAACCTTCCTCTCCCACTTGAAGGGTGAGCGAAAATGGAGCTGAACGTTGGAGAGACAATGGCGTAAAATTCTCTGCTCACAATACAGCTGTTTAAAATACTGCTTCATCGACGTTTAGGACTATACAAGGAATGTCAAAATCTAAAACTTTATTACTTTGAATTTGTTTTATTTGTATCGGACCAGGTAGGATGTAGTGTCTTGTGTAACATTGCGACGGCTACAATCGGCACTTAATTAGGGGGACAGTAATTTGGAAGATTCGGCCAGTCATCATACAAATCAATAAAATATTGCAAAATACCACAGCAAACATTTTATGTAAAGTACAGATGCACAGCAACCAGGTTTATGCGGGTTCTCGCTGTTGTCGCTGTGTTTCTGTTGCCTGTTCTTACTAGAGAGAATGTTGTTTTCAGTGATCTCCCTCGACTTTTAGCCTGGAGTGTTATGGGTGCTCAACACCTAATGGTCTACCCAGAACTAAGACTTATTGCCCTGTTGTAGGACTCGTTTACCAGACCGTTTAAGCTTTGCTTGTGAGCAGTAACGTTGTCAGCTTACAGTGGGCTTAGAACCCACCCACCACTTGCCATTGGCTGGCTTTGTTACCCTTACTTTGCTTTTTGTTTGTTAGCTTGTGTAGTCTTTCCTTTCTCTTAAGGTTGTGCCTACCATTTTGTGCGTTTTGAGAGCTTACCTGGGCGTATAGCCCGGTCATTGCTTTATTGTATTGCCACTATCATTTACTTGCTTCCATTTCGACCTGTTGCTTGTCAATCTCGTTGTGCCTTTGTGCCCTCTGTTAGACTCGGTTTTTGTGCCTTTCTGCCCTCTGTTAGACTCGTTTTTGTGCCTTTCTGCCCCATGTTAGACTCTTTTTTTGTGCCCTTCTGCCCTCTGTTAGACTCGTTTTTTTCCCTTGTTTTTCTGGCCTTCTGCCCTCTGTTAGACTCGTTTTTTGTGCCTTTCTGCCTCTGCATACCACATCATCACTCAGCGCTACCCCAGCATCACTCAGCATCACCACATTATCACTCAGCACCACCACATCATCACTCAGCACCACCACATTATCACTCAGCGCCACCACAGCACCACCCAGTGCCACCCCAGCATCACTCAGCGCCACCCCAGCATCACTCAGCGCCACCCCAGCATCACTCAGCGCCACCACAGCATCACTCCGCACCACCACATCATCACTCAGCACCACCACATTATCACTCAGCGCCACCACAGCACCACCCAGTGCCACCCCAGCATCACTCAGCGCCACCACAGCACCACCCAGTGCCACCCCAGCATCACTCAGCACCACCCCAGCATCACTCAGCGCCACCCCAGCATCACTCAGCTCCACCCCAGCATCACTCAGCCCCACCACAGCACCACTCAGCACCACCACAGCACCACTCAGCACCACCCCAGCATCACACAGCACCACCCCAGCATCACTCAGCACGACCACAGCACCACTCAGCACGACCATAGCACCACTCAGCACCCCCACAGCACCACTCAGCACCACCCCAGCATCACTCAGCACCACCACAACACCACTCAGCGCTACCCCAGCATCACTCAGCACCACCACATTATCACTCAGCACCACCACAGCACCACTCAGCAGCACCACAGCACCACTCAGTGCCACCACAGCACCACTCAGCACCACAACAGCATCACTCAGCACCACCACATCACCACCACAACACCACTCAGCACTACCCCAGCATCACTCAGCGCCACCCCAGCATCACTTAGCACCACCACAGCACCACTCAGCGCTACCCCAGCATCACTCAGCACCACCACATTATCACTCAGCACCACCACATTATCACTCAGCACAACTCAGCACCACCACAGCACCACTCAACACCACCACAGCACCACTCAGCACCACCACAGCACCACCACATTGCACTGCGGCTGCGAAAGTGGGATTGATGGAGTCTTGGTCCAACTCCATCATGGTACCTATCTTTAAAAAGGGGGACCGCCAAGATGTTAAATGCTATCGTCCCATTTCTTTATTAGATTCTCTAGGAAAAGTAGTTGGTAGAATAGTCCTAGAACAACTCCAGCAATGGGCAGACGAAAGAAAGATCCTATCGGACTTACAATTCGGGTTCAGAGAAGGGTTCGGAACCGTAGAACAGGCCTTCAACCTAAGCCTAATCGTGTCCAAGTACATTCACGCGAAGCAGGGGACAATGTACATGGTATACGTGGACTTGTCCTCTGCCTTCGATTGCGTATCCCACGCGAAGCTATGGACCCTTTTGAGAAACATGGGGGTGGACCCTCCACTCCTGGATTTCTTAAGAGAACTATACGCGGATGCTTCTGCGAGAGTGCGCTATGGGACAAAGGGAGAGCTTACTGCGTCACTTAGAGTGGAGCGAGGAGTCAGGCAGGGGTGCGTCCTTGCCCCCTTCCTCTTCTCCCTGTATACAAATGGGTTGGAAGAGAAGATGTTGAGGGGGGGGCAGGACCTGCCAAGACTAAGACAACGCCTGATCCCCGCACTGCTCTACGCGGATGACGCAGTTATTCTGGCCCGTACTCCAATAGAACTCCAGAAATCCCTGAATAAATATGCTGAATTTATGGGCGCTTTAGATCTGCACATAAATGTCAAAAAAACATTTGTAATGGTGGCTGGTGGAGGGCGAAAACGCACAAAGAACATCCTCCTTAATGAACAAAAACTTGAGAGAACTCCACAGTACCCTTACCTGGGCATAATGATTGACGAAAGACTAAATTGGAAAGCAGCCATTGAGTCCAGGAGACATCTTTTTAAGAGAGCTATTGTTGCTTTGACGAACTTTTCACAAAGACTCGGAAGGAGACCACCAGTTGAGCTGCTAAAAATTTACTCCGCAAAATGCCAAGCCATCGCTCTATATGGGGCCGGTGTCTGGGGCACGCTGATGTTGGTTCTCTCCAAATAGCTGAGAACTCGTTTATGAGATTTCTTCTATCTGCCCCAAAGTGTTCTTCCATCTACGCATGTCATGCGGAACTGGGAATCCCCTACATAGAGGATTTGATAAAAGTTCAGCCATTGTTACTCTGGAGATGCATTTGGTTATCGGACAAGAACATGATGACTAAAGACATCCTAGAGGACTCGATGGCACTGGATCGTGCGCACAAAATAGCCTGGCTCACCTATGTCAGGCGATTTTTCATAGACCTGGGCCTGGAAAGATACTATCTCACTCCAGCAACTCTAACTGAGATAACCCAGAAAGAGCTGAAACAGAAAACCATGAGCCATTTAGAGACTCTCAGAATTACTCTGCTTTCAACTAAACAATCTGTACAACACGCAAATATGGTACAGCTTACTCCACAAATTCAGCCCTATCTCACACTGAAAATCAGCACATATGACAAGATGCTCCTGACCAGATTCAGACTCAATCTTTTCCACAGACTAGTGGCCTTCCCACAAAAGAACACTTGGGATCCAAAGCTGACTTTATGCCCATGTGACGAGACTTCTTCACAGACGTGTATGCACACGATACTGTTTTGTAAATATTTTCACCCTCACAGAAAAATTTGGTTATTCCCATTGCTAAAGTTTTGGGGTTTCAGACAATGTCGCCCGGCCATGCTATCCCTGCAGATGCTAGACTCTGAGCGCACCTGTTACCATGTACTGAACTTTTTAAAATGCATTATTAGGCATCGGAATAATCTTTAAATTTGAGCGAATTTACCTCTCTTTCGGAAACCTTACTAAATGTACTGTGTTGTAATTTTTTACTGTTGCTTTTATGGTTTTATTATGAGAAAAACCGAATTAAGAATTTATTATTATTATTACCACTCAGCACCACCACAGCACCACCACATTATCACTCAGCACCACCACATTATCACTCAGCACCACCACAGCACCACCACAGCACCACTCAGCACCACCACAGCATCACTCAGCACCACCCCAGCACCACTCAGCACCACCACAGCACCACCACAGCACCACTCAGCACCACCACAGCATCACTCAGCACCACCACATCATCACTCAGCACCACCACAGCACCACTCAGCACCACCACATTATCACTCAGCACCACCACATTATCACTCAGCACCACCATAGCACCACTCAGCAGCACCACTCAGCACCACCACAGCACCACTCAGCACCACCACATTATCACTCAGCACCACCACATTATCACTCAGCACCACCACAGCACCACTCAGCAGCACCACTCAGCACCACCACAGCACCACTTAGCACCACCACAGCACCACTCAGCACCACCACAGCATCACTCAGCACCACCACAGCACCACTCAGCACCACCACAGCATCACTCAGCACCACCACAGCACCACTCAGCACTACCACAGCATCACTCAGCACCACCACAGCACCACTCAGCACCAACACAGCACCACTCAGCGCAACCCCATCATCACTCAGCACCACCACAGCATCACTCAGCGCCACCACACCATCACTCCGCGCCATCACTGCATCAATCTGTGCAACCATTCAACAACAACTGGTTCAAATATGTTCTCTCAATGTTTCAAGCTTTATTACAAATGTCACAAAAAGATGTTAATTTTTCAATTCTGTTCTTGGATTTTCATCACAATAAAATACACTGAACATAATCTTCACAAAAGTTATTTACAAAAGTTTAAGCTATTGCCATTATAAATTACAATCACTTTTATTTAAGTATTAATTATTTAAACAAATGTAAAGCCCTTATTTTTTGTAATATCAATACATCTAAGTCATGTTAATACAAAACATGTTGCATTACAAATGCTATAGGTGTCACATTTGCGAAAGTTATAACTATTAGCATTGTAAATGACAAAGCTATTGATTTAGCTATTTTCAAAACCAACACTTAAATAAAAAAATTGTCATTTACAAGACCAATAGCTCAAACTTTCATAATGCGAGACCTATTGCATTGCAAATGCTTGTTTGATTCTATGCTGTATTTAGTTTTTGCTGGTTTTAAAACTCTTGGCACTTTACCACTGTGGACCAGTGCTAAAGTGCAAGTCCCCCCTGTGTAAATTGTTATGTTATGTTATGTTATTGGTGTTTTATAAAGCGCGTGAATCACCCGGGGGCATCTCCGCGCTACCTAGACCAATTGCCGTGAACAACAAAACCGGAAAGAGACATCAATATAAAAAGGCTTTCAGGTGTTTCCTGAAAGCCAGATAAGATGGTGACTTACGCAAAACTTCTGGTAGTGAATTCCAATATTTGGGGCCTACAACATTAAAAGCTTTACCTCCCAGACGAGTCCGTTGGATGCATGGAATCGTTAGAAGAGCCTTTCCATTAGATCTTAAGTTACAGCAAGATGTTAATTTGCAGAGTTTATTTTCTAAGTACTTTGGGCCGGTTTCCCTCATAGCTTTAAAAACTAGACAACATGTCTTAAAAAAGAATCTCTTTTTGACTGGAAGCCAATGTAGTTCCCTCAGTAAAGGGAGAGATGGTGTGCCAGGGGACGATTTAAGAGCATCCGGGCGGCAGTGTTTTGGATAACTTGGAGCTTTGCCAACTGCGTGTCCCCTATTTCTGCCAGCAAAGCATTACCATAGTCCATCCGGCTGTTTACTAGAGCCTGGACCACCGTCCTACGGTGGCTCAGGGGAAGGTATGGGATATTTTTCCGCAACAGCCGGAGGCTATAATAACAGGAGCTCATTATATTACTGACATTTTTCTTAATCGACAGATTCTGATCCAACTGTATTCCTAGGCTTTTTACTGAATCCGAGGGAGCTGGCACAATGCCCAGCTCAACCGGCCACCAGTCATCCAAAATCAGATCCTGTCTTTTCCCCAGGAACATTAGTGCTGTCTTTCCTGGGTTCAATTGGAGGCAGGAATCTGCCATCCACTTTGCAATAGCCAGCATTCCTTGTGAGAAGCGAACTTTTTCCTCCGCCAAATTTCTCCCAATAGGGAAAATCAGTTGAGTGTCGTCTGCATATGAGACAACCTCAAACTCATAATGCCGTACTATTCTAGCTAGCGGGGCCATATAAACATTGAAGAGGGTAGGGCTTAGGCATGAGCCCTGTGGGACCCCCCTCTCCAACAAAGACTTGTTTGACCTGAAAGGGCCCACCATGACCTGTTGTGTCCTATCGGTCAAAAAATGGATCAGCCACTTCAAGGCCAGGTCACTGATCCCACAGTCCTGTAACCTCTCCGCAAGCAGTCGATGTGAAACAGTATTGAATGCTGCGGAGAGGTCCAGAAGGATAAGCATCACCGATCCCCCTACATCCAGCGTCCGCCTGATGGAGTCAGTGACTGCTAAAATGGCAGTCTCTGTGCTAAATCCCGTCCGAAAGCCGGACTGCGATATGTCCAGGATTTTATTGGATTCAAGATACTGGCTCAATTGTGTGTTAATTTGAGCCTCCAGTATCTTCGCTAGGAGAGGGAGTAATGATATTGGCCTGTAATTGCCTAGGACTGCGGGGTCTGCTGATGGTTTCTTAAGAATAGAGCGCACCTGGGCTTCCTTCCATGCCATGGGAATATATCCACTGGCAATTGAGGAATTAAAAATCTCCTGGATGGCCAGCGCACAGCTCGTTGCCATCAAGGCCATGACATAGGGCGGGCAAATGTCCCTCGGGGATCCCGAATTGGATGCTTGAAGATGACGAATAACATCCAGCCGCGTGATGGCAACGAACCGATTGAGACTATTCTCAGGCGCCATCTTATTAGCGCAAGGTTCAGCTAAGCTGGTAGTTTTATTTTTATGAAAGTTCTCGTAAATCAGGGAGATCTTATCTTGAAAGTAGGTGGCTAGTGCTTTACAGAGCTCCTGTGTTTCCACCGGTAATTGTTTGCAGGCCTGCAGGGAATAAAAACCCTTCAGAATAGCAAACAATATCTTTGAAGAATTCCCTGCCTGTTCTATTTGCCCCTGGATGTAGACACATCTGTTATTTTGATATTGTGGTGGTAACCTGCTAAGGCCTTTTTGTAGGTCCTTTTATCCCGCTCTTTTTTGGATTGTCTCCATCGTCTCTCCAGAGTTTTACAGGAGGATTTTTCAATTTTTAGAGCCCCTGAATACCAAGGTGCTGAGTCCCGGCGAAGCCCTCGCTTCGTGTTCTTTTCCGGGATAACAATGTCCAAGGTCTGCGTCAGAGCCCGATTGAAATTGGCCAATAACACCTCCGTGTCCTGATCCCTTGATTCCTTGGCCTGATTCTCAAGGATCTGAAACTTTCCCTCAAATGCTTCTGCAGTAAGCTTCTGCCAGGATCTGGCTCTCTGAGGTTTCATTAACGTGGACAGTTGTTCATGTCCACGTTTAATTGCCTCAGGACAGACAAAGGAGATCAAGTAATGATCTGTCCAGGTCAGAAGCTGAGCATCTAGAAACTGTAGGCTTTCTATATTCGCGAATAGCATATCCAATGTGTGGCCTGCCGTATGCGTCGGGCCAAGGACATGCTGTACCAGTCCCATGTCTGATAATCCTGAAAGCAAGTGAACAACTTCCGGATCATGAAGGGCTTCTCCGTGATAGTTGAAATCCCCCAGCAGTATAAAACTACTAGAGGCCACAACCTGTGCGGCTATGAACTCCGTCAAAAAAAATTCAGTTCAACTTAGTACCAGGTGGACGGTACAAAAGTGCGCCCTCCAAGGTCTTGGAGGGTGACATGAAGACCCTGAAGAGGCCTAGCTCTAGCATCTCATTCCTAAGTGTGTCTAACCATTGGACCTTTAAATTCTCTTTAAATGCTATTGCAATCCCCCCCCACTTTCCACACTCTGTCCAGGTGGATAAACTTGTACCCGTCCGGGATCGCGATGTTGATTACCGGAGCACTATGGGGAGTTAGCCAAGTTTCCACCAGGAAACATATATCTGGGGAGAGTGTAGATAATATGTCCCAGATTTGGATAGCATGTTTTGTCAGCGAGCGAATATTACATAAAATATAGCTTGGTCCTTCATGAAATGCCTTCTGCTGGGTACCAGGGAAGACCTCCCCTGTTTCTCATTGGATCCTGCATGAGTTACAGCCTACCGGGCCTTCCAGGATCGTTGGTAATGTAATGGAACAACTAAGGGCTTTGTCTTGATTTTCCAGGGCCCTATTACCAATATCATGTAGCGCCTTGCTCGTATTTGTCAGTACGTCCGTGGTTAGGGAATCAGTACCCATTTGGCCAGCATTTCCTGTTCCCCGCCTCGGTCCGGCGCGGACGGGCGCAGACGGGCTTGCCTTTGGCGGACCTTCGGCGCTCCATCGGCGCGCCCGCTGCGCACGTCCGCTGCGCAAATGGGGATAGGGCATCATTTTATACCGGAAGTCAGGTGGTGTAGAGCGCCAAAGACTAGCCCGCTAAACCGTCTTTCCACCAAGATGGCGCCCATTATTAGCGCTGGGGAAAAAAACTGCAGTAGGGCACAAGTAAGGCATAGAGCATGTAAGTCTGTCCTGCCAAACAACTTTTAAAATCAAGTTTCAAGTGCATATAAAGTGAATATGAAGTAGCAGTGGCTTTTAAAAATGAACGTCTAGATTCCCGGCTTTCCGCCTCAGGAATCGAACTAGGATGCACGCGTACCTTCTGCCTGGGCTTTTATACCGGAAGTCAGGTGGTGTAGCCCGCTAAACCCTCTTTCCACCAAGATGGCGCCCACTATTAGCGCTGGGTAAAAAAACTGCAGTAGGGCACAAGTAAGGCAAAGAGCATGTAAGTCTGTCCTGCCAAACAACTTTTAAAATCAAGTTTCAAGTGCATATAAAGTGAATATGAAGTAGCAGTGGCTTTTAAAAACAAACGTCTAGATTCCCGGCTTTCCGCCTCAGGAATTGTATCTGTGATTGGTTATCCATGATTGGCATATTTGATTTACTGGTAAGTCCCTAGTAAAGTGCACCCTGTGTGCCCAGGGCCTGTAAATCCAATGCTGCTAGTGGGCCTGCAGCACTGAATATGCCACCCACATAAGTAGCTCTACAACCATGTCTTAGACTTGCCCCTTCAGTGTCTGTGTGGGCAGATTTGAACTGTCATATCGACCTGGCAAGTGCATTCACTTGCCATTCCTAAAAAAAAAAACACGAAAAAAACTCTTCTCTTTTGCTACAGGTAAGGCACCCCTAAGGTACCCCAATGGGCAGGGCACAGTGCATTCGAAAGGTAGGACCTTTACTGGTGTCTTTTACATTTCCTGATAGTGAAACACTGCTAATTTCATTTTTCACTATTGCAAGGGCTATCTCTCCCATAGATAACCATTGGAGCTGCTTTGTAACCTCTTACAAGTCTAACCTCCAATTGGGAAGAGAAAGAGATTTAGAGTTTGGGGTCCCTGAGCTCACAATTTATAAATATATATTTTAGTGAAGTTGGTTCTTAAATAGCTTAATTGAAAATGCCATTTTTAGAAAGTGGGCATTTTCTTGCTTTGGCATTCTGTGCCTCTGCCGGCCTGTGGAATCTTCGTCTTAGGGAGGGTGACAGTTGGGCTGTTTGTGCAGTCACCGTAGACAGTCAAGCAAAGGGAGCTGAGGTGTGCCCTACAAATCCTGATGGCCCACCACCAGGCTGATGAGTCTTCTTGAGTTAGAGTGGTGGGACGATTTGTCACTGGCACCTGAATAGGGCTGTGCCTGTCCTCATCAAAGCTGTCTCCAACCCCCTGTAGTGTGTCAGGAGTCAGGTCAGGGAAAAGCATGGTCTTGTGCTCTACAGAAACTTCCCTTTGAAGTTTGCCTACTTCAAAGGCAGAAACTCACACAAGTCCTGGAGCTGTGACACCATAACTTCAGAACAATTCTTGACTAAGAGGACATTCTGTCAGGGTGCAGGGATGGATGCTGTAGGAGAAACTGACACTCTACTGGTTGCTTTGTTGTGCTGGTCTACTGCTTGCTGCTTCTGTCCTGGGAGTGAAAGGACTGGACTTTGCTTTCTACATCCTGCTTTCCAAGGTTCTCCAAAACCTTGTGCGTGCTTGCCTCTTGCTAAGAAGTCTTAGGGCCATCAAAGACTTCATCTGCAGCCCCTGAACTTCTCTGCTGAGATTTCTGGCCTACTAAGTGATGCCAATTCCAGTTCTGGGCCATTGGAGGTGGTTTTGCTGCTAAGAACCAAGAAAATCCATGCATCGACTCTCCACACGAGTGTTTTTGTTACAGCACCGCCTAACAGTTGAATAACTAATGCATCGCCACTGTGCAGCCGAAGAATCGATGCAGCGCCTGCCGTGCAGCTGAAATATTGTCACAACCAGAGTCCCGAGCACCATATCACCGATGTCTATGACGCACACTCCGACACAGGCCCTGCTGTGCAACACAACAAACCTATGCATCACCTGCTTCATGGCTGGAAAATCAATAGAGATCCTTTTCCACTGCCGCCTCATCGACCCGGCGCATCTAGGTTTTCTACGCGTCATATCTGTGCAACAAGTTTTTCATCAATGTGGCCCATTCGGAAAGAACCAAAGCTGTGTGTCCGAAGATCAATGCATCACCTCCCCTCACAGTAAGGAACCAGCGTATCACCCCCTCTGACAGTAAGGAACCAAGGCACCAACTCCCCAGCACTACAGTAAGGAACTGACGCATCACCTCCCGTGGGAGTAAGGAACCGATGCATCACTTTGCTTGTCTGGTGCCTCACCTCCCCTGAGCCTGTTTTCGTGTTTGATTTTGACACATCACAGGTACTTTGTGCAAAAAGTGACACTTCCATAGTTTCTTATTGACAGAACCTTTTTGAACCTTTTAACTGTGATATCTTGATTTGTGTATGTTGGATTTTTGTCATTTTGGTCTTGTTTTATTCAGAAAATTATCGGTTATTTTTCTGAACTGGTATTATATCCATTTGTAGTGTTTTCACAGTGTAACTGTTTGTGTTGGTACAAATGCTTGGCACATTGCCTCTGAGATAAGCCTCACTGCTTGTGCCAAGCTACCAAGGGGGTGAGCAGGGGTTATCTTAGCTGTGTATTACCCTTACCCCGACTAGAGTGAGGGTCCCTACTTGGACAGGGTCCAAACCACTGGCAACTAGAGATTCTTTCCAAGAAATCCACTTGTGTGATAAAATGTGTTACATCAAACTAAGATTTCTTTGGAAAGTTTCTCTATGAATCTGTTTGAGCACTCTTGTTCTGAAGATAGTGGGAATAGGGCCCATTGTAGCATCTAAGGTCATACCCCCAGATGCATCAAGAACCCATTTTGCTATTCCTTAATAGCGAAAAATAACGATTCGCTATTAAGGAATAGCAAAATGCCACGCATGAAGAAATCACATAAAAAATAGTGATTTCTTAAAATTCCTTATTTGCGACTCGCAATTAGGGAATACCTCCCCATTCATTCCTATGGGCCTAGAGGCCCATAGGAATGAATGGGAAGACATTGTAAATTTGCGAATCGCAATTAGCGAATTGCAAATTGAGAATGCGATTTCAAGGGTGCAGGGGTGTCCAAAGGACACCCTGTTGCACCCCTGAAATTGATCTGTGCACATATGTTGTGCACAACATGAAACTTTGAAAAATGCACTTTAGTGCATTTTTCAAAGTTTTTGCAAATTACCATGAAGTTCAACTTCATGTTAATTTGCGAGCCCTATTTGCGAAATCGCAATTTTTTAAACTTTAATGCATTGCATTTAAGGAATCTCAATTTGAAGTTCCTTAAATGCAAGTAATCGCAATTTTGCGATTTCTTAATTTGCGATTTTTGCATTTGGGCTGATGCATCCCAAATGCAAAAATTACAGTCGCAAAGGGGCAAATTCTGAGAATCTGCCCTTTTGCGAGAGAATTTTACCTTAATGCATCTATGCCATAGAGTATTAATGTGAAAAGAAAGATTTACCCCCAGATGCATCAAGAACCCATTTTGCTATTCCTTAATAGCGAAAAATAACCATTTGCTATTAAGGAATAGCAAAATGCAATGCATGAAGAAATCACTAAAAAAAATAGCGATTTCTTTAAATTCCTTAATTGCGACTCGCAAATTGCGAGTCGCAATTAAGGAATACCCCCCCATTCATTCCTATGGGCCTAGAGGTAAATAGGAATGAATTGGAAGACATTCTCAATTTGTGAAACGCAATTAGCGAATCGCAAATTGAGATAGGGAATGTATGTGCGCAACATGAAACTTTGAAAAATGCACTTTAGTGCATTTTTCAACGTTTTTTCAAATTACCATGAAGTTCAACTTCATGGTAATTTGCGAGCCCTATTAGAGAAATCACTATTTTTTAAACTTTAATGCATTGCATTTAAGGAATCTCAATTTGAGATTCCTTAAATGCAAGCAATCGCAATTTTGCGATTTCTTAATTTGCGACTTTAGCATTTGGGATGATGCATCCCAAATGCAAAAATACCGGTCGCAAAGGGGCAGATTCTGAGAATCTGCCCCTTTGCGAGCGGATTTTACCTTGATGCATCTATGCCTTAGAGATTGTGTGTGTGGTGGTATGTTCTGGGGCATTACAAGTGGTTTGCCTGTATAAATGCTCAGAAGTGAGAGAGAACGGTGGAGAGTGTGCTTTTGAGGGTTAATAGTATTTAATAGAGGTAGGTGTGGGCGGAAAATCCGTTTCGCTCGCGGATTTTGCGGATTTTCGGGAAATTCGCAATCCGCGAGATTCGCGAATCTCCCGCAAAATCCGCGAGCAGCGGATTTTGCTCGCACTGCTCGCACTGTTCGCGTGAGTTCGCGGCTTCCCAGTACAACTTCGCGCCCCGCGAATAAGTGCAAAATTGCAGAAATACGATCTAATCAAAACTGAAACTACTTACCAGGTTCAAAAGTTCAGGCTCATCATTAGTAGCCATTTCCTGTAGTGCTTGCTGAGGGGCCCCTCCAGAGTTCAGTTGCCAGTTGCAACTATTATGTGACCCTGCTCTGAACCTCAGAATAGTTACACATATGCCACAAAGGTCCTGAATTACAGCTAAGGGAGACAAGCAGGAGCCAGGCTGGCAGTTCAAATCCATTAATCAGCCCCTAATTCATTATTGTCAGTTGGGGCAGGGCAGGTGTTGTAACTAATTTTGCAACAATGAAAGCACTTAGCAAGTGCAAAAGTTCACTAATCAGGAAGCACTAAGGAAGCAGGTGCCAGCTAAAAAAATATTCTGTGACACATTAATCAGCCCCAAATTAATTCAGGTCACTTGAGGCAGGGAAGGTGTGCTTGCGTTGCCACAATAATGTACACTGACTGGACAACCAGAGGGTGCTGTGATGAAACAGAGGGTGGCATGGGTGGGCCAGAGGGTGGCATGAGTAGTCAGAGAGTGGCAGTGGTGACAGAGAGTGGCAGTGATAAAGAAGAGTGTCCCAAACAGGCTGGACACGTAGAAACAACAAGTTCGCGAAACTTGCGACCCGACAGGTAAGTTCGCAATTTGCGACATTGTACAAAACCCTCGCGAACTGGCAGAAACCCGCGCAAACACAAAAAAAAAAAATCCGCGAGAATTCGCGGATTTTGCGGATTGCGAGTTCGCAAATCCGCAAAATTCGCGAACGCGAGATTCGCAAAATTCGCCCATGCTTAAATAGAGGTAATCCAGTTTTAGTTTGAGGAAGGAAAGACCTTTTAAGTAGTTGAGAGATGAGTGCTCTGGGCTATTTGAGGGGTATGGAGTGGAGTAACAAGCATGGAATCAGTCCTCTTGTGAGGTTCATGAGTCGTGCAGTTGAGCCTATCTGAGATAGGGCAATTTGTGTACTATTGTTTTGGTGTGATCTGACGTGACTCAGAGGTGCTTTGGTTTTTGACTTGAGAAAGGAATTCTCTATAGCAGAGCTATGATGGCTTCTGGGAGGGCCCAGGATAGGCTTGTTGGCAGAAGTGAGGTTTGTACCAGAGGAAGGTGTAGGCTACAGCTATGAGTACAGAGATGCATACCTTATCATAAAGTCTAGTTCCATATCCCTAAGAGTGAGTAGGTGATATGAGAAAGTTTAAGGGGGTGGAGAGTGGTTGATAGTGTATTCATCTGTTTTTTCAAAGCTGTTTTCTCTAGCTGTGGTTAAGTGCTTTTCGGCACATGAGAGTACCAACCATCATGGTGTAGCCATGTAGATTATTGTTAGAGAATTTGATCACACCTTCCAAATTCGTGCAGGTTAATGTGCAAATCACAATTCTGTTTGTTGTAATGAGCCGTTTTTACCTGTAACATCTGTGATCGGCATCTCTCTTTACAGCAGAACTAGTATGAATATACTTTACCTTGTCACTTTCTTCATTCCTTTGCACTTTCTGCCCTGATCTACTGGAACGTAGGTAGCCAGCCCTGCTCGTGGTGCCTCTGATTCTTGATCAGGTTTTGTGGCTGGAACCCACAGCTGCCTCATCATCTGTCCCTGAATGCCTGAGTCAGAGGAATAAGAAGATGATTTATTTGTATGAGCAGATCTCCTTCATTTTGCATTAAAATCTTGGGTTACCTGCAACCTTGTGGTGACCCGCTTGAAGAGATATTCTCTTGCAGCAGGTGAGACTGAAAGAACTGCAGGAAAAGTTCAAAGTTCTTTGAAATTTAAATTTTTCAAATGGGCTGTTTCTAATAAGTGACTAACAAGACATCACTTCAGCTGTAATTCTCCTTTATTGTATTATGATGGAAATTAAACACCCTACTTCATTTCATGTACTTCATTGAGTCATCTTTGTTTAAACTGTTGTACGTGGTGCATTTAAGAATATAAACAATTAAAATGACACTAGAGCAACAAATGATGGTTCATCTGCCCAGCTATTTATAGCAAACAGTGACAAAAAACTTTAGTCTGTATTAGGTACCTTTAGCTAAAGTTGCACTTTTAAAATACTCTCCACTTTTTGATATAGTTGCATATCAATTGTTTTTTATTCATAAATATTATTTGCACAAAAGGTTCCTGGGAAACACAGGTGTTAATAAAATGTCAAGTCACGCAGGCCATGTACGTCTGTTGAGCAATGCTGTTGTAAAGATTTCATCCCCAAATAGCTGCCGCCTGTTCCCGCCCACAAACTTCCCAGTTTTTTTCCCTGGTCAAATGTAAAGGGGAAAAAATACCACAGGTATGGGTATTCCGGCTAACCTTGTAATCCACAACTCAGGCATAAACTCCTGTTTTGCCAAAACATAGGTTTACCCCCAACTCATAATGAGGGTCTCCATGTTTTAGAACACCATCACTTATAATCCACTTCTTAACATGGATGCTACAAATTATTTATTTCCTTGTTTTTGTTGCCTGGCATATTTGCAAACCATCTTTAGGAAGAGCAGCCATCTGCTTTTCATATATGAATCACAGGCATTGACTTGGCGAGGATGAAGGAGGACGCGGGCAGCCTGATGTAAGAGGTGCCGCTTTTGCTGTTAAAAGCATTTTTAAACTTTCACTCGCCCTCTATTTTTAAAAACTGTACTGTTGTGGTAAAAACCTGATCTCTAGAATCCTCTTGCCATTCTGTGCCCCGAGGCCCCGTTCCGACCCGGCTTGTGCCGTTTGTTTCGGAGGGCTACACCGGGAGCAGACACCCACGTCCTCACTTCCGGCGGATGCCGCAAGCAGCGCTCCTGTCTCTCGACGGCCCGAGACTACTTAGGGCGGAGAGCAAATGCAGAGGACGCGCGCAGCGGGTGCGCCGGCGGCGCGCCAAAGGCAAGCCCGTCTGCGCCCGTCCACGCCTGGACCGCGCCTAGGGCCACAGATCTTAAGCCTTCCACATCAGCTTACACTTTTAGATACACTCGCCTGGCCTTCCTTAATCTACGCTCACAGACCAAATGTCCAGACTTCAGTTTTAACCTCTATGACCCTCTTTACTATCACAACACCTGCCCATGTTGCCACTACAAAATGGGAGTCCCATTACGAGTACGAGCATGCTCTCTACCCATCCTACAACAATCGATAAACAAATAAACACCATAATCCCAGCCGCACTTATCATCGCACGATCGCTAGGTAAACACAAAGACGAAATTGCAGAATTCATCATCTCCAACAAACTTGACCTACTGTTTGTAACTGAAACCTGGACCAACCCCTCGTCAGAACCTGACCCCCTGGTAGCCTCCCCAGAGGGTATATCATTCTCAGGCAGGACAGAAAGTTAAAAACAGGGGGAGGAATTGCCATTATTTACCGAAGCCAACTTAAAACATCCATCAGCTCAGTCCCACTATCTACCTGCGAGGCACTGCAATTCTCCATAGCCTTAGGTCCTTCCCAACGCTTCAAAAGGTGTCCTCCTATAACGACCACCGGGCAGCAAAACACAATCCCTAACCACCTTCACCGAAATGATGGAGTCCCTGGCCACTGACATCTCCACCACCATCCTAGGTGACTTCAATTTTCCTTTAGAAAATCTTGCAAACATCGATACAAAAAACCTCCTATTTGATCTAGAATCCCTCGGTCTCACTCAACTGGTTGTGGGTAGTACTCACGAAGCCGGGCATATTCTAAATGGTCTATTCACCAACGACAAAAATATAAACATTATAAAGGTCCTCTCTCTAGGATGGTCAGATCACCACGCGGTAATGTTCACAATTGTATCCGACTCACCCTCTCTCCCCGGCTACAACACTCGCCCCTCACAAACCTTTAGATCATGGAAAAACCTGGACAACCAGCAACTCAGAGAACTGTTGCCCTCTCTGATGACAGATCTCTCACACAACCCCAATATAGCTGCTGAAGAGTACTCTAAATGGCTCACCACAGCGATTAATAAACTAGTCCCCACTAAATCCACCTCTAAAAATCGGAGTGCCCCCTCAGCACCCTGGTTTAACAAAGCCCTTAGGCAGCAGAAACAATTATGCAGAAACAAGGAAAGGCACTGGAGAAAGTCTTACTCCAGTGAAGAAAAGGAAATATACAAAAAAGAACTCACTCACTACAAATCCTTAATTCTGCATGCAAAAAGCAGCTATTTCTCCTCCCAAATTGAGCAAGCCAAAAACTCCAATAAGCAACTCTACCAGGTTGTATCTAAATTGTCACACCTACCCCCTCAATCGACCCCCAAACCTTCCCAAGCTTTTTGCAATAACTTAGCTACATTCTTTTTTGATAAAGTAAATAACATATACACCAACTTTTCCGACAAAATTAACAAAGATTCCCCTCCCATTCCTACTACGAAGACCCACCCAACTTTCTTGCAGTTTCACAACACTAACCCCACCCTTGTTGCTAATGCCATGAATGCCATCAAAACAGGCTCAGCCAAGGACCCTTGTCCACCGGCCATTCTCCTCACAATTTGTGACATCATAGCACCTCAACTTACCAACATCTTCAATGCCATGTTCAATACCGGGATTTACCCTGCAATCTGGAAAGACACCCTCCTCAAACCTCTGTTAAAAAAAAACACCTTGACGCGGACAACACCAACAACTACCGTCCCATAGCTAGCTTGCCATTTTCAGCTAAAATTGCAGAAAAATTGATGAATAACCAAATCTCTCAATATATTGAAGATCATTCCCTCCTTGACGACACCCAGTTTGGTTTTCGAAACATCATAGCACCAAAACCGCCCTCATCAAAGCCATTGATGAGATAAGAACTGCCCTTGACCAAGGAGGGGCGGCTGTGCTCATCCTGCTGGACCTTACTGCGGCCTTTGACACGGTCGATCACAACATCTTGATCGACCGTGTCAACGCTATAGGCATTCAAGCTAAAGCAAAAGATCTCCTGGCATCCTTTTTGGCTCACCGCACCAAGACGGTGCAGCTGGGAATCTTCCAATCCACACAAATGACGCTACACTGCGGTGTCCCTTAAGGCTCATCCCTCAGCCCTACCCTATTTAATATCTACGTAACAGACTTGGCTAAGGTCATTAGGGACTGGGGGATGAGCCTAACATCCTACGCAGTCGACACCCAACTGGTCCTCGCCATCAAGGATAATGGAGATAAAATTTCTGCTAATTTCCAACATGGCATGCTAGCCATCAGCAATTGGATGACCGCAAACTGTTAAAACTAAACTCCGACAAAACGGAGATCACGACATTTGGCAAGCTCACCCCCACCTGGCCTGACTCCTGGTGGCCCTCTGACTTAGGCCCCCCTCCCCTCCTAGTCACTAAAGTAAAAAACCTGGGAGTACTCATTGACGACAAACTTACTTTCTCCGCCCATGTTAATTCTATTGTTTCCTCATCCTTCTTTAAACTCAAAACCATAAAAAAGATACTCCCTTTTCTTCCCCCCAACTCTGGCAAAACCCTGGTCACCGCTTTTGTGATGTCTTCTGTAGACTATTGTAATGGACTTCTTGTCAACGCCCAACACAATGTCATCAAAAAGCTTTAGTCCATACAAAATGCAGCGGCCAGAATGCTCTCAGGTACCCCAAAATTCCAACCCATCGCCCAAACTATCAAAGGATACCACTGGCTAGCAGTGAAAAATAGGATAAAATTCAAAGCCCTCTGCATTGCCTATAAAGCCTCACATAAACAGGGCCCTCGATTTCTTTTGAATCCTCTGGCATTTCATGTCCCCAAACGATCGTTACGATCTATGAATGCATCTCTCATGACGGTGCCGCGAACCAGAACGGTATCATGGGGCAATCGCAGATTCACTGTATCAACAGCCAAACTCTGGAACTCCCTTGGTCCCGACATCAGGTCATCTCCTACCTTGACCACTTTCAGGAAAAAAAATAAAGACCTGGTTGTTCAACCAATAGTCCCCCTTTCCCTCATCTCCTCACTCTGCTTCGTCCATAGAGCCGAGACGCCCTAGGGCATTTGTTTGTGCTCTACAAATATCATAAATAAATCTATACTACTATTATAAAGAGAGAAATGTGTCCTTTGAGCAAGGTAAACTCGAAAAGTACACAACCAATCGCAACACCCAATACAGCGTTGGAAAGGGGGGGTCCTGTAGATGGACATAGGCTATAAAAAATAAAAATAAACGTTATTTAAAAAAATAAACAATAAAAAAAGTAGTCCCTAAGAAGTAACACCGGCCGTGTGAGCAAACAACGTGGACATGCGTGCTGACATCATCTAGCGCGGGTAGGAGCGGCGGGCAGCAGCGGTGAAGTCGGGCTGAGATAGATGAAGCGCGGGGAGGAGCGGAACGTGTGCGGATGACTGAAGCAATGGGAGGAGGCGGAACGAGGAGCGGTGAAGTCGGGCTGAGGTAGGTGCGGGACGTGTGCGGCTGACTGAAGCAATGGGAGGAGGCGGAACGAGGAGCGGTGAAGTCGGGCTGAGGTAGGTGAAGCGCAGGAGCGTTGGGAGGAGGCGAAACGTGTGCAGCTCAGTGAAGTGCTGGGAGTAGGCGGAACGTGTGCGGCTAAGTGAAGCGCGAGGAGGAGCAGCCCGTCAGCGCGGGGAGGAGCGGTGAACTGTGTGCGGATGATTGGGGGCCATGATCGTGGCAGTTCGGCTGATTGGGGGCCCTGAATGTGGCGGTTGCGCTCCAGGGGACCCCGGGACAACGTCGGGACGGGCTGCGGCCCTGAAGCAGCCTTTTGCTCCTGGACAACGTCGGGACGGGCTGCTAGTAAATAAATAAAATAAATATATATTTGTACTGCTGGTGGCAATTGCTACCACTGTTGCTAAGTGGTGTGGAAACCTACTCACCAGACTCTCATGAACGGGGAACAGAAGTTGATAGATTCATCCATCTCACTAGACTTGGAAAAGCTGTCTTGTTTTTAGTCCCAAACTTGACCTTTGCTTTTGCTTTGATGTAAAAAGTTCTTTAAGATTAAAATAGTTCATATTTTGCAGATCTACCAAATGTAAACTAAAGTGCTTGAGTGCGAATAAAAGATTTGTCATCAGTACACAATCAACAAGTGCAGGATGAAAGCATTCTACGCTTGTAAGCTTCCTATAGGTGCTCTCCTGTGAGTAAAAAAGACGGCAACCCCAGCATAATATAGCTGCTAATCCCCTTATAAAAGTCATTTCAATGCGTAATACCTTGATTGGTGCCATTATATTTAGATTGCAAATTGAATGCAGGATCCTCCCTTCTGCTCTATGCATAAAGTGGCAGTGATCTACTTTTATGACATCTACACCATATAGCAGTGTTGGAGAGATTTTCATCTTATATACGCGTAATAAATGGTAAAAGTGCCTACGCCCCGTGGCGCCATAAAGTGTTTAAAGTGCATTTGCGGCCTTCAAAACTGTTCTCAGAGGGGAAGCCTTCTCCTTGATAGCCGAGGCGCGCAGAAGACGGGATGAAGACTTGGTTCGGCTGGAGTCGGATATTGCTGATCTTAACTCCCAGCTGGCCCTGGGACCGACTCCGGATTTGCTCCATGCTCTTGCCCTGAAGCAGTCGGAACTGAGGGCCACTGCTACTGACGCAGCTAAGGCGATGAGCAGGGAACAGCAGGGCAGGATATATGACGCTGGGGATAAGGCGGGTAAGCTTCTTGCATGGTTGGATAAGAAAGACCTGGCGTCCCGAGTGGTACCAGAGATCCTGGGTGACGACGGACTCGTCGTCACTGACCCAGCTGCTATTGCCGAGACGTTTGCGGACTACTTTGAGACGGTCTATACGTCCGTTTCCGACCGGTCTCGAACTTGACTCGGCCTCCTTTCTGGAGGAGATCGAGCTCCCTTGCTTGTCCGACGCGGAGCGGGAGGATATGGACCGGGGCATGACGGCTGACGAGGTAGCACTGGCGATCAGGTCGCTGCGCTCCGGTAAAGCACTGGGGCCTAATGGTATCCCGGTGGAACTATATAAGCTCAGGGCTGATACCATTGCTGCACCTCTGAGAGATATGTTCCTGGCGGCCCGTGAGGCTGGTGAGCTCCCATTTGATCAACGACTGGCCACTATTGTGGTCATTCACAAGGAAGGGAAGCCTCGAGACCTATGCCATTCCTACCGCCCCATTTCCCTGATGAACGCCGAGCCGAAAATTTTGGCGAAGCTTCTTGCTAACCGGCTGGTGGGAGTGATCGCGGACTTGGTTCACCCGGACCAGTCCGGTTTCATCCCGCACCGTAACACGGCTCTTAATCTTCGAAGGTTCCATGCGGTAGTGGCGCGGGCGCACCTGATCACGAAGCCGACGGTACTTGCCTCGCTTGACGCGACAATGGCATTCGACTCGCTCGAGTGGAATTACCTCTGGGCTGTGCTTACTAAACTTGGGTTTGGCCCTGAATACATCGGCTGGGTCCGGCTCCTCTACTCTTCCCCGCTTGCCAATGTGACGGTGAACGGTCGACTGTCTGCCTCGTTCGCCTTGCGCAGGGGCACTAGACAGGGCTGCCCGCTGTCGCCGCTCCTGTTTGCTCTAGCACTTGAGCCGTTGGCTGCCTGGATCCGGGTGCATCCCGACGTTGCAGGTATCACGTGGTCGCCTGGCTTTGAAGATCGAATATCGCTCTATGCAGACGACATTCTTTTATATCTTACTTCTCCCTGCCGGTCCTTGATTGTGGTGTTTGATTTACTTGGCACTTTTGGTGGTTACTCGGGCCTGGTCATCAATTGGTCCAAATCCTCCCTCTACGTGCTGTGTGGCGATACTCCGCGCCTCCCTCGAGGCTGCTCTATACAGATCTCGCAACATGGTTTCAAGTACCTGGGCATTTATATTTCAAAGGATGCCCGTGCTCGTTACACTAAGAACTTGCTCCCTCCTTTGGTGAGGTTGCGGCGAGACGTGGAGGGCTGGAAGAAACTGCTGATATCTTTGCTGGGCCGGGCAGCATTGTTTAAAATGATGTCCCTGCCGCGGTTCCTCTATGCACTCCAGAATACGCAAGACCCAGTGCCAGCCAAGTACTTTGGAGAGGTTGAGAGCCTGCAGCGTACCCTGCTGTGGGATGGCAGGCCGCGGATCTCTATTGCCAAGCTGACTATTCCATGGTATGATGGAGGCATCGCCTTGCCTGACATGCGCCGCTACTATTGGGCGTCTCAGCTGGCGGCAGTTAACCACGTTTTTTACGGTCCGGCGGTCAACCCTGGATATGCCATGGATCGCTGGCTTACGAATGATGGGAATTACTACAGGGCATTGTACTCTAGATCTCTGGATCGGAACTTGACCGGACCTACTAAAACGGCGGTGCACCTCTGGAGGGCGGTGACCAAGACTTTGGGTTGGCAGGGCAAACTCACTATGGCTACTCCCCTGTACGATTCCGACCTGCTTGGGAAACTGTGGCACTCCAAAGGGTTCGACAGATGGGATCTCATCAGTATTTCGAAGGTGGTAGATATGATGGCTAGGGGGGAGGTTAAATCTTTCGAAGCGCTACAGGCCGAGTTCCAATTGGGTACAACGGAATACTTCCGTTATGCACAGCTTCCGCACGCTCTCATGTCTTCTATACCCGTGGGGGAGAAAGTGCCTGAGTCATCTCCGCTGGAAGACAGGGTGTTAGACGGCCATATGCCGGATAGCGCCATCTCCTTGACCTATAAAAAACTCATTAATGTGCGGACTGACCTGCTGGTGAAACTGAAAGACCTCTGGGTGAATGACGGAATTGAGATGGATGAGGAGGAGTGGCAGTCAGCAGTTTCTTCCCCTAAGGAGGTGGCGATCTCGGCCAGGCTGAGACTTGTTCAGTTGAAGATACTCCACAGGGTCTACATCACGGGCCCAAGGTTGATACACATGGGACTCTCTCAGGATGGACTGTGCAGGAGAGGATGTGGTGTTGTGGCAACTTTTATGCACGTAATCTGGGAGTGCCCGGTGATTGCCTCGTACTGGGGGCGTGTGCATGGAGTGATGAGAGCTGTTACCGGCGTGACCATGCCTGCTGAGGCTCGGCGCTGCCTTCTGAACGTTTGGGGCCCGAATGACTACAATGTAGCTCAGACCCGATGGGTCACCCTGGGTAATATGATAGCCAAAAGGGACATTGCCCAGAAATGGGGTGCGTCCGCGCCCCCCACTGTTGACCTGTGGAAGACCAACATGGATTGGTGCATGCTCCGAGAAAAGACTGTTTACTTGGCTCGGGGCAAACCCAGGATGTGGGGGTCGATATGGGGAGCGTGGAACTCATACAGGGGAGACATCTGTGCACCCCCGGAGATGACAAAGCCTGAGATCCGCCTGTCTCCGTAGTTCCCCCCTCCCAAGGTTCTAAGCTTTGTATCCTGAATCTCTGCTCCCCGTCCATTTGACTGTCATGTATCCTGTTGTTGATGGGATGTGCGAACCCCGCCCCTCCCCGTGATATATGCCTAGAATATCCTCTTTGTCCTCAGCCTCGTTTCCTTTCTTTTTTTCATCCTCTTCTTCTGTTCTTTCCTCTTTTTCTCTCTTTACTTTCTCTCTGTTGACTTTGGTCATATTTATTGTTATTTTAGTATTTTCTATTGTAAAATTAAACCTGACCACTCCTGTGCCTTGTTTTTGTACATGTTTCCGATTTGCAATATGATGCTGCCTGGCCTCCGGGATGTACGGCTGAATAGCGGTGTACTTGTTTCGGTAAATAAAGGTTTTCCAAAAAAAAAAAAAAAAAAGTGCATTTGCATTAATCAGTGCCTTATTCATTAAATGTACGATATGTTCTTTCTCTGTTATATTTGCCGAGAAAATGTTCTCCAAGTAGGGATATGATTTAACTATTTCTATAGGTGCATTGCCCAAATGCCAACTATAATTTGTGTTGGGTGACAACCCCTAGTGTGAAACCTCATGGTTTTACTTTTATTCATGTTAACTTTCAGATAGTGGCTTACGTTGGTAGACAATTAAGACGTTTCTGCAAGAATGTAGGAATCAGATCTAGTAACACAATATCATCCGCATAAACTAGTGCCCCCATGGGGTAAGACCCTACCTTTGAGGCATCATTATCTACATGGCTTCCAGTGTGAAGAGGAAGTTATACCTTCAACCCACCCCCAAGACAAGGGCTCACTGATGCTTTACCTACGCTGTAAAATTGGTGACCCACTACAATTCCTTTGCAGCGATCTTTCTGATCCCATGAAAAGAGTGAAATGTAATACGTCCATTGAATTTTGTGGCACCAGAAATGCATTCCAACCTTTTTTCAGGCACAACTATGAAAAACAAGCATTTGCAATGCAATAGGTCTCGCATTTACATGTAAATATAAAGCGCCCGACAGTGGATCCCTTTCAATAACAGCACCTGAGTAGCTATCCTTCCGTTATTCTGACCTCATCTACACTCATGAGGATATGTGTGCACACTGTATCACACCCACTGTCAAATGTTATTCCTAGCGGAACTCACCAATTTTAAACAAAAGCACAGGTGTACCACTTTTCAATAAACAGGGAAAACAAGTATACAATCTCTTCTCAAACAGCAGTGTATTTCCAAAGTTTCCTTTATTCCAGTATCAAAATGATTTGTAAAAACAGGGTCATAAGCATCACTCGTTGACAGGTGCACAGCCGACACGTTTCGTCCTTGAAGCAGACTTCTTCAGGGCATTAATAGTTCCCGATGTCATAAACGGGTAATTGGGTTAACAGAAATGTGAATCCAAAAAGTAAGGAGCCATGGACAGCAAAAATTCAAATTCAAATTCCCAATTGATAACGATCCATTCTGTCATCTACATAGATTTAATCCCATAAGCGCATATTCATGGGCACAGACAAAGTATGTCAGTATAGATGCGTTTCCTTTCAGAGTTTCTAAAATAATTCTGTTCAACGGCACTCAGCGATATGAATGATTTCCCCATATAATACAGCAATAAATACAAAACTAACGATCACACCTGACCATATGCCTGATATGATATTAAGGCAATGTGCCGTCAATTGTTAGCCTGCAGCCGGTAGAGTGCAGGCAAGCATGCCGACCGGGGTTCATCAAGGCATCACCTTGACAACAGGACAAATTCAGCATATTTCACTGGGTGGGCCAGGTCTTAGATCTAGGTCAAAAATAACTACCAGAACCGGGATCGAGTGAGATCCTAATTTCCTGCACTGCTCCCAATGATACTGGTTCAAAGTAAAACTAGCCCGCAGTGAGTCAGGTATGTGTATGTAACTGCAATAACAGTGTTGAAAACTAAGCACAGCATTCGATCTTTCTTCTCGCACTGCGGGGGGCTGCGGCCACCTGGGGCACAAAGCCTGGGAATCCTGGGCTGGTTTAAAATTAGATGAATGGAAACTCACATTCTGAGTACAAACGGGGCATGCGGGGGCGGCGGGACTGCTTTACAGCAGCAGATGACTAGGGACACATGTCCAACTGGTCGATGTGACAATGGGGGAGGGACTACCAAGAACTCCTTTTATGAATATCTCAGTGAATGAAGGTGGGTTGGGAACTCCTCACGGGTGGCTGACAGGTACTCAGCTCCAAGTTGCTGGACTGCTCCTCTTTTTCTATCTATCCCTTTCTGCACAGTATTTGGCGGTAACATGCAAACCTGCCCCTGGAATCCCTCTCTAAATTATTTTCTCATTCAACTGTTTAATATTTTATATTATTTTTGACCAAGGCCTAGAGGGTGTCAGGGCACATCACAATCTTCACAAGAGTTTAAATGACCTTGACTGCAGAGACTGTGCGGTAACACGTTGTTTGTGTACAATAAAGACGAGAAAACATTGCTTTGGGGATTTATTGATTAGTATTTCCAAAACATTATTTCATGTCCCGACATGTCTAAAGGCATTACGAGGGTTGCCATGTTTCTAAATAGGGATTTATAACAGGTTTGAAGATAGTTTGCAATGTGAGGATCACTCAGGGTCATGGGGTTATTTTGAAACTAGGGAACCTGGTTTTCAGGTAACACTGGAGGGAGGGGAGATCAGAGAGCAATATTTTTCCATATAAAAGTTTGTTTTCAATTATCACCTAAATTGGTTCTAAGAGTAGAATATTATAACGATTATGGAAAATAGTTGTATAAATTAGGTGCATGGCCAGTGAATGCTCGAGTTGCGAAGGGTCCTTTCTTGAATCTTGGGTGCTTAGGTAATTCATGTATTTGCTTCTAATGGTGCAGGGTTCTTTGGAGATTGTGAGTTTGGAGGAAAGATATATGGGGGAATTTAGGAGAAGCGTCTTATATGTATTGTTGGCTTGGATTAGCCGGGAGCATGTACCGCGCCTCCACCTGTTCAGTCAGACTGAATTCACAGAAAAACAGTCACTTCACACAAAACGAAAGCGAACATTGTAAACTCTTATTATTAGTCAGTCGAGGTGACATCATGGGGCTGGTCAGTGCTGCGCGAGCTGTTATTTGCACAGGGCCAGACTGGGAACTGAAAGCAGCCCTGGCAAATGTTGGCAGACCAGCCCCCGTCCGGCACGTAGTGAGCGACCGCAGCAAGCGAGCACGACCACTACTAGGGAGGTTTGAGGGGGTCTTCCCCCAAGAAAATATTGGAAAAAGACAGACCAAAACTGTGAATTTTACAGCACATTTTTCATTACATATTCAACTGTATCAACTTTCAGAGCACAGTAAATAGTAGATGATGACCTTAAAGAGCACCAGGTTACCCACCAAGTCATATCTACCCATAGACCTTCTTTCAGAGAGCACCAAAAATAGATACAAGTAGTGAATCAGAGAGAACAAAGTAAAAGTGAGACCAGCCCCCACATGGTGTGTAGCGAGCAAGCAACCACTACTAGGGGGTGATTAGGGGTTTGACCCCTCAAGAAAATTTGAGACAGAAAGGCCTAAACAAAGCATTTTTCAACACATTTTTCATTACATATTAGATTGTATTAACTTTTAAAGCATAGTAATTGATTACCTTATAGAGCACCAGGATACCCAGTCATAAATCACATACATTCCTACAGAGAACACTAAAAAATGAAATGTCGAGCACGAAACATGAATTTAAATATAACCAATTTATTCTTCATATAAAATAGCATAAAGTCATTTAAAAATGCACTTAGCTTCAAACAATTGTGCAAAGGTTCAGAGTAAAAAGTGTACAAGACAATCTGTACTTCTACCCTTGTGGTACCAACACTTTTGCAAAGAGCGGCTGCTCCTTAGTGCGACCGGAAGTAACACTTCTAAAGAGGACTGATTTCCTTTCTTGGTGCAGCACGTCACTGCTAGGGTGTAATAACTGTGATAGGTCAGTGACTGCACTTCTGAGGTGAATGCAGCAATATGGGACAGTAAGCTCCCACTTTATTTATTTTAAACATTTGCTAACCTGTTTGCAGCAATTCTGTGTGTGGGCTGAGGCATTTTTTGTTTGCTTTTTATACAGATTGACTGATCTTTGTAGCGGTCTGGGGCAACTGCAAGATTTGGGTGCCCTTTGGGGTCAGTTGTTCTGCCATAAGAGTGCACTCACTGAATAGTTCTTGAAAAGGGAAGTGTCTGAATTTCTCAGTTCATTGAGGAAAAAAAGGCCCATAATAATAATAATTACAAAAAGTAACAGATCAATCAATCAACAAAATTTGTAGAGCACGCTACTCACACATAGGGTCTCAAGGCGCTGAGGGGGGGGGGGTCGCTACTGCTCGAACAGCCAGGTCTTGAGTTGTTTCCTGAAGGAAAGATGGTCCAGGGTCAGCCGTAGGTGAGTGGGGAGGGAGTTCCATGTCTTGGATGCCAGGTAGGAGAAGGATCTTCCTCTGACGGTGGATTTGCAAATTCGTGGAATGGAGGCGAGGGCGAGGGCGAGGCTGGCGGATCGGAGCTGGCGGGTGGGTGTGTAGAATGTGAGGCGGCTGTTGAGGTACTTCGGGCCCGTGTCGTGGAGAGCCTTGTGTGCGTGGGTGAGGAGTCTGAACATGATCCTCTTTGCTGACGGGGAGGCAGTGCAGGTCTTTCAGGTGGGCAGAGATGTGGCTGTGGCGAGGGATGTCCAGGATGAGTCCAGCTGAGGCGTTCTGAATGCGCTGGAGTCTTTTCTGAAGTTTGGCTGTAGTTCCAGCGTAGAGGGTGTTCCCGTAGTCTAGACGGCTGGTGACGAGGGCCTGGGTGACCGTCTTCCTGGTTTCGGTGGGGATCCATCGGAAGATCTTTCGGAGCATGCGCAGGGTGTTGAAGCAGGATGAGGAGACGGCGTTGACTTGCTTGGTCATCGTGAGGCAGGACTCCAGGATGAAGCCCAGGTTGCGTGCATGGTCCGTTGGCTTGGGTGCGGTGCCCAGGGCAGGGGGCCACCAGGAGTTGTCCCAGGCAGAAGGAGATGGTCCGAGGATGAGGACTTCCGTCTTGTCTGAGTTCAGTTTCAGACGGCTGATCTTCATCCATTCTGTGACCTCTTTCATTCCTTCCTGGAGGTTGGCTTTGGCGGTGGCGGTGTCATTGGTGAGGGAGAGGATCAACTGGGTGTCATCGGCGTAGGAGATGATGTTGAGGTTGTGTTGGCGAGCGATGGCTGCGAGAGGGCTCATGTAGATGTTGAAGAGGGTGGGGCTGAGTGAGGATCCTTGCGGAATGCCGCAGAAGACTTCGGTGGCCGCGGATCGGAACGGGGGGAGGCGGACTCTCTGGGTTCTACCGGCGAGGAACGAGATAATCCACTCCAGTGCTGCTCCTTGGATTCCGGTGTTGCTGAGGCGCTGTATCAGGGTGCGGTGGCATACGGTGTCGAAGGCTGCTGAGAGGTCCAGGAGGATGAGGGCAGCAGTTTCCCCGTTGTCGATCAGGGACCTGATGTCGTCGGTGGCTGCAATGAGGGCGGTCTCGTTGCTGTGGTTTGCTCGGAAACCGGACTGTGAGAGGTCGAGGGATCCGTTGGTCTCGAGGAAGGCGGAGAGTTGTCTGTTGACGGTCTCCTCGATGACTTTGGCTGGAAAGGGGAGGAGCGAGATGGGGCAGAAGTTCTTGAGGTCCGTGGGGTCCGCAGTGGGTTTCTTCGGGAGGGGGCTCAGCTCGGCATGTTTCCAGCTCTCTGGGAAGGTGGCGGATGTGAAGGAGCTGTTGATGATGTTCCGGAGTTGGGGTGCGATGATGGAGTCGGCTTTGTTGAAGATGTGGTTAGGGCAGGGGTCACTAGCGGAGCCAGAGTGTATGGTGTTCATCAGGCGGGTGGTGACTTCGGTGCTGACAGGGGTCCAGCTGCAGAGGGTGGTGGTGGGGGGCACTAGTTTGGTGGTTGGGTGCGTGGTCAGCCTGCCAAAGCTGTTGTGTATGTTGGCGATCTTGCGGTGAAAGAACGAGGCGAGTGAGTCGCAGAGGTCTTGTGAGGGTGTGATGTCGTTGTTGTAGGCGCTGCGGTTGGAGAGCTCTTTGACGATGCTGAAGAGTTCGTTGCTGTTATGGATGCTGTTGTCCAGTCGTTTTTGAATGTTGTCTTTTTGGTGGTGCAGATCAGCTGGTGGTGTTTGCGGGTGGCGTTCTTGAGGGCTGTCATGTGTTCTGCTGTCTGGTCGTGACCAGTTAGGTTTCCCCTGAGTGAGGCAATTTACGTTTTGCCAATTAGTTTTGCTGTGCCGAGTGATGCTTTAGCCGAAATATAGCGGAGGCTCTCCGCCTCCTCCTGCCCCCTGCTCACCACATGCCCTCGAGGTACTCCTAGATTACAGGTTGATGCATGTAGCATGTTTTGACCTCTGAGGGGTGATGATGGCTCATGGCTGACTAAGTTACATGGAGGATCGGGGTCCGGGTTAGCCGCCCCTTGAGTCATTAATCAGAGCCTGCCTGGCCTAGAGCCTGAAGCCTGCTACCACCTCGCTCCACCCCTGCTCACAACAAACAAAACCACATTGCGGCAGAACCGGGCCGGGGCCTAGCCCTGCTGCCCCTTGCCCCTTTAGGCCCCTTTTGGTCCCTTTTGCTTTTAATTCATTTCTCTGGCCCGGTCGCGACGCCCCATACAGTGCCGCCCGGCGCCCACCACCCAGTTGGTTGATGTGGGGGAAAAAAGTAGGGGAACTTTGGGTGGAGAATCAGAGGGCAGGAATAACCTGTGGATTGGGTCAGTGGGCCTAGTCAGAGGTGTGGAAGAAAGAGCAAAATGTCCCAATTTTGAGTATTTGTTTCCCATTTCACTAACCGGTTACAGCTTATTATGTTATTTAATTTAACCAATGGATACACATGTTTATTTAAGGTTTAATATTAGGAATTGACATTAAAATACATTCACAAAGTGGGATACGTTTCCAATCATAGAATGTCCCAAATATCCTGAAAAGTGGAATCACAAGTCTTTTGTCTCCCAGCCATGGAGTTTCTGTCATCAGCACTTCTCCTCCCTTTTCCACAAGAGCAGTTCAAACATAAATGGCAAAATATCCTACTTTGCAAATGTTTTCCACATAATTATGGCTCTGTCATATTTGCCACATAATGCATCATCTGCTGCATAATCGGACGATTTTAACTAATAGATTGTTTATACCTTAAACGTATCAAAAGTTACTAAGAAATGTCACTTGTGCTGCTGTGAAGTGGCGGGCCCCATGAAAAGATTGACTGGTCACCATTCCCACTGCTGCAGTTGTATGTTCCACTGGTACTAATAAGTAAACATCTGTACAGAGGCTGTTAGCATGTGTGAAAAATGTCAAAATTTTAAAGTATCAGAAAATTTACAGCACCACTTACACCTGTGTAGGGTGTCAGAGCACTTTACATCACACATATTACACAGAGACAATCAATCATACGTGTGTAAATTACTGTATAGCAAATGTTACATAAGGAAAAGGACTACAAGGTGTAGGAGTCACATGACAACCATACTGGTAAACAGCATAGCTTAATAGTGATCGGCCTGGAGAAACACAAACTCAGAATTTAAAACGTAATACCATGGTTGGGGGTTCTCTTTAATAATCAGAATTGATTTCTACCCCAATTAACCCTTTTTTGTAACATTAGAATAATCAAAGACTGGGGAAAACACCATAACACTCTAATTTATACCTTGCAGTTTGCATGCAGCTCTTACATGACAGTTAATAGCTCACTGTTCTATGTTAGGATTTTAACCCACTGACCTATTTACATTCTGGAAAAACAACAATTGATGAACAGAATGCAGAAAAATCTGGGCCTAAATCCATAGTTTTTTTGCTCACCATGCCATTCCAGTTTGAACCCAGCCATATGCAAATCTGTCTTGACCCTGTGCCCAATGGGAACAGTCCAGCCCGAACTGCCAGGCAAGGTCCTCCCTGAACTGGAAACAAGCATCCTAGGACCAGTTTCATTTGTTTCAGTTACACTATTTACATTATGTGCACTTTGTGATCTGTATGGTACATGTTCCTAGCAGCACGCTCATTAACACTCTTTCCATGAGTCAAAACGACCACTAGACTAAACACCTTCTGTCTCTACTAAGAACATGAGTCACTGGAGTTATCATGACATTTTATTGATGCCGAAAATTGTTGGAGTCAGGAAGGAGGAAGCAAGTGCTTTTAAAACCATATTATACTTGCAAACACGACGCCCCTACCTGAAGTCAGCGCCAGCCGCGGTCCGTGCAGGTAAGAGCGGTGGGTGGTGGGGCCTGGTAAAGGGGGATTTCGAGGGACAATGCAAAATTAATTATTTATTTAATTTCCCTTCTGCATCATCCCTCGAAATCCCCCCTTACCCGCCCCACTGAGAGAAACTTGCACTGCACTGACCCGCTATAAACACCTGGATGCGACTCAATTCAAATCACACACTAGACAAGAGCATTATGCTGCCTAAAAAAATAATTAACAACATTCTAGAAAAAGCAAACTCTCATAGGGAATACAATATTAAGTAAAGCATGTGAATTGTAAGCAGGAAACCACATGGTTACCTTTTTTATCGTTTTACACTTATTATTCAGAAATTAGTGAGTGCTTTTGCCTGAAAAGTTAAGGCCATAACTACAGGGCACAGAAGTGACCCGTTTCATTGCCCATTGCTTATATCCTTACAGAACATAAGCAGTATGGTTTAAAAAGACCACGTTTGTGAACACAAAGCCGCTGTATATATTTTGTTTTCAATTCACCCATCAAGCAGGTATTTTAGTATCTCCAGAAATAGTGCACTTTCTCACCCCGGGTAAGCAATTTTGAGACATGAGAAAACAAAAGTAGCGCTTCACTGGCATACACTGTAAAGTGGCGCTAATGGGTTTAGGTGTGAATAAATCAATCTGGCCACCTTGCAACCACCCTGTCTTGCTTTAGTTTGTTAGTTAGTTAGTTATTTTTCATATTCTGGATGTTTTATTTCTCTCCACCCTGAGGCTGCACTTAGAAATTGAAAAATGTCAGAAAAAGAGACAATTCCAGCAAAAGTGTTTTTCTTTTTTGGATCCATTTCACAGGAGAGCAAATAAACAAAAGGAGGAAAGAGAAGGTAATGCTTGTTTCTTGAAGTTTCGGTTTTCACTAATTGAGGAGGAGCGAGACAGAAAGAGAAGGAAGAGGGGGAACAAAAGGGGCGGGGGGGGGGCAGTTGCCAGCGGCAGGAGAACTGGACACTGTACATTGACTGTCTCTGACTCACGGAGGGGTCGGTTCCACACGACCAAATCGGCCGCAGAAACAGAACTTGCCCCCTGTCACAAAACCGGCCTCCACCCTCTCCAGCCTACCGGGGGATTGCCTGGTGCCCGGACTTTACCAGTCCGGCCCTGTATTTGCATCTCTTCTGAAGAGCAGATTTCTCAGCCCGAAGCAGTACTGGGGAACTTCACTTACGCCGCCTCCACCTGAGGTAAACAAGAGAGGCACGGGGACGCGGACCTTCTGAAGATGCTTCTGCTTTCTCTTTCTTTTCTTTCTTCTCTTGTTTCTTTTTCATTTGAATTTCCTGAAAGGCGTGTTCCTTGAACATGGCTACTCACGGGCGCTCAGGGCAGCAGGCTACTCTCATACTCTGAGCTATTTTTAACCGAGTACTCTCGCTGACACATTTAGGGTGAAGCACCGCAGGTGACCTGACACCAACACACGTCTGCGCCCACGCATCCTCACGCTGCCTCCCATCAAGCTCTGCCAAAGCACCTCCTTCCGGACCTGCACCACACACTGTTATTAGGCGCAGCACAGAGCTTCACCCGCGTATTTTACTATTGCGACCCCACACCTAACTCTTCCAGTGCACACCCAGCCCACCCTGCAGCGCCCTCTGCTATTCCACTACCTGAAGTCTGGGTCTGGTGGCTTATTGGATTGCGGAATACAGGGGTGCTTTAAGGAGGTGCAGTGTAAGAAACAAGGGGACCCGTCTAGGTAGTTGAGGACCTCGGGTAGTTAATGATTTTTAGAAAGACAAAGGTCCTAAACCTTTTTATGCGATTTTGAACAATAAGCACAGACTTAGATAAGAACTATGTCTCTTTTTCTCCAATGTCCAGCCGGACAGAGGACTATTTATTTCAAAAATAAAACGAAGATTCAAGATTAAGTGAGACACAACACAAATCGAAAACTGGGCACAAACCTGTACCAAGTGAGAAAAAGGAGAAAACAATACATGGGGAAAATGACAGGCAAACAGAGTGGAGCAAAAGGTGGCTTACAATACAATGCAATCTTGTGTAAGCACAGACCAACAGTGACTGCAACACGTATTACACAAATGAAAGATGCAGTACTGTTAAAACAGTCAACGTGACGTTTCGATCCCTATCTCCAAGAATTAACTGGGATCACCTTCAGGACTACTGAATTTACTATTGCCTGAGTGTTTTTTGTAAAGGCCTTTGGGAATAAACAGGAGGAGGGAAGAGGGAAGAGAGACAATTTTATCTCAGGAAAAATTATATTTACATTTAAATTAAGCATGTCAGATGCACTTAAGTGATTTTGACGCTCTGTGACATTATGTGCTGATGCCACCGGGTCCAGTGAAAAAGTTCAAGACAAAAATTAAGTGACAACAGTACGATGTGCACTCGTGGTGACTGGTGTTCAGCGGCGTGTACTGTGTACCACTGAGTTGGGCGCAAGTGGGGTGACTACTCGAAAGGGCACAGGCGTAATTGTGCTCATTTTTCAAGTAGCTTGGACCTTGAAATGGGTGAAAAAGTAGTCACGCACGCAATGCGTTTCAAGTCCATTTTTGGTTTGGGGGTGAGCATCACAGAACAACACGATTCGTGCCTCGCCGAAACGCCACACTGGTTACCGTTCATGCGTCGCATGGCTGAATATTCACCCACTCCGGCACTCCTTTGCTCGCAAACGGCTAAGAGCCTGAATACGTTGGTGATCACACTGGCACTTAATACACTGTCCAAGCTACTTGAAAAATGAGCACAATTATGCCTGTGTCCTTTCGAGTAGTCACCCCACTTGTGCCGCAACTCAGTGGTACACAGTACACGCTGCTGAACACCAGTCACCACGAGTGCACATCGTACTATTGTCACTTAATTTTTGTCTTGAACTTTTTCACTGGACACAATGGCATCAGCACATAATGTCACAGGAGCGTCAAAATCACTTAGTGCGTCTGACATGCTTAATTTAAATGTAAATAGAATTTTTCCTGAGATAAAATTGTCTCTCTTCCCTCTTCCCTCCTCCTGTTTATTCCCAAAGGCCTTTACAAAAAACACTCAGGCAATAGTAAATTCAGTAGTCCTGAAGATGATCCCAGTTAATTCTTGGAGATAGGGATCGAAACGTCACGTCGACTGTTTTAACAATACTGCATCTTTCATTTGTGTAATATGTGTTGCAGTCACTGTTGGTTTGTGCTTACACAAGATTGCATTGTATTGTAAGCCACCTTTTGCTCCACTCTGTTTGCCTGTCATTTTCCCCATGTATTGTTTTCTCCTTTTTCTCACTTGGTACAGGCTTGTGCCCAGTTTTCGATTCGTGTTGTGTCTCACTTAATCTTGAATCTTCGTTTTATTTTTGAAATAAATATTCCTCTGTCCGGCTGGACATTGGAGAAAAAGAGACATAGTTCTTATCTAAGTCTGTGCTTATTGTTCAAAATTGCATTATAAAGTTTAGGACCTTTGTCTTTCTAAAAATCATTAACTACCCGAGGTCCTCAACTACCTAGATGGGTCCCCTTGTTTCTTATACTGCTATATAGCGCAATCGCTGGATTGCAAGGGTCTAATTTCCCTTTGCCCACCCTAGTTGGGAGCGGGTCAACCCTAGCACTAAGTTTATTCCATTTCCTACATCTTCTTGTGACTCTCCTCCCTAATTTTTACCTTCTCAGTATGTCAGCCCATGCACCTCTGTACACAGACGACTATATTAAACAACTCTGCTCACGTCCCTCACTATTGTCCGAGACACCAGAAACACCCACTCCTGAGAACAACTCAATTCCAGTCCAGCTCGAAAACTTAAGAAAAAGCAGGTCCGATTAGAGCTTATGATTTTGATGCTAACGGACTACTTAAAAGCAGAAGTCATTCCTATAGGCCTACAGGTTCGGAACGTCCCAGGGGTTTTCACAGATAACCCCAAATATATTAAAAATTTCAGCTACATAGGGACAACTTGCTCACGCCATTAGCTAGTCCAAGGGATCGATATCGCCACAGAAACTTTGAAATCCCTAGAACTAGAAATCGCCGATATTTTAAAACAGATACAGGATTCTAATCCCACACCTGATGCCAAAAAAACTGTTGGAACAGATTGGCAAAACTGTCGCAGATTTCCATAGAATTGAACAAAACAAAAACTCAAACAAAATGAAGAAAGACGTGAAATCCTACAATATAGAGACCACATTCCCATATCTGCATAAAGATTTTTACACAAATAAATCTTACTCACGATACCAAAACAGCCGCCCTTGGGGCCGCTATAACAAACGCCAACACCTTGCAGGTTTCTCAGACAATTCTGCAGATTCATCAGGCAGCTCAGACCCAGGTGAAGGCAGCAGTGTAGCTAGAAGAGGCGGAGCACATCAGAATACTTTTTTAGCCAGAGGAGCTCAGGACCCACCACAACGTAGCAGAGTAAAGAAAACCCAAAGATGGTACAACCCACCAGGAGAGCGGAAGACCCGCAACAACTACTACCAATGGTAGTATCGGGATCTCCCTCCCCACATAACACCGATACAATCCCCATTTTTAACCTGTCAACTCATACATCTGCAGAAGATGAACTTTCTCTGCTCAAAAAGGGTTTATCTTTCGTCCCAACAGTCCCACCTAACTTCATGGAACTACAGACAGAATTTATGAGATTTTTTAGGCGTATACGTCTCCAGGCTTTCTTTCAACTGCACCCTACCCCAGAAAACTATGCCAACACCCCTTTTCGCCCCCCATTAACTTTCCTGACATCAGCCGGGATGATCCCAACGGAAGTTGTGACTTTTGAAAGAGTAATTCTGAAAGAACTCTATAGCCTTCAGAATAAGAAAAAATGTATCCCCTATAACATCTCATTGAAAGAAAAGCAGGCAATTGAGCAACTAAAAACCAATAACACCTTAATAATCAAAAGCGCCGACAAGGGCGGCGGTATAGTGCTCCAAGAAAAGACAGCCTACATCACAGAGATCCATCGCCAACTAGACAATAAAGAGCATTACAAAAGGTTAGCCCATAATCCCACTAAAGAGATACAGGCACTAATCCTAAAGATTACCACGGAAGGATTAGATGCTGGCTTCCTCTCAAAAAAGGAATTTAATTTCCTCAATGTGAAGACTCCGCGAATCCCTGTGATATACACACTTCCCAAAGTGCATAAAGATGCAACCAATCCACCAGGGAGGCCAATAGTCTCAGCATGTGGGTCAATTCTCGAACCACTTGGCTCATATGTCGACTTTTTTATTAAGGAATTTGTCCCAGAAACCAAATGTTTTGTCAGAGACTCCATGAATATGATAAACATGATTGAACACCATCCTTTCGATCCATCATCAGAGACTCTAGTCACCATGGACGTAGAGTCTCTTTACACAAACATACCCCAGACATCAGCACTTTTAGTCATTCAAAAAATTCTGGAATCACGTCCCCGCCCCCATTCGGTTCCCAGTACATTCATTCTGCAACTTCTCGCAATATGCCTAACAAAGAATTTCTTCATGTTCAACAACAGCTTCTTTGAACAAATTAAGGGCACGTCCATGGGAGCAATTTTTGCCCCAAACCTGGCCGTGCTCTTCATGGACCAGCTAGAGACTAATGTAATCCTTACCCCTTCTAAACCATTTTTCACAGGTATAGGTTTTTGGCGCAGGTATATCGACGACATTTTCATTATTTGGAAACAGGACATTGATTGCCTGCGCCAATTTCTTCATTGGATGAACAATAACTGTTTAGGACTGTCATTTACCATCACTACCAACAATGATTCGGTTGCTTTCCTTGACCTAACAATTTTTCACAGTGAGGGGCGTCTTCTCAGACGGCTTTATCGCAAGCCAACTGAGAAGAATACCCTCTTGGCCTATAATAGCAATCATCCCAGGGCCCTAAGAGACTCCTTGCCCTATTCTCAATTTTTGAGGATAAGGCGCAACTGCTCATGCAAGAATGATTATTTCCAGGAAGCGGCTGTTCTAGCATCCAAACTTAAAGAACGTGGGTATCCCAGAAAAATCGTAAAAAACGCTTCCAAACGCGCATGGTACTGCCCTAGAGAGGTCCTGCTCACCCCCAAACCAAAAAAGGACTTGAAACGCATTGCGTGTGTGACTACTTTTTCACCCATTTCACATAAGCTGAGGAAAACAATACTCAAACAATGGCCCATTATTAACTCAGGCGTCTTAGACATCGATAAACCCCTGTTTGCCTTCAAAAAGAGCAAGAACCTCAAAGACTACCTTGTTAGGGCTGCCTTACCTTGCGCACCATCTGCCTCTACTCTTGATACGGTATGGGGTCTGTCCCCCATTGTTGGTCATTCGAAATGTGGTGGTTGTAACAACTGTAACCTGACAATTGAAGGAAAGAGTTTCACATTTAACAACATTACTGTGCACAGTCATTCTTTTTCGAATTGTAATACACCCAATGTTATATATCTGATCCAATGCCCTTGTCTGAATGTGTATATTGGGCAAACAACTCAAAAGGTTAAGACCCGAATTGGACAACATAGGAGTCCCATTCGATGCGGGACCTTGAACGCCCCACTGGTTGACCACAATACAGCTTCCAAACACACTGAAGATGACTTAAAGTGGACAGTTCTCAAAGTATTGAAACTACCACCCATAGGGGGTAACATGGAACAATTGCTGAACAAGGAAGAGCTCAAATCAATTATCCAATTCAACTCCATACAGGATGGACTCAACAGATCAGAAGATTGGACCAATCTGTTGTAAATCCATCCCACCGCATCTACCTCTGGTTTCCATTACCCTGACGTTTGGTCCACCTGGCCAAGACATAAACAGCAATGTCACTTGTAACTAGACTATCAGCACATCAAATGTATTGGGTCCCAACTGTTGTATATTATGATCGTTTTTGCCTCTTTCAATTTATCTGACAATGGAATGGAGGTTTCTTGCTCTTGGATAAGTGTTGTGACCTTAATTAAATGTTTCACTTCGAGCACCTCCTCACCCACTCTAATAGGTCCGCCACGTTTCTTCACCTATTCACCATTCCAAAATGGCGCCCATGTTTTCGGCGACCAGTCGACATCCTGGGTTAGTCCCCTGTTTGTTTCTACTAACTTCACAGTGCACGCCAAATAGGGTCCTTCGAGCAGAGCCAGTCGCAACTAGCTATCACGCTACACCGGATGGGAATCCATACGCCCGACTCCAAGATCCCATCGAGGTAAGATTGCCGGTTGGCACACTCCCTTGTCCGCTCTGACCATCTTTCCTTAGCTTGACACCGGACTGATTCCCCTTTCTAATTTCCACAGGATCAGCCGGAACCGGACTGCATCACCCTGCAGCCGCCCCTTGCTTCAAGTCTTCCAGGCTCGCAAAATCAAAAATCGCACCTGGTCCTCTGCCACTGTGAATAGGTAACTTCCTGCGTCGCACACCGCGCACTGTCTTTACTCACAACGGCTAAAATTCCATTAAATCACTGCCTTATCCCCATAGGCTGCCCAAACCTGGTCAGGAACGCTACCCAGACGTCCTGCCACGCCGCCCACCTCTTCACGGAAGCCCCCTCAGGCTCCTTGTTCGTATATTCAGGTAACCTCCTTGCCCCGTCCCAGGGCTGCAATCTAGACCAATTTTTGTCTCATCTTGAAGCACCTAATTAGGTTCCTTCCGCCTTCAGGTATATCAAACCACCCACGAGGCTCCACAAAGAGACGCCATTGGTTCACTATAACTCGGTGAACAGGTCAGTACTGTACCCTGCCAACACTGTCACTGCAGTCGCCCGATATTCACTGCGACAATGTTAACATCACAGAACAACACGATTCGTACCTCGCCGAAACGCCACACTGGTTACCGTTCATGCGTCGCATGGCTGAATATTCACCCACTCCGGCACTCCTTTGCTCGCAAACTGCTAAAAGCCTGAATACGTTGGTGATCACACTGGCACTTAATACACTGTCCAAGCTACTTGAAAAATTAGCACAATTACGCCTATGCCCTTTCGAGTAGTCACCCCACTTGCGCAGCAACTCAGTGGTACACAGTACACACCGCTGAACACCAGTCACCACAAGTGCACATCGTACTGTTGTCACTTAATTTTTGTCTTGAACTTTTTCACTGGACCCGGTGGCATCAGCACATAATGTCACAGAGCGTCAAAATCACTTAAGTGCGTCTGACATGCTTAATTTAAATGTAAATAGAATTTTTCCTGAGATAAAATTGTCTCTCTTCCCTATTCCCTCCTCCTGTTTATTCCCACAGGCCTTTACAAAAAACACTCAGGAAATATTAAATTCAGTAGTCCTGAAGATGATCTCAGTTAATTCTTGGAGATAGGGATCGAAATGTCACGTCAACTGTTTTAACAGTACTGCATCTTTCATTTGTGTAATATGTGTTGCAGTCACTGTTGGTTTGTGCTTACTCAAGATTGCATTGTATTGTAAGCCACCTTTTGCTCCACTCTGTTTGCCTGTCATTTTCCCCATGTATTGTTTTCTCCTTTTTCTCACTTGGTACAGGCATGTGCCCAGTTTTCGATTTGTGTTGTGTCTCACTTAATCTTGAATCTTCGTTTTATTTGTGAAATAAATATTCCTCTGTCCGGCTGGACATTGGAGAAAAAGAGACATAGTTCTTATCTAAGTCTGTGCTTATTGTTCAAAATTACATTAAGGAGGTGCAGCACAGAGATACATTTGTGAAGCGCTGTATGGTGATCAATACGAAAGGATGCATGGTTCATAAACAAAGTTTAACGGTACAGGTACCACGCGGTGTCGCGCTAGTAAATGCACATATGGTCAAACCATGCCCCATTTTGTCTAGCTGTGGGTAGCCTGGGTGTTGGACCTGGGGTTTCCAAGTCACATAGGGTAGCTTGGCACAAGTAGGAAGGTCAAACTCAAGGGCAAAACAATGTTAAGCTTGCGTCGCACCCTCACAGTAACGCAGCATCCATCCACTCAAAAAGGAAACTACACTGTGATTTTATAAAAATAGAAAAGCTTTATATTCTCTCTTGTTGCTCGTTTCTTGTATTGTGCTCAGATGCTAAATCAGTACCACATTTACAGTGAATTCAGTGCATTTACGTTTCTTGTTTCTGTAAACTTTTCTACTCCTTTTGTTCTAAGTTACTTTTGCATTTCCGGTTTTACATTAATTAATTCTCCAACAAACAATTCACAGTACACTACTACTTAACTCCCTGGGAACACCCTAGCATCATAAATTGGCTTGGTACCTTAGTACACAGAGAGCGACACTTTCCCACGAACAGATGAGTAACTACAGGGTTTCAGGTGAAAGATTAAATACTACAATCAGCTTAATTAGGTCTGACTCAGATGATTGATAAAAGCAAGGCCAGAGTTTTCTTCCCCTTCCACCACTGAAAGAAAAAAGTTAAGCCACAAACTCCAACTTTATCAACCGTAAGAGGGTTCAATTAACTCCTTCTATTCAGTCGCTCTCCTTTGCTTTACTTGTTCCTTTTATCCCTAATTCTGGCGACTTCCTAGTCTCAGTCTCCCCAATCCTGCCAGAACTGAGCTTCTGGTTATCAAAATGGGGGGAAAGAAAGATCTCCCTTCTGGGACCTTGTTTTATTATTTCTCAGTCACACAACAGCCCCCAGATTCCACCTTACTTGAGGCCAGCAGAATACTGTGCAGTTGTAGCTAACCGGCACTCGCCACCAGACTTACTCTCCCAGCAGCGCCTCCCTCGTGGGCTGGGATAGTGATCTCCAAACCAGCACCGAGGGAAGGCCTGCCTGGGTTAGCGGCGTTGCGGGCTCCTCAAGTCGTCTCCTCCGACCCTCTGATGACAGCGTCGCTGGGCAGGCGCGGGAGAGCAGTGTCACCTAGACGCCGCCTCCCCTTCTTTCTTCAGGCAGTCTGGAATTCACCTTTGGGCCTGCGCACTGGTTGACGCTTCCCTTCTTTCCTCAGGCAGTCGGGTATTCGCCTTTGGGCCTGCGCACTGGTTGACGCTTCTCCGCCCCCTTTTCTGGAGGATGAAACACCACAACAGACCTGTGCAGTGTTGCGGCACCTCCACAGACGCTTCTCTCCCCACCAGAGTCTCTCCGGGCTGAGTAGGACACTTCGCCCACACCAGACCCGCGTTCCAGGTGCCGGTAAGAGAGATCGTAGATGGCCTGTCACAGACAGCAGGCGGTGTCCTAGAAAGCGGGGGGGAAAAGCGGGAAATTCAAGGTCGCTTTCCTCAGGGATCACTTTAGGAGCTTTGGCAAATAATGACAATGAACCAACGTCAGGGCTCGGTCAAAGGCTAGGGGGGTAAGTCCTCAGGAAGAGGCTGTCGAGTTTAGAGATGAACTAACCACTGCTAGCGCGCCCACCTCCTCAGGCCACTGCCTCACTCCTCAAGCTCTCTGGTCATTACAAAATGGCTACCCTGTCCCTGGCCTTATATAGGCTTGCCTTAGATCACTAGAACCAGCTGGAAGGTTCTAGAGTCCCACTATGATACCCTATGGGCCCCTTCCCCTGAAGTGTCAGTTATGGCAGTTACTGGCCACCATTTTGTGGGTCTTGTAAATCCAGTCAGAAAGGCACCTAGGCCTCAGGAAAGAGACTATGAGGGCAAAGAGCACCTAACCCCTAGGTCAACACCTGAAAAGTCCAGTAGACATAAAAAATAAAGAGATTGAGGGGCGAAAAGCACAGAGATACCCTTTCGAGGGTTGACTTCCAGCGCTATACAAGAACATAAATAAATAAATAAATAAAAGGGGACAAAAATAAATAAATAAATAGGAGGGACCACCCAAAGGGCTGACAGGTCTAACACGCGTCCCCCCCAGCTGAAAGTGGGGAGAGCTACCCAACCCCTTGGGAGTCCTCATCACTAAGGCGGAAATACCAAGATAGACCGTCTGTATTGGCGTGGTCCACTCCAGGCCGATGTTCCACCCTGAAGTCCATTCCCTGTAAGGAGATGGACCATCTCAACAGCTTGGGATTCTCCCCCTTCATTTGCATCAGCCAACGAAGGGGTCGGTGGTCGGTCTGAACCAGGAAGTGCGAGCCAAACAGGTATGGCCGCAACTTCTTCAGAGCCCATACCACCGCAAAGGCTTCTCGCTCAATTGCACTCCACTTCTGTTCCCGGGGAAGCAGTCTCCTGGACAGGAAGACGACAGGCTGATCCAGACCCTCTTCATTGAGTTGCGATAACACTGCCCCAATGCCATGCTCTGATGCGTCTGTCTAGACAATGAACTCCTTGGAGAAGTCCGGAGCCCTCAGGACCGGTGCTGCACACATTGCTTGTTTCAGCTTCTCAAAGGCTTGCTGACAAGCCTCTGTCCAGACTACCCGGCGAGGTTGTTTCTTGGAGGTGAGCTCAGTGAGGGGCGCAACAATAGTGCCATACCCCTTCACAATTCAAGACCAGGGTGCTACAGGGGACTTATTTTGAAGTTATTTTCTACGAATTGTTGAGTAGTATCACAGTAACACACTCCGTAGTATCCAAGAGATATCAATCTTATTCAACAAAAAATAAATTCATGGAAGGTTGGAAGAAATACAGAGCAAAAAAGGTTATATTTCAAATTAATTCTTTACTTGAAAAAAAGTTTTTGGGAGATGTATATAAACAAATCAATTGGAGCAAAAGAGTCATGAACAAAGATAGACAATGTTTTCTCTATAGTTCATAACATTATGCATCAACTCCTGCTAAATCAAACAAACAACCCAAATTATACAATAAAAAGTGATTGTAGGTTGGTGTCAGAAGACAACATTAAAGGAGATGATGACAAGATGTCGACGTTTCGGTCTTTGCTGCATTCGTCAATAAGACCATCATCAGGACGATGTTTATTCAGGTGCTGCAAAAACTCCCTACATAAAACAATAAATTATATTATAAACACAATATTATTAAAATTATTTCATAACCATAAGAAACTCTGAGAATATATAGTAAATGCATTGGATTTTTTAGAAGGTATTTACCCCTTCCTGGTAATACCTCCTATATAATTAAAACCAACTTTGAGTCAATATGACTAAATTTAATTTTTGTGGGTATTTGACATACATATTTGTCCCATCAAACCACATAGAAAAGTTGTTGCTTAAAAGGCAAAACCCCTTAATTTTACTTTTTTAATGGGGTTTTGTTCAAAACAAAAATAAATTTCAGATCAATTCTCACTATCTATGTCGAATTAGACAATTAATATACAATAGTGATGTGAGCATGCTTTATCTTGTACTTGAAGATGCTCGTCTAAAAAACAGAAAGAAAGGCAGAAACTCTTGGTTTACCAACTCTATTATGGGGAGTCTTGTATCTCCAACTTCATACACCAATGAACACAATTAACACAGATTGAGGGCAATTCAATGATTAAACAGTGGTCATTTGATGCGAATGTCTGTCTGAGGATGAGTGCTCATTTTTATCACAATGTCAAGAACAGAGACAGAATTTCATTCAATTTACTCGATATAGAGATGGCTATTTAAACAGAAAGCTCTGGATACAGGTGAAACACAAAAATCGATACAATTCACTGTATAGAAATTCAGAACCGGCACAACTTTTAATTATACTTAAATAAATAGATATTTAAAGAGAAAGAATGAGATAATGGATTCAAAATGGTTAATGTAGTCGACTTGTCACTTTGAATATCCGTCACACTGCAACAAAAAGTGCCTCAGTTGGGGAGCTAATGGTTTGTTTATCTATACTTTGAGATGTATAAATCGAGGTGCCTACCTTAGAGTTGTAAGGGGAACCGCGTCAGTTGATATAGGAGGTCCACACTTAAATTCTAAAAGGAGGAGATGGTCTTTTTAACCTCAAGGGCAATGTGAATATTTGAACACATTTATGTTCACAAAGCGTTGGTAGTAACCTGTGAGGCCCAGGAAAGCTCAGACCTCAGTTTGGGTCTTGGGGGGCTCCCAGGCCTTGATTGCCTCAATCTTTGCCTGGAGGGGCTGCACTGTTCCCCTTCCCACCAAGTGGCCTAGGTACACAACTGACCCCTGCCCGATCTGACGTTTACTGGCCTTGATTGTCAAGCCAGCCTGTTTCAGGGCCTGGAGAACAGCTTGCAAGTGACACAAATGGTCCTTCCAACTGCTGCTGAAGACGGCAATGTCATCCAGATAAGCAGCGGAGAAAGCCTCCATTCCAGAGAGGACCTGGTTCACCAGCCGCTGAAAAGTGGCAGGGGCGTTCTTGAGCCCAAAGGGCATCACACAGAACTGGTAGTGGCCCTCAGGCATGGAGAAGGCTGACCTTTCCTGTGCTCCATCTGTAAGGGAGATCTGCCAGTACCCTGAGGTAAGGTCAAAGGTACTCAGATATTGGGCAGCTCCCAGCCGGTCAATAAGGTCATCCGCCCTAGGGATCGGATGTGCATCAGTCTTGGTTACTGAGTTCAGTCCCTGGTAATCCACACAGAACCTCAGTTCTGGAGTGGTGCCCAGTGGGGCAGCTTTTGGTACTAGAACCACCGGACTGGACCAGGGGCTACTGGAAGGTTCAATGACTCCTAGCTCCAGCATCTTGGTAACCTCACCGTGGATGCTGGCCTTCACCTTGTCTTACAGCCGGTAGGTCTTAGATTTCACGGGTGGGCTGTCTCCTGTGTCCACATCATGGGTACACAGGTGGGTCCTTCCCGGGACAAGGGAGAACAACGAGGAGTACTGCCCCAAGACCTGGCGGCAGTCCTCTCGTTGCTCAGGAGTTAGGGATGGGGAGAGAATCACTCCCTCCACCGACCCATCCTTTTCCTGAGACGAAAAAAGATCAGGGAGAGGCTCGCTTTCTGCTTCCTCTGCACCATCAGTCACCATCATCAGGATGACCTCGGGCCTCTCATGGTGGGGTTTGAGGCGATTGGCATGCAGCACCCATAGGGGCTGTCGAGGGGTCTTAAGATCCACCAGGTAGGTGGCCTTACCCTTCTTCTCCAACACCTCAAAGGGGCCTGTCCAGCGATCCTGAAGGGCACTTAGCTCCCCAGGTTCCATCACCCATACTTTCTGGCCAGGCTCCAATTCCACCGGGTGAGCATTGTGGTCATACCACTCTTTCATCACTGCGAGGCTGGCTTCCAAGTTGTCAGAAGCTTGCTTCCACAACTTTGCCATTTGGCTCCGGAAGGCCAGCATGTAGCTCACCACATCCTGGGGAAGCTTCTTGGGAGACTTTTCCCATCCGTCCTTCACCAGGCTGAGAGGTCCACGCACAGGGTGCCCATACTGAAGCTCGAAGGGGCTGAAGCCCACTCCTTTCTGTGGCACTTCCCTGTAGGAAAACAGCAAACAGGGTAGGAGGACGTCCCATTTCCTCCGCAGGCTCTCAGGCAGACTTCTTTTCATGCCTTTCAAGGTCTTGTTGAACCTTTCCACCAGACCATTGGTCTGTGGGTGATAAGGAGTGGTAAACTGGTAGGTAACTCCACACTCCTTCCACATAGCCCGCATGTACGCTGACATGAAGTTGGTCCCCCTGTCGGACACAACTTCCTTGGGGAAACCCACGCGGGTAAAGATCCCCATCAGGGCCCTAGCCACTACAGGTGCAGTGACAGTCCTTAGAGGAATTGCCTCTGGGTACCGCGTGGCGTGATCCACCAGAACCAGGATAAACCTGTGACCAGCTGTAGTTGGTGGATGCAATGGCCCCACAATGTCGATGCCCACCCTTTCAAAGGCGGTGCTAACGACAGGAAGTGGTTCCAGGGGAGCTTTCAGCTTCACCCCTGTCTTCCCATTGGCTTGGCAGGATACACACGTCCAACAGTATGTGTCGGATGCCACTTTCATCTGAGGCCAGTAAAAGTGGGGGACAAGCCGGGCAAAGGTCTTGACCTGTCCTAAGTGTCCTGCCAAGGGAATTTCATGAGCCAGTTCTAAAAGAAAGGCTCGATACGGTTGAGGGGCTACCAAGGCCCGTGATGAACCGGGCAAAGGTACCTTTGGTTCATTGTAGAGGAGTCCGTCCTCCCAGTAAATATGGTAGTTCCCTGCAACGTTCCCTGCTGCCTGGGCTTTGGCCTGTCACCTCAGTCCCTCAAGGGTAGGGCACTCCTTCTGGCCCTTACACAACTCCTCCCTGGTAGGCCCTCCTTCCACATGCCACTCAGCAGGGATAGGTAAGTCCTCCAGGGAGACTACTACCCCCTCCACGGACTCCTGGCCCACCACCGCAGGTGGCTGATCTGTCTCATGGAGCGTGGAAGCCGAAACAGGCTTCTCCTGTCTTCGGTTCTTTCCCTTTTTGGCAGCGGGCTGGTCCATTGTTCCAGGCTCCAGCCCAGGCGAACTCCCTCTCCGGGTAGTCGCGGACCTTGTGCTTGCACAGGCCCAGTCAGGTGTACCCAGCATCTCCAAATGAGTCCGGTATTCCACCTCCTTCCAAGCATTGTGCTCCATGTCATTTCCCAACAGACAATCGACTGGCACGGCAGGGCTTACTGCAACTCGAAGTGAAACTGCAACCCCTTCCCACTCAAAGGGAACCTCGGCCACAGGGTAGTGGCCCAATCTGCTGTCAGCCATCGCAGCTGGGTGGAGTACATGTGGAATCACCTGCTCTGGAGACACCAGTTGACTCCTTACCATAGTCATACTGGCTCCTGTGTCTCTCAGAGCCTCCCCTCTCTGGCCATTGATGGTGACCCATTGCCCATACTTTGTAGTATTTGAGGGCACCTGGATCTTAGGAAGCATCTCCCGATCTCCCAGGGACACTAAGGTGATACCCGCCCACTCACCCACCTTATCTAAGGGCAACTCCTCCCAAGCACTACACTAGCTACTCCTGGGGCTTTTCCTCCAGTGGGAGGGGTTGGTCTCTTTGGGCACTTGACATCTCCCTTATAATGTCCAACACCACCACACTCAAAGCAGTGGACAACCCTTGGCTGCTGACTTTGGCCAGGATGAGGGTTTCTGGGCGGGTTAGCCTTAGGGGTGAATCCTGTTCCCTTTCCCTGGAAACTGTTTTGGGGGCCTTTTGAGAACTCCCGCTTTTTATCTCCCCCCTCCTTCTTCTGGGGGGCGCCCTATCCGGCCCTTTGAGAGTCCCCTCCAGTCCCCTTTGAGGACACCCGGGTACTTGCCCAGATGTCCGCCTCCTCTGCAAGCTTCCGGGGGTTGGTCAGCTTGCTGTCCACCAGGTGTTGACGCAACTCGGGAAAACATTTCTCGAGTAGGTGCTCCTTGAGTATAAGGTCATACAACCCCTCATAGTCCCCTACCTCGCTGCCTTGCACCCAGCCCTCTAATGCCTTCTTTGCGTAGTCCAGGAAATCCACCCAATTCTGTGTGCCTAGTTTGTGACTACCCCTAAACATTTGACTGTATTTTTCTGGAGTCAGTCCAAACTTTCTGATTAGCGCCACTTTCATGGTGGGGTACTGGGTTTACTCCCCCTGCTCCAGGGCCAAGAGTGTGTCCCTTCATGCAGGAGGCATGTACTTATACAAGCCACCCCCCCAGTGTTTCTCCAAAATACCATGGGCTCTTAAAAGAGACCTCATAGGCAGCTAGCCACTTAGCAATATCATCACCTGCGCTGTAGCTAGCGACTACATCCTTGGGTAAATAGGGTCTAGGTTCCCTGGTTATTTCCTTTGTTTCGCTGCCACCATTATCAGGATTGGAAGTCCCTATTTGCAGGGCCTTGAGATCCAGCTCCTTAAGAGTTACTTCATGAGCGAGTCTCCTTTCCTCCTTTTCCAACTCCAATCTAGCTAACTCCCACCTTAGCTTCCTCTCTTCCCTCCTGTCCGTCAGTTCAGCTTCGGTCAGACTCCTCCCCGAGACACTGCTGCCCTCCCTTGAAAGTGTCCTGGGACCTGTCAATAGGTTCACCCCCTCAGTTTGGTACAACAGCTCTGCTCCAATGACAGTGTCTCTATCAACCTCTTCCTTTTCCAGTTCCTCCTCCAAATGAGCTTCCACCCATGCCCTCAAGCTTGTTTGCAGCTCACTCTTCTTGGCACCCTTTTTGTAGAATACCCCATTCCTTTGACAGAAATCCCTGAGTTTGGCCGCAGTATAGGTCTCCATCTCCTCAAGGTTTAATTCCATTATGTGATAGTGTATTAAACGGTACTCAGGAGAGAACAAGGAAGTATGTGTTGTGAGGACAACCTCCACCCACCACCAGGAGTAAATTTGGAAACACAACATTTTAATCAGGGAGTCCGCTTGGAGAAAACTACAGGTGTAGGCCTATGGAGTACACTAGGTTACTATAGAGTGGACGCAAGCACAGTTCTCATCCCACCGCTAGACACCAATTATGTTGGACCTGGGGTTTCCAAGTCACATAGGGTAGCTTGGCACAAGTAGGAAGGTCAAACTCAAGGGCAAAAACAATGTTAAGCTTGCGCCGCACCCTCACAGTAACGCAGCATCCATCCAATCAAAAAGGACACTACACCATGATTTTATAAAAATAGAAAAGCTTTATATTCTCTCTTGTTGCTAGTTTCTTGTATTGTGCTCAGATGCTCAATCAGTACCACATTTACAGTGAATTCAGTGCATTTACGTTTCTTGATTCCGTAAACTTTCCTACTCCTTTTGTTCTAAGTTACTTTTGCATTTCCGGTTTTACATTAATTAATCCTCCAACAAACAATTCACAGTACACTATTACTTAATTTCCTGGGAACACCCCGGCATCATAAATTGGCTTGGTACCTTAGTACACAGAGAGTGACACTTTCCCACGAACAGATGAGTAACTACAGGGTTTCAGGTGAAAGATTAAATACTACAATCAGCTTAATTAGGTCTGACTCAGATGATTGATAAAAGCAAGTCCAGAGTTTTCTTCCCCTTCCACCACTGAAAGAAAAAGGTTAAGCCACAAACTCCATCTTTATCAACCTTAAGAGGGTTCAATTAACTCCTTCTATTCAGTCGCTCTCCTTTGCTTTACTTGTTCCTTTTATCCCTAATTCTGGCGACTTCCTAGTCTCAGTCTCCCCAATCCTGCCAGAACTGAGCTTCCGGTTATCAAAATGGGGGGAAAGAAAGATCTCCCTTCTGGGACCTTGTTTTATTATTTCTCAGTCACACAACAGCCCCCAGCTTCCACCTTACTTGAGGCATGCAGAACACTGTGCAGTTGTAGCTAACCAGCACTCGCCACCAGACTTCCTCTCCCGACAGCGCCTCCCTCGTGGGCCGGGCCAAGTGATCTCCAAACCGGCACCGAGGTGAGGCCTGCCTGGGTTAGCGGCGTTGCGGGCTCCTCGAGTCGTCTCCTCCGACCCTCTGATGACAGCGTCGCTGGGCAGGCGCCGCCTCCCCTTCTTTCTTCAGGCAGTCGGGAATTCACCTTTGGGCCTGCGCACTGGTTGACGCTTCCCTTCTTTCCTCAGGCAGTCGGGTATTCGTCTTTGGGCCTGCGCACTGGTTGACGCTTCTCCGTCAATACTCCGCCCCCTTCTCTGGAGGATGAAACACCACAACAGACCTGCGCAGTGTCGCGGCACCTCCGCAGACGCTTCTCTCCCCACCAGAGTCTCTCTGGGCTGAGTAGGACACTTCGCCCACACCAGACCCGCGCTTCCAGGTGCCGGTAAGAGAGATCGTAGATGGCCTGTCACAGACAGCAGGCGGTGTCCTAAAAAGCGGGGGGAAAAGAGGGAAATTCAAGGTCGCTTCCCTCAGGGATCACTTTAGGAGCTTTGGCAAATAATGACAATGAACCAACGTCAGGGCTCGGTCAAAGGCTAGGGGGGGGGACGTCCTCAGGAAGAGGCTGTCGACTTTAGAGATGAACTAACCACTGCTAGTGCGCCCACCTCCCCAGGCCACTGCCTCACTCCTCAAGCTCTCTGGTCATTACAAAATGGCTACCCTGTCCCTGGCATTATATAGGCTTGCCTTAGATCACTAGAACCAGCTGGAAGGTTCTAGAGTCCCACTATGATACCCTATGGGCCCCTTCCCCTGAAGTGTCAGTTATGGCAGTTACTGGCCACCATTTTGTGGGTCTTGTAAATCCAGTCAGAAAGGCACCTAGGCCTCAGGAAAGCGACTATGAGGGCAAAGAGCACCTAACCGCTAGGTCAACACCTGAAAAGTCCAGTAGACATAAAAAATAAAGAGATTGAGGGGCGAAAAGGAGACAAAAATAACTAAATAAATAGGAGGGACCACCCAAAGGGCTGACAGGTCTAACACTGGGTAAAAAATTATTATTCATCTAGAGACGGGGTTTCCAAAGATATACCAGGTGACGTGCACAGAACTGAAAGCAATCTTCTATATTACGCCTCCAAAACTGGATTCTATGTGACGGAAGAGGCTCACTTTACTGAAATCAGTACTTCAGATAAGGTCTTCATAAGATGGCATGATACACCAGGGACATAAAAATAAAAAATTAAAAAAACAGGGACACCAACAGAACTGTAATCTATACTCCAGAGGAGGCTTAAAACAAGCGCTGTCCCGAAAGTGAAAGACGACAGTGCTGCAGCCGGGGCTTGGGGATCTCTTGTCTTTATGGGGCCATGTGTTAGAAACACATGGCCCCATAAAGATAAGAAAGTGCTTTGCGACAGCAGCAAAGCAGGCGAGCAGTCCAGCTCGCAGGCGAAAGGGAGTGAACAGAAAACCCTAATTTCCAATGGCAGGCCACCGTTTAGCATAAACGGTGACGCCAGCTAATGGAAATGAGGGGCGGGGCTTAAAGCCCTTTTCTAAAACTCCTTATTCACAATAAAATCTCGCTGAAGCGAGCAGCGTTTTGCACTGCCACCCAAGCAAGACCTAAAAAAGGTACATGAACTTTGCAATAATATACGGGCACTGGAATGTAAATGTTAAACACTTAGACCGATTTTGATACATTACAACAAGAACCACATACAGTACATCAAGATAAAATTCCAACTGTCACATAGTTACATTAGCACGTTGACATGAGGCACCATGTGACGCCTTAGAAGCCCACTCAGGGTAGGTGTGAACAAGATGCAGAGCCTAGATGACGCGCTCAGGTCTTCGGTGGCCGAGCTCTCTTGATGAAGCAAGTCTGGGCCAATATGCTAAAGTAAGTTAAAACAACAATATTTGTAACTCGTCAATGTGCATTTATTCTGTGCTGTCTCTTACAGAGTGTGACAGTATGGTCTGCCCCCTTCTAAGACTCTATGATGCATTAAAGTCACAACATTAAAGTACGGTTTGACAAAGGGAAGGTTGCATGCAATTGTGCACAATTTTGTATATTGTTCTCACCAACCACGAGGGCACCTTTTGATGATTCTTTTTCATTCCGTTAAAAGTTAGTAGCAATAATGCATGGACACTTGTGTGTTTTGTTCACCTTCATAGAGGAGTGCAGACCTTTCCACGAGTGACCATGAGTATATAGCCTGAAAGTATATTATTAGTAATCGAGTCTCTCCTTTAATTTTTCAGTTGTACTGATGAGGAAGTTCTTCATTACTGGTTTGTAAGACATGCATAAACTAAAGGTCGAGTAAAACTCACTGACAAATGATTTTACAGCGCAAATAATGTTCCGTCTGGAATGTAAAATAATTGGGGATCTAAAAATCCCTGGCCCTGAAGAAAGCCATCTAACCTTATTAGCGACTTTCTATGACTGAAACATGTAAACCTCTTGATGTGGAAGTGCTATTGCAGCTCCATTAACGTCAGTTTGTGTTTTTAACCTTGCCAAATTTTCGCCCAATAAAATTGTCAAGATACGGAACACCTGCAGGCAATTTAAAAAATAGATCCCACACTAATATAAAGAGCTCCACTGTCATGTAGCATAGATCCCACCAAGATACACAAGGTACCGTGGGTGAGGACCCGAGGATGAAGCATGCCACTACTGTTGCTATTGGGTGAGGGCCTTTTTACACAAATAGGGACCCCCTTCTGCTTTCCTATGGGGACGCTAGATCAATTTTCAAAATGAGTTCTCTCTGTTTTGGGTGTTAGATATTGAAAGACAGACACCAAGGTGAATGAGGAAGATGGAGGTGTTAAGGTAAGAAAAGGTTGCCAGCCCCATCCAAAATAATAGTGTAGTCAGAATGATGTGCTTCGTCTTTGACCAATCCGAATGATTTCCTCCCAGCAAAAACCATCAGTTCTTCCCCTTTAGAAACATTTCTTTGCACACAATAGAAGATTAGGGACATTCAGTTCTTGCACCTTACTATTATGATCGCAATTCAAAGGCGCGTGCTCAGAGAAACCATATCTGCATTTTTCTTCAAGATTGGCAGGCAGTGACAATGTGTAACCACATGCAACAGAGAGAATTTACTGCAGCCAAGAATAGTAGTGAAGCATTTAACTGTAGAGTGAAATAGACTATGGGTTGTCATGTAATATCTCTCACACCGCTGAGAGTGCTGTCAGCTGCGAGATTGTGTTCAGATTTATTCAGCACTGTCCGAGTCCACACTATGCTGCATCAGTGGTGGATGTCATGACAGGAGCGGGGAGCATGGGCAAAGGAACCTTGAAGGATGCAGACATCTCCCCTCCCCTGCCTCGCCGGCTTTTGACTAGCGACATGTGGGGGACTGGATGCTGAGGAGTCAGTGAGGTTTCAAGAATACCTTCTAGTCGGCTTAGTAAAACATAGAAAAATTAGGCTCTTGAATGTACAAAGCACATATTGCTCAGAAGTGTCACATGACTGACAAGAGGGTCCAAGACATCACCTGTTTGTCAAAGGAGCGCTTTCTCTGGGTGACCATATATAGAAAATAGTATATAGTAATATTGTTGTTTTCCACTATGCAGGGAACAACAGTGCATTCAACATTAACTTGATAAATCAGGCAAAATAATGTCAGTTTTTTTTCTGCATTTCTTTCCATAATTCTAATAATCATAAGGTACTTTCCGTTTAAATACACTGCAGAAAATGCCTTGGAAAACAAGAAATGACCACTGAGAAATGCGCAAAACAAACTGCAGTTGATAAATTCAATGCATTTTTACATTTTGTGAGTTTTAGCTAACAAGAAAGTACCACATAACCACCGTACTCAAAGGTAAATATACAGCACATCCCTCGGTGTGTATATAAGCATTTATTTGGAATATAGATATGTACCTACATATGTGTATTGCTTTGTATAAACATGTATAATAATTATGTTTTAAAGATATAGATTTTCGTTAGTTCTGCTTAACAAATGTACATATTACTTATAGCTACATTATTCTATGTTTAACATGTATATGAGTGATAGTATAAATAAGTACATCTTTTATCATAACTATTTATTTACGATTGCTTCACTATTGAATTACAAAAAATAAAAAAATAAAGTAGAGCAACACTTGAAAGTCTGACTTTATTAAATGCAACTTTACTCTACATATATTAACTTCCTTATACATATATACCTTCTATGTACTTATGATATACCTTCCATTTACTTATGTATCTTTATATTTATTACTTTGCTTCTAATTCGACATATCCAATGCACTACCCTATATCTCTCGCAATATGTCATCTACCTCCACTCTGACTCATCTCAAACCTCATTTCACTACTCTCTCCAATGTGCTATCCTATTTCTCACTCTATACCGCTCTCAATATATCCTCTACCTCACCTCTCTGACTCATCTCAAACTTCATTCTACTACTCTTTCCAATGCACTACCCTATTTCTCACCTTGTACCACTCTCAATATATTCTCTACCTCAACTCTCTCATTCTTGCCAAACCCCATCCCACTACTATGATCCCCAAAATAACCCTTTCTAGACTCTTCCCTCCTCTCCCCTCCTTGCATTATCTCATACCTCTTTCAGATCTCCCAATCAAGCCTTTCTAAACCCTTCCCCCTTCAAATCCCCTTTACTCATCCTAAACTGCCTCCTACTGCTATGAACTAAAAAAAATAATTTCTAGACCATTCCTTCTTCTGTCCCTCCACTATTCCTTTTACAATACAAATAACAGACTAACATGTCCACCGCTCAAATCAAATTAATATCATATTTTCCTACACTAATTCACCACTTACCTTTTTGGGGGTCCAGAGTAGCCTACTACTCACCGAAAGGTGCTACAACACCACATCAGGGAAGCAAGCGCTATATAAATGCAAACCCTTACCTCTTCTAACCCTCCACTGTCCTTTTCAATCCAAATAATAGACTAACATGCCACTGGTCAAATAATTTCATACTTCCCTAGACTAATTCACCACTAATCCTTTTTGGGTTCTGGAATAGTGTGCTACTCGCCGAAAAAGCACTTCAACGCCTCATCAGTAGTAGTAAGCGCTATATAAATGCAATTACTTACTCTAGGTTGGCAAAATAGGGAAGAGGTCTGGAGAAACAAATGAAAAAATAATTTTCGTCTTATAGTTGCTTCTCGAAATGGCACCTCTGTGATGGAAAGTTTGAAAATTCGTTATTTTGACACTTTTACAGAACTGCAATATTAAGAGAGAATCACATAAACACAAGATTGACCACTTATAGCAATTATTCTGAATTTCAAAAATGTTCCTACCTTGTGTTACCAGTGAAAAGACTTCAGGTTAGAATTAACTTGTCGTTGGGAGGGCCAGTAGTGAGGAAATATCATTAAGCCGCTGCATTAGAAGCTTCATGATTACCCTTTTTCATCAAACCTTGTCATCATGGGCAAATGTCTTTCTACTTTTTTCTCAATTTCCTTATCTGTAAAAAATGTAGAGGACGGTTCAATGATAAAATATAAAAAGCACAAATATCATGTCAACACAATATTGTGTCAAAAATATCGAGGACCAAAATATTGAGTAGGTAAGTGCAAATAGGTAAGTATAGATTTACTATTCTTAACTCCACAACTATGTATCTTGAAGATATATATATCATCAAGGTACATATATGTGGAGCTATATAGCATAAAGTTTACTGACCTGTAGAAACTTACCTTTTCAATATTTTTGTTCACGATATTTTTGACACAATATTCTGTCCTAAAATATTTGTGTTTTCAATATTCTGTTTAAATACCCCATGTATAAATAAGCATTAGCTGGTAGATGTTAAATTCTGCAAGATAGCCAAATTTAATTCGCATCCTTTCTCCTTCTGTGTTTAATTCACAAAACTTTTAGCACTTTGCTGTGACATATCATATAAAAATGATGTTCAAAAATAAATCTTCCTTTAATAATGAAAACTTTAGACAGAAAAATGAAATTCTTTTCACTATCTTCAGGTTTCAGCTCCAACTTCAGAGCTTGAAAATCCAAACTATTGTGATTGCATATTTTCCTTGTGCAATGTATAAACATTTTCCCGGCCAATCTAACTATTGTCTTAGTCATAGTTTTTAATTTTTTTTTATGGCTCATATAATAACGATCCGTCTACTGATGTTCTCCTTTTTTTTCTAAATCATAGTTTTGATCGATTCCTAGGATTAGGGTTTTGGAAGTGACCTTTCTGGAATGCTTTTTATATGTTCAGTTTCTTTTGAGGCCCTTTAGTTCACAAATGAAATAGGAACAACTTTTGATGAACTTGTATCCAAAGACAATTTTAATTGGCTAACAGAAGTGCCCTCCAAAATTCTGATGAGCTATGTTGTTCGTGGTGTTCACTCCATGTTCATAGGCCTTGATCACCCGAGTTTGGGTTGTCTAGCCTAAATAATTATGGATCTAATTAGGAAGTTGGTCGGTAAGCCTCTGACAGCTCTTTGAAGGGTTACCAACTGGCATCCTTGATTTGAAGTTCGACTGCCGTATTACAATTACGGCGGTCAAAATCCAAACTGACCGGTCAGTCAGGCTGGCTTGCGAAGGGCTCAAGTAGCCCATTGGCGAGTCAGAACCGCCACATGATCCCTTATGGATGGCTTTTCCACCGTCAGGATTATGATATTGGTTTCCGACAGGGTTGGGCTTTCCTACATGAAAAGCCTGTTTGAAAGCGACTTTGGGGGCATCTAGCAGTGCCCCCTTCTCTCCGCGGCCTATGGTTGTGGGCCAGGGGGGCAACTAAGGTGCCCCCTGTAAATCCCTGGAGTGTGTGCAGGCACCATGAAGTGGCTGCCACACGGTGCAGGGATTTACAGTAACTCCAATTTCTCTATGTGAGCTTATGCTGTGGCCGGTTTCCGCCTGCCGCACAAGCTCCAATAGGGAAATTGGAGCAATTGCGATTTTGGACCGCCAACCCGAGGTCAGTCGGTTTCGAAACAGCAATGGGACTGATTGAGATGTCGGTCGGAGTTGCCTCCGACCAACATCTCAATCAGTCCCTATGCTGTTAATATTATTATATCGATATCCCAAGCAGAAGGTATTTACCCTCTCTAAAATAAAAATGTTCATCTTTGGGGTGCTAATTCGCCAGTTCATTTAGCTTAAGTAATGGGAAAACATGTAATTCAGCTGACACTGCCCACCTCCTTGTGGCTAGGGAAACAACATTGCATCACCAGTGTATCTTACTACATTTATAGCAAAGGTTCCTGTATGATGACTCCAGTAGAAACTGCGTAGTCTGGTATAACTGATTTAAAGATAGTAAATTGCAGAGGTGTGAATGTGTCGCCCTATTTAGAGCATTGCCCATTCGGGTCTTTACAGGCACCGCCCTCTGAGGAACAATTAAGCACATCTAGCTCTAGAACAATCTACACAACCTAAAATGTAATTTATAAGGGCCTAGTAAAGTACATGATCTCATTGTCTCTGCTAAGGGATAGATTTGGTGGGTATATTGGTCACTGAAGGGCCGTCTTCTAAAGCTGTTACCACAATCCCTTTGAGTTGAGGTGGTAATGCTGGCTAGAACGTTAGGAGGCACCAAGCCAATGTGTTTGAATTGTTCATGCCTGGAAAGGTATTGTGCTGCAGGGTTGGGGCTGACCTAGCTGGTGACCTTTCATGACCCGGCACACTCTTGCAGCTTTTAACTAGCCCGTTAGACCTCGGATGGGCATAAACCCCCAGTCCCAATACTCCATGCATGCAAGATTGCATGCCAGTCATTATACTATCAGTCTTTCTGGTTGGTCATGTCGGCAATGAGCAAACCAATTTGTTACAGAGCAGTGGCAGCTCTGGACAGTGGGGTCTCAGGCACCCACACATGGGGTTTCCTTGTATCAATTACTCTCAGATACGTTTTAAGGCATGGGCAAAGTGGGCAATTCTGCATCCATTTGTTAACTTTTGCTCAATTTCATAATTTTACTCTTGCTTATATTCCTTTTTCTTTTCCACATTAGTCATTCTTTCCATCCTCAAACCAGGAAACGCAATTTTCCAATATTTCTCATGTTAATATTGGGCCATCCGAACCTCTTGACAAAAACACGTACTGAAGCCAAAATCCATTTCAAAGCAGTTTTTATTTATGACCCAATGCATTTCAGGCCTCTAGGGCCTTTCTTCAGGGGTAACTGAAAGTACAAAATACGCTTTTTAAGAATCCATCCACCAGTGTTAAACCAAGCGATTATGCGCATCATTATTTTTCTCAAAATTCACTTTGTCAAAATAACTCTCAGAAAAGCTACAGGCAAAAAATGACACATGGAAATTCTCATTTGTGATAGCATGAATTAACACATTGCTGCTTCCGTAAATTTCCCGCCCTATGTTTACAAAACACACTTTTGTTATCTATCTACTCCACACTCCCACAGTGAATCTACATTTTCCTCTAATTCCCAATCCAAGAACACCCTTAAAACATTCACCAGCTCACCTGCTGCCAACAAGATAACGTGCTCCCTCACGCTTAGAGCAAAGTAATCTCTCTTGCAACCACTCGATTTTAAAACGTGGCTTTCAGTCCTCCCTTTATGAATTCCCCACTTAATACAACCCGTAATCACCTGGGGCCTTCTGGGCCTCCCCCGTTCACTTTGAGCTACTCATACTCCCATAATGCACCGCTAACAATTGCATACTGAGAAAGTGGAGTCGACTTAAATGCTAAGCGAATAAATTATGTTTGCGCAACAGTGCTGCCATTTATTTACACTTGTACACTATTACAAAGTTCAAAAAGTACTCTTCAGTGTTATTACTAAATTAAAACATGCTTCATGGATTGACGATGTTCCGCCTGGCTTGGGGGTGGCGCCGTATCTGTATACGAAAGGTCTCATTTGTACTCGTACTTCTGTTCGGTGATTACCCCAGGGGCTTAAATTTTGTGAACAACATGTCTGGAAGGGGTAGCACACATTACAATAATATACAAGTGATGGCTGGTTTCACCCCTTCACTTGCCTCGCCAGCCATCACTATATTTGAGCACCAAGTATACTCTCGGTTGTCATTTACAAACTTTTGAAAATTCATGCTGCTCTAAGTATTCTATTTTGTCCTTGTTGTTCCCTGTTTTGAACCAAATATATAAGTAATTACTGTATACAAATCATTGGAATATTTTTCTCCTTATTTACTTGCTTGTGTAATGCTTCGTGCATACCTTAACAATTGTATTTTTAAGTTTCACCTGTTGGGATACTGTACTTGTGTTTCTCCTACAGCACCTCAAATCCCCTGCCTTAGCTCTCTCTCCGCATCTCTACATCTCTGTGTACCTATCCCAGCTGCCTCTAGTTCAACTCCCTCTACCTCACCTACATCTACCTCAATATACCTTCCACTGCCCCATCTTTATCTCACTCTTAAAACCACTTTGGCTCGCAGATGCTAGAAAGCTTGTACTGCTCCAGAATATTTACACACAATTCAATATAGTTTGATAACACAACAGCTTCTGTTAGATTAAATGAGCAATATTTTTATTTATTTAATTATTTTTGAAGTTTTAAATCATTGCAAACCGATGGTTATCACAGATCCCAACAGTTCAATAAATTCGAAGTGGTAATACATTCAAAGCTTTACAAAACTAGGGGGGCTTATTTACAAGCCGGTTGCACTGCTGATGCGCCACTTTTTATATGGGATGCACCGGCGGGGCAAAGGGCTTGTAAATAAGCCAGAGGGTTCCTATAAATGTATCTTGTCAAAGGCCCCACAAATCTTTAAAATTGCTCTGAGTACACCAGTCAGAAAAGGCTGAGGATGGAGGCCATTGTGTAAACATAAAAGGACTTGGGTAGATAGGCAAGGGGTGGCTCCTCTGTAATGGTGGAGGAGGGTCGTTCCACTGGTCAGTGTCAGTCAGTAAAAAATAAAATGATAATAAAGCAATATTATCATTTTATTTTCTGCTGACTGACTTTTCCAGGTAGTCTTGGGCGGGTGGGGCCAGGCCATGGCAGGTAGGAGGCGGGATGGGCACTGTAAAGTGCGCATGTCGGTTTGGCCGGCCTTCTGAGGCCGACCAAACAGACAGGGCCACTTAGGTTTCTCCATCCGAGCTGTGTTGAAAGCGGGTTGGAGAAAAGCTGCAGGCTCCCAGTGCCTGAGTGAGTGTCAGAGCAACCCGCTCAATCCAATCCCCACACTGCTCTCATGCTTGGTATATCATGAGAGCAGCATCTGTATTGGGTGGGGGGCCTTTGCTTTGTGCCCCAGTGACTGCTGGGAGGAGAGAAGCACGAGATGCTGGCAGTGTCAGCAGTGGTGGCAGGACAGGTAAGTTAAAAAAATATATATTATTCCCCTAATCTTCCCTGACTCCCCACTTTAGTTTTGCGTCGGCTAACACTAAGCTAGACAGCCATAGGGAAAGACATTAAAAGATTGAATTACTTCTGTACTCACAAAAGGGCACAGAAGGGCAGATTCTTCCACAGCCACATAGAGACATATATGCACATGTGGGGGGACACATATTAGTGCTTAATTTGAGCCTGTGGTTGCAGTTGGTGCCCTTCATCCTGGGGCCCACCAGCACTCATTTTTGGGGACCTGCACTTATTTTTCCTCATTAGACTTTGACCCCCAGAGATAGAGAGTGAAATACACAAAAGGGCAGAAAGGAGTAAAATGAAAAGAGATACAGTGACAAAGAAGGAAAGCAGACATAAAAAAGAACCTGCAAGAATTGGATAAAGTGTCTGGCTGTGGATGACAGAGGCATAAGATGGAAAGCATGACAATGAAGCCTTGGTATTCACAGGGCCGGACTGAGAACCGAAACTGGCCCTGACAAACTGCTCGGCTGGCACCCCCTGGGGCGAGAGTGAGGTACCGAGCAGTTTGAGAGGGCCGGTTTCGGCCAATTTTGTTGCAGGGGGCCGAAATTGCTGACCACCGGTAGCAAAAAACGGCCCCTCAGGGGGCCCCAAACTGGCTCCCACCTTAGCGGCCCACCGGAGAAACGCCTGGTGCCTGCTACAGCCAGTCCGACCCTGGGTATTCATCAACCACAACATTTGATAGCGCCATCCTCGGGCTTCTGAGCAAAACTTGGGAGCCCGGCACTTATTCTTTTACAAGTTAAGCACCGACGAAGACACAACGTCATGCATGCACACAGAGAAATGCAAAGTTGGACATACAAGGGAAAACAGAAAATGGGAGAGCGAAATACACAAACAGAGAGGGACTACTACACAGACTGGCAAAGAGAGAATCAGTGCCAGCTGTCTCTGGGAGGTGGACATTCTCTATGCAACTGCATTTTCTGGCTGTGCGACAGGGCTTGTGATTGTCAGACCGCTATGGGCCAAGGGCAACTGGTAACAGGATCCATAAAGGGCGCAACACATACTTGTCTCCACGCTGAATGAATCAGCTGCGCAAGCTATGGTTGTTAAAGGGGCCTCTGGCCGAGACATTTTAAGGCATGGGCAAAGTGGGCCTTGGCCCAGGGCCCTCTCCTTTCAAGGGCCCCCCATGTCTAATGAGCCAGCCAGCACAATTCAGCAGCCCCTGCCTCACTAAGAGGTGAAGTTGTCATCACGGACCAGCAGTCATCATCATCATCACCATTAAATACTTTATTCGAGTCTGACGAGCCATAAAAGTTTGCATCAAATTCAATACAATACAGAGTTATAAAAAACATTTAAAAGTCATCAAAAGCAACAATTAAGAAAGCCAATCGACTCAATATTTGCAGAGGATCCGTAGTGGAGTTAAAAGGAAAATCAACACGGCATGAATAACATCTATACTTCCCAGGCGATGTAGATAAGACCAGATATCAAATGCCACTTAAACTGGACGGAGAAACTGCCTCCTCAGTGAGGTATAAAGAGTGCAGAAAAAGATAAAGGGGCAGATTTAATTTCCCCGTGCGCCACATTTGCGCCACTGTTGCGTCACTTTTGTGATGCAGCGGCGGCGTAAACCATGCACCACTTGCGCCCTATTTACAACGTGACGCATCTAGGGAGATGTGTCACATTGTGGGCGTTCCGTCGCAGGAACACCTTGGAAAAGTGCATGAGTGAAATCTACAAGATTTCACTCAGTCACATTTCCGACGCCGCTGCATCAAAACATTGTGCCTGCTTGAAGCAGGCGTAAGGCGTGACGCACCATCTTGAGGATAGGCCGGGTTGGAACAGTGCTGGAGTTGTGTCGCGCCTGCGACACAACTCTTGCACTGTGCCAACCTTACGCCGGCAGATGCAACGTGCATCTGTTTATCCTCGCACCATGATGCGCCGCATTGTAAATGCGGCGCAACTGTGGTGGCGCAAGGGTAAACTTGCGTCACGCATCTCTCCTGGCGCATCCCTGCTGATTTGCAGGGATGCGCCAGGAAATGTAAATCTGCCCCAAAGTGCTTTGTGCTTTGATGTGCAAAGTCATTGCAGGGGCAAAAGGGGAGTGAGGAAAATCAAGTGCCTTGAGCGGGAAAAGCCACCAGGAAGTGTATAGATTTAAGATGGAACCGGTCCAGCAAATATTTATGCCTCTAATTTAACCCCGACCATGCTCATGACGAGCTGAGCTCGTCATGCAGCACAGTGCTCGTGTGCTTATGACGAGCTGCGCTGGTCATGAACGGTATACAACGTTTACCACGCATTTTTTACCACGCACTACACTTACAACGCAGGCATTACCACGCATACCATTACAACACATTGCGCTGGGGGGCGCTCTAGGATAGGGAATACGTTTAATTTTATATCCAACACCTTCCCTAGTGTCCACGGGGACTGGAGTTGGAATATAAAATTATACTTACCACTATCCAGCACCTCAAAGCGCTATGCGTTGTAACGGTATGCGTTGTAAATACTGCGTTGTAATGGTATGCGTGGTAATAGTATGCGTGGTAATGTCATACATCCGTCATGAACAAGGAGATTCAAGGGGGTTCAGCATCCAGGGAGAATTGCTGTAGCATTGAAGGTGTTAAGGTTGTCTGTAGGTAAGGTTCGGGCTGTGAATTTGCATATACAAATAGCTGGGGATGCTCTACTTTACCAACACATCTGTTCACTACACAGGCAGATTAAGTATGTTTATAAAAAATCCCTACATGGTGAGTAGCTGGCAAATCCACCCAGTTTAGAGAAATATTCTGGAATACCCACGTTTGTTAAGCTAAGTTTAACAATCTTAGACTATGGGATATCGAGAGGATTATCCAGGTCAGACAGTTAGTCAGAACTGTTCTACAGAAATTAGCCTCTCCATTCTTCCTAACTTTGAGCCAACAGGAGCTATAATTTAATGTGGTTTTCTAAAAAAAAATAAAAAAAAACAAGCCCAACTTCTTCATGGCAAAAAGAAGCAGGGGTAGATTGTAGCACTGCCAACAGCTGTCTCAGAAATGTATTTTCATCTGTTTGAAGGGAATTGCTGTTGGCAAAGCCCCAAACGCCAGCACCAAATGAAGCATTAGGTAGGCACTTAATCCTGAAGACACAGAGTAATTATTTCACTGGCTTGTGCCCCAACCTTTTAGAAGATCTAAAAACAGCATCAATCGATCTTTGAAATTGTAAGATGCTGTTATTCAATAAAGGCCTCCAATTACAATCAACATCAACAGGCGCACCTAGATATTTGTAATAAGGGATTTTGGTGATTCCGCACCACCCAGCATACAGTTTCTGGTTTTAGCTAGCTTAGGACCACATTTCATTCTAAAAGATTTTGTTTGATTTGTCCTAAGTCCTAGATTGTTCATAAAACTGTCAAAAGCATTCAATAATGAATGGAGGCTGTTGTCCGTTCTTGCTATAAGGATCGCATCATCTGCATACAGTACAAAATTACCCTGCCTTGGATCTTCATCATACTGTCTAACACAGAAATTGGGTGATAACAGTGGGGCTAGTTCTTATCTACCTTTTTAAAAATGGGAACAATGATAGCCTCCTGCCATGTCTTAACTAAAGAGTCTACAATTGCAGATCTTATGACATTAGTGATTAGTGGGACCCAAAATTGCAGGAGGGATTTATATAGATCAGATGGGATTCTATCTTGTCCTGGAGCTTTATCTGAGGGACTACTTTCTATGGCTAAAATAACATCTGAGACCTCAATCGACCTACTAAAGGATATGGCAGATTCAAATCACAGGAGGCTTCAACATCCAATCCCATATTGACAGCCTGATTACCTGGGCCAAAGATTTTTGAGGAATAATCCACCAAGTTTTTGGCTGATATAACCATCTCCACTTTTGGCATGTTGTCTCCTAACAGATTAGGAGAGTTAACAACCTGCCAGAAGGCTCGAAAGTATTTCAGGGCTCTTGCTGTCCTAAGATCTTCTCAGGCTCTGTCCCATATTTCCACCTTTCTTTCAATGACCGCTTCTTTATAAGCTTTCCTGGCCATTGCTACCCCTGCTTGTTCTTGCAGTTGTTTGCCAAGAGCAAACTTGAGGGATTTGTGGGCCTGAGTACAGACGCTGCTAAACCATTTGGAGCTGTTACTAGTCTTCATGACAACTTTAGTTAATCTTGCTACCATGTGGCTACTTAAGGAGGAGTAAACCTGTATGACATCTGTGGGATTAGCATAATCTCGCAAAACCATAGCAATTTGAGCTTGTTTGTTTACTCAAAGGTCCCACCTGATATTCATGCTCTTATTTTTAATAAATTCTAACCTGTATTGCAGCGCGTCATAAGTATATCTGCCCAAATCCAATTTAAAATACATTGTTAAGGGGCTATAATCACTTATGCTGCTACTCAAAACTTTGTACCTTTATAAGCATGGATGCAATTACTTCTAAATGAATACATAATTAATCATAGAACTTGAACCTGGCCCAACAAACGTTGGTGTTTGCCTATGGTCTGTGCTACAGAGCTCTTGGGCAAAGATCATATTATTAGCAACAGCAACTCTATTCAACATGTCCCCATAAGGTGTATTCCTAAAGTGTGTGATATGTTGTTCTAGCTCATCATAGATGCTTAATGACACCTTAACTTTGGGGTTGCTTGTTTGAATGTTAATATCCCCCACCCAAATAATTTGACGTTCCTTCCTGTGATCATTTTTCACCTCATGTAGGGATTCCTCCAAGCCATGCACCACCTTGATCAGAGCTATATCAAATATTTTACAATATAAATTAATCAATAACCAGTCAAAGGGCTTCTGCAAAATCATTAAAAGCATATGAAAATATGGTGTGATAGCTACTTCTCTCTCTGTGATACCTACCAAAGCCACAGAAATAAAGGTAACCAAACCATCTTTTGCCCGGCCTGACTTTGAAGGAATAGCTGGAATATGGTAAGACACATAACTGTGTATGTGGGGAGAGTCAAAGAGCCAAGTCTCTTGGCAACAGATAATTAGATATTGCTCTACTGTCCTTTCCTAATCTGAACTTTTTAGCTTGGAGTGCAAACCCCCACATTCCATGGAATTATACTCCAAGGGCCATATGTAGGTGGCCCAATACAGCTAGGTAACGGTGAAATTCGGTATAGTTCACCGTTACCGACCGGTAAATAGGCATACGCGATATAGGGAAGGAATCGGTAATAAGGAATCGGTTACCGATTCAGAATTGCCGAACACCAAAATACCGATTCTGTAAATAAGAAACGGTAAGAACGAGAAAAGAGATGTAGGAAAAATCGGAAATACCGAATTGCATGAAATTCGGTATTTAGGAGTCGGTAATTAACACTGACTGAAAGCAGGTGGTAATCAGGTGCAATGTATTTAAACAGTCCCAAAATGCAACAGTGTGATCACTATGGCGGCCTTCTATGTAATTGCAAGGCGGCTACGGCTACAGGCAGCAGGAGTGAGGATCTGGAGACGGGAGGAGCGCGTTTACAGGCAGCGCATCACACTCTTCCAACTGACTGAGGCTGATATCCATGAAAGGTACAGGCTACACCCCCACACCATCCTGGTCCTGATAAGGGACCTACACCCACTCCTGGAGCATCCAACACCAAGGGCGCACGCCATACCATCACAAGTGCAGGTGCTCTGTAGCCTACACCTACTTGCATTTGGCAGTTACCAGGGGGTGATAGCTGTTGTAGGTGGGGTATCACAGAATTGCCTGTCCCGTTTCTTTAAGAAGTTCCTGGATGCCATGATGCAGAGATTGCATCACTACATAAGCTTCCCAAACACACAGCGGAACTCCTGAAAACCAAGATTGACTTTTACCAAATGGCACAGTTCCCGCATGTCATAGGGTGCATTGATGGGACACACATTCCAATCTGCCCATCTGCAGCCACTGAGTATATCTACAGAAACAGAAAATCAACCCACTCCATAAAGGTGCAGGTAATCTGCGATGCTGCCAACATAATCACCGAAATCATGGCCAAATTTCTAGGGACCACCCACAACTCATACATCTTCCAGAACAGTGGGATCTACACATGCCTGGCTGCGGGAGAATTTGGAGAAGGATACCTGCTAGGTAAATCACTGTGACACACCCTGATGGATACTGATTATGAAAGTGTTGGTGTATGTAATTAATGGCACTCTCTTTCTCACCTAGGTAAAAGCGTCTATGCTGTGCGGTCATTTATCCTCACACCCTACCTAAGCCCATCAACTCCGAGTGAGAGACGATACAATATGGCACACAAATCAACATGCAATGTTGTGGAGCGCACGTTTGGACTTTTGAAAAGCATGTACCGCTGCCTCCTCAAAAGCGTAGCCGCACGTCAGTACACATCCATCATCTGCTGCAAAATCATTGCAACTTGTGCTATGCTGCACAACCTTGCCACTAAGAAAGGTACAGAAGGTGAATTAACTGACTCTGAGGACGATGATGATGAATTGGCTGTGCAAGAGCACAATGCAGCAGAAGTTGCGCCAGCAGCAGATGGGAGACAAAGAGGGCCGCGATCACACACAAATTTTTCTGAGTAAGTAAGGAGACACAGCCAGTTGATGTATGTAAATGACGTTGTTTTAATATTTGGGCACTACGCAATTACTTAAAGGGCACAACTTGCCAGTCAATTTTGTGACAACGCTAAGAGGAAGTCATGGGTTACTTCACCCAATTCAGTTCAGAAAGTGTGGGCTGCATTAGCGTCTGCGGCCACGCACAACACTGCTGGATGCCATCAGCACACTGTCTTCACTGGCTGTGGATCCATTGCCAGCCCCATGCCGTCTACTCCTCCTCCGGGTCTCAGTCACAGGGGGCGTGATGCTGCTCTGACTGGTGTCTCCTCACTGTCCCCCACCTCCACAGCATCAGTATTGGCTGCCTGACTTGTCAGCAGCACTTCAAGTGCAGTCGTTACCTTCACAATGCCCCCTAGAGACATCACAGCTGCAGTGCCCCATCCCTTCCTGCATGGCCACGGAGCGTCTGCAGAGCAGAGAAGTGGCTGTTGAGAGGCGGTTCACTGCCTTAGTATGGTTTTCCATTTTCTGCCTCTCCCTGCGCCATACCATCCTGTCCTCATCAAGTTTGCTGCACAGCAGCATCACTGACTGGGACATGTCCCTCATGCCCTTAGCCATCTCCCTCATGCCCTCAGCCAGCGTGGAGGTCATACTGCTGATGCCCTCCTCAATGTTCACCATGTTGTTGTTGAGGTGTTTCATTTGCTGCTGTACAGACTGAATTGCCTTCCCTTGCAGGTGCTGCAATAATGTATACTGTCAGTCCTATTAACTTTGAAGGTGTAGAATTAATAGTGATTCTGGGTCCAAACCTGAAAAATTCCTTAGTAATGGGAAATTACCCAGACATTGGTTATTCCAAGTTTGATTCCTCAGCAAATCCTCATTCCACCTCAGTTTCCCCCACGTTTTGGCTGCTTAAAGCAGCTGCATTCTCCAAGGGAAAGTTTCCATGGACCTTTTAATTCTTGATGGGAATTGCAGATGTGGTAAAGAATTAAGGTATCGGCCTGATCACGAATTCTGGGGCAGTTCAATGCTTGAAATGGAAATATGACACTCACTATCCCAGAGTAACTGTTTGCTCAAAAGAACTGTTGGTACTTTCCCAATAAAAGTATTGGACCTCTGCTGAGAAATGTGGATACTCTCCCTTTTAAATTAAAGATGTGTCTCAGTACCTGACAGTACCTGTAAATATTAGGAGGCCCTTAGCAGAAAATTGGCATAAGCTTTTAAATACTCTGAAATGGAACTTAATTAAAATCTGTAGAGTTATCAGATCATTGTCACAGGGACACAACATGCCCAGCCCTGTTCTTTCTTATTTTCAATAAGAATAGACTGCAGTATGTGCACTTGCCTCTGTAGGAAGGAGTATTACTGACGATGGTATTTGTCAGAGTGTACTATTTACGTGCATCTGCTTCGTAAGAGTTGTGAGTATGGTATAGTCTCTTCTCACACCCTACTATGCACATTCGTTGTCAGAGAGAAGGTTGTTAGCAAAGGTTACAGTAAAATTAACAGAATGGTAACATTGTAGTTAGGTGTAATAATAATATGAATTAATGTTAACGCTTTGACCTAAAAAAAGCACAGAACATCAGCAGTTATAGTTAGTAGCACTAGCTATAACTTACGGTCCCACAAAGCACTGCGTAAGACCTCATATATGACATCACTCATGACATGTTCTATTGCATCTTTGATGACATCATCCAAGCTTCATTTTCCCACATATTGATGTATAAATTGCTATGGCTTTACATATCATATAGTTCACATTCACAATCAACCACAGATACACTGTCTGCTAAAAATAACCAAGCTCTGAAGGTGCTAAAGATGATACTACTTCATCCTTCATTGTGTGGTGAAATGTTTACAGATTGCCTTTACTCTGAAGCAAAACAAGCACACCTACATAGGTTAGTACCTGGTACACACACTCTTCCATGTTAAGTGTAATTTATCACGCTGACATGAATCTCTCTAATAACTCAAGGCTGCTTACTAAAGTTAGTATCTACTACGTAGAATCTTTCTCCTGTTGGAAACTTTTTCTGCAGAACCGAAAAGTTGTCTGGAGCATAATGAATACAAGTCAACTGTCACTTGGACACAGAGCTACTCTTGAATGCAAGCATTTATAACCTGTTCAATACCTCTACACACCTGTGGTGCATTTGGATAACATGCATTTTGTAAACAATTTAGCTGGACACATAGTGCCCCTGCCACTATGTAAACAAAACAAACTAACATACTCATTGGATGATGTCATCAGTGATGTCATCAATGAGGTCATTTGAGATGTCTTCATTGATGTCAGATCAGATAATACTTTATTTTGGCAGTGAAACACAGTCATAAAAGCACACTACAGACATAGAAAATATTATTTAAAAAATATCTCATGATCTTCTCAATAAAACAAGTCTATAAAACTGCAGATAAAGTGATTTATAAAAACACAATCAATGTCCCCTGCAAGCAAAATAAAGGAATCCTCCCATGGGTCTCAGCGCCCTACAATCCTCATAAACACTAATCCTTTATGGGTTACAAAGTAGCGCGCTACTCGCCAAAAAAGCACTTCAACACCCCATCAAGGGTAGCAAGCGCTATATAAATGCAAACCTTTTTCCCTCTTCTATCCCTCCACTATCCTTCTCAATCCAAATATCTGATTTACATATCCACCACTCAAATCACTTTCATATATCACTATACTAATTCACCACTAATCCTTTATGGGTTTTGGAGTAGCGTGCTACTCACCGAAAAAGCACTTTGATGCCTCATCAGGGGTAGTAAGCGCTATATAAATGCAATTGCAATCCAAACCAATGCAATACAATAAAGATAGATAGGTCAAAATAACAAGATCAGAACAACATTTGTATTCTCCTGGCAATAGCACCCTTTAAGAAAGAACAAAAGCAGGTGCAAAGTGTAGGGAAGTTTAACCCTTGCAGATAAGATAAGGACTCAACACATCTTTTAATACCACGGGTTCGGATAAAAGAAATTAAAAACCTTTTGGAATATACCAAATAAAACTTTCAAACGAAAGTGAAATGAAGCAAACTTTGAGGCGAAAGCTCACCGCAAGAATAGAATAAAACCCTATTTGGGTTAAATCCACTCAAAGGAAAGCTCAAATACCAATGTCTAATTCTAGTTAAAAGAACTTTGTTTCAGGTGGCGTCCATCCATGATAGATATGGCTCCATACTGGGGGTGTTCTGCGGAGGCCCATACTCCCTTGCTGAGGTTTTAGCAAATTGCCCTACCTCTTTAAGCCACATTTTCCTGGTTAGAAATGTTTTTGACCCAGGTAATGTCAGCTTTGGTGATAGTAGGGGGAAGGAAAGAGTTCCAGTCTCCCCAAGGTAGACAATTCATGCTTGACATAATTTACCAAGGTATGTATAAGCTTCTATCACAGGCTAGGCAATCAGAGATCCCCTTCCAATTGAAACCTGCATGCAAATTTGCCCAAACAGTGCACCATAACACAAGAGGGGCCACTTTAATATGGTCATCAGCAAACTCAACCGCCAGCTCCTGATCAACAACATAAGTGGCGCAGGCTGAGGGTACATACATATGATGCATCACAGAAGCCTATTATTCTCTGCCATTTTAAGAGCAGTAATGTTAGAATATCCCCAGAGGCCAGCACCATATGTGAGGATAGATAGAAATTTCCTCCTGAAAACCTCCAAAAGGCGGGAAGCAAGTTTTTTGCAAATGCATGAGGCTAACTTGTAAATACAGACCGCAGCATTAGCAAACCGTTAATAAGATGTATATTTGCAGAGACAGCAGGTACCCAAGCATCAAAAACCAAACCCAGGTAAGAAACATCCTGTGTACAAGCAACCAGGTGACCCTGCAGAAACACGCTCTTCGTCTTCACAGATTTGGGACCACAGAACACAGTGAAGGTTTTAGAGCGATTTGTGGCTAACCCCAAAGATTCCATTAAGTTAACAAAAATTCCTGGAAAATGATTTTGAGGCTCCTATGTGTTCTCCCAAGCAATACGATGTCACCCACATGGAGTAACGCTGGACCTTTTTCCTTATCTATGCATGGTACATCTGCAGCACAGGTAGAAAGTGCACCCTCAAGACCATTGACGTACAATAGAAATAATATTTCTAGGGGCCAATACACACTCTTGTACACCCTTCACCAGCTGAAAGCTACTGGTGCGATCCCCAGTAGGGCCATATCTTACAGATGCTGAGAGATTAAAGTGAAGTGCCCGCAAGAATTGGACAAGCCCTAAGTCCACTGTATACCCTCCAGCAAGGCCCAAAGTTTGGCTTTTACCACGCTGCCGAAGGCGCTCAACAGATCTATGAAAGCTAGGCAGATGGATTCCTGCTTTGCCATGGTGTATTAGCTAATAAGCAAATACAATTCTAAGCACTGCTCCACCGTGCCCACCCCTTCCTGGAACTTATATTGCACCTCCAACAGCCTGGTCGTCTCTCTGACCCAGGACACCAGGAGCTCCAATACCACCTTTACTGTCATTTTTACAGCTGAATGAAGCAGGGTGATCATTTGGGAACTGTAAGTCACCCTTTTTCAAGACAGACAAAATAGTAGCAATGTGCCATTAGTCGGGGAGGCCAGTGCTGGTAAAACCATTTAAATAGTGCTGGATGGGGACTTCATAATAGCATCCCAGATCTCTTCCAAGGAAAATATCATGTTAATTGGCAGCTCTACCGCTGCCTCCAGGCCTATTTAAGACCAGCCAGAGTGGTATTAGACCTAAAATGGGCCACCCATGCCTCTGAGCTAATAGTAATGATAATGGAGTCATCACTTGAACCCAAAGAGCTAATGTTCTTGACCATCTTTCAGAAGGTCCTAACACCCTTTGATCTGCAAGACTGTACCAATCCTCCCTTAATACTCCGTTTTGATCTCTTTTTACCCTCTTACTCAGAGTTCGTTTATACTCAGCTCTAAAGACTTGGATTTTCTGGCTATCTATAGGGTTCTCCTTCAATGCCCTGGGCAGATTGGAGTAGGCCTTCTTACAGGGAGGAAGGAAACCACCTAGCCCCCGGGGTGACAAGCCTAATTGGCTTCATAAGAAGATTACTAATGGCTAGCCCTAAATGGGCAAAACAGTTATCCTCATCCCGCTAGTTGACCAGGGCGTTTAGACAATCAGAGAATGTGCCATGGTGAATGGCACACAAGTTTTCCAACACAGCACCCAGGTCAGCATGCCTCCAAGCTAGGTGAAGCCCCTAGGACTTTACTGTTAAGGATGAGACAGGGCTGTCCCTGACCTTACTTACCCCCTTATGTATACTAAGGCCCAGCCTTAAAGAATTATGGTCACTCAATGCCATTACAATGGTGCCACCCACTTGGAACCTCGCCATTAGGGCACGAGATACAAAAATCGAATCAATAATTGACTCATATTCCACCATACATAAGTGGCCTGCAACATATAAGCAGAGTCAACCTTGACACAGGCATTAAAAAGATCAAGAGTGTTAACCATGTTTAAAGCATCTTTTGGTTTCATCTGGGGTATCCCCCCCCCCCCCCCGCCCCCCTTGGGCAGCCTCTTTCAAAAATAGCTAATTCATTAGCCTGTGGCAAGTCTGCAAATTTGACATTAAAATCTCCACCAACCACAATATGAAACTCTGTGGCTAAGTAAGATAATTTGACATTCAAGCCCAAGATAAAACTAAGCCCTGTGTTTATATTAATACACCCATTCGAACCATAAAACCCATTATAAAACTTATTAAAGGCTAAGTCAATGCCATTCGGCCATGTTAGAAGAAGTCCTTGGACAGCGGGACTTCCAGTACAAATAGGGCAGATTTTAACCTCTTGGGTGACTTGAATATATGCAATTAAACAATCCTTGGATCTCCCAGAAGAAGAAGGAGTTGCTGGGACCACATAGGCGCCGAACCCATTCAGGTTTATAGCTTCTCTAAACCAAGGGGCATATTATCAAGCCCAACATCACCACTTTAGCTGCCGTTTTCGACCGAAAAGCGGCAATATATTTATCTCCATATCATCAATGCGCCGCTAACATGCATTAGAGCATGTTAGCAGCAGTTTTACTAACGCCTCGCATCACTAATTAGATGCAAAGTAGGCTTTCCTTCACAAAACAACAGCAAAATAGTTGCAAAGACAACATTGCGCTATTAACAAGCCGGACCCACACATGCTATGCGATAAAAATAGTCGCACTAACCACGATTATCGCAGGAATCTAACGTCAGGTAAATTCCTGATTTAGCTATCTTTTTAATGGGAGGTGGATTGACAGATGAAGTCCACACTCCCATATTTACAAGCTTTTCATTGCTTGATTTCCTACGCTAATGATGTTTATCGTCGTCTATCGCTGGTTTGACCATCGCCTGTTAGCAAAGTGTTGCTAATACGCCGCTAACACGACGATGTAATTCAGCGATAGACAAAAATGCGCTAAGTGCGCTTTGCGATCATTATCGCAATTACTTGATAATATGGCCCAAGTCCCTTGCAGGAATATCAAGTTGTGGCTCAAAATTAATGCAGCCCAGTCATTGTCATCCTATTTGTTGGATAACCTGGCAACATTCCAAGAGAGCTTTTCACCTGATGGGCGGAGTCCCCAGAAATCGTCGGGATAAGGCCATCCTTATCACCATTATCAATTGGTTCAAGGATGGTGTTAGATGGAATTGCAGGACTTTCACCCAGAGGGAAGCCACCTCTTTCACAAGGAGCAGAAATGAGGGGGGTGAGCTAACCCTAACTAATCTCAGGGCAATCTGAACTGAATTTCTGCCAGTGCCATTAGCGCCGTCCAATGGGGCACAAACAGACTTACATTTATCAAGCCCAAGTCAATTCCACATCTGTCAAGCTCCCCAAAGGGGCCAAAATGGTTCTGGACTCAAATATTAAAAATATATGGGTGGGCTTGTTTGGGACCCTGGGCATCCTCCGAATTAGCTGATTTAAACGGTTGATTAACCATTACCCAAGGGGTAGAAGTATACCTTTGGTGGCCAGTGCCGACCCTGAGTAAAGGACCCAATCAACTTCCCTGCTACTTTTGGGTTATAAGGGATTAATGATGATGCAGTCACCTGGGAATTCTTGCACAACTTCCCCACCCAGCCCACCCTTCTGGCCATGAATACTTCATTAAAAAGCTTGTCTCTGCACCCAATATTGTCATGCAGATAGTGTGCTGATTTGTGGATTAGGTCCACGGTTGACTCCTCTACTCCAGGTCGAAGAGTTGGCACATCAGCAAGCACAATGACGTAAGGGCAGGATGCAGTGGGCGGCCGCAGACATTTTTCCAGGGGGGGGGGGCAAAATGTTAACTTCATCACCATCCTCCGACATGATGTGTGCCAGGTGGGGCACAAGAAACACTGGGGGGCATAACTGGGATAGACTCAATTAAATGCCAGGAATCCAGGACATGTGACTGACCCTGCCACAGGCCAACAAACACCACCTGTAGGGAAAAACGCTAACCTTTCTGACAAGGTGCTTTATCTCTGTCTGCTAGGTGTGCAGACTTCCGGGTCCTCGATCCAACACCAATCAAGGCTGTCTTCAGCACAATTCGATTTTTATCAGAATACTTTAAAACAGCCTATGATTAAAGCACCAAATTAAATATACTGAATGCACAGTATATGTTAGGAATTATTTGTAGCACACATATTTACCAATTTTGGCTCCTTGGTGCTAGAATTCATGAAAACTTTTATCCAAAGTTAAAGCACAACGTCAAAGTTAGTAATGAATAATGCAGCAATCACACACGCTAGGGATGAGCCAATGGGTGCTCCCTTTACTCGAATTCCCCGGGCATTGCTAAATTTTACACACATTCAATTAATTTATAAAAAATAAAGTGTATAGTTCCAAATGTTAGCTATATTTTTTAAAAGAAACTTAGAGTCCCTCTACGTGTAGTCAATGTCAAACTGACAACGTGCGCACATTTAGGGATGCAATAATGGCCAGCTCCCTTATGCGGAGGCCCGGCACCGTAAATGTGTGGCACATGCGGCGCCCGTAGCGGCGGCACATCACAGGACCAGGGATGCTGAGTCTTACACAGTGGTCAAAGTGGGGGAAAAAAGGTAGGGGAACAGTGGGCGGAGAATCAGAGGGCGGGAATTACCCAAGGATTGGATCTGTGGGTGGAGTCAGAGGTGTAGCCAGAATGTGCAGACATCCCAATTTTTAGTATTTGTTTGGCATTTCACTGCTCAGTTTAATCAACCAATGAATACACATGATTATATAAGGTTATAATGAGTTATTGACATTAAAAGATATTTACAAAGTGGGATATGCTTCGAATCACAGAATGTACCAAATACGATAAAATGTGGAAACACAAGCCATTTGTCTCTGAGCCATGGAATTTGTGTCATCAGCACTACTCCCTTTTTCCACAACAGCAGTTCAAACATGAATGGCAAAATATCCTAGTTTGCAAATGTTTTCTTTAAAATTATGGCTCTGCCATATTTGCCTCATAATGCAAAATCTGCTGCATAATCTGACCATTTAAACTAATAAATTGTTTGTAGCTCAAACATATCAAAAGTTAATATAAAGTGTGACTTGTGTTGCTGCGGAGTGGTTGGCCTATTTTAAAGGTTGACTGGTCCCCTTTCTCACTGCTACGTTTGTATGTTACACTGGTACTAATAAGCCAAAATCTTTCCAGAGACTGTTAGCTTGTGTACACACGTCAAAATAATAAAATATCTGAAAATATACTGCATTACGCTGCAGCCTTTTTTTTTAATGCATAATTTAGTCAACACTACGGCATAATGTTGTCATCCTTTGTTGCATAATTAATTCCAGTGGCCCACAGCAAGCAGCACATGTTAAAAGTGCTTGTGAATGAAGCAGGGAGACTGTGAAGTTTGCGAACTTTGGGCCAGATGTATCAAGGCTCTTGCGACTCGCAAAGGCTGAAAATCGCAGATTTTCGGCCTTTGCGACTCGCAAACGGCCGTTTTGCGATATTTCACATGTATGAAATAATCGCAATTTATTTAATCGCAATTATTTGCGATTCCTTCTTTTGCATAGCATTTAAGGAATCGCAAATTTTGCGATTCCTTAAATGATATGTATGACACATTTTTGGTGTGCGAATTTGTGTAAAAAAATCGCATTTTACCATCAACTTGTAGTTGGTGGTAAATTGCGATTTTTTACAAAAAAGCCCTAATTGGCATTTGTAAGGGTGGCATGTGACACTCATACATGCCCATAGGGCATGTATGTGTGCCACATGCACACACATGTAGATTTGAGGGGTGCAGCAGGGTGTCTTTGAGACACCCCTGCACCCTTGAAATAATTCTCAAATTGCGATTAGCAAATTGCGAATTCGCAATTTGAGAATTACTGCACAATCATTCCTATGGGCCTCCTGGCCCATAGAAATGAATGGGAAAATTATTCCTTAATTGCGATTAGCAATTTGCTAATCGCAATTAAGGAATTTTAAGGAATCGCTAAAAAATAGCAAAATTCTACATACATACCATTTTGCACTTCTCAAATAGCGATTCCTTAACAATCGCTATTAGAGAAGTGCAAAATGGTTTCTTGATACATCTGCCCCTTAGTTTGGTGTGTGTGCAAATCCTGCATTGCCAATCCTTGGTGAGTTGCAGCTACTACTGCTGAAACAAGGCCAATGGAGGTACCTATGGGTGAGGCAGACTGGTCCAAGGGCAGGGCCAGCCATAGCACTGGTGGTGTCCTGTGCAATAATGTTTGTTAGTGCCCCCCAATGACCACCACTGCCATGGATTCCCTCACTACCACCCTTTAACTGTACCACCCAAGTTTCCATAACCAGTCTCTCTCAGATGCATTTAATTTGATTTACAGCGCCACTCATACCATTGTAGGGTGTCAGAGCACTTTACATCACACACATTACAGAGACAATCAATATGTGTGTAAATCATTATATAGAAAATGTTACATAAGACTAAGGACTACAAGGTGTAGGAGTCACATGACAACCATACTAGTAGCCCGTATAGTTTAATAGTGATTGGTCTGGAGAAACACAATAAACGGAATTTAAAACGTAATACCATGGTTGGGGTTCTCCTTAATAATCAGAATTGAGGGGGGGACATAACACTCTAATTTATACCTTGCAGTTTGTATCCAGCTCTTAGATGACAGTTCATAGCTCACTGTTCTAAGTTAGGATTTTAACTTATAAACTGCAAGTAACAAAAGGTTCTCTCTGACAAAAGCAGTAGCCCACTGACCTATTTACATTATGTGTACTTTGTGATCTGCATGGCGCAAGTTCTTTGCAGCAGGCACATTAACCCTCTGAGCTACCTTTCCATGAGTCAAAACTTCCACTAGACAAAATTCTGATCTCTCTCTAGGAAGAAATTTAATCACCAGAGTCATCATGGCATTTGGGTGTTGCTGAAAATTGCTGGAGGCCAGGAAGGAGGCAGCAAGCATTTTTAAAACCATAATATACTTGCAAACATGATGCCTACACCTAAAGTCAGCACCCGGTGCTGTCACACTGGTTGCACCGCCCTAGAGCTGGCCCTTCGCAAGAGTCCTGCGACCTCAGTGACTGTTGTTCTAGGGTGTGCTGCTTCATAGGCCTGCCCGCAAGACTGGAGGTGAACTTCAGTATGGATAGTGGTGGACAAGCCTTGAAGGTTAACTTACACTTGTCATGCCTGGGTCCACCTGCTGGTGCGAAGACACCAGGACTTCTAAGGTGTTGCAAAGCCTTCTAAGGTCTAGCATGTGATTGTGCTCTTGCAGGAGAGTGGTCTGGTGGACTGGTTATTAAGGCTGAATCTGGTTCCTAGTTCCAAATTCAGCAGCTCTGACCATAGTGCCACATCCTCACCCCCAATGAACACCGTACTGCCCCACTGAGAAAAACTCCCACTGTCTTCAACTACAACCCAATTGTTGCCCGCTATAAACACCTGGATGCGGCTCAATTTAAATTACGCGCTAGACAAGAGCAATATGCGGCCTACAAAAAAAAAGTAACAACATCCTGGAAAAAGCAACACTTATAGGGAATGCAAATTTTAGCAAACCATGGGAAATGTAAGCAGGAACAACATGGTTACCTTAATTCTTTTACACTCACTATTCAGAAATCAGTGAGTGCTTTTGCCTGAAAAGTTAAGGACATGACTACAGGGCCCTGAATGGACCCATTTCAATGGCCATTGCTTATATTCTTATAAAACGTAAGCAGTATGGTAAAAAGACCACATCCCTGGACATGGAGCCGCAGCACACATTTTGTTTTCCAATCCACACATTGCAGTACCTCCAAGATTGGTGCACTAGATCCAAGTCCAGGGAAAACAAAGACAAGAAAACAAAAATAGCGCTTCACTGGCAAACTCTGTAAAAGTGGCGCTACTGTGTTTCAGTGTGAATACAGTTTGGCCATTTTACTACCGCTCTGTCTTACTTTATTTAGTTTTTTATCTATTTTTAATATTTTTAGCCTTTTATTCCCATTGCTGCACTTTGGAATTAAAATGTCAGAAAAATACAGCATTTCCAGTAAAAGCGTCTTTCTTTTTTAGATCCATTTCACAGGGAAGCAAATAAAAGAAAGGAGAGGAAAGCGAGTGAGACCCCAGTCTTGAAGTCACAGTTTTCATGGGCGTCCGCAGTGGGGGCAAGGGGGGTCGCTCCAGGGGGGGGCAAACGCCCCTCCTTCCCCCCCCTGCGGACGCCCATGGTCACACCTTGATGTAGAACTAGTCGCCTGCCCTGAGTTGTAACTAGGAGAGGTAATATTACAACATGCTGAGCGAGGCCGCTCTCAGGACCCCTGTACCATGCAGACTGATGCTGTACCCGTAGCAGTTGCTTGAGCTTCGCCGCCGCCATCACCAAGACCAAGGGATTTGTTCACAGTGACCACCTCAGGAGGGGGGCAATCTTGCTGCAAACTGGTTGTGACTAAGGGCTAAGCATGGGCGGAAAATCCGTTTCGCTCGCGGATTTTGCGGATTTTCGGTAAATTCGCAATCCGCGAGATCCGCGAATCTCCCGCAAAATCCGCAAATCCGCGAGCAGCGGATTTTATGGCTTGCTCGCACTGTTCGCGTGAGTTCGCGGCTTGCCAGTACAACTTCGCACCCCGCGAGTAAGTGCTAAATTGCAGAAATACGATCTTAGCAAAACTGAAACTACTTACCAGGTTCAAAAGTTCAGGCTCATCATTAGTAGCCATTTCCTGTAGTGCTTCCTGAGGGGCCCCTCCAGAGTTCAGTTGCCAGTTGCAACTATTATGTGACCCTGCTCTGAACCTCAGAATAGTTACACATATGCCACAAAGGTCCTGAATTACAGCTAAGGGAGACAAGCAGGAGCCAGGCTGGAAGTTAAAATCCATTAATCAGCCCCTAATTCATTATTGTCAGTTGGGGCAGGGCAGGTGTTGTAACTAATTTTGCAACAATGAAAGCACTTAGCAAGTGCAAAAGATCACTAATCAGGAAGCACTAAGGAAGCAGGTGCCAGCTAAAAAAATATTCTGTGACACATTAATCAGCCCCAAATTAATTCAGGTCACTTGAGGCAGGGAAGGTGTGCTTTGCTTTGCCGAAAATAATGTACACTGGACAACCAGAGGGTGTGGTGATGAAACAGAGGGTGGCATGGGTGGGCCAGAGGGTGGCATGAGTAGTCAGAGAGTGGCAGTGGTGACAGAGAGTGGCAGTGATGAAGAAGAGTGTCCCAAACAGGCTGGACACGTAGAAACAACAAGTTCGCAAAACTTGCGACCCGACAGGTAAGTTCGCAAATTGCGAAATTGTAAAAACCCTCGCGAACTGGCAGAAACACGCGCGAACACACAAAAAAAAAAAAATCCGCAAATTTGCGGGAATTCGCGGATTTTGCGGATTGCGAGTTCGCAAATCCGCAAAATTCGCGAACGCGAGATTCGCAAAATTCGCCCATGCTTACTAAGGGCCTGATAATGATGACAGTCAGACGAGCGTCTGACCGCCATCCTGTCGAGAACGGGGCCGCCCGCATAGCAGTCGGCAGTCCCGCCATTGGGATTAGGATGCGACCGCCTTGAAGGCGGTCCCAATCTGTATATTTTGTATTGTGGCGTGTGCTGCGTGATTCAGCACACGCCGCAGTCCAACATAAACACATTGCACAAATCCCTACACTATGTGGCAGTCACCATGCGGTCCCTGCCACATGGTGCAGGGAAATGTAGTGGGGCACCATAGGTTCCCTCCAGGGCCCATATCAGAGGGCTGGGGGAAAGGGTGCCCACTATGGGCCCCCAAGTCACTTTCCGCCTGCCGTTTACCACCATGAAACTGCTGGCGGAAAGTGACATTGTAATCCCTACAGCAGTTCCTGAGCAAGCACTCTGTTGTAGGCATTGCACTGTTTTAGGGATTGTACACTCTGTTGTAGGGATTGTACACTCTGTTGTAGGGATTTCAGTCCCTCAGACGCACCGACGAGCTCCTTGAGCCCGCCGGATGCTTGGCGGTTGGCTCTCCGCTCACCCTCCATCTGCCTGCCATCATAATACGGTGGGTGGTCATGCAGGTTCTGATGGCGGTGGGACCACCACCGATGGCCTGACGGTGGTGCTCCCACCACCATTGTAATGAGGCCCTATGTTAGCATGCATGTGAGCTGGTCTACTGCACCAAGAGCCCTGCCTATGAGTGAGGCTAGAGAGTTTAGCTTCAGTGGACTCTAGGTGATCTTTCTGGCCTTTCAATTTAAAATCTAGGATAGTCTCAACCATATTGCCCAAATTATCCACCAACCCCTCAGCGCTGATCACACAAGAGCCAGCACTAATTGCAGGCTCACTCCCCCTATGGCCCATTTGAGGCCTGGAGTTACACGACTTCCGGGTAGTACCAATTTTGTATTTGAAACTAGGAGGCTTTGGTGGCTTGCAGGAAGCCTTAGTAGGAAGGGGCACTTAAGGGGTGCAAAGCTGTAGGTGGGAAGGCCTGCACATGAGGCATGCTCCCATTACTATTGGTGAGAAAAGCATCCACATCTGGCTGGCAGGGTGAAATAGGATGTGAGACGTGCATCATCAGGGTTGTCAGTCAAGGTAGTGGGGACAAGGGAAAGCCTTCTTTCAACATTCATAATTTCTAAGTTAAGTTCTCCCACAATCTTTTCAATGTATCCATCAAGGGTGATAGACTTTATTTTAGCTACTTTGACCATTGAGCCCCCTGTGTGGAGTCTAGATTACATTTGGACATCCTCCTATGGAGTGCAATGCACCTCATCAAGCTGGAACTACTTAAAAACTCACCCCATATTTCAGTCAATAATAAACTGTTGATACATGGCTCACACCCAATATAGCAGCGAGAGGATACGGTTATAGCTGTGTTAGGTGAAGTGAAATAATAAACTAAAAGGCTGCTTTCCCCCAGACAGGTGATGTTAAAGGGTGGCCCAGCCTCGTACAGCCCGGGATGGGTGCAGATGGGCCCACTCTTAGCCCGGGCTTTACCCTGCATCCTGCGCAGCGGGTCTCCCCCGTGCTTTAGTAGCGCTGGTAATTGTTCACAGGTGGTAGCCAAGAAAGGGGGTGCACCACGACGGCTCCCTCCTTGCAAGCAGTCGGGCACCAGATCTACTTTTCCTCACAGGCAGGAGTTCAATTTCATGCAGGATGGTGGCCTCAGTAGTGAAAGACTATTTGCGCTCATCCCCCAGTGCAGCAGGACTCCCCTGCACTTTACTAGAGCTGGTAATTGTTCACAGGTGGTAACATAGCAAGGGCTTATGGGACTTGCAGTCCCCAGCGGTCGTGCATCACAACGGCTCCCTCCTGGAAAGCAGCGGTGCACGAGATCTGCTTTTCCTAAGCTTATGCTCACAGGCAGGATTTCAATTTGATGATCGGTGGTGGCCCCAGCAGTGAAAGCATGCAACAATTTCCATGCTCGTCCCCCAGTGCAGCGGGATTTCCTCGCATTTTAGTAGTGCTGGTAATTGTTCACTGGTGGTAGCCCAGCAAGGGTTTATGGGACATGCACCACAACAGCTCCCTCCTAACAAGCAGCGGGGCACCAGATCTGCTTTTCCTCACAGGCAGGAGTTCAATTTGATACAGGATAGTGAGCCCAACAGTGAAATCATGCAGCAATCTTTGCACTCAGTGTTGTCATAAATGATGCCATAGAACATGTCATGAGTGAGGTCATATGTGAGGTCATATGCAGTGCATGGTGGGGGCACCAGTTATAGTTAGTGCTACTGAATTTCTATATTTTGTTTTAGCTCAAAATGTTAACATTGTCACTGAGAAATTCACCTAATTATATTGTCACTTTAATCTTTGTTTTTTTTCAGTGAATATATATAAACAGACATATATATCCCATTACAGATATATATATATATATATATATATATATATATATATATATATATATATATATATATATATATAAATCCATACTAATATAATAAAGAGAGAGCACAAACCTTTGAGGCGGGTAATCTCGGGAACCACAGCACCAATCACAACACCCAATACAGCGTTGGAAAGGGCAGTTGCAGCAGAAGGACATAGGCTATGCAGACACCCACCATATACATTTAAAAGGTAAAAGAACCGTGCCAGCAAAGTAGTCCCTTGTGGGCATGTCTCCGTTGTGCTGTGGGCGTGTGCTGGGGGCGTGACAAACACTGGGGGCATGTGGTACGTTCTGCCCTTCATGCCATGTCTCATATCGTGTGCTAATCCCACCCTGCTCCCTTTAAATACCCCTGCACCCCATAATCATAACCCACCCTTATTCCTTAAAATACCCCAACACCCTTCTAATTTCTAATTTCTAATTTCTAATTTAAAACATTTATAAAGCGCAGCGTGCACCGTACGGTTTCTTGGCGCTGGTAGGGGGTTCGGCAACTGAGGGAGAAGACAAGAGAGAAAGGTGGGAAGAATTAAACGGGGAAGGCCTGATTGAAAAGGAATGTTTTTAGGTCCTTGCGGAAGGAAAGATAGTGGGTGGCAGAGCGGAGATGGTCAGGGAGGGAGTTCCAGAATGTGGGAGCCAGGGTAGAGAAGTTGGTCCCACCCCACTTTTTGCGTTTGAAACGTGGGATCTGAAGAAGAGACTTGGAGGAAGACCGAAGCTCTCTTGCGGGGACGTATTCTTTTATTAATGAAGAAATGAAAGCGGGGGCAGTGCCTTGGCGGGCCTGGAAGACCATACAGCCGGTCTTGAAAAGGGAGCGTTCTTTTACGGGAAGCCAGTGAAGCCCCCTGAGAAGGGGAGTGGAGTGGTGATAGCGTGGGAGACCATAGACCAACCGGGCCGCCTGGTTCTGGATCATCTGGAGTCTCCGCTGGCTGTATGCTGGGATGCCATGATAGAGGGCGTTGGCATAGTCCAGCCGCGATATCACCAGGGCGACCATGATCAGCTTAAGTGCCTGTGGGGAGAAAAAACGGGAAACAGTGCGGATGGTTCGAAGAGTGAGGAAACAAGAGGAGACCACGGAACTGATTTGTGAATGGAGGGTGAGCTGGTTGTTCATTTTGACACCCAGTGTTTTGACCGTGGTAGAGGGGGAGGGTGCGGGACCATGAGAGGAGGGCCAGAAGAGGGAGTTCCAGGGGCTGGAAGAACCCTTAAACACTAACCCATCTTAACCCTATAAATATACCCTGTACCCCAAAACCCAAACCTATCCCTAAACCCTAAAAATACCCCTGTACCCCAAAACCCAAACCTACCCCTGAACCCTAAAAATACCCATGTACCCCAAAACCCAAACCTAGCCCTGCACCCTAAAAATACCACTGTACCCCAAAACCCAAACCTACCCCTGGACTCTAAAATACCCCTATACCCCAAACCTAGCCCTGAACCCTTAAAATATGACTGCACCCCAAAACCCAAACCTATCCCTGAACCCTAAAATTACCCCTGTACCCCAAAACCCAAACCTAGCCCTGAACCCTAAAAATACCCCAGTACCCCAAAAGCCAAACCTAGTCCATAACCCTTAAAATACCCCTATACCCCAAACCCCTAACCTAGCCCTGAACCCTAAAACTACCCCTGTACCCCATAACCCAAAACTATATCTGAATCCTAAAAAATACACAAAAACCTCAAAACATATACCTCAGTACCCCCAAAACATATACCCATATACCCATACTTGCCTTATCCAAACATTAAACAAAAAACATGCTTTTACCATTCATGCATTTACAACAAATTTCGTTGTAAATGTATGCGTGGTAAAAGCATATAAAATGTAATGCCATACGTTATAATGGCATTGCAGAGTCATGGTACTTTCGTAATGAAAGTATGCGGAATGATGGTATACGGAAAATAAGTTGCGGAATAATGGGTTTTTACCCTCCCACGGTAAGTACATTGGTGGCATGGCGGCCCACATCTCCAGCAACATACTCATATTTTTTCACCACCCATTTGAAAAATGCACAGGTCTCTCTCATTCATGGCCAGCACTGACATACACTTTTAGACACACCTCCCGCCACAAGTTCTAGAATTGCGAACTTTAGAGCTGGGGAGCTACGTTCGAATCTCGGCATGAGCTCAACATCCTGTGATTCCAGGCAAATCGCTTTGTCTCCCCGTGCCTACCACAAATGAATGTGTTCTTCTGTAATGTAAATTGTGCTCATGCCATGTTGTCGAGTTCGCGCTATATAATATTCAAAGGAAAAATAAAGTAGGGAAACTCGGGTTCACACACTATAGAATGCGCACTCTTAAGTGCATCAGCAGTGCACTGTGAATCGGAGTGTTTCACAGGCCTGTCACAGGTAAGAAATGCTATTAAAACGAAATCCTACAAAACAATATACTACTGGCCGGCAGCAATTCATACCCGGACAACGTCGGGACGGGCTGCTAGTATGTATATATATATATAAAAACGCCCGTGATCTAGTGATGAAAGTGCACCGATCTGGGAATCCCGGTGTGGTATAATGGAGCGCAAACATCAGACAGCACCCACTGGAGGGTTAAAAATGTGAGGTGAGAGCGCACTACATTAACCAGCAGGCTCCAAAAATTTGCCGAAATGAGACGCCCACTAGGGGGCTGAACTTTAAAACTATTAAGGCAACCCTGGTGTTTTAAGTGTGTTCACATCTCGTTTGCTGTGGCTCTCTCTGAGGAAGGTCGAGGAACGACTGAAATGCATTAGAAATGTTATGCCACTGTGGAAATAAAAGCTGAACCTAACCTGCGGCTCCATTACCTTTTTGTTGAAAGAAGGTTTGTTGATATATATATATATATATATATATATATATATATATATATATATATATATACATATATATATATATTACCTACTGGCGGTCGCCAGTAGGTATATATAGTTAGGATTTTTTCTCTATGGGATTTTTGAAAATTCTATGTCTAATAACTTTGGCGTTTGAAGACGGAATTGGCTGAAATTTTCAGGAAAATGGAACATTTTGTTTCTGAGCAGCCCCTGACAATTTGGGGGGGGTTTCATCAAGGGGGGGCCAAGAAAAAAGGGGGGTCCCAAAACACGTTTTTCCCATGTTAATTTCCATAGGGCGGTTGGCCTCACTTTTAGCTCGAACGGCTGAATGGATTTGCACGAAACTTGGCAAAATTGTAGGGACTGTTAGCCCGATGTGCCTTTGCTAGGTCTCAATATATGTGCTCCAGTGGATTTTGAGTAATTTAGGTTAAAAAAAAGATATATATCTGGGCGGAGCCTAACCACACATCTGATCTGATTGGCTGTCAGCACTTCATCCAAGAAGTGTTGGCAGCCATCTTGGGACCAATATACATGATAGCACCTCATTAAAAAGCATTGTAGTTAATAGAGGGTTTTAGGACTTTAGTTACATTATAAATCATTTGTTGATGGTACCATACTCGTTTTAGGAATTGTGGTGGGTTCTAAGGTGATTTTACCATGTGAAAAAACCTTCTGCTGTGATATCAGGAATATTGTTTGAAAGAAAACTAATATCTCATGATTTTCCCACAGTGGTTTGGAAGGGGATCTATAAGCTAAACTGAAAGCATATTTTCTGTAAATTCACATTATCTTTCTCAGTCATGTGAAAATGAAGTCTGACATTCTCAGTAAAACATGTACATCCAACAAGGACAGAGACTGTCAGTTGATTACTTTGTGTTCTACTGCAGCCTCCTAGAGTGTTCTAAAGAACAACTAGAGCGCTAACAGTCCTACTTATTACAAAGGTATGGCACACCTGAAGCCATCTTGATTGGAATAAAGTGGTAACTCTTAAAACATTTAATTTAAAAAGAAACAACATGAGGGGGTATATTTTGCCATAGAAAGTATGATTAGTGCTGCAGAATGAAAAATTAGGGCACATTTTGAGTGACTTCTCAAATCCTTTTCTATTTCATTAAAACATTCTGACATGCAGTCTCCCAAAATGGCCACCAGAGACAAAAGAGCCCAAATGTAGCCCAAATATCACTCAGATGTAGCCCAAGTATAGCCCAATGACAGAATGTCCCAGAGTGTTCTAAAGAACAACTAGAGCGCTAAAAGTCCTACTTATTACAAAGGTATGGCACACCTGAAGCCATCTTGATTGGAATAAAGTGGTAACTCTTAAAACATTTAATTTAAAAAGAAACAACATGAGGGGGTATATTTTGCCATAGAAAGTATGATTAGTGCTGCAGAATGAAAAATTAGGGCACATTTTGAGTGACTTCTCAAATCCTTTTCTATTTCATTAAAACATTCTGACATGCAGTCTCCCAAAATGGCCACCAGAGACAAAAGAGCCCAAATGTAGCCCAAATATCACCCAGATGTAGCCCAAGTATAGCCCAATGACAGAATGTCCCAGAGTGTTCTAAAGAACAACTAGAGCGCTAACAGTCCTACTTATTACAAAGGTATAGCACACCTGGAGCCATCGTGATGGGAATAAAGTGGTAACTCTTAAAACATTTAATTTAAAAAGGAACAAAATGAGGGGGTATATTATGCAATAGAAGGTATTATTAGTGCTGCAGAAAGAAAAATTAGGGCACATTTTGAGTGACTTTTCTAATCCTCTTCTATTTCATTAAAAAATTCTGACATGCAGTCTCCCAAAATGGCCACCAGAGACAAAAGAGCCCAAATGTAGCCCAAATATCACCCAGATGTAGCCCAAGTATAGCCCAATGACAGAATGTCCCAGAGTGTTCTAAAGAACAACTAGAGCGCTAACAGTCCTACTTATTACAAAGGTATGGCACACCTGAAGCCATCTTGATTGGAATAAAGTGGTAACTCTTAAAACATTTAATTTAAAAAGGAACAAAATGAGGGGGTATATTTTGCAATATGAATTATGATTAGTGCTGCAGAAAGAAAAATTAGGGCACATTTTGAGTGACTTCTCAAACCCTCTTCAATTTCATTAAAAAATTCTGACATACAGTCTCCCAAGATGGCCACCAGAGACAAAAGAGCCTAAATGTAGCCCAAATATCACCCAGATGTACCCCAAGTATAGCCCAATGACAGAATGTCCCAGAGTGTTCTAAAGAACAACTAGAGCGCTAACAGTCTTACTTATGACAAAAGTATGGCACACCAGAAGCCATCTTGATTGGAATGAAGTGGTAAGTCTGAAAACACTCAATTTAAAAAGGAACAACATGAGGGGGTTAATTTTGCCATAGAAAGTATGATTAGTGCTTCAGAAAGAAAAATTAGGGATCATTTTGAGTGACTTCTCAAATCCTCTTCTATTTCATTAAAAAAATTCTGACATGCAGACTGAAACATGCACTTTGAATACCAGCAGCAGACGTCCCTGGTGAGCAGTAGCTTTACTACAGTCATCTAATGTGCAACTAGAGTGCTAACATTCAGAACTTATGGCAAATGTGTGACACATCTGAATGCCTTCTTGATGGAACCAAAGTAAACAAGCATTGAAAATGCAATAGATCTCGCCCTCGTTTAAGTTAAAGCCATTCTGTTTGTAATGAGGTGGCTTTTTAGCTTTGCTTTTATGTGTTTTTTCAACTTTCATGTAAATAACATGCAACTGTATGCATATAAGTATATGTATGCATGCATTTATGTTTGTATTTATATAGATATACAGATGATATATGTTTATATATGTATGTATATATATATATTCACTGAAAAAACCATAGGTTATAGACCATATATAGTTAGGAATGAGCATTTACAAAACCTTGAAAATTCACTGAAAAAACCATAGGTTATAGACCATATATAGTTAGGAATTAGCATTTACAAAACCTTGAAAATTCACTGAAAAAACCATAGGTTATAGACCATATATAGTTAGGAATTAGCATTTACAAAACCTTGAAAATTCACTGAAAAAACCATAGGTTATAGACCATATATAGTTAGGAATTCGCATTTACAAAACCTTATTTTACTCACACAAAACCATTGAAATTCCATATATAGTTAGTTGCACTAACTATATATCGCGCACCCGCAATCCACTGCTGATGATGTCACATATTACATCATTCATGACATGGTCAGTGACATCACTGATGACATCACTGATGACATCTCAAATGACATCACTGATGACATCACTGATGACAACATCCAGTGACTGTATGTTTCTGTAAAGTTAAAATATGTCTTACATATTGAAGAATGAGTGGATGTATAAGTGTCTGGATGAAGGATTTAGTAGGTGCATGACTGACTGTATGAGTTAGTGATTAAATGTGTCTCACTGAGTGCATGGGTTAGTGACTAAACTGTCTTAATTTGTGCATCATTATGTCTGTTGTTCTGTAAACTGTTGCATGTGTTGATAAGTAGCTATATGAGTAACTATATGGGTTATTGATTGATTGCCCAAGTATTTGTATGGGAGACTGAGTGTGTGTGTGGGTGGCTGGGAGGTGTATGACTCTGTGCATAGATGTGTGAGCAGTTGATTCACTAGATGTATGGTTTCAAAAGTGCATGTGGAAACAGCTGTATGGGCAGTTGACTGTGTGCATGAGTGTATTGGTGAGTGAATGGATATCTCAGTGCTACATGTCAAAGTAAGTACATATGTAAAACACAGTACATGTGAGAGTTGACATATATAAATAACTGTGCATAAGAGCCAGTGAATGTGTGAGTGGCTGTATGGATCATTGTGAACTTGTATCAGGGATTGTATAAGAGAGTAAATATGTGTTAGTATATGTTTGAATAAGTAAAGTTTGTATAACTGTATAGTTGAGGAAATGGAGGTGTGATTGATTCTTTGCATGACTGACTAGGTGTGTGAGTAACTCCATGGATGAGTGACAGTCTGTGAGTGTCTGTTTACACTGATTGTATCTAAGGTTATATTAGAGTCTGAAGAGGTTCATCGTATTATCACATGAATGATATCATCAGTGATGTGATCAGTAATGTCAAATGAGATGTCATCAGTGATGTCATTTGAGATGTCATCAGTGATGTCATTTGAGATGTCATCAGTGATGTCATCAGTGATGTCACTGACCATGTCATGAATGATGTAATATGTGACATCATCAGCAGTGGATTGCGGGTGCGCGATATATAGTTAGTGCAACTAACTATATATGGAATTTCAATGGTTTTGTGTGAGTAAAATAAGGTTTTGTAAATGCGAATTCCTAACTATATATGGTCTATAACCTATGGTTTTTTCAGTGAATTTTCAATGTTTTGTAAATGCTAATTCCTAACTATATATGGTCTATAACCTATGGTTTTTTCAGTGAATATATATATATATATATATATATATATATATATATATATATATATATATATATATGTATATATATATATATATATATATATATATATACACACACACACACACACACACACACACATGTTTAATGTTTACAGTAACCCCTCCACACCTGTCATGCAGCCATTTGGCGTTGCACACAGAATTCGTAAGCGCTCCGTGATAACTGGGTAAAAGCCATGAGCAGCCAGTGTTGGTCACAGGACATGACCTTTAGCCCAAACTGCAGCACCTCTCTATGCATCCTACCAGTGTCTTTTCTCGACCACAGCTTTTCTTTGTAAAAATCATGACTAGCATGAACATTGTGTAGTTTTTTTTTACAACCTGCCTTTTCTTCAAATACAAAATCGTGGCCCCTAATCAATATTCATCGTGTTTTTGTCCTGTTTCCCAATGTTTATGTGTGAATGGGCTAAAAATGGATAATTAATTCAATGTTGTTCAGACCAGGAGGCCGACAAAATATGTTTAGCCCAGGGCCCCCAAATTCCTTAAGATGCCCCTTGCTTCTGGTGTGCTCTGCTTGCTACTGTAGTACAGAGAGAAATAGGCAGCAGGACGTCCCCCCCCCCCCCCCCCCCCCTCCGAGAATAGCATAATTATTTTTTTGGAGCGGAAAGTGAAACTTCAGTAATTGGGATGATCTGACAGTGGGGCTACGTGTCAAAATATTTCAATACATAATCACAGTGTCTCACAGGATCGGAATGTATCAGGCTGTGCTTGAGGTGAACTGCGTTGTGTGTTTGTGTAGAGATTGGAACAGGATTGATTGCATCTAACGTCAGGTGTAAGGAGTAAGTTCAATGATGGGTTCCTGAGTGCGCCTCATAAGGATGCAGAAAGCTACGCAGCGCTATGAACAGGCACTGCAAGCAAAGTGGAAAGAAACATCATACTCAATGCTGCACATCAACCATTGCAAAATTCGGTGGGCTTGGTAAACATTACTCCATCCGCAACGCACTCTTTTAGCTGTATTCATATGCCAGCGTCCTACCCCCACCAGGCGTTGAGACGGGAGCCCCTGCGGGGTCTTCTCCCGCCATCTGCCAAAGCAAGGTGGGAGCACCGCGCCTGGGTGCCCCTGCCTACTGAACCAGGGCAGGTGTGCCACCATGCGTCCTACACTTGAGCGCTGGTTTCAACCCCTGCAAGATGGCGGCGGCATCTGCTGCGGGACAGGCAGCCGAGCAGATGGCAACACCCCCACGGCGCACAGGGGTCCAGCGGCAGTCGCCGCCCCCCGTGAACAGGAGTCGATCAGATACAGCAGCAGCCACGCCACTTCGGACAGGCTGAAGTTGCTGTTTACTTGCAAGTTGGCAAACATAGACCGATAGGTAGCACTATGTAATAAACAGGACAGAGAGATAGGGACATGTACACACAAAGGGCACAAGTACAGGGCCACGGGGAAATGTAAAGGGTCATTAAAGCGACACAGAGTTATCCAATGCATGCCAGGGCTTGCAAAGTGAGAAGCATTGGCACATGGAGATGTCACAAGTGAAAGGGGACATGCACAAGCACGATGGATGCTGGAGTGTCAAGGTGACCTCAGACACATCCATTCTGCAGGACGTCTGTTCTGTGGGGCCTAGTGCTCTTCATGTGAGCACAGGGGACAGTACCTTCTGAAACAGGTAGTGAACTGGTCACATTAACATTCACTGAATTTTGACTGCTGCATTACGTTTAGCAGCTGTCTTGTGTTATTTTTCTAAGATCTCCGGTGTTAATCATAACATGTTTATATTATTTGTGTATTTTATGTATGGTGCAAAATGATTTGCATGAATTGTATCAATACTTTATGGTATTGAATATACGACTCTAGTAGGTTCACATAGTCTTTGGGAGCTTGAAAGTACTGATTGCATTGCTTACAGTGGGGGCGATGGTGGTGGTGTTAAATTGCAATTATGGGTGCTAAAATGTGCTTAAATGTTGCCCTGCTTCATGGTTGCTGATAAAGGTGTCTCAGCAAGCACTGGACCTGCTTTTCGCAGTGAGGCAAGTGTATTCCATGTCTTTGAAAAGCCACATTTGTTTAGAGCAGCATTTAAACAATTTTTCCACAGGTTTACAGCCACAGATTGCCTGTTGTCGCAAAATACCCCCACCTGTTAAATTGCTTAATATCCTGCCTGAAAAAAATGACCGTAGATTTCCCTCCTTGATTTATTTTGAATGCACCTCTGCTTACCTTCTATATACCTCTTCTGTATATAAATTACTCTAAATCTAATGCGTGTCTGCCTTAAATCTTTTTTTTTTTTCATTTCAAGAAAATTTTATTGATGAGAATAATGGTAAGAATAATGAATATATAATGCAATACAAGTGATACAATCGATGCAATAGAGATATGCAAAAAGGGCTAAAATTGATAGGAAAATCAAGATATTAAATATAGATAATGAACAATAGCCCATGAGAGCTATAGATTTCATTCAAGTAAAAACCTCTACCAAGGCCTTAAAACATATGTATCACTATCAAATGAGGAGAAGGGGATAGGGGAGGAAACAGAGAGAGGAAGAGAGGAGAAAAAGAGAAAGAGTAAAGAAAGAATGAGTAGGAAAAGAAGACAGGAAAGAGAGAAGAGAAAAAAGAGAGAAGAAGGATTCCCACATGACTAACCCAGCCTAGAGACCAAATAGCAGACAACAATTAGACAGACACATCAAAAGGAAATTGAGGAACCAACCCCTTGGAAGACAATTCCATATAATCATCCAAAGCTTTCCAAACCCCACTAGAGATAGATGGAGAGAGGTGAGCTTAAATCTTTTTTTGAAATAATTTGTTTCTCACATAGCCCCCTCCAAAGATGATACCTAAACCACTATTTTACAACACAGAAACTGTAATGCATGTGTGAAGAAGTAGATCTGATGCAGATAGTTTAAATATATTTCTTCTTTATTAAGTAACAGCTTATACAGCGTCCTACCCACAGGAAAGCCAACAGCAACTCATCTGATGCTAGGCAACTAGCCTGCATTCACATAAACATTCTAGATTGCCCTACTTAGCTAGATTCTAACACTGACTGAAAAGGATTAACATTACTAAGCATTACTACACACCTTCCCCACCATAACATAAAAAAGAACACAGAAAAATAGATAAATAGATGAAAAATTAATTCAGAACATAGTCCGATAACTTGACGGGGCATTGCCCTACTTAGCTAGATTCTAACACTGACTGAAAAGGATTAAAATTACTAAGCATTACTACAGCATGGAATGTTTTTCTTTAGCATGGTAGACTAACCCTAATAACCAATAAACTGGCAACTAACTTTGGGCTCTCGGGTACCGTGCTACTTTCCGTAAAGTGCTTTGACGCCTGGTCAACTGTAGCAAGCGCTCTATCAATCAATCATATCATTTGTAAAGGGCACTACTTACCCGTGAGGGTCTCAAGGCGCTGGTGGATGGGGGGGTGCTGCTACTGCTCGAAGAGGTCTTGAGGAGTCTTCTGAAGGACAGCAGGTCTTGGGTCTGCCGTAGATGGATGGGGGGTGTTCCAGTCTTGGCGGCGAGGTGGGAGAATGATCTGCCGCTGGAGGTTGCTCTTCGGGTGCGGGGGACTATGGCAAGGGCGAGGTCGGCAGAGCGGAGATGGCGGGTGGGGGTGTAGAAGCTGAGTTGGCTGTTGAGGTACGCAGGTCTGGTGTTGTATAGTGCCTTGTGTGCGTGGGTGAGGAGCTTGAAGGTTATTCTCTTGTTGACGGGGAGCCAATGCAGGTCTCCCAGGTGAGGTGTGATGTGGCTACGGCAAGGGATGTCGAGGATCAGGCGTGCAGAGGCGTTCTGGATGCGTTGAAGCCATTTCAGGAGTTTGGCCGAGGCCCCTGCGTAGAGGGTATTTCCGTAGTCCAACCTGCTGCTGACGAAGGCCTAGATGACCGTTCTTCTTGTTTCGGTGGGGATCCACTTGTAGATTTTGCAGAGCATGCGGAGGGTGTTGAAGCAGGAGGACGAGACGGCATTGACCTTCTTGGTAATGGAGAGGGTTGAGTCGAGGATGACCCCTAGGTCGCGTATGTGGTCGGTGGGTGTTGGAGCTGTTCCCAGTGCGGTCGGCCACCAGGAGTCGTTCCAGGCTGAGGGGGTGGATCCTAGGATGAGGACCTCCGTCTTGTCTGAGTTCAGCTTCAGTCGGTTGTTCCTCATCCATTCGGTGACAGCCTTCATTCCTTCGTGGAGGTTGGTTTTGGTGGTGTGGGGGTCCTTGGTGAGGGAGAGGATCAACTGGGTGTCGTTGATGTAGGAGATGATGTTGAGGTCGTGCAGTCGGGCGATGTGGGCGAGCGGTGCCATGTAGATGTTGAACAGCTTTCGGCTGAGGGAGGAGCCCTGGGGTACGCCGCAGATGAACTCGGTGGCTTCGGAGCGGAAGAGGGGGAGGCGGACGCTCTGTGTTCTGCCGGTGAAGAAGGAGGTGGTCCAGTCCAGGGCCTTCTCTTGGATCACGGCGTCGTAGAGGCGTGTTCGTAGTGTGCAGTGGATTTTTTTTTCTTGGTGATACAATTTTGCGGCGTGCGGTGTAAGTTCGCAATTGCGAACATGTAGGAGCGGCGGGCAGCAACAATTTCGCACTCGTGAAATTACAAAAATTGCAATTCTGCACAAGAAATCTACTAGCAAGCAGCATAGACCTTCTGAAAATGATGATTTTGATCACAATAACTCCTCAGGTTGACATTTGCCTGCACTTTTTTGGATTTGAGGCCTTTTGATTTTCTTTGGATAACTTTTGGATTAGAAATCAACTTTCTCATATAAGCTCATATAAGCTTGTTTAGGGCATTACAGTTGCTGTAATGCTGTTCTGCAGAAAAACGAGTTTTGCAAAAGTGAAAGCATTCAGCAGGTTCAAAAGTTCAAACTCATCATTAGTAACCATTCCCTGTAGTGCTTCCTGACAAGGGCCCCTCCAGAGTTCAGTTGCTAGTTGCAACAATTGTATGACCCTGCTCTGACCCTCACAGCAGGCTCATAGAATAGCTACAAGTAGGCCACAAAGGTCCTGGAAAAAAAATTGCACTGCAACAGAAAGCAAATTACAGATAAGGAAGCAGGTGCCAGACTGGAATTTTAAAACAGTGACACATTAATAAATCAACCCCAAATTAATTCATGTCAGTTGAAGCAGGCAGGTGTGCTTGCTTTTTCCCCCATAATCTACAGTGATGATGAACCAGAGGGTGGCATTGATGTACCAGAGGGTGGCATGGGTGAAACAGAGGGTGGCAGGGGTGAAACAGAGGGTGCTGGGAACCTGTGATGATGAACCAGACGTAGAAACAACATAATCGTGATCGTTGTGAGCCGACATTTAAGTTCGCAATTGCGAACTGGTACAAAACCCTCGCGAACTGGCAGGAATCCTTGCGAACACAAAAAAAAAATCCGCAAATTTGCGAGAATTCGCGGATTTTGCGGATTGCGAGTTCGCAAATTCGCAAAATTCGCGAACGCCAGATTCGCAAAATTCGCTCATGCTTACTTTGGCCACAAACCAATGGCCTAGTTGAACATTTCATGAGTACTCTTAAGAAAGCTGTCCAGCGTGCTGCAATAGAAAAGCTCGACCTTAAGACTATCTTAAATTTGACTCTTCGAGCATATCATTTGACTCCTCACTCGACCACAGGTGAAAACCCTGCAACTTTGATATTTGGGAGAGCAATGACAACCAAGTTACCTCAATAGATCAACAGAAGACCATACACTGAGGAAGTGACTCACATGAAAGACCTGGATCGCAAGAGGAAAATGAAGGCTTATTTAGACAAGTGTCGACATGCAAAAGACGTCACGTTCACTAGAGGTGATCGAGGGCATGTTTGCCAGCCTAGGAAACGAAAGTCTGACGCTCCTTTTGATGCTGAACCATTTCATGCTGTGACCAGTAAAGGTCTCAAAAACAATTTAAATTAAGGAGGAGTTACCTTACTGAAGCTATTTTAATACATGAACAGCTAATTGTGTATTGCAATATGTCGTTTTGTAGGCCAAGAATTCTTATACCACCCTGATTTATCAAAAAGCATATAGAGGCCCCAGAATATATCTCCAAGTATCAAGGTACATATTGTTTCATTAAATATAGGCAGCATGTCAGAAGTCTCATAAATCTTAAGGGACACCTCCAGACTATAACTGTGTCTATTTTCATTTTACCTTCTACATAGTTTCTCGTATTGAAAAGGGATGTATTCTATCTATCTCTAGGACTGTATACCAGCTCCACTTTTGACACACATGAGACAAGCGGTGGTAGTGTTCAACCTGTAAATAGATAAACATACTTAACTAGATACACATGGATACAATTATATGAACAAGGACCCATGAGCTATTTTGTCTTACTAATCATTTTGGACAAAAAAGTGCACTGTCACAATTATTGTGATCAAATATTGTTGTCCTTTGCATGAATAATCTAGTCTATATGTAATAACAGGTTGTTATTCGTGATCTGCATGAATTGAGATTTTGATATTGTTGGTTTTGTTTTAGCAATCCCACACACTTTTTTGCATGATTATTATAGTCAATCACAGCAGAGTTTTTCTCTGTTTTCACTTTTGGCTCTACCTATGAAATTCATGACCAGCTCCATGCTTATCGGATAGGTTATCTATTGAATATATGTATAGTGTAAATATTTGAAAGGGCTACGTTGCACTCTAGATTATAATTATGTTTATATATTCCCTGTTTAGTAAACCACTTTGACGGAGTCCTGGTGAAGGCATAGCCGAAACGCGTTGGTTTTCAACATGTGTCACCAGTCTCTGCATATTGTATTTTAGTTGCAAGACTATGCAAGTGTATCACTGCAATATTGGCAACTGATTTATCAAGAACTCTCAATTATCAATTGTGCCAGTTGAAAAAGTGAACTAGGATGTCCATTGTATTGATTGTCTGAGGTCAAATTATATGATTAGACGAACATGTATATTTGGTTCTAATCAGATCACTGGGAATGTGTATTTATTTATCAATTGTGTATATATAACTTTTATATGTAAAGTTCGTTCTATATAACATGAAAAAAATATATTTTTATAAAAAACAATAAAGATAAATTTAAGGATAATAACTCTCTTCTTGATGATATTCACAAACAGTTAAAGTATATTGATATCTAGAGTTCACATGCCCTTCGAAAGTAAATAGTACTGTGCCCGGTGTTTTTCTTATCCAATCCAGTGACCAGTAAAGGACACATGTTGACTGCCCAATGTCCTGCGAAGTCCATTACGTAAGATTGATCACATTTCTGACATGTGGCTCAACATTCGCCAGGCACCGATGTCAATGTAGAGACTGTGCAGAAAGGGCAAGTGAAGACCTATGACTGCTGATGTTTCTACATCACCAATGCCGGTCATGGGCACTTCTGTTGCCTGTTCCCAGTTTCCGAAGAAACAGTTGGGATGTGTGATCAAAGTGCCACGAAGACTCACTGAAGAGCTATGATTGTGTATATATTTCTAAAAAAATTGCAATCTTTGAAGGGGAGATGTCATGTTGTGTGAGTTTGCAATGATCAAATCCTTGTGACTCCAGATGGACTATGGAGTAAAGATTAGAGTGTAGTGAAGTGAATGCAAGTTTAGAATGTTGAGTTCACAGTTACACACAAAAGAATAAAGATGTGTTATTCTAAGCTCTGTGCGTGGCGCAATCATTGGCAAGTACCCGGGCTGGGCAGGGCGTTGCAGTGGAGAGTTGGTTGAGGCTCTGGGAGCGTATTCTGGAGCCACGTACTGCAGAGACGGTCCCAGGATGCTTGTTTCAGGTCCAGGGAGGACCTGGCTTGGCAGTTCGGTCTGGACTGTTCCCATGAGGCACAGGGTCAAGACTGATTTGCTTATGGCTGGGTATAAACTGGGGTGGCATGGTGAGCAAAAGAACGATGGGTTTAACCCAGATCTCTTGACTGGGCGTGAATGTATGATTTATTTAGCATTCCGTCCATCGTTTGTTTACATAGCACAGAGACGGAGAGGAGCACCGAGGCAAGGGATTAATAAACCCTTTTATATTTTATTTAAAGTTATTTTAACTCACTGCCAGGCACAATGAGAAAATCGCATTGTCTTCACCTTCAGCTACAGAGCTTTCAATTGTGGTCCATTATAGACAATATCTAAAAAAGGCCACGATTGACCATTTTGGCTTTGGCCATAAGGGCACTGCTGGTTTTTATCAGTGGCTCTAAGTGGGTTAAATACTTTCCCCACCAGTTTTATTTGTAAGCAGATTGTTACTTACTGGTGTCCAACCTACTTTGGCTCTGTTAACTGGGACAAGTACAATTCTTTCTACACTTGACCCTCAGGGTAGCAAGGGTGAGCAGAGCAAGCTTCTCAGGGAGTTGGTGTGGAGTGCCCATGCTACGAAATCAACAATCAGCCAATAGACACAATAACTTCAATGTAGAGCCCAGTGCTTGTTTTTGTAAAAGAAAATACTATAATTGCACAAAAAAGTAAATATTACATAATCCATTCAGGAATACAGGATTGACTCACTGGGTACATTCTTAAAATAATGTTTCACCCAGTGCTTAATTTGAGCCAATGGCTGCAGATGAAGTCCTCTGGCACTCATTTTTGGAGACCAGTACTTATTTTTTCTCATTAGACTTTGGCCCAGAACAAGAGAGAGAAGAGGGAAAAGAAGGAGGAAGAGAAAGACAGAACAACTGTGACAAAGATGATGTAAAGGGACCTGATAGAAATGAAGAGGAAGAGAGTGTCTGGTGACATGTGGTGAAATCAAGACTACACACCGGTGGATTTTGGTACCTCTGACATTTGGTAGCGTCAGTAGAACTTTGGGCACAGGACTTAATATTTTACAATTTAAGCAGTGATAGCACCCTCCCTCTTTAATGTCCTCTCCCAACCCAGGTGATTTAAGGCACTATATTCCTGGTAGAGGTGGCAGAGACTGAAATTAGGCACATGTGTATACTATCACAGTCCGTCACCCTGGCTGTTTAAAGTGTAACACAGTCACTTTATCCTACCCTTATTTTTCTTCAGGAAACGAATGCTGAGTCTGGGTGATATGAAATGGGGGGTATACTATTCCGCTACGGCAGGCTGTAAGTGGGGTCTGAATGTAGTCACTGGGAGCATGCACTCATATCAGCAAGTGCCCTCACCAACCTAAAGGTGGAATGCTTCATCATTGGGCATGATCCTCGTTCGGTTGGTGCTGCAATGCCCAATAGGCCCTTCGAGAGGCGCTTTGCTAGAGATCTTTTAATCGTCCGTGGATGACTCAGGATATGAGTGTATTTCCTGTTAGTGATTTAGAAGATTGGAAAAAAGTGTGAACTAAATTGGGCTATAGACTTTGTAGGGCTATCTAATAGTGTTCCGAGACTATGTTAAGGTTAAAAACAGAGTGAGAGACTATTACACATTATGTTCCTAGTCTCTTACATGTAAAGTTATACTTTGTGTTTGTTAGATCGAATTGATGTACCTAGATCTTAGTCTCTGGGCGACAAATTTCATGCCTCAATTATGTTGAAGAATGATCAAATGGCATTTTATCAGGATCTTTGTGTTGGCATACTTTATCTTCTGTAGGGGATTGGAACCTAAGTGTGTGTTGGTGGGTTTCCTCACCCCAGTGGATTGTGTGGTAATCCAGCATGGCTGATACACATCCAAAAAAGGGCGTGAATGCAGCTGTCAAATTAAGCTGCAGATTGATTGTGGCCCGTTAGTTTGTAACATGCCTTGGTTGTCTTGGAAGTGCCATTGTTTCTTGAGAGCTGGTGGCTAGGAGAAGATACTGACTTACCTTAGGGAGACCAAAGACATCCTGAACCTCATCAAAACTATCAACACGGAGGGAGCATTGACCTCTTAATCACTCTTGATGTGGAAGCACCATACATGAACATACCCCAGAATGCCACCCTTGTGTTCATTGAAGAAACTAAGCGAAGCCACATGGGATTCTACGACAACTATCAACTTTATCATGGCATGCGCCACACTAGCCTTTAAAGAAAATTTCTTACAACTTGAAGATCAGCTGTTCCTCCAATGCCAAGGGGACTTCAATGGGCAGTACATTCGCTCATAGCCTGGCTTGCCTACAAATGTATAGTTTCGAAAATAATTTTATTATTGACCTTTCCAACCCCTACCACTCAGGGATTCAACTGTGGCAAAGGTACATAGATGATCTTATCCTCATCTGGAGAGGCAACACTACTAACATTCCAGAATTCACCACCAGGATCAACAGATTGGATCCATTCCTCAAATTCACTTCTAATTCCTGCAACAAATAGCCTTCCTTGACCTGATGATAGTGGTAGAGGATGGACACCTAAAAACAAGGACCTTCCACAAAGCAACCAACAGGAATAGTCTTCTCCTCTTTGAAAGCCGTCACCTTGAGCCCTGAAGACCAACCTCCCCTTTAGCCAGTTCCTGAGACTTTAACAGAAATAGAGCAAAATGACAACTTTCAAAAACCAATCGGATACCCTAGCATGGAAATTGCAGTATCCCAACAACGCAAGAAAGATTGACAATGCTGCTTGCAAACAGGCACATAATAATTATAGGGATGCAATCCTAGCACTACCCCAAAGGGAAAATAAACAAAAGCTGACATTTGTCACTACGTTCACCCTCACTTCTAATCTGGTGAAGAAGACCATCAACAAAAGAGGATTGATTCTTAAAAGTGGGGGCAGCAAAATTTAAAAAATCACTTTTCACATTCAAGTGTACCAGCAATATCCATGACCCTGTGGTACACACCAGACCTTGGTGGATAAGAATAACTGAGAGCATCATCTCAACCTGGGGTCTAGACATATGACAGGACAATACCCCTACATGCGATATGACAACCACCACTAAAGAAATTGACCTTGCAACTTCAAAACACTGAAAGTGACCATGTCCATACTCCAGTCAGTTTCACTCCAGTTGGCAGCCAAGGAGAAGGATGTAGTAGGGTGCTTGTAGTTACAACTAAGCACAAATCATAGGAGTCCCGAAAGAGAAGAAAGACAAAGTGGTACACTTCTTGGTGAAGAATTGATCTTCAAGACTATGTCCTAATCGTCTATCTACCTTCTCAGTGGAGGAAGCCATAGACCACGCTGCAGATGCCCAGTCTGGGTGTACACCCGAACGCGATCATTGTTCATATCTTCAATGATAGAGATGTAATCCTCGAAATGCCAGGACTCATGGACCACCATCACTTGGCAATTCCAATTGTTCTCGTCTTCCCAGTCTTCCACTTAAGCAGTATAGCAGCAACACCATTCATTTGAGGCAGTGAAAAGAGAAGTCAAGAAACAAAATATCAGTTATTTGATGATGTTTCTGGCCATACTCGGCATTGTCCTTGAAGAAAGAGAGCAACATTTTCTCATGCCGGATGAGGTCTGTGACTGGCTGGAAAGGGGGCTGGGAAACACGAATAGAACCAAAGATTCAATTGAAGGTGATGGAGAGGACACTGGAAATCTGTCACCTCCACAGATGACCCTAAGCGAGAGAAAAACATGGGGAAACAGCAAGCAGAGGATTAGATGGAGCCGGAGAGGGATGCAGTTACTGATGCAGGGAGATAGTATCAGCAGCAGGAGGCAGTGGCGAAGGAACCCGATACCACACCTACAGACATCTGTCCCACTGTGGAGGATTAGCTTAGACTGAAGCTTCTTTTTTTGGATCTTAGTGCTTAACACACTTTCCATAGCTAGAGTAAGAGTTAAGGAGAACTGTCTGACCCTTCCAAGAAGAATGGGATGCAAGCCTAGGGCATCCGTTTGCCCACTTCTCTTAATCTTAACCTAAGCTTGTAGCATCTGGAAAGATCAGGATGCTTATAAGAAATCATAACAAGGAAGATCTATATCGTGCTACTGTGGTTCCTCAAACCATCCATAAAGAGGATATTATATAAAGTAGAGATACATGGACAATATTTGGGCTTGCACATTAATTGGACCAATCCTATAATATTTACACTCAAAAGCTGGTTTCTGTCACATCATATGTGCTGCCAATTTCAGGTCGCTATGGAGGGCTTTCAGTATTTGCGCATGTACATTATCATAACCTGGAGATGTTCATAGAACTGTATCTACAGACAACTCTGAGATGGGTAAGAGAAGATGTGTCCCACAGGAGGACAGTCCCAATCTCCATCACAGCCAGAGTGGCTCGATACAAAATTATTTTCCTCCCTTAACTTTTACATATTATACAAAATACATTTTTTTTATATACATTGACACCTATTTGCCAATGCGAACAATCAGGCATGAATTCTTCTGTGGGAGAGAGAAGGATGTAGCAAAATTCTTTCCAGCTAAGGACGAAGAAGGAATAGCTCAGCCAGATGTCAAACAGTAATAATAGGTACACAATTAGTAGTGGTGAATTACTAGGTCTTCGCAGCTTCACAGGAATCCTTCATCAAGGCACGCAGATATGCTTTAGGCAGCAGGTCTTACCCTACAGCAATATGTGAAGACAGGATCCCAGTCACGCTACTAGATAATACCAAGGCGGTGGTTCAGGTCTGGAAAGTGCCAACACATGAGGTAGCCTTGGAGGCTGTCTTGACCCTTGAGACATGGCTCTGGTGCTCACTCCTGCCACACTTGAAAAGATAGAGGTTCACAGTTGGGTTGGCATCGCAACATCAAAGGTAGGAAACACATGAAATTCAACTGCAATTAAATAATTTGTGGTTCTGAGAGTCACATTCTCACTATTCAGCTCACACTTTTTTTAAGTATCTGCAAGTCAAACACCCAAAAGATCTAATAGTGGGAGTCACAGACGAATCCTCTGTAAAACAAAGAATACTGTGAAGTGCTGTGAGATGACATACACCTTTTTTCTTATTAAATGCCTTGACGAATAATTCTCTGCTGGCACTCTATGCCCTTAAGGAAAAATGGATGGCATATGTTGGACCACCTTTTAGAGGAGGAATGGGAGGGCTTTAATACTATTTGTAAAAAATATGCCTTTATATCAGGTTTTACATTAATCCAAACCCAACCAGTCAAGTTTGGGGTGATCATGAATAATATATGATTGAGATTCTATGACATAGCTGGGATATTACTACATACGTGATTGGAATGCCCAAAGATTAGACCCTTCAGGTACAGGGTTGGGAAATCTCAAATAATCTGGGAATGCCTCTTGATCTACTTGTGAAGTTGACCCTCCTAGGAATATTAAGTGAAAATGATATCCCCAAATGTGAGAAAATCATTTATACTACTGGTCTGGCATGAGCACAACAATAGCTTGAAGCTGAGAGGATGGTCTTCCACTGAGCTTTTAATGCTGGTGCACAACACATACACTGGTGTCTGCTATTAGAGGTTACATTTGCAAGTTGTGGCTGCTCAAAAAAAGTTCTACATGATTTGGGGGGCTAAAGGAAAATGTCATGGTTTTTTATATGGTATAGGGGTAATCTTATAAAACCATTTTGTTTTATAAAAGGTTATGTTTTACGTCAATTCTCTGGCCGGCTTACTAGGATGGATAAATATTATGTTGTGTTTGAATATTTCTGGTTGGCAAACGATACTCCCCGCCTGATGTTGTAAAGAGAGAACAATTTTTAATATCACCAGGCATCAATTGAATAATAAAAATATAATAAAATTGTGGTAAGCCAAATTTCAAATCTTTATTTCGATCGATTGATCATAAAAGATATACAATAGACATATCATTTACATTTTAAAAAAAAGAAAAAGTGTTAAAACAAGAGTAACAATATATCAAAACTAGGGATTTTCAGTAGTCTCCTGCCAACTTTACGTGCCGGGATCTGGCATGCCACATCGCTGTTAGAAATTTAGCCAGAGCGAACACCGTTGGCGGGGATAAGTCTGTCTTTAAAACTCTGAATGCAGGAAGGAATGTTCTGAATCCCAGATTTTTAAGCAGTGGGACCAGCCAATGTCGTCTGCTTTTATGGTAGGCTAGACAGAAGAAGATGACATGTACTTCATTCTCCTTAGTATGGGCAATAGCAGGGCACATCTCAGTAGAAGACTGTCCCGCCCATGCTTTAGTGAAAGTCTTTAGAGGGAGAGTCCCATACCTCCATTGCAGGAATAGTTTCCTTGTTAAAACAGGAACCATTCCATCCAAGACGCTTTCAAAGTTATATGAGTCTTTAATTACAATGAAACGATGTGTCAGAGAACCCTCTCGTGCACTGGCCAGGACTCGGGAAAGCATTTTTTCATAGTATGCTCTGGAGAGCGCTTTCCTTGGGATCCTGGTACTCGTGCTTTCTGGGTGTGACCACAGTTCTGGTATTCCAAGGGTCTCGCATGTTGCCTTAATGTAATTTAACCAAGGAGTCTTGGTGGCATTGGGTAATGTTAAAAATTCCTGCAGCTCAGCTCGATAGGAGATGAGGTCTTGGCTGCTCCAAATGCGGCGCCAGAATGTTAGAGGTTTGAGCCCTAGTTCTTCTGTGATGGGCCTCAAAGCCAAGTCGAGTCTCAGAGGGAGGAGTGGGGTGCTTGGTGGGAGGCGGTCAGCTCCCTTATGAATTTATTTTCCGTCACCTGCAGGTTAGAGGATGAGGTATAACCCCACATCTCTCCCCCGTAGATTACACCACCCCGCGCCTGCGTTTTATAAATTTGGATAGCGGGGTTCAAGGGGCGGAAAGTTGACTTGGACGCTATTCTCATAATGCCCCCCACCTTCTGGGCCAGCTTCATATTAGCTTTAATCTGGTGAGCCCCCCACGTCAGATTTTGGTTTAGGGTTATCCCCAAATACTCAATGGTATAAACCCTTTCCAAACGTACTGAACCAAGTAGGGGATTTGGACACTTTGTAAACTTGGGATTTAGGATCATAAATTTGTTTTTTTGGGGGTTAATTTTAAGGCCCCTTTCTGTACAGAAATCTAGGAAGCCATCAAGCACTCTCTGTATGCCCATCGGAGTGTTAGATCGCAGCAGGGTGTCGTCCGCGAACATAATAGCGGGCACCCTGCTGCCATTCAATTTTGGGGCATCATGGTTGGTAATCCCGGTCAGATGTGCGATTACCCCGTTCACAAAGAGGCAGAACAGGGTAGGTGCGAGCACACAACCCTGCCTCACCCCTCTGCGAACGGGGAATCTTTCAGTTAGTGTCCCACTTCTCCCACATCTGACCCTTGCGAAGTTGTTATGGTGTAATTTGATCAAGATTGCAAGGATGTCTTTCGGGACGCCTAGTTCTGCCATTACCTCCCACAATTTTGCTCTTGGCACTAAATCGAAGGCGGCACGTAGGTCCACAAAGACCGTGTACAGGGTGCCGCCCTCGATGAGTGCCGTCCTCCAATATATAAGATTTAATCTAAATAGTTGGTCAATTGTGGAGACACCCCTCCTGAATCCTGCCTGATACGGGCTGAGAATGTCCGTTTCCTCCAGCCAGTTCTGCAAGCGATCCAATATTAATCTACCAAAAAGCTTCTGTGAGACATCGATGAGGCTTATGGGGCGGTAGTTGGCTGGGAGCAGAGGGGATCCCTTTTTAAATATTGGGACCACCTCTGCGCCCAGCCAAGTATCGGGAACCTCCATACCCCTAAGAACCAAATTAAATATCAGCAGGAGATACGGTGCCCATATCTCTGGTTCCTGCTTAAAGAGATCTCCAGGGACCCCATCCAACCCTGGTGCTTTTCCTCCTGCCAGCCCCGCAATTGCAGCACGGACTTCTTTTTCCGTGAAAGGTTCACCCTCCTGACTACTCAGAATAATGCAATTAGTATTGCTTTGAGACGCATCCTCCATTGCGTATAGGGATTGATAGTGCTCCTGCCATACGCCAGGGGCAATATTAGGTTCAATAGCCGAGGGGAGATCTTCTGTCCCATGGTTAACCAATCGCCAGAATTTACGTGAGTCTTTATTGGCCAATGCCCCGGAGAGGTCTTCCCAGTGTTTTTGGTCCCATTCGGCCTTAGCATTTGCCAGCAATATCCTATAGGCCCGTCTTTTCCCTTGTATTATCTCACGGCATCCACGCGCGTTTATTGCAGATAGGAGTTCTCGTTTTGAATCCCGGCATGTGGCATTATGCCAGGATTTTTTGTTTAACCCATTGGCTTTAGCTGGTGCTTTAGAGAATAGGTCTAGCTCTAGTGTATTTAATAGTTGTTTGTAGGTTTGCCCTAATAGTTCTATGTTCGCTCGATCATCTAATTTATCGGCAAGACCAAATGCCTTTTCAAGCACTGGAGTAATTCTGGGGTAGAGCCTGGGTAGCTTTACTCCATTAGTGGCCAGCTTCCCCCACCTCACTCTCCTCCTATTGTTCTCGAAGTGTAACCCAGTGGTTGCATTTTCATTATTCAGACCCATATCCTCGATGCCTGGAATAGCATATTCGAGTTCGAGGGCGTTATGGTCACTGTCCTCTCTACTCAATACCCTAAAATCAATTATTTGTGGCCAGCATGATAATTGAACTAAAACATAGTCGAGTCTGGATTCACTACCTGGTTTGTTAAAAGTGCATTTACTTGGGTTGTCTGATTTTGTACGCCCATTACATGCTCTTAGACCGTAGTTAAGGGTCAGTGCAGTTATCTGTAATGCGAGGGGTGTCCAGGCTCTTGGTGGGGGAGCCACCGTGTCTGGTATCAGCCAACTAGCATCCTCCTCTAGGGAAGGTCCATCAAGCAGGCCAGGGAGTGGCTCGTAGTGGGAATTGAGGTCTCCTGCTACCATATGTGGGAGGTCCCTTGGGATATCACTCAGAAAAGCTGAGAGATCTTCAATCGTTTTTGATTCGCCTGATATAGCCACGGGTCTTGAGTAGACATTTATGACCAACAATTTAGCCAAGTTTGGCCATTCTAGCTGGACGGGTAATATATCCTCAGAATCCTCAGCTAAACACCTAGCCTTACAGCCCAGGTGGGAGGCAATCAATGTTGCCAACCTTCCTGACGGACATCCCCTTCCCCCCCATTTTGCTTTTTTTTAAAAGACTTCAAAACCTGGGCATGTGAACTCCTCTCTTGCCCAGGTTTCCTGAAAGAGGCAAATGCTTTTTGAGCTGATAAATGACAGCCACTCTGGGCATTCCATTTTATTTCCAAGGCCAGCTACGTTCCATGAAATTATGTTAAGCGCAGCAGGTCTTGGAGGTGGTAGCTCGGTGTTAGAAAGGTTGTTCTCTGTGGGGGCAGGATTAGGATTTGCCATTAAGCTTTGTGACAATTCACCCTGTTCATCCTCTAGGTTGGTAATATTATCCCCTACATCAACTGTGCGGTTAGCGGGATCTTGGGAGTGGTTGAATATGTCGGGAGCAGTTTTTCAATTCTGTTTGTAGCTGGGTTTGGTCCCAGGAGATGGATCTATCCTCGCTATGATCTATTATAGCAAGCTGATCTGCCACCCTGGCATTGCAGTCAACCAGTCAGTCGACCATTTCGAGGCTGCTATACCTGTTCGAAGTTGGAAGGTAGACTGGGTGGTGCATTCTATGTGGGCCAGGGACTCCTCTCGGTCTACTGCCCCATCCCCCCCTCCTTCTAGTGCTGTACTCCCAACCCTCCCCCTCTCCATATGACGGTGGATATTCTGGCAGCATGTTCCTATGGTAGTAAGGCTCCCTCCTTCCTGCACTATTGCTCTCCCACTCTCCCAATAACTCCTGATGGTGCCCCCATCTTGGATCTTCTGATAGATAGATACTTGATGGGTAGAAGGATGAGAGAGGGAGAGCCTGGATTACGTTCCCTTGATCGTCGGGGGCCCAACTACAAATGTACGAGGCTGTCCTTGGTTCCCTACAACTAACCACAATGCAATCACCCCTAATTGTCTTTCACAGGTTGCCCACCCAGGCGACGCGTCTCACCATGAGTACATCGCCAGTTCTTCCTTGCGGGAGGGGTCTGTATATGGAAAGCCAGTTGATAACTTTGTTCTTGAGAGAGGCTGTCGTCTCAATGGAATTGGGAGATAGTTCAGGCACGCCCACCAAGATCACTGTATAGGGGGACGCCTCAGGTGGTAAGTTTATGGGTTTGATTTTCCGAGAATTAATCTGAATGTTATCAGGGGGCCTCGTAACGCTCTTGGCTTTGTCTGGAGGATCAGGTTTATCTGTGGGTTTAATAGATGTAATTGATGGTGTAGGTATGGATGCCTGAGTTTGTGTGGGTGATTGAATTTGTATGGGCGGTATGGTTTTATTTACAGTAGCAGGGGTTTGGATGATCTTATTTTGATTGGGTTTAGGTTTTGTGTTTTGGGAAATGGATATACCAGTTTTCTTCATTAGAGTTATGTGATCTGTACTCTTTTTAGGCATACTGTCTGACTCATCATCATCATCATACTAGCTTTATTCGATTTTTTGTTTAAAATCATAAAAGCATACATTTTAAAACACTCATATCAAAAATTACATACAAAAGCACAAATGGCAAAAAGATAAAACATGTGTCTATGCTACATGAATAAATTCCTTTGTTTCATAGTAAAATTCATGATTTTCCATACCCATGGCCATTGTACATTTGTTACAGGGTAATTGAAGGCGGAAAAGCCATGGCCACAGGGTGCACGGGTACTTTTGCTCCTCGAGTGAGCCGACTCTGCCCTTAGTTTTAGGCGCGGGGTATATGCCATGCTTGGATAAAAGTCACGTAAGTCCCAGACGGATATAGGGCCAACACCTTCACGGGGGTATAAAGTTCGCAGGTAGGGAACGACTGAACTGCTTCTAAATTTTATTAAAACAAGGTCACCGTCGATGTCTTTTTTTTTTTTTTTTTTTTTTTTTAGGGGACCTAGCTAGCCCACCCTTCTAACAGCCATGATGGTACCGTCCGATCCTAGTGGCAGGGGCCTGTTTTTAGTTAGCCAATGCGTGACTTTGTTAAGTAAATCTTGTTCCCGCTCAATTTTCCCACTTTTGAGTGCTGGAACTCCCGCAAGAACGCACACAAAGGGTACAGCCTCTGGGGGTAGCTGTATGTGTGTTGGTTTATTAGTCTCTACTCTTGTAACAGTATATTGTATAGGTACGGATTTGGGGTCAATTTTAGGGGCATTAGGGGGTGAAGGGATAGGGGCTAAGAGGTGAGTGTGAGTGTTACTGCTTGTACCAGGTGGGTTGGGACAGATTGGTGTTACAAGTTTTTCAGTACATATTTGGCTGTTCTTAATACATTTCTCTATTCCCAGCAGCCTATCCTCTAGGGTGGAAATTTTGTCAATGAGTGGCGAAATGAGTGAGCCAACCATTTGTTCAATCTGGGCCAGAAAGTTCGAATTGAGAGATGTTACCAATTGGTCCATTTTTTCTTCCAATTTTAGAAAGGGGTTAGTTGCAGTCAGTGGGGAGCTAAAACACAGTTTTTGTTGTTTAGGTTTGTTCCCTGTGGGCTTGACCCCATCCCACTTCCTTTTGCTAGTTGAGGACTGGGGAAAGACTGTGGTTGGTGTGTTAACCAAGGGACTAGCGGTTGGGCTTGACATACAGGTTGGCATACAGGTTCTTTCAGGGCAAGGGGAGGGACTTTTAGTTTTGTTTCTGGGTTCCACAGTGGCATACCTTGTTTTGCAGAGGGAATTTAACTTGTCCAGCAGTGAGAGTTGTTGCGTTATACCATTAGTTGGATGGGGCAGTTGATTGGTGGGCATGCTAGTCCTTGCAGGTTTGTTCGTTAGAGCGGTGGGCGGAGATGGCCCGCAAAGAGCTTGTGACCCTGAGTGCAAGCGTCTCTGGTTGATGGATTTATTAGTCATTCCCTTATGAGTCATTGTAAGGTGTGCAAAGTTAGGCTCTAACAAGGCCGCAAGAAAATCTGAGGGTATTGGAAAATTTGCAACTTAAGGCCAGTGGGTAAGCCTTTGCCGGAATGTCAGAAAGAACGTACAGTTATTACCTTGGCAGTATGATGGAGTCAAAAATGGTGGCCCCGTCCCGGCCTCTGAGGGCCACAGAGGGCCTGCCCTTTGCCCGGGCTTAGCCCGGCGTCCCGCGAAGCTGATCAGAGCGCTGTATATGGGCGCCTCCTGGCGCTTGCAGTGCGTGTGGAAGCTGCCCCGCCGCTGAGGCAGCCGGGAATTGCAGTCCCGGGGCAGCGGCGCTATGCCTGCAATGTAGTGACTCCTCGCTGTGGCGGCAACAGAAGAGGACTCCCCTCGCCCCCCAGCTCCGGTGAGCGTGCCCCCGCCGGTATCAAGTAATTAGCAACTAGTACTGAACCAAACGATTGTCGAATGGTTCCAGCCACCTTATTTGCAGAGGGTAGCGCAGAGCCCACTGATACAGTCAAATGCTGAGAACACATAGAGAGAAAAAAAAAAAGTCTGAATCCAAACCCAGTCTCTTTTCTGTTTGATTCTCTCCATTTCCCCCAGCAATCACAGCAGCCTCTTGCTTTTGCCCTCTTAACAACGTGCTACAGTGCACTGATCACACTCTCCTCAAAACGCTTGCCCAGAAGTCCAAGCAGGCAAAGTGAGAGCAGGAATACACTGCAGACCCACACTACGGCCGATTTCCAAATTGGTGCAGCCTCAGTGGCAATGTCTTTAGTAGTAGCAGTCCAAAGTAACAGGCAATGAGGCAAGTGAGCGAAGGGATACTCGGAACACAGCGTTAACGTGCAGTCGAGACCAATCTAACCGGACACATTGTTTCTCACATCACATCAAAGCCAGTGTCCGTTAATTGATTCACCGCTCACTTTCTCAATCCACTTGCCCCGCTCGCGTCTCATCCAGGAGCCCGTTTCCAAAAACCCCAGTCCGCACCGGCTTAATTAGTCCCAGCAATCTCGGAGTACCCAGCGCCAAGCACAGCACCGAACGCCGACTGACTCTCCTTTGCTACCCTTGGTTTCTGACTTAAGACTGTCTGCCAGCTGGACTGTTGATTTTTCTATATTGACCCGCCTTGCTTCGATCTTTATCAGCCAGGCTTCCAAGGGGCTTAGGAGTGACCTAATCAGTGAGCCTATATCTGCAAGAGTAATGTCCTCATTCGTGAGGTCTATGGAAATATTAGTAGGGTAGGAGGGGATATCTGCAGGTAGAGTGGCAGTTGTTTGAGTATCCATGATATTAATAGGTGGTTGCCCCAGAGTGTTATCGCCAGAGCTAGCAGCATCGCTCACCGGCTTAAGCTCAGATGTTTTAACTTGCTACCACCTTTGGTTTGCCCCCCTTTCTTCTTTTTTTGAATAGCTCCCTCCCTTGCTCCCCTCTGTGAATCAGGGGGGTTCCCGCTAGTGCAGGGAGTAACCAGATCCCTACTAGAGGTTGAGAGTGGGACAGATGTTATTTGAATCGTTGGTAAATTCATGAGGCTCATGTCCTCAAGGTCATTTAAGCCCTCCATAGTGAGATCTGGGTTGGTGGCTGACTGGTTTATCTCTGAGCCCTTCAGAGTGGTACTGTGAGGTTCTGGCCTTCCAGGGGTCTTAGCCAGAGCCATTGGCCCCATTGATGATCTCCTTACCCAGTCAATTTCTTGGGAGATACGTCTTTCAAGAACGGAGATTTCGTCTATCAACAATGAGCCAGCTTTAACAAAATAGTTATCAATAGTACCTTTGGGAACTCCAGCTCCGGCCTGTGCGGATTTACTTCTTGTTTCCCTGGTGCTCATCACGAAGTCTTAGTGGGCCAAGTCTGTGGGAAGTAGAACGATGGTGTGGGTCCGGCCAGGGGGGGTGGCCCGGGCCCGGTCTCTCCGGTCCTCGAACGGCCTCAAACGGCCTGCCCTTTGCCCGGGCTTCGCTCCGCGCTTTGTCCGGCACGCGCCCCGCGTGCGCGTCGGGCGCTGTCTAGATATAATGGGAGGTGGGCTGGAAGAGGACCAGCTGCGGCGAATCTGCATGCGCGGCACCCGCTGGTCCTCGCAGTCCCGCAGAGGCAAAAGCGTCTTCAGGCGGCTCCTCTCGCTGTCAGGGAGTCACCCGGTGATCATAGCCTCGAGCGGCTCCCGCGCAGTGGGGGCCGCGAGGAGTGGGGGTAAAGCAGAAAGAGAACCACTTGGCCAGGAATCAGGCAAAACCACGTCGTCCCTCAGTTGTCAGTATGTGGTAAGCAAAAGTGTAATGTAGGATGTAGGAAGCAATTCTGTCAGTGCTAATGTACGTACTTGGAGAGGTTTTTTGTATATACGCAGGATTACTGGGTGGGGGGAGGGGAAAATACAGTTGTGGGTTTGTATATAATTTGTTGCGATGAGGCAGAAACTTGACCGCATAGAGGGGCATAGTACAGATGTTAAAAAGTTACCGTGCTGCCACTGCATTGTTGATTTAAATTGTCAATAGGTTAGTTACAGGGGGATCAGATAACAGATATACAATCGATAAGATACTCATGCAGGTTCTTGCGGAATGACGAATGCACACTGTGGTAATATGTTACATGCAATGTCGCAAGATGAATACTGGAAAGTTATGCAATGCAATGCCACTGTATGATCAAAGAAAATTTGAAAATCAATAAAATTATGTTAAAACAACCCAACATGTTTATGTGGACTTCTGCATACATTTTCTATTTATTTGAGAGTAAAGTCTGGATACAATTGATCGCTGATCCTGAAAAAAGAAGCCTTCTGCTATGTAATACATTGATCAGGTATGTAACAGTCCTTCGTTTAATTACGAATTCAGAAAAAAAATGATTACACCTGATTTGTGTTATACAATATAGAGAGATGAATAACTCAGGAGTGGGCAATCAGTACTTGGCTTATTAGAGGAATCATTAATTGAAAACTGAAGCAGTAAGGTGGGAATGACTTGTAGCGATTCAGTTAAGTTATTACTTGTTGTAACCTGAGAAGCTCGTAGTTCTGGCCAGACAGCAACAACTCTACCTAATTTGGGATTTTCTTTTGTAAAATCGTAATTCAGCCCTGACCATTTGACCTCACCATGCCAACTCCTGCTCAGAAATTGTAGAAAGCCTAGAAAGAGGTCCGGTAAGATATATCCTAATATGGCTGGCTAAAGAATACAAATGTGAAAGTGAAACACCTTCTGATGGGGCCCCAGTTACCCTCTAATACCATTGCCTAAGCAGTGGCCCTACAGAGCCAGCTTTTCAATGTCATCTAGGTTTTTGAATGAAGATCCCCAGCACCAATTGAGTGTATGAGAAGGTACCAGGACCACAAGTGTTGCTAATCCATCCAACGTTGGGAAGAAGTCTGCATCTGGTAGAGATGGCACTGCTGCTATACGCTACTGATACCGACTTCAAGATAGCGCAGGCCTACGAGCCAAGAGTACCTGCAATACAACTGACTTGTATGGCGACCAAAGCCAAATTACCAATTGCAGCACGAACAAGAGGGATGATAATGCGATAGAGACACCAAGAACTGCGCATGCTGGTGAGCCTGCACGGCCCCAACATGTGGCCAAGATACCCACTCTAAAGGCTGGTAGTGGGCAGTGTGACATGTGTCTTGTGGCGCACTAAAGCAGGCTGTGAGGAAAATTGATGAATCACATTTTTTTTTGTAGGTGTCTACATTACTTTCCATGAGAGGCACTTTAGAGCTTGTTTTAACTCTCCATCTCAAGGAATGTGCTCCACTGATAGAGACTCATTGGACCTGGGACCACAGCCACAGACGGTATCTCAGATATGTTTGAAAAGCAAGTTGCACCCTAGCCCACGGTGCCCTGTTAATCCCAGGAGATGGGATTAACATTTTAGTGCTGTATCTCTTTATAACTCCATTACATTTACAATAGTTATATAATATTTCTATACCTAATGACGCTGACTGAAAACTATTTTTTGTGTACGATTACTGTGTCATTAATTCTTTTGGGAGTTTAAAACCCACAACTAACTCCCGGACTAAGACTTAGTTGCTCGCAAATAATATCTAAGTTCATGTGGTGCTGTTTGCAAACAACATTACGCACCACAGGGAGAAGCCAGTAAGTCCTCACTGCCCCAAAACCCAGAGAAAAAGCTTCACAAAGGGCAATTATAGTCCGCACTTAAGACAAACATCAACGGGGGCCTCACAGAAATGCCCTTAAATGGATGTAACCAAAATACATAGCTAACATGGTTCATCTCCCTGCCTTATCCACACAAACAAATCACCTTCAAAGTGAAATCTCTGCAGCCAACATATACAGAACTGCAGGTTGACCTCAAAAGACAATGCACGTGACACCATGTACCCTAGAGGTGGAAAATGCACAGCAGTTGTTCCAGCGTTACAAAATTCACTAAACAGAAAGCATCTCTGTCCCTCTGCCGTAGATAATACTAAGCCTGGATGAAGAAAATTCGGAGGGACAGACTAAACAGAGGAAGGCACACCTGAACACACTTCAATCACATGGTGTAAATGCAAGATTGACATAGAACACAAATGCTGGCTGTCAGGCTGCACCCAACCCTTGGAACCATACTCCATCCCCATTTGCTGTGAAAGTTATATTCAGCACACCAGACCCCTGAAACCCACTAATCTCCACTCATACAGGGCACCTGCTTCCCTCACAGAATCCCATTACAGGCAAAGATACTGCCATGGACCGGTCAAAAGAACGTGCTAAGAGGTGCTAATATCTGCGAGAGCATCGAAGATCCAGCAGTGATACTGTAGTGCCACAACATTTTTCAACAAGTGACTGCTCCCAGAAAAAAAAACATCCAGAGAACACAGGTGTTAAGAAGTAAGATGCCCCAACTTCACCAAAGAAAACTCGGTGAACTCCCCAGAATGCCCATGGGTGACAGAAGATGCAATTTTAAGGGAACCTGTTCACATGCATAAAGTAGTTGAACTGCGGCCCAGCTAAAGATCAAATATTTCCCCATGGATTCCCAGTAAATACACAACTTGTTCAGAGATGCCTGCATTACAGACCTCAACCTTCAGTGACATGGCATAATGCAAAGATGTCAACGTATCCAGACTATTTCAGATACCAATCAGCTGGCTTCCTACAGAAAAAGCGAAACATCATGGTAAACAAACACTTGGGTTATCAACAAGTCTTTTTTTTCATGCAAAAGGCATGAGGGAATTTTAAAAATTAACTAAAGGTCGAGGGGAAGGGCAACCCATGCTGGTACTGATACACCAAACGCGATGAATAAACACAACATACATGACCAAGTAACCTTGGAGGGTAAACTTCATATCCCACTTTACATTTGAAGAACATATTGGAATGGGGGAAAGGTTATTGGATGACCGTGTTATACAGCCAGCTCCATAGAAAAGCGTTTCTACAGCCATGATGCCACACAGAGTACAGTGTATTATGCAAGTGTCCAACTTTAAATTAATGTTCATGTTGTGTCAGTGCTACTTCATGTCAGTGTGTCCGGTTACCAGATACCATTGTCAGTGATGCAAAATTGAACTGTCTGCTTAAGTGTGATGCTGTGTTAATCTCCTTCCCCCTACATTCTTTAATGACACCCACAACTGACCTGACCACACTCAACAGTAGCACTTGAATGAATGAATGAATGAATGAATGAATGAATGAATATGCGACTTTTAGAGCGCGAACTTAGCCCAAGGGCATCAAGGCGCTGAAAACAGACATCATGCAGGCAAAGCCGATTCCTACTCAACCCGTCCTTCAGGGGAACAACCATGTCTAAGGGCTTTACGGAAAAGTGAATGTTCATATTGCCCCGAGAGAGAGTCCGGGAGAGAGTTCCAAACACCTGCAGATGCAAATGAAAAGGGCCTCCCGCCCCATCTAATCTTTTTAACCCTAGGAACAACTAGGAGATTCTTTGTGGCAGACCTCAGGTTTCTAGAAGGCACATACTGTTGAAAGATGGTCTTTAAGTCCAAAGGGCCCAGGCCATAGTATGCGTTGTGAGTGAGGCAGAGAGTTTTAAACATGATTCTGCGGTCCACCGGGAGCCAATGCAGCGACCTAAGGGAGGACGAGACCGAGTGATGTTTAGGAATGTACAACATCAACCTGGCAGCGGCATTTTGCACCAGTTGTAGATGTTGCAGCTGGCCTTTATTGATGCCTAAATATAGGGCGTTGCAATAATCCAGTCTGGACAATATTAAAGCAACCACATCTTTTTTCCGAGATTCAAGTGAGAGGAACTGAGAGATTTTCCTTATGATGCGGATGAGCCCGAAACAAGTGGCAACTGTCCTGGAGACCTGCAGATTCATGGAGAGGAACCCCACAGACTAGGGGGGAGGGCTCTGAGTGGAAGCTTCCCAATTTGACTATTTGGGACCGCTCCTCCAAGAAAGAGGTTTGAAAAAGATGAGCTCAGTTTATTTTAAGGTTACAAATGACATCTCACCAAATTTCACATGGTATTCCATTCTCATTGAATGACAACTACATTGACAGGCTTTCATTCTGTAGCTGGTGAAACCAGTGAACATCCGCTCACTGACATTGACCACCACAGTAAGTGGACAGTGGTGTTGCAGGACAATTTGCACAGCTCCATCCAATGGATGTTTATTGATGGCACTGCCTTTCATACTGTCTCATGTGTAAGTATCTTTAACCATGTACTTAGCACGAACTGGCCATACGCCAAGGAGTTTACAGTGTTCCACCTATTCTCCACTTATTAAGTTTAAATCTGCATTTTGTACCTCTGACATCTTCCCTTATTTAGATTTGGGTGGCAACGAGAAGCCTTCTGATTTGGAGATGAACAATTAAATTCCATTGTAAGGACCTCGTCCCTAAACTGCATCAAGTAGTATCCATGTAGTATACATGGAACCTAGGTCTCATGCAGGGTGAATATGCAAGGGATTGCATTGCACTCGCAGGACAGTTCAGCTTTAGGGCTACCACCACTAGTGCCAAGGAAGTTGGAAAGTGCATTACATCTAGTTCACAAAGGTCATGGGTTACACCTAGGTCGAGATTTGAACAGTGGTGTGCAACGATGTTGGCCACTGCATCACAAAAAACCTCTACCCATATGACAGAATGCAAAGATTTATGCATCCAGACTCACCAGGAAACAAACTGGAATACTTGCCTGAGCAAATATGAAGCATATAAGAATGCAACTGAATGTTCGTATGTGGGGTACAGTCTGAGAGTGAAAAAAGCTGAGAGTGCTGACGTAGATTGCAGATAGTTAATCTTGCATTGAGAGAAACCTCCAACCAGGCTGAGAGTAGAGAAGCCAAGAAGTGCTCCAGCATGGGGAGAATGAAGAAAGGTAGAGCTGTAAAGGACCACTCACTCAATCGACCTGCTCACAGTAGATGACACTATACAACTAGACTGGTCCAACCCCTTCCTCATCCCTTTCTCACTTCACTTCTCTCATGTTGTAATCCGGGGCCAACCAAAAAGGGCAGCTACCTGGTTTTGCAACACAAAAAACCTTGACCCCAACGTTCTGAGCAACATAGGTAAAAAAGTAGTATCAGACATCAGCCCCATCTCTGACGTCAATAACCTGACCACACGCTGCTTCACTAGTCTATCTGTCTCGATAGACAATATAGCTACACTACAAAGCAAGAAGAAAAGACCCACACCCTCTGTCCCTTGGTTCAATAAGTCCTTCTATGATGAAAGGAAAGATATAAGAATCCAGAAGAAGAAAAGGAGACAGTCACCCTCTGCCATTACTCCTTCACATCTTCGATACGCAAGATCACATTATCCTAAACATATCTTTAAGGAAATATCAAATCACTTTAGAACCCTCCTCAACCCCGCCAAGAACAGACCTAGGAAACTTTTTATGGCTCATCCAAGAAAGCAGAAGAATTTGTACAATTCTTCGACACAAAAGGTATATTGCTCCTTGATTATGATACACATGCAACCACACATGAGGTATGCAAATTCAAAGGTTCTTAGTAAAGTTTTGGTAGCATCACTGAAGATCTTCTTAAGAACATCTTGAAATCCAAGCCTTCAAACCACTCTCTAGACCCAATCCGAAGAAACATTGCAATAGACCTATATATCCACACGCTCCCCTACTGGACAAATCTGATTAACTTCTTTGCCAGCCAAGGATCCTTTCCTGATGTCCTCAAATATGGTCAGGTGACCCCACTACTAAAGAAACCTTCTGCTGATGTGGTTGACCTTAACAACTTCTGCCCTATCACCAACCTCACTTTCCACACCAAAATCACTGAAAGATGTGTAGCCGAAGAACTCACCAAGCACATCAAGGACAAACATCTTCTTGACGAATTTCAATCTGGCTTCAGTCAAGGCTGCAGCACCAAAACAGCATTGCTACAGGTATTCAACAATGCCCTTCGAGTCCTAGACTGTGGCTGCTCCTGCTTCATGATCCTTCTTGACCTCTCTGCAGGTTTTGATACTGTTTACCATCAAACACTTCTTAACACACTTTTAAACAAAGAATGGTAATTGAAGGAGTAGTACTTAAAAAGGTTTAAATCTTACCTCACAGGGAGATCTCAGATGATTAAAATTGAAAACTGTCTTTCAACTCAAAGGGCTGTAGATCAATGGGTGTCCCTCAATACTCTATCCTTGCTGTGACCCTATTTATTCTTTACATTGAACAGCTAGGAGTACAACTAAAAGATGCCGGGATCCTCTATCATCTCTATGCTGATGACACCAAACTCTACCTCAAGGTGTCCTCCACACACAACATCTCAATTTTCACCAACACCCTTAACTCAATACAAGAATGGATGGTGTCTCATCACCTAAAACTGAATCCCTATAAAATTGAATTCCTTCTTATCTCTACATCAAACTCTCCGCCTCCAAATTCAATCATGGATGGATAATCTGAACATTCTTAACAGTAAACCTACTATCGTTGAGAGCGCCAAATCCTAGATGTCATCCTGAACAAAAGACTTAACCTCCAATCCCAAATCTACAGCATGGCCAAGAATGCATGCTTTCAACTGCAACTTCTCTGGGGCATCCAATGTTACATTCCAAAACAAGACCTGAAAACTCTTGTCCAATCCTTGGTACTCTCCAGACTGGACTACTGTAATTCTCTACTTGCAGGCTCCCTAAGACCCACCTACCTCCTTTAAAAGCCATCCTCCACTCGGCTGTGCATTTCATCGATGAGGCCAAAAGAAATGACCATATTACACTTTTGTTGATAACTCTTCACTGGCTTCCTATTGAAGCTAGGACCATGTATAAGACTGCTTGCATCACCCATAAAGCCATTCACACCTCCATCCCTCCCTATCTAGCAAACAAACTAAAGTTATCACGTGGCTCTTCAAAATGCTGAAAATCAGCTACTTGAACCTCCAACTTTTAAAAGGGAAATACTTATGGCGCAATCGTTCTCCGGTAATGCGACAAGAATTTGGAACTCCCTACCTCCAAACCTTTGCACCACCACCTCTTTCTGGAGCTTCGAAACAGATCTCAAAACTCTTCTCTTCCAAAGACATTTTTCACAATAACACTCACCAAGCTCCCCACCAGACATACGCCCATACGCCCTCACATTTAATGGCACAACCCTGACTGTTCCACAACACTCTAGAGAGCTCCAACTCAGTAAAGCAACCTAACTTAACTTAAGTTAACTTGTATTTAACTTTGTAAATATGTAATATTTATCCGTGAAACGTGAACCACTTTAACTTTTCTGAATATGTAACCTGTAATAAATATGTAATTTGTAAATACGTTACTCTCACCATAAGTAACTGTAGTAGCTATACATATTATCTCCTACTACCCTGTTACTCAAAATTTCTTATGTAACGTTCTTCGCTGTATTGTAAAGGCTTCTGACACCTCTGGGTAATGTTTGTGCTAAATAAAATCTTGCTTTGAGAGAAGACTTCAACCAGGCTGAGAGCAGGGCAGCCATGAAGGGCTCCAGCATGGGGAGAATGGAGAAAGGGAGAACTGTGTCGGACCACTCACTCAATAACCTGTTTCATACAGGGCAAAATATTAGATCTAGGTGCCAACCTGGAAATTAAAGGAAGACTCATGGAAGGAAAAGACTTTTCTCACTGATATACGCAAGCGCATATCAGTCAAAAAGGCCCTTCTTTGAGACAAGCAGGGGTGCTGCCCTCAAAAGTTCAAAAGAATTGCATGCAAAGAAGGTTGCGATGAGGATTGCGTATTAGAAACATTCATAGTATAAAAAAATAAAATCTAACTGATATTAAGAAACAAGAAGGTAAAATTGCTGTCCTAGAACAGGAAACAGCGTCTAGGACCTGGGTTTAGGGAGAGACTCTTAGTAAATGCAAATGCAGCAAGCTATACACGTCCCTAGATAAATAGTCATATACCACATCTCGACCAAGGTTAGACAGAGAAGGGGGTTGGTGGGATGCTGGCGTGGCTTTTAGAGGAGGAGAACCGTAAATAGATGATTACTTGAATCGTTGACCATAATGGAAACACGAAACACACACATGAAGATGAGTCCAGCTCTCTGTGCTTATTTTTAAACCCCTATATGTTAAACATTGTACCCCAGATCCATCACACATGATTTGTAATTCGTTAATAAATAACAATGCTGCAGCAACTCTGACGAACAGTGAGAAATGTTGGTAAGTCCCCCGTGGACAGAATTGCTGTCGACTTTTGAACAAATTAAACTCCTGGTGTAGGTGGACTCCCAATGGAGGTCTACTAATCGCACTCTGTAGTACTAATGGATAATTCTTTAATTCTTTGGAGGGCTTGTGGAAAATGGTAGGGCCGATGACCTTTTTCAGAGTTGCCCGGCGTTAACCGCCTCTATTACCACTCAAATTACCAAACAAAGAGGCAGGCGCTGGAGACTGGAAGGCAGGAAACAGAAGTTTTATTCCGACGGAGCAGAACACATCAAATCAGACAACAGGGTATCTTCTCGCGGTGCTCTAACCGCATCTCTGAGGCCTGGCCTCTTATACACAGGTTTATGATCTTTATTACAGTTTATTGCATGTGGCACATTCTTGCAAATGCTTTGAAGTATGAAAGGACATCCTCGGAATCCCCGCTTCAGGCCCGTTCCCACACACATTTACAGTTGAAGTCCCCACCCCGGTCACAACAGGTGATGATTGTCGCGCAGCTGGACATTCCGCCGATTCACGGAATGTATGTGGTTGATCGGATCTCATGGGGTGGGGGCTTTGATCCACTCGGGATCCTTTGATGGGAGAAGCTTCCTACTGTATGGGGGGCAATAAACAGCATCCGCAGGGCCAGGTGGTAGCCTGGGAATGAGTAAGACAAACGGTCACAGAGGAAAGGGGGGGTTTTATCAAAGGACCCGGGATCATGAAAGGAATGGAGGGGGGTGTTGAGCTGGGAACAGGATGGGGTTCCGAGGCAGAGCTGTGCTGAAGAGGGGTTTATGGCCCAAGGCATGTGAGAGCGGGGGCTGTCAGCGCGTGAGGGATGCTTGCGAGGTCAGGAGAGAGAGAGAGAGACGCGCTGGCTGTCGGCGATGGGCAGAGAGGCCATGGCATTTAAAATGGCTGCCGCTTACGCGCACGAATGGGCTCGAAAAGGGGGCAAGATGGCGCCGATAATGTTGACACTGCAGTCTAGGTTTTAACAGTCCTCCCTTTTCAACATATCTAGCCAACTTGCCTACTCAAGGTTTATCTGCATTAAATTCCTAACCTCGACATCATACAGTGCTCCCATGCGTTCCTTTCCAAAGTCCACAGTCTTAGGGCAGATACAATTCGCACATAATGAACACAGAGGCGGCAGGCATTGAATTCCTAAGCAGAACCCACATATTACAACCACAGGAATCAGGATAATGGTAAACAGTCTCCAGCCCCAGTTCTTAACAGTACTCCAGAACCATCCACCAAGCGACCATTCTTCCTGCTCCTGGTGAACTTCTGAGGAGAGTCTGTGGAGATATTCGATGGCCTTGTACACTGAGGGTGAATTGTCCGGTATATATGTACAGCAGCTGGACCCAATAATGCGGCATGCTCCACCACGATCCGCTAGAACCACATCTAGAACAAGGCGGTTCTGGAGAGCCACCTGGCGGACCGCTTGAAGCTCGGCTGTGTTGTTTGCAAGGATACCAGCTGTGATGTTCATTGTTGTCTCGACTGCCTGAGTCAAATGTCGGATGGCACGGCTGTTTGCCATCGGGCCCCAGAGTGGAAAAGTCCCTTCATTGCATCAAGGAACTGTGCTCCTGTAGAGTCGGCTTGTTCAATGTCCTTGGCTCGTTTTTGTCTATGGTGATTCGCCGGAGCCACATAGGTCGGAGGAAGGATGAAGGAGATAAAACAAGTGCCCCCCCCAGCCTTTGGGGAGCCCGGTGTAAGCTTTTGTGCCGCAAACAAAGTACATGTTTGGAGAGGATACAAAGGAAGGTGGATCGGTGGAATCCAGAGTTCTGGTGAAGCGGCAAGCACTGCGGCCCACCAGCTGTGTCCCAAGCCCTTCTATGCACATAAGGCCTGTGACGTTGATGACAGATAGGGCCACAGTCAGGGTGGCGGCTGTTCGCTTCCGAAGGTAGGAGAAGGTGGGTCTGGTCGGATTGTTGAACACCTGCATTTCAATTCGTTCTTTGGCAGGGATGTCCATGTGGATAGAGTTGTTGGAGGTCTGCGGGCAGAAATGTGTCTTCGTTTTGTTTCGCCAGACCTCATGAAAGAAATGCGTCATGGTTTTGCTGGAGGTGGCATTGTCTCTGTAGCTCTCTTGCAGAAGGATCAGCCAAGCAAGGCAGGAGCCGTGAATTGAAAAGGGTGAAGGGATGAAGGGTATTGAATGTCCAGTGGCGTGGGGTAGCAACCCACAGATCCAGCAGTTGGTGGCATTGGTGGCAAGATTGTGCTGGTGCAGCAGCTGCACAAAGGAGTTGTTCCAAAACTCCTTTCGCCTTTCTCTGAGTTGGGGAGAGAGAGAAATCAAATAATGCTCCTTCATGGTGGTAGGCTGTGCAGTGGTCAGGAGTGTCTCATGAGCGGGTGCGTTTTCTTCCACAATCCAGAGTGTGGTCATGAGGAGGAGGCAGAAGAGGATCGTGATAAAAAGTGCAATTGTCTTTGAACTGTGGATTCTGTCTGTCTTTGGGTTTCTGTAGCGAATTTTCGGATGTCCGGTTGCTTCCATCACCTTCTTATCGGGCGCTTCCATCACCTTCTTATCGGGCGCTTCCATCATCTTCTTATCGGGCGCTTCCATCATCTTCAAGGGAGCTCGGTAGCGGGCAGAACCAAAAACCTCGTCTGGCTTTCTCTCCTGACAGCCTTTGTAGTGTTAGGCCACCGATCTGAGAATTATGACTTAGTCAATGGTCTGCTTAGCCGAAACTCTCTCCTTTCGTCGCAGGTTATACCCTTCTTTGGATGGCACGGTGGGGTCAGGAATCTCTGCAAGTTCAAGTGTCTCTGTGTCTGGGTAGCAATTCAGCGATGGTCGGTCTTTGTTCAGGAGATCTTCCTGGGTGGTCACGTCTTCGTTTCGTCGTCAGAGTCGGGGGAATCCGTTTACAATGGTGCGCATGCACCCAGGTCCGCTTTCCTTCCACTCGAAGCGCTGTTCGGGTGGTGAGTAGGACTTGCCAGGGGCCCGTCCACCGGGGTTCCAGACTCTTGGCGCGCTGGAAGTTCTTTATCAAGATGAAATCCCCGGGTTGCAGGTTGTGTCCGGGACCCCTGGAAGCGTCAGGGATGGCATGCAGCACCTGTTGGTGAATGACAGCAGAGTTTTAGTCAATTTATACAAATAATCAGACATTAGGACGTCAGGGACGTCATGAATGAAAGTTGGTTTTGGTGCAGACCAGACGCTCATGGGTCGGCCGAAAACGACCTCGTAAGGTGTCAAGTGGTGTTTGGTGGGGGTGGAACGCATCGATAGCAATGCCAGTGGGAGAGCGTCTGGTCGAACAGTGATGTGCAATGGGTCAATCATCATGCGTCCTACGTCCGAATCTGTCTTGGCCCACAGATACGTAGGCAGAGTGTCAAGTAGGGACGAGTCAGTGTCAGTGATAGTAAACATGCGTTGGGAAGGGCAATGTCTAAGCAGAATGGGGTTGTCGTACAGAAAAACTCGAACTCCGTCTTGGGAACATCTAATAGTCGCTCGGAAATGCTTCAGCAAGTCGAGTCCCATAATGGCGTCAGGAGTATTGGTGGAAAGCAAAAACGTTGTGTCAGTTGTGTTGTTCTCTAAGTCAAAGGGGATCGGTGTGGACAAAGGGTTAGTGGAGGGCGTTCCATCGAAACCTATCGATGTTACAAGTGAGCCAGACAAGGGTGTCCTTGGAATCAGTCGTTTAGATAACGCACTACGTGTCGCGCCAGTGTCTACCAGAAATGGAGACTTTGTACCCAGGACCTTAGCGGTGACATAAGGACCTTGCTGGTCAACATAGAGCTCGATTGGATCCCTCCCTTGCCCTTGGCAGTCCTATGCGAAGTCGCGGGCATCGTCGCAGTCAGACTGCTGGTACTGGTTCTGTCGGGGACGGTCAAATGTATTCGGTCTGTTCGATCTATCGTTAGTCGTGTCATTTGCGGACCCCCGTTGCTGTCCTCTATTTCTCGGTCCACCCGCTACGTCCTTGGGGTCCCTATTTCTGTTCATCTCCAACAGAACCAGGTACTGGGATTTCCAATGGCCGAATCCTTTACAGAAGGCACACTGGTCCTCGCTAATGTCTGTACGTCCAATGTGGGGTGTTGAGGTGCGGTCTTTAGAAGGTGCGTTCCTAGGGACATTTGTCTGATAGTTTCCTTTGTATTGCTCTCGTCCTATAGTCACCCCTTGCAACTGCACGATCATCACCCTCTCTTTTAAGTCTTTTTTCTTTTTCTCTGTTGCTCTATCGTTTTCATTTTTCTGGTGCTCGTAATATTGGGCCATCTGAAGGATAGCCGCAGGTTTGGAGGCCGCCCAACTACTCTCACTGGCCTGCAGTTTCTGAGAGACCTCCGGCGACAAACCCTTTGCATAATTCTGGACAAACAGATGGAGTCCGGTTGCAGTGGTCATGTCCTGGCCGCTGTAATCGGAGAACACCGTTTCAAACCGGGAGAAGTATTCCGATACGTCTTCCTGGGGTTTCTGACGACAAGCCGTTACTATCGACCAGTTCACTTTCTTTTCTGGGATCAGGGTTTTCAATTTCCGTACAATTTTGTCTGGGAGGTCTAAAATGGATTTCAAAGGCTTCTGTCCAGGTTCTCGTTGCCTATCTATGCCATCGAGTTGTGACCAGGTATGTCTGAACAGCTCAAGGTGGTCGACTTTCCGGATTTGCTTCCACACATCAGCTGGCAGACATAACCCGAAAAACAAGTCGATGTCAGCCAGGGTCATAATCGTTCAACCTAGGGCTGTACCTAATTCAGTGTAGAAGGCAGTGGGGTTTTTACGTAAATCGGGCAGAGATTTCCGGAACGTCAGAATATCTTGCCGATCCCAAGGCTGGTAGACCCAGTTGTACACTACCCTCCCTCTCGCATCTTGGTGGTTGACGTCATCGTGTGTTCCTAGACCGCGTGGAGGAACCCAGTAGGGGGCAGCCTCTCTTATAGGCATCATGGTGCTAGCTCGCTCAGTTCGTGGTTCGGTTGCTACGGGTGTCGTGGGTTTAGCTTCCGATTCCTGTTCAGTGAGGTGGCGGAAAACCTCAAGCGTACGCGTAAGGAGGTCAGTCACATCACACTCGCTCTCATCCCCGATATCAACCTTTCTATACAGAGTCGTTAGGCTCTAGGGACCTTTTTCTCCATATCGGTCCTCATACGCATTCAGGGCATGATAACACAGTCGTACGGCAAAATGCCGTCTGTGGCTCCCTGCATATGAGTTGAACATATCCGTGATGTGCTCTACAATTTCCTTTCTTTCTACCAGGGTCCTCACTATCTTGTCAATCCCTGCTCGCTCATCCTTGCTTAATCTGTTCGTTCTTGCGGAATCAGCCTTTCGGGTCTCTGGGTCATCTAACACTGTCACTTGTGCTGTATCTAGTACAAGGGGTTCGGCCGGCGTGGAGGCCATGGGGACCGAAGCTCTGGTACCACTCTCGTCTGTGCTTGGGGGTAGCGAATGCTGTGCTAAGGGTTGGGAAGGGGCATATGGAGGGGGCATGTAGATGATCGGAGGACCTAACAAAAGATCATCATTGGCTCGCTGTTTCGAGGGCAATTCAGGATAGAGCGTAGAGGGCGTTCTAACCGGACACTGGCTTGATGTTTCTACCTCTAGTTTCTGTCTGGCTTCTTCTCTTTCCTTAATCTCTTCTTCTAATTTCTTGGCAGCTAGGTGGGCTGCCTTTCGCAGCTCTTTTCCCAACCTACTTTCATTTCTCTTTTTACGCTGTTCGGTTTCTTTGCGCCACATGCCGAGACTATCAAGCATAGTGGGCGTTGTCTTGTGTTTCCCAAGGGCTGTTTCTAGCGCGCTTATTTTTTCTTCGTCGAAGGATCCTATCAGTGGCACTGACTTTTCTGATCCTTCTTCATATATTTATGCCACTGCTTGCTATAAGCTATAGCGATCAATCCATGCTTCATGAACATGTCCTTATTAGGGGTGCCTTCCAGTGGAGCCGGATGGTTCATCTCTAATAATCGGTCCGGGCTAAACAGGCTACCAATCAGTGGGGAGAAGATAGGCATGACGGATTACAACGGGGACAAAAGTCTGCACTACCTATCTTATCACTGCGTGCAAAGACTAGACAGAATATTTCTATTCTTCGTTGTTTGCAGGCGGTGAATACCTCAAAAGAACCAATATCGAACAGTCAATGTTCGGTCAATCAAACAATCAATGGGGAGAATAAGTAGGCACAACGGGTTACAACGGGGACAAAAGTCTGCGTTACCTACCCTTTCACTACCTGCAAAGAGAGAATCTGTTCTTCCCTGTTTGCAGACAGAGAATCTCCAGAAAACAATCCGCGAACAACAGTTCGGGTCAAACAATCAATCAGTCGGGGAGGAAGATAGGCATGACGGATTACAACGGGGACAAAAGTCTGCGTTACCTATCCTTCACTGCTTGCAAAGAGAGAGCCTGTTGTTTCTCCGTTTGCAGACAGTGAATCTCCAAAAGAACCAACAAAAGAGTAATACTAGTATTATCCAAATCAAACAATCATTTTGCAATTTGTCGTGTTTACACGACCTTACCCGGACCGCATGGACAGTTTCTTGTCTTCCGAATCCAGCGCCCGATCGTCCTCTATTCTTCGTGATCTTCGCGGCACTCCTGATGGTTCCCAGTCAGGACCGTGGATCACTCGAGAGTGGTCTGTTCGGAACCAGTGAAGTTCGGATGATCGGCTGTCAGACGAGGGTCTATCGGACAGGAGCTCTCCCGATCGTTGCAGTCGTTCACTCTGTCGTCAGGACCTCTCCCACTGGATCCACGAGTCGCTGATGGGCCCCACGTTTGGGACGCCAATTGTGGAAAAAGGTAGGGCCGATGACCTTTTTCAGAGTTGCCCGGCGTTAACCGCCTCTATTACCAATCAAATTACCAAACAAAGAGGCAGGCGCTGGAGACTGGAAGGCAGGAAACAGAAGTTTTATTCCGACGGAGCAGAACACATCAAATCAGACAACAGGGTATCTTCGCGAGGTCCTCTAACCGCATCTCTGAGGCCTGGCCTCTTATACACAGGTTTATGATCTTTATTACAGTTTATTGCATGTGGCACATTCTTGCAAATGCTTAGAAGTATGAAAGGACATCCTCGGAATCCCCGCTTCAGGCCCGTTCCCACACACATTTACAGTTGAAGTCCCCACCCCGGTCACAACAGGTGATGATTGTCGCGCAGCTGGACATTCCGCCGATTCACGGAATGTATGTGGTTGATCGGATCTCATGGGGTGGGGGCTTTGATCCACTCGGGGATCCTTTGATGGGAGAAGCTTCCTACTGTATGGGGGGGCAATAAACAGCATCCGCAGGGCCAGGTGGTGGCCTGGGAATGAGTAAGACAAACGGTCACAGAGGAAAGGGGGGGTTTTATCAAAGGACCCGGGATCATGAAAGGAATGGAGGGGGGTGTTGAGCTGGGAACAGGATGGGGTTCCGAGGCAGAGCTGTGCTGAAGAGGGGTTTATGGCCCAAGGCATGTGAGAGCGGGGGCTGTCAGCGCGTGGGGGATGCTTGTGAGGTCAGGAGAGAGAGAAAGAGACGCACTGGCTGTCGGCGATGGGCAGAGAGGTCATGGCATTTAAAATGGCTGCCGCTTACGCGCACGAATGGGCTCGAAAAGGGGGCAAGATGGCGCCGATAATGTTGACATTGCAGTCTAGGTTTTAACAGGCTATAGCAAAGCTCTTGAAGACTGCTGGCTGCTCGTCAAAGAGGGAGGCTTTGGTTGTTGTGGAACCCAGATGACTTTCAGTAACATAGTCTCCTGTCAATAATACCGGCTGACACTAATATTATTAGCAGTACTCCGGCAGAATGATTTTTTACAATGATATCAGATCAAATACACCCGGTTCAGTCAGGACTCATGCACCACTGTACATAATTTGAGGAGGCTTACATATGTGAAATAATTCTCAGATATGCTTGAAGAGCAATGGGTTGTGGCCTCCCTAGATATTGAGCAGATCTTTGACAAATTGAGGGGGTACTTTGTGCTCCTGGTGGTGGAACAAATCAATGTTGGCCCTACTGTTCTGCCATGGATACGCCTTCTCAACACTATTTTATTATTGATGAGTAGACGCGCTCTATAAACCTTGATTGAACACGAGTTAAAGCGGGTAAGATGGTATCTCATAGGTGGGTGTTGGAGTGGAGTGCCTTCCAGTGCTGTAAAGTCGCCTCTCTTACTTGCCCTACTGATGAAGCCATTGGATTATAAATTGAGACACAGGATGCAGGAAATTGGTATTAAACTGGTAACAGGCTCAATAACCTCTTTCGTCTTTATCCGAGCAAGTGATGCAAGTTCTGCTCTGCCCCTGAGATCACACCAGGTCCTGAAACTTATATCATCATTTGATGTACCCTCAGGGGAGGGAGAAAATTGGAAGAGTCTGAGGAAATCTATTCAGCTCACTCGAGGAGATACATTTGCTGTGCTGGAGAAGGTACTAGGCTCTTCCCTTGTTTATGCCGGAGGACCTAAGGAGAGTAAGAGCACATGCGTCAGTTTAGTTTCCGAGTAATGGAATGTCCCAATTACCAGGGACAAAGAGTTGTACAGCTTATTCCTTGCCTGTCTGTTCTGTCTACTAGCGTTCATAGTCTGGTGGTATCTGAACCACTGTCAAGTTTCCATCATGCTGTCTTGCTGCATTACCTCTGGCCCACACTGTTGCGTCACATATAGAGAAATCAATAGAGTTTGTGCCAAGCTGCATGATGCAACCTACTACAGCAAAGGTTGTGGAACCATCTGAAGTTTGTGTCAATGCAACATTGGTAATAAAGGAACCAATTAAATCCATTATAACAGCATCATGCCAAAACATATTTTAATACAAGATGTCCTGGTAGTTATGTTGAACAGCATATAGCGTTATTTGGGCTATCTCTCTCCTCTATAAACGTACTCATGGATTCAGTTCTCCTGGTTAGCAGCTCTTAAAATAGTTGTGTGTACCCTTATTCATGAACCATCAGAAGTAGCCTCCTAATTAGGTTCATAGACCATCCAATCCTCTACTCACTCACTCACTCTGCTTCCTGGGAGGCTCCACTGTAATCTAGCGGAGCCTTCGTGTCTCAGGCATGAGGTGAAATCACACTCAGCTGAGACAAGAATGCAGTTTCGAAGCTAATTCAGTGAGGATGTAAAGGTAATCCACCTTGCAGTGATCTAAAGTAACAGATGCCAATATCATGCTGTTAAAACATTGAATCAAATAGACCTCAGGGGGAAGAAGAGTGTGTCCAGATCGTTCTCTAAAATTTGAGAAAAGATTGAGATAGTCTCTATAAATCATTGAGGGACCCTTCTGCAAGAAAGTTGAAATTTTACAAATAAGAACATAAAGGGGAACTGAGTCTCTTCGAGCATGCGAAAGGAGAAAAAGGCAGAACAAAGGTCCACCATGGTAAACCATTTGGCGTTTCCAGGGATGCAAGAGAGGATGGTAGCAGGGTTGGGGACCAAAGAGAAGCTAGGGATAAGGATGTTATCATAGCGAGCAGATATGTACACGTTGGCCCATCCTGCCTTTTTATAGGTACATTGGGTTATTGCATCTACTGACAATTGGAACTAAAACCCATTGATTGATGAGATTGGCCATTACAGGATGAATCCCTGCCTCTGCCTCGGGTTTGTAGAGATACTGAGTCATTCAAGGCAGCTTAGTTTTTGGGTTGATCTTAATCTTCAAGGGCTCTATTCATTGACCCATGTGGCCCACAATGTGGAAGTTACCTGAGAAAGCAAATCTGTTAAATCAGAAGGCCGCTCATTGCTATTCACAGCAGGTTGCCAGTTTTAATTCTCACGGAATAAGGCAAGCACATTATAGTCGCAGGACTGCGGTCTATTGAGGTAGACATAATTGAGAGTATAGAACAGCATGCACTTAAACTTCCACAATATATCCCTGGCCAACAGATTGGTTGGTAATGTAGGACTGAGTAGGAAAGCATGTGTATTGCTATCGAATCTGAAGGAGATAGAGATAGATGTGATGTGGAAAACATAGGCTCTAAATACCCAATGCAGCTAGGGACGAGCCTGAAAGAGGTAATGAGAGAAGCTCAGAGGTTTTAGGGCAGAGTGGCTAGCACCAGTGTTGAAAAGGCAAGAACTGCACTTACAATAGATCAAAAAATCAACATTGGGAACATTTGAATCTAAGGAACCAGGGTATTCACAGCTCAGTCCGAACATCACAGGATAGGAGTTCTACCTAACTTGATTAAATTCAAAAGGTTTGGCAAGACCTGATACATTTGAAATAGCATAGGAACCGTCTCTTTTTTATTTGTACCCCAACTGACCACAGGCCTCACTACCCTTACCTCACCCCTTACAACTGTTCTTTTCCTTCACTTGGGGGCATAATTATGAGATGGTTGCGTCATGTTTGCACCATGCAGTGTGGTGCATGCATGACACAAACCTCTAAGCCAGATTTATGAAGCCGCACAAAGCCACTTTGTGTGGCTCTGAGTGGCTTCATAAATCTGGAGTGGCACAATGCAGCGTAAATTACTGCATGGCACTACTCTGCCCTAGGTAGGCATTCCCATGGATTCTAATGCATTCCCAGCTTTACAAGAACTTTGAAATTTGGGAATGAACCAAAATCTTACGCTTTCCCAGGAGAAGCGTAACGAGTAGAAATTCCTTTATTTTCATTGTTACTTTCTGTTTCTATGTATGCTGCATTGTGCAGCATACATAGAGAGAGGAATATGCCCCAGGAGATTGTTTTTGTGCAGGAAGGTGCCCCTTCCTGCACACATTGAATCCTACATGTAACACAAGCACCGTTGCACCACGGTGCAAGGGTGCCTATGTTGGTGCTAGGCTACCAAAAGAGCTCAAGGGAAAGGACAGGAATGTGCCATATTCCCTTAAATATGGTGCATTCCTGCCCTTTCCCTATGATGCAGCACAGAAAGTTGACTTGCTGCACTCTGCTGTGCCATAGTTTAATAAATATGCCCCTCGGTCTGTAGTCTTACAGTGATTGTGGGTCTACATTCTATGGTATCTCTACGTTCGGTGGGAAAAGACTGCACTCACACTTTCGACCGATGCACAGTAGAGGAGTCTGTCTGTTTTGCCGGTCACTCTCAACTCTTTGCCAAATACTAGATTCTTAGCCAGTCATTTCACGGGACTCGCTAGTGCCCAGCCTCCTTGTACTCCAATCGCTGGTGGTCCTGCAGGCCCTGCTCTGTTTCCAGGTGCATCAGTGGCTGCCTCCTGCCCCCACAGGCTGGCATTTGGAAAACTTCCAGCAAATTCTCTTCCCTTTAGTTTCCACACTCTTGATTTTTCTCTTGTGGTTCAGTAATCAGGGAAATTGATAGGGAGGATGTGAAGCAGTAGGAGTACAAATTACAAGACTTCTTTGGTATTCCAGTTTCTCTTGGGAGTTTTTCATATCAGGGACTTGGAATTCACACAATTGCAAAGCGAGTGACCACGGTTCGGTGTCTATCTTGCTTTTAGTTTTTTTTTATCTTCTTGCAGTATCCCTAATCTCTCAATGTTGAAGATACAATGTTCAGGAAGGGATTTTTTCCCATCCTCGTTAGTGAGTCACGTCCACAGTTTGAGATACTGATACATGGCTTTTCTGTACTGGTGGTAACTGTGTGGGCAGGAGTCATTTTCGATGGGGGGTCACTATGTTTAGATTGTTTGTCCAATGTTACTGTTTCTTTTCTCATGCATACAAAGACACAGGAAAAAGTGTCTGCCGTTTAATCCCATGGATAGAGGCAGAGAGGTAATGGAAAGCACAGTGGAGGAGATCCCCTCAGTTAGTTCTCTAACTTATCTCATGGAGGTGGTGAAAGGAGAGGTATTGTGCACTCACACCCAAGGATCTCCTAACTATTCCATATCAGAGTCATTGATTTAAAGATACTCTGGATACTCAGCTTCCTTCTCTAAAGACGTTGTGGAGACTCTCTCTACATACATTATTAAATCTTCAAACCTTACAATTTTAGGTGACTTCAACTCTCATGTTGACATGAGCATGCAAAATACTGCTAAATAGTTGCTGGGTGTCCTGTCCTCTTTAATCCTGACACAGGCAGTGTCTCAGGACACACACAAAGTGGGCCACTCTTTAGATTTGATTTTCTCAAGCTTAGAAAACTTAAATTGTGAAACTCCACTACCTTTCATTTGTTCAGGCCATTTCACAGTGTCTTTCACCATTCCTAAACTGGCTTCCAAAACTAAATCCCTGCAACTCTTCCTCTTTAAAAGGATCTTGGCATCTGATTAGTGACACAGAACTCAATTGCTTACTAGTTACAAACCCACCTTCACTTTCGGGTTCTAGAGAAGCGGATACCGCTTTGTTTCCTATCAGAAATGGATGTAATCAGATGTTGATGAGCTAGCCCATCTCACGCGGTTTATTTGCACCATGGTTAAATCAGGATTCCTAAACAGGCAGTGTCTACAACTAAAAAGAAAATGGAAATCCACTCTAAGGTGCTCAGAAAAAGAGGCATATCATGCTGCTAAGAAATAGTATCATAAGAAGATCAAATGCATAAAATCTATATTCTACAGAAACAAGATAGTCAGCTAAAAACTCTTCAAGAGAGTTATTTGTGGTTGTCAAATCTATGCAACAGTGACAGCCCTGAGCTAGGATTATTATTTATTGCCAATCGTTTTGTGATAATTTCTGAACTTTTTCATGATAAATTAGTTTGCATACAAAATACCTTTATTGCTCTTAGCAACAATAATCAAACCCTACACCTTGTCTCTACCTCCTCTGGTTCTGCCACTTGCAGCATCACAGAGTTCTTACCTACCTGTCCCCACAAAATGCTAAATCTGATCAATCCGAGCAAATCTTGATCCACTAAAGACCCTTGCCGCATCAACACTCAAACGATACATGACCACTATTGATCCCATTAATACATCTTTTGACACTCCGTTCATTCTAGAATCCTGGATTAAGTTCAGGCCACACCAAAAAAAAAAAAGAACACCAACCCTAAAATACCAGCCAATTACTTCCCTATATTGTTGCACCAGGCCATGTCAAGATGCTTGACAGGTAAATAAACCATCAGCTAGCATCATACCTTGAAGGTAATCATATTCTAGATGCCTCCCAATTCAGCTTTCAAGCTACGGACAGCTCTGAATCTATTATTCTAACGGTATCTAAACATTTGAAAAGCATCCTTAATAATGGAGGATCAGATGCCCTTGTACTTTTGGACTTGTTTTTAGCAATCAAAACTATTTCACACACCATCCTGATCCAAAGGCTAGCAGGGATAGGAGTCAAAGCGTTAGCTCTGTCTTGGGTCACTAACATTCTTGCCAACAGAACCCAGGCTATTTGTCTTCCCCCATTCTCCTCGAACCCAATCCCTCTTGAACACGGAGTGCCACAGGGATAATCTCTGAGCCCTATGCTCTTTTATTTCTATATGGTCCCTATTGTGGCTATTTCTGTAGTTTTTGCTTCAAGGTATTACCTTATGCAGACCAAACACAGCTAATAGTTTCACTGCCCAAACAGTAAAGCTTGTGCCAAGAGAGGTTCAAGCCATGTTTAATTTCGGTCTCATCCTGGATGAATGACAATTGCTTAAAACTTAATTAAAGAAGGCTTTGATATTTCTACTAGGGAAAAAACAACAGTGATGAACCAACTGTTGGTGACCCACCAAATTTACACGCCGTCCCACCACCCTGGTCGAAGCAGTGAGAAATCTCAGAGTAAAATTTTAGAACCAACTGTATTTTAAGCAGCAAATCATTTTAGTAGTTGTGTCTTGCTTCAGTATCATGAACACTCTCCAAAGGGAATAATATTTCTCTCACAGGCAGCCAGGAAAAATAGTTCTGCTAACTCTCATTGCATCTAGATCGGCCTATTCCAACTTTCTATACCTAGGCCGTCCTCTCAACCTGATTTGGAAACTTCAGTTGTTGCACTACACATATACAAAGAAAATGATAAAGCATGGATTAGCTTAGGCTATAAAATCTTTATGAGCCATAGAAATGATGACTCTGTAAAACTTGCTGAAAAATACACTAGGAAACTGGGAATTGCAGTGGCTCCTAATTTAATTACTTCTTCATTAAATAGCCTCCACCGATCTATACACTCCTCTAATTTAAAATTACAACTATTCAAAACTATATGTCAATTATATTACACACCAGAAAGGATTCTTAGATGGGCAAACAATAATAATTTTAATGAGCGTACAAAATGTCCAAAGTGCAACATGAGTGCTGCAGATGTAACTCACATGTTTTTTCCTGTACACAATTAAGTGAATATTGGAATGATGTGATGGAAGTTATTTCTATGAAACTAGATAGCTCTATTGATTTGACACCTGTAGACGTGCTTGTTGGCTATTCTGGGGGGGATAAAACTAACATTGATTTACTTAATATCGTACTGGCATGCGCGAGATTAGTAATAGCAAGGTCTTGGATACAACATAACCCGCCGACAGTAATGGAATGGTGGAGCCTGGTTAAGGAAATTTATCATATGGAATCTGCTCTAGCTACAACACGGGGGATTCAGGCTAAGTTGAAAGTGGAAAGGATCTGGGGATTGATAATGTCATGATACCTCCCTTTTTTCTTTCTTTTCTTTTTTCTATTTCTTTGCTTCTTGTTATTACTGTTATACCTTAAAGTTTGAAAATAAGCTCTACTTTGCGGAGAAACGGATTATGATAGCTTTGCTTTTTTTTTTGGGTTGGAAATAATGAATGTATTTTGCTCATTTATTTATGTACTTTTATGTACTTGCCTCACGAGATGCAAATAAAAATCTTTAAAAAAAAAACAAAAAAAACAACCAAGGATCTCATAACTATTCCATATCAGGGTAATTGATTTATAGATACTCTGGATACCCAGCTTCCTTCTCTAAAGACGTTGTGGAGACTCTCTCTACATACATTATTAAACCTTCAAACCTTACAATATTAGGTGACTTCAACTCTTATGTTGACATGAGCATGCAAAATACTGCTAAATAGTTGCTGGGTGTCCTGTCCTCTTTAATCCTGACACAGGCAGTGTCTCAGGACACACACAAAGTGGGCCACTCTTTAGATTTGATTTTCTCAAACTTAGAAAACTTAATTTGTGAAACTCCACTACCTTTCATTTGTTCAGGCCATTTCACAGTGTCTTTCACCATTCCTAAACTGGCTTCCAAAACTAAATCCCAGCAACTCTTCCTCTTTAAAAGGATCTTGGCATCTGATTAGTGACACAGAACTCAATTGCATACCAGTTACAAACCCACCTTCACTTTCGGGTTCTAGAGAAGCGGATACCGCTTTGTTTCCTATCAGAAATGGATGTAATCAGATGTTGATGAGCTAGCCCATCTCACGCAGTTTATTTGCACTATGGTTAAATCAGGATTTCTAAACAGGCAGTGTCTACAACTAAAAATAAAATGGAAATCCACTCTAAGGTGCTCAGAAAAAGAGGCATATCATGCTGCTAAGAAATAGTATCATAAGAAGATCAAATGCATAAAATCTATATTCTACAGAAACAAGATAGTCAGCTAAAAACTCTTCAAGAGAGTTATTTGGGGTTGTCAAATCTATGCAACTGTATACGCGGACAATATAGCAGTTTATTCCAATGATGTCGAAGAAGCGCTAAAGGGTATTATAATAGAAGCAGGGGATTTTGGTTCAGTATCTGGATACAGATTAAATAGTACTAAGACCCAAATTGTCATGAATTATAGTCCATCAAATTTAGTACAAGGGGTATGTGATCTGGCTACATACCTGGGGGTAAAGATTTCATCAGATGTTAATTTAATATTGGCGCTAAACTACGAGCCTCTATTGAATGAACCAAGTACCCTATTCAAGAAATGGCATAAGCTACCATTAAGTATTATAGGCCGAATTAACTTGGTAAAAATGAAAATACTACCCAAGTATTTATATCTTTTTCACTCAATTCCTTTACGTATAAAGAACTCTTACTTTAATAGATTGGACGGAATTATTAGCAGTTTCATATGGGGGTACAAGAAAGCCTGTCGCGCAGTTTCACTCCTTAAACTTCCATTTATCCAAGGAGGATTGGGTCTACCAGATATAAAAGCCTTTTATCTGGCTGCTTTCATGACCCGTTTTCGAAGCCTACTAATTCCAGATAAAAGTATGTATTTTCACAAATTTGTGCTAGGAGAAGATGTAAATATGTTCCTCTACAAAATAAACCACCCCAACTACTTTAAACGTGTTAAATTTAAGACGATACGAGATCTGGTCAATATTTGGCGCTCCATTTTGGTTAAATGCAGGACCTCTAATTTTTATCATAAAACCCCATTGTGGTTTAACCCGGGCTTACCTGAAATATTCCATGATCAATGGGCCTGTAGGTGGTTAGAAGTGGGTATGAAAAGCTTGGGAGATCTGTTTGATTACAATGGATTTTACTCCTTTGAACAATTGAAAGCCTGCTATAACATATCGGAGGCAGCCCGTTTTAAATATTTTTAAATAAGAGACTACTTGGTACGGAAACTAAAACTAGTGAAAACTCAGGATTCAAACTTATTGGATTGTATATACAAAGAAAATGATAAAGCATGGATTAGCTTAGGCTATAAAATCTGTATGAGCCATAGAAATGATGACTCTGTAAAACTTACTGAAAAAAACACTAGGAAACTGGGAATTGCAGTGGCTCCTAATTTAATTACTTCTTCATTAAATAGCCTACACCAATCTATACACTCCTCTAATTTAAAATTACAACTATTCAAAACTAAATGTCAATTATATTACACACCGGAAAGGATTCTTAGATGGGCAAACAATAATAATTTTAATGAGCGTACAAAATGTCCAAAGTGCAACATGAGTGCTGCAGATATAACTCACATGTTTTTTCCTGTACACAATTAAGTGAATATTGGAATGATGTGATGGAAGTTATTTCTATGAAACTAGATAGCTCTATTGATTTGACACCTGTAGACGTGCTTGTTGGCTATTCTGGGGGGGATAAAACTAACATTGATTTACTTAATATCGTACTGGCATGCGCGAGATTAGTAATAGCAAGGTCTTGGATACAACATAACCCGCCGACAGTAATGGAATGGTGGAGCCTGGTTAAGGAAATTTATCATATGGAATCTGCTCTAGCTACAACACGGGGGATTCAGGCTAAGTTGAAAGTGGAAAGGATCTGGGGATTGATAATGTCATGATGCCTCCCTTTTTTCTTTCTTTTCTTTTTTCTCTTTCTTTGCTTCTTGTTATTACTGTTAAACCTTAAATTTTGAAAATAAGCTCTACTTTGCAGAGAAACGGATTATGATAGCTTTGCTTTTTTTTTGGTTGGAAATAATGAATTTATTTTGCTCATTTATTTATGTACTTTTATGTACTTGCCTCACGAGATGCAAATAAAAATCTTTAAAAAAAAAAAAAGAAAAAAACAACCAAGGATCTCATAACTATTCCATATCAGGGTAATTGATTTATAGATACTCTGGATACCCAGCTTCCTTCTCTAAAGACGTTGTGGAGACTCTCTCTACATACATTATTAAACCTTCAAACCATACAATATTAGGTGACTTCAACTCTCATGTTGACATGAGCATGCAAAATACTGCTAAATAGTTGCTGGGTGTCCTGTCCTCTTTAATCCTGACACAGGCAGTGTCTCAGGACACACACAAAGTGGGCCACTCTTTAGATTTGATTTTCTCAAGCTTAGAAAACTTAAATTGTGAAACTCCACTACCTTTCATTTGTTCAGGCCATTTCACAGTGTCTTTCACCATTCCTAAACTGGCTTCCAAAACTAAATCCCAGCAACTCTTCCTCTTTAAAAGGATCTTGGCATCTGATTAGTGACACAGAACTCAATTGCATACCAGTTACAAACCCACCTTCACTTTCGGGTTCTAGAGAAGCGGATACCGCTTTGTTTCCTATCAGAAATGGATGTAATCAGATGTTGATGAGCTAGCCCATCTCACGCAGTTTATTTGCACTATGGTTAAATCAGGATTCCTAAACAGGCAGTGTCTACAACTAAAAAGAAAATGGAAATCCACTTTAAGGTGCTCAGAAAAAGAGGCATATCATGCTGCTAAGAAAGAGTATCATAAGAAGATCAAATGCATAAAATCTATATTCTACAGAAACAAGATAGTCAGCTAAAAACTCTTCAAGAGAGTTATTTGGGGTTGTCAAATCTATGCAACAGTGACAGCCCTGAGCCAGGATATTACTCATTGCTAATCGTTTTGTGATAATTTCTGAACTTTTTCATGATAAATTAGTTTGCATACAAAATACCTTTATTGCTCTTAGCAACAATAATCAAACCCTACACCTTGTCTCTACCTCCTCTGGTTCTGCCACTTGCAGCATCACAGAGTTCTTACCTACCTGTCCCCACAAAATGCTAAATCTGATCAATCCGAGCAAATCTTGATCCACTAAAGACCCTTGCCGCATCAACACTCAAACGATACATGACCACTATTGATCCCATTAATACATCTTTTGACACTCCGTTCATTCTAGAATCCTGGATTAAGTTCAGGCAACACCAAAAATAAAAAAGAACACCAACCCTAAAATACCAGCCAATTACTTCCCTATATTGTTGCACCAGGCCATGTCAAGATGCTTGACAGGCAAATAAACCATCCCCTAGCATCATATCTTGAAGGTAATCATATTCTAGATGCCTCCCAATTCAGCTTTCATGCGATGGACTGCTCTGAATCTATTATTCTAACGGTATCTAAACATTTGAAAAGCATCCTTAATAATGGAGGATCAGATGCCCTTGTACTTTTGGACTTGTTTTCAGCAATCAAAACTATTTCACACACCATCCTGATCCAAAGGCTAGCAGGGATAGGAGTCAAAGCGTTAGCTCTGTCTTGGGTCACTAACATTCTTGCCAACAGAACCCAGGCTATTTGTCTTCCCCCATTGTCCTCGAGCCCAATCCCTCTTGAAGACAGAGTGCCACAGGGATAATCTCTGAGCCTTATGCTCTTTTATTTCTATATGGTCCCTATTGTGGCTATTTCTGTAGTTTTTGCTTCAAGGTATTACCTTATGCAGACCAAACACAGCTAATAGTTTCACGGCCCAAACAGTAAAGCTTGTGCCAAGAGAGGTTTAAGCCATGGTTAATTTCGGTCTCATCCTGGATGAATGACAATTGCTTAAAACTTAATTAAAGAAGGCTTTGATATTTCTACTGGGGAAAAAACAACAGTGATGAACCAACTGTTGGTGACCCACCAAATTTACACGCCGTCCCACCACCCTGGTCGAAGCAGTGAGAAATCTCAGAGTAAAATTTTAGAACCAACTGTCTTTTAAGCAGCAAATCATTTTAGTAGCTGTGTCTTGCTTCAGTATCACGAACACTCTCAAAAGGGAATAATATTTCTCTCACAGGCAGCCAGGAAAAATAGTTCTGCTAGCTCTCATTGCATCTAGATCGGCCTATTCCAACTTTCTATACCTAGGTCGTCCTCTCAACCTGATTTGAAAACTTCAGTTGCTGCACTACACAGTAGCACCTCAATTTAACCTCAAAATACTTATTTATCTTTTCCAATCTCAGCGACCTAAAATGGCTGCTGACAGCAAAAATACAAAATTTCAAGATCCTATCCCATGTACAAAGGGACATTCACAAAATGGGCCCTTATGGCCTTAAAAATCTTTTTACGATTTACTTCCTTTTAGGTCACCGAGATCCTCTAACCCTGGTCATCTACTTCTGCCTAAATTACATCTGACCCAAGGAGGGAGTCGCTCTACTGCAGCACTAGGAGCAAATTTGTGGAACCAACTCTCACCTTGAACCATTCAAGATTTTTGAATGACCTAAAAACACAGGGGCCTATTGAAAAGACCCTTGCGCTGCCGGTACGTCACTTTTTCCCATATTAAAAGTAATGCACCGGCAGCTCAAGTGGCTTCTAAATAGGCCCATGGTTCTTCTCAGCTTTCTGTAATCAGGTCTTGCCCAGGAATGTTCTGTTTGACACGATAGTGCCTAGAAGCCCATTTCCTGGGCATATGTTGCGCTCTACAAATCCTTTTTACATTGCATCCCCTTGCATTCAGCCGACCTTTCCTTGTGTGCTCAGAGGGACTAGCAAGGGAGCTAGGCGACTGGATTAGAGGGATTATTTCTCATCATCTTTCAGGGGGACACATTCATCCTTCAGGGGTGTGTACTTTGAGTCCTGATGCTCCTGACTATCTTCCCAATCTCTGCAATATTTCTAAAGCACACTTGCTATAAACCATGGATTTTCACAAACTCAGTCTCTGTCTCCGGACTCCTTCCACTTCTACCTACCCAACCAATCTATTAATCTGTAGTCTCTTACCCAGACGACTCCTATTGTGCACCTTTAACATATTGCACACAATACAAGACAACCCATGCTATACAAACAAGCCAGCTCCACCCTTTGGAGAGAGCAACGCTAAGACCCATACATTTGCGTGCTTCATTTACACACTTTTTTACAATGCAAGTGTATGGGGCGAGATCACGTTATAGAAGTGAAACTTGTGTGCAGTCACTAATGAGCAGGTGCCAGGATCTTCTCGTGTTAAGAATTCAAAAAGACATTGGCTAACTGACCATCTAGTATCAACAAAAGCTAACTCCACTATTCTCTAAAATCCTCGCTTCGTTGTGCCAACTCCAGACAAGGCTATGTTTTACTAGAAAGATTCTGCAGAAATGTGCAGTGTACAACATGGAATAGCAAAACTAAATTACTTTTTAAATGTGAGTAAATCTACAGTGATTCTAAGGCTTTAGTGCTCTAGAAGCAGGTGCAAAATGCCATTGCAATTAGTGAAATGTTACAGCACATGTTAAGGCATACATGGACATTTTGCATTTTTGTAGTAACCATGTGAGCAATAAGGCACATATCCGGGTGAATTGACTTTCTGACTACTCATATTTCAGCTGCCTACCAGAAATCGCATTGGCATGGCACGGTCTCTTAAATCCTATTTAAGATATTGACACTAGCACATAAATCACTGTTAATTTATTTATTAATACATTTCTGCATCTCCATAAATATGAGGCATATAGTAATCAATATATAAAACAGAAACCCTTGTGGCATTAAAAAAATGTACCACTTTGTACAAACGTACAGTTACTCACAGTCAAAGGATTTAAATGTTCCTGCCTCTTTGATGTTAATAGCACATTGTTTAAAAATAGAATTCATATATATCCAATTAACGATACCTAAGACAGGACATGGAACAGATTGGTGGCCTGAACTGCTGTCCTGAATAAAGCGCATTGTCTTAATTCATATGGAAGATTTCTATGTTTTAATATGTCTTATTCCAAAGCAAGGCCACCAGTTTTAAATTGTTAAAAAAACACGGTCTGATGGTTGTATCATCTGAAACGCCTTTTACAGCTGCATAAGTGGCTTATATTTCTTCTGCCCACCAGAGGATAGTCCTTGTTGTCTCTTCTTCCAAAAAACAGATGATTTTCTGTCCCGATCCATCTTTAAAACGGTGCCCTAATGTCTCATAGTTTCATCTTTCATCCGCCTGATTCCTGTTTTTATATAGACTAGGAATTTTCCTGGGAGGGTGACTGAGGCAATGCCCATAATGGTAGATCAGTAGAATTTAAGGCATATTAACAATGTCAATGGGAAAGTGGCACTTCACTGAACATAGAGTTCAATGATTTGCCAAAACACCACCAACACTTCTGTGAAAGCAACATTGACAGGTATTAATCGGCTTGAGTACAAGTAAGCAAGCTTGTCAGAACCCCTTTCAGTGGGCCACAGGACACGCAGGGGCTACTGGGCCCAACCATGACTTTGAGGACTTTTACTCCTGATGTCCTGGGGCTATAAATCCGAGCAACTGGGCCAAGTGCCCCTTCTGTACTTGACTCTCAATAGTAGCTGTGGTTGAGCTGTCAAGGCACCTTCAGAATGGGAGTGTGGATACAGGTCAGAGAACATGACTCATAACTCAAAGGTCACACAGTAAAAACAATGAATCAATGTCCAGTCAAATACTTGCTTTTATGTAAGCAAAAGAAGTATATACATGCAAAGATATACGACGTCTGAAGCAACAACACAATCCCCTTTGAGGCTGGGGCTCTAGCAGTTGTTAGGCAAATCCCTGTCCCACCCTCCTTCGTGTAATGTGTTTGCGTTATTCCCCATTCACTGGTGGTTACATCCAGGGATGGCATGCTATTAGTCAATACCCAAGAGTTCCCCTTTGACTCTTCAGGATTTTGATCAAAAATGTTGATTGTGCCGTAGCACCATGTGCAGCGAGTCCTCCGGGGCCTAACTGGCCCAGTTCACATCTTACCCACTCTTGCAGCAAAGAGGAGTTCTGTGGAGCAGCAGGTACCTTCAGAGTGAATCCTGCTCAGTTCAGGGAACTCAGACTGCTTGTGGCTTACTTGACTGCACCCAGCGGCTCAGACTCTCTCTTCTTAGTTGTGCTGCCCAAGTTATTCTCAGTTATCAGAGAAGCTCACAGCTCGAAAAGATGCATTAAGATGGCTTTACCTTGGAGGGGTGGGGGTATCCTTGCTTCGCTCCCACCTGGTGCCTAATGAGGTTTCGCTGTCATTTAGAGGAACTTCAGTAGCCCTTGAGTCAGTCAAGTGCAGTTCCTTCACAGTGCGGGTCCAACCCTCAGAACGTAGTCTCAGTCTCTTCCTCCGGTAACAACCCAAATCCTTTGGCACATTGGTACCAACAGCCCCACTTGGCATACAGGGTTGCTGTGGTACTTAGAAAACACAAGCACAAACCTTTTTTATATATAATATGGAATCAGCACCCATCTAAGAAGTATTCTTTGGCAGTCTCTATTGTCCTCAATATATATAAATGTGCAAGATCTTGTAATAAATAGGTCCGGACTGTTGCAAAATTTCTTATTCAAATTCTTTATTGTGGTAATCCAAGACATGAAAAAATCCAAGAACACATGTGGATTTCCCTTCTTAGCCGACGCGTTTCGTCTCAAACACTGAGACTTCTTCAGGGCTCAAACATCAGTATTAGTCAAAAATCCATACAGCAAAGTGAGATTCCTTGGGAATGTCAGGTTATAGTGATTTCTCTTGGTCTTGGAAGAATGTATTTAGATAACTTGCACAAGTTAAGGAATAGCTGTCTATATCGTGCTTATGAAAAGAGGATTAACTTTTTGTCCTACGTCAAAATTCGACCCGGTACAAACACGAATAGATATATTCAAGTTTGTAAGGAAGCTAAAGCTACAAAAAATATTTGCACAACAAACCCAATCTGGAATAGAAAGAACTTTTGAAACAACCGGGGTCACTGGTACCACTCTCAGGGACAATGACTTGCCACTGCTCGTAACCACCCATGATTTGGCAGAAATAGGGGATGTACCTAGCACTATGGAGGTACTACAAAGAGAAGAGATCACGCAAGTCAGAGATCCCAGTAATTTGAAACGCAAATCTAGATTCTTGCCTCACATAACACATGACGCGATAGACGTATTTAATGACGCCATCCTCCAAGATTTGGAGAAAATGTCCAATAAAAGGAGGATACATCAATTCAAATCAAGCCCTCGGACAAGGGGGGGAATATTGTGATCTTCAGTAAAAATCAATATAAACAAGAGGCCCTACAACAATTACAGGACAGGAACTGTTATACCATCATTAACAGGAAAGACTTTGTGAAATGCACCATTGATTATCACGCATTATTGAAGGGGTGGAGGGATGAAGGGATGCTTAATAAACATGAATATGAATATCTACATTGTGAGCACCCAATAATTCCCACATTCTATCACCTCCCCAAGGTGCATGAGGACATGAATAATCCACCGGGGAGACCTATTGTCTCCTCAATAGGGAGTCTTCTGGAGAACACTTCTAGCTTTATTGACGCTTACCTAGCCCCCTTTGTCAAGGATTTACCCTCCTATGTCAGGGACACCCAAGACTTTATAAGATTGATTGACGGTATCGAGTGGGAGCCGGATATGCTTCTAATTACTCTCGATGTGGCCAATCTCTATACCTGCATAGATCACCAGGAGGGTGTCCTTGCAATGAAATGGTTCTTAGGCATGAAAAACATGAAGCACCACCAACATAACTGTATGCTTTTGAAGATGGCCGAGTTCTGTCTCAACAATAACGTCTTTCTTTTTGCAGGAAATATGTACAGACAAACCAGGGGGACCGCCATGGGCAGGTGCTTCACCCCAGCTACGCGAACTTGTTCGTGTGCTGGTGGGAGAAGCACGTGGCCTGGGGGGGACCAATGAGAAATGGTTGGACCAGATTATGATCTGGACAAGATATATAGACGATTTGTTTGTCGTATGGCGGGGCGATAGATCCTCGGCTGAGGAATATATTGCGGTTCTCAATGATAACAATCTTAATTTGAGATTTACCAGCACCATCAGCGACACATCTGTATATTATCTTGATCTGGAAGTTTTCGTAAAAGGGAGCTCCTTACTAACAAAAATGTACCGCAAACCCACAGCGGGCAACACCGTATTACATGCGGATAGTCACCACCCAAGGAGTATGATAAGAAACATCCCATTTGGGGAATTACTCCGCCTGAAAAGGAACTGTACAGATCCTAAAGACTTTATACAGGCTCGGGAGGAAGCGGTACACAGGTTTAAAGATAGAGGGTACTCAAAGGCAACATTAGCCAGTGCAGTAAGTAGAGCTGACCTACTGGAAAGAAAAGATCTGATGAAAACTAAAGTGAAGGAGGTAGAAACGGAGGGAAGTGCCAGAATGATAACCACATTTAATATGAGATCTAGTGAGTTAGTAGCTATATTCAACAAAAACTGGCACATCCTGAAAACTGATCCAATAATGAAACACACTTTACCCCCCAGACCCTCTGTAACTTACAGACGATGCAAATCTTTAAGTGACCATCTGACTGATAGCCACTTTGAAGATTCCCCTAAAACAACGAACAAAAAACCAGTCTGCGGCTTCTATCCTTGCATGCACTGTAAGGCGTGCAAGTATAGTAAGAAGCGTACGAAATATGACGGAAGACCCAACGATTCACGCCCCATAAGAACTATCACAAAATTACTGAACTGCAATTCAGAATATGTGATTTATTGCCTGGAACCAGGCCAAAAAACGTATCCTGGAGCACATGTGCGCTATAACAAATAAGGATAAAAGCTACCCTATGGTGCGCCACTTCGAGGTCCACCACAATAGCAATAGGGATCTATTGTCATACTTCCTTATCGATCAATTAGATAGGAAGGAACGTGGTGGTGATAAAATCAGAGCGTTGCGAGCCTTGGAGTCCAGGTACAATATTGACCTCCAAAGTACGCAACCGAGAGGTTTAAATAATGACGACGAATTATGGGTCCACCTGGATTAAAATAGGGGATAACAAGTAAATATCATTACTGTTCTGTTGTATAAGAGTGGCGCAACTGTACATAAATATTTGCCCATACAGGGCACAATTGGAAAGCAGGGAATAATGTGTCCAAAAACATATGCCCATACAGGGCTATATTATTTGTTTGCATGCACACACACTAATAACAAGGGTACGTAGGAATTGAGAGAGTTTTTGGACATCGAGAATTTTAATATCCGATGTTCCACTTCCTAGAACACTGGCACAAATGTGAAGGCTGATGGTAAATGTGCACATACAAATAACTTTGATGCTTATAATTTAAATGAATTTAGAGCAAATGAAGGCATCTTTTAATAATGAGCACATTCAAACAGTAATGGGGAAAGGTTATGCTTCTTTTTTTTTTTTTTTTTTTTTTTTATTGACAGATTTTTCCCATATTTTTACATACATACAGGGCACGACAATAGCATTTACCTTACAAATATCTAAGCATGTTGACAGAAAAGAAAAAGAGAAAAGAAATACAATATTTTGTAATCTCGATACATAACAAACAATATTAACATTTTCTATCCGAATCCTCCTAAACCAATAAATACTTAAATCACATCTTTCAATCCAAACTCTCTTCCTTCCACCGAATAATAGGTCCCCAGATCTGCCTACCAGTTTTCCTACCCTTTTTCCCCTTTCTTGCATAAATCTCTATCTCCAAATTATAAATTGAAAGTAATTTAGCCAGCCATTGGTGGTATGATGGTGCTTTAGGGTCCAACCATGCCGATGCAATAGTGAGTCTTAATACTGCCATAGCCATAAACAAAAAATATTCCCATCTCTCACCTACCCTGAAGTTACTCTGTTGCTGTTCATCTCCTTCTTCTTTTACCCCCAAGAGAATAATTGACGCTGTGAGAGTCACATCTATTGCTAAACTTTGAAAAAAAACCTCGATATTTTTTATCAATGGCTGCAAGTGAGGGCATATTGCAAAAATATGTACTAAATCTGCTTCGGAATCCCCACATCTGAAACAATTAGTTCCAGTTATGCCACCCCATTGAGCTATTTTAGCAGGCGTATGGTATAAGTGATATATTGTTTTGTAATGTTGTGCCTGTAAGGGCGCTGAGCATAACAATGTATATCCCATTTCTAAGGAAATATCAAAAGTTTCCTCACTAATGTTCAAACTATGTTTCCACTTACTTGCCCATTTCTCTATATCATCCTCTCTTGAGGCCAACAGTTCTGCATAAAATCTCTTAATGGTGCAATCCTCCCCTGCTTGTATCACTTCCATGATTGCATTTTTGTTAAACCCTAATGGACCACCCTTCTTATTATGTAGAAAACTTCTGATTTGTAAATACTTAAAAAACTGTCTTCTATCTAGTGCAAATTTAGTTTGTAGTTCAGAAAACTGGTAGACTCCCTGTTGTCCCAAGATGTCTCCCACCTTTCTAAGCCCTTTTCTTTCCCATTCTCCCAATATAGTCCCGAAGTGATTTCCTTGGATAGATTCGGATTTCCTTTCAATCTTGTATATGCATTATATCGCCCTAACCCAAACTTTTTTATAAAAGCTTTCCATACAGTATGTGCAGCAATGAGTGTCTTAAACCGTGTCCTTTTGTAGTAACTGGGTTCAGTAAACTTCAAAAAAACATTTTCTACTTCTGGCCCTAATAACAAACCATATATTGCCAGTGAGCCTAACTCATTCCCTCCTTCATCTTCTCCCCCACCCACCAAACCCACCATATTCTGTAGAACTGCTGCCCAATAATAAAACCTTATATCTGGCAATGCCCACCCTCCCCTTTCCCTTGGTAGCACCATGAACCTGAGTGCTCTCCTGGTTTTCCCCTTTGCCCATATAAACCTATTAATCATATTTTCTATCCTCTTAAATAAATTATTCTCAAATAATAGAGGGATTGCTCTGAAAAAAATATAAAAACTTTGGCAACACCAGCATTTTTATCACATTAGTCCTCCCCAAAATTGTTAAGTGCAAATTATCTATTCTATCTAGGTCCTTTCGTACTTTATTTATTAAAGGAGTTATATTTGTTTCCACTAAATTATCTAACTCAGCCGATATGCTCACCCACAGATATGTTCCAGACTTAGTTACTCGACCATCTGTACAGGGGGTGTGGCGGTTCTTAATAATCTGCGTCTTAGCAGTATTAAGTTTGTAACCCGAGATTATTCCAAACTTCAGGGCTTCAACTTCTACTTGGGGAATAGCCTCCGTTGGGTCTGGTGTAATAACTGCAACATCATCGGCATATGCCAATATTTTACAATGGCCCATCCGGGTGAGTAATGGTTTTATTAAAGGACTCGCTTCTATTCTTCGGATTAATGGGTCCATATACATTGCGAATAACAATGGGGAACAGGGGCAACCCTCCTTGTACCTCTCATTATCGCAAATTGAGTAGTGACCCCCGCATTCACCCTAACCGAAGCCACGGGATTTACGTATAGCGCTTGCACTGCCTTAATAAAGCCCTTTTTAACTCCTGCCCTTTCCAATGTGAACCACAGATAGCCCCAGGAGACCCGATCAAATACTTTTTCTGCATCTAATAACATAATTGCTATCGGATCCCCTGAGACTGCTGCGGCATCGAGCAATGTGATCACTTTGCGCGTGTGATGGGTGGTACCCCTCCCTGGTATGAAGCCATTTTGATTTTTGCTCACCACCCTATCTATTATCCTAGCGTATCTTGTCGCTAATGCCTTAGAAAAGATTTTTGTATCCGTTTTCATTAGCGTGATAGGCCTGTATGAGCCAGGTTCTTCTGATGGTTTCCCTTTTTTTAAAATTATGACTTTCTCGGCACCTCCCCAAGTCTTAGGTATTGAATCCCCATTTTGTGCCTTTAGCATTCTCCTAAGCATATCTATTTTTAGAACCTCCCAGAATATTTTATAAAACTCTATTGGGATCGTGTCCGGGCCTGCTGCTTTTCCAGATGGGAGATTTGATATAGCATTTTTTATTTCTTCCTCCACAAAAATCTCCTCTAACCCATCTGCTTCCTCATCCGTGAATCTAGCCACCGGAATTTCTTGTAAGTAGTCCCTGATTTTCCCGGAATCAGTCCTTATCGGCTCCTCGTATAGCTCTTCATAAAAAGATCTAAAGACTTCCCTGATTTTCTCAGTCTCTGTATGTATCGTGCCAGAGGAATCCTTAATCTCCCTTACACTGCCTAATGCTTCTTGTTGTCTTGTACGGACTGCTAAAGTTCTTCCTACTGTTTCGCTAAACTCGTGACATTTTTCTCTTTTACTAGTATAAAGTTTTGCAGCTTTTCTAGCGATATTACCTTCAGCTTCACCTTTCACTTTTAACAATTTCAAATATGCATTTTCTACAGGGGTTCCACTCAAAATACATTCCTCTAAACCCTCCTCAGCCTTTAGTACTGCCTCGGCTATTTCCACATTTTTCCTTTGTTCCTGCTTTCTCCTATACGAACTAAAACTTAGAGTCTCTCCCCATACCCCCGACTTAAATGCATCCCATACTACCCCCACAGAAGTACTATCTCTATTATTCTCAAAGAATTCTTTAATCCATAACTTCATGTGCTCCACGTACTTTTCTTCCGATAACAATGCTCTTTCAAAGGTCCATTGCCTTATCTGTTTGGTAGTTCTTAATTTTCTCACCGTGAGAGTTAGCGGGTTATGATCGCTCAAAATTCGCGGAAGCCTATCTATCCTGGATTCTATTAGAATTTCATTTGAAACAAAGAAATAATCCAATCTCACACATATTTTGTGTGGGGCAGAGTAGTATGTATAGCCCTTAATCCCTGGCATTTTTTTCCCCCATACATCATATAAAACATTATTTATTGCTAATTCTTGTAAAGCACGGCACATTCGTTTTTTTCTGCCACAGTAATTGCCAAATGAGCCTAAACCCAAACCATCAGCACCATTAATATTCAGATCTCCAGCCATTATAATTCTCGGAGCCCAAGTAGCCAATTCCACATCTAAATATTGAAAGATCTCTGGGTCATCCTCAGTTGATCCATATACACTTATTAACGTTGTCCACTCCCCATCAATCCTACATTCCACCATTGCCCATCTTCCCCATTGATCGTGTGCCTTTTTTCTCACACTAATATTTTTATCTCTGGATAATATAGCAACTCCCCTTTTTTTTACATTTTGATGTGAAGCTACCAAAACTTGAAAACCCAATTGCTTCAAAAGAAACTCTTGTGAACTCATAACATGTGTTTCCTGAATAAAAATAAAATCTACGTTTATTTGCCTCAGTAACAATGATACCTTGAGTCTTTTTTGGGCCTCATTTAGCCCACATACATTCCATGTTACGTATTTCGTTCCCATAAATGATTCTTTGTGTATCTAGTATGTACCCAGCTACACTTATATTCATACTCAAGCTTTATCACTCTATGTCTTTTTATTTTTTCAATTATGCTTCTCCTTCTTTGCAACCTGATGTCTCTCATCTTATATCTTTTTTTATCTCCTTTTCCTCTCGCTCCTGCCTTTACTTTCATTAACAACTCTGTCTTTTTTTGCCTTTTCTGCCTTTTTTGCCTTGTCGTGCCCTGTCCCTCCCCACCCTCCCCCACCCCTAGACTGCACCCCTCCCCCCCTCCCTCCCTACTGGCAAAGAGGTCAATAATGACCTCTGTCTGACAGCCGATTCCCCCCAGAGGACCTCTCCGCTCCCACCCTCCCGAAGTATCATTTTATACAGTCTATATCATTAATGGTATTTACTCGTACTGCTCCACCCTTATTGTTTTATTTTCTTCTTCTTGCATTTCATTGTTTCTTTTTTTGTGTAGCATACTCTGTTTGTCTTATGGCTAATGCTCTCTCATTTTGTGTCTTTCCATCTCTTTGTGCTTTCATTTCTTTTAAGTGATTCAGGTACTCATGTGCTACTACTTCTGAAAAAAAAAACCTGAATTGGCCATTATGGCCAACTTTAAGGCGGCATTGAAACATTAAATACACTTCACAACCCATATTCTGAAAAGGCGTTATTAGCTGCCTCATTCGCCACCTTCTCTCCACAGTCGTGTGGCAAAAGTCCGGGCGGGTAAAAAATGTTATGTCCTTATATGAGCGCTTAGTCATAGGTTTTGCTTTTTTGATTATTTCCTCTCTTAGTAAGAAATTCCCGATATATACTAAGATAGCCCTTGCTTTCGGGTTTGTAGTTTTCTTTTGCGTTAAGGGAAACCTATGTGCGCGCTGCACCTCTTTGTCCCAGTCCCACTTATCAAACTCTGGAAAAGCTCCCTTCAACAATTCTACAACGAAAGCCCGTATGTCCGATCCTTCCTTCTCTTCATCAACGCCCAAAATTCTTATATTATTCCGTCTCTGTCTGTTCTCAAAGTCTTCAAGTTTCCACAGGACATCAGATGATGTTTTTTCTTGATCATCCCTGAACTCCTGTAGCTTTACCACTTCTTCCTCAACTTTGCCTGTCCTCTCCTCGACTTCCGCAAGCCGCTCAGCCATTTCTGTATACAATTTGTCCACCTTGCGTAGAGACCCTTGTATTTTTTTATTCGCCTGCTCAGCTCTTTGACTCTCCTGGCGAGCCTCTCCCTGGATCTGCTTTAGAGTTGAGAACAAGAGCTCAAAGTTTGCCGCATTACTATTTTCCTGTATCTTTGGGCATAACTGTGTCTGGGACTGTGATCTATTTGGTTGCTCAGAACCTCCAACTGCGCCTTCATGATACATCTGTGAAGCGGATGCATAGTCCCAATCTAGTTTTTTCGCCACCCCGGATTGTATTACACTCCCTCTTTTCTTTGTTCTTCTACAGGTCCTTCCCTTAGCTCCCTTTTCTTTACTCATCTTAGACCCCAAGTTTCGTTTTAGTATAGTATTATGTTCTTGGATTGGCTCAGACTCTAGTTCTGATGTATCTATCTGTGAGGTCTCTGAATCACTTTCCGTAGTAGTTGTTGGTGTGTCTACCTTATCAGAGGATAAATTATGGTTAGAAGTCATCTCATCCGGCCCCTCAGAATCAACCTCTTCCCTATCATCGTTGTTTCCAGTAAAGAAACAGTCATCACTAGGTGAGCCAGTAGCTGCTGGGAGGGAATCAACATTTCCATCAATATATTGCTTATCTACCCCCCTATTAGGTCCTTGGGAGCTGTCCTGTAAATCCTCCGCAAGCATGCTAATAGTATTGTCCTTACCAATCCCATCATTTCTCTTGTGCGCAAGAGTAAGTGAAGGGTTTTCATTTGCAGCAGCAGAGTCAATCACAGAGTTAATCATAGGGTCAATCATGGGTGTTGCTCCTTTATTACTGTCAGACTGCAGAGGGATCCCTGATAAATCAGGAATGCTCTCATTTAAACAAGATCCCCCCTCTTGCTCCTTACCTACCACATCTGCCACAGCTGCCGATGGGGGTACGGGCTCTACCACCTTTCCATTAGCTGACTCACAGTGTGCATCAATTTCGCCCGTTTCGCTCATTCCACCCATTCTACCGCTAATAGAGATCGGGTGTTCTATAACCATGTCTGAAGGTGTGTCTGGCTGTGTAATCGCGTCTCCCAAGCCTGTGTGGGTTTTTCCCATATGCCCTTCCTTCAGGGTTGCTGGCGTTGGTGACAGCTCACTCTGCTCCGCATTTTTAACTAAGTTATTTTCTTTTAGCTCTCGTGCACTTTCAGAGCAGCTCAGCGCCTCATTCCGTTCGTTCCGTTCTTCCGCCTGACCCTGAGCAGCAATCCATTCAGAGGACTCCGTGCTCCCTCCTCCAATGGTGTCTTCCGCTGACTTCATCCCGGGCTCTGAGTGGTCAGGTTCTGCTACAAACCTCGCCCCAGGGAGTTGTTCTGTAACCTCAATCAGTCCGTTGCCTCCGCCGCTCAGGCTGCTCACATCAGGTATGTCAGGGGCACCCTCAGCTCTCAGCCCCGGAAAAGTTTGAAACAGTGTCTGCTGTTAGAGGGGGGCTTCCTTTGATGTTACAAAGCCTGCTTCTAGATTCCTGCTGGCGCCCTTTTTTTTATTGCTTCTTTCTTTTTCTTCTTCTCTGTAACTTTATCCTGCTTTCTTCTCTCTGCCACTGATATTCTCAGCTCCTCACGTTCTTTAAGAGCCTCCCTTCTTAGTTGCGCTCTGTGTCTTGTCCTTACTCTTATCTTCACTGAAGGGTTCTCAGTCTCGCTAGTCAGTGAATCCTCTTCCTCTGACATATCCTTATCCACTCTTGTCGGTTTTGAGGCCATATATTGCCTTCTTTCACGCCACGTATCCTGAACTCGCTGTATAGCTTCTTCTATCGGCGCTCCAATTAACTGCCACAGACTCCAGTGTTCTTTCTCAAGATAAGCAAGCGCTTGCAGTGCGGAACACTTAGCACCCTTAGCCCAGACCGAAAAATTCTTGAACATGCTCTAATGTCGACTCTCTTTTTTCTTTTTCTTGCTGATATGGGTTGCTCCTTTTCTTTTCTCCCTGCTCACCACGAAACAGGGTGTTGCAGTTTATTAACAATTATCCCCAAACTTCATTTCATTCTGAGGTATCAGCGTTCACCTCGGGAGAGTGGACAGGAGCTGCTACCTCCTACAGTCCGTCGGCGGCCATCTTGCCCCACTCAATCGGAAAGGTTATGCTTCTAATGGAAATGTCGTATTCCTTTTAGGTGGTACCTGAATGAAGAATGTTGCATGTGCAAACAATATGAATTGTTATAATAACATTTTGGACAATGTAATGTTTTTAACCACACAAGCACTTTTTTATTCACCATTTATCCCACCGTGTACATTCTGTATGAAGAACACTCAACATGATGTTGCACTTTATAAGATGGCCGCCGATTTGGCGAGATTCAGTCCTCTTTCAATGTTGTGGAGGAGGTGGGGATAAAGTGGCGTTTTTCATCACATACAGGTTGACACTGACAAAACCCTAGTGGCGAAACGCGTTTGTCGAGGGGGCAGGGGGTCTGCCAAATAAAATTATTTTTCTTGGACAAGAGACTTGGAGTGCCGTCCATTTTTCGTTGTACAGCGAAGTGTTACGTATATATATATATATATATATATATATATGTCAAGAAAACTGGTATGGTCCTGTATGTAGAAACCAGAGTCGAAGCCCAAATTGAGTTTTAAGTGCTCAAGGTTTAATTGGCAAAAATAAACAGCCCCAACGCGTTTCGAGGTAAGCCTACCTCTTGGTCACGGGTGGAGTAACATCATTTCACCAAACTTTTAAAGTAAACACCCAGATGCATTCTGTCATGCATCACGTGCCCATAGACAATGAAGAGATACTGCAATAGGGCTACAATGTATCATTGAGTTTGTTTTCAGTCATTTCAGTTGTTAACATAAAATAAAATAAAATAAATTAATGGCTTTGTGGCTACATATCCAAGCATATAATTAACATCATGTGTTACATTTGTCTCATGAAAAAATATAAATGTCAGAAAATTATACATATGCTTGTTCTGCATAGGTTGTTAAAAAGAAAATCCCCGCCCAAGTGGGCTTTTTACATATCTAGGCTTTTAGTTAACATCATGTGTTACATTTATCTCATGACAAAATATATGTCAGAAAATTATACGTATGCTTGTTCTGATAAGTTGTTACAACGAAAATCTCCGCCCTAGTGGGCTTTTAACCACCACAAAAATGTTCATAATGTCGAGTCTAAGTTCTGCCCAAGTGGGCGTGCCATCCTTTCCTGCAAGAAACCAAACAAACCACATTCAGCCTGTGTATTCTCATCATATATGTGCAAATAACTATAACCAGTGCTATTAAAATCAACTTTCTTTAAAAGATTCTACATTGTTTAAAAGACGCGACAGAGATTACTTGATTCCTTAAATTACTCATACAAGTGTACTGCTAGTTCTTCCCCAAGGTTGTGCCCAATCGGTTGAATGGTGTTATATTTAATTATATATTTGGACTCAAGTTTCCGTAACTCTAGCCATCTGTTTCCACCTCTCTCTTTATTTTCCACACAGTCTAGCACTGTAAATGTCAGCAGATTAGGATTCTGATTGTGTACTGCCGCAAAGTGCCTTGCTACTGGGTATTGGTGGTTCAAGTTTTTTATTGCTCTTAGATGTTCTAGTACTCTGAGTTTGGCCTGCTTAGTGGTGCACCCAATGTAAAATTTGTCACAAGGACAGTGTAGTGCATAGATAGCATGATCCGTCGTGCAGCTCAAATGTTTAGTGATCTTATGTGCCTCCTGATCTTTGGAAATCACTATCGATTTGCAATTCTTACTGGTCTTGCAAGCTTTGCAACGTTTACACGGAAAAAATCCATGTATTGCATTACTCTTAGGACTTTCTCTGATTAATGTCGTGCTTAGTGTGTCTCTTAGTGATTTAGCCTTCATGTAAGTCACTGATGGTGTATCGTGTATGACCTCACACAAATCTTTATCCAGTTTAAGGATGTCCCAAAATTTCAGTAAACTCCGTCTCACTTCCCAGGACTGACTGTCATACCGGGTTATGAATCGGATTTTATCATCTGCAGGACGTTCTTTAGGGATCAGAAGTTCTTTTCTTTCCTTCTGATCTACCTCTTTTACTGCATGATTGATGATTTCCTTCGAATATCCCCTTTCACGAAATCTTGCTATCATCAGTGCTTTTTCCTTTTCATAGTGTGGCCCTGTGCTGCAATTACGCTTAGCCCTGGTTAGCTCTCCCAAAGGGATGCTTCTTATCAATGTAACCGGGTGACAACTTTCAGCGTGTAGGAGACTATTTCCAGCTGTTTTTTTACGGAATAAGGAGCTTGTTAAAACCCCATCCCTCACCTCAAGGTTGACATCCAGGAATTCCAGTTGAGTTTTACTCATGCAACTGGTGAATTTTAAATTGAGACCATTATTGTTGATGATCTTTTCAAATTCCTGAGCTTGTTCGCAAGTGCCCTTCCAGACACAAAAGATGTCATCAATGAAACGGAGCCAGAGGACGGCGTGGGTACTAAAGTGGGAGATGTTGCTCACCACTTGCTCCTCCCACCAGCCCATAAAAAGGCCAGCAAAGCTGGGAGCAAAGCAAGTACCCATCGCCGTCCCCCGTGTCTGTCTGTACATTTTTTTATCAAATATGAAAAAATTATTTTCAAGACATATCTGCATCATCTGCAGTATCATATTAGTGTGGCCCCAGTGGGAGATAGATCGTTCCTTCAGAAAGTGTCTACATGCCTCTAGCCCCAAAGTTTGGGGAATGCTTGTGTACAAACTGACGACATCAAAACTGATCATCCAATAATCAGTATTCCATGTAAAGTTGTTAATTTTTCTGAGGAAGTCAGATGTATCCTTAACATAAGATGGCAAAGACTGGACTAGTGGTTGTAAAAAGTGGTCGATGTACCTTGAAGTTTTTTCAAGTAAGCTACCCACTGAGGAGACAATTGGCCTCCCTGGTGGTTTCACCAAATCTTTATGTAACTTGGGCAATAGGTACAATGCTGGCACCATGGGGTATTTACACAACAGGTATTTGTACTCCTCATCTTCAATGATACCACTGAATTTCCATTCCACAAGTTTATCAAAAAACATCTGCTTCATGCTATTATATTCTTGTCTCGTGGTCAAAACATAGTTTTCATGGTCATTAAGTTGCCTATACCCTTCCTCCAGATACATCTCCACAGGCCACAGTACAACATTACCTCCTTTGTCACTGTTCCTGATAATTATATCAGTCCAGCTTTCCATCTCTTTCAATGCTAGGAATTGATTATTGGTTAGATTGAGTTTGAGTTTAGGTCTTCTTTTCTCAATTTTACGCATCTCTTCTAGTACCCCTTGTTCAAAACTGTCAATATACATGTTAGCAATATTAGGTACAAATATCGACTTAGGTCTGAACCCGCTAGCACTACACAAATCTGTTCTTTCACATTCCATCAAATTTAGCAGAGGATCTACGTTCACATTTTCACAACCTGCTAATTCATGAAAGGCTTGTAGTGTTTCTGCGTCATTATATAATATATATATATATCGCACACAAAATTGCCGGTTGAAAGGAGGCCCAACGCAGGTAAGTACACTTTCTGCCATCTTTAATGGTTCGTGGAAAACAGTGTTCAGGCGACCTGCAGTGCTCAACAACAAACAAAAGCCCAATGCGTTTCGTGGTAGAGAACCACTTCCTCAGGGGCTGCGGGCCAAATGCAGAACAGGGATCACGGCAGTTAATTAAAGTATTGCTCCCGCCTCACTGGGCGTGGCCACAGCAGTAGGCTTTATGGTCTTTGGAGTCCCAGTGACGATGATCACGGTGCCACGGTGCTTGGCCGTATAGTGCCTGCTGTCTGCAACTCGTAAATCCCAAGTGGGTTTGATGTTCACTGTGGCAGTCTGTCATGCTTGTAAATTCCACAACAGGCGACAAACCTGTTCCCATGCTACAGCGCAGTGCTCAACAACAAACAAAAGCCCAATGCGTTTCGTGGTAGAGAACCACTTCCTCAGGGGCTGCGGGCCAAATGCAGAACAGGGATCACAGCAGTTAATTAAAGTATTGCTCCCGCCCCAGTGGGCGTGGCCACAGCAGTGGCTTTATGGTCTTTGGAGTCCCAGTGACGATGATCACGGTGTTTGGCCGTATAGTGCCTGCTGTCTGCAACTCGTAAATCCCAAGTGGGTTTGATGTTCACTGTGGCAGTCTGTCATGCTTGTAAATTCCACAACCGGCGACAAACCTGTTCCCATGCTACAGCGCAGGTTGGCGCTGCTGCGGAACTGCACAGCGTGCAGTGGAGCACCCCTCGCGACTCAGACGGGGCCGCATTAACATCACACACAAAATTGCCTGTTGAAAGGAGGCCCAACACAGGTGAGTACACTTCCTGCCATCTTTAATGGTTCGTGGAAAACAGTGTTCAGGCGACCTGCAGTGCTCAGCAACAAAAAGTAAAGCCCAACGCTTTTCGTGGTAAAGAACCACTTCCTCAGGGGCTGCGGGCCAAATGCAGAACAGGGATCACAGCAGTTAATTAAAGTATTGCTCCCGCCCAAGTGGGCGTGGCCACAGCAGTGGCTTTGTGGTCTTTGGAGTCCCAGTGACGATGATCACGGTGTTTGGCCGTATAGTGCCTGCTGTCTGCAACTCGTAAATCCCAAGTGGGTTTGATGTTCACTGTGGCAGTCTGTCATGCTTGTAAATTCCACAACCGGCGACAAACCTGTTCCTATGCTACAGCGCAGGTTGGCGCTGCTGCGGAACTGCACAGCGTGCGGTGGAGCACTCCTCGCAACTCAGACGGGGCCGCATTAACATCACACACAAAATTGCCTGTTGAAAGGAGGCCCAACGCAGGTAAGCACACTTTCTGCCGTCTTTAATGGTTCGTGGAAACATTGTTCAGGCGACCTGCAGTGCTCAGCAACAAAAAGTAAAGCCCAACGCGTTTCGTGGTAGAGAACCACTTCCTCAGGGGCTGCGAGCCAAATGCAGAACAGGGATCACAGCAGTTAATTAAAGTATTGCTCCCGCCCCAGTGGGCATGGCCACAGCAGTGGCTTTATGGTCTTTTGAGTCCCAGTGACGATGATCACGGTGTTTGGCCGTATAGTGCCTGCTGTCTGCAACTCGTAAATCCCAAGTGGGTTTGATGTTCACTGTGGCAGTCTGTCATGCTTGTAAATTCCACAACCGGCGACAAACCTGTTCCCATGCTACAGCGCAGGTTGGCGCTGCTGCGGAACTGCACAGCGTGCAGTGGAGCACTCCTCGCGACTCAGACGGGGCCGCATTAACATCACACACAAAATTGCCTGTTGAAAGGAGGCCCAACACAGGTGAGTACACTTTCTGCCATCTTTAATGGTTCGTGGAAAACAGTGTTCAGGCGACCTGCAGTGCTCAGCAACAAAAAGTAAAGCCCAACGCGTTTCGTGGTAGAGAACCACTTCCTCAGGGGCTGCGGGCCAAATGCAGAACAGGGATCACAGCAGTTAATTAAAGTATTGCTCCCGCCCCAGTGGGCGTGGCCACAGCTGAGCACTGCAGGTCGCCTGAACACTGTTTTCCACGAACCATTAAAGACGGCAGAAAGTGTACTTACCTGCGTTGGGCCTCCTTTCAACAGGCAATTTTGTGTGTGATATATATATATTGGAGGTGATAGAGAAAAACTGCTACGAAAAAAAGAAACCGAATACATTATTGAACTAGATAGCAAATATCCAAATGGTTTAAACACCACTGAAGACTTACACCATCTGTTGTAGTCATGTTTATCTCTGTACTGTTTCTGGTTTTTTAAGATCAATTCCAAGATGTATTTCCAGAGAATATTCACATATGGTTTTCCCATATTTTTCTTTTCAAGGTCTTTCTGAACTCAACAACTGATACTTGTTGGCGCCGACAAGGCACCGCATGGGAGTCCAGTCAGGATTCTTTAATCATACAGATCTTGATGTATATGTGCTCCATGTAAATAGTTATCTCTCTGTCCATTCGAAGTAGAAATTGGTGATTAATGAATTTTATGTCAACCAATAATTAGTTTTTAGCTCACATTATTTTTCACTTTCACTTTAGTTCGTAGTGGGATAAATCACTAGTGGGTTTTGCAATTTGGTTGTTGGCACGCTTAATGTACATGTACATACCTTAGTTATGAGCTATTCATATCAATATGAATTATGTTCTGGGATAGGTCCTTATGATTATAAAGTGGTCATTATGGTAATGTTTGTGGATTTGTATATAGAAATAGAGTATGTACATATGTAGATATAGATACATGTATATTTATACTATATATTTTTTCATAAAAAATTTTTTGTGATAAATTGTATATAGATAGTATATTTTTGTAAGAGTATATATATTTATTGACCAAATGGACAGACCTTTATATAGGACTTATATACATATTTTTGTACATGGCCATTATGTATCCTAGCAGGGTATATGCATTCATGCAGATATTATTGTTTTCAGTGCCAGCATCACTGTTGTTTTGATTGTAAATATAGGTGTGCACGTAGTTTACAATATAATACGTGTTTTTTCTATGTCTACACCTTGTGACTCACGAAAATGGGTGGAGCATCACTTCAAAAAAATGGTTTAAATTTGTAGCTGACCTGGTGCGCGGTGTGTGACCAAGGGCACTAGTTGCTCGAAACGCGTAACCAGAGAGGTTTCCAATAAAATCTCCTTTACTGCAGCCATTGGGTCCGTGTCTTCGTTTCCACAGCAGGAATGTGGCGTCTTTGAAGATTTTACCGTGCATATATATATATATATATATATATATATATATATATATATATATATATATATATATATATATATATATATATATATATAAAATGCTCAATTCCACGCCAATCCAGGTCCAAGAATAGGCACTCAAAGGGGCAAACTGCAATACTTATAGGTTTATTTTAATTTCATTTAGGCGAAAAACATGAAAACATGTATTCTTGGACCTGGATTGGCGTGGAATTGAGCGTTATATATACGCGGCTTGCACCGCCGCGTTTTATGGCACCCGTCCTTGAAGTGTGCTGTTGGAAGGTGCGGCTGGAGCGAAGATATATATATATATATATATATATATATATATATATATATATATATATATATATATATATATATATATATATATATATATATATATATATATATATATTGGTTACCAAGCCGCATTCCTTACAATCAAGGATGGCACTGACACCGTGAGTTCAACTCAAGTATATTTATTATCCAAAAGCTGCTTACATATATATATCCTGAAATGAGCAATCCTGCACCTCCAGCTACTTCCTGGCGAACAAGGACCACAACGAATCCCAAATTAGAGGCAAGATGTTTATTTAGACCAAATTTAACAGCACCACGGTCTGACGCGTTTCGGGCAGATGCCCTTGATCACAGAATATATATATATATATATATATATTAGGTCATCTGTTGCATAGGACAAGCATTTTTTGTGTTGCTGATAACTTTGGCACAGTTTGACGAATCTCCACAACACTGTCCAATACTGTGCTACATTATGACTAGTTTGTGCTTGGAAAGTATCGGGATGTCTGTCAAGTGGGGGCTGCAAAAAAGGGATTGTCCCAAAATGCATTTTCCCCATTAATTTTTCGTGGGAATTTGAGACTCTGCTTAAGCCCAACCCGCTGAATGGATTTATAGCAAATTTGCCAGAAATCTAGATTCCAGGGCACACAGAGGGCTTTTTGTGATTTAGTGTAAATATGTTCAGTAGTTTTTTAGCAATTAGTGATCAAAGAAATTGTACATATAAGGATACGAAAGTCACCGAGGATCTGACAGATCTACTAGTGAGATCTGAGTGACTGCCACACATCAACCAGGAAGCAGTGGCAGCCATCTTAGGACTTGGGACTCAGTCCTGAGTTCTAAAGCAATGCAAAAAGACATAGGGGGCAAATTAGGGATACCCTGACCCCCTAGGCCGACTGTTGGGGGTCCAGGGGAGGCCAAAAACGTTTTTTCTAAATGTTGCTCCAAGTTTGTAGAGGATCCACGAATCCACAGCAAAAATAAAAATACAAGCAGAGGCGTTGCACTTATTTAAATAAAAGCTCCCTGGGAGGGGCCAGGGGGACACACTTTTCTTTAGGGGAGGGGATGCTTGACCCTCCTCCCTGAGCATCTCAAAGGCCCGGAACCCCATGCCTGAGGGAAATGTGAAAAAGACGAGATGCGGAGCACAGGCTCCCCCCTCCCTGAGCCTAACATAGACCCCATCTCCCATTACAGAGTAATTAAAGGGAGGGGTGGCACATGACCCTACTGGAGGTATCCCATCCTCGGGCCTGAAATGTAAATAAAAGGGATGGGGGTCTCTTAAAAGGCCATGGGGACCACATTCCCTGGGGCCATGATTCTAATTAAAAGGGAGCTGCCCCCCACCCATTGTGAGCCTTGAAAAACCCATCCCACAGGGCCTGCTCAATGACTGTGTCCCAGGGAACCCCCTGGGACACAGTAGTTTCGGGCAGGGACACTTATGTTTGCTTCAGTCTGACAGGAGCATTTTTTAACTCCCGCCAAACGGGGTAATTAGCAGTGCATGCAGAGGGTGCAAGTTATAGTTACCTTAGGGCATGAGTTGTAGTTCTTGAGATAATAATACCTACAACTTGTGAATTTCTGAGGTGTTTCAAGTTGAAAACATTGCGTTGTTACGAGCATTTCACCTAACTATAACGTTGCTTTAACCTTTGGGTTTTTTCAGTGAATATATATATATAAATATATTGTAATTGTAGATGTATTTATATAGCACTTACGACCTCTGGTGAGGCATTGAAGCATTTAGCATGCTATTTCAGAATCCCAGAATAGTAGTTAGTAGGTAAGTAAAAATGTATTTTGCTTTTTCTTATGAATTAGTTGTGGTAGGACTGTGCCCTGGATTTAATTCTTGTTTAGTGAAGTCTGGATTAGGGATAAAATGATAGGAATGGGATTGAAAATGGGGAGTTTGGATAGAATGATAGGAAAGGATTTGTAGAGGGGAAGTTGTGAGTTTTTTGTAAGTAGTGGTTTTGTGTGCTTGTTAGTTGGATTGGTTGACTAGAGGTGGAGTGAAAGTTTGATGCTTGGTAAAGTTAAGCCTGAGTAAACCCCGCTATATAAATACCCACAATAGTTACATGTTCTGCTGACCACATATATCTTGTGGTACATTTCTATGGTTTCAAATAAGTGTAATTAACTTTTATATACATAAATATACACATGCCACTTATTGTAATTATTAGTAACAGATATAACCCTCTACATATGCACCTATATATCCATAGAAGCAGTAATTTTGTCATGGTCTGATATATTTTCATGTATCTAGGGGTACAATATATGGTTTTCCGATTATTTAAATGTATCTACGTATATCATAGGAGGCATAGTCGAGGTACAATGATGTGTACTTGTATAACGACTGCTGTTTTCCTTTATTGTAAGAAGTATAGTTAGTCATGTCTGAGTATACAGTGCTGGTATAATCTTGAATAGTCAGAATAGTCATCATGTGGGAAAGCTCTTGACTAATCTTCTGACGTAAAGATGTTTGTCTTAGTTTTGTGGATATTGAATTCAATAGTTTGGCTGCGTGAACAGAGAAAGATGTTCCACCCATGTTTTTTTCTTGTATTTAGGAATTTTGAGGCAGTGAGCAGTTCTTGAACATAGTTTCCATTGTTGTATGTAATTGTTGATTTTCTTCCTGTTGAAAAGTGGTCCTTTGCCATGCATTGCTTTGTGTGTGATACAAAGCAGCTTGAAGGAAGATCGTCTTATAACCAGTAACCAGAGTAGCGCTCTCAAAGCAAAGGAGATGTGTACTTGTGGCTTTACATGTAGGAAGAGTCTAGCAGCAGCATTCTGAATTCTTTGTAGTATTCTCATAGTTGACAAAGTTTAGCCATGATACCGGCTTTTAGGAAAGTCCAGTTTTGACAGGACAAGAGAGATGACAGCTTGACCCTTGTTTGGGAATTCCAGGTGCGGGAAGATGCATTGCAGTGTTTTCATTGTGAGAAAGCTTGATTTGGCTACCTTATCCACTTGTGGATTCATCAATAGTTTACTTCCATGGCAATTCCAAGGTTTCTTACCTTCTTAGATATTTTAGAAGGTGGTCCTAGACCATCAGGCTGGGTGCAGAGAAACTCATAGGTTTTCCAGTCACCACAGGCGAGCATATACGTTTTGGAGGTATTCAATTTGAGGTGGTTTAATGTCATTCATTGTTCATCAGCCCTGAGGCAATCAAAGAGTTTTGATGTGTTAATGTCCTTTGGACTTTCCAATTTGAAGAGTATCTGCATCTCATCTGCGTTGATCAGCTTTGGTAAAAATGTTAGGTAGATGTTGAAAGGCATGAGTGTGATAATTGAGCCTTGAGGGACTCCTGCTTTAATGTTGTATGGTATAGAAGAGAATTGGAGGTATGTATAGTATTTGTTCTATATTGTTGGTAGGATGTGATCCAAATGAGAGCTTTTCCCTCTAGTCTGGCTTCCTTAATTATTTTTATAAGTGTAGAATTATCCATTGTGTTAAAGGATGCTGAGAGGTCCAGGAGAAGAAGGGCAGCAACTCTGATCTGGTCCACTGTGTTTTTAAGGTTATCCCAGATATAGATTAGGGCTGATTCAGTGCAATGGAAGTCAAAAAGTATGGAACTGTTTTCAATGAATTGTGACAGCTGGTCAAAAGCTACATACGTTTGGCCAGAAATGGTCCATGTGCTATGGGTCTGTGATTGTCCGGGTCAAGGTTGTCCAGGTTAGGTTTTTTTATTCAAATGGGGCATATTTTTAAGGTCTTCTGGCAAAACTCATGTTGTTAAGGAGTTGTTGATGAGTGTTGTTACTTAGATGGCCACTGATAATGACAGTAGGAGGTTTTTGAAGATTTGAGGTGGACAAGGGTCAGAGCAGAAGCCAGCTGACTTGCTTGCTTTGAAAGATCCAGAGATTCTGTCGGTGATAGTTCTTTGAAGGAGCATAGTTGCTATGTTGGCCTTTGGCTGGAGGGTATTGTTGGAAACAAGTTAGGGCTGTTTGTTTCTTTGTTATTTAAGTAGGTATCCAACATATTTGCCTTAGATCTGTAATGGTTAGTCAGTTTGTCCCACAATTCTTGAAAAATTAAATTGGTAACTTCTGAACATTTTGGCTCATGGAATTCGGTGAGTATTTTATAGAATTCTTGATTGGAACACTTTGCATTGAGGATTCGATTTGAATAGTGTAGTGTTTTTTCTTTTTATTTGTTGACTTGTATATTCTCTTGTGTCTATGTAGGCATATCTTGTCTTCAGGGTTGTTTGCTTTGAGCCAGTTGCATTAAAGCTCAGCATTTTGTTGTTTGATCCTTTTTAATTCTGTGTTCATCCAAGGTGTGCGCACTATATAGTTTTACTATCACATGTATTGGCATTTCAAAGAAAATTGAGCTCTCTGTGACAGTGAACTACCACGCCATGCTTTAGTAATACATTTGTGACTGTGCTTTAAAATTTACACCAGCTGGCTACATACCACACCTGCACCACTCCTTCTTAGGTGACTTGGATGATGTAACATTAATGGCAGCATCCCCATTCTGAAGTGCTCAAGGATTTAATCTTGCAGGACCTAGTTAACACATTGGGGCAGATTTATGAGGCCCTTGCGCCACGTTTATGCCGCTGTTGCGTCACGCAAGGCGGCGTAAACGTGGCGCATCCCTACGAACGATTTACAACGTGATGCATCTAGGCAGATGCGTCACGTTGTAAAGCCCTGCGCCGCTTGTGGGCGTTCCGGCGCAGGGTGGGCGTTCCGGGCAGGTGCGCCTCGCAAAAGTGGCTGAGTGAAATCTATGAGATTTCACTCCGTCACTTTTAAGCCAATGCTGCGTCAAAAGCCTGCGCCTGCTTGAAGCATGCGTAGGTCTTGACGCAGCATTGTTAAAATGGGGCACCCCCGAGCCTTGCTGGAGCTGCGTCGCGCTTGCGACGCAACTCCAGCAATGCGCCACATTTCCGGCACAGATGCGTCAACGTCTGTGCCGTTTTTGCACCATGGTGCGCCGCATTATAAATGCGGCGCACCATGGCTGGCGGAGCTGTGGCGCACTGTGGCGCATGTTAACTGGCGCATCCCTGTGGATGCGCCAGTTAACATAAATCTGCCCCATTGTGTTTAAGGTGATGCATGATCCATGTGTACTCAATAATGCTGATGATGCTTTGTCTTGCCTAAAGTTGCAGAATTTCAGGTGTTACCATCCGGAGGCTGCAGCGCATTCCTAGCATCTCTGGAAGCTTTGCCCCCAATCCTACCTGGCGTTCTAGCATCTAGCTTAGCACCTAAGTCAAGTAAAGCCTATGAGGGGGCATTCCAGCAATATCTGGCTTTTATTGATTTGAGAGGGGAGGTCTTCTCACACATCTTCCTGGGTGGCGTCCTGAGCTAAGCTGAGGGGGGATGGCCAGTCAGTGGGTTACATGAGGGAGCATTTGGGTGCCCCCTCTTTCTTTATAAAACTGGGTGGGAACAAAGACTGGGCCTCTTCTTTTCTTATCACAAAAGCACTAATGAGTCAGTAGAGGCTTGGGTGGGGGTGTGGTGCGCAAGTACACCAGAAGGCCAATGGATATGCAGAGACTGGCTCCCCAGGTTTCGAATTTGCTGGATTGATGCCACACGTATTTTGAGGCCCAGCTGTTTAAAGCAGCTTTTGGCCAAGCCTTATACGGGACATTCCAGTTTAAAGAATTAGTTGTGCAGTCTAAGAAAGACATCCATGGTGGCATACAGGGCGAGCAGATAGTCTGACCTGCGGAAGCCATTGGCTGTTACCTTGCTCTCCTCAAAAACAGACCAGCTGTGCAGGAGCAAACATGTGGTCTTGCATAGGACCCGTACTCTCCGTGCTGCCAAGCCCAGTCTTTCATGGATTATCTGGTGCCGTTCCCAGAGGTTCCAGTGGTGATAGTGCTGTTCCTGCAAGCCTACGGCTCCTCTCTCTCTAGATACCAGTTCTCTATGGTCCTGAGATTCGTGCTAGCTGCGACTGAGGTCGACCCATCCGTTTTCAGATCCTATTTGTTCTGCATAGTGGCTCCCACATAGATAACTGGGGCGGGTTTGAACAGACAGCAGGTGCAAAGGATTGGGAGATGGAAGTCTGACTACTACAGAGGTTATGTACATATGCATATGGTCTGAAAGCTAATGTTGTCTCTCTTCCTTCCCTTCCTCTGTGCATGCAGGTGCTATGCCCACTCCGGAGGTGTGGGCCGCAAGGCATACCATTCTGCTGACTTTGCTACGTGTACGAAGGCTAACATGAGATGGTTTGATCAAGGAGGACTCAAGGTGGGGACCTCAAGTCGGCAGTAGACAAGCTAGTTCCAAGGGAACTTCCCCCTCCGGTTCTGGTCAACTTGCACTTTGGGAGTAATGATTTAACTCAAAAAGGACATAGAGGAGAAGCTTCCATGCTGACACGAGATGCTGAAGTCCCTTCACTGAGACAGTCCAGCACGCAGTGGTCTGACTTCCCTTGCGGGGTGTCCAACTCGAGACCAAGACAGGTTTCTCGTTCTCTCCCATCAGGTAATGGGAATGGCTCTTTCCTATGGGGATTCTTGGCTTTTCACCTACATACATGCTATGTACACTTGGGTAAACTTAGCTAGGGGTAGTATCGTAGGAGTATGCATGATTACTGCCATGTATCTACATGCCTGCATATATTCACTGTTTTTAGCACCAAGATAGAATTCTACCTTTTATTTAGTCTGTTGGTGCTTGTAATCGTATATATCTGTTTCTGTCTAATGGTTGTTACAGCACACGTATTTTATACTGAAACGACGCTGGTTCAATAAATTTGTATTGAAAAACGTTCCCACCTTTTATTCTGTGTATCTCTCTGAGACAAAGTGAGCACGAGTGACTGAGCGAAAATACTGTACTGTTTCCATGATCCCTGAGGGGTCAGGGTTGTCGTTTTTGATAGTTGCCAGAATCCATTCCCTCCTTGGTAAGGTTGGGGGGCTTATAGTGGCGCTATGAGCTATTGTATGAGAGGTCATGTAGCTAGCTTGGTGTTTCTCTGGAGCCCTCATAGCTTGGTCACATATTGTGCATAGGCAGTCCTTGCTTGGGGGGCATCCTTTGTGGCCGCTGAATGGATCTGCCAGGTGCCTGAACAGACAGCTCTCAAGGTTGCTGGGATCCTCTAGGTTGGATTGCATCTCCCATGGCTGTATCGTTTTTTCATCCGTGATGGGCTGCATTTGTCTCCTGAAGGTAATACCATGTTTGTGAACAATCTTTTCGCTTTTGCGTGCCTATATGTTTCATGGGCAGTGGGGGAGGGCTGATCGTCGGAGAAGCATGCTGGCCTGTGGAAGACTGAGTTCATGGTTGGCAGGGCTTTTCAGGTCACCCATGCACAGTCACTAAGTAATACACTGACAAGATCAGCGTCAGTGAGGCCTCAAATGGGTGTGCTTGCTAGGTAATTGTAGGACATGTGGTAGGCCCAAAATCCACATGTTATTCCTTCACATTGGGGAAGAACTCCAAATAGGTGCGACTTATCACACCATGTAAATTCCGGACCCCAGACAGTCGTATTTTATCCGGTGGGATAATTATCACCTACCCCTCTGAGTCGCAGGCACTCGCAATCCAAGCTACTGCAACTAAATTACAGTTAGGCCCTGTCAGCTAATGGACCATTTTGCATTCCCTATGCGGTGTTTAAATTACTATTTAAACCCTTTAGAAAGAAAGAACTGGACGTGATTGAGTGGAGGACTGGAAGGAGCCCATTTTAAGTTCGGGTCTTTTAGCAGAGACTTTCTGGTCATTGTTGCAAATAGATAGGGGCATATTTATGTAAGGGTTACGTCGCTTTTCCAGCACTCAACAGGGTTCATAGGGGGAACCCTAAAATGCGATTTATCAGGCCACACAAGGTCACTTTGCGTGGCTCTGAGTGGCTTGATAAATCTGGAGTAACGCACTGTAGCACAGTTTGCTGCCGTACGTTGCGTCACTCTGCCCCAGGGAGGCATTTCATGGGTGTTGCTTGGTTGTTCCCATGCAACACCTATGGATTTTGATGCGTTGCCAGATTTACCATTACTGGTAGACATGGGAATGCCCCGCAATGCTACACTTTCCCAGGTGTGGGGTAACAGGGAGAAATATCTTTATTTCTTCTCATTACTTCCTCTTCTATGTGTGCTGCATTGTGCAGCATGCATAGAAAGAAGAACATTCCTAAATGGAATTGTTTTGGTGTAGGAAGTTGCCCCTTGCAATGCAGGCACCTGCGTTAGCGCTAGGCAGCCCATTGTGTACCAACACAGAGAAACGGCTGGAATGAGCCGTATTGAGATAAATACGGTGCAAGCAGCAAGGTGAATTGCTGCACTACATTACTTTTTGATAAACATGCCTCTTAGTGTTTTCAGAGAATTATGTATTATACGAATGGGCGACCTTACGTTTCCTGCCGGAGTCGATCGCACAAACCAACAAGTTCGATGCGTGCGCTTGTCTCCAAACATACGTTTAGGAAACACAAAGATTGTTTTGCTTTTAAACAAAATCTCTTTCTGGTATCACTAAAAAACTCAGGAAGTCGGAAATTAAAATAGGCGTTGATCATTACACGTACTGTCAGTGAAGCAGATCTGTTCAAAGACAGTATCTTTGACTCCTAAACAGCAGACCTGCACCTAATAGATGATCAAGTGTGGACAATAACTGGTGAGTATTAAACTAGTGCTTAATTTGAGCCCGTGGTTTCCAGTGCTCAGCACCGGCACTTAATTGTCAGCACTGGCGCTTGTGACAGTCTACCAAAAGGTGGCACTGTCTGACCAGTTTAGAGAGGACCACAACAACAGTTAAATATTAATGCAATATACATTAAAAAGGACTATTGCCTGCTGCCCAAGCCATTCCTAAAGATTTGGAGGCCGAAATAGTCCGAATTGTCACACTTGTAGGAGTGTGATGGTTAATACTTGAGTTGTTACTATACTTGGCAGCACTGGCAAGAGGAATGAGTGCTGCAAGCTGCAGTGGAATCCTGACAAGAGCCCCGGCACTTAATTTTTTATAAATTAGGCACTGTATTAAACAGAGTGAAAATTCTTTAGAGATAAAGTGAAACTATTTAATGTTGTAGAGCATTTTAGGACCCTAGTGTAATTTTCCTGATTCATGCCCTTATATAGGTATAAATAACTATATCCTTATATAGGCATAGAAATCATAACCATATTAAGACATAGCTCAGGCAGTCCAAATACAGCATGGCTACTTCCACTAGTTCCGAAAATCCACAACGATTTCTTGGAAAAACCCGCCTTCAGCAGTCAGAGACCTCCCCTTGCTTGAATATTGATTTATCCAAGAACTCATAGAGTTTTCAAAGAACTGAGTCTTTGATGACGTTATTATGTCCAACCAAACTCGGCACCTTCAAGGTATAAATATGCCCACACTTGCCCAGGCAAAGACACCGTGGTTTGGAGCAGTTCGACTATCTACCTACACGACACAGCTCGCCGCAGCAAGTTCTGAAGGAAGCCGACCCTCCAGCAGACGCGCTGAGAAAGATGCTGTATTTTCTCCTGCCGAGAAATCCAGCTTCAGTGTTTCCAAGCTACCCTTGCGGGTTGTTGGGAAATCGAGTCCTGAGAGAGAGAGAGAGATACCAGACCTCCTTCATTCTAAACCAAGGTACGGAGCTGATTAGACCCTTAGAGAATTATTGGATAGATTCTTGGCAAATAATACTGAAACTAAGCTACACCTCACTTACTTCTTCCCTCATACTAGACTTAGCTTAGGTACACCAGGGTAGGCATATTTTAGAAGCACCAGTTGAGTACTTTTAGTCTTTATTTATTAATGTATGTATTCTATGTATTTTATGGCTTAGAAACCATATCAGGCTTTTACGGTATTATTTTATAATACTCTTCGTACTGTACGCATTGTACTTCGCAACCAGTATTACGATTGTAGCAGTTCATTTCTTCTGCATGAGAAAGAAGTCTGTTCAATAAATACTTTTATTGAAAACGCCTGTCTCTCTCTAGTTCTCGGCACCTCGGGTAAAACAAAGCATGCACGATTGACTGAGTGAAATAACTATCTATTGTTTCCGCAACTCTAGAGATATATTTCTTATTCTTGGGAAACAACGTTGTCATGTTTATGCGGTTGTCAGAAAGTAATCCCTTCTTGTTTATTCGAGAAAGTTTCTAGTGACCTCTGAGCTAGCTGGCACTCACAATTAAGTCTAATATATTCGATAGAGACCTAGTCGACCTAAGTCCTACGTCAAATCTATAGTATATATTATTCCAATGCGCAGAGCTTATTGGGAATATAGGAACATCACTACAATGGCATTTACATAATTCCGGATACAGCAGGAATGAGCACATGTTTCTGTGTTAGGGAAAATTGTTTATACTTACCCACTGTAAACTTGTCCGTGTTTGGATGTGTGAAGCGCTTACTATATCTAAGGTTAACATTAACAGGGAAACCAAAATATCCATCTTTCGCCCATTGAAAATATATTTACAATAGGATCAGTGTTGATGGAACAATTTTCAGAGTGGGGGTGCTACCATCAGTGTTATATCACCCAGGTCACCTAAGCAGGGGAGTGGTAAAGTTGTCGTATATAGCCAGCTGGTGTGAACTGTAGAACACTGGCACAAATATATAACTAAAGCATGGTGTGGTTCTGCACATTCTTTTACAGGCAGCACATTTGTCCATGGAATGCCACTAAATGTGCTAGTAAAAATAGAACACAAACCAGAAGGTTTCAGTGAATAATTATGATTTACTCATCACTAAGTAAAGTGTCTTGATTTGTTTTGGTTCTATTAACATTTTTTGCTGCTAGCACCCTTCAAAATTATAAAAACCTATTTCATTTGTGTTTTTTAACTGCTAATATAGTTTGAAATATTTGTACAGTCCATTTGAAGATATTTAAATGTTGTTTTTGGGAAAGAAATGACATCCAACAGCCTTTCCTTTCGCACTTCCTGTAGGCCAGCAAGATTGCAATATAGTTCATTTTACAAATTCTCTCACTATGTATTCAGAGAATGAAAAGTAAATACCACGCTCCATGTTAAAAGCATAAGCAGCAATTTGTCTGAAAACATTTGACCTCTGTTTTTGAACACACAGCAAATGTGGCAAGTCAAAGACAACATTTAAAGGCATCTTTACTGCTCATTCACCTTCTGAACTCCAGCATAGTTATTTCTGGGGGTGCTGCAGCACACCTACTTCAGGTGCCTATGAAGGGTATATTCAGGCCAATTACTCAAATCAACCTGGACAGCATAAATGTTTACTTGAATCCGTGGACAGGAATAAATGCTTCAACAATCAATCAATGTGACTTCCTTTCTGGCTAACAAAGTAAGTAAGCATTGGCAAAGCAATAGATCGGGCGTTGGCAGCCCGCCTTTTTGGCATTGTCAATTCTAATTTTGTTTCGTCATGACTGCTGTAAAATTTTATTTTTGGGGGTCTGATGGGCCACCGGTAATAGGACAAAATAAAAACATTGGCTAAATGCCGTCACTCATAGCGGTTACCTAATGGCTGAAGTGGGCTGATCCATCGTCCATGCTGTTTATTGTGGTGAGAGGAGGGAAATTGTAAATGACACAGTAGACTAATTGCACGCTGAAAGTCCCTATAAGTAAGTAAGCAATAAAATCAAAATGTAAGCAATGACATCAAAATGTTCTCTGGCTAACTATAATTGCGTTTTGGGCCTTACCGTGTGCAATATGTTGCTATGGCACAGGAGCCATACCATATGTCTGCCTTTAAGGTAATATATAATCTCTGCCTTTTGACGGTGTGGTTGGACATGTTATCATTCAAAGAGCATAAAGGAATATAGAGACATGGATATACAGAGAGATTTTGATGTACTAATTTTTTTAATGAAAAACAGCAATTTCAACCCATCCTTTAGTTTCAGATATATAACATTTATGAGTACACTATGCTATTCAAAGGTTCTTCTGTTATGTTTCGAAGTAGATCACATAGGTAGGAAAATGGGCCTCAGCCATGGGATAGCCCCACACCTGCTAGGAAAAAACGGGCGTCTGTTGAATCTTAGCTGTAATATGCAAAGCCACAATACTGTACTCTCCCATAGAGGAGAGTGGGCCCATCATCATCTATTCTTTTTCATAAACCCATACCTCCTGTACCATATACTGCCCCCCAATATTGCTGGGCTGTTCTAGAAAAAAAACTAACCAAGTGGTTGATTAGGATGGCGCACCCCGAGGTGGAGGGACCGACCGCAGGGGCAGCGGCGGTCCCTCCGTAGCAATTAGGATGTGACCGCCACCCTGGAGGTCTCATCCCATATATTTTACATTGCAGCGGGTGCTGCTTTGAGCAGCACCTGCCGCAATGCAAAATATGCATTTTTAACTTTGGCATGCACAACTTGGCAGGCACCGCGTGGTGCCTGCCACCTTGTGCATGCCAAAGTAGGGGGGTACCATAGGTACCCCCCATGTGCACCACCCACCCCCCAACACCCTGGGGGCTCGCAACAGGCTCCCAAACACAAAAGACCACATGGTTTTCCACGGCGGAAAAGCCGCCGTGGAAAAGCATGTTTCCGCCGGCATCATAATATGGCTGGCGGTGTCTTGCAGACACTGCCACCATATTTGGGTACACACACCATGGATCAGCGGCGGACGGACTTGCCGTCCGCCGCTGATCCCACCGCCATCCTAATGTGGCTGGTGGTGTTGTCGCAGTCCAAGGCGGTGAATCCGCATCCTAATCGGCCCCAAAGTTGGGCAAAAGAACACTCATTGCTGTAACTCTTCTTAGAAGGCTAAAACAGATAAGATATCTCCCAAGGATGCAATGCTTTGAAAACTACTGACAGAAACTCCTTTCTATCAAACTTTCAAAATGTGTCCAATGGCCCAATTATGAGTTTTGCGGTCCAACCCCTGGACCACCGTTGTGGCAATCAGGAGAACGGCACCCAGCCGGCAGCATCCCAAACACTGTATTACGATTACACCACCAGGCTGGCATAGAGAGCTTGAAGCATATGCCACCGCTGTGGCAGCACCAATTGCACATCAGGTGCACTGTGTACCATGCACCATGTTGTGCATGGCACACAGTGCACACACTGCAGTCCAATAAGATGTGGGCTCAACATGTACCCCATGCACTTTGCCCAAAGGGCAAAATCACCCTGGGGCCATGTTTGGGGATCCTTCCTTACCTTTCAGCCAAACTTTTCATGGCGGGTCCCCGCCATTAAAAGGTAGGCGGAAAGGCATTTCATGATTGGGATGGTGGAGCCGACATCGACACCGACTCTCATCACCTACACTTTCCCCACTGCCACTACTGCAGGATCCAGGATCATGTCAGTGGTGGTGGTCTTGTGGTAGTCCGACTGCCATGGTCATAATTGGGCAGTTGGACCGCCGAGGAGGCAGCAGTTTTATGGCAGTCTGTGGACCGCCGTACTCGTAATCAGGCCATAGTGTCCCAAATCAAACTTTATATTGAAATGCATTGAACTAAAGGAATAATTTAGATTGTCCAAGAAGGAAATTGGTCATCGTTCCATTCTAAAAGAAAATCCGCCATACAAAATTTAATTGAGAAAAGGATCAAGAGATGCAAAAACGCAGAAGCATCAACTACATACCAAAGAAAATAAGAGAGGGAAGGCTGAGCCTATGGTTCTTTAGTTAAACAGGATGTTAGCCTGTCTCAGAGAGCTCAAGGGAGTCCAAGCAGAAATGCAGAAGGTAACTTTCAGTGGTGGTCGAGAGAACATATCACATATCTGTGCAAATAGAGCAGAAGCACTGAGAGGATTGTGGTCAACTCCCTCATATAACGACATGCATTATGAAATAAAGAGGTGAAAATGAATGATAGGAAATTTTTATTTAATGAGGAAAATGGAATTTACAATAGTGTCAATCAGAATATATTGGGTTTGTTTAGAAGACTCTGGTATTAGATCGACAACTTTTAAATTGGGTGAAGCATCTCAGGGCTGCTTGTAGTGGCTGCAGCGCCTACAAAGAAAGCTGAATACTTCTCAAATAAGTGGAACACTTTTTGAATTTCTTAGATTCTTTTTGATTGAGTAACATTCTTTATGATTGGGTGGTTCATCTTGGGACTGGCCTTCCTGTTTTTTATTGTGTGAAATGCTATGTAATTGTATTGTTAGCTTTGGTACTGGGCAAAAGTAAGGGCCACTGCAATTATGTGCCATGGGATGACCAAATTATGCAGGAGCGTTTAAAAATAATGCAACAATAAAAGGCAAATTATGCACCCTAAAACTTCACATTTTGTTAGAGTATTACTTATTATTTTGTCATGCTTGCAAATGTTAACTCTGTCTGGGCAAAGAGTTTTAGTGCTGATTCAACACCCAAATGCAGCAATAAGCAACAGAAAGATGACCAGTCAACCTTTGCGTAGGGTCTTCCACTGCTCAGGAACACGTCGCCATGTTTTAGTAACTTTAGAACTGTTTGAGCTAGAAACATATTTTTTGTTAAAATCTGCAGGTTATAAAGCAGATGATGGATTGTGTGGCCAATGTGTCAAATTTATATTTATGAAGGAAATAGTGCGGCCAGAGAATTTCATAATTACAGTGGCCTTGATAAAGGTCATTGCAATGCATCAGAGCTCTCGGTATCGGGAAATGTGCTAGAACTTCAAGGAAAGACACGTTTCAGGATTGTTTTAAGCCATTACTAATTATGTTATGGATTACACTTTGAGTTCAGAAGAACCTTTAAGATTTTGTATGCAACCGTTGAGGTTTGAATTGCCTGGAAGACTTCAGGATTAAAGTAAACCCCCTTTGTATTGAGTGAGGTAATTTTGGACTGATTGACCAACTATTGAATTTCCGGATTAGTCAGAAATCCTTGATATTTTTTTTTCTTTTATTTATTTTTGTCAAATACATGAATCGGTTGGTATGAGTCATTCTAATACAATGAAAATTATCTCAGAAAAAAAGCATAACATATTACAATATTACAGAAATCAAGACAAAATATTTTGCACCGTACAAATAACCAGGTATATTATGAGCAATCGGAAAAGAAAAAAGAAGGGCAGAAAATATAAAGCACATCACAATAAAGTATGGGGTAATAAAAATGAGGGCATTTAACTTGATTCTGTCATATGACGTAGGAGAGAAAATGGAACCCTATTTTACGACTCAAGATACTTTGTAACTAAGCCCCATATTTGTTCTCCAAGTTTCTTTTTCCGTATACCCTTAAGAGCATATAAACTATGTTCCATATTATGGACTACAAAAAACCTAGACCGCCATTCCACAAATGAGGGTGGTTCTTGTTGTAGCCAGAACGATGCAATATATAATCTGTAAACAGCTGTCGCTACAAATATTAATTTAGTATGCTGCTTCGCAGTTTCGATATCTAGTACACCCATTTCTACCCCCAAAAGAATCTGTGTTTCAGACAATTGAATTAGATTACCCACAATTTCCGATAAACATCTTTCTATCTGCGACAAGAGGGGTGCCAAAGCAGAAATCCTTGATATTGAACAGAAAGCAATGGGAGTTAGGTGAGGTGACAAAGTTATCTGGGCTAACAATGAGTTGTGTGTCATTCCTTTAAAAAGCTCAAAGCTCCAGGATTGGTCAAATGCCTTCAGAATATATATAGGTCTTCAGTTGAATGAGATGTTTTAGGAATTGGTTAAATCCCTGGGAATTGTGGATTTTTCCTTTAAATTTGGTAACATACCTTAGATTGGGTGAAACATTTATTTGGATGAAGCATTTGGTTATTGAGTTTGATTACTGGACTGAGGCTATACCTTGACAATATGAAAAGCAGTTGATATTACATTAGATTGTTAGAAATGGTTGACCTTTGTAGAGATATTTAATGATGGGTGGGACAATTTTAAAATGTAGCTCCTTTTGTGGTTGGATGGTTCAAGGCCAGTAATCATTTTTTTAATTGCCCTAAGTGGGATGGGTAAGCTCAGATGTGGGTCGTGTGCACACTGTGCCACTGGAACCCAACTATTCTTGGCTCATGATGCCTATCTTGGGCAAAACCGGTCCTGGGTTCTTTGTGTTCTGGTTCAGTGAAGACCTGGCCTGGCAGTTCGGGCTGGACTGTTCTCTTCAGATCAGGGTCAAGGCTCACTTGCATATGGTTGGATTCAAACTGAGGTGGCACGGTGTGAAAAATAATAATGAACTGGGATGTGGCCCGAAAATTAATAGCGCCGAAGATTAATTCAAGCTTTCTATCCATCACTTTTTGTATAATTTAATGTGTCACCCTTAGTGGGATGTGTATGCCAGGGTGTGGGTCCCATTCACACTGTGTTAGTGGAACTAAGCTGTACCTGGCTGATGAGCTCATAACTAGGGCAAACCGGTCCTGGGTTGCTTGTGTTCCAGTTCAGGGAGGAACTGGCGTGGCAGTTTGGGCTGGACTGTTCCTATTGGAGCAGGGTAAAGACTGATTTGCATACGGCTGGGTCCAAACTGAGGTGGCATGGTGTGCAAAATAACGATAAATTGGGATACGGCCTGAGTGATTACCAGTGGCTGAGATTAATTCAAGCATTCCATCCATCACTATTTTGTATACTTATTGTGTCTCCCTAAGTGGAATGGGTACAGCCATATGTGGGTCTCATGCATACTATGCCACTGGAAACAAGCTATTCTTGGCTGATGAGCCCTAACTGGGGCAAAACCAGACCTGGGTTGCCTGTGTTCCGGTTCAGTGAGGACCTGGCCTGGCAGGTTTGGCTGGACTGTTCCCAGTGGCGCTGGGTCAAGGTTGATTTGCATATGGCTGGGCCAAAACTGAGGTGGCGTGGTGTGCAAAAAAACAATGGACAGGGAGGTGGCCCTGAGTAATTTTCCATGGCAAAGATTAATTCAAGCATGCCATTCATCGCTTTTTCTACACTTTTGTGTGTCGCCCTAAGTGGGATGATTATGCCCAGATGTGGGTCCTATGCACACTGTGCCACTGGAGCCCAGCTATACCTGGTTCTTGATCCTAAACTAGGACAAACCTGACCTCGGTTTCTTGTGTTCCAATTCCGGGAGGGCCTGGCCTGGCAGTTTGGGCTGGACTGGTCTCGCTGGAGCATGATCAAGGTGGATTTGCATATGGCTGGATCCAAACTGAGGTGGAATGGTGTGCAAAATAATGAACTGGAATGCGCCCTGAGTAATTAATAGTGGTTAGATTCATTCACGGATTCCATCCTTCACTTTTTGTTTACTTTAGCTTGTTGTCCTTAGTGGGTCTGGTGCCCAGACGTGGGTCCCAAGCACACTGTGCCACTGGAACCAAGCTACCTGGCTTATGGGCTAAAACTAGGATGAAACCGGTTCTTGGTTGCTTGTGTTCCGGTTCAGGGAAGATCTGGCCTGGCAGTTTGGTCTAGGTTGGGCTGTTCCCATTGGAGCAGGGTCAAGCTGATTTGCATATGGCTGGGTCCAAACTGACGTGGCATGGTGTGCAAAATACTGATGAACTAGAATGCGGCTCAAGTAATTAACCGTGGCTGAGAACATTAAACCATTCCATCCATCACTTTTTCTATACTTTACCATACCACCCTTTGTGGGACGGGTATGCCCAGACATGGGTCCCGAGAACACTGTGCCACTGGAACCAAGCTATACCTGGCAAAAGAGTCCTAACTGGGATAAAACTGGTTCCAAGTTGCTTGTGTTTAAGTTTGGAGAAGACCTGTACAGGCAGTGCGGACTGCACTGTTCCCATTGCAGCAGGGTCAAGTCGTACTTGCATATGGCTGGCTCCAAACTGAAGTGGCAAGATGTGCAAAATAATGATGGACTAGGATGCGGCCCGAGTACTTACCCGTGGCTGATGTTAATTCAGGCATTCCATCTATCACTATTCTATACATTAGCGCGTCGCCCTAAGTGGGATGAATATGCTCAGACCTGGGTCCTGTGCAGGACTGGCCTTTAGCATGGGCGAACAAGGCCCAGGCCAAATATTTTCTGAGTGGTGCCCTTCCCATTTTGCTCCAACATTGCCCATTTTCCTGCCTGTTCGTTTCTGTCTGATTTTCCAGATTAAAGTGGTTTTAGTCCTTCATTATCATACATCATGCAATATTTTTAACACCCCTTTAGCCCCCTTCGGTGCCCTCCCTTCACGCTCTGACCCCTGCTGACACACAACAACAAAACTATCCCCTCCTTGAGGCAGCAAAACTATTGGTGGTTTAGGTGAGCTGGGGAAGGTTCCGGATGTTTGTGTTCCAGGGCTAGTCACTGCTCAGCCAGGGACTGGCCAGTGAACAAGGGAGAGACCTCCTGCTGCCTCATTAAATTCACTACCATCAGCAAGGGTGCCAAATTTCTCTCACCCTCCCCCCCCCCCCCCCCCCCCCCGCTCAGGGCACTATCTTAGCAATGCCAGTGGCTGAGTTTATTTCAAGCATTCCCTCCATCACGCTGTGTATACTTTAGCTTCGTTGGTTTGGACAAAACATGATTAGATGCAGTGTCTTGTGCATGGATGGAGCATTTTTTGACTGCATGACTCTTTAAGTTCCGTTTATTCTGTTGCACTCAGTGAGGGGCACTTTTCCTTGGTCAAAATGCCATGCGATTTGGAGCAGAATCTTTGGGTGTAGTTTGCATTGTATGATTCAGCTTGGAGAGTGTTTTTACTGAGACCTACTCTCTCTCAATCTTGCTTTTGCTAAAAATGGTGATGCACGCGCCACTCTGCAACCTATTAACTTAGAGCAACAAGGAGAGCTTGTCTCAATCAACCCATGCCACATCCCTTTCACCACTGGATCCCAGATGTGGCACTCTGCTTTCTGGTACCTCTAGTACCTGTCTGAAGCCTGACAGATCTAGACACCTTTCAAACCTGCTTCTATTTTCCTGGGGGGCTGTTCTTGGCACTATATGTATAATATTTATGAATTCAGTGGCGCCGTTTTTTTTCTCCTGGGTACAATTAAAACCTACGTGGACCAACCAGGATTTGAACCTGTAACCATGGGTTTAAACAAAGATCTCTGTGGTGAGTGCATCGTGCCACTGAGCTGCCAGACTGTGGCGCTCTGACTTTAGATGCTCCAGCGTGCAGCCAATCGAATACAACACCTGGCTAAAAATGTATTCATATCTCTCCTATATGTACAGACGAGGCTTGAAAAATTGCAAAGGTACGGTCGGATTTTGCAGTGAGAAAACTGTGGAAAAGAACCCGAAATAGCTCAGCACCATCTCCCAAAACCGAGGCTTTTTTTCCACTTCTCTCTTCGTCGCGCTCTCTCTCTCTTTTATCAGTAGGAATGAGTAGTAAAAATGATTAACCTCGGGGTCAGCTCTGCCTGCCTCGTTCCTCTCTCTAGCTTCGAGCACTTTCTTCTCTCTGCTGATTCGCAGCCGGCGCTGTTCCGCTGAGCAAATTTGCATATGGTTATTGGAATTTCTTTTTTCACAGGGAGATTTTTTTCTTTCTTAAAGAGACCGAGCGTCGGTCCCTTTCTTCCTCTCCGGGCTGTTCACAATGCAGACGCGGGACTGTTCACTCTGCTGCCAAAAAGAGGACATGTCCCTCCGCCCACCCCGAAGGCCTCCACTGACCTTCAAAGCTCAAGGAAATCAGGCCTATGTCACCCTTTGCCTGGAAAGGAGAAAGCGCTTGTAGCGCCTTACAGGACAGGTCTTACTCAGTTATGCTCAGCACAGAGAGGCGTGCTTGGAGGACACAGAACATCTAAAATAGAGGCAAAGATATTTAAAATGCAGTTTTTAGCTTTTACTTATAATCATTTTGCAGCATTTATATAGCTCGTTCATACCTCTTGTTAATGTTGCGAAGCGCTTTGTGATATAAGAGACCAAGGTTATGAGCCAATGTTTGTGGCTTTTTAAATGAGCCTACGTCTTGGGAGAATGTATGTGCTTACGTAATGATCTGCTCTTACACTCTAAAGAATCATCATCTTCGGATTATGTGAATATGTAATTGTTCTTGTTCCATTTCTGTTGTACAGCGCTCTAGCACATTTGATTAATGCCCACGCTATATAAAAATGTACAAGTAATTTCTGAGGTGCATGGATGAAAGAAGGGTCTTGGCAGATCGGGTTGAGAATGTTGAGTATTAGTGTCATGTGTGATACCCGGAGTGTGCTCCAAACTTGATGTAGAAAGCACAGAATCCTGAGGAGACATTTGTAAACAGCATATCTAAAACACTCATGATTGTCACTATACAGGGACACAGGGGCATATTACCAAGGGCCTTATCGCCGCGTTAGCGGGAATTTTTCCCGCTAAAGCGGCGATAATATTATCTCCCTATTACCTAGCTGTCGCTAACACCAGTTAGCGGCAGCTAGTAGGAGATAGCGATCATCTTGGGGCCCACTTTGCATGTCAGCGATATTTATCGCTAATGACATGCAAAGTGGGCGTGCCAAGATGTTAGCGACTGTAAACAGTCGCTAACATCGCTATCTCCTATTACCTACAATGGCGTACTTTTGGAAACATTCGCGCTAAGCGTGAATATCTCCATCCAAAAGCTAACGCCTGCCCTGAGCAGTTCTTAGCCATGTTATCCAATGGTAGGTGGATAACATGGCTAAGAGCATTAGCTCGGTAATGCATGAATATCGCTGACTTTTCAGCGATATTCATGCATTTCGGCCGATTTTTATTGCTTTTGAGATAAACCTTGATAATAGCAAGGTTTATCTGCGATAAAAATCGGCGGTGCTCTGCGATAATAATATTGCCGCTAACCGTGTTAAGCGATAATTATCGCTTAATCTTGGTAATATGCACCCGAGTCTAGGAGGGAAATGTCAGAATTTATGGCCCTTTTCAACTGTGTTTGGCTATTGGTAGCTCTGATGTTCTTAGGTGCTGCTTTACAGAAAAATGGCAAGTTTTACTAAGAATCACCCCTCTCCGCTGCAGCTTTATGGAAAATTAGAACTATCAGCAGTGGGGCAGTCATAATCTGATGTTGGGCTGCAGTGTCAGATGGACAGATTTCACTGAAGTGAAGAGTTTCGCAGAAATTCTCCATTGCGCCTCGAATCACACTGAAGTGAGTTAAGAGGAGCGTGTAGATGATATTCAAAATGTAACACTAAACAAGTATCTATTTTATCCTACCCATGTGCTCACTCCTCCCGCTCTTTTCCTGTTTCCCTCCATTTTTTTACCTTCATTCTTTGCTCCCCTTCACTTACCGATCTTCCCTTTTATTTTCCCCCATCTGTTCTTCCATTCTTTGACTTCTTTCTTCAGTCTCGTTTTATTAACTCACTCCCCTCCCCTGCGCCCTAACCGGTCTCTCTCCAACTTTAGTTCCATTCCTTGGCCCATTGGTTTCTCTCCCTTTCCCTTTCTTCTCTCACTCCAGCGCCTCAGTCTCTCTCCCACCCTATTTAGCTTACATTCCCTCCCCTAAACTGTTCTGTTTCTTCATTTTAACTTCCACCACCCTTTGCTTCCATCCCTCCAATGTCAGCTCCACTCCTTACGTCCCATTCCACGCCCTTTCCATCTTAACTTATCTCCCTTCTCTGTGCTGATCCATCTCTCTAAGACGTCACTCCCATTCCCTCTCCTCTTTTTATGCGCTCCAGATATTAGTTTTCATCATTAAAGGCCCCTCAATCCTGCCCCCCACCTCCGCCCCTCCCCGCCCCTCCCCGCTTCCCCCGTATTTACTCCCATTCCCTCTCCTCTTTTTATGCGCTCCAGATATTAGTTTTCATCATTAAAGGTCCCTCAATCCTGCCCCCCACCTCCGCCCCTCCCCGCCCCTCCCCGCTTCCCCCGTATTTACTCCCATTCCCTCTCCTCTTTTTATGCGCTCCAGATATTAGTTTTCATCATTAAAGGTCCCTCAATCCTGCCCCCCACCTCCGCCCCTCCCCGCCCCTCCCCGCTTCCCCCGTATTTACTTCCATTCCCTCTCCTCTTTTTATGCGCTCCAGATATTAGTTTCCATCTCACTTGGCCCAATCTTCGACCCCCCCCCCTCCCCCCACCCAACACCACCGCTTTCCCCGTATTAACGTCCATTCCCTCTTCTTTCTTTTCTCTCCCCCCTGCGCCTCTCCTACGGTTTCAGAGCGCTTTGAAGCCCAGAAACATGAAATGTCCCCATTATTTAAAGCACAGAAAGTAAATCAATCTTGACATGTCTGCACTCTGCATGCAGTGGTTTGTTTCCTGGATTATTTTGTTGTCACTGTCTTGACAACGTGTTAGATAGATAGAGAGACAGACGGATGGACGGTAGATAGACAGACAGACAGACAGACAGACAGACAGACAGATAGATAGATAGATAGATAGATAGATAGATAGATAGATAGATAGATAGATAGATAGGTAGGTAGGTAGGTAGGTAGGTAGGTAGGTAGGTAGGTAGGTAGGTAGGTAGGTAGGTAGGTAGGTAGGTAGGTAGGTAGGTAGATAGATAGATAGATAGATAGATAGATAGATAGATAGATAGATAGATAGATAGATAGATAGATAGATAGATAGATAGATAGATAGATAGATAGATAGATAACTTCTTAATCATGTTCTTACTTTATTTTCTTTCTTGTCTGTTACTTCGTCTTATGAATGGCTGATGCTGTTTCTCCTCTGTGGGTGTCGCCAGATGGCACTGTGCTTGCTCCCTCGTACAGCACAAGCCAACTTGCCCTTTCTAATACTTCTGTAGCCAAAAGGCAAATCCTCTTACTCAACCCATTAAGAATGCTTAGTATTGCTCCACACCCTACCCCCAGTGTCAAATCCCTGGGATTGCACTTGGATGAAAACATTCAACTCAAAGAGCACATTTAAAGCCGGCCCGTGCCTGAGCCGGCGAGACTGCAACACCAGAAGATCAAATGTTTAAAGTATAAACGGCTGGATTAGCAATGTACTTTTAATTCTGATGGTGGTGGCATAGGAGCTACAGGACTCATAGGAATGACAAAGTATGTGGTAACTCCTTGTCTCGCATAAAGGAAGAATACCCAAATGAATCAGGATGGGAATTGCCGACTATATTAGTAATTCCTAATTTCTAAGGGAGACCCCAGAGCCCTGCTTGAAAGCAGCCAGTAACTTTAAACCCCTGAGTAACCAGTACCACTGGTATCAGTAACTCACGGGGAGCAGAGTTACTGGCTGGTTTTCCATGGCACTCTTAAGGAGGTTATACTCTCTGTGCAAGATTTGAAATTAGCCGTAGACGAGCTGGTAATTTACCACCTTGACTATGGCTTGGACCTCCTCACTGACCTTCTTAACAAACATCAGAAAAGGTGGGCTTATCACCTTAGCTCTCGTGTTCCTCAACCGGGTACCTATGGATGCTGGATGCACCATGAGACCTGCTCATCTCAGCTATAAAGCTTTACACCTTAACCCTCCCCCACATCTCACTCGAAAGCGATCCATGACTGTAGGTTCACGAAACTTGTGTTCCAAAAGCAGACGATCTCTCTACACCCCACATTTCAAGACGAACTTCCCCTTGTGCAGGTCCTTCTTGTGTAACAGCAGTAAAGTTTGGAGTGCTCTTCTGGGATATACCCGGAAAGTCTGTACTTCTGATTACTGACCCCAGAATACCGTGGTACGAGAATATCGAGGATACACTATGAGGGACAAAATATTGAAAGGCAAGTGCACATAGGGAGTATAGAGTTACCATTCCTAAATCCACATCTATGTATCTTGAAGACAGATGTACCACATTGGTACATATATGTGGACATAGTTATAGAAAAACTGGACATATTTACTTGTCAATATTTTTTTCCAATATTTTGTCCTCTAGATTGTGTCCCAGGGATCGTCTGGGGAAAAGATATTCTTTCCCTGTTTTAAAATACATTTAAAAACCTACTCTTTGAAACACATCTTTATGTGCCTCCATAATACGTTTTCATTCTGCTATCCTGAGTCTCCTCTCTTATAGCTTTCTTCTACTCTTTGTATTACACTACCAATCCGCCGAGGCATTTTCACCACTTTTACATCATACATTTCTGCCATTGTTCTCCTATTTTATGTATTTACTACATGTCATATCTTAACCTACCTAGTCAGTGTTAATACTATCAGTTACTGGTTTTACATGTGTATTGTTCATACTTTGGACAACAACTACTCTCTGTACGCCTACATTTATTACCATAAATAAAGGACTGATATCAATCTACACATGCCTAGCCATTATTAGACAATGTTTACAGTAGTTTCAAACTCCCGACCTTCTGAACCTCTTCTTGGACATGCCTACTGAAATTGGGACCAGTCCCTGAAGTTAAATGGCATACTACACATTTACAGCATTCTAAAAATCACTTCACCCACTGCTTCCTTTACTCCTGTTATTTTAACCACTTTGTACAATGCTCTGAAAACCGTACTGTTGCAATTCACACAATAAAAAACAATGTAGAAATGAATAAATAAATACCTTCCTTCTGCTTGGCTTTCACCCAATTGAGACACATCCAAGTGTTGAAAGTGTGAATTGAAGACATGCTTTTTGAGAATTTTGCAGTCAAACTTTTTCTTTCAATGGTGATTTAAAATTATGAATTTGTTATATTTTATTTTATTTTATTGTATGGTACATTATCCTATGACCTCATATTTTATGTTACGTTTCTGAGAAGACTGGCGTTTATAGCGTTATATCCCGCTCCTAACCAAGATGGTTGTCAATCAAGTTTCCATTGCCAGAGCTCTCTGTCCAAGATGGTATTTTCCTGTGACGTCTTTACCTAAAGAACTCCTATATGAGGAGGCTATGTTTCAAGATATGCTGTGTTGTATTATGTTATTCAATGGCGATTATTTCTCCAGTACTAAACTCCACCCTATGCTTACTTCTAAGCACTGACACAGGACCGAAAAATTGAATCGATGGGTAAGAGAGTGAATTAAGGAGTGGAAAAATAAATAGGAATGAAGAAAGAGACTTGTGGGTGGAGCTATTTTCCTAGGGCAGTACAAAGCCAGGGAGAACTTTTAATTATTCCTGCATAAATCACACTAGTTTTGGGAATTTCGTTTCACACTTGTTATGTAAAATTTACAAAATTCGACAAATTACGTCACTTTGCGTAATTTCACACTAAATATTTTCACAGAAATGCACCATTTGCTGTACATTTTGCCCACAAATAAGAACACAAGCAGCTGTTGTCTGTGGTGCTTTGTTTAAATGTAACAACGCACCAAAAATTGATGTGAGGTCGCATTTTAGGCAAAACTACAGTGCAAAACGACGAATTTTGAATTTCGCATAATTGTATGTCATTTTTCAGACATTTCAAGTTATTTTGCGTGCTTCTGGTGGGTGGCCGACTTTTGACATCTGACTGGGTAGGAAGGACATCTTGGGAGGCTTAATGGAGAAGCAAGTCCCAGTACTGTTGGCCAGCCCATGTGGCGATGGCATGCAAAACATTTAATGGCCAGTCCACACAAACATGACTGATCCCTATAGGTAAGTATGGCTAAAGGTAAATGGAGAAAGTTCAGGACATTGTAGAGGTTCTTCAAAAGGCAGAGGGTCTGGTGATGAGTCAGGCACGCCTAGGCCTTTGGGTAATTGGAGAGATTTAAGACCACCTTAGTGCTGTTCAGAGTTTACAAGGCTGGTGTATCTGACACAAGTAAGCCTGTAGGTCAAGGAAAAGATGTCTAGACATGTAAGTCCTTCTGGCCGAGTTGGAGACCAGGGAAAAGTCAGAGACAATTTTCATCTAGGTGAGTAGAAACATTTTAGGACAATACACACCGTGCAGGAGGCCATGCGGCTAGGGGAATGTCAGATACAATGAGTCATGTAGGCAAATTAAGACATTTCAGGGGATGATAACTGAGACAGATCCAGACACACAAGGCATATAGGTGCAATCTATGTTCGAGCAAAATGCCCATTAGAACTTAGAACTTTACTGAATTTTCAGTTTGTTTTTTAACCCTTTTTACTGCAAATGTGACGTTTTAGATTGTAAAGAAGTCTAGAACCTGGCTTGGAAAGAAATTGTACAAATACGGAACTGATTTAAACCAACATTGAAGGATTCAGTTACATTGCAAAGTTCATCGTAGGCTGTGCCTTCAGCCTCTCTGAGGGGTTAAGGATTAAAGATGGCATCTTGGTTCCAAAATGGCTCATGAGTAGCATGGTGTTTAACTTCAACGGCACTCAAAGCCATACAAGCAAGTGTGTGTGTGTGCGTTTATGGGAACAACTGCTACTCTGTATTTGTATTCACCAGGCACCACAAAGGGTTACATGCATCAGTGGAAGCATCCGTGGGGTTTCAAAGGCCTGTGCAGAGTAAGATACTTGCTTATTATTTTCCCTTAGTGACATAAAGGTATCAAAGCCTGAACGAGTTTAACTCGTGGCAGTAATCGGAGCCAGTATCCGGCCAACAAATAAATAATTTTCTCTGGGCACTAGAATTATAGGTATCAGTGTGCTTGGTAGGTGTCCTGCACCTCCTTGTATTACACAGATATCTACCTTTGAATCATGAAAGGCTGAGACAATGTATAGTTATCTAACTTTGAATGATGGAAGGCTGAGACAACGCACAGGTATCTACCTTTGAATGGTGGAAGGCTGAGACAACGCACAGGTATCTACCTTTGAATGATGGAAGGCTGAGACAACGCACAGGTATCTACCTTTGAATGATGGAAGGCTGAGACAACGCACAGGTATCTACCTTTGAATGGCAGAAGGCTGAGACAACGCACAGGTATCTACCTTTGAATGATGGAAGGCTGAGACAACGCACAGGTATCTACCTTTGAATGATGGAAGGCTGAGACAACGCACAGGTATCTACCTTTGAATGATGGAAGGCTGAGACAACGCACAGGTATCTACCTTTGAATGATGGAAGGCTGAGACAACGCACAGGTATCTAACTTTGAATGGTGGAAGGCTGAGACAACGCACAGGTATCTACCTTTGAATAGTGGAAGGCTGAGACAACGCACAGGTATCTACCTTTGAATGCGGAAGGCTGAGACAACGCACAGGTATCTACCTTTGAATGATGGAAGGCTGAGTCAATCCTTCCGGGAATAGCCTTCATAGATGCAGGTCTCGCTCAGCCCACCGAGGGGTCTTACGACGGCAGTTATGTACCCTGCTCTAGTCCCACAGTATATCTAAGCACCTCAAGAGTGACGTAGCATGTATGATCACAGGACGGTGCAAGGCTAAGTTTTTCTGTCAGGATTTGATCAGGTGCGCGGCAAGTCACACGTGCATCTCAGCAGTAGGAGCGTTATTTCACAGAACGACCACACGGGTCCCTAAACTGTGTGTGCAGATTTTCGCTTGAACGAAGATGGCATGCACGTAGAGGGGTTGTGTATGTCATTTCTGCCTAGTTTTGAAAAGGGGGAAAGAAGCAGTGAGACTTCTGTCCGCGGGCCTTTAGCAGCATGCGGGGAGCTGTCCATGGTGCTGAGAGCGTCATAGCTGTTGTTTGCTTCTGTCCGCAGGACGGCAGGGCCTTCAGGCCTTGCTGCTGCTGGCCACAGTACACTTGTCTTTAGCCTGCCGCACCCGGAGCCTCTGGATTGGACCTTCAGGGGGCGCTGACGCCCCTTACACCGCAACCCATAGGAGTGAGGTGGATGCCGTGAGGTTAGCACGGCGGACTCAAGGCGCGGCCGTGTCTGTTTGTTGTGGCGGGGGCGGTGGTTGAGGGCCATTTGTGTTATTTCACGCAAGGCTGACTTTCTGCATTCAGCGGGCGGGGAATGAACCGGTGAGGGATGGAGGGAGCGAGGTCATGGAGGTGAGAGCAAGGGAAGGGGGAGGGGGTGGGGGTAACACACTGGTAGAAAACAATGTAAGGTTGAAAAGGAAGAGGAGAAGAATGGAATGGAGACAATAGCTGTGGGGTTAGAAAGAGGCTGAAGGAGAAAGGGGGAGCGGAGAGGAACAGGTGACGAGAAAATTAGAACGAGACGACTTCGTGGGGAGAAATAAAGACAGAAAACAATTACATTGTAGGAAAGGAGAGAGCAAAAGGGATGCAAAAAGAGAAGTGTAAAGCAATAAAACGAAAACAAAATGTAGTGTGGACGATCTACCGAGCGAGAGTCTGAAGAGAGACACACATTAGAAATGGGAAACCAGCGAGGCGGAGAGAGCTTGAGATACGCGAGGAAGCGCAGATTAGCAGCGCAAGAGGGAAGTGATAGAGGGGGAAGCGAACAAACGAGGCGAGACGATGGGTGACATAAAAGAAGGATAGATATGTATCTGGGAGAGAGTGAAGGCACCAACGGGGGAGGAAGCGACCATGAATGCAGAGCTGAAAATGGCTAACCAAAAGGGCGGGACAGGGGAAGACGTGAGGGGGGAAAGGAAGGGAAAAACTGGGAGCGAGAAAGGGAGGCGAGGCAAAGGAAGATAGAGGGGAAGATAAAGGGTGTGAAGTGTGTAGTATTATTGTTAAATAAACCAAATAAATGTAGAATTCAATATCCTTTATTGGATAAAAGTAACATGAATCTTGTCAAGTCAAAGATCAGTCAAGAAGTCCCACAACCGATAACTCCTGGAATGTCATGACATAAAATAGAATCAAGTGACATATAAACAGTTCAAAACTCTAAATAATTAATTAAATAAATATCACTTACTCGCTACTACAAAGTGTTGCACGGTCACGGCCTGACCAATGATAGCAAGAAAGAATAGGAGGGGGTAATAGCAGCGCTTTAAATGGGCAGGTACCAGGGCTCGAGTCGGGGTACCATGCGGGTGGACGGCGTCCCCGCACTTATTTTACCGGGTGGATGCCGTCCCCCCTGCCAAACAGCTGGACTTCACTCTTTGGCCTCTCTGGGACGAGATCGGAGCTCACAGCACGCTGCTCACGCGCTGACTTCTCAGATGCAATCGCATCTAAGGGGTGAGCGAGGGGAGGCAATGAGCCCGATGGTGCAAGCCACCTTTCGTGATGTCACTTCCTGTCGTGACGTCACTTCCGGTGACAGCGTCCCCCCACTTCTATTTTTAGGACTTGTGCCCTGGCAGGTACTGTCTGGTACTGAGTACCTGCACTTCTCAGAACTCCTGCAATACATTTAAATTGTGAGTACCAGCACTTCTTGGGAGCAAACAATCAATCAATCAGGGAATTGTGAAGCACGCTACTCACCCAAGAGGGTCTTAAGGCACTGGTGAGGGGGTGGGAGGTGCAGCTCCGGGTCAGTCCAAGAGCCAGGTCTTGAGGCTCTTCCTGAAGGTGTGCAGAGTGGGGGCATCTCTGATGTTGATATGGAGCTCGTTGCAGGTCTTCACTGCGATGTAGGAGAAGGCTCTTCCACCAAGATGCGCAGGGTTTTGGCGAGAGCGAGGTCAGCGAATCTGAGGTTTCTCTTGGGTACTTGGAAGAAGATTCTTTTGTTGAGATATTGGGGTCCGGTGTTATGGAGGCATTTGTAGGCATGTGTGAGTATCTTGAAGGTTACTCTCTTCTCGACGGGGAGCCAGTGGAGGTGTTGCAGGTGTTGGGTGATATGTTCTTGTCGAGGGATGCCGTGGACAAGTCTGGCTGCGGTGTTCTGTACGGTCTGGAGCTTGCAGAGGAGGGATTTGTTGACTCCGGTGTAGAGTGCATTTCCATAGTCCAGTCTGCTGGTAATGAGTGCGTGGGTGACGGTCTTTCTTGATTTGGGGGATCCATTTGAAGGATGCAGATGGTGTTGAAACAGGTGGAGGCGACGGTGTTGATCTGCTGGTTCATAGTGTGGGAGGAGTCTAGTATGAGGGTTCTAAATAGTGAGTACCTGCATTTCTATATTTCCATTTAAAGCTCTGGGTAGTACAGGAGAAGGAAGGGAACAGGTGTATGCAATGGGATTGGAAAGAAAAATAAAGTAGTCAGGGGAAGGATGGGAAAGGGGCGGGGAAGGTGAGGCAGACTAGAAAGTGATAACACCTCCTGGAAAACACTTGGCCCCAGAGGCGAGGAAGGCCTCCAGGAAAGCAGATGAGAGAGAAAGAACATTATTCCATGCACCAGGAGAGCTGCCAGGGGAAGCAAGGCAGGATTAGAGAGCATCATTCAGACAACACAAGGTCACATATCCCAGGTGCTCCCCATGGGAGAGTGAGAATGCATTTCATGGAGCAGAGTGAGAATGCATCTCATGGGCACCACTTGATCCTTGGAGTAAACAAGGGCCTCAGGGAAGCCAATAAGAAGAGTCAGAACGTCTTCCAGAAGATGCTTAGATCTGAGTCACAAGAGAGGAAGCAGAGGGAAAGAGCATCTCACAGGCAACACATCGTCCTGGTAACCAAAAGGCCCTACAGGAGGAAACAAAGCACCAGGAAAGAGTGTCTCACAAAACATGACCCTACACAAATGCAGAGACAAGGGGGAGTGGAACGGGAGGGTCATACAGAGAGCTAGAGCATCTCCATACACTTATGGTCTCAGTGGCACGAGATCAGATGGAGAGAACATCTCTCATATAGTACATGGTCCCCCAAAATTGAGGCAGGACCACAGCGGAAGCATTTTAGAGAGAGGAAGAGAGAAGCTTTCAAAACACCCAGGAGCTTAATGGAGTGAAAGCAAGAGAGACAGAGAGGGAGACACAGAGAGAGAGAGAGAGAGAGAGAGAGAGAGAGAGAGAGAGAGAGAGAGAGAGAGAGAGAGAGAGAGAGCGAGTGAGAGGTACCCACCAGGAGCCAGGAGGCCATCCAGGAGGAGACACAGCAGCAGAATAGTGCATCTCACATACAAACTATGGTCAAACAGTAAGTAGGCTTATAGGGGGAAGAGAAGAGAGAATGTGCATCAGGAAGACAATACATGGACCCTGTGACCATGAGAGCCTTGAGTGGGCTCAGAGTGCACTAATGGAGCATCTCTCAGATGATACATGGGTCTAGGGATCAGGGGGCAACTCAAGGGAAATAGAAGAGAGGAGGAACACATCTACCAGATAACACATGGCCTTAGGAACCAGGCAGCACCCAACGAAGATGGAGGTGGAGGAGAAAGCATTTTCAGGGCAACATATTGTCCTACGACATGGAAGAGAAGAAGAAAATAGGAAATGAGTATGTCTCAATCATGACTTGGTCCTACCGACCAGAATTGTAACTGTGTTGAAAGAATGCAATGGAGGATGATCTATTGGACAAACTGAAGTTCCAGTGACCAAGAGGGACCTTCATTTCAGAAAGTTGTTGCAGATGGGGCCCACCAGTACTCATTTTTGAGGACTAACACTTATTTCTCTTCATCAAACTTTGACCTAATTCAAGAGAGAGAAATAAACAAAAAAGAAGGAACCCAGAGGAAAAAGAAGAAAGAAAAATAGTGATAAAAAGTGAAAGCAGGAATGAAAAAGAACTTGCAAGAGTGAAAGAAAGAGGAGGGGAGTGTATGATGGCGGAAGAAAAAGGCATGGCGTGGAATCAAGACTACATTTCCTTGCATTTGGCGATCTTGACATTTTTTCATTGCCAGCTGCAGGCCTCTTATCAAACCTTTTGGCACATGCAATAATTATTTTGGAACTTAAGCACTGGACCAAGAGAATGCTCAAATGTTGGAGAGCACTGGATGATTGCTTCTGCTAAACTATATGCTCCGTGTGAGGCAGATCAATCGAGAGAGAATCACAAACTATTGTCCTGGTGATCTAAACTGTGAACAAAAAGGAGGAACCTAGATGCACAATGCTATAAGGGACCAGGAGCCGTATCACAGTAGGGGCCCCGGGGTGGATGGTACACGAGTGTCTGCATCCATTTTGTATACCCATGGGGCATATGTGTATTACAGAAGGGGCCGGAGAAACTTGTGTGCCCCCCCTTGTAGGACCAGTACCACCAGGAGACGGCATTCCCTTATTTGCATGGGGCGTGGTGCTATGCAAATGAAGGAATCACTTTGCCTCTGCATCCGTGCTGTATTACAGACACAAGTGCAGGGGCAAACATGCCTGTAGGAGGCACACTGAAAGTGCACCACAAAAAGGTTGCACACTCTAAGTGCATCCCATGGAGGCAGACCTCTGGAGTGAGAAAATGGGTACTATGGACCCCCCCAACATCACCCTGCTGGTAGGTGTAGTCATTCATTGCACCTGCCTGCTAGGGGACCTCCTTCCCCTTTTTAAAGTGCAGACATGCAGCTCTCTATTTCACTGAATGTGGTGTCAGTTCACAGCTGCCCTCCGTTAGTTTAATGGTGTGTCTATCAGTGAGAAAGGGGGAAGGAATGACCTTGTTCGCCACCTTACTTGACTCCTAGGTTTAATGTGTTCAGGCTGTCTAAAGAAAGTGGATGAGTGAATATGGAGTTCATTGGATTTGGGATGTATTGTTGCTTTAGGATGACATTTTTAATTTGAGACTCATCCAGTTTGAGGCTGTTGTGTTCCATCGAGGTCTCTATAGCCAGTAGACCATTGTCTACAGCTACACTATGTTCACTCTCCCCTGATACCATTGCACATATTGGAAAGCTGTTAGTGTAGCAGTGCCGCTGAAGCAGATGAGAATGCAAGAAGGATATAGGAATAACTAGAGTGTCACAGGGAGTTCCTGTGGAGCCCCACAGCTGATTGGGGAGTAAAGATCTCCAAGTCTTATACAGTGTGCAGGTGGACAGGAAGAAGGTGATCCACTTGATTAAGTGCTCTGAAACCTCGACCAAAGACTGTCTATGTTGGAGGATTTTATGATTTATAGTATCAAAGGAAACCAATGGGATAAAGGAAGGCAAGCATGCTCATTTCATTCTAGAGAGCACACAGAGGGAGCAGAGTAGAAGCAAGTCAGAACCGCTTGGTCAGTGTAAGTGTTTTGGGGCAACCATGTACGTCAGAGAAAACATTGACAAGACCAAACGAGATTCAGAAAACATGTTCATGAAGGGTATAGGGAAATGTAGGGTCATTTTACAAGAGCATTGCACTACAGGAACTTCACTTTTAACAAAGTAGTCCAGTGCCGCAGTGCCCTGCTCCCGGTGTTAAGCCACTTTCTGTGGCTTAACTCCACTTTGTAAACATGACATCCTTTCACGCAGGTATCTGTGTGAAAGGGGCATGCAATGGGTGTTGCTGAGGGCTTTCCACTGCAACATCCATTGCTTTTTGATTTTGCCCCAGATTTATAAGGATGCGTACATCTGAGGCAGCGACAAAAAATAACACCATGCATGAGCAGGTTTTAGAATGGCGAAACGAGGAGAAATACTTTTATTCTGCTGCACACTTAAAAAGAGCAAAATGCCATGAATGATTGTTTATGAGAAGGAAGGTGTTCCTCCCTACACATAAACAATCATTAAATAGTGATGATTTTCTACTTCTATGTGTGCTGCATCCCTCTCCTGCACACAAACAATAATTTCCTGCAATGCAGGCTCCCTTGCACTATGGTGCAAGAGTACCTGCATTGGCGCTAGGGGTGCGTTGTATTGTTCTAAATACGGCACATGCCTGTGTATTGGAAATGTAAGAGCGCAGCACTGCCAAATTTGGCGCAGCTCCACGCTTCGACATTGCCTTGTAGATATGCCCACGTAGAGTTTCAGAGGGTGTTCCATGTTTCCTGAGAGTGTTTTCTTTTACTAGATGTTGTGCTGCTGCCTTTTTGTCTTTTATGTAACATACGAGTCTTGAATACAGCATAATGCAAACTGAGTTGTCTCGGTGCAGGGGTGGCTAGGTGCCAAGGTGCGCTCAGGAAGTGGATGTGTGATAATATCTGCAAGAATGAGAGCTCCTGAGTAGACTAAAGACAGTGCGTGTTTCTGGCAGTCCCAGTCACTGGGTTATAAAGCTGTTCTTCCTACCTGCTCAACCATCCTTTGGTGACTCCGCAGAGCACACAGAGTGATGGTCACATATGAACCAATTGTAATTACGATTCTTTGGGGCAGTGCATGGAGGAGTAACACAGCTTTCAAAAAATGGAAAATGTCAATCAAATCATTTCTAGGGGCAGAACATCCAACCAAAATCCCCTTATGGGAAATTATCTCACTCGCTTTGCTTGCTCCCTTTATTCTAGCTGTGGCATTCTCCATGAATGTGAGTGCCTCTGGGTTTAAAAGTGGGAAGTAGTTTCCTAAGAAAAGTTTTAGCCCCTGCACTTATTTTTTTTCCTACAACTTAAGCAATCCTTAGCACTGGAAATGCATACCTCCAAATTTGGTGGTGTTGCCTGACTGTCCATGATATAGGCGATTATTAATATGAAGTTCGTTGAGGCATTAACTTGAATATTGATACAGAGTATTGATCTCTGTGTATCATTGAATTTCTGGGGTTAAAACTTTGATGACGTCTTTAATTTTTCTCCAATAGCAATCTTTAGTTTCTGCACTGGAAAGTATTTTTTAGGACCTAGTTTGGTGAAAGTGGCGTCAACAGATGTGAAGATCAGTCCAACAGTTATCTCCTCTTGCCACCACTTCTCTACCTAGGTTGTGAACTGGATCCTCCTATTAATTAGGTTAAATGCCTTTTCCACATCAACCATAATTAAAGCTGTTTTGTGATTATTATTACATGAAAAATAATCTATGGTGTCTATAAGATGATTTGTATTAGCAGAGAGCAGCCTGATTGATATAATGTTTTGATTATGATGAATTCATGTTTGTGCTACTTGTGTAAACATTTTGCTAAAATGTTCACAAATAATTTGGAATCTGAATTTATTAGTGTAATCAGTCTATATAGATTAGGAATGTCTTGTTTATTATAGCCTAAGAGCTCAATGTAGTGGGCTCTACTGGGCATTAAAGGCATGCTCCAGCTTTCGGCGAGGGCAATTAACAAGGGAGCAGGCCTTTAGTGGCGGGTAGAGCCCGCTACGGAGAGCGTTAAGGCTATTTGAACATTTGGCCCCTAGAGAACAGATGTTCAAGTTTGGAAAACAAAGACTTCATGAGCCCGAAGTGGTTGAAATCTCCTCAGGCTCCGTGAGGTCTTTGTTCACATCTGTTTCTGTGAACAAACATTGGAATTGTTATGCTACCAACCTTTAAAAACCCAGAGCACTCCATTGTTTTCAATGGAGCTCCCAACATTCCACTGTTCTAATATCATTTGAAATCCCAAATCCTTGCCAGGAAATGACGAGTCTCAGATTAACATGATAAGCGAATCAAGATTTCATTAAAAGACACTGAGGCTAACATTATGCATAATCTCTTTTATTATGCTACTCCTCAGGACCCCCTTTAAAGAACACTAACACAACAAACCAGAATTGGAACAAAAAAGAAGAACCAACAAAAGTCTCTAGTATGGAATGTTCTGCCTCTTTAAATGCGAGACTGAGAAGATAAAACGCCTTCTTCTTCATCACACTTATCAACAGTTCCAGTCATTACACTTGTCTATGTGCAAACAAAGAATAACATTAATCTCACAAAACTTAAAACCTTAAAACCAAACTCTGCAAAATCTTCAAACAAACTTAATGCTTTAAATCTTCTTAAACATAAAACCTTAAAAACACTTAACAATATACCGTATCATTTCTTTTCCTTTTCTTTTTTTTATTCTTTTTTTTAATAAAACCACCAAAAAAGCTCTAGGGTGTGGTGGGTGGGATAATGTTAGCCGTGTCTTTAATGAAATCCTGATTCTCTTGTCGTGTTAATCACCATTTCATCACAAGACCAGAGGCTAACATTATGCATGTTGAAAGCCCTTCAGCACAACTTCCGACATCTGCTCGATTGGTCTAAAGTAGTGACTTGCAAAAGTACCCACATTTGACCAATCAGCTGCCTTCAAAATCCTTTCAAAACGTACACCAGACCAACAGGCTTCACTTGCCATAGCACCTCTTACCTAATGTGCTTTAACCTTTTCCACATTTACCCATGCTTCCTTCATAGCAAACTTCACCCACCTAGAAATTGTAGACGTACTTACCGGACAAAATGGCTTGACAAATGAAATCAATAACTGAGGCACACCATGACCTCTCTTATCCTGCATTCTGCATTCATACTCCTTTAAACACTCAACCACACACATTTTCTTACAATCTTCAAACTTAGGATAAACAATTGAACTTGAGATGGTCTTAGTTCTTTTTCTTATTTCAAAGAAAACACCTTCTGGACCAAACACTCTATTACTTACCTTCAGACATTTCACACCCAAAACTCTCCTACATAAAATCAAACACAATATAGTCCCTGACTTTGCTGAACTATTCTTATTCCATAAGTACTTGTTTGTAGGCCAATTCATAAAAAGTTTTAGAACTAAATTCACATCCCAAAGAACTTCATACCTAGATCTAGGTGGTCTCCTAATCTGCATACTTTTCAAAACCCTACAAACTAAAACATCACTACCTACCGACTTACCACTGACCAACGAATGACCTGCAGAAAATGCTGATCTATAACAATTAATAGACCTATAACTTAATTCCTTCTCATAATTTTCTACCAAAAATTAGCCACTTCTACTACAAGTGCATCCATGGAATCCAAATTCCTTTCCAAGTACAAACATTCCCCAAACTTCCAAACACCCTTATACCTTCTTCTTGTACCTGGGGCCCAAGCCTCCTCGAGCAACTCTGTAGCTCCCTACGAAAGACCGCTGAATGCTCAAGAACACCGGATACCTTCCAAACAAGAAGGTTCAACACCCCTCTAAGACCAGAGGATGCTGCTCTCCTAACTCGTTTGTTAGCAAACCTGCCAAAGCTGGAATCAACAGGGGTACCCCACACGCTAATTCCAACACACCTGTAAACCATGCCTAGGAAACCCAAAATGGAATCACTAGGACTAACTGACGTGTCTCCTTCCTCACCTTCAGAAGAACCCTCTGAATCATGGCAAAAGGAGGGAAAGCATACCCCCTCAACACTATCCATTTCTGCTGAAACACATCCACTGCCTCCGCTAATGGATCCGACAACCAACTGTAATACCTCGCCTTCTGACAAGTCAGCCTTGTTACAAATAAAAATACCTCCATTGGACCCAATTTTGCTTCTATCTCTGCAAATAATACTTGATTCGGCCTCTAATGGCTGTAATCTTTGACATATCTTGAATTCCAATCTGCCACTACATTCAATTTCCCTGGACGATACTCTGCTCTCAATGCAATCTTGTGCTCCAGACAAAAACTCCAAAACTCTTTTGCAATATCCGAAAGATCCTTTAACCTGCAACTTCCCAATCTGGTTATGTAACAAGCAGCAGAAACATTGTCCATCTTTACCAAAACTGTCCGACCCTGAATTATCTTCTTGAAACATTTCACTGCAAATAAACCTGCCGATAATTCCAGGTAATTTACGTGCATTTTCCTTTCCAAATCTGTCCAAACACCTCCAGAGCCCCTTGCATCCTTCTCCAAGACAAAATCTGGAACGCATCCAAAGATCGCCCTTCCATTCCGTGCATCCAAATTGTTTAACCACCATTCTAATTCCTCTTTCGCATCCAAATCCAAATTCACTTGGTCCCCTTACCTTAAATCTCTTCTCAAAGCATACGCCTTCACCCTCTGCAAGGCACGATAATGCAAAGGACCTGGAAAAATCGCTTGGATTAATGAAGAAAACAAACCTAGTACTCTTGCCAAGTCCCTTAAAGACAAAGTCTCCATTCGCAAAACACAAAAAACCTCCTTCTTTATCATATTCACTGGTAACTTGAAGATCTCCTTCTCCGAATCTATTCTGAAACATAAAAACTCCATACTCTGAGATGCAATCCTAATTTCTCCAAAAAACTGATCACAATCTGCAACTGACTCCTCAAAACCTCCGCATCCTGAGACATAAACAAAATGTCATCCAGGTAGACAATCAACCTGAAACCTCTCTCTCTCAAATATGCCATGACAACTCTCATTACTTTCGTAAAACACCACGGTGCCGACGAAAGTCCGAAAGGAAGAAAAATTATTTGGTACAATCTTGCTCTCCACCTGAACTGCAAGTAACTCTTTCTCTCTTCATCAGAATTGTAACGTATGTGTCCTTTAAATACAGTTTTACCATTTAATCTCCTTTCTGTAAAATGTCTCTTAAAAGATTGATCCCTTTCATCTTGAAATTTCTGTAAGCTAAATTTTGGTTCAAATCCCTCAAATTTATTACTGGTCTCTACCCCTTCTACAAGAAACACAGTGCTCACATAACCTCTCATTTCCTACCCTACCAAACAGATTGCACCCTTTTGCAAAATTGCTTTTATCTCTTTGTCTGCAAACTCCTTTTTCTCCTTCAAGAGAATTAACTCTTTTGGATTTATAGTTTGCTCTGGAATACTTATAAAATGTATCTTAAATCCTCTGACAGTATTCAGTACCCAAGGATCCCTTGTGATCTTTTTCCATTCCTCCAGAAATAACCTTAAACCTCCTCCTACTCTTCCTTGGGAAAAACCAAAAGAAATCTGCGTACTCACCTCTTGTACCCGACGAGGTTTGTTCTCTTCCTCGAGCTCCACTCCTTGCTCTTCCATATCTACCACAGTGAGGGAAGAATCCATAGTAGCCTTGAATTCCTCTTCCTGCGCCTCTTTGCATGAAATTATACTGGGATCTTTGGAAACCACAGCAGACATAAGATCCCCGTCTGCCGGCCCTGCCGAAAACCCTGCCAAACACCTTTCTCATATTGTTCTGTGCCTTATCCAAGGCAGTATAAGTTGCAACATGCTTTCCCAAGCCTTTCACCATACCTTCTCCAAATAACAATCCTTTTGCATCTTTCTCTGCCATTTCACCCAACGTAATCTTCAACAACAAGGTTTTCCTCCTCTCTGCTAATAAACTTGCATTAGTGTTTCCCAAAAACACCTAAGCTCTCTGACTCCAGCCTCTAAGCAAATCAATATTCACTTGCTCACAATTCATATGAGCCTCCTCTGCCATGTCTATAATTTTGGCAAATGAGCCAAGTATATCCAATAATTTATCTTGGCACTGCTTTAAAGATCGCTCAAGCCCCTTGTGTGGGTCACTTCCCAACTTATATAAATAAGTAATAAGCTCCGTGTCCAAGTTTGGGGTGTAACCAACCTTGTTCTCAATCTGAGGTCTAGAACATTCTGCCTTCAAAACATTCCTAACCTCCTTATCCGGAGGTTTTCTTAATCATTTCTTAATAAATTTACTGACATGGTCCAAGGGCCATCAGTCAGCACTCCTTGGATGACGAAGATCAAATGGATTAAACATTTCTCCTCCTAAAGGATCCCTAATAATTGGCTTCCTTGATGTAGCTACATCATCCTTTAAGTCATCATTAAGATCATCATCTTGATCCATGTCAAATACATATTTGTCATAAAATCTACCTGTCCCCTCAATCATAGAATTTTCTGGCTCCATCTGAGCTTCATCATCAGACAGCTCCTGTGTGCCGCCACGGACACCTTTTCCTTTTGTGCCACCAAGGACATCTCTCTTTGTGATGGTTAAAACCATCCTTTCTGCCTTTGTCCAAATGTTTGGACTTCCTCTGTCTCTTTCCACCTTTATTAACATCTTCATCAGAGCAAGACCAATAATCATCCTCTGACCTATTTCCCTTTCTTTTGCTTTGCAAAACAATTTCCACCACTTCCCTCATGGAAGATCTTACCTCATTTTGAATTAGCCTCCTGAGGCTATCTTCACTCACTCTGCCTTTCACAACCTGAGGATGGACAATGTTATCCTCAGAACTCATTTTATCCCTTTAAAAAGATAATCCTTGAAAATCTTCCTGAAAAACTCACAAACAACTACTCTACACGCACAAAATCTATTCTATTGTTAACTTATCTGTTAACCGGCTCTTTGTGGTGTTTTGATGCCTAGCAACGCTCTATTTAATTATTTTCCATTCTTTTTAATTATATTTTTTCCATTTCAAAATGGTTACCATGATCTTGCGAGATCACGAGTAGCCAATCAAATTGCCTCCACACGCTCGCATCAAACCATGCGTTCATCATCATACAGTAACCAACACAGCACGAGCAAGTACACGTTAACGCTGCCTCAGTTACTGCACATGACAAGAGAACGTGCAAATTCACGGTATCCTGAGAGGACTGCATGAGCTGTAAAACTGCTGCTCTTATCCCGCACGAGCCCAAAACATGGCGAGACTTTTACCATTGAAACTATAAGTTGTCTAAATTAATCAAACAATGATATACTATTATTCAAAAAAGCACAATCCTTTAAATATACATCATAGACACTAAATAAAAAAATACAATTAATTAAAAATGTCAAATGTATCACAACACTCACACACAAAACTCTTTGAAAATTAGAAGGACGCACTACAAATAAAAAAACTCACAACTTTCATTTACAACTGAACCACACAAAAGGCAATGAATCTAATGCTACTTATCACATCAGGAGCAGCATTTAAAAGAGGCAGAACATTCCACACTAGAGACTTTTGTTGGTTCTTCTTTTTTGTTCCAAATCTGGATTGTTGTGTTAGTGTTCTTTAAAGGGGCTGCTGAGGAGCGGTGTAATAAAGGAGAGTATGCATAATGTTAGACTCCGGTCTTGTAATGAACTCATCAAAAAGTTTTAAAGAATATGTGTAGGGAAGAATTCTTTGTGAAATTATGAAGGTATCTTGTCATTCACCATTCTTTAAACCATCCGATGTCAGCTTAATTTTAACTGCAGTAGTAGGATGATACTTTCTGATACATTTTCTTGGGTAATTTTGGGGGGATGTCAATCTTTCCCAAATCTTAATGAATCAAATTAGTAAAATAAACTACTGGTTGGTAGATAGAACTATATTACTTGTAAAAAAAAAAGTCACAGCACTTTTATTTTATTTAACAAGTAATTTAGTAGTTGGGTTCAAAATCTCAGCAATCCTATTCTGATTAAATTTAAACTTAGATGTCCAGTCCAACATTTTCCCAATATGCTCACTTTTTTCGTAAATGCGTTGCCCTATGGTGATATCATTCATTAACTCTTTGAGCAAAAATACATCTTTCAAAACGTGTCTTCCTACTTTCACTTATTTTCAATAGAACTTGTCATTAACATTCTAGATGTTGTGATTTCTATAGATTCCCTCATTGCTAATAATCTCTTAGATCTTTTCCTCTCTTCTATGGTAAACACAATCGCTTGTCCTCTCAGAGCAGCGTTGAAAGTATCCTGCGCTATTGGTAGTTCACTAGCTCAAAAAACTGTTTGATAAATGTATAAGTGATACACACTCATTTCTCATCTTGTAATTTTTTTGTTGAATGACCAACTAGGTGTAAAGGAATTGCTTATTTCTATCTCCTCTTCTATTTGACTGATTGAGTCATCAGAAACAATATTTTCAATTATTGTTGAACTATTTTAGGGAATGTGTTCAGAAAAAAAACAGTCCTCTTGAGATGCATGTATAATGTCTTTTGATAGGATTATCAGCCCTCCAGGGGTCTATTAACCCATATTCTGATTTCAAATATGAGATTAATTTAGTAGTTTTGGTTTCAATTGCCTTGTGTCCTTCCTGGAGGAATCTAGCTCTATTATCTGTTAATAACTAAAATCTCCCCCAATTATGAAGGAACCAGTACATTATTAATAATAAAGTACAGAGCTATTGTAATGAATCAAATTCGTCCTATAGAGGGCTGTAACAGTTCACAAAATGTTAGGAATTATTACCAAAGGCTACTGTTACTGATACCCATCTACCAAGTTTATTAGGTTTGTTTTTATTTATTTCATAATTTAAATTACGCCTAAATAATACTGACAGCTCTGTGGACAGCATTAAACGAAGAAAACGTAAGTGGGAAATGACTTCCCAGAGCCCATATTTCAGGTTGATTCATTTTAAAATTAGTTCTTGCGAAAAAAAATTATGTACGGATTCTGATCATTTTGCCAATTTATTAATACATAATATTTCCAATTATTATTTAGGATATTGGCATTGCAAGTCAATACCTCAATACATATCATTGCTTAAGATGACTGCCTATAAATGAGAGCTTCTGTAGTATTGTCAATTATTTTCTCTATCTTTCCAATAATGCTCCATGTGATTCCTCCCCTAATCAACCCCCGCTGGCCTTTCCTCCAAAACTATTCCCTTATTTGTTGCTGCTATTGAAGGTCAGACAAGTCTAGACCGTCCAGCAGCCTATTCATCCTTATTTGTTGGTGCCATAGTTTAACCTCTTCGACGCTCATAACGAGCTCAGCTTGTCATGAGCCACAGCGCTCCGGTGCTCATGACGAGCTCAGCTCGTCATTTCCCGTGGAACGCTCAGGTGCGGGGAGAATTCCCCCGCTGTGCTGAAAGTTCCACGGGGCCAATGCACCTGTGACAAGCTGAGCTCGTCATGAGCACAGGAGCACTGTAGCTCATGACGAGCTCAGCTCGTCATGAGCATGGGGGCGCTGTGCGCGGCCCCCTCCCCCCCAGCACAGCGGGGGAATAACCCCCGCAGCGAAGGGGTTAACACCTTGAGGTTCACATCCTGAGAGTGACCTACCTACCAACACTTTAACAAACATCAAGGGTGAGCTCTTTGGCTGTTTTTAGTTGGTGGGTTGAACACTGAGCCAACTCAGTTCCTGCAATGAGGAGCAGCAGAATCACTCCAAGACTTGAGAGTCGTGCTTGGCCCTCTGGAGCAGTGCTTTGGCTTGGGGAAGCTTCCCTGCCTTTGGCAAAGGTTGCACTTACCAATTACGCAGCTGAATCAAAAGGAAACTGCACACGTGCACCTAACTCGCAGGAGAAAGCAAGACGCTCATAAGACACCAAAGTGAACATGCTCACAAGCACAAGTAACACCATGCAAACTTTGACTCACCTAACTTAAACGAGAGCCCAATATAATAGGAAGAGACTAGGCATAGTAAATTCTGTATCCAAACCCAGAGATGGGGACGGGTTCTTCTGTGTTTCACATAATGGCTTCTTTTAAAGAACAGCACTCCAGGATGCTTCTTGTGGTTTAGTGGAATATTTAATAAGTTCACAGAAGAGCAACACCAACCACATCCTTCAAAAGGCAGGTCCCTTCCCTAACTGATCCCTTACACAATTTAAACATGAAGATTCCAAATCACATAGCTGGAGATCCATTCTGGATCTAGGAAGCAATAACATATACAAACAAAAGCTTAATACTCCTCTTCACAACACAAGGAGAAAAACACAGGACCTCATTTATGAGGCCCCTGCAGCACTTTTGCACTGCTGGAACGTCACTGTTTTTACGTTCCAGTGGTAAAATATGCCATGGCATATTTACAAGGCCAGGTAAAGCCTCTTTATATGCCTCTTCATGGCATTGTAAATATATGCCCCTTTCACGCATAACACTGCGTGAAAGGGGCGTTCCATGGGTGTTGGAGTGGATGTTCCCATGCAACACCCATTGAATCTGACACATTTCCAGATTTAGGAGAACTAGTGAACCTGTGAATGTGTCAGAATCTAACGCCACCAAAGGGGTGGTGTTAGGGAAGTGATACAAAGAGAAATGTTTTTATTTCTCCTCGTTTTTTTTTCCTTTTTATATCTGTAGAAAGGGGAAATCGCCTGAATTGATTGATTTTGTGCAGGAAGGTGTCCCTTCCTGCACAAAATTAATCAGCCCCGCAACGCAGGCACCCTTACACCATGGTGCAAAAATGCCTGCATTGGCGCATGGCGGCCCATTGTGCACCAGCGCAGGGGAAAAGGACAGAATTGCACTGTATCTAAAAGATACGGCGTATTCCTGCCGTTTTGTTTTCGTTGCGGCACTGACTTATGTCAATCCACCCTGGTCTCTAGAAACCTCTTTTGGAGGCAACATCATTGGGCAGCCCACATGATGCACCACACAACTCATCAGTCACACCATCATCCAAATGAACTTCTTTGTCACATCTTAGCAACCTTGACAAGCTCCATCATTCATCAGTATGGACTTTCACTACATTGAACTTTACCTCGAATATAACAAAAGAATTGAAGAACTTACTCCTGACCTACGCAAAATCCTAGGGGACAGATTTATGACGGACTTGCGCCACGTTTACGCTGCCGTTGCGTGACGCAACGGCGTGGAAACGTGGCGCATCCTTGCGACCTATTTACAGCGTGACGCATCTAGGCAGATGCGTCAAGTTGTAAAGCCCTGCATCACATGAAACCTGCGTCAGGTTTCATGTGGGCGTTCTGTCGCAGGGTGGGCGTTCCCTCGTAGGAAAGCCCCGTAAAACTGACGCAGTGAAATCTACAAGATTTCACTCAGTCAGTTTTACGAGGCTGCTGCGTCAAATCCTTACGCCTGCTTGAAGCAGGCGTAAGGAGTGACGCACCACGTTATGTATGGGTGGCCTCTGTACATTGCAGGAGTTGAGTCGCACTTGCGACGCTACTCCAGCAATGCGCCGCCCGTACACCACAAGATGCGTCACGCATCTGCTCTTCCTTGCACCATGGTGCGCCGCATTGTAAATGCGGCGCATCTGTGGTGCCGCAAGGGGGGAATTGCATGACGCATCAGTTCTGGCGCATCCCTGCTGATTTGCAGAGATGCGCCAGATCTCATAAATCTGCCCCTTGGTTTTTTGATCCACACTTTGTCTTCAACCTTTCACTCCACATCTTTTACTCAATGTTTTTGGTCAAACCTGTCTTTGTACTCTTTTTGGTACTCCGTAACCTTTTTTTGTGTTTCCTTTATTCCCTGCTGATCGGCCTTTGAGCGTTGGGAAAGGAGTTACATTGGTGATCACATTAGTGTAATTCTGTGTGCCCCCAATTTCTCTCTGAGCAAGTATCTAAGAGAATCACCAGTTTGTATGGCTTGCTGTGCATTTGCCTTTACCAATTTATTCATGCTCTCAGCCAAACCATTTGCTTGTGGAAAAACGTGTAGTCCTCATAAAGATTAACCCCCATATCCTTGAGGAATTCTCTAGTCTCAATAGACAAAAACTGCACACAATTGTCCGTAAGAATGATCTCTGGGACTCCTTCTCTGGCAAAGTCATCATTGAGAAAAGCAATCACAATACGGCTAGTAACTGTACTAAAACATACTGGTGAAAATCCACCTGGAGGTGTAATCCACCAATATAATCACACATCTTTCAGCAGAACATAATACGTTGAATCGTCCAACAATATCCAGACCCAATTTGCTCCAAGGTCTACGTGGTAGACTCGCTGGTGACAAAAGTGCTTCACCTGTCACCTTGCTCTTGTCGCAATGTGCACCCTGAATACAATCTTTCACCATTTGTTCAACCATATGATTCATCACCGGTCACCAATAACATTCGTGCACCTAGGCTTTAGCTCTGCTTCTCCCCAAATGCCCTTTATAGGTCAAGTTTACAATCTTCTGCCTCAACCCTACAGGTGGTACCAACCTTATCCCTCTGCAAATAAATGTCTCAGCCACAGATAACTCATTTTGCATAAACCAAAACTTCTTCTCCTCTCGTACCCCTTTCTCTTCAGGCCAACCTCTAATCACATAACCATTCACTAAAACTAGAAGTCCATTCCTACTGCTTTCTCCCACTCCTTCGTAGAAGCAGCATGCTCTTGCATCCAAAACACACTTCTTTCTTCAACTTCCTCTTTACCACTATCCACCGGAAATCAAGATAAGCAATCTGCTGTTTGATTTGAAGATCCTGACACATACTATACTTAGAAATTAGATTTTTATACATCTTCATTCCACCAGCTAATCTAAGTGGCTCTTTCACTACCTTTACACAAAAATATTGTCACCAGAGGTCTATGAACTGTTCTCACTACAGAAGGTAGTCCCCACAACTAAAACATAAAATACTGTATTCCCCAATTACAACACCTCCCTCAGAGCAATTTTCCTATGCACCTTTTAAATGCTTTGGAAACAAATGCCACTACCTTCTCTTCCTCGTCAACCAATTGGGAAAAAAACTGCTCCCAACCCTTTCAAACTGGCATCGGTTGTCAATTTAGTTTTCGTAAAAATATCAAAATGAGCTATCATGGGTATTTTTCCCAAAAGTTAAACAGATCCAAATGGGCGGCCATTCTTATGCTTACATTGGCCCTAAGCTCTGGAATTAGCTGCCACCCATCTTGAGAAGATGTACCACGCTGACCTCATTTCGCAAACAGTTGAAGACATGACTGTTTTAGGTAGTACTCTGGTTTTGCTTCAAGCGCCAGGCAACCCCATATGGGTAGCTGATATACTGTATAAGCCTAAATAATAATACTTTTCCAATAGATGGCTTAGTATTATCAAAAGCATATGTACACTCATCTGTTCACTCAGACCATTCTCCTTTCATAAGTAACTTCCTGTTAGGTTGCACTAAACTGACTAAATTTTGAAGAATTTGTTAGAAAATTCTGTGAGACCCCAAAACGAACACACCTCACCTTTACTAGATGCTTCAGGTGTGCCTACTATACATTTAGCTAAATTGGGTTTGGGGCTGATCCCTTCACTCAATATTGTGTGCCCCAGATCTGTTACAGAATTCACTCCGAATTTACACTTTTCTTTATTCAGTGCCATTCCACAACTCTGCAGCATGCCCAAAACTTCAAACAAAACGTTTTCATGATCTTCGTTGCTCATATTATATACTAGATATCATCCTGGAACACCTTAATTTGGTCAATCCCTTCCAAATCTTTCAACATCACGAGTTGAAAACATGCAGCTGCAGAAGCTAGCCCAAAAGCCATGTACAAAAACGATAATTATCCAACAGTGTCACAAACGAAGTCAAGTGTCTGAACTCCTCACTTAACACAACCTGATGGTAAGCCGCAGACTGATCCATCCCACTGAATAACCAAGCACCTTTCAGCATTGATAATTCATTTTCTATATTCAGCAAAGTCTGTCTAGCTACCCAAATATTTCTGTTTAAATCACAGAAATCAATCCACATTTCCAAACTCTTCCCTTTGTCCTTAGGGGCCAACACCACCATAGACAACCACTCCAAGGACTCAGTCATCTTTTGAATAACCTACAAACATAACTTGTTCTCTTGCATTAGAATTGAGGGGGATACCTAGATCCCCAGCAAAGAATCCCAGCAAACAAGCACCCCTCCTGGCTACGTAAACCAACATTTTATTTTGGAAAAGGTATATCGACGATGTCCTTGCCATCTGGCAAGGACCCATGGAAACACTAACTGACTTTACCATATGGATCAACACCTGTGACCAAAACCTGAGGTTCACCAACACCATTGACCCAGGCACAATGATTTTCCTGGATGTGATAATCACCAAGGAGAACAGCCACTTGGAGACAAAAGCATACCATAAACCTAGTGCGAGGAACAATTTACTCAGGTTAGAGAGCTTCTATCCGAGACCTCTGAGAGAGAATTTGCCTTATGGCCAATATCTGAGGCTACCCCGTAATTGTAGCAAAATCAGTGACTACCGTAGTCAAGCAATAGACCTCACAAACAAACTCACCAACAGGGGCTACCCAGAGAGGATTCTCAACAAATGTCAGAAAAGAGCGCGCAACCAACCCAGAGATGCACTTTTGGAAGATAAAATACAGAAGGACGAGGGAATACCATTGACGTGTGTAACAACATATAACACAGCCTCGAACCTTATGACCAGGTCTATCAACAAACACCTGTCTATCATTAACACAGGCAATTTAGATTGGGAGAAACCACTTTTTTCCTTCAAGAAAACAAGAAGTCTGAAGGATTCCTTGGTGAGCACACGCCCTAAGGAGAATAGACAGAAAACAACACAAACAGTAACCATGGCATGGGGCCTACCCAACATCGTAGGCCATTATCAATGTGACAATTGCAGTGTCTGCCTCTTGACCTGTAACACAAAAACGCTCTCACTGGAACCAGGAAAAGTGCGGAACCAGCGTGTCCACACAAACTGCAACAGCACCAACGTTGTCTACCTGATAAAATGCCCATGCAACCTGGCATATGTGGGTATGACTTGCAGGAAAATTAAACAGAGGATTTGTGAACACCGGAGCACAATCAGGTGCAAAACATACTCACTGAGCACTTTCTTCAAAAGAATCATACAACCAATGATATCAAATGGACCAATATCGAACAAATCAAAACAGGAACAAGAATCCAACAACGCCTGTTTGAGAAAAAACAGCGGTGGATATATAGGTTATCCACACATAAATTAGGATTAAACGACAATATTCCTTGGAACTCAGTCCTTTCAAGATAAGATCATATCTTAAATCTTGTCCAGATCCACTCCTGAGCAGTTCCTATGACGTCTATTTTGATAAGGCAGTACATCCATGACTAGATTTACCCCTATCATTATGCAGAGTCTAGTCACTCCCTGTGATGCATTGACCACCACTATCATCACATTTGAGTCTGTACAAACTACTGACATCATTTAGTTCCCCAACTTCAAGTACAGCCATTGATCCCCTTCATTAAATCTAAGTTTAGGATACATTGGCTCTTCCATATAGTTATTACTGCTGTTAGTATGTGAAAGTATCTAAAAATCCTAGTAAGGACTTGTAATACTGGCATCATTCAGGTTCCTACTAGTATTAGAACCAACATGTAGTCATGATTGTTTTTTTCTAGATTACTAGGTTTCCTTGGATATACATTCTTGTACTTCCACATAAGTCACCACTATTCCTATTATTTTTATCCCATTGACTATGAATCTGAAATAGTTCTTACACTTCCATATACCTACACTAAGTCACCGTAGTTCACTACACACTGCTCGCTTTTGCTTGGCCCTCAGGTGTACACCCTGGAGACGCTAGACACTCGTTTGTGCGTTTTCAGTTTACCCGCGTTACCTTGGGAACACGCGCCTCAGCGGGTGGACGCTGTTCCCGTGACCACGTTGCCAAGCCCCCTCGACCCCACACCCGGAAGCTCTCTGCATTTAACCAACAGAGTAGCTCCGAAGCGGTCACCACTGGGAGCGGCGGCGAACCTAAGGCACAAGAGCCGGTGACTGACCATGGCACAGTGAGGACTTTGACCTCATGCGGGTGGGCTCCGCTTTTAACTCGTAAATCTAACTGTTTCTCTAGTCCCGTAACACCCGCTATTCCTATTTACCACGCTCTTTAACCTAGATTGTGCAATAGAGTCAGCACTACGACCCCGACTCCCATGAGGCACACAACGCTGTGAATTTTAGTAGGCATCCCCCTTTTTTCCCCTTTGGTTTTTTGATACCCGAAAATGTGACTCTCATTTACTGGCATGCATGCAGTATAAAGTTCGCCCTCACCTACAAAATGAGAAAGCAGACACCCACTTTTTAATGTGAATGAAAGTGGCGATGTAAAATATACTCACTGGTTTCATTATTATCCATGTGAGTTGAAGAATGCATTTGTAGTTCACGGCAAGACAAGCCACCTTTTATGCACGAACACCCACCGCAAGAAATTCATGAGAGGAAGATACGTTATCCCCTAGTGACTGACTCCGTCACTTGAATAAATGTGCACAGTATGAATATTAACTAAAATTGTCTCTTATTTTTGGAGACAGCCATTGATAATTGTGTATTTGTCACGCTTTCTTATTACACAAATATTGGAATAACAAGGAGCCCTCCACCATCCAGACACTACGTTGCAGGCGCGTATCCTGTTTGCTAGTGATTGTACTTTTGTCTTTGCAGGTTTTCCTTTCGAATAATTGGACGAAAGGACACCCAACTGTAAGTACACGGGTAGGTTTTAGTGATCAAGGGTAGGGTACACCTTAGAGCAGAGGTCTTCAAACTTTTTTAGGTTGAGCCCCCCCAGCTGAATTTTTTTAGATGTCGGGCCCCCCCACCACCTGACAAAAGTTTCGGGAACCTGGTACACTACATAATCGACCGTCGTCCCAGGTCATATCCGGCAAAATTTCTGGAACCTGATTCCCCAGTTATAAGTCAAATTGAGTATGGAAAGACAAGACATTAAGCATAGTGCAGCAGCTGTATTTATCAGACTGACTCAGCTCTGTACACACAACTCGAGGAGTGCAGCGCCTGCCTTCAACAGCCCACACCAGGTCTGTGCTCTGAACTCCAGGAGTGCAGCGCCGATCCTCAACAGCCCACACCAGCTCTGTGCACAAAACTCCAGGAGTGCAGCGCCGGTCCTCAACAGCCCGCACCAGCTCTGTGCACAGAACTCCAGGAGTGCAGCGCCGGTCCTCAACACCCCGCACCAGCTCTGTGCACATAACTCCAGGAGTGCAGCACCTGCCTTCATCAGCCTGCACCAGCTCTGCGCACAGAACTCCAGGAGTGCAGCGCCGGTCCTCAACAGCCCGCACCATCTCTGCGCACACAACTCCAGAAGTGTAGATGCCGGTCCTCAACAGCCCGCAACATCTCTGCACACACAACTCCAGGAATGCAGCGCCTGCCTTCAACAGCCCACACCAGCTCTGCGCACACAACTCCAGGAGTGCAGCACCTGCCTTCAACAGCCTGCACTCTCTGTGCACACAACTCCAGGAGTGCAGCACCTGCCCTCAACTTCCCGCACCAGCTCTGTGCACAGAACTCGAGGAGTGCAGCGCCTGCCTTGAACAGCCCACAGCAGCTCTGTACACACAATTCGAATGCAGCGCCTGTCCTCAACAGTCTGCCACACCCAAGAGCTGTCCTTGGCTCTCTGCACATAGCTCATGATCTGTACGAGTTCCCCTTTGTACTGTGCCCCATCTGAGAGTTATTTTCCGTTCTGCATTTATTATTTATTATTGTGAGGTCCAATTAACTGCTAGGACTGTTGGGGCCAGTGCTAAATAGTATCAGCAAAACCCCATGATGTCACAGGATCTGTTGTGTGCTTCGTGGGCAGACAATGTACACATCCAAAAAGTAGTTTAAATAAGATACTCGCAGTTGACTTTTAATAAAGTTAATTGTATGAGCATCATTCCCCCTCCCACCCCCGAAAGGCCTCAGCTGCAGTGGAAGGCACGGAGGCTCCTTTGCGGTCAAACCGAAAGTCAACAGACTTATTTTAGGAAAGCAGATTACCTTTCTGTTCCCTTTTAATTACCTGTTGGTGATGTAAAATGTTCCGAGGCGATATCCTTCAGAGCGAGGCAGCAGGCAAAGAACAAGAAAAGAAGAAAACAGCAAGCACGGGGCAAACGGCAGGAGTGAAGAAGCGCCACACAATCAAAAGTAGTATGCAAGGGTTTACGCACCCAAAATTTTGCGCACTTCCTCCCATCTATAATGCTGCCCCCTCATTGGTGGAACGTCAGTGGTGACGTTCTATGTGCTGATTGGCTCTTGTTCTCCAATGCAAATGCCCCATTTGAAAGGGCTGAAGAAATAGCGGAAGCTAATGTAGTTGCGACGTTGGACAGTGGTAAACAAAGGTTTTACAGTGGAGAGCGCGCCCCCCTGAGATGGTGTCGCGCCCACAGATTGAAGAACACTGCCTTAGAGTGTGAACACCGCCTGGGTCACGCACACTTGGTCCTGACGAAAACATGGAAATACCTTCTTCAGGTTGAAACATGTAGACCTTTTTATTGCACCATATTTTCACTTTATAGATACCAGAGGTCAATTTAACCAAAACAGGTATCTAATCAATTTTTTAACATTGTCCAGGTGCTTCAGAATAAAGTCTTCTTAGTGAGTTTTATCTGGCCAATTTTTAACCCACTTTTTCACTTTCACACACAAAAAACAACCCGCTCCACTGTAAACAGGTGTTGCAGCACACCCAGAGGGCATTCGGGTGGGACCCCGATGATGAAGCATGTCACCAACTAGGATGTGAGTGAGGGGTCTTTTTAAGAAAGGATAATTTCCCTTCTTGTGCAACTTCTCCCAAAAATTTTGAGACTCTGAGTGGTCTCATGGTGATACTCCTCCTATTGTTTATTTACTTGATCGTCAAGGGGACCAGGAGTATTCCCCTCCACACAGTGGAAATCCCTTTCTCTCTCCTGTTGTTTTTGTATAACGTAAACCTTGCACCAGGTCTCTCTATCTTTGAAACTGATCAACTTTTACACAAATACAGTCACTTCAGTTGTGGCACCACCATATGTTAAGGGTTTGATATTAAATGCAGATAGTTTTATTCCACACTGCCAAAGACATCATCCCAAATACAATCTCCAGCCAATGTGTACGATGATCCAAAATCATCCGGAACCATCATTTTGTTCCCTCCAACCAGGACCGTACATTCTGGCATCACCAAATCATCCTGAACACACTCCAACACATCATTTTTCTTCTTATTAGTGACTGCAAACACCATATTTTTCACACCTTCATTTATATGGAGCACAACGTTATTCTCGCTATTAGGTTCTGGAAAGTTCTTACACACCTGGATATATTGTTCTTTCTTTCCACATTGCCTGCATACTGCACTTTTTGCTAAACAATTTGGACTATTGACTGCATGTTTACTGCTTCTGCAATGAAAGCACATGATTTTATTTGTAGCTGTTCTTTCCTGGAACTCCCTTGCTTCAGTTCCGCTACTTTAGGTGCCACAACCCTAGAGACCTCAGTACCTTCATGTCCATCTTTCCTCATCTCCTCTACCCAACCCGCAGTGTGCGCCATCTCCTCATTTATTGCAATGATGTCTTTCAAAGTTGGGTTCCTTGCCAGAAGCTTTTCTTGAACACTAATTTCATTAATGCACTACAAAAGCTGATCCCTGAACACTGAATCCGTTTACTCTCCAAAGTCACAAGTTCTGGCAGTGAAATCTATGAGATTTCACTGCGTCACTTCTAGGACGCCGTTGCGTCAAAATCTTGTGCCTGCCTCACATCAGGCGTAAGACTGATGCACGTCCTTTCACATGGGGCTTGCCCCATGTGAAAGGACGCATTGCTGGAGTTGCGTCACTTTTGTGACACACTCCAGCAATACGTCACTTTTGCTCTTACAGATACGTCAGAAATTCTGACGTATCTGTAAGTCCTTGCGCAATGATGCGTCATATTGTAAATATGACGCATCATTGGGGTCGCAAGGAGGGTGCAATGAAAAGTGACGCATCGCTGTTTTCTCGCAGCGATGCGTCACTTTTCATAAAAGAGGCCCCATGTTTCCTGGAGGCAGAAAAGTTTTTGCCACCTATGGCCATAAAATAGGAATCAAATGATTTCTTCCATCTTGGCCAAGGTAACATTGACTCTCCTACTTCACTTAAACATTGAGGTGGTTGAGTCATGCCAGTCACTGTCATTATGAACCAAGAATAATTAACTAACACAATAAACCAAAACAAGTAACTATCACGATTAACTAAGATAATTTTCCAAAACAACAAATCAGCTACGATTTTCCATCTCCTCTCTAAGAACGTTGCATGGTAAATTATTGTTACACTTCTGTCACATGAATCATCAAAAATGCTGCTCTACCATGCCCACAAGGCATAGCCATTCCACACGTGAAGAAATCAGCAGTCGAAAAGGGAAAGCGACACTGCCGTTGGAGGACCCCATACACTTCAGGGTTCAGCAAACGCCCAATTTGAAATCCCAGTCATGCCGCGTAATTACATCACCTTCATGCGTGCCTACTTGAGTATGGTGCACAGAGATGCTGTGCTTTGGCTTCCTAGTCAGCAAGCATCAGCTTCACCATGGGACAGTAAACACTCGCGCTCCACAGTTCCACGCGACACTTCCATGAGCGGCAGGCAACCCGTTGCGCAGCTTTGGGAAGGTAACGGCACTGAGCATGTTCAACGACCTTCTGCAAATGTACTTGCATGCGCCATAAAGTCAAAAACTGTTACAAATGTCTCAATGCGCCGTACTCACATGAGATGAGTGTCCTTTAGCATAGTTTCTTTTTTGCGTAGGTATAGCGATCACAGGGGGCTGGTATTATTAAAGACCCGCCCCCTGCAGGAGTCAAATCGCTACCAAATTTCTCCTGCTATATTCAATGCAATGGCTCATTGAAAGAACAGCACTCCAGGATGCTTCTTGTAGTTTAGTAGAATACTTAATAAGTTCACATGAGAGTAACACCAAACAGACCCTTCCCATAGAGGTCCCTTCCCCAACTGATCCCTTGCACTATTCCAACATGAAGATTCCAAATGACAAAGCTGGAATCCATTCTGGAACTAGGAAGCAACAACATGCACAAACCAAAATATAACAGATGGCATCTTGAACTCTATGTAAATCACCAAAGGGAGGGTTTTATGTGCATTGTTTAGCCCTGCGAGAAACAGTCTTATACAGGTCTCTAGTTTAGGAAGGGCCTAAATGAATGAATGAATGCGTGGCGTTCTAAAGCGCCCACTACTCAGAGGAGTGTCCCGGGGCCACAGGGAAATAGGAGTCAGAAAAAGAAAATAGAAGAAAACGAATTATCACGTGAAAAGCCAGGTCTTAAGTTGTTTTCTAAATAGTTGTTCATTATTCAGTTGGCAGAGTCAAGGATCTTGGTGTTGTATTGTATATTGATTTAGCTCTATGTGATTAGAAGAACATTTTCTTTTTCAAAATATAAGAACCTGCTGAATTTGTGGCATTATTGTGTGATATTACTGTGTCTGCTGAGTTCTGAGTTCCCTGCTCATACCACCTGGCTGAGAAATCCTTGTGTACCCTCCTAGCGGGGTCCCAAATCAACTGCCCCCAGGTCACCACAGGTGAAAGACTCTAATTGTCTTCTCATAATTCAGGCCCAGGAACCCTGATTCTCCTGAGACCTCCATCCGGATCCAGTTTCCATATTGTCCTTATGCCCATTCTCTTTTTCTTGTTTTTTTTCTGCTGCAGGGCAGTGACTGCCTGAGATATGTCCTCTATCTTTAGGCATGAGCTGTCATCCTTCCACTGCCAGGCAACTTTCAAATTACTCCATAAAATGTATTTACTGGTTCATGAATACAGAGCAGAAACAGCAGACACAGCCAGTAATGATTTATACATTTAAAGTGGAGATATTTCACTGGAAGAGTTATGCCTAGTCTGTGAAGAGCACAGAGAATGCATGAGCCAATCAGGCTCAGTGTGAGAGGGGCAGAGGCATAAGAAGGGTTGGAGCATCAGAGAATTGGCGCAAACAATGAAGGGGTTAAGAGGTGAAGTCTTGAGCCCCGTTCAGATATCAATCTCCCTCATCAAGGGAAATATGATGGAGTGTGATTGAGGGGGAACAGTGCTGTAGAGAAAAATTCCAGACCAGCACTAGGCAAACAGACAGGGTTAGGGAGAGTGGCACAAGAGGTGGCAGTAGTGAAGCTTTTAATGATGTGGTCTGTCATTAGCACATCTGTGTGAACATCTGATTCAAGCTGAACAACCACAGACACTGACAGAGTCCGTACAATGTTGAGCATGTCTAAGATTGTATTGTATTGTAATTGCATTTATATAGCGGTTACTACCCCTGACGAGGCGTCAAAGTGCTTTTTCGGGGAATAGCTCGCGACTCAGGAACCCATAAAGGATTAGTGGTAAATTAGTATACTGAAATATGAAAGTAATTTGAGTGGTGGATATGGTAGTTATTTGGAATAAGAAGGATAGTGGAGGGATAAAAGAGGGAAAAGGTTTTGCATTTATATTGCGCTTGCTACCCCTGATGAGGAGTTGAAGCAAATTTTCCGCGAGTAGCAGCCTACTGCGGAACCCATAAAGAATCAGTGGGGAATTAGTATAGTGAAATATGAAAGTAATTTGAGTGGTGGATATGTTAGTCAGTTATTTGGATTGAGAATCCACTCAGCAAAATGAAGGAGGGTGGGGTTTGGGACTGACTGCGACTGAGAGAATGCCCTTGTAATAAGTGGCTCACAATTACAAGAGGGGACAAGGAAATGGTGGAGGTGAGTGGTATGTAGAGAGAAAGACACTGTGTCAGGTAGAAGAAAGAGAAGGACAACAAAGGGAACAAGAAGCAGAGAGAGTGTATGCTTGTCTGTGAGAGAGACAGTGAGAGGGCATCGACCCACAGAGAAACACCGAGGCACCGAGAACAGAAACAGAACAACAGACTGGAGATGGGAAGATAGGGACGTCTCGGGGTGAGATAGGGCCTGCGCCCCCTCTCTATTTGTCCTGACCCTCTTTGCGCACCACCAACACAGCTGATGAGTAAAACACAGTCCCAATTATTTATTTATTTATTTTCATATAGCGGTTGAAGTATCAACATACGAATAACAAGTACAACATGAATGAATGAATGAATGAAAAATAATTTATAATGCGCAGAACAATAACCCGCAGGTATCAAGGCGCCTAACAAAGATCAGAGGAAGATCAAGAAAACTTAGGACCTTAGACATAGGCTTGCTTGAAGAGAAGGGTTTTTAAGACAGTGCGGAAGTTCTGAAGGGATGGGAGAGATCTCAAGTCCAAAGGGAGTTCGTTCCACCATTTAGGGGCAAGGGTGGAGAAGGCTCTGCCTCCCCACTTGGCTCTTCGTACACGGGGGGCTGTCAGAAGCAGTTTACCAGAGGAGCGCAAGTTCCTTCGGGGGACAAGGAGGGAGATGATGGATCCTATTCCAGTGTCACTCTTTCTAGCGATGGCTCTATAGGTCATATAAAGGACCTTGAAGCGGATTCGATGTTCCATCGGCAGCCAGTGCAGGGTTTTCCTGGCTGCAGTGGCCGAAGAGCGTCTGGGTAAATCCAGGACAAATCTAGCTATGGCGTTTTGGACTACCTGTAAGCGCTGCAGCTGACCTTTATTAAGTCCAGCATACAGCGCATTACAATAGTCCAAACGCGAGCCGATGAGAGCCACAGCTATTTGTTTTCTTGCCGGGAGAGAGAGATATTTCCTGACCCTACGCAGAGTGTGGATCAGGCCCCAACAGGTGGAAACAGTTCTGCTCACCTGATTGCCTAAGTCGAGGGCGGGATCTATTAATACCCCGAGATTTTTAGCAGAGGATGTGGGGGATGGGCAAGTTCCAAGGGAGTCAGGCCACCAATTCGCTGACCAGATGTTTTCTTTTCCCCCAAACACCATCACCTCTGTCTTCTCCCCATTCAGTTTCAGGGAGTTCCGGATCATCCATTGACCGACCGCCTCCATGCAAGATCTAAACTTGGAGGCGATTAGGTCATCTGAACGGGGAAGAGAGACGAGGATTTGAGTGTCGTCTGCGTACGAGACTACCTCCATCCCAAATGATCTTATTAGTTTGGCTAGTGGGGTAACATAGATATTAAAGAGGGTCGGGCTAAGTGACGACCCTTGAGGAACCCCACATAGCAAAGGATGGGATGGAGATAGAAACTCCCCAAGCTTGACTCTTTGTTCCCTCCCCGTGAGGAAGGAGGTCAAGAGATCCAGAGCTGCGTTCTTCACCCCTACCTCCCTCAGCCGAGATGTAAGTACTGAGGGGGAGAGGGTGTCGAAAGCCGCAGTTAGATCTAGCAGGACCGGGAGAGAGGTCTGGCCCTCATCTACTGAAGTGCGGATCTTGTCAAGCACGATGGTGAGGGCTGACTCGGTGCTAAATTCTTTCCTGAATCCATGCTGGGAGGAGTCTAAGCATCCCGAACTTTCGACAAAGGCAGCAAGATGCTTGTTAAGATGAGTTTCAAGCATCTTAGCAGGAGCAGGGAGCAGGGAGATAGGCCGGAAGTTTTTTAGAAGGGGTTTCACTACCGCCTTCTTCCACTCTGCAGGGAAAACGCCATCTCTAATAGCTAGATTCGTTATCTCTAGCAGCGGTGGTAAAAGGGTCTCCCTACACAGTTTGATGACCTTCAGTGGGCAGGTATCCAAAGGTGAACCAGACTTAGTCTTGGCTAACAAAAGCTCAAGGTCCTGCAAGGCCAGCGGGGGAAAGGTGTCCAGAGTGCAAGAAGGGGAGAGTTCATTGATGGTCGGACACGACTCTACGCTAGTCATAGATGCACTAAGGACGACTCTTTGTTCCTCAAGGGCTAGGTGAATGTTCTGTATTTTAGAATGGAAAAAGGAGGCAATCTTATTACAGAGATCCTGCGAAGGGAAGACAGGGTCAGGGACCTGCAATCTGACCAGGGAGTCTACAGTTTTAAAAAGTTCCTTCGGGGAGGAGAGCGAGGAAGTCGCGGTCACAAAGTATTCTTGTTTGGCCTGCAAAATTTCAGCCTTGTATTTTTTAACAAGAAGTCGATGAGCTTCCTTGTTTTTGAAGTCCCAACTAGCGTGCCATAACCTCTCCTTTCTCCTCACTTCTTGCCTAAGAAGCCTAAGAGATTCGGAGTACCAGGGGGCGGACGGTCTCTTTCTAGCGCGGCGTCGGGATTGTTCTGGGGCTAGTTGATTCAGGGCCTCGGTAGTGACCTGTTCGAAGTGAGCGACTGCGGTCTGTACGCTATGTAGGCCAGTGGTAGCAAGGCTTGCAGCCCAGGGCACGAAGGAGTTGCTATTGATATTCCTGACGTTTTGAGTGGTCTCGATAACATGATTCCCCAATTTACGGGAGTTCACCCGTTGGTGATTAAGAAGGAAATGGACCGCCAGATGGTCGGACCAGGAGAGATGGATCGTATCCTTAATAATCAAGCGGGGGTCATTAGAAAAGATGCCATCCAGGGTGTGTCCTGCACGGTGAGTGGCTCCGGTGACACGTTGCGTAAGCCCACAAGATTCAAGGGCCTCAGTGAGACAGGAGGTGTCAGAGAGGTCATGCCGCTCTAGGTGGTAGTTAAAATCACCCATGATGGAAAGATTATCTTGGCCAAAATGAGGTTCAAGAGATTGAAGAAGATGGTGCGTAAAGTGGGTTCTCGAGCCGGGGGGGACGGTAAATTAAGATACCGTTAAAAAAGGGACGTTGCTCTTCCTTTATAGAAAAATAAAGAGCTTGGAAACTATCAGGAAAATCACTCAGGGGTACAGTGTGGCATTGAAGGTGATCTTTGTAAAGGATCGCTATCCCCCCTCCAACTCGTCCCTGTCTATCAAGTCTGGCCAGGCAGTAGCCATCCGGGACAGCCTCTATTAGATCAGGGTCGGAGGAGTCCTTAGCCCAGGTTTCAGTCACAAACACTAGGGTGGGCGTTCTGTCCAGTACCATCTCCTTAAACATAACCTTGTTCTTGATAAGGGAGCGGGCGTTGACCAAGATGCCCTCTACTTCTACTGTACTAGAAGTAGATGTGATAGGGTGTTCAGAGGTAGGGTAGATAGAAACAGGGTTGGGGGGTCCTGGCGGGAGATAGCAGCCACAGGAGAGTGGGAGCGAGAGATCATCAGGTTCTTAGGTATGAGAACAGTGTTTTTTACACGGTTTGAGGGCCAACATATCGCGAAGAGAATAGCTACAAGAAGGGGATGACATTTTATCAGAGTCCAGGGCCCAGCCGTCCAGCCCGTCCTCAGCGCGGACGGGCGCAGACGGGCTGGACTCTGGCGTGACTCCGGCGGGCATCCGGCGCATCCGCTGCCGCGTCCGCTGCGCGGAGCCACAGGGTACTCTTTTATAGTGACTAGAGCGCGAGGGCGCGCCTACACCCAAGATGGCCGCTAAACAGCCCTCGCCTCCCCGGGACCAGCTCTCAGCGTCAACACTCAGCTGAGAGCGGCCCAGGAGGTAGAGGAGGTGGGGAACAAAGATCCTGAATGAAATCCGCTTTTTTAAAACCAAGCGCGAGTAAAATGCACGCGTCACTCGGGACGCAATTAAAATGAGCGTTGCCCTCTGCAAATGTATCTGAGTCAGAGTAAATAAAGAATAGAGGAGAAGAACCTCCGGCTTCCGCCTCAGAGGGTGAAAAAGGAATCGTTTGGCAATCTCTACCTGAGCCCCCTTTATAGTGACTAGAGCGCGAGGGCGCGCCTACACCCAAGATGGCCGCTAAACAGCCCTCGCCTCCCCGGGACCAGCTCTCAGCGTCAACACTCAGCTGAGAGCGGCCCAGGAGGTAGAGGAGGTGGGGAACAAAGATCCTGAATGAAATCCGCTTTTTTAAAACCAAGCGCGAGTAAAATGCACGCGTCACTGGGGACGCGATTAAAATGAGCGTTGCCCTCTGCAAATGTATCTGAGTCAGAGTAAATAAAGAATAGAGGAGAAGAACCTCCGGCTTCCGCCTCAGAGGGTGCAGCTAATTGGACAAGCTGTCACCATTGCGCAATGGCAGCCTCTTGTTTATATTTGCATCACGCTTTCACATAAAGTGAAAGTGCGATGCAAAAATAAACATGCACCGCCATTTCCAAAGACCCTAATGGAAAACAAAGTGCTTACACGACTAAACACGATCCATTCCGGATGGGCCGGCGAAAAAGGCAACAGGGCGGTAACCAAGAAGAATGATTTCAAATTACGAGCCAGCGTTTAGCATAAACGATGACGCCAGCCAATCAAAAATATGGGCGTGGCTACAAAACCACTACAGAAATTTTATTGATTACAATAAGCCTGCCAGAGTGAGGAGCGCATTCATGCTCTAGCGCTGGGCCAGGGGCGCAACTAGGTCTTAATTTCGGGGGGGGGGGGGCTAACATGGCGGAAGAAGGGGCGTGGCTAATGTAAATCAATGGGGCGGAGCTAAAATGGCAAATAATAAGGATCGGTTAATGCTCAGGTCAAGCTGAGAAAAAAATGCGGTGAATTCTGCATTTGAAACTGGACAACAATTAAAGCACACATTTTTGTTAGTTTGATGCATTGCCCCCCAAAACTCATACTCACCCTGAATCGTAAAATTACCCCTGGCACACCAAAACACATACCCACGCTGAACCCTAAAATTAACCCCCTCACACCCTAAAACCCATACCCGCCCTGAAATCTATAATTACCCCTGGCACCCCAAAACCCATACCCATCCTATCCCTAAAATTATCCCTCCCCGGCACCCCAAAACCCATACCCACCCCACACCCTAAAATTACCCCCTGGCACCCCAAAACCCAATACCACCCTGAACCCTAAAATCACCCCCCTGGAGCCTCAAAACCCATACCCGCCCTGAACCTTAAATTACCCCTGGCACCCCAGAAACCATACCCATGCTGAACCATAAATTCCCCCTTGCCCCCCAAAACCCAAACCCACCCTGAACCTTAAAATTACCCCAGGCACCCCAAAACCCATACCCATGCTGAAACATAAATTCCCATCTGGCACCCCATAACCCATACCCACCCTGAACCCTAAAATTGCCCCTGACACCCCAAAACCCACACCTGCCCTGAAACCTAAAATTACCCCTGGCACACCAAAACACATACCCACGCTGAACCCTAAAATTAATCCCATGGCACCCCAAAACCCACACCCACCCTGTACCTTAAAATTACCCCTGGCACCCCAAACCCCATACCCATGCTGAACCATAAATTCCCCCCCCCGGCACCTCATAACCCATACCCACCCTGAACCATAAATTCCCCGCTGGCACCCCATAACCCATACCCACCCTGAACCCTACAATTGCCCCTGACACCCCAAAACTTACACCTGCCCTGAAACCTAAAATTACCCCTGGCACACCAAAACACATACCCACGCTGAACCCTAAAATGTCCCCTGGCACCCCATACCCACCCTGAACCCTAAAATAGCCCCCTGACATCCGAAAACCCACACCTGCCCTAAACCCTAAAATTACCCCTGGCACCCCAAAACACATACCCACCCTGAACCATAAATTCCCCCCTGGCACCCCATAACCCATACCCACCCTGAACTCTAAAATTACCCACTAGCACCCCAAAAAAAATGAACACTACAAACTTACACTACATTTGCAAGAACAACATTCACAGTAACCTTGATATGCAGGCAGTAGGTAATGCTGTGCTGAAAAATGCATTAAAGTTATTGGAACTTACACAAAAAACTGCTGCCTGCTCTTCTGATACTATACTGTGGAGTCTGGTTGATCAGCAGCACTGTGTCCTGGCATCCAGCCCCTCCCGAAGGTCTCACTGTGTAGATCAATGTGGGTCAAATGCACAGACAGCAGGGGGAAAGGGATGGCCAGTGCAGGTGAAGCTTTTCCTTTGTAAATTAATTCCTGCTGGCGTCATAGCCAAGGGTTTGCTGTCTGTGCAATTGTATGGAATACACATCTATGCAAGTGCACAGACAGCACACCTGGGCTAAGATGCCAGCAGAAATTCCTTTACAAAGGAAAAGCATCACCTTAACTGGCCATGCCTTCCCCCTGCTGTGCACATCTTCACACCCCATGCTCACAACCCATCAAGTGCTTAGGTGAAATCCCTGCCTTCAGGCAAGGATTTTACCTCTGCGCCACTCTAAAGTAAACACAAGAGGTCAGGGCAGGGGGGTCGGTTCACTCGCTGAAACTTTTCTGAGGCTCGCTGTCTGGCTCGGGCTGCTGGGCCTCTCAGAAATCATTAAAACAATCACATTCTCGGATCGGATGCGCAGCCTTCCTGCACCATTTCAGTGCGTGTGATCTTAGCCCGGGCAGAGGAGGCGACGGGGGGGGGGGGGGGGGCTGAAGCCCGGTGAGCCCAATGGGTGTTGCGCGCCTGCGCTAGGCCTACGAGACCTAAAAAGGATATTACAAGGAGAAATAAAGTTATTTATTTTCGTTTACGCCTGTGTCAGGGGGGAATACCATTTTGACAAACTCCCAGGTTTACTACTCCTTGTGAATCTGCCAATGAGCCAAAATCCATGGATGAGTGTATGGGACGCCCACACTCCACCCAGGGAACACCTTCCTGCAAACACAGTAACGCAAGGCAGCGAAATGTGCAGCGTACTTTATGTAGGGGTTTACTAAACTACAGAGAGCCACGCAAGGTGGCTTAGTAGATCCCAGTAAAGGCCTTGCATCGCCTTGCGTGACGCAAGGGCAACGCAAGCCCTTAGTAAATCTAGCCCATGGTGTTCTACAGTGTTTTATAGCCCATGTTTTTTTTATTTATCTTCGAAGTAAACAGCATTTCAGCAAGTGATTCTGCACATAGGAACATTTACCGGGCACCTAAGCCATTATCATGTGAATATATGGAGGAGCTTATTGGTATGGTTCTTGTGCATTTGAAATAGAAATGACACTCCAAACAAATGTCTCTAATATACATATTAGCACTGCATGTGCTAAATAATGCCCAGAATGAAAGCTGACACTCCTTCCAGAAAAGGAGCATAAACATAATGCTGCTATGTGCCACATTTAGGGCCAATCTTCCTTTCCTTCGAACAAAAGCTTGCCCGGCATGCTACCTGAGGCCATATTAATCACACTGACGTGCTTCAAAATACTCCTGCCAGACAACCTCTCCCACCCTCATGCAGGCGCATCACAGTGAGGCCAGGTGTATGAATGGGCCGATGTCTATGTTCTGATTAAAGAAGGGGCGTTCAGCTGAGAAGGTGGAATGCTATTAACCTCCCCTTCACCAGAGAGCAGCACATTAATTACAATGCATGGCGGGATATGGAATCTAAATATTCAGTGACAGCCTGTTCTCTTCTCGGGCGAGGACCACCATGGGTCGCATGTGCTAAAAACCAACCTCTGAGCATGCCAACTCCCCAGGGAGGGTGAACTCGGGGGGCGTGAGTGCCTGGTGTCATTAAAGTCAGAGGCAAAGACGAGGGAGGGCGATGCAGGGCTGTTAAAAGAGTGACCCCTTGAAGCCTATGTCAGTCTTTGGCTAGTGAAGATGGTGGACAAGATGACATTGAGATGGACAGCTGTTCTCATTCTGCACTCGTCGCTGTCAGTGACGTCAGCTGTGCATCTCAGAGAAAGATAGATTCATGGCCCTATATTCGTTTACCCACAATATTTAAGTTGCAATCAAAAACACTTCATAAATACACTTTCATACTTACAAGAAAGTATAAAACAATCATTTCAATTATTGATTGTTTCATTATTGTCCGAAGATCATTTGTTAACGAAAGTGGAAGCACAGATTCCCGTTTAAAACAACGTAATACAGTACATTTCAAGATCCCAAATACCTCAGAAAACAACAACTTCACCTTTACAAAAAACTGGTCCTAAGGACCTCATTTCAGGCACAACAAGCGTCCCTTATGCTGTCAACCGTTATAAATATAAATTGCAGTGTAAAATTGAACATGCAAAATAAAAGTTTTGTTACATAGAGACAAAGCTTCTTTCATTGTTCTCTTACTTTGAATAATATCAACTTGGGCTTTAGCCACATGACTCGTAGCCTTTTATAAAAATAGACAAATTAAAATAAAGTGAATCTCAGCCTCACTCTGACCCAATTTACTTAAGCAAAAATTTGTCGGCGGCCATCCCACAACTGCATTTTCTTGGAGGCACCAAACATTCCTCCCACAACAAAAATAAATAAATTACTTTCTCTTTCTGGTAAAGAACAAATCAATTTTACTATGGGTTTCATCACTCACATCAATCAACCACTCACACAGTGAGAACAATATCATTTGGAGATAAGCCCTCTTGCAATAAGCACACGCCACAATTTGTGTGATGCTGTGTTATAACTGATATCATTTGGCTTAAGGCAGAAAAGCATTGAAATTCACGTTATAATTAAGGGTGGGCGTAGTTCGCGTAGCCGCACTCCGCGAAGCTACGCAAAGCCGTTCTCGCACTACGCGGGCTTGCGTAGTAGCTTGCTAGTCCCGTTCGCGAGCCATTTTTCTTGCTCGGGATCCCCTTGTATGCGTGTTCGGGGATTGTAGCGTGCGACCTTACCCATGTGGTGGGCTATGGGCGCGGCCATCTTGTTTTTTCAATTGTCCCGCCCGCCCGCGTCCCCTACTTCCTCTTCCGGGTCGCGAATAACGCATTTGCGCGGTGCACGTCTTGTTCGGGAACACAACTACTTGTTCGCGTGTCCGAATGACGTTATCGCGTTCTCACAGTCGGGTTGGATTGTGCGGCCGGATTCCAAACATCGTAGCGAACGCGACCGGGAGAGAAAAGCGAGAAAGCGAACGCAGAACCATGGTAAGTCATTACCGCGCTTGCGAGAATGCTATTGAGCGCGCGAGGAAGAAAAACTACTACGCTACGCTGTAGATTGCGAAGTAGGTGACAGCTTTGCGCGCTCCGCGAAGTGCGAAGTTGCCGAAACTTCGCAAACTCCGCGAACGGAGCGTCGTTCTCCGCCGAGGCCTAGTTATAATTACCAACACACATCATAACCTGTGCCGTCCACCATGAGCAACATTTACATTTCCTAACAGTACAGAAACAAAGGATGAGCTGTCATTGTTTTTATTCCATCTATCTATCTATCTATCTATCTATCTATCTATCTATCTATCTATCTATCTATCTATCTATCTATCTATCTATCTATCTATGTATCTGTCTGTCTGTATGTCTTTCTGTCTGTCTGTCTGTCTGTCTGTCTGAATCACTGACAAAATATCGACCTAGAAAATATCGACCTACAGAAACATCGATGCTGAAATATCGAAGGCAAGAATATCGACATCCCATCTACAACATGGTAAGTACAAAAATATCGAAATAAAAATATAGATGTTAAAAATATCGATGTTAAAAATATCGTTTTTTTTCCTGTAAAAATATAAATGTAAAATAAAGTAAATAACACTAATAAATAAAATAAACATAGTTAAAAATATCTAATAATGTTTAAAATTAATAAGTAATACATATATAATAATAATACATTAATTAAACATATACAGACAATATATAATATATAATATATACTTACTTAACAATAAGTTTTAATAATTATTTTAATAATTTATAAATTAATAACACATATTATAAATTACAAATACATTACAAACATAAAACAAAAACATAAATAAAAAGTAAATAATTATTATTAACAAAGTAAAAAAATTAAATATACTTTTAATATTTTTTAAATTAATTATATGCTACATTATCTAAAATTATACAAACAATATTAAATAGCTAAATAAATAAAAATACTATTCAAAACCCATAACTAAAAAAATACAGTAATAAAAATGTTGAACTTAAACAGGGGTAAAAATTACTATTCCAACTCGAAGGCCTGGCCTTTAGTGGAAACAACATGATGGTCTGAGGAAAGAAGAAAAGAACATGAGTTTTGGTTCCCATTGCAATCACGTTTCTGTTGTCAGACAGTGGCCCTACTCCTTCTCTTCTCCCGCCACAAGTATCACTCCCAGCCCACACCACCCCCTCTGCCTAATTCATTACCAGTACAACTAATATTATTCCTGTGATAGGGAGCAAGTGAGTGTTAGATGAAGTTGACGGTATAGGCTTGGGCTAGGTTTAGTATGGATTTGACTATGTACACGTTCAGTCATCAATCAGGAGTTTGTTAAAGCGCAACTACTCACGCGTAAGGGTCTCAAGGTGCTAGGGGTGGGGGGGTGCAGGTTCCATTCCATCAAGGAGGGGGTCTGTCGAAGAGCCAGGTTTTGAGGTTTCTTGCGAAGATGGGGAGCGATGTTGTCTGTCTGAGGTGGAGCGGAAGGGCGTTCCATGCTTTGGCCGCGAGGAAGGAGAAGGAACGGCCTCCCGATCTGGTCTTTCTGGTGCGGGGGACCACGTTGGGTGGCTAATAGAAGTTAGAAGGCAGACCAGTGTAAAAGATGGCATAAGAAGAAACTTAGGAAGAAGCTGTGGTAGAAATCTAGCATTAGCTGGGATGGGGATGGGACAGGGTGAGAGGTGGTAGGTATGAATTGACACTGAGCACCACTCCTCTACAACTACCCATTCATTTAAATGGCCCAGAGGCAGAAACATAGGTTTTGGAAGGTGATTAATATAAAAAGTGCTAGGGACTGGACTTAGAAACGAGAAAGGAAGCAAGGGAATTCTTAACTAATGCAGCACTTTTCATTGAGAAAGGAACTTGACTTAACCACTCGTCCCTGCAGACACATGCTTCTGTTGTCCCTGCTCATGCTGTACCTGGCCCTTTACTTCGCTGTCTGCTCGGGCAGGCTCTAGAACAAATCGTAAGGCCCTTATTTAGTAATATCACTGCCAATAACAGTATTTGCATAAGGTAAAACATATCTAACAGATGTGAAATAATTGCTAGCCAGACAATCATTTTGAAAGGTTTACTTCTACATTTCAAAAATAAAAACCTCTAAAATGAATTGCTATGAAAGTTTTAATTAATGATGGGGGTAATGACTAGGAAGTGATCAGGAAAACAATGATTGAAGAAAGCAAAAGGAAATGAGAGTGGTGAAAGAGAGGTTTCTGCCACAGGAAGAACAAGGGGAGGGGAGGAGGAGAATGAGAAATAGGAAACAGGAGGAAGTAGGTTGAGAAACAAGAAGGTAATGCAAAAGGAAGCACACGAAGGTGTGTAGGGTTAACAACGTAAAATACAGGAGACAAAAGTGAAGTTGGGAAAAAGGAAAAATACAAAATAGGTAAAATACAGAAGACCACGCTGCATATTAGGTTAGATCAATTATTAAATCTAAGAAGAGTAAATAAATAAACATGACTTACCAACACCAAAGAGAATACCTTCTGGGGTGGTAATTGCGGCAATCACACTCTGCCCTTAGAAGAGGACTGCTTTGTCCTGGTTTCTTCTTCACTGTGTTGATCCTGAAAGGAGGAAAGAAAAAGAAGACACTCTAGTACTATCTGCAATAAGATTAATCCATATGTAATAACTTGCAGGCTTGTAATAATTTGAAGACAAACAAACCTTATCCACTGCTTGAGGAGCAACCCCATTCCCATTTTAATCTCCATCCTAAAAGAGTTCTCTTTCCTACAAATGCCTTTTATCTGTACATTATATCGTTCTTCAACTGCCTTCATACATTTTCGCTAATGTCACTCTAAAGCTATCCGCAAAGTCCTACTGCTTGCACTACACCTCGCAGACCTGGAGACTGAGCATTTACAGACTAGTCATGGAGGAGCCCACCACCCTCGAGAGTGAGATCTCCCCTCTCTCCTCCATACTTGCATCTCATCACTCTAAGCCTAGACATATCTGCTTCCCACCCTGGTCATGCTGACACCCTAGATGACATCCTCTGACTACCAAACACATTTTTAAATCCCATTAACTCTTTAAGTGCTGATGACGGAACTGCTCCGTCATCAGCTGCGGGTGCGCTGTGCTGATGACGGAGCGGTTCCGTCATGGCCCGCTTGCTGCTCATGCGCGGCGTGAATTCCGCGCCTGCGCTGACCGTTCTATTGAGCGGGGCGGGCCATGACGGAACCGCTCCGTCATAAGCACAGCGCCACCGACGCTGGTGACGGAGCGGTTCCGTCACCAGCATGCGGCCGCTGTGCGGCCGCCCCGCCCCCTTAGCACTGCGGCGTAATAGCCGCCGCAGTGAAGGGGTTAAAGTTCAATCCCAGTACTCCTGACAAGCTCTCCGAAATCCTCCACTGCACTAGTCTCTGTGACAATGTATGATGCATTTCAGTTAGAAACAAATGTTTTGGTTAATAACTGCAAATTTTGCAGTGGATAATGGATGAATTATGTGGCAGATGCTGAAAAAACATAATTATGTGTAAAACATTGCAACCACAGGATTGCAAAATTGTAGTGGCCCTGATATATATGTATGCTTGATTTCTGCGTTGTGAATACTACATATGATTTACACAAAGGGGCCTAGTCATAAACTGCATTTTGTATTAGATTTACAATAGTACTCCTACTGTACACCAACATGCTTGAGTGTAAATCTCTTCCTCCATCTGTCCTATCACTTCTATGGATATATCCTCCTACTTGTAAGTTTACTACTTAGCAGTAAATGTGAGAGGGACCAGGGGAGGTTCTGCAAAAAGGGGCATACTTACTTCTAAATAGTTGGCTTTTAGAGAGGAGTAAGGAAGTGTTTAGGGAGAACCAGTGAAGAGCTTAGGAAGAAACATACCTCCACCCACAAAGGAGTAAAGTCCTGATTACGAGTTTGATGGCCCATCGGTGGAGGTGCGGTGACGGTCGAGGACCACCGCACCAGTGGTCTGACCACCGTATTACAAGTATTTTGCGAAGGACTACTTTGGGACCACCACAACCACCATGGAACCGTGTTCTCTGGTGGTGGAGCGGTGGTCTGGGGTCGCAATATAATTGGCAGTGCGGCTGCGGCACTGCCAAGAATATTCTGAGTTTCCCCACTGTCAGCTTTTTCATGGCAGTGAGTGCCATGAAAACTGAAGAATGTAAACTGGGATGCATGCAGGTAGGCATATGGTGTGCCCCTTGTATGCATTTATGCCCAGTTCCTGCACGGCATGGACCAAACAGTCCATGCCATGCAGGAACTTGCTTTGGCGTTCCCATTGCCGTGCCTTTTTCAAAGGCACCACCGTAGGAATGCTAAAGGACCGCCTGCCAGACCAGGAGAAAACTCCTAATCTGGTGGGTGGCTTGCGGTCGACTTTGGCAGTGCAGGAGCAGGTTGGTGGCATGCCGTACTAGTCCCGCACTGCCAAAGTTGTAATCAGCCCCTAAGCCGGTTGCTATTTATAAACTGCTCATCTAAAGTTACTACAGCCTAAAAAAGGACCCACAACAGTAGTAATTGACTCCATCTTATAGCTGTAAGTCTAGCACTACATATGGCCAACCACTGGTACTGCAACTCCTTTCCATAGAAGACAACAGAGGTAGGGTCTTAAAATAAAACCCCACAGGAAATAATGGTAAATAAAATTAAATGATTTAACTTAGTTAAAAATATAAGTTAATGTTAAGAAAAATCAAAAATATTTTTTAAATTATGAAATATGTTAACCCATTTTTTGAATTTTTAAATGAATGCAACATTATTATTACAGTAATTATCAATGTATATTTCTTTCTTTAGGTGGCAATATAGTTTTCTAATTTAAACCTCACAAAAATAATTTCAATTAATTTCAATATATTTAAATTAATTAAAAATATTATTCAACATACATTTAATAGTGTTGTAGCTTTTTTGCATATCATTTACATTTAAAATACATTTACAAAATTAAATTATATTGATATTTAACATACAAATATTTCTACTTTTTTTTAGGTAAATATATATATTTTTTTACTTTTCTCCATACTTCACCATAATGAGACTCCACAGTTAGAGCAAGTATGGTAAAGTATAGGGAAAACAAAAACAACTATTAAACTTTGAAAAAGTTAATGAAAATATTTTTATGTTAAATATTATTTTAAAAAATATACATATATACATATACATATATAATCTCTGCCACATGAACGGCACTCCCCACACCGCAGACCCAGATGCCCTGACTCCGTGCATGCTGGGAGTTGTAGTTCGCGTTTCCATGCGGCAGGCAGCAGGTGAAAGCAATTAGCTTGGGGAGGAGCTTCTGGACCTACACTACAAGGGGTGCAACGTTGGGACTATTCGGTGTAGCTGACCACGCAACGCAGGGCGCTGAAGAAGGCACCTAGCCGAAAAGCATCCGCCGAATTTCTGCTTTGCTATGCCTGCCGATTAAAGCTGGTCTTTCTCTTTGAATCCCCTCTGGCCTCCGCCCTTTCTTTATGGATGGGAGTCTATATATATATATATATATATATATATATATATATATATATATATATATATATATATATATATATATATATATATTACTCAAACACCTTCCAAAGGAAAGAATCAGCCGCACATCACCAGCGAAATTTGCATCCTGATTTTATTCACAAACGGCAATCCTAACATGTTTCGTTCTTTCCCCGAACTTCCTCAGAGGTACGCCGTAGATGCTTGCATGATTGTCCGTGAAACCACGTGTTTTTGTACGTCATTTACAAGTTCTGTCCTCGGTGGACCGCCCCTCATGGCTCGTGATGCTTTCTGGTACTTGTGGTTCACTTTTATAATTGTTTTGAAACCCTCCAATGGGTGTTTATATTGCAAGGTCATCGTCTTGTTGCTGCAGGAAACAAACTCCGCTGTGCCCCGAGAATTACCATTTTCAAGCTTCCCAGGAACCATGCCAAAGTCTGTCTTTGGCGTCACCAGCCTGCCCTTGTCACTCTCGTGTTCAACAAACAAGGTCCTTTGGTCGGGCAGACTCCGGCGTGCTTGCTGGCAGTGCGTCACTGCGGTAGGACCACACCGGTATAAATTACTCAAACACCTTCCAAAGGAAAGAATCAGCCGCACATCACCAGCGAAATTTGCATCCTGATTTTATTCACAAACGGCAATCCTAACATGTTTCGTTCTTTCCCCGAACTTCCTCAGAGGTACGCCGTAGATGCTTGCATGATTGTCCGTGAAACCACGTGTTTTTGTACGTCATTTACAAGTTCTGTCCTCGGTGGACCGCCCCTCATGGCTCGAGATGCTTTCTGGTACTTGTGGTTCACTTTTATAATTGTTTTGAAACCCTCCAATGGGTGTTTATAGTGCAAGGTCATCGTCTTGTTGCTGCAGGAAACAAACTCCGCTGTGCCCCGAGAATTACCATTTTCAAGCTTCCCAGGAACCATGCCAAAGTCTGTCTTTGGCGTCACCAGCCTGCCCTTGTCACTAGACATGGGCGAATTTTGCGGATCTCGCGTTCGCGAATTTTGCGGATTTGCGAACTCGCAATCCGCAAAATCCGCGAATATCCGCGAATTTGCGGATTTTTTTTTTTTGTGTGTTCGCAATTGTTTCTGCCAGTTCGCGAGGATTTGGTACTAGTTCGCAATTGCGAACTTACTTGTCGGCTCGCAACGGTCGCGACTATGTTGTTTCTACGTCTGGTTCATCATCACAGCCTCCCAGCACCCTCTGTTTTACCACTGGCACCCTCTCTTTGACCCATGCCACCCTCTGTTACATCAATGCCACCCTCTGGTTCATCATCACTGTAGAAGATGGGGGGGAAAAGCAAGCCCACCTGCCCTGCTTGAACTGACATGAATTAATTTGGGGTTAGTTTATTAACAACACCTGCCCTGCCCCAACTGACAATAATGAATTAGGGGCTAATTAATGTGTCACTGAAAGAATTTAAAGTTCCAGCCTGGCACCTGCTTGTCTGCTCCTTTAGCTGTAAATCAGGACCTTTGTGGCATACAGTTAAGGTCAGAGCAGGGTCACACAATAGTTGCAAGCAGGCAACCGAATTCTGGAGGGCCCCCTCAGGAAGCACTACAAAGAATCGTTACAAATCATGAGGTTGACCTTTTGCACCTGCTCATTGCTTTTGCTGAAATCGTTTTTCGTTTTTTTTCGCGCTATTCGCGGGGCGCGGCGTCGTGCGAAACCGACCGCGGAAGCCGCCAATTCGTGCGAATGAGCATTTTATTTTTTTGCGGCTTGTTGTTTCGCGAGTTTTTTTGCAGTATTCGCGAGCCGCTTGCAGCGCAACACGCGAATTTACCCCAAGGTCGAGTACGGGCGCGGCCATTTTGTTTGCGTGACGTATTTCCGTTTCCGCCCGCTATGTATAATCTCGCGCAGTAAGCGCATTGCGAGTAGAGGTTCGCACGAGATCGCGCGGGAAATCTAGAGGTTCGCACGAGATCGCGAGGAAAGTCTCGCGCGAACTTACTTTCGCGCTCGTGAACGGGCGCCGGCCATCTTGTTTTTCATTCATTTCCTGTGTCTGGGCATGGTGTTTAATCCTCTTGGTATCTTTGCCATCCTTTGCTTGTTTTCAGTTTTTTTTTTACGATTTTGCTTCTTATCTATCCCTCTCTTTTCCTAGCTGTATATTTTTGTCTTTTCTGCTATTTTTCTTTACTTTTAAACTACTTTTTTAAACTCTTTTCTTTTCTTCTTCCCTATCCTATTCTTTCTTAATTTTCTACTTCGTCCTACCTTACCTGCCCAGACCATGGTCAAGCCAGGCGCCGTGAAGCTGCCCAGGCACTTGAGGGCCGCAGCGGCGGCGGGGAGTAGTGCTGGACCCAGTGGCAGGACAGCATGCGGGAGATTGAGGGGGGAGCAGGTGACACGACGGGAGATATTCAGCCCGGAGGAAGTGGGCGCGCTGGTCTACTTCGTCCAGCGCCGCCTGCCCAGGACCATCGCGGGAGGCGGCAGGATCGCGGCCGGCGGCTACAACATGCGGGAGCGCCAGAAGCGGTGGGAGAAGGTGTGCTGGGCCATATCCCACCTCTACGGGGTCCAGCGCACCTACAGCCAGGTCACCCATCGCTGGACGGACCTCCTGGACCGCGAGCGCGACCTGCTGGACCAGCTCGGCTTGGAGATCCCCGGGCTTGGTGAGTAGTAGTAGCCATTTAATCACTCACTACTATGATGTTTCTCCTGCTCTGTGTTGTTGTATTGCAAATATTTGTTTTTTACATGGAGCAAGCCAATAATGCCGCTGATGACGATTACATTGTAGTTAAATTATATTTCAAAATCTTCTGTGCATTTCAGGTGCACTGCTCTCCTTCTCAGTGGCGTTGCTACTATGCTTATTTGTTTTCTATTTCGTGGTCTCATTGGCCTGAGTAACTATTATGTATGAGTGTACTTTACAGAACTGCGTAATGCTAGACACTAGGGGGCAGATTACATTTACAAGCCCCTTGCGCCACGTTTACGTTGCCTTGCGTGACGCAACAGCGGCGTAAACGTGCCGCATCCCTGCGAGTCATTTACAGCATGACGCATCTAGGGAGATGCGTCACGTTATAAAGCCATGGGCCTGCACCACAATGGGTGCGTTCCTAGTACGCAGGGTGGGCGGTCCAGCGGCTGTGCGCCTCGCAAAATTGCCTGCGTGAAATGTACAAGATTTAACGCAGGCACTTCTGCGACGCTGCTACGTCAATTCAATTCCTTATGTCTGCTCGAAGCAGGCGAAAGGACTGACACAGCATGTTAAGTATTGGGTGGCCCTGAGCATTACTGGAGTTGCATTGCGTTGGCGACGTGACTCCAGCGATGCGCCGCTCTTACGTGACGAGATGCGTCACGCAAGTGCCTACCCTTGCGCCAGGGCGCGCCGCTTTGTAAATGAGGCACATCTGCCGTGTCGCAAGGGTAGTTTTGCGTGACGCATTTGATCTGGCGCATCTCTGGAGATGCGCCAGAACGCGTAAGTAAGTATGCCCCTAAGGGGCAGAATTGCAATTACCGTCGCATCCCTGCAAAGTAGCAGGGATGCGCCATTAATTGTGCGGCCCGCTACCACCACCAAACATGGTGCGCCGTATTTGCAATGCGGCGCACCATGGGCCCAAAACGTCACCGAAGCTTTACTGCTGGAGTTGCGTCGCAACGATGGCGCAGCTCCATCAATGCTCTGGGGTACCCTATCTCCCCAATGCTGGGTCAAGCCGTACGTCTGCTTCAAGCAGGTGCAGGGTTTGTGTGACGCATCATTGTCCTAAAGGTGACTGATTGATATTTTGTAGATTTCCCTCAGCCACTATTAGGATGTGTTCCAGCGCAGGAATGCCCTCCCTTGCGCCGGAACGCCCCCTGATGGCGCAGGGCTTTATAACGGGATGCATCTCCCAAATGCGTCACGTTGTTATAATATTATACGCCGCACCATGGCGCCCTTTTTTGTTTAGCTGCTGCGTCACAAAAGTCACGCAAGAACGGCGCAAAAGAGCCGCAAGGGCTTAAATCTGCCCCTTCCTTTGTACCCCTGACAATAAGAAAAATAGTGGCGGTGGATTGATAGTTTGACTATTTAAATGACTGGTAATGTAGCAGGCAACTGTTAGTGTTGTCACTGATCTGACTGAAATCACAATGGAGTTTGTCTGTCACTTTGCGTCTTGCCTGCGGACTGCTGCCTGCCAGTCCTAGGTGAACGTTTCAGTACTTTGTTTAGTAAGTTACGTGACTTTCGAAGTCACAGGTCCGCAAATAAATGAAAAGTAACCATAATCAATATAATTTCGCGGAAATATTTTGTTATTGTTCTTTTGAAATGTTTGATTTGGTTGACATTGACAAGCAACAATCATCCATGTTTTCTGTTCTTTCTTTCATGTTGTACGTCAGCTCCCCCCAGGGGCGAGAGGAGGACACAGGAGCAGCAGGCGGCGGATGCTGTTCAACAGGGCCAGGATCGGGCAGGCGAGGGCTCCTCTGCTGGCCCCAGTAAGTTTTCATTTTAGACTAGTACCTATTTTTCCTAGCGTTCCTCATTTGACTTTTTTCAAAATTGTCTTTGCTCTTCTTGTAGACTGTATCTAAATTCTTATCCTGCCTCTACTATGACTCCCTGTGGTATTACTAGATTATTCTTATTAGTCTGTCTGTGTAGCTAACTAAGATTGCACGGTTGGCGAAACTCCCATGATTCTAGTCAGCAATAGCTCTATCAACTTAGTGCAGTCCTCTGGGATTGTCCATAATGTCTTTTGAAGTGTTCTATCTGGACTCATGCTTGCAAAAATTGCAAAACCTTTCGCTCAGTCACTCTAGTCTGGACCAAAAAACACAGATTGTATTTAAGTTTAAAAGCTTTATTAAAAGTAAACACATTTATTAAAATGAAGTCATAATAAAACTAAACGTTTAACTGATAATGGAAAAGTGGTTAGTGCTGACGATTAATTGAAGACATTTCTTGTGGTCGAGCCGAGCTCTCACCTGGTTTCAACTTGATCTTGTTGTTAGAAGTCCATCTTCTGTCTGTGTGGAGAAAAATGGTGCGTGTTAAAAAAACAGCCTTCATCAGTTGTGCCAAAAAGTGCAGCAAGACAACCTTCCCTGGAAAAAGGGACATTTTTTTTAACTTTAACGTAGACAGTCACAAATTACATTGTTTTCACATGTCTTCATTCCTAGACCAAAGACTAGTGAGTGCTTTATTCTAACATTCTTAAATGTACTTTGTAGGTGGAACATCTGGTGGCGGGGCCAGTGTGGAGGTGGTGGTGCTCGACACAGAGGCGGAGGGCGATTCTTCAGGGGAGGAGGCGGCGGCTGTGAGAGTTGAGACGGTGGTGGTGGCGGCCAGAGGTAAGCTCTTATATATTCCTTACTTATTGAGATTGAAGACTAGCTGGGAAGGCAAGAATATGAGATGCATGGCTGGGTGAATGATGAAGCAATGATGGGTGGAAGGACAACAGCCTGGGTGGGTGACACAGAAACTGTATGTGTCCATATACCTGGATCATGCTACTATCTGACTCTTAGATAGCATATGTGTATCTAGAGCAGGGGTACTCCTAGTATGGCCCGCGGGCCGGTGGTGGCCCGGCAAGCCTTCCTTGGCGGTGCGCAGACCTTGCAGACAATCACTGCTCCCCCGGCCCCCACAGAGCAGAGGCTTTTTTGTATTTCACCTGTTAGCGCCCCTGCATCTCCACTCTGACAATCACTGCTCCCCCGGCCCCCACAGAGCAGAGTGGAGATGCAAGGCCACAAAGAGGTGAAATAGAACAAAGCCTCTGCTCTGTGGGGCCGGGCAAGCAGTGATTGTCAGGGTGGAGAAGCAGGGGCGCTACAACAAACAAAGCCTCAATAATATGTTCATGGTCTTTTAAAGACCTGTTAAGTACTTTGGTGTTGTTGTCTGTGTGTGCGCGTTGAGGAAGCGGTCTCAACCCGGGCTGAAGGCTGACACAGATAGACACACACACAGTGAGATGACAGAGGGGGAGGGAGAGGGAGGGCAGGAGGGAGAGAGAGATGGAGGGAGGGCAGGAGGGAGAGCAGGAGGGAGAGAGATGTATGTAAATGCTGGGTCTGGTGGCTCAGTGGATGAGGGCATCTGCTGCAGGGACCTGTGTGCAACCTCATGGTCACAAGTTATCGTTTTGCTTTAGCCCCGCCCCCTCTGACTCCGCCCCCACCAGTGCGGCCCTCGGCCCCAAACTACACTGTAAATGTAGCCCCTGAGAGAAAGTTTGTGAGTACCCATGATCTAGAGAGAGTAGACGGTCAGTGGATGAACTAAGTGTAACTTTGAAGAGCATGTAACACTGCACCCGCACGTCCGTTCCAGTGTAGGAAAGGCAAGGAAAAGAACTTTTAATTTTGTCCAAATACTACCATAAATAGTAGCAGTAGTTTGTATTGCAAGCACTGCATAGATCCGGTTATTATGGTGGCCACTCCCTACCTCTCTTAATAAGTTTAGTAGTACTCAGTCATTCATGTGTGGATGTATCACTGGTCACTCAATAAAAAGCAAAGCACCTAAAGTCATCCCATATATAAGCAAAAACATCCCATGTGAAGTGATAGATAATCAGATTATTTATCTTCTTCAATTTTCCATTTCTAGTACTCATTTCCACTGTAGGGTGAAAGTTAAATTAATTAAGCAGTAGCCCTTGAGTTGTAACAGAGTATTCTCAGTGCCACCCGTACTAGAAAAGTAAGAGCTTCACCACCTGCATGTACTGGACGGGTACAGTAACGCAACGGCAACGCAAGTCTAGGTCACTCCTCATGGCGTGCGTCTCTTTTTCTCGGGTGCAAGTTTACTGCGCTGGCATTATGCCGGCTTGCAGAAAATAACGTACCAATTTTCCAAAACAAGAGATAAGAAGAAGAATAAGACTGGTGTACTTTCATAGTCGACTCCAATGGAAGTCCACAGTGCTCGTAGAATTTGTTCCTTAAACTCCCACTAATGTTAGAGCAAGGATGAAGAAGTGTGAGGTTAGATAGATACTGGCCTCAATAGTTATGTAATGCGCTTGCAAGTTGCTAGTTGTACTGCAACACAAATTTCTGCTGAATGATTGAGTTAATCTTAAAGAGCATTGGTTACAGACTATGTCTTTCTTTCTTCATATAGGTTCTCCTTCCAAACGAACAAGGAGGAAGGAGCTGGCTAGAGCGGCCCGGCAACGGAGGATCGAGGCCACTGTTGCGGAATATCGGCGGCTGGTGGCCCTGGAGGACGAGGAAAGTGTGCAGTCGACAACAACAACAACGTCGTCTGCATCGGCCTCCGTGGCCCCACGGGCTGCCACCCAGCACGGTGGTCCACCCAGACTGAGCCGGGCTGCCAAAGGCAAACGCCACCGCCGAGCAGCAAGGCCAACAGCTGCCTCTCACAGGCATTGCACCTGCAAGGCAGTGAAGGCACGCCTGCGCCGCACTACCCTGATGGTGTCCCGCCTTCAGCAGGAGCTCGCCTTGCTCCGCGAGGAGCATGATGCCCTGGCCCAAAAAGTTAACAGCATCCACCCATAGTGTCCCTTGCCCCTTTTTTAGAGACTTTTGGGGGGTGGGAATTGGGAGTTGGGTTTTTGGGGACTTTTGAAGGACAATCGTTGGGGTTAGGGAGGGTCTTGCGGGAGATTATTTTGTTAGGGATATAAATATACTTTTTCAAACTTTATCTGAGCATACCTGTTTTTTACTGCTTGCCTGGTGGGTGGGGGTTTAACGTTGACTGTTTTCCTGAAAGTTTAGTTCCATTTTCTTCCTTTAAGTGTAAATGCCCAAATGTTTTCAACACTAAGTGCCTCTCACAGACTAAGTGAAGTGAATCCAAGAGTCCTAGGACTTTAGTAGTACTACCTTCAGTCTCTCGTCTCTCGTACTAATACTCCATTATACCCCCAAACCACCAAACGCTTATCTTACCTGTAATTTGTGTTTGAAAGTAGGGCTAGACCCAGGGCTGGCTCCACGGGAAACACCGAATAAGGTTGGCAATCTTGGTCGGATAAAATTTCCTCATAGCGGTGGTACTAGTGGTGTGACACAGTGGCAGTTGCATGCCTATGAAAAAAAAGAAAATGAAATCTGGTTTGTCCTCCTGAGCAATTCAACGGTACAACTGAGAATATAGCAGGTAACAGAAGTACAGTAGAGCAGTGCCACATTGTAGCCTAACAAATGGTAAAGTATAACTACTAATTCGGTTGAAGTTCTTTCACATTAGCAATGGTTCTTTGTGAAGCAGAGTAAGAATATATCCTCGGATTTCTTCACCAGCCTGTTGCTATCACCTTATCCTCCCCAGCAAGTGTGTGGATTTATTGCTGTAATAATAATTTAGTCACACATCAATCAAAACCACACAGCCCGGGGGAAGAGGGTTAGGGTTTGAAAAATGGATGGGTATGGGGGTTTTTGGGAAAGGTTTTGGGAGACAAGAAAAAATAGCACAGCATAGACAAACTATTGTGAACATAAACAAATCTTTGGGTACAAACCTATCCATCAATCTTTGAAAGTGCATGCACTACTGCATGCATGTCAGTGAAAAGTAAGTAGTACATTCGACAACTGTGGAAGAAAGAATGCAACAGTAAAGGGCCTATGTGTAAATTATTGATAACAATATTCAACATAAGGTCTCTGTAGCCAGATACCCGAGAGCCTTGCTGGTCACTATAAATCCATTCACAACAACACTCAGTGGGGTTGGTCTGGAAGGTATAGTAGATAGAAAAGGAGAAATTGCTTTTTTTCTAGGTGTCCCCTCACTCACCAGGGTTGCCCCTTGGTGACATGCTTCATCATTGGGGCCATCCCAGTCCTCTACGGCCTGGGGCGTGCTGCGACTTGCGAATTACGTAGGAGCACTTACAAATGACTATGTGTGGTGCAGATGTGATAGTGGAGTGGACTAAGTGATGTGTTAAGGGATCAATGTAGAAGCCGAGAGAGAGCCAAGAAATGCAGTCACAGTCAGAGAAAAAGGCAAGGGATACTGTATCTATGTGGTTGTAGTGGTCCTGTTGGAAGTGGTAAGTAAGTTGCCTGCAGAAAAAAAATCCTCCTATTAGCGGCACTCCTCCATTGCAGCCGACGCTTCGTCCATCGATGTTGGTCACCAGAAGACACCCTGTCCACTGCCTGCCTGATGCTGAATTGTGGCTCGCTACTGTGAAGCCTGACTCCATCCTTTTTTCCCCATTGCAGAGACTGAAACCCGGCCTGTAATTATTCAACGAAAAACAGGAAGTGATATAATATTACAACACCACTGATAAATAAATATAAGGTATGTAGGCTGTGGAGTGCAAAAAGTCACAATTTGATTTTCCTAGTAGACAGTACAATATTTTTGAAAGTGCGTACTCTGAGTCACCTTTTGAAGGATAAATAAGTATGGGCAAATTAATGTAGCGGATCTTGCCCCTCAAGCTAGGTGTACTGTAAACTGTGTTTTAGAAAAAAATAAGATCTTCCTAGCAGTGCTCCCACCCAGACCCTTACTAAAGCCAGTCGCAAAAATGTAGAAGACCCCCAATCAAATCTCAAAAAACGAGGCCTAGCAGAAAACTGGTGACAAAACTTACTTTGAAAGTAAAAGTAGGCCGAAGTACCCCCTTCCTAATTACCCATTACCCACCGTGGATTGCATTCAAACCACTTGCAAGCAACCAAGCAAAAGTAGCCATAGCCAGCATCGCTCCAAGACTCGAAATCCCCCCCACTCAAACACATGCAATAGAAATACTGCTAACCCTAACGAACCCTAAGTTAAGAATAGTGGCAAAGGCTTTCTTTAACTATGCCAAATCCCCCCTTTCCCACCATGGATTTTCTTCAAATGACTTGCAACCAAAATTACACATTCTCACGAGTGCTCTAAGACCCCAGAACTCAGTTGGAAAAATCTAGAACACCCCGAAACACATGCAATCCTGCTGCTAGGGCTAACCCTAACGAACCCTAAGTTACAAAAAGTGCCCAAACTAAAGGCTTTTCCGCGCGGATTTTTTGACCTTCCCAGGAATGCCCCAAGACCTGGCAACCCACCCGCCAAGAAGCGTAACACCCCCAAACAGGCCAAAAGCAAAATCTCATACTTGCAATATTTCTGGGCCTTCGGTCCAAACGCGCTGCGTAGCTAGGCCATAAGTCGGGGTTGGCACGACGGATTTCCTGAAAAGCAAATGCAATCAAGATTAGAGTGTCCCAGCAGTGCTCCCAGACCACGAAACTCACCCACAAACACCAGGAAGCCCCCCAAACAGGCCCCCGAAAACACTACATAGAGCAAAATGTCAGAAATAGCCCAAAAAAAAATCGGCCTGGATTTTGTCCCAACCACTTCTAGCCGGTATTAGACCTTCCCAGGAATGCCCCAAGACCCAACAACCCACCCGCCAAGAAGCATAACACCCCCAAACAGGCCAAAAGCAAAATCTCATACTTGCAATATTTCTGGGCCTTCGGTCCAAACGCGCTGCGTAGCTAGGCCATAAGTCGGGGTTGGCACGACGGATTTCCTGAAAAGCAAATGCAATCAAGATTAGAGGGTCCCAGCAATGCTCCCAGACCACGAAACTCACCCACAAACAGACGGAACCCCCCCTTAGAGCACCTCAAAGGCAAGCAAGTCATCAAAAACACAAAAAAAATTCCGCCTGGGATTTGGTCCAAAACACTTTTATCCGGTATTAGAGCTTCCCAGCAATGGCCCCAGAGCCGTCAACCCAGGAGAAAACGAGTAGAAGACCCCCAAACAGCCAAAGAGCAAAAGTACAAAAATGGGGACTTAGTCAATTTTTCACAAATTTCCCAAATCACTCCGCGCGCGCTCTGCAGCTAGGCCCTAAGTCCCCTCTGCCACCATGGATTTGCTTCAAACCTCTTGCAAAGTAAAGTATATATAGCCAGCAGTGCTCCCAGACCACGAAACTCACCCACAAACACCAGGAAGCCCCCCAAACAGGCCCCCGAAAACGCTACATAGAGCAAAATGTCAGAAATAGCCAAAAAAAAAATCGGCCTGGATTTTGTCCCAACCACTTCTACCCGGTATTAGACCTTCCCAGGAATGCCCCAAGACCCGTCAACCCACCCGCCAAGAAGCATAACACCCCCAAACAGGCCAAAAGCAAAATCTCATACTTGCAATATTTCTGGGCCTTCGGTCCAAACGCGCTGCGTAGCTAGGCCATAAGTCGGGGTTGGCACGACGGATTTCCTGAAAAGCAAATGCAATCAAGATTAGAGTGTCCCAGCAATGCTCCCAGACCACGAAACTCACCCACAAACAGACGGAACCCCCCCTAAGAGCACCTCAAAGGCAAGCAAGTCATCAAAAACACACAAAAAATTCCGCCTGGGATTTGGTCCAAAACACTTTTATCCGGTATTAGAGCTTCCCAGCAATGGCCCCAGAGCCGTCAACCCAGGAGAAAACGAGTAGAAGACCCCCAAACAGCCAAAGAGCAAAAGTAAAAAAAATGGGACTTAGTCAATTTTTCACAAATTTCCCAAATCACTCCGCGCGCGCTCTGCAGCTAGGCCCTAAGTCCCCTCTGCCACCATGGATTTGCTTCAAACCTCTTGCAAAGTAAAGTATATATAGCCAGCAGTGCTCCCAGACCACGAAACTCACCCACAAACACCAGGAAGCCCCCCAAACAGGCCCCCGAAAACGCTACATAGAGCAAAATGTCAGAAATAGCCAAAAAAAAAATCGGCCTGGATTTTGTCCCAACCACTTCTACCCGGTATTAGACCTTCCCAGGAATGCCCCAAGACCCGTCAACCCACCCGCCAAGAAGCATAACACCCCCAAACAGGCCAAAAGCAAAATCTCATACTTGCAATATTTCTGGGCCTTCGGTCCAAACGCGCTGCGTAGCTAGGCCATAAGTCGGGGTTGGCACGACGGATTTCCTGAAAAGCAAATGCAATCAAGATTAGAGTGTCCCAGCAGTGCTCCCAGACCACGAAACTCACCCACAAACACCAGGAAGCCCCCCAAACAGGCCCCCGAAAACGCTACATAGAGCAAAATGTCAGAAATAGCCAAAAAAAAAATCGGCCTGGATTTTGTCCCAACCACTTCTACCCGGTATTAGACCTTCCCAGGAATGCCCCAAGACCCGTCAACCCACCCGCCAAGAAGCATAACACCCCCAAACAGGCCAAAAGCAAAATCTCATACTTGCAATATTTCTGGGCCTTCGGTCCAAACGCGCTGCGTAGCTAGGCCATAAGTCGGGGTTGGCACGACGGATTTCCTGAAAAGCAAATGCAATCAAGATTAGAGTGTCCCAGCAATGCTCCCAGACCACGAAACTCACCCACAAACAGACGGAACCCCCCCTAAGAGCACCTCAAAGGCAAGCAAGTCATCAAAAACACACAAAAAATTCCGCCTGGGATTTGGTCCAAAACACTTTTATCCGGTATTAGAGCTTCCCAGCAATGGCCCCAGAGCCGTCAACCCAGGAGAAAACGAGTAGAAGACCCCCAAACAGCCAAAGAGCAAAAGTACAAAAATGGGGACTTAGTCAATTTTTCACAAATTTCCCAAATCACTCCGCGCGCGCTCTGCAGCTAGGCCCTAAGTCCCCTCTGCCACCATGTATTTGCTTCAAACCTCTTGCAAAGTAAAGTATATATAGCCAGCAGTGCTCCCAGACCACGAAACTCACCCACAAACACCAGGAAGCCCCCCAAACAGGCCCCCGAAAACGCTACATAGAGCAAAATGTCAGAAATAGCCAAAAAAAAAATCGGCCTGGATTTTGTCCCAACCACTTCTACCCGGTATTAGACCTTCCCAGGAATGCCCCAAGACCCGTCAACCCACCCGCCAAGAAGCATAACACCCCCAAACAGGCCAAAAGCAAAATCTCATACTTGCAATATTTCTGGGCCTTCGGTCCAAACGCACTGCGTAGCTAGGCCATAAGTCGGGGTTGGCACGACGTATTTCCTGAAAAGCAAATGCAATCAAGATTAGAGTGTCCCAGAAGTGCTCCCAGACCACGAAACTCACCCACAAACACCAGGAAGCCCCCCAAACAGGCCCCCGAAAACGCTACATAGAGCAAAATGTCAGAAATAGCCCAAAAAAAAATCGGCCTGGATTTTGTCCCAACCACTTCTAGCCGGTATTAGACCTTCCCAGGAATGCCCCAAGACCCGTCAACCCACCCGCCAAGAAGCATAACACCGCCAAACAGGCCAAAAGCAAAATCTCATACTTGCAATATTTCTGGGCCTTCGGTCCAAATGCGCTGCGTAGCTAGGCCATAAGTCGGGGTTGGCACGACGGATTTCCTGAAAAGCAAATGCAATCAAGATTAGAGTGTCCCAGCAATGCTCCCAGACCACGAAACTCACCCACAAACAGACGGAACCCCCCCTAAGAGCACCTCAAAGGCAAGCAAGTCATCAAAAACACACAAAAAATTCCGCCTGGGATTTGGTCCAAAACACTTTTATCCGGTATTAGAGCTTCCCAGCAATGGCCCCAGAGCCGTCAACCCAGGAGAAAACGAGTAGAAGACCCCCAAACAGCCAAAGAGCAAAAGTAAAAAAAATGGGACTTAGTCAATTTTTCACAAATTTCCCAAATCACTCCGCGCGCGCTCTGCAGCTAGGCCCTAAGTCCCCTCTGCCACCATGGATTTGCTTCAAACCTCTTGCAAAGTAAAGTATATATAGCCAGCAGTGCTCCCAGACCACGAAACTCACCCACAAACACCAGGAAGCCCCCCAAACAGGCCCCCGAAAACGCTACATAGAGCAAAATGTCAGAAATAGCCACAAAAAAAATCGGCCTGGATTTTGTCCCAACCACTTCTACCCGGTATTAGACCTTCCCAGGAATGCCCCAAGACCCGTCAACCCACCCGCCAAGAAGCATAACACCCCCAAACAGGCCAAAAGCAAAATCTCATACTTGCAATATTTCTGGGCCTTCGGTCCAAACGCGCTGCGTAGCTAGGCCATAAGTCGGGGTTGGCACGACGGATTTCCTGAAAAGCAAATGCAATCAAGATTAGAGTGTCCCAGCAGTGCTCCCAGACCACGAAACTCACCCACAAACACCAGGAAGCCCCCCAAACAGGCCCCCGAAAACGCTACATAGAGCAAAATGTCAGAAATAGCCAAAAAAAAAATCGGCCTGGATTTTGTCCCAACCACTTCTACCCGGTATTAGACCTTCCCAGGAATGCCCCAAGACCCGTCAACCCACCCGCCAAGAAGCATAACACCCCCAAACAGGCCAATAGCAAAATCTCATACTTGCAATATTTCTGGGCCTTCGGTCCAAACGCGCTGCGTAGCTAGGCCATAAGTCGGGGTTGGCACGACGGATTTCCTGAAAAGCAAATGCAATCAAGATTAGAGTGTCCCAGCAATGCTCCCAGACCACGAAACTCACCCACAAACAGACGGAACCCCCCCTAAGAGCACCTCAAAGGCAAGCAAGTCATCAAAAACACACAAAAAATTCCGCCTGGGATTTGGTCCAAAACACTTTTATCCGGTATTAGAGCTTCCCAGCAATGGCCCCAGAGCCGTCAACCCAGGAGAAAACGAGTAGAAGACCCCCAAACAGCCAAAGAGCAAAAGTACAAAAATGGGGACTTAGTCAATTTTTCACAAATTTCCCAAATCACTCCGCGCGCGCTCTGCAGCTAGGCCCTAAGTCCCCTCTGCCACCATGTATTTGCTTCAAACCTCTTGCAAAGTAAAGTATATATAGCCAGCAGTGCTCCCAGACCACGAAACTCACCCACAAACACCAGGAAGCCCCCCAAACAGGCCCCCGAAAACGCTACATAGAGCAAAATGTCAGAAATAGCCAAAAAAAAAATCGGCCTGGATTTTGTCCCAACCACTTCTACCCGGTATTAGACCTTCCCAGGAATGCCCCAAGACCCGTCAACCCACCCGCCAAGAAGCATAACACCCCCAAACAGGCCAAAAGCAAAATCTCATACTTGCAATATTTCTGGGCCTTCGGTCCAAACGCACTGCGTAGCTAGGCCATAAGTCGGGGTTGGCACGACGTATTTCCTGAAAAGCAAATGCAATCAAGATTAGAGTGTCCCAGCAGTGCTCCCAGACCACGAAACTCACCCACAAACACCAGGAAGCCCCCCAAACAGGCCCCCGAAAACGCTACATAGAGCAAAATGTCAGAAATAGCCCAAAAAAAAATCGGCCTGGATTTTGTCCCAACCACTTCTAGCCGGTATTAGACCTTCCCAGGAATGCCCCAAGACCCGTCAACCCACCCGCCAAGAAGCATAACACCGCCAAACAGGCCAAAAGCAAAATCTCATACTTGCAATATTTCTGGGCCTTCGGTCCAAACGCGCTGCGTAGCTAGGCCATAAGTCGGGGTTGGCACGACGGATTTCCTGAAAAGCAAATGCAATCAAGATTAGAGTGTCCCAGCAATGCTCCCAGACCACGAAACTCACCCACAAACAGACGGAACCCCCCCTAAGAGCACCTCAAAGGCAAGCAAGTCATCAAAAACACAAAAAAAATTCCGCCTGGGATTTGGTCCAAAACACTTTTATCCGGTATTAGAGCTTCCCAGCAATGGCCCCAGAGCCGTCAACCCAGGAGAAAACGAGTAGAAGACCCCCAAACAGCCAAAGAGCAAAAGTAAAAAAAATGGGACTTAGTCAATTTTTCACAAATTTCCCAAATCACTCCGCGCGCGCTCTGCAGCTAGGCCCTAAGTCCCCTCTGCCACCATGGATTTGCTTCAAACCTCTTGCAAAGTAAAGTATATATAGCCAGCAGTGCTCCCAGACCACGAAACTCACCCACAAACACCAGGAAGCCCCCCAAACAGGCCCCCGAAAACGCTACATAGAGCAAAATGTCAGAAATAGCCAAAAAAAAAATCGGCCTGGATTTTGTCCCAACCACTTCTACCCGGTATTAGACCTTCCCAGGAATGCCCCAAGACCCGTCAACCCACCCGCCAAGAAGCATAACACCCCCAAACAGGCCAAAAGCAAAATCTCATACTTGCAATATTTCTGGGCCTTCGGTCCAAACGCGCTGCGTAGCTAGGCCATAAGTCGGGGTTGGCACGACGGATTTCCTGAAAAGCAAATGCAATCAAGATTAGAGTGTCCCAGCAGTGCTCCCAGACCACGAAACGCACCCACAAACACCAGGAAGCCCCCCAAACAGGCCCCCGAAAACGCTACATAGAGCAAAATGTCAGAAATAGCCAAAAAAAAATCGGCCTGGATTTTGTCCCAACCACTTCTACCCGGTATTAGACCTTCCCAGGAATGCCCCAAGACCCGTCAACCCACCCGCCAAGAAGCATAACACCCCCAAACAGGCCAAAAGCAAAATCTCAGACTTGCAATATTTCTGGGCCTTCGGTCCAAACGCGCTGCGTAGCTAGGCCATAAGTCGGGGTTGGCACGACGGATTTCCTGAAAAGCAAATGCAATCAAGATTAGAGTGTCCCAGCAATGCTCCCAGACCACGAAACTCACCCACAAACAGACGGAACCCCCCCTAAGAGCACCTCAAAGGCAAGCAAGTCATCAAAAACACACAAAAAATTCCGCCTGGGATTTGGTCCAAAACACTTTTATCCGGTATTAGAGCTTCCCAGCAATGGCCCCAGAGCCGTCAACCCAGGAGAAAACGAGTAGAAGACCCCCAAACAGCCAAAGAGCAAAAGTAAAAAAAATGGGACTTAGTCAATTTTTCACAAATTTCCCAAATCACTCCGCGCGCGCTCTGCAGCTAGGCCCTAAGTCCCCTCTGCCACCATGGATTTGCTTCAAACCTCTTGCAAAGTAAAGTATATATAGCCAGCAGTGCTCCCAGACCACGAAACTCACCCACAAACACCAGGAAGCCCCCCAAACAGGCCCCCGAAAACGCTACATAGAGCAAAATGTCAGAAATAGCCAAAAAAAAAATCGGCCTGGATTTTGTCCCAACCACTTCTACCCGGTATTAGACCTTCCCAGGAATGCCCCAAGACCCGTCAACCCACCCGCCAAGAAGCATAACACCCCCAAACAGGCCAAAAGCAAAATCTCATACTTGCAATATTTCTGGGCCTTCGGTCCAAACGCGCTGCGTAGCTAGGCCATAAGTCGGGGTTGGCACGACGGATTTCCTGAAAAGCAAATGCAATCAAGATTAGAGTGTCCCAGCAGTGCTCCCAGACCACGAAACTCACCCACAAACACCAGGAAGCCCCCCAAACAGGCCCCCGAAAACGCTACATAGAGCAAAATGTCAGAAATAGCCAAAAAAAAAATCGGCCTGGATTTTGTCCCAACCACTTCTACCCGGTATTAGACCTTCCCAGGAATGCCCCAAGACCCGTCAACCCACCCGCCAAGAAGCATAACACCCCCAAACAGGCCAAAAGCAAAATCTCATACTTGCAATATTTCTGGGCCTTCGGTCCAAACGCGCTGCGTAGCTAGGCCATAAGTCGGGGTTGGCACGACGGATTTCCTGAAAAGCAAATGCAATCAAGATTAGAGTGTCCCAGCAATGCTCCCAGACCACGAAACTCACCCACAAACAGACGGAACCCCCCCTAAGAGCACCTCAAAGGCAAGCAAGTCATCAAAAACACACAAAAAATTCCGCCTGGGATTTGGTCCAAAACACTTTTATCCGGTATTAGAGCTTCCCAGCAATGGCCCCAGAGCCGTCAACCCAGGAGAAAACGAGTAGAAGACCCCCAAACAGCCAAAGAGCAAAAGTACAAAAATGGGGACTTAGTCAATTTTTCACAAATTTCCCAAATCACTCCGCGCGCGCTCTGCAGCTAGGCCCTAAGTCCCCTCTGCCACCATGTATTTGCTTCAAACCTCTTGCAAAGTAAAGTATATATAGCCAGCAGTGCTCCCAGACCACGAAACTCACCCACAAACACCAGGAAGCCCCCCAAACAGGCCCCCGAAAACGCTACATAGAGCAAAATGTCAGAAATAGCCAAAAAAAAAATCGGCCTGGATTTTGTCCCAACCACTTCTACCCGGTATTAGACCTTCCCAGGAATGCCCCAAGACCCGTCAACCCACCCGCCAAGAAGCATAACACCCCCAAACAGGCCAAAAGCAAAATCTCATACTTGCAATATTTCTGGGCCTTCGGTCCAAACGCACTGCGTAGCTAGGCCATAAGTCGGGGTTGGCACGACGTATTTCCTGAAAAGCAAATGCAATCAAGATTAGAGTGTCCCAGCAGTGCTCCCAGACCACGAAACTCACCCACAAACACCAGGAAGCCCCCCAAACAGGCCCCCGAAAACGCTACATAGAGCAAAATGTCAGAAATAGCCCAAAAAAAAATCGGCCTGGATTTTGTCCCAACCACTTCTAGCCGGTATTAGACCTTCCCAGGAATGCCCCAAGACCCGTCAACCCACCCGCCAAGACGCATAACACCCCCAAACAGGCCAAAAGCAAAATCTCATACTTGCAATATTTCTGGGCCTTCGGTCCAAACGCGCTGCGTAGCTAGGCCATAAGTCGGGGTTGGCACGACGGATTTCCTGAAAAGCAAATGCAATCAAGATTAGAGTGTCCCAGCAATGCTCCCAGACCACGAAACTCACCCACAAACAGACGGAACCCCCCCTTAGAGCACCTCAAAGGCAAGCAAGTCATCAAAAACACAAAAAAAATTCCGCCTGGGATTTGGTCCAAAACACTTTTATCCGGTATTAGAGCTTCCCAGCAATGGCCCCAGAGCCGTCAACCCAGGAGAAAACGAGTAGAAGACCCCCAAACAGCCAAAGAGCAAAAGTACAAAAATGGGGACTTAGTCAATTTTTCACAAATTTCCCAAATCACTCCGCGCGCGCTCTGCAGCTAGGCCCTAAGTCCCCTCTGCCACCATGGATTTGCTTCAAACCTCTTGCAAAGTAAAGTATATATAGCCAGCAGTGCTCCCAGACCACGAAACTCACCCACAAACACCAGGAAGCCCCCCAAACAGGCCCCCGAAAACGCTACATAGAGCAAAATGTCAGAAATAGCCCAAAAAAAAAATCGGCCTGGATTTTGTCCCAACCACTTCTACCCGGTATTAGACCTTCCCAGGAATGCCCCAAGACCCGGCAACCCACCCGCCAAGAAGCATAACACCCCCAAACAGGCCAAAAGCAAAATCTCATACTTGCAATATTTCTGGGCCTTCGGTCCAAACGCGCTGCGTAGCTAGGCCATAAGTCGGGGTTGGCACGACGGATTTCCTGAAAAGCAAATGCAATCAAGATTAGAGTGTCCCAGCAGTGCTCCCAGACCACGAAACTCACCCACAAACACCAGGAAGCCCCCCAAACAGGCCCCCGAAAACGCTACATAGAGCAAAATGTCAGAAATAGCCCCAAAAAAAATCGGCCTGGATTTTGTCCCAACCACTTCTAGCCGGTATTAGACCTTCCCAGGAATGCCCCAAGACCCGTCAACCCACCCGCCAAGAAGCATAACACCGCCAAACAGGCCAAAAGCAAAATCTCATACTTGCAATATTTCGGGGCCTTCGGTCCAAACGCGCTGCGTAGCTAGGCCATAAGTCGGGGTTGGCACGACGGATTTCCTGAAAAGCAAATGCAATCAAGATTAGAGTGTCCCAGCAATGCTCCCAGACCACGAAACTCACCCACAAACAGACGGAACCCCCCCTAAGAGCACCTCAAAGGCAAGCAAGTCATCAAAAACACAAAAAAAATTCCGCCTGGGATTTGGTCCAAAACACTTTTATCCGGTATTAGAGCTTCCCAGCAATGGCCCCAGAGCCGTCAACCCAGGAGAAAACGAGTAGAAGACCCCCAAACAGCCAAAGAGCAAAAGTAAAAAAAATGGGACTTAGTCAATTTTTCACAAATTTCCCAAATCACTCCGCGCGCGCTCTGCAGCTAGGCCCTAAGTCCCCTCTGCCACCATGGATTTGCTTCAAACCTCTTGCAAAGTAAAGTATATATAGCCAGCAGTGCTCCCAGACCACGAAACTCACCCACAAACACCAGGAAGCCCCCCAAACAGGCCCCCGAAAACGCTACATAGAGCAAAATGTCAGAAATAGCCAAAAAAAATCGGCCTGGATTTTGTCCCAACCACTTCTACCCGGTATTAGACCTTCCCAGGAATGCCCCAAGACCCGTCAACCCACCCGCCAAGAAGCATAACACCCCCAAACAGGCCAAAAGCAAAATCTCATACTTGCAATATTTCTGGGCCTTCGGTCCAAACGCGCTGCGTAGCTAGGCCATAAGTCGGGGTTGGCACGACGGATTTCCTGAAAAGCAAATGCAATCAAGATTAGAGTGTCCCAGCAGTGCTCCCAGACCACGAAACGCACCCACAAACACCAGGAAGCCCCCCAAACAGGCCCCCGAAAACGCTACATAGAGCAAAATGTCAGAAATAGCCAAAAAAAAATCGGCCTGGATTTTGTCCCAACCACTTCTACCCGGTATTAGACCTTCCCAGGAATGCCCCAAGACCCGTCAACCCACCCGCCAAGAAGCATAACACCCCCAAACAGGCCAAAAGCAAAATCTCATACTTGCAATATTTCTGGGCCTTCGGTCCAAACGCGCTGCGTAGCTAGGCCATAAGTCGGGGTTGGCACGACGGATTTCCTGAAAAGCAAATGCAATCAAGATTAGAGTGTCCCAGCAATGCTCCCAGACCACGAAACTCACCCACAAACAGACGGAACCCCCCCTAAGAGCACCTCAAAGGCAAGCAAGTCATCAAAAACACACAAACAATTCCGCCTGGGATTTGGTCCAAAACACTTTTATCCGGTATTAGAGCTTCCCAGCAATGGCCCCAGAGCCGTCAACCCAGGAGAAAACGAGTAGAAGACCCCCAAACAGCCAAAGAGCAAAAGTAAAAAAAATGGGACTTAGTCAATTTTTCACAAATTTCCCAAATCACTCCGCGCGCGCTCTGCAGCTAGGCCCTAAGTCCCCTCTGCCACCATGGATTTGCTTCAAACCTCTTGCAAAGTAAAGTATATATAGCCAGCAGTGCTCCCAGACCACGAAACTCACCCACAAACACCAGGAAGCCCCCCAAACAGGCCCCCGAAAACGCTACATAGAGCAAAATGTCAGAAATAGCCAAAAAAAAAATCGGCCTGGATTTTGTCCCAACCACTTCTACCCGGTATTAGACCTTCCCAGGAATGCCCCAAGACCCGTCATCCCACCCGCCAAGAAGCATAACACCCCCAAACAGGCCAAAAGCAAAATCTCATACTTGCAATATTTCTGGGCCTTCGGTCCAAACGCACTGCGTAGCTAGGCCATAAGTCGGGATTGGCACGACGTATTTCCTGAAAAGCAAATGCAATCAAGATTAGAGTGTCCCAGCAGTGCTCCCAGACCACGAAACTCACCCACAAACACCAGGAAGCCCCCCAAACAGGCCCCCGAAAACGCTACATAGAGCAAAATGTCAGAAATAGCCAAAAAAAAATCGGCCTGGATTTTGTCCCAACCACTTCTACCCGGTATTAGACCTTCCCAGGAATGCCCCAAGACGCGTCAACCCACCCGCCAAGAAGCATAACACCCCCAAACAGGCCAAAAGCAAAATCTCATACTTGCAATATTTCTGGGCCTTCGGTCCAAACGCACTGCGTAGCTAGGCCATAAGTCGGGGTTGGCACGACGGATTTCCTGAAAAGCAAATGCAATCAAGATTAGAGTGTCCCAGCAGTGCTCCCAGACCACGAAACTCACCCACAAACACCAGGAAGCCCCCCAAACAGGCCCCCGAAAACGCTACATAGAGCAAAATGTCAGAAATAGCAAAAAAAAATATCGGCCTGGATTTTGTCCCAACCACTTCTACCCGGTATTAGACCTTCCCAGGAATACCCCAAGACCCGTCAACCCACCCGCCAAGAAGCATAACAGCCCCAAACAGGCCAAAAGCAAAATCTCATACTTGCAATATTTCTGGGCCTTCGGTCCAAACGCACTGCATAGCTAGGCCATAAGTCGGGGTTGCCACGACGGATTTCCTGAAAAGCAAATGCAATCAAGATTAGAGTGTCCCAGCAGTGCTCCCAGACCACGAAACTCACCCACAAACACCAGGAAGCCCCCCAAACAGGACCCCCGAAAACGCTACATAGAGCAAAATGTCAGAAATAGCCACAAAAAAAAATCGGCCTGGATTTTGTCCCAACCACTTCTACCCGGTATTAGACCTTCCCAGGAATGCCCCAAGACCCGGCAACCCACCCGCCAAGAAGCATAACACCCCCAAACAGGCCAAAAGCAAAATCTCATACTTGCAATATTTCTGGGCCTTCGGTCCAAACGCGCTGCGTAGCTAGGCCATAAGTCGGGGTTGGCACGACGGATTTCCTGAAAAGCAAATGCAATCAAGATTAGAGTGTCCCAGCAATGCTCCCAGACCACGAAACTCACCCACAAACAGACGGAACCCCCCCTAAGAGCACCTCAAAGGCAAGCAAGTCATCAAAAACACAAAAAAATTTCCGCCTCGGATTTGGTCCAAACCACTTTTAGTGCTTCCCAGCAATGGCCCCAGACCCGTCAACTCACCTGCAAAGAGGTAGAACAACACCCCCACAAGTGCTGAGTCTTTCTTCATTGGGCGTAAACCAGCCCTCTGCTTTGATGGAAATAGGAGTCTGGAGGAGGAGGATAGAGGAGCATGTTCTTCTGAACTTGTGAACCTGAGGAATGCAGACTGCGGCACCTTCAAATAAATTAGCAAACAAGTGAAGACAGTTCTGCTGATGGGCTTGTTTTTGTGATTATCTGATTAAAGTTTGAATTATATTAACTGTGCACAACAAAGAAAGACAGACACACAGGAATAAAAGTGAATAAGGATGAAAAAGAAAGTTATTGATTCGTTGTCTCATTTTCAGGGCTCGAAGTCGGTATCACGGTCCAGGAATAAGAATAAGGCTTCGTCATCATACTCTGCGAATTCAGGCAGGGAGAGCTCAGTGTCACCTGACAGAGTAGAAATTCCCTCATCTATGTTGCTGGCCACCTCCTCTTCATCCGGCACGCTCTCTCGTACTCTGAAATCTGGTGGTATGAGGTGCTGATTCATCTTGATCATTGTTAACCTCTCCACATTTTTGGGCGAGAGGCGGCTCCGTTTGGGAGTTACAATCCCACCAGCCGCACTGAAAACCCGTTCAGAAGACACGCTTGCGAGTGGGCAAGACAAGTAGTTTAAAGCCAGGTTGGTGAGCTGTGGCCACAATTCTTTTTTCCCATGCCAATACGCCAATGGGTCAGAATTAACATAGACCTCTGTTGAGTCATTCAGATAGTCCTTCACCATCGACTCAAGGTCCTCATCCAAGGTTCCTCCACTTTGCTTAGCTCTTGCTGTGCCTCTGACCTTTTGAGAACCAAACCCACGCAGAGCTAGCCAATCCTCTTCAGCCTCCAATGTTTCTGTTGTCTTTCGTGCAGATGATCCGGTTGCCGGTGTCTTTAACGGCTGAGAGGTCACTTGTGCCACAGCCACAGGTGCAGAAGTGGATTGTTTTGACTGGGGATGGCCTGCTGATGTACTGCCATTTCCTTCAATTTCCAGCCGTTCTGTTTCAAACTTCTTGGCTGACAAGGCTAGCCAACGTTTGTACTTTAGAACATGTTCATCATCAAAAGGAAAGAATGCTTGGCCTGCCAGCGCCTTTTTGTAGCGTGGATCCAGAATAGTAGCACAAATGTAATGCTGTTCTGAGTGGATCTTTTTAAGACGTTCATCACCTTGTAGGAGCTCTAATAATTGCTCGGCCAGAAGCAAAGAGTCTTGGTTTTTATCTTTTCTAAACACAGAACACACCTCCTTCAGTTGGTCCTCCAGCATGTACAACAATGGGATAGCTTTTCCCAAATTAGAGTCCTCCTTGCTGACTGCACGCGTGAAGAACTCAAAAGGACGAAGCATGCGTGTCAGGCTTTCAACTATGTTCCATTGCGGCCCACCCATCCTCAGCTCCTCTGCACCCTCTTTAAGGAAATATTGATCGAGTTCCGTATACTGCTCATACAGACGCTCAAGCATGTAGAAGGTTGAGTTCCAACGTGTTACCACCTCCTGGATGAGTGCTTTCACTGGCATTTGATGTTGATATAGCAGGCTCCTCAGCTGCTTCCGGGCCTTAAAAGAATGGCTGAAATGCTTGCACATTTTTCGGCAGGTGTCCAATACACCGTACGCTGCACTGCCTTTATTACCCAAGAATTTTTGGACAACCAGGTTTATACAGTGCGCCAAACACGGCACTCTGAAATAGTAACCGTCCCTCATGGCCTTAACTATATTGGCGCCATTGTCCGTGGAAACATAACCAACCTTGCGTTTTAGTGGGGACAGACAGTTAAGGACCTTTGTGTTAAAGACATCCAAAATGTTTTCTGCTGTGTGACGTTTCTCCAAACCAAACATGGCTAGTGTTGCATGTTTCCGAGCACCTTTAAAAACAATGTTAGTGTCAACACCTGAGTTTAGCTTTGCTTTAGCCCCTGAAAAAGAGACCCAGTGTGCAGTGATGCACATGTAATCAGCGCCTGCGCCACTGGTCCACATGTCTGTTGTCAGATGTATAGTGTGAACAGCACTCTTCTGCAAAGCTGCCCCAATCACCTTCAGAACATCTTCATGTAGTGCTGGAACCGCAACTCGGGCAAAATAGAACCGGCTAGGAACCTTCCATTTAGGGCAGAGCGCTGTCACTAATTCTAGAAAACCAACCCCTTCTACAAAAGAAAAAGGGAGAAGGTCCAGAGCTAGCATTTTAGCCAGCTTAGTGTTATACAGACGGGTCATTGGGTGGTTGCGTTCATATTGCGCTTCTGTAAACAACATCTTTTTAATGTTGCCCTGGACCAATGATTTACGGGATGATGATGATCTCTTCGACCCAGTTACGCTCGCTGATGAACTTTTCCGCATTGATGTCTCACTCTCTCCCACACTCTTAGTGTGGCTCCCATGGGGTGTGCTGCTGACATGGGAACTGGGTGTAAGTGAAGTGTTTGAATCGTCTTCTTCTACCTCCTCGTCATCAGCAGATGAAAAATCAACGTTTTCATTACGTGCAATTCCGGCTTTCTTGACCGCCTCTAGGTGCGGAAACCATTGGACAGCGTGCCTTCTCTCAAGATGACCTCTCTGGCCTCCGGTACCATAGTTAGAACCAAGCTTACCACGACTAACTCGAAGCTTACAAAGGCTACAAATGGCTACGTTTTCCTTTTTTGGGCAAACACTAAAGAAGTCCCAAACTGGAGACTTGAAATGTCTTCGGGGGCCGGAGGAGGCGGCGATACTGGTGGTGGTGGTCCTGCTGCTAATGCCAGATGAAGTGGAGGATGTGGATTGCCGAACTTCAGTACGTTTTGCACTTTCACCACCACGAATTGAGGTCGAGGACGAGGTGGGTACCTTCTTGCGAAGAAATATGGAAGCGGTAGGTTTTGGTGTACTACTTAACTCCAAATCTAATGATTCCATTTCCATTGCCTCCTCGCCGACATCATCATCACGCTCAGCAGCTTCTCGGGATAGGGTCAAAATGTCTCTTTGCTGCATGCCCGGTGGGGCTGCAGTGACCTTTGTGATGACTGGCTCGTCGTCATCGTGAGAGGCTTCATCACCAGCAGTATCTGTCACTTCTTGTTGAGCCTCATCACACTCCATAGGTTTGAGTTTTTGGACGACCTTCCTTTTACGCTTAGGTACCGGTGTCAGATCATGGTGTGCCTCACTGTCAGACCGCAGTTGTGGTTCCCAAGACAGATCACTTGCATCAGAACGAGGTGGGCTTGAAGAAGATGTAGACACCCCCCTTGATCTTTTCCTTGCTAGGGATGTGGAAGACAATGAATGATCATCAGGAGGAGTGGCTTCCAATGATACCTCGGCTTCATTGTCGATTTCCTGATGTGCCCCTACTTCGGGAGGAACAACTATTGTGGGCACTTGTGAACCTCCATGCACCTTTGCTTGTGCATCTCCTTTTGCTGCCTCTCCTTCCACATGTACTTGGGCGTGTACTTGCACATGGTGTTGTTGTTGCGGCTGTGGTTGTTCAACACTTGTCAGATGAGTTACAACAACCTGTGTTGATTCAGGGACATTGCTGCTACTTTCTTGCGATGAGCCAACATCACTGGTCGATGGTGATTGGAGAAGTACACTGACTGCCTCTGAAGCACTCAAGGGCTTTGACTTAAGTTGGCGTGGTGGTGGAGGCACTGAACCCAATGGAGCAGGGGTGCTGCTCCCAGCTTGGTCCCCAGCAGAACCTGCTGCAGCAGGCGTACTTTTTTTTTTGCTCCCAAAAAACGTGGCGGGTGGCACACCAGCCTCCTTGGTAACTTGCTTCTTCTGCTCCTTACTAGCAACTTTCTTGCTAGAGGAGCTACGGAGAACTTTCTTTGGGGGCGGGGCCATCTTCTTCAGAGCAGGTCAGACAGCAGGCCGCAGTTGCACGAATTGTAGAGTTGTCTGAGGCCAGACGTGACGTCGCGTGACGTTATGCTGCACACACACACCGCTGCAGGACTTCTTCCTGGCACTGGTGGTTCTCTTGAGTCTTGTGCACCTAAAAAAAATGGAAGACAGAGGAACATCAGTTCAGTTATAGAGCACAAAAAAAAATCGAAAAACACTGCAAAATCAGCACAATCCCAATCCATCCATGCCCTCCATAATGTTTAAATTCAAGACAACCCACAGAAAGACTAGGCCCATGCAAGACTCACTAGTACCCCTGGGCATAAATAAAGGTTGAAAAGTAGGCAAAATGGTTGGAGGCCTAACAACAAAGCCTGCATTCAAAATGGCCACTTGCCTCCTAGCACATGGCCAGGGCCTGCCTGTACCAGCACTCAAAATGGCCCCCACCCACATGGCCTGTCCCCATGAACACCCCCAAAAATCGAAAAACACTGCAAAATCAGCACAATCCCATTCCATCCATGCCCTCCATGATGTTTAAATTCAAGACACCCCACAGAAAGACTAGGCCCATGCACCACTCACTACCCCTGCTCAAGGCCCCAACAACAGGTCAAAAATCGAAAAACACAGAAAAATCAGCACAATCCCATTCAATCCATGCCCTCCATGATGTTTAAGTTGAAGACAGCCCACAGAAAGACTAGGCCCATGCTAGACTCAAATACCCCTGGTGAAAAGGCCACAAGTACAGGCCCAAAAAACGAAAATCACTGAAAAATCTGCACAATCCCATTCCATCCATGGCCTCCATGATGTTTAAATTCAAGACAACCCACAGAAAGACTAGGCCCATGCAAGACTCACTACCCCTGGGCATAAATAAAGGTTGAAAAGTATGCAAAATGGTTGGAGGCCTAACAACAAAGCCTGCATTCAAAATGGCCACTTGCCTGCCAGTGCCAGCACATGGCCAGTGCCTGTAGCTGCACTCAAAATGGCCACCAGCCACATGGCATGTCCCTCCCCATGAACACCCCCAAAAATCGAAAAACACTGAAAAATCTGCACAATCCCATTCCATCCATGCCCTCCATGATGTTTAAATTCAAGACAACCCACAGAAAGACTAGGCCCATGCAAGACTCACTACCCCTGGGCATAAATAAAGGTTGAAAAGTAGGCAAAATGGTTGGAGGCCTAACAACAAAGCCTGCATTCAAAATGGCCACTTGCCTCCTAGCACATGGCCAGGGCCTGCCTGTACCAGCACTCAAAATGGCCCCCACCCACATGGCCTGTCCCCATGAACACCCCCAAAAATCGAAAAACACTGCAAAATCAGCACAATCCCATTCCATCCATGCCCTATATGATGTTTAAATTCAAGACACCCCACAGAAAGACTAGGCCCATGCACCACTCACTACCCCTGGTCAAGGCCCCAACAACAGGTCAAAAATCGAAAAACACTGCAAAATCAGCACAATCCCATTCCATCCATGGCCTCCATGATGTTTAAATTCAAGACAACCCACAGAAAGACTAGGCCCATGCAAGACTCACTACCCCTGGGCATAAATAAAGGTTGAAAAGTAGGCAAAATGGTTGGAGGCCTAACAACAAAGCCTGCATTCAAAATGGCCACTTGCCTGCCAGCACATGGCCAGTGCCTGTAGCTGCACTCAAAATGGCCACCAGCCACATGGCATGTCCCTCCCCATGAACACCCCCAAAAATCGAAAAACACTGCAAAATCAGCACAATCCCATTCCATCCATGGCCTCCATGATGTTTAAATTCAAGACAACCCACAGAAAGACTAGGCCCATGCAAGACTCACTACCCCTGGGCATAAATAAAGGTTGAAAAGTAGGCAAAATGGTTGGAGGCCTAACAACAAAGCCTGCATTCAAAATGTTCAGAAAAGGGGGTGGTGATGAACAGAGTGTCTGAATTAAGCAGACCACTCTTACCCAGTCCAAAGATCAGGGCTTGATCCATCACCGTTATTTATCTCACTGCACCATCCCAGCTCAGAACCTGGCTATATGCAAATCAGTCTGTCCCTGGCCCAGTGCATCATGGGAACAGGGCAGACTAAACTACCAAGCCAATTCTTCACCAGAAAGGAGACAAGCTACCGGGGACCGGTTTCTGGCATTTCAGCCTTCTTCGGCCCGGCTTGCTTGAATCCTGATGGTGCAGTGAGAAAGGGACTCATGTCTGAGTATACCCTGCCACACCTATAGTGGCCAAAATGTTCAGAAAAGGGGGTGGTGATGAACAGAGTGTCTGAATTAAGCAGACCACTCTTACCCAGTCCAAAGATCAGGGCTTGATCCATCACCGTTATTTATCTCACTGCACCATCCCAGCTCAGAACCTGGCTATATGCAAATCAGTCTGTCCCTGGCCCAGTGCATCATGGGAACAGGGCAGACTAAACTACCAAGCCAATTCTTCACCAGAAAGGAGACAAGCTACCGGGGACCGGTTTCTGGCATTTCAGCCTTCTTCGGCCCGGCTTGCTTGAATCCTGATGGTGCAGTGAGAAAGGGACTCATGTCTGAGTATACCCTGCCACACCTATAGTGGCCAAAATGTTCAGAAAAGGGGGTGGTGATGAACAGAGTGTCTGAATTAAGCAGACCACTCTTACCCAGTCCAAAGATCAGGGCTTGATCCATCACCGTTATTTATCTCACTGCACCATCCCAGCTCAGAACCTGGCTATATGCAAATCAGTCTGTCCCTGGCCCAGTGCATCATGGGAACAGGGCAGACTAAACTACCAAGCCAATTCTTCACCAGAAAGGAGACAAGCTACCGGGGACCGGTTTCTGGCATTTCAGCCTTCTTCGGCCCGGCTTGCTTGAATCCTGATGGTGCAGTGAGAAAGGGACTCATGTCTGAGTATACCCTGCCACACCTATAGTGGCCAAAATGTTCAGAAAAGGGGGTGGTGATGAACAGAGTGTCTGAATTAAGCATTCAAAATGGCCACTTGCCTGCCAGCACATGGCCAGTGCCTGTAGCTGCACTCAAAATGGCCACCAGCCACATGGCATGTCCCTCCCCATGAACACCCCCAAAAATCGAAAAACACTGCAAAATCAGCACAATCCCATTCCGTCCATGGCCTCCATGATGTTTAAATTCAAGACAACCCACAGAAAGACTAGGCCCATGCAAGACTCACTACCCCTGGGCATAAATAAAGGTTGAAAAGTAGGCAAAATGGTTGGAGGCCTAACAACAAAGCCTGCATTCAAAATGGCCACTTGCCTGCCAGCACATGGCCAGTGCCTGTAGCTGCACTCAAAATGGCCACCAGCCACATGGCATGTCCCTCCCCATGAACACCCCCAAAAATCGAAAAACACTGCAAAATCAGCACAATCCCATTCCATCCATGCCCTCCATGATGTTAAAGTTCAAGACAGCCCACAGAAAGACTAGGCCCATGCACCACTCACTACCCCTGGTCAAGGCCCCAACAACAGGTCAAAAATCGAAAAACACAGAAAAATCAGCACAATCCCATTCCATCCATGCCCTCCATGATGTTTAAATTCAAGACACCCCACAGAAAGACTAGGCCCATGCAACACTCACTACCCCTGGTGAAAAGGCCACAAGTACAGCCCAAAAAAACGAAAATCACTGAAAAATAAGCACAATCCCAAGCCATCCAGCCCCTCCATGATGTTTAAATTCAAGACACCCCACAGAAAGACTCAGTCCACCCACCACTGAGTACCCCTGGGCAAAAGGCCCCAAAACAGCCCAAAAATCGAAAATTCCAAAAGTTTAATTGCAGCAACTGTATTGCCCCAAACAAACTTACTTGTAAAATTTCTAATCCAACAGTGATCCAAAGAAAGTCAAAAAGGCCTCAAATCCAAATATCCAGCAGCATCCACAAAAAGTAATCCTTCCAGCTCCAGACCCAAATGAAAAGTGACCAGGAGATGGACAAAGCACTGGGAGGAGCCTGCTGAACAGGAACAGGAAGTTGAAGACTGTGGGGCACTTCCTTCCTCCCACCCCCCTGCCCCCCTCCCCAAAATGGACTCCTCGCTAAAAAAGTGCAGGCAAATGTCAAACTAAGGAGTTATTCAGATAAAAATCATCATTTCTAGAAGGTTTATGCTGCTTGCTGGTGGATTTCTTGTGCAGAATTGCAAATTTATATTTTCGCTCGCCGCATCTCAAATCTCGCAATTGCGAAGTACCGCGAGACGTGATCTCGCCGTACTCGCGTTGACAAACTATCGCTGGCAAGCCGCGATGACGTAATCGCGCTCGCCAATTCCCGCGGGATCACACAGCAAGATCCAAAATGGCGCAGCACTCGCAAACTATCGAAAAAAACAACTCGGCAAACGATGGTAAACGCCGCGCGCCGCAAAAATTGTATCACCAACGCCGCGCGCCGCCCAAAAAATCCGCTGCGTGCGAATTTGCGGATTTTGCGGGAAATCCGCAAATCTCGCGGATTGCGGATTTCCCGAAAATCCGCAAAATCCGCGAGCGTAACGGATTTTCCGCCCATGCTTACTTGTCACTCTCGTGTTCAACAAACAAGGTCCTTTGGTCGGGCAGACTCCGGCGCGCTTGCTGGCAGTGCGTCGCTGCGGTAGGACCACACCGGTATAAATTACTCAAACACCTTCCAAAGGAAAGAATCAGCCGCACATCACCAGCAAAATTTGCATCCTGATTTTATTCACAAACGGCAATCCTAACATGTTTCGTTCTTTCCCCGAACTTCCTCAGAGGTACGCCGTAGATGCTTGCATGATTGTCCGTGAAACCACGTGTTTTTGTACGTCATTTACAAGTTCTGTCCTCGGTGGACCGCCCCTCATGGCTCGTGATGCTTTCTGGTACTTGTGGTTCACTTTTATAATTGTTTTGAAACCCTCCAATGGGTGTTTATATTGCAAGGTCATCGTCTTGTTGCTGCAGGAAACAAACTCCGCTGTGCCCCGAGAATTACCATTTTCAAGCTTCCCAGGAACCATGCCAAAGTCTGTCTTTGGCGTCACCAGCCTGCCCTTGTCACTCTCGTGTTCAACAAACAAGGTCCTTTGGTCGGGAGGACTCCGGCGCGCTTGCTGGCAGTGCGTCACTGCGGTAGGACCACACCGGTATAAATTACTCAAACACCTTCCAAAGGAAAGAATCAGCCGCACATCACCAGCGAAATTTGCATCCTGATTTTATTCACAAACGGCAATCCTAACATGTTTCGTTCTTTCCCCGAACTTCCTCAGAGGTACGCCGTAGATGCTTGCATGATTGTCCGTGAAACCACGTGTTTTTGTACGTCATTTACAAGTTCTGTCCTCGGTGGACCGCCCCTCATGGCTCGAGATGCTTTCTGGTACTTGTGGTTCACTTTTATAATTGTTTTGAAACCCTCCAATGGGTGTTTATATTGCAAGGTCATCGTCTTGTTGCTGCAGGAAACAAACTCCGCTGTGCCCCGAGAATTACCATTTTCAAGCTTCCCAGGAACCATGCCAAAGTCTGTCTTTGGCGTCACCAGCCTGCCCTTGTCACTCTCGTGTTCAACAAACAAGGTCCTTTGGTCGGGCAGACTCCGGCGCGCTTGCTGGCAGTGCGTCGCTGCGGTAGGACCACACCGGTATAAATTACTCAAACACCTTCCAAAGGAAAGAATCAGCCGCACATCACCAGCGAAATTTGCATCCTGATTTTATTCACAAACGGCAATCCTAACATGTTTCGTTCTTTCCCCGAACTTCCTCAGAGGTACGCCGTAGATGCTTGCATGATTGTCCGTGAAACCACGTGTTTTTGTACGTCATTTACAAGTTCTGTCCTCGGTGGACCGCCCCTCATGGCTCGTGATGCTTTCTGGTACTTGTGGTTCACTTTTATAATTGTTTTGAAACCCTCCAATGGGTGTTTATATTGCAAGGTCATCGTCTTGTTGCTGCAGGAAACAAACTCCGCTGTGCCCCGAGAATTACCATTTTCAAGCTTCCCAGGAACCATGCCAAAGTCTGTCTTTGGCGTCACCAGCCTGCCCTTGTCACTCTCGTGTTCAACAAACAAGGTCCTTTGGTCGGGAGGACTCCGGCGCGCTTGCTGGCAGTGCGTCACTGCGGTAGGACCACACCGGTATAAATTACTCAAACACCTTCCAAAGGAAAGAATCAGCCGCACATCACCAGCGAAATTTGCATCCTGATTTTATTCACAAACGGCAATCCTAACATGTTTCGTTCTTTCCCCGAACTTCCTCAGAGGTACGCCGTAGATGCTTGCATGATTGTCCGTGAAACCACGTGTTTTTGTACGTCATTTACAAGTTCTGTCCTCGGTGGACCGCCCCTCATGGCTCGAGATGCTTTCTGGTACTTGTGGTTCACTTTTATAATTGTTTTGAAACCCTCCAATGGGTGTTTATATTGCAAGGTCATCGTCTTGTTGCTGCAGGAAACAAACTCCGCTGTGCCCCGAGAATTACCATTTTCAAGCTTCCCAGGAACCATGCCAAAGTCTGTCTTTGGCGTCACCAGCCTGCCCTTGTCACTCTTGTGTTCAACAAACAAGGTCCTTTGGTCGGGCAGACTCCGGCGCGCTTGCTGGCAGTGCGTCGCTGCGGTAGGACCACACCGGTATAAATTACTCAAACACCTTCCAAAGGAAAGAATCAGCCGCACATCACCAGCGAAATTTGCATCCTGATTTTATTCACAAACGGCAATCCTAACATGTTTCGTTCTTTCCCCGAACTTCCTCAGAGGTACGCCGTAGATGCTTGCATGATTGTCCGTGAAACCACGTGTTTTTGTACGTCATTTACAAGTTCTGTCCTCTGTGGACCGCCCCTCATGGCTCGTGATGCTTTCTGGTACTTGTGGTTCACTTTTATAATTGTTTTGAAACCCTCCAATGGGTGTTTATATTGCAAGGTCATCGTCTTGTTGCTGCAGGAAACAAACTCCGCTGTGCCCCGAGAATTACCATTTTCAAGCTTCCCAGGAACCATGCCAAAGTCTGTCTTTGGCGTCACCAGCCTGCCCTTGTCACTCTCGTGTTCAACAAACAAGGTCCTTTGGTCGGGCAGACTCCGGCGCGCTTGCTGGCAGTGCGTCACTGCGGTAGGACCACACCGGTATGAATTACTCAAACACCTTCCAAAGGAAAGAATCAGCCGCACATCACCAGCGAAATTTGCATCCTGATTTTATTCACAAACGGCAATCCTAACATGTTTCGTTCTTTCCCCGAACTTCCTCAGAGGTACGCCGTAGATGCTTGCATGATTGTCCGTGAAACCACGTGTTTTTGTACGTCATTTACAAGTTCTGTCCTCGGTGGACCGCCCCTCATGGCTCGAGATGCTTTCTGGTACTTGTGGTTCACTTTTATAATTGTTTTGAAACCCTCCAATGGGTGTTTATATTGCAAGGTCATCGTCTTGTTGCTGCAGGAAACAAACTCCGCTGTGCCCCGAGAATTACCATTTTCAAGCTTCCCAGGAACCATGCCAAAGTCTGTCTTTGGCGTCACCAGCCTGCCCTTGTCACTCTCGTGTTCAACAAACAAGGTCCTTTGGTCGGGCAGACTCCGGCGCGCTTGCTGGCAGTGCGTCGCTGCGGTAGGACCACACCGGTATAAATTACTCAAACACCTTCCAAAGGAAAGAATCAGCCGCACATCACCAGCGAAATTTGCATCCTGATTTTATTCACAAACGGCAATCCTAACATGTTTCGTTCTTTCCCCGAACTTCCTCAGAGGTACGCCGTAGATGCTTGCATGATTGTCCGTGAAACCACGTGTTTTTGTACGTCATTTACAAGTTCTGTCCTCGGTGGACCGCCCCTCATGGCTCGAGATGCTTTCTGGTACTTGTGGTTCACTTTTATAATTGTTTTGAAACCCTCCAATGGGTGTTTATATTGCAAGGTCATCGTCTTGTTGCTGCAGGAAACAAACTCCGCTGTGCCCCGAGAATTACCATTTTCAAGCTTCCCAGGAACAATGCCAAAGTCTGTCTTTGGCGTCACCAGCCTGCCCTTGTCAGTCTCGTGTTCAACAAACAATATATATATATTAGAAAGAAAGATGAAATGCTGCTATGTTCTAAATTGTGAATTAAAACACTAATTAACTTTAAATCCATTAAGTTAAAATAATATTTTTATGAAGTTTAAATAAAAACTAAATTCCCAACGTAAATTAAAGAATAATGTATTCATCATGGATTAATAATTATTAAAAGTGGAATATGAAATTAAATACAAATAATGTAACTATATTTTATCATCATCAAAAAAACGTTATCTTGGCCAGTATGGCCATAAAAGCACAGATAAAAATACAATACATTGCATTCAACTTAATAACAACAGCCATTGCTCTACGTGAGGCACCAAATACCCCATTGTTGGCATAGACTTACAGTCATGTTGCATAACGTAGTCGTCTATCCCACTGACCATCCTCCAGATACCCAAAGCTAACCTAAGAATGTGTAAGTCATAAAGTGGAAGTGCAATATAGGTGCAGCATGATAGCTTTTGCATTGTTCAAACAATTGGGTTCAACAAAGTGCGTGTGCGCGACCAACAAGGTGTCCATTGGGGCGGACCCACAACACTCGACTCTGAATAAAATTTGATAAAATCAATGTGCAATACTTGGGCAGCTTAATCTCAATTACATTGTTACAGAAATCAAGGAGAGTTGAGTACTCAAACTATGCCTGGGCAAAGAAGAGACCATTACATTAAACATGTAATACTCAATCTTCTCCAGAGCCTGGCTCAGGGGGCCTGAGATAAAACTAAGGGTTTGGATTTCAATAAAGTGCATGTGGGATACATCAGCAGCGTGGAGAATTTTACATTAATCTTAAACCGTGCTCCGTAAAATGTGTATGAAATACCTAAACAGCACAAAGGCCATTACAATAGTCCCATACCATCGTTTCTTTTGCAATCAAGGTGGCCCTCACACAGACGCGGTGCGTCCATTGGGGCGTAGGGGCGTAGCCCCACTAAGCCCCATGGACTCACCGCGTCGTCGCGTCGTCACTATAATAAAAATAAAAATATAGAATGATCTCGCTACCCGCCGGCCGGGAAATCCGGGAGAGACGTCACGTGACCCGACTTTTCCAGACTGCACAGGGGGCTGAGTCCACTCAGCTGCAGCAGTACTGCGCAAGTGAATTTTAGGGCAGAAACTTGCCCGCGCATGCGCAGATACTTTCCCTGCTGAAGTTCCCCTTAGAGAGAGCACCAGGGGGTGGGCTGCAGCCCCCGGGGTTGCAAAGGATCGACTGGGCGAGCAGTCATGGTGCCCCCCTAGCCAATCCTGGAGCTGCATGCAGCGCCAGGATTGGGTGGTCCAGTGGTCCACGTGTGCAGGCCAATCATCGGGACGCCAGCCGCTGTGACGTTGTGACTGACTTCGATATCGAATGACTCCCGCCTCACCGACCGTCAAGGTACAGGTCTCTCCCACCCGCCGGCGTCCCGGCTCCCAGGCTTTCCCAGCAGTGTCTCCACCAGCCCTGGTCTCCACAGGCCCGGCTCTCAGCTCTGCGGCATGGGGCAGTAGCTGCTGGTTGAAGCAGATCCCGGAGAAAGCCCCCCTGCTTCCCGGTGTCATGCCCATGACCCCGAGGGCCCCCGGGGCCTGGCGGGAGTGCGGCTGGCAGCTGCAGGGCTTCCTTGCGCTATCTCTGGCGCTGCACCTCGTCACCCTCGGGGGCTACCTCCAGCTGCGGGCAGAGCTGCGACTGGAGCTGAGCAGCGGGGGCCAGCACAGCAGCCCCCCAGCAACGGGACCCTGGAGCCACCGTCAGGTGAGTTCCTGCAGCCACCTCGTGAGAAGTCATGACTCATGTCTTAGCACACCACAAGAGTGCGTGTTTTCTCTAGACATTAAGCTTTTCATTCAGAGGTTTACTTTTGAGTAATCAGGAAACTGCAGTGACATTATATTTCCATAGAAGTAATCTGCAGAAACGACGTTTCACTTATCTTTGCGTTTTTCCACATTAATGACTATGCAGTTTACATCCACATTTTGCTGGTTCTAATGGGCCTATATTTAATGTGCTATTATGTGGTATAGGGGGCTCCCTATTGTGCTTCTTTCCTCCCTCTCTGCGCTCCGTATTACCGTCTCTCGTGACTGTTTGCTTCTCCCCTGCCCGCACTCATTGCTTGCTCCCACTTTTACTTTTCCTCCTCCACTATACATTGCTCTTTTTCCCTACTGGTTTACTTGCCTCCTCCCGGTGCAGTCTGTGTTGCATCGCCCCACCCTCGCCTCCCATGTCGCTCGCTACCCTCCTTGTGCCTTTCTGTTGCTTCTCCCAGTCCCAACTCCGCCTTGATTGCGCCCTGCCCTCTGAGTTACTTCCACCACCACCTCGACGTTCCATGTTTCTCTCTCAGTCTCTCCCCATTAGATTGCTTCCATTGCCGCACCTTCCCCCGTTGGTTCTCCCCACCCATGACTCCCATTACGTTTCCCTTGCGCCCTCCTGATGCTTCCCCTTCCTCCAGCCACTACGATTGTGCCACACCCCTCCTATTACTTTCACCCCCCCATGCTACATGTTACTCTCGCCTTTCTCTCAGTTAGAGTGCTTCTCTCCCGCGCCCTCTGTGTTGCTTCCTTCCCTCCGTGCCTCCCATTACGCTGATCATACAACTGTGGAAATTGTGTTGCGTTTTATTTTGCGATGTTTTTATTC